>NW_027472590.1:12625000-13887500 GCF_030347505.1 Rhynchophorus ferrugineus
TGATGTTTGGGTAGCTCCTTTGCAACAGACCTTAACAGAACCTTAAAAAATATCAGAAATAAAAATCTGGAGAATGAACAATCTATGCCATTATATGTTAAAAATAACCCAATTATATAAAAATGAGGTGCCATGAGTTTCTGTGTTCTCATGCTTCAGTGTTAATTCAATAAACTTCCTGATCTTGTTATTTATGATATACCATGAGGTATTCATCACCAACATATTATATTGCGCCACATGCAGTTTTTGTTATCTTGGTCAGTTTGAGAAAAATAAAGCATAGTTGCAGAGCTTCCTACATGATTAAAACGAAAAACACGATTATCTAATACACGAAGATTGATTCGCTTGATTGATCTAAATATTTGGTTTGGTTTGCTGTAGAAAATTATAGTGTTTTTTACGGATTAATTTACAACTTAACTAAGTTAATTAACTGTTATGTTACAACTTGCTCTGTAATTTCAGCCGAATAGATAATAAACAGTCTCCAATGGGACTCCAAACTAGAAATGAATTCAATGAATCTATTCATTATCTAGATTCATTGAAGATGAATTTATGTCATTATTTCAAAGAAATACCCCCAAATTCATCGGGGGAGATTTTAATGCACACCATCCACTTTGGAGCACAAGCAGACCTAGCATTGCTGGTGCGGGCGTCGCCGGGATAATAGATGGGATACAACTTGGGCTAAATTAATTCCCCCAAGCGAACGAATTCACTACTCCTCCAATCGACCAACAATAATTGACCTTTTCATCTATCAAAATTCGAATCAAGCCTCTGACCTACAAGTACCCCAAGATCTCGATTCCGACCACAGGCCAATCCTCCTGACCATCAGCGACTTTCCACTGAGTTCCATTGTCCCTAAATCTATGAGAACCACCGACTGGAGTTTGTTTCAACTTGAGCTTCAACGGACGGGACCTATCCCAAGTAGTAATTCTTCAGACGATCTAGAAAATGCAGTATTGAAACTAACTCTAGATATTCAGACAGCCCAACAGCAGACAGAGCAACTAAAACAAGTAGCCCTAAAAGAACTAATCAGGCACAAGAACACATTAGCGAGAAGAGCTCGTGTCACACTGGACCCAGAGGACAAAGGCACGGCGCAGCGCGCAATCATAGAAGTCAGGGACAGGGTTAAAGCCTGGAATGATAAGAAACGGGAGTAATTTCTTCAAAAGCTAGGCAAACCTTCTTGTCCAAATGACCTCTGGCGCGCCGTCAAAAGCGTAATGGGGAGAAATTCGAACGCAATCCCCCCTCTGAAGCATTCATACATTCATAATACTTCTCCTTTCATTAAAATATTACAAATGTTTTATTTCCATCTGTGAACTCATCGGCAACAAGTGCAACCTTTTTGGTTAAAAGCAATTCGCTATTCGTTTTAAGCAATAACTACGATATAATGTTTTTTTAATTAATTATTAAAGTACATCAGTTCTGAAGAAAATTATATTATATGTCAATGCGATTTTCTTATTCCCCTTTAATCGTCGCAAGTCAAATGTTACTTTTTACATTTAGAAGCTTACAAAGAGTAAGAAACAAGGTTCTATATGTAGTTCTGTCATTGTCGTTCTGATATTAATGCAACAGTTAATACCAATCAAGATACAGAAATGCTAAAAAATATCTTACTGAGATTAAAGGAAATAACGAAATAGCAAGCGCTCATGACAAAATTTAATTTTCTTTAAAAAATGCAATTTCATACCTAATTAATAAACTTATTCATCAACAACTAATCTAGAAGTGTACTAGTCACTATAGTTCATGTCTATAGTAAAAAAAATAACAACCTTAAAGAATGAAAAACATATTAAGGCCTTCCGCTGTTTTATGTTGATGTACTATATATGTAATATATATGATATGATGATATTGATGTAATATATATATATATATATATATATATATATATATATATATATATATATATATATTAGAAACATATTAAATAGTTGAAGACCAACAAAACAGCAAGTACCAGGCTTAAGACATTAAAGGAAGTTGACAAGGCTCAAAACTCGCCAAAGATACTAGTTCACAAAGTCACCAAAATGTCTACCTAAGAAATACAGAAACCAGCACATATGTGTTTTTCTCGCACTTAAAATAAGTAGAAATAATTTAATTTGTAAATTGAAAATATATTAAGCATATCTAAAAAAATCTGCTAGTAATTAACAGACACTATTATATTTCAGCTATTTTTTGCATACACTTTATTCGTACCTGTTAAAGAGAGGAAGTGGAAGTGTCAAAATATCACGGTTGCCGAAAAAATGCGTTAGTTTCAAATAGTCCTCATTTCAATCCACACTATTCCTTCTGTTACCGCTGGCACTGATAGTAATTAACACAAAAGGCGCTTAATGGCGAACACATGTTTAATTCTTCGGCAAAACAAATGGATATCGGGATTCAAGGGTGTAACAAGGGCGTTTCCTCCCGGCACATTATAGCCAAACAGAAGTTAATGTTCTCTGAAAACATTTACGCTACTACTAGAAACATCTCGTCAGTTGCGAAATAGAACAGAACACCACATCCCTTTTCCGACGGTGATATATAACAGCATATCAGTTTCAAAGTCCGACCTGACCACATATATTTTTGCGGGCATAATTAATATTTAGGGTCCTCCCTTAATTCTGGTTTATAAATTTAATATTAAGAATATTAATTAAGTTAAATCTAATGTTTGTTTAAAATATTGACAATATTTTTATTCAACTAAACGTAACACCCCCTGTTATTGCTTATATTTGTTTCTAGTACCTGCTTTATTAAGTATATGTGTAATAAATGTAAAATGTATTAAAAAATATATATGTACAGGGGATGGATAAAATAACATGAACACCTGACATACACAATATTTATTCATTAAAATGGTGTCGGGCCATCATTTATTTTTAAAACATGTGAAAGCCTTCGCGCAATAGCGGAATGTTTGAATAGTTTCCGAGGGAGTGTTGTCGCATTTTGGTACATTCGCAGTCAAAACATTCGCCAATTACTTCAACAATATTGGGGATAGAAATATATTCTACACTCTCTTCTGTGAAACTTCGCATAACAATAAAAAATATATTGTTCTCTAAATTATGGATCATAACTTAATTGATATAAGCCTATAAAAATCTAATAATATTCCGACAGGAACAAAATCAAAATTATCTAGAGATTATTATTTTTAATGTTAGTGAAATTATCTTACGACACGCATGTTATTTCTCACTACACTCGAGTCCCAGACATGATATAAAACTAACATCATATTTTATGCTGCCTAAACCTAACCTGGTAATACTAAACTTCAAACGGGTCAACGGCTTTCAAATGTTGCAGTGGTTTGTTTGAAACGACTTTTAGTATTTTTCAACACAAGCATGAAATAATATAGCTTGCTAGTTAAGCTTCTTTTTGGCGCGAAAATACTGTTGAAGCAAACTAATGATTTGATAGGAGTTGTTAGGATACTTCTTCATGGAGAATAGTGGTTAAAAGATGGTATATTGACTTTAACTACAGTTATACAGTTTACAAATAAAGTCGAATAAGCTCAAAGCGTCCGAATTCAGCAGTTCATACCTGCAGAAATATCCATAAAATGGTTTTGATCGATTTTATAATCTAAATTGAACTCCTTGTAATTATTGCCCATTTTGTCTTCAGTTAAAAAGCTTAATAATTTTTTAAAGCAAAAACACATTGGAGAAATGGCAGAAGCACTGAATGGGTCGTTCTGAATCAATAAGCTTTATTAGTTAGATACGCTACTGTTAGAAATGTGTGACTCAGTAAACTTATTTTATGTTTTAAGACTTCAAGGTAACCGTTCTTCGTTGCTTGAGTGGCGATAACTTTTGGTAATTAATCGTAGAACTTTACATTGGCGTCGTTGAATTACAAGTTGATTTTATTCTTTGGTACAGCCTCATATTTGATCCTCATAAGTCCAAACAGGTTTTATAATAGATTGATAAAGGAATCTCTTTAATATTAAGTCAAGTTGACAGTATCTCCCGATTAAACAATATAGTTCTATAATTTTCAGTCTAATCTGCTCTCTTTTTTGTCTAACGTGATGTCTCCAAATTAATCTGCCATCGATGTATATCACTGAGTCGGTTTGAGGAATCAGATATCCGCCAAATGAAATAAGGTATGTACCGGAAAGTCATTGAAGGCTATTCTAACAGATGTCGCTAGGCTTAGGTATAAAAGATTGCGATTTAAAACATATGTCTTTTATTCTACTGACATCAAGCTTCAAAGCTATACGTGTCGACAGTCATAGCTTTATACCTCTTTGAAAATGTCAAGTTGTGTGTCTGAAAACGTACATTTGTGACAAGCATTACTTTTCTTATTTAATCAATAATTAATTAATTTAATCAACATTAATAGAGACTTGTGATGAGCATGCTTTAACCTAATAACATATGAGGTAAATTCAAAAGTATCGCTTTATGTACTATGTGCGAGACAAAGAAAGTTCTAGTAGACCTAAAAAGTTTGAAGATGCGACTGCACGAATTATTGGACGAAGACCCAACTCAAACTCGAAAATAATTAGCATGAGCGTTAAATGTGACAAGAAACTATTATCGACAGATTACAAGCAATCTGAAAATTCCAAAAATGAGAAGATGGATGCCACATCAGTTAAATGACACGGAAATAGATAATCAAAAAATCTTCTATGAAATTCTGCTTCAAAGTTATGATCGGAAGTCATTTCTGCGTCGAATGGTGGCAGGTGATGAAGACTGGATATAATTTGAAAACCCTAAGCGCAAGAGATATTGGCGATCACATGGCGAAGCCGGTTAATCGACTCCAAGGCGAAATCGTTTTGCTCGCAAAACAATGCCCTATGCTTAGTGGAACCAGAGTGGCGTGGGGTATTACGAACTGTTGAAACCTGGTAACAGTTAATAGTGATCGCTATCGACAACCATGCGTTGACGAAAAACGCCCAAAATGAGTCCGAAGACATGGTAAGATGATTTTACAGTACGATAAAGCGCCGTTTCATAAAGCAAAAGCGGTCAAGGAAGCGTTGAAAGTACATAGAAGGAACATATTACCGCACCCGCCGCACTCTCAGAGATTGTACAGTCGTAGTATCAACTTTTCCCATCAATGGGATATGCGCTTGCATAGCAGCACTTCGCCAATTTCGGGTAAGTTGAAAATGGCTCGATGAATGGTTTTACTCAAAGGACAAACAGTACACCTGGTAATTAGAGTTTAATCACTTTGCCGCAACGAAAGGTTGACATGGGCAGATTTGGATCTATTACGCTACGTTTTCCGGCTCTAATCTATCGGTAAATCTTGTTGATTCTCACTTGTAGTTTTTCTACGTCTTAGTTTTTGTCTCCTAGGCAGTTATTTTTGGAGATAGAACATCTAATAACCAAAAAATTAAAGGCTAAAAAAATTTAAATAATTTTCATCGTCATTGCCTATACTCTTAACCGTTTTTATTTTCGCAAACTTATTGAAATGCTAATATTTTTAGAGATCTAACATTTTTTGGGATATATTTAGCTATAGTATTGTGGCGACCGCCACGACCCTTTAGGCCACCATCAATTCGCCATCAACAACTACAAAGGTTGGCAACGCCGTTGGATTGGTACCATGCAAGTTCCAGGGTATAAAAGACCATCACGACGACGTCTCGCTCTCTTTTCTTTCCTCCGTCCCCTTGTAACAGTACCACTTCCACAGCGCTACCGTACTTCCTCTACTTAACCTAATATCCTGTCAATTCTCCCATCGACCACATGTATCAATCGTAAGTTAAAATAAACAACTTTGATTCAACCAGTGTTTTTAGTTCCCGTGCAAATTCCTTCCAAAAATAGTAGTGAGTGTTCTGATAAATGATCGCAGCGGCAGCCACACATTTCGATCGACCGACCGACCCGACGAACATTCCTAGAGTATTAAGGTACATGCACTTTCAAGCCAATGCCTTTGAATAGGACATCTCCATGTAAAGCTATTCAGTTAAATGTGATAGTTATAGATTGACCCTTGTAAGTTCACGACCCTCATTGTTTTCGGTTTGACTATCACCGACGGATACCCTAAGGGATAACGATTTTAATTATCCCGAACCGAAACTACAGAACGTCGCCGCAAATCCAACGTCCAAATAACACGCCTGTTGAACAGATTCTCGTCACAGCAAAAAATCGGTGCTGCTTCGTTAGCGTTCCCAAAAGGAATTTGCATAATTTCCACATTACCCGAGTTGTTGGCAGTCGGACCGACCCCCCTATACCTCTCGCCTCTCGCTACAAGAACGGATCGGTGGTAAATCATTTGCGCAATGACTGTACAGGTTCGGCTGCCAGAAGACAATGACACGCCGTGGATTAATTGGCCATTTGTCATGGGGTGCCGCTTAGAAAAAATCGGAAGTGTCGGCCTCGGATCGAAATCGATTTTCGTTGACATGGGAATTCTAGGTCCTGCGGTGATTTCGGCGGATATTTATGACGGCTCGACGTACGAGAACAAGCTCGCATTCCAACAGCCTTTACGGTTTCACCTTTAACATTTCAACGCAAAATAATCATTTTTTGTCTCTTCTTAACCCTCATATGAAATTATTATTTAAATTTTGTCGTAATAGCTAAAACATAGCTTGTAGAATAATTTTAAAATATTTAAAATAGATGGTGTTAACTGTCTATTTAAATCGCATCGAGTACATTTCTAACCAACATCATGTTGAAGCCTTACTAAGAAGCTTTACTTTTTAGTTCCAAAAGTTATTTTCAGTTCGTCTAAATTGTCTGAAGTTTATCGAATGCTGTGTGAAACTTATTGCAACTATACTCCATCCATTTAGACATATGAATATTGGTTTCGCCGTCTTAAATGGTAATTTTGTCACCGAAGAGAAATAGTGTTCTAGACAGGCAACAAAATTGAAGATCAAAGATTTAGAGGCATTACGCGATGATTAGAAAAATTAAAATTATTGGAAGTAACACAAAAACCAATTTTGAATCACTTGAAAACTATAAGAATCATCGTAAAACTTGTATATTTTGTTTTATTTGGTGGGATCATCTTGTTGTGATATACTATGAGCTACTAAATCCTAATGAATCTGTCAATGTGGATCGAAATCGAAGAACAAACGATAACCAATTATTGACTTGAAGACTGAGCGAGGAACGGCCGGAACATGAGCAAAGACGCAACAATGTTAGTCTTCAGCATGACAACGCTCTACTACATGTTGCGAAACCACTGAACACATACTTGAAAGCATTAAACGGAAAATACGACTCCACCCTCCGTATTCTTCAGATCTTGCACCTCAGATTCTTCCTCTTAATTTTTCTGATCCATGAGTCGTTACCTATGTGGGCATCGCCTCACTTCTTACGAAGATACCAAAATATGAGCCAATTCGAGGATAGCCTGAAAAAATACATCGTTCTTTCGGCTATCGACGAACAATATTTTTAATAAAGTACATTCTACCGATTTTTCATAATAAAGCTTCAAATTAAAATAAAGTCGTATAAAACTAATTTATAGACCAAGGCTAACCACCCAGTGATCTAATTAATTCGTGCAAATTAATTATATTTCCTTTGTAAATTTTTCTACCACTAATAATAAGAATAAATTGAAAAAACGTATGTTATGTTAATATACTGAAAATTGTACCTCTATGAAAATAACTTCAAATTTTGGCAATATTGTCAACACTATTTGAACAATTATTTAACTTATAACATTTTTAATAGCTATATATTTGCTACATAATCAGTTAAAATAATTTACCCAATTTGATTATCTAAAGATTGTTGTTTCAAGGGAGTAATCTAATCTACAAATTTGAAAAAAATATATTGTTTATATTTATCAACGTTCTAAAAAAAATCAAAATTATCGGTACATAATAAATTGCTATTATATAAGCAAATATTGAAACCTATATGGACATACGGACATACATACATATTATGGGGATGTTCTGCAAATAGTAACCTTAATAAAATACAAATTTTTCAGAACAAAGTCCTGAGAAGTATTGTGGGTGTACCCAGATACTATAGGACTGATTACCTACATCGAGACCTTCAGATACCCAAAGTCAGTCAAGAAATCAAGAGAATTGCAAGGGGGCATGAGGAAAGACTCCATTCTCATACTAATATTGAAATATTGCAACTTTTGGATACCACCAGAACAGGACACAGACTCAAAAGAATTAAACCATCTGATCTTGTGTAGTATTGTGTAGTGAGGTGCAATTATTCAGCAGTGACATGTATAAACATTATTTCACCAGAGACTGAGATAGGGCCGATGGGTCCTCCTAGTTATATACCTAGATTTAAGTTAGCATAAAGACAAATTGTAGGTTAGACGGAAGCGACTAGTAACAATATATTAATTAAATAATTTAAAAAAAAACTTTCTAAAAGCCTAAACTTTTAGAAAGTTTATTTTTGAAATTCTACGTTAATTGTAGAAATATAACTATTTTAGTCACAGAGCATCTAAAAGCGAAACTTTAATCGCTTTTTTCTCGAAACAACTTATTTCTAGACGATTGACATGATAACTTAAGTTCTATTGAATCGATTGACTTGAATTTTGCTGTGAAAGTTTTCTATACATTCTTTTCAGATTATACTTAATTGATATATTATACTATAAATTAAAAATCCACGTATGAATACTATTTTATTACTACTCAAATCATTCATGTGCAGAAATCATTATACGAGACTAAACTCAATTGAAATTATTCTTTAGGATCTGGTAATAAAATTAATAAAGTAATTAAAAAAGTAAAGCAAAATATTATTTTTGCAAAATAATTATAAAAGTTAAAAGAAAGTAAACTATTAATTTGTACTCATGCGACAGTTTTTTTTTTGACCATAAATCATATGGTATAAATATATTTATAAACGAATATGTGTTATAAAAAATACCTATAATTTCTTACATAATAAAGAAAAATAAACATAAATACTATTCAACATTTTTAAAGCAATATGAAATGGCGCACTGACGATTTTTTATTTTCAAAATAATTATTTCAATACAATTTTTGCAGGCAATAAAATATTGATAATGGTTTAATAAAACAATTATTAAGACTATGAAGACTTTATGTACTATAAATGCAGTAAATTCATAACCATAATTTACACAGTAACAATAAACTCAGTATACACACTGCAATACACTTGCCGTGAATGAAATTTATTATGTAAGCCAATATAAAAAAAATAAATCGAAGATAGCATCGACTTATTACATATTATAAGAAAATAATCTGTTATATGGAACACCACCGTATAATATTGTGCGCATCGATTTGAGAAACAACATCTGTATGATACGCCAGGACAAACCATATTATTCAAGACAAGACGGGAATCTGCATTTTTACTTATCCTTAAGCAAAGCATCCTGTATCTCTTCCGAACCTGATACTATCGAAGCTCTACTAAAAGCCCGAAAAGACGACCTGGCTATAAATTAACTTTAAAAGCAAAACAAGTGGCATCGGAGCCGATTTCCATCCAGGGCCCGCGTGTGCCATATGTCACGATCGCGAGACAAGTAGTCGAAATTCGGCACATGTGGCGGCTACGAATTTCTCTCCTGGCGGAAGTATCCCGTATTTGGGGTGAGTTACGTGTCGCAAGTGTTATCCACCTTGTATTTATCCATATTTAAATAATTGCGGTGGGAGTTTGACTATTTATAGTCGAGAGCCGCCCTCTTTGGTTATTTCACGCGATTTTTCTCTCCCGTGTGAATATTATAACTTCATAATTTTACCGCTAGTGTTAAAAATTTAAAATTCTTGCATATTATTCTTTAATCTCAGTAAATCTGACCATAGATATAGCCTAGGTTTGTTCAAAATATCGATACAGAATGCGTTCGTTAATGTTTACAACTGTTTATATTGACGAACCTGATATAAGATTATGATTCTTGTACCGAAATGTGCACCAACTCAGTTAAGGATGTTGGTCATAGAAATCAACACATCACTTTCTACTCTAAAATTCCCCATTACGGGAAGAAAATTGTTGACAACCTGCTGCTCTTCAAACCAAAAGTAAGAACTGCATCATTGAGAACGTTAAGATATTCATTAGTAGTAATCCGACCATTGATGCGAATGAGAAGAACAGATACACGCCATGATACCGCCATCCAAATCATAAGAGAAACTCCACCACTATTGACGGTAGGAATAAGGCACTCTGGATTGTAGGCCTCTTTTGAGCTTCTCCTTACATAAACCCGGCCGTTTATAGGAAACCGTAAACGATAATATATTGGACAAGTGCCCAAGTTTTTTGCTCGTTGTATCAATACTTTCGAAGCGTCCGTAATAAAAGTTTATGCATTTTCAGCCCTTCCTTGAACGTTGGTGGAGCTCCTGCTGTAATGTTTTGGTTCACACAACATTACCCCAGTAAGTATTAAGTTCTGTAGTCACCTTGGCCCAATAGGTTCATATTTTCTGTTTCTTTTCAATTGTGTGTTTAATTTTCGTTGATTTCTGACAGTTAATTTTGAAAACATCATCGGCGAAGAGATTTGCCGATGATGTTTTAGCATGATTTGTGTAAGGTGTCATAACCATGGATATTATCAATTGAAACCTTCAACAATACTTTTGATTTCCTCGCGTCATAGATCTATTGATTATGTTTCGTTAATAGTTTATTTTAAACATAATAAACAAAACTTGACATGTAAACTCAGCAATACATACACATCACATTATTTACACGGAAATAGTGTTGCCAACATATCATAGGAGGTACCATATTGCATGATGTTCATACTATTTTGTTTATGTCCATCATATATATTTAGAACAAGCTAGAGAAATATAGGAACAGCGATAATAATTTTTTAGTTAGAAGAAAAAAGAGTCTGCAATTTTATGATTATGTTATCGCAATATTTTCATTAATGATAGCTAATGTCAATGAACGTCCGCTGTATTTGTATTTCAATTTTCGATACTTCTACACACAACAGCAGTACAAATACGTCGAAGATTTAGATATTCGGGTTTGCTTAATTATATTTTAAGTTAAAAATTATTTGGGGTGTCGTAGCCTAAAGAAGATCAATTTGAAGACAACAATAAGACAACAATAGTTTATTTAAAACCCAAAGTCAGCTTTCCACATTACTGATCATCTATTATCTATAATAAAACTACTGTTAGAGGTAAACGTACGATTAAGTTCTTCTAAAGAGCTGGGAAAACGTTTGAAAAGTACATACGTTTGTTTTAAAATACAATGTCATCCTATTTTTCCCAATGAAGTGGTACGACTATTCAGAAATTATTGATACGGTTATAAACTTGAAATTATATTGTCATAGCTATCAGGAAGTGAAAGTATATGAGATTAAGGGCGACGCAATGTTGTAAAAGGAATTTGAATTTAAAGAAGGATAATATAAAAATAAGTTTCAGTGTTTGTTAGTTCGCAGTCATTTATAAGCTTCAAGAAAACAAAGTTTGCTTTTGTAATAGTTATAGTAATAATACTCATATTTGAATTTTGTATAAATTGTAATTATTTAATACATTTAAAAATGCCGCGCGATCAGAGTGGGGTTTAAACATTCACACAACGCTGATAGATGCCACTAGAGTGATAAACAACGATCATGTGTTTTGTACAAATCTAGAATACCTTAAAATGTCGCTGCAAAAGTGTAAATATGATGCTGATGCATTTTGTTATATGTAAAATATGAATTAAATACATCTCACGTTCCCTGTGAGTCCTACGAAGCATATTTTAACTGTTCTGTTCGGAATCAAGGCAAGACATGAGCTCCATATGTTGCTTGTAATAACTGTAAAAGATGTTTGGAAGGTATTTAGCAAACTTTAATTAAATGGTGAATTAAATATAATAGACATATTTATAGACATACATATTATATTACTATTTAAACAATTTGTTAATAAACTGGATCAAACCTCAGAAGCATTTGAATACTTGAGGAAATTTTGAGGAATTTTTTTTAGAAATTATCAGAAGCAAAATTCAAAAACAACATGGGAGCCTATTAAGAAGAACAAGGAGAACGTTTTCACCAGGACATGAGCTTCGAACAACGTTATCAAGGCCAATACAATGAAAACATGATGGCAGACTATCTTTGGGGTTAACTAACAGATAGTACCTATGAACACAAAAGAAAGGCGTGCACTTTTAAATTATTTCCTACTTTTTGTAAGTTATTTTGATAGTAAAACTTAATAGAAATAACTAAAATGTTCATTTAAATGGTTTCATTTTCAAATAAAGATTAACACCACAGATTTTGAAAAATATAGTTGAAAAGTTAAATCTTGTGGTGACCCGTATTATTTTTTATTTCCGTACCTAAAAAATGAATAAGTAAAAAAAAAACATATTGTTAAATTATTGAAGCTATTTCGAATTACAACGCGCAAAATTTAAAGGACTCCTTGTACAATACCTCCAAAAGTATTATCGGCTTCTTTGCTATGCGTTTAGAAGAATGTGTCGACAGAAATGTGACTTTTGTTCTTGGTTAAGCTATGTATGTTTTAATAGAAACATAGAAGTAATGTACAAAACCGGTAAATTCTAATATTTTTTTAAAAAGTATGTTATATTTTTTAAAAAGCCTCATACTTTCTTGCTGAATTACATGATATTTCAAGAAAAATGAAAATTAAATGAAACAAGAAACCAATATAGGTAACAATATAAACAATGCTAGTAATTTTCCTACAAAAGAAATTTTATAGATTACACAATAACTAGGATTAATAAATTCAAAATATATTTAAAATTTGAGAAATAACTCTTATTAAAACAATATTTATGTTTCCTGAAATAGCTGCGGTAGAAAACTATTTTTAGATGAGTGCAGTAATTTTCGGAAAATTTACGGGATTGGTGGATTCAGGATGTGAACTAAACTAAGTCTTCGAAAAATCCCCCATATAACTTTTAAGTAATTCAATATGTTTGAGAGGAAACGCAAAAAAACATATTGTACATGAAAAAGCCTGAATATATTTGTGCCATAATTAGAGCGCCAGTTATTTACAAGATTTCAACTGATTATTTATAACATATAGTATCGAATAATTAGTTTCAATCTAACATTATGTAACGTCTTTAGAAGATGATGTATTATTATATCGGTATCAATATCATGAAAAATATGTAAAAGCATTAAAGTTAACTCAGAAAGCGAAGAAGAAGTTTTGTAAATGTAGACGTTTTTGTCTGTTGCTCAATTTTAAAAATATCAGTAAGACGCTTTATTTACAACTATATTTAGTTTCTAGTTTATGTAATCTAGTTTCTGTTTATGTTAAGTATGTAATATATCTCTTCTTAGACGACCCAATATATTTAATTCATCAATTAATGCAACAATATCAATAGTATAAAACTGTCCATGAGTGCACATGTTAACTTTACTACAGAAATCTCCAAATGACTCATTAATCGAGATTAATATGTTGAGGTTGATCGACAAATTCTATCAGGCACCATTGCCTGAACCTAGACTATAAATTAATTTTTGGTTCCACATGAATCAACAATGGAAAGCTTAATGGACGGAATAGGTCGTGGTTGAAGCCTTACAAAGCCGTATTGACGTCAAAAAAGATGATGCTAAGTAGTCATATATTATTGCCACTCAGCAGAAAATGCATAAAAAATATCCTAATCGTCCAGTGCCTCATAAAACCACAATTTATCGTTTACATGCGAATCTTGGATAGTACGGCAATAGGCCTCGTTCTGGAAGACAACGAACCTCTAGTAACGCTGAAAATATGGCTCTGGTGAGCGATGGTGTTGCAGGGTCTAAAGAAACATCAATTCGGAGACGTGATTCCCAATTACAAACTTCTGCAATCAATTTAAGGCGAATTTTGAAAACCGATTTGAAAATGTTCCCATACAAAATTCAATTAGCCCAAAAATTCTTACCGAGAGATCCTGATCAACGAGTTGAGTACAGTAATGCAATCCTAAAGTTCTGTGGTGAAATTGAAGATTTTTCGTCTAAATTGATAATGAGCGATGAATTCTCAATGACCACGTCAATAAAAATTCATGAAACATCATTGCATCCACTAAAAACAACTGTATGATGTGGTATTCAAGCTGGAAACATCATTGGTCCATAATTTTTTGAAACTGACCAAGGTGTCGTAGTTATTGTTATTGCTGAACGGTACCAAGACATGATTCGAAATTTGCTTGTGGCTGAAATGGAAGGGCAACGACTAGAGGCCATGTGATTTCAGCAAGATAGGGCCACATCACATAAAGCTCGTTCAACAATTCAATTATCGAATGACGTTTTTCCACGAAGACTAATTTCGTGAAGTGGGGATTTAGCATCGCCAGTCAGATCTCCGGATTTAACAGCACCAGACTTTTCCTTATGAGGTTTTTCGAAATCTAAAGTTTATGTGAATAAGCCCCAAACGATTCAACATCTCAGAGACAATATTCTTCATGAAATTCAAGGAATTCAGCTTCGTTGCATAGCCAACCGCGGTCACCATTTAGCCCACATAATTTTTCAATCATAACAAAAAAGACATAAAGACAAAATACAGTTTTTATGAAATCCAAACTTACTTAACTTTTTTTGAGCAGTTATAAGTAATCAAAATGGTAGCGGGATTTTCGCCCCACGTTGTACTTGCATCCGCATACAACTTAATATTAAATTAGTCTTAAGCTTAAGCGAAAGTTAAGGGATACTTTTAAACTATACAAGTTTATGTGGTTTGGTTTGCTTCAAACTTCTAATTTCCAGAGTGTTGTCTAGTGGATTTATTGTTACCATATTGCTGTGATTTAGCAACCCAATTTCAGGTTTTAAGGTAAAATCTCGGTTAGTTTCATAAATCAATTTGATTTCGAAATCTTCGCGCAGTTCTTTGTTCATTACGTAGCCATAAGGAATGGCCATTCAACGAGGAACTTTATTTTGGCATAGTTTGGCCACTAGTGTGTTTGATTCTTTAGTGCGACCACATATTTGAACCAATGTCATTGAATTTAGGTCAAGTGATAGTATATTCCCAGGAACAGTTCTTCGATTTTGAGTCCGATGTGCTCAGATTTTTGTCCAACGATGAAAATTAAAGTAAAAAAGAGGATCAACCTATGGCATTGTAGTATTTAGGGCATAATTTTACAGTATACAGTAATACATCAACAAAGACTAACTATAATTCTGACAAGAACCCTAAAATTAAATATCGTTCCGGATAAAAGTGTTCGATTTATTTCCAGTTGAACGACCCGGCCTGAAAATGAAACAAAATGGGAAGCAAACTTTCTAACGCCAAGAGATAATTTCTCACAGTCGCGCTCACCCTTGCTAAATATCCGTTTTCAAGCAAAAAATCGTCTGTCGCGGTCCGACCCTCCCCGGAACCGGATTCCAAAAAACTAGAAACCCATCCAAGCAAAGATTAATGTTCATACATTTTAACGGTTTTCCCCGTGCGTGTATTAAAATTCGAGAGAAACCTTAACAGATTCGCGCGGCGTCGGCTCTCTCGCCGAGGGTAAACGTATGGAGCGAGCTTAAGAACCCGAACAACAATGGGACACCTTATTTATTCTTCAAACGGTCAGAGGATCCAAAGGTCCCATACGGGAATCCCGGTTCCCACGTACGTCTTCTGTCCGTAAAACTCGTTTTCCGATATACAGGTAAAATTAGAGATAGGACTCGGAGGGACGCTTTTGGAGTGTCTCGCTTTCGCTCATGCTCTATTTTTCTTGTATGAATATGAATGGGGATGAAACGGACGGTCGTTACGCTAGAAAGCGTTCACGGGTCGATATCTGGGCGATGATTGATGGGCGCGGTTAATTTTGTTTTGCCAGTGACTTTGGCGAGTTTTGTTCATTATTTTCTCGGACGTGTCGGAATTTCGGATCTCACGAAATCGGAATCTTTTGAAAAATTTCGATTTTATACCTCCACGCCATGCATACATTCAAGATAACTTTTATTCGACAAGGCGACATTATTGGGAAACATTCGAGATGTCGAATTGAATGGTATTACGTGGGTTCTTAGAATTAAGGTAAATATGAAAATATTTAAATTTTGCCAAAGGCAAAGACAAAGATAAATAATTCTCTAATCTATGATGGATGAGGAAAATGCGTACACTTAATCCTTTAAATTGCTTTAAATCTTTTTGTCATATAATATAAATATACGTATAAACAAAAATAAAGTGCTGCATTACTAATGAGTAAAAATACATACAAACAAGTCCTTCTGTATGAAGTTTTTAACCAGTTTCTAGCTAAAATATGTTTGAATTAATAGCTTGATAAATAAATCTTTATATAGTGTATTCAAAACAGCAGGAATCCACGTCATCTGAATTGATATCGCAATGTTGCCGCATCCTTTGAGTTTTAGTACATTTTGACTTTGACACAACTAAATTATAATAATTTAATATAATTTATTTTAACATTATTGTACATCTAGTGCATATATCGAAGGACTTAAACTTAAGTTAATTAAACAGCAATTATAGTTTGTAGGTTAGAAATGTGTTATTATATTTACAATGAACTGTTTTCCACACTTGTATAGGTAGAGTTCTAGGCGCTTTTTTATGTAATGGCATCCCCCGAATGTCTAATTCACCTAATTAACAATTGTATATCTGAGTAATGTTTTTACTTTTATTGGAGACCATATTTGACTTGATTTGACTCTAAGTTCTTGTTTATTTCGGCGCAATGTTTATTATTGTATAACTCCTTATTTTGTTCTGTTACTACCTGTATATATCTTTGTTGATAAAACTTTATCAATCGTTGCATTTGTCAGATCTGTAAAACAGTATTATTCCTCCCCTTATACATTTTTACCAAACGTTCATGTATAATTATAACAATAAAATGAAGCCTTCACTCTCTATAATACATTTCCTTTAGTTAAAGAATATTAGTTATATACTGACCTTTAGTTGTTTTCTCTTTCACCACTCTGTCTTGGTAATTGTCAGCATTGAATCATAAACCAACATTCATAAAGAATCACATTCACATTCAGAATCGCTACACAAGTAAATAACTAAGATGTTTCTTTCCAATTTACCACAAAAATTGCTCACAATTACACCATTTCTCAATTTCCTTCTCAATATATTTTTTTTGTACAATGTAAACGTTTTTTGAATCTCCTTCTCGACTTGAATGTCTATTGTAATAAATCTTTGCAATACCCCATATCATCTCAATTCAATTAAATATGCAGTCATAGCAATTAATATGAAATTATGAAGCTTTTTAAAAGCAATGTCTAGAAGTTCCATTAAATCTCCTTATGGGTTATCTTTACACCACTTAAATATTTTTTCTATATATATTTCTTTCCTATATTACCCAACAATGCATGAAGGGATGTTCTATATTTTTATCTATTTATGTATATTTTCTGTGCCCTACCAGTTACACAATGATTCTATATTTATTATAAACTAATTATTTTTCAATTCATGTAACAACAATTTGATCATAAAAAAACTTAAATTTGATTAGTATCATAAAAAATAGTTATAACACCCATTGTTTTATTTTCTTCAGTGAATTATTACTGTGGGTATTCTAATTAGATTTTTACTTAATAAAACATTTATTGAGAAGTAGTACAATATATATTTAAAAACATGTTTTTCGTTATTTTCTTAACTTTTGGCCATTTTTATGATAAAATAGCGAAACTCTGTCGAATGAACGCTGATAGTATACGCTGATCCAAACATCGATCCAGTTGTGCACTTCATCAAATTTCGAATATGTGTTCCAGTGAAGTTGTGATGAGTCAACTTGAACTGAGAAGGTGCTAGGTCTGGTGAGTATGCTGGGCACGGGTGTAAAAATTCCTATTCGAGATACAACACTATATCGCTCACATCTCGTGTCCGTTATTGCCGACTTCTTTGCAAAAATACGTTTTTCAATTTATAAATGTAGATCCGTAGATATCTGCAGTAAAAGTTACGATTTTAAGGGCTTCACTTTGCTGATCACAATTCAGCAAGTCTTTATTAGGTATATGGATATTTCGCTGCTTTCGTAGATCCATTTTTATCGTCAGTAGTAATACGCTACAGAAAACTGTTCTTCCTTTGCATGGTAGGTAATGAAACCGCGATGTTAGAATTTTTTCTATAGCATGTAAACTAAAATTTTTTAAAGAGCTCTTGCTGAGCTTTCGTCCAGTAAGTTTTGCAATTAATTCTCTTCGAACTTTTTTTGGTTATCCATTTTGGTTCTCTGTTGTTAGCATCAAAATAACCGCTTTTACATCATTGAAACCAAAGCCAACGATTTACTAGCGGCACTAGCAGATTAATTCAGCAAATTATTCAAATTCAGTAAAAATGCAACGTTCCATGATTGACGTCTGTATATATCGGTACATGCATCAATGGATGGATATTGATAAGTGATCAAAATATATGTAAGCACCTAATTTATATATAATTATTATAAACAATCTAATTCTCATGTTTGGCATGTTTCATGGCAGTTTGGTAACTAAATTCAACAATTTTACTATTTTAAGATATCATAAAATCTCTTCCTGAAAAATTGACACACCTTCAACAATCGATAAGGTGATATAGGGTGGGCAAAAGTCCCGCTATCATTTTGATTGCGTACCATTTTGGTGATGTTACGTTTAGCTAAGTCTCGCTATAACCATTGTGTTGCGTAGACGTCCAAATTTTATTATGGACAAATATATGTCACAAGAGCTAGCAGAAATAGTGACAATAGTTATTGAAAATAACTGTTACATTATTGCCACTCAACGGAAATTGCGCCAATGGTAGCACCCTATATAACCACAGATGCCATTGGAAGGATCTGTGAAGACGAAAGGACCGCTCAACTCTATTCTTCATCGTAACCCAATTCTTCGACAAGGTTTGACAGAAAGGAAATTCAAGAAATATTACCGAAGCAATTTACTGCAATCTAATAAACTTTTTTATCTGAACCAAAAAGTTTAGTCAAGAAGGAGAAACAACATAAACGCAGGTGCACTACGAAGACAATTCTTTACGTAATCTGTACGTGTGATAATACCGTAAATTATATTGCCATGGGACACAATAATAATAAAGACATTCATGAATAAGCAGGAACTTAATGATGGAAGTATAATACGAGGGTCATTATTTAAACTTCGGAAATGGGAAAAAAGCAAATAGTTAAGCTGCGAATATTTTTTTTTCAAAGTACTCGCCACGATAATCGATATACTTTTGCATACGCTTAAACCAATTTTGAAAGCATTTATTCCATTCCGAATAAGGTATCTTCAAAACATGATTTTTGAATTATTCAATAGCTTCTTCGGGCGATGAAAATCGTTGGGCACGCAATTTATTCTTCACAGATACGAACAAAAGGAAGTTATTGGCTGGGAAATTAGGGCTGTATGGTGGATGACCCATCGATTAAATGTTTTGAGTGCTCAAATAGTCTATTGTTGTTTGAAAGCTCGCATTGTTATGATGAAGAACAATCGGCGTCTCTTTTTTGTTTTCCTTATTTCATCGAAGACTTCTGACAAACATATGGTTGTGTACTGAATGAATGTATGAATCTGAACTTACTGTTCTACGATCCTCTAGAAGCACTGTTGCAATATAACCAGTTTTCCCGAAGAAACAGGCCACCAATTTCTTTGAAGTGCTTCGTGCACGAACAGCTTTTGTTGGATTTGGTTCATCTTGGAACACCCATACAGTCGAATGCAGCTTACATTTGGGCTCGTATGAATGTATCCATGATTCGTCACCTGTCACGATTTTATAAAGGTCTTTCGAAGCACCGCGATTGAACTTCTTAAGCATTTCTTTGCACCAATCGACACGAATTGAGCCTTTTTTTGAGCGATTGTGAAATTGTGTGGGATCCAACACGAACATTCGCACAGCTAAGTGTTCATGTAAAATCGCATATATGCTGGTGGAACTAATGCTTAGAGATAGCTCAATCTCACAATAGGTGAC
This sequence comes from Rhynchophorus ferrugineus, assembly GCF_030347505.1. Lineage (NCBI taxonomy): Eukaryota > Metazoa > Arthropoda > Insecta > Coleoptera > Curculionidae > Rhynchophorus > Rhynchophorus ferrugineus. Next base: position 12,645,168 of record NW_027472590.1, read on the forward strand.
ATGACGATCTTGCTTAATCATTTCGCACACAGCATCGGCAGATTTTGAACGACCTTCACGAAACTCGTCGGACAACGAACTATGACCACGACTGAATTCTCTAAACCAGCGATACACGGTGGTTTTTGACGGAGCTTCATCGCCAAAAAACAAATTAAGTTGATTGATTATGATTAAGTTGACAAATTAAAATGATAAGAAAATTCAGTACATAATGAGTTCATATAATGCTGAATAATACTAGCATCTACTATAGTAACAATTATATTTTTAATCGGAAATAAGAAAGGCATTCACTTTTGTATAACAAGTTTTGTTAATTAAATATTCCACCTATGCATCACCAATATCCATAATTTCAATACGCTGGATATTTCGGACTCAGTCCAACCAAGACTGCTTGACATAAAAATATATATTCTTTTATTTGATGTAGATGCTATAAAATATAGTGGTATTTATATATTTATGTATAAAATTTAAATTATCTCCTTCTTTACACCTTCCATGTTAACATTAATCACTGTTTAGTTCCCTATTTATTTTTTATGTTCATTTTCCCTACTATGTATGGTATCATATTACGTAGTAGCACTATGATGTATTTAGCAAAATGTTATAAATCATTGGCAAACATTTCTAGAACTTGAACAATATACACGTTGTATTAGAAAATCAGTCTTATATTGTTTAATAAAAATCGTGTTGAATGTTGAAATGGTACAAAATAAGTTGTTTCAGATGTTAATGAATTATTGTTAAGAAAACGTATATGAGGAAAATAAAAATGGCTGATTTTTACTAATCCTGGTGAATGCGCAAGGTTATTAAAGTTAACAACAATGACAATCGCCTCATAGAGAACCGATAAAAAATTTGATAATCTAGACCCCAGGACGCGATAGAGCTTTCGCGGACGGTAGTAATATTTGCCTTAGCCATACACAGGAACAAATATTTAAAAACTCCGTAGGACAAACGTTTTTACCTCTGTTGACAAACTATTTGGTTCTTTGGTTTAGTCGGGACCCTTTTGTGTCTTTGTTTGATTAGGATTGCCTGTGACAATTCGGCGTCCCGTCATTTTATTTGATTTGCGACAGTTTTGCTTTGAAATCTCGGCCGTCCTAAGCCTCGCCTTAGAGAACTTCTTAACATAAAAATTGCGTATTTTATTTTTAGCGATCTGCACGTGTGCCGTAGACGTATAAAAGCTCTAATCCTTTTAGAGAATGTCTTTGCCTACAATATATAATGCTGGCTTAGAAATGGTATTAGTTAAAACAAAAGCAATTGAATCCGTGAAAATTCTGCATTATTCTATTGTTAAAGCGTGAAATATATAATAAATATACAACTATCCTAGCTTATATTATTGATTTTCTAATAACTTTTTGTCAAAAATGGTACTACTAAAATTGCTTCAAAACAATTACTAAAGTAATATTTTCAATCTATAATGATAACAGCTTAAAACTAGTAAACCTGTTTTCAGTAACTACAATTAATTTGGAATAATATTCAATCTACAATACCAAACAACTGTTTTAAGGCTTTGAAATAAAATTAACTGAAATAAGACAAATAGAATTTGGCAGACATTAACTAGTTAACCACTTTAAAGCCTCAAATAAACCTTTTTCATGTTTTTTTTTTCAAGGCGAATTTGGCCATATAAACGTGAAACAGTAATAAGTCAACGTAAAAATTAGATTTGCACTGTCAAGATTCTGACGAGAATCAAAATATCACTAATTTTAACGTAGTCAATCCTGCTAAAAGACGTAAAGGAGGAAAAAATTCAAAATCTATCGAATATCCTGGCCTTGTTTCATATCCTACTATAACAGCAGTTGAATTAAAAATGTTGAAGACGAATTTATACTGTTACAGAACCATCACCCAAATCACATTTTCTAAACTCAGAAGAATATTAGCTTAATAGGAGATTTAAATTTGCCAAAGAGACAGAAGTTTTAATTTCTGAAATGAAGCAGTGGAATTTTAAGTACCTTTAATTATGTGTAAAGTGTCAATAACTATTATACAGTATTTTATATAGTTATGAATAACACTTCAATCATTTGGGGTTAAGCCTCATTTATTTTATTTATTGCATTTATGAGTCCCTAATAATTTTGTAATTTTTTCACTTGCTAAATAATACACAAAATTATATTCAATATAATGTAAATGATATAGACATACATGAAGTCAGTCTATGTTTCTACAAGATTCGAATGCCAACTAGACAGAAGAAAATAGGCTTCTAACTATACTCACTTAATATTCACTGTTATTCACTATTGGCCGTATGTTTTCACGATACAAGGAAAAATATTTATTAAATTCAAACCTTCAAAAAGTGTCATTCATATCTCGTAATGGTGAGATTACGAAAAGCCTACACCAAATATCGTGTTTCTTGTAAGTCAAATAGTTCTGGTATGAAATTCACCAGGTTAAGGGTAAGTGCATATGTTTGTTTCGAAATTGTGATTGTATCAAATTTTTATAGCCGTATATGTATGTTATGTTAACAAAAATTAAAAGCACTTCAAACAATAGTTACGTATAGACAATGTACGAATCAAATGTTGTCACTGAAGTGAAGTAAAGTAAAAGAAACTAAGCAAACATCAAGTTGGAGAATTCATAGAAAAACTTGACATGTTAAAAATGATTTAAACAAAGAGTTTGTAAAGTAGTTCATGTAGAATTACAGTTGCACAAAATAAGATTGTTAGGCTATTACGAAAATAAACTTCAAAATTATAATTTGTGCATCTTATTTACCCAAATGTTAGTAGGTAATTTGATACAACACAAAGATGCATCATCAAATGTGTCTAATATAAACCCTTTTTTTGTATTGCAGTAATTAATGACATTGTTGATAACATATGAGGTTGGGCTTCATTTGTTTAGTTATTGTGTCAAATACATTTACATCTGTATCTTCAAATCAACATCATAAAATTTTTCAGTAGGTTTTCCATCGAAACAATTTTAATTTCTATAAGCAAATATAGAGCACTTGATTTCAATATTACTATTCTCACAGTTTCCAAGTGGCGAATGTGCCATGACTGGGTACTTTTTAGAATTATTAACCGCATTTATTAATTTTCTTGCTAAGTGTTATACAGATACTATCTGCAGTACTTCAGGTTCTTCTATATTCTAGCACATTTCAGGGTCTGGAATAATCACTTCAATTCTAGATAAGTTCTAGTGTTCTTTTTAAAATTATTATATCAGTTACGGTCACACAATACAGTCATTATCAACGAACCGACTTTGGGCAAATTTAGGTTATTTGCCTTGATAAATCCCAGTTAAATAATCTGTTTTTCCATTGGTTGCAGAAACCCATGTTTTTAATCCAACTAAAATCGAAGCGCGTAAAATGTTGGTTAAGGAACGGTAAATGACGTCAATGCTTCGTAGCGCATCTGATGGGTGTTTGACATAAAAGGGCGTACATTTTGGACATTTTGTGTTTTTATTTCCCTTAAAATCTTAGTAATCCCGCTTTTAATATTAAACAAATGTAATTTTAATAATCTGTCTATAGTTTATTATTATTCTAAATCAATATTTTTATGATTCTTCGTTACACTCATTTAGCCTATTGGAACAGATTATTTTTAATTGATTAAAATCGTTAGTAACTGTGTCTATCGAGAAAGGTTTGCAACAGTGACCGAAAGAAAACATTATTTGAGATTTACTTCGTGACCTTCATGCATTATTCCGCAATTATGGGTACCGCAAAAAGACCTTGTCATCGATTATATACGAGCCTGCGACTTTTTCCGAAAGGTAAAACAAGAAAGTGCGCTTGTCAAACGATGCCATACGTCCGATCGAATAATAAGCGAAATACTGAAATATGATTTTCTAAATTGAGTGTTGCAAATAAATTTTCATTACCGAAGATTTATTGGAATCGCTCGCGCAGTTATATCATCTCCGCCAACTTGTCTCTTGTTATGCGGCCGGTAGAATCCAGAACGATATTTCATTCGGCTTTTTACCGGTGACCGCGGGCGGTAGTCGCAGAATCAAAAATTGTTTACGCGTCTCTCGACGAAGAAATTTTGACAGTCTGGGAAATTGTTGTTGGGCTGCGGTCGTTTGACGATGTTGTTATAATGTATTGATTTATTGTGCCGTATTTAATACTACGAAATCGTAAAATATTCACAATAATTGTAGAATAAAAACGTAATAAATAAATCAATATCGGATTGTATAAAGAACTATTAATTAACTATTAAACAAGCGTATAACAATTATAATTTCAGTATCTAACCAATTTGTCAGAAATGCTCACAGTTCATCAAATTAGAGATGTAGTCAAAAGAGCAATGAACCCACGTGATCTTAATTGATGACGAAATGTTGTAGCATCGACTTTGAGTTTCAATACATTTGATTTGACAACAAAATTCTAATCTAAATAAAATAAAGAAATATAATATAACATAATATAATTTATCTTAACATTATAATACATCTCATTCATATATTATCGATGAACTTAAAACTACAAATAATTATAGAGCCCCAATAATTTGTAGGTTAGAGTTGTTTTATTATATTTAGGTTTAACTTTTTTCCACAAATGTATAGGTAGGGTTCTAGACGCGTTTTTTATGTAGTGGTATCCCCCGAAAGCCTAATCCACCTAATTAACAATTTTATATATGAGGAATGTATTTACTTTCATTAGAGATCATATTTATGTTTTACGCTTAGTTCTTGTTTCCTTCGGTCGTAAATGTATGTTTGTGATTGTTTAACATTTGTGAATGTTCTAGGCAAGAGTGTAAAATCCGACAAGGCAAATGATCCTAGTCATGCCAGTAACCAGGCTGGGTAAGCCCGGATATCTTCCGGGATGATTTTTAAAGTGGGTCACTCGCCAGTCGGTAGGCTTAATGTTGAGGACCGTGGTTCGGAGCTCACGTTAAAAACTTTAGGCCCAGTCCAGATAAACCCATAGTTGGTAAAAGGAGACTTTAAAATATATATATATATATATATATATATATATATATATATATATATATAGTAGTATATAATACTAAGAAAAAATTTAACTCATTTAACAAAAATTTAATTGTTAAATTAGCCTTTCCACGTACAGAATGCTGAAATAAAATGAATACCATGATAATCTATCAAAAATTAATTCAACTTACTTTAATTTATTGTATTGCAAATCAAAACCATTGTTTTATGCAAAGTTACTTGCCGTATGATTTTTAAAGAAAATACTATGGCAACAATATACCCTTAGGAACCAATACAAATACTGTACAAAAATAATTATAAATAACTTCAAATATAATCATGGACTTTTATATTCAACGTAAGTAAAAATGTCTCATTCTTATGAAATAAGTTATATATTGGTGTTATATAATGTTTAAGAATATAACAAATTTAACAATAGGAAATAGACATTTCAAAACTAAGAATATTTCAGTACTTTACATATGTTATTATAAAATAATAATAATAAAGTACGATGTAAAAGATAATATAAAATACAAAATTACGTAAACGTATTTGTATGCGAATTTGTTTTGATTATTCATTAAAAAGTCGTTTAACTTGCCCGCTAGTGAGCTAAGTGCCGCTTATTTGAGTGGGTAACTTCTTTCTAAATTTTCTCTATTTTATACAGACAACAAACATAAAAAACTTTGTTATTGTGAAAATCTAGATTAAATATATTATTTTATCAAAATATTATAAGTTTAGTACTAATAATTCTTGGTAAAATGAGTTATATTAAATTTCCTTACAAAGCTAGTAAGGCTAAATTGAAATTGCCTATATAATATACTCTTTTTGAGATAACTGAATAACGTTTCTGGATAATATAATAACAATGTTTGAATAACTTGTTCTGCTTTATATGAAACGGAAAATCATAATTAATAAAAGTATATTTAATTAATATTATAATAAACTATTAATTAACATAATTAATAAAGATATAAGTTATATTTTCAAAAAAAATTCCACTATATCAAAAAAAAATTTCAAATATCACTCTGTAAGAAAATACAACTGAAAACGTCTGTAATCCAGTATAAATAAAATACCATTGAAACAAATCGACTAGTTAAAATATTACAATAAATATCCTATCAAGTTGTCGGGAAAACGGTGGGGGGTACCATTTAGTTCCTTGCCGTAACCTCACAATTTATTTATATCGGGCAAAATCTACAATTTCGCGTACCGAAAGCATGAAATAATATTGAATTAATATGTAATAATTACATAAATAATCATATATTGTAGGCAACATATTCGTAATTACCGAAAACAACTCAAAAACCTTTGTTGGAAATGTAACACGTCAAAATAACCATTTAAGCTACTCGTATTCTAACGAAATAAACTTCTAAATATAGGGGAAAATTTATCTATTACTTACCACAAATAAATGACCAGACACACCCCGTTTTTCCGGTGATTTTCTAGCCGAACGCAGCGAGATCCAAAACACTCCCATCACCTTTGACAACCGTATCGCTAACATGGCGTTACAACAAGAACAATCTGATACAATTTTGCAAAGCCTACTGTGGTTGTTTTTATTACTATGCTAATATCGGCAAACGTACTTGGGATGGTCTATATCGACGATGCATAAAAACCGCTTTAGAGGCACGGGTGTTTTTACTTTATCTAGTGTTCTATGGAGACGTCAAAATATTTGCGATATCGAAATTAAGTATTATTCGGGTTAAAAATATCCGTGAATTAGTCAATATATAATAAAATAAACTGAAAGTAACGGGTTTCCCTTTATTATATTAATTACTATTACATTTAGAATAATCGTTTGGTTTATTTTGGTGATTTTAATACACTTATATTAAAAATTTTAATACTCTTACCATGAATTGATACTGAATCAGATGTTTTTCCAATTATTTTGCCATTGAAGATAATTACTGGCAATAAATTACGTATGTTTCCTTATTTTCAGTCAATTAAAATAATAAATTTAAATTAAAAAAATAAATATTTTTTAAATTTAATGTTTGTACTATATTGCGAATTAATCATTAGGGTTATAATTATAAAAAAAACTATATTTTAAAGTTTCCTTTTACCAACTAGGGCCTTTTTATCTAGACTGCACCTACAGTTGAACGTGGGCTTTGAACCACGGTCCTCGGCATTAATCCTACCGACTGGCGAGTGACCAACTTAGAAATCATCACAGAAGATATCCGGTCTTACCCAGCCTGGTTACTGGCGTGATAATTTTCTTTGTCGGATTTTGCACTCTTGCCTAGGAAAATCACAAATCACAAACATAAATTTACGATCATGCCCCAGTAGGATTCGAGCCCGCGGCTATCGCAAGAGTAGGTGGACCGTCCTGTCGCTTTTACCACTGCGCCAACCAAGCCGGCTTTTATAAACTTTATATTGTAATATGATGATTTCATTAATTAGGAAAATGTGTTTTTCTTTACTTTTGAAGAATTTCACCGATTTGTTCAACAATTGGCAGGCCAATTGGGTTAGCGAGAGATTTCTTACTCCACTCTGTAATATTAAATAGCACTTTTTAAGTACAAAATCCAGGAATTACAATTATACGAAGTGAGGATATACAACGTAGGGCGAAAATCCCACTACACTTTTGATTGCCTATAACTTTGCTCAAAGAAAAGATAACTAAGTTTGGTTTTCATAAAAAGGTTATTTCGCCTTTACATTTTTTTATCCTTATGATTGAAAAATTATAACTGCTATATGGTGACCGTGATTCGCTATACAACTTTCAGCTCCTTTTTTATGTCATCCTGCAATATCTGAGGCTGAATTTCTTCAATTTCGTCACAAATTGTCTTTAAAAATGTTCAATCGCTTGGGGTTTATTCACATATACTTTTGATTTAAAAAAACCCATAAGAAAAAGTCTGGTCCTGTTATTCAATAATTGAATTGTTGAACGAGCTGTGTGGCCCCCTCCTGTTGAAACCACATGTGCTCTAGTCCTTGCTCTTCCATTACAGGCACGAGAACATTTCGATTTTTGGGACTAACTGAATTTTGTATGGGAACATTTTCAAATCAGTTTTCCAAATTCGTCTTAAACTGCGTGCTGAAATGTGTAACCGGGAACCACGTCTCCGAAATCATGTTTCTGGAGACTGCAACACTATCGTGTACCAAAACCACATTTTAGCGTTACGAGACGTCGGTTGTTTTCCAGAACGAAAAATGTCTACTCCCGTACCGTACTGTCGAAAATTCGTATGTAACCGATAAATGATGGTTTTGTGAGGCACTGGACGAGAGGGATATTTTTGGCGCGATTTCCGCTGAGTGGTAATAATGGAACAATTGCTTTCAATAAATATTGTCACTATTTTTGCTCGTTTATGTGGCGTATTTTTATCCATAATAATATTTGGGCGTCTACACAACACAATGGTTAAAGCGAAACTGAGCTAAACGTCACGTAACTAAGATGGCGCGCAATCAATATGGTAGAGGGACTTTTGCCCCACTTGTTATATGCATAATTAGAAATTTTTGGAAATGGTATTAATTATTTTGAAATATGTTAATGTTTCACCATAATACAAAACAATTTGAGATAGATTCATGTATAACCTTCAAATATAAAGCATTATTCACACATAATAACCGACGTATAACCAAAAATGAAGTAATTAGAGCCTAGAGGTTAATAATATTTTATGAAGGAGACTTATTTGTATTCTTAACATTGCTTAATTATTATGTTCATTAAAATGTTTTGATAATTTATGTCATTTATGATGGTTGGAAGTACTCAATAACATCAACGAGATATTTTCTTGGATAAATTGGCAAACACAACATTAAAACGATTATATATCTGCTTCAAAAATAGTTATTTCTATTATTATCATTATATTTGATCATTATAGTTCTGATAATCATCGATCCATCCAATATCAGAAAACTAGCTCGAGTGTTTCTACAAAAAAAACCTAGCGTGCACAAACATTGTTTAAAACGTGCTACGTATCATGTGTTGCCTATATATAATGTTCCAAAATTCGAGGGCAACATTGGCTATCCGACTCCCCAAACAGAATCGACATGTATCTAAATGGTAGATTAAATTAGAAAAATTTCTTTAGACAAAAAGCAGAACCAATCAAACTAAAAATCAAAAAAATCTACTGGCCGGTTGGAATACAATTCCAATTTCACCTACAATCACATAAATTACACATAAAACCAGAAAAAATAGTAATTCAGCGCTACCAAAATCAGTTTCTTCAATTAAGAACAGCGATTATCCATCAGGTTCCGACTATTACTCAAAAAATCAAGAGAATCGAAAGCAGACACTATGAAGAGACTCCGCTCTCATGTTAATATCGCAGTATTAGATACAAATAAGGATACAGACTTAAAATTATCAATCTGAATTATCATTAACAGAAGTGTTAATTAAAAAGAAACAATGGGTTCTTCTCTAAGTGTACCCAATAAAACAGTGGAGTTACGTCATCTAATTTTATGACGTCAATACCTCGCAATGTTGCCGCATTTAAATTTAAATATTAGTTTATTTTGTCTTTGATATATAACAAAATTCTAGTAAAAAATTATTTTAACATTATAGCACAGTGTGTATATTATCGAAGGACTTAAAATAAAGCTAATTATACAGCCGCAATAGTTTGTAAGTTAGACTTGTTCATTATATTTATATTGAACTGTTTTGTAAATTACATATTGTATCTCCTGGAGGCCTAATCCACCTTACTAGGCCGATTAACAACTGTATACACATGTAATCTATTTCACTTTTATTAGAGAGTATATATCCCTTTTTATTTTTAGTTCTTGTTTCCTTCATTGCTGTGTTTCCTTGTTAAATCATTCTATCTGGTGGAGCAAAAGTCCCGCTGCCTTTTTGGACGTCCAAATTTTATTTTGGATAAATATATATATAAAATACTTATCTTTTCTTTGAGAAAAGTTGAGGCAATTGTAGAGGCAATCAAAATACTCGTGCCACTTTTGGCCACGTTATATTTGTCACTGTAATTCTCCTAAATTTCTTCTGTTACTACTTGGATTCTTTCTTGATACATTAACTAGCCTATCTTTAGTTGTTTCTATTCTTGTCACACTGTCTTGGAATGATGTCAACATTAAATCATAATTAACATTTTATTTGTATTTACTAATTAACAAATTGAAATATTTCACTCTTTTATGCAAACCATCCTTAATTATAGCCTTTCCACTTGGTGTGATCTTTTCCACCTAGCGTGCTTGGAATCTGCATAACAATATAACTGATGCTTCCTTCTAGTTCTTTAACAACTTATTTTCAAACCAGATCAAAAGTTATGGTTCATTCCATGGTAGTGGCTTCTGTATTTAGAGGAATACAGTAACTCCGCTCACGGAATAAAACCATTCCAGTTTCTAACAAGGAAGAACAATATATCTTTAATTAATTGTTGATAAGATATCATAATTAACTAGCATGCTGCTAAAGGTAATTTAATGTTCCATTTTAAAATACATATATTTATATACAAATTAAAAGAGTAAATCATCCTTAATATCATTATATGCTCTTAAAAATTGTATTCTTTCAAAAGCAATGTCTGGAATTTCCATTATACCTTTTTATGGGTTATCTTTACACCATTTAAATCTTGTTCCTGAACAGTTATTAAAATTATATTTATATTACAAAAACTCCTTCCTGTTTTCATACTTTTCAGAAATGTAATCTCGAATAGAACTAACATAAAGGTATGTAAATGCTTTCTTTTCGCTTAATCCAACATTATCTTGTTTTCCATTTTTTGAAAGACCTTAGCAATTGTGACGATCCTAAATCCAATATTTCTTTCGCCAATTTTCAATCAGAGCAATATGATATATTAAGTAATTAAGCGATTTGGTATTTATCAAAACAAGCAAAGCATTAAAACAGAGATTGCAGGTTTATAATCTGCAGTTATTAAAACATTTTGAAGAATTTTGCAGACATTTTTTTTATTACTCTTCATGAGTCCACAATCTGCCCTATTGGCAATAAGTATTTCTTATGTCTATATTATATATACATGGCATGTAGAAAATCACTTCATTAAGCAATCTTCTATATAAAATATTATCTTAATTAATTAGTCTTATTCTGAAGCTTATTCTAAAGTCTACATATGTCCAGTAATCAGATCAGGTGGTGTTAAACGTTCTAGTCTACGCACTTCACTACCACGTCGCATATTTAGCTGATTAGCGAGTACATTGGGATGCACTGACACTCTTTCGAAGTACTTCACACAAACACGTTGAATTACATTCGTTATAGGTTCTAGAGGAATATCACGTTGTATCACTTTATTTGAAATATAGTACGGAGCACCTACAATGGCATGCAACACCTTATTTTGGAACCGTTGAATGATGGATATATTAGATTTGCTAGCGGTACCCCATAGTTGGATTCCATATGCCCAAATGGGCTTGAGTATAGACTCATACAGGAATACCTTGTTATCTAATGATAACTTGGACTTGCGCCCGATGAGCCAATACATTTGGTATAATTTTAGTCCCAGTTGTTTCCGTTTAGAGAGTATGTGCTTCTTCCAGGTTAGGCGTCGATCTAAGTGCATACCAAGATATTTAACATGCTCTGCTTGGGGAGTTGACGATGATTGATATTCACTGGTGGACAGGTTCTTCTACGCAGGGTAAACGTTATATGCGTGGATCTTGTTTCATTGGCTTTAATGCGCCATGTCTTCAACCATAATTGTTTTTGTTCCAGGTGGGTTTGTAGGTTTATTGATATGTGACTAGATCTTCATGGGATGCTAAGATTGCTGTATAGTCTGCATATGTTGCGACAGTAGTTATTTTTGTGGTGGGCAGATCAGCCGTATACAGAAGATACAGTACTGGACCCAGTACACTACCTTACGGAACTCCTAAATATATAGGATTTAATTCGGTATGTTCATTGCCTTGATTTACAATAAAATGTCTATTAGTGAGATACGATTTTAGTAACTCATAGTCCGGATGAGGGAGAAGTTTCTTTGGTTTAACCTGCAAGCCCGTATGCCATACTTTGTCAAAAGCCTGAGATGTGTCTAGAAAAGCAGCCGAACAATATCTTTTGGCATTTAGGTCAGCATTTATTTTGTTTACAAGTCTATGCACTTGTTCTATAGTCCCTTGCTTATTGCAAAAGCCAAACTGATGTTCTGGAATAATTTATCTATTTTCTATTATATAGTTTAACTATTTTATGTATCATTTCTCGAAAACTTTCGAGATTATCGGTAATAAACTTATAGGTCGGTAGAAGGTCACATCTTCTGGTATTTTTCCTGGTTTAAGAATCACTAATATTTTAGCTACTTTCAAGATACTAGGGAAGTAATTAATTCGTAGCATAGCATTAAATATAAATATTAATAGTTTTATAGCCTTTTCTGATAGTTCTTTTAAAATTTTGCCAGTAATTAAGTCATAACCAGGAGCTTTTTTAATATTAATCTCTCTCATTATTGTATGTTTAACTTTTTGACCGTTAATTTCTCGTGCGGTAAATCCATTTGAAATGGCAAATCTAGAAAACTAGTAATTTTATTATCCTCATTTTTATGTAGCTGAGACTGGAAAGGTTTAAAAACATTTTTTAAGTGTTTTGAGAAAATGTCGGCCTTCTGTTTATTGTTTCTCGTCCAATTATTTTCGTTTGTTTTAATAGGTGGTTTATGCTGCTGGGATCTACTAAGCTTTTTTGTTGCTTTGCACAACGAATAGTCTGTAGCCTCAGTTGATGTCAAGTTTTCTAAGTATTCTTGAATGCCTTTGGTTTTGTTCAATTTGGATTAGTTCTTTCAGCTCTTTTATTACCCTAGTAAATTTTCTTTTGTTCTCTTCAGTCCTCTGCTGTTGCCTATTTCGTCGTAACTTTCTTTTTCTTTGCAGACATTTGAAAACCGGAAGATTTTTGTAGGCTGATTCGGATACATGTTTTAATGTATCAAACAGCATTGTACTTTTTTTAACTGGAATAAAGTGATAAAGAAAATATTGTCTGATCTTAATACGAATTTAAAAACCGCAATAGGCGATACATTATACCTCTTGTCATTTATCGTTAAAACAAACTGTAGGTTAATCGGCTAGCAAGAATGTATGTTAATAAAAATAATCCAATATTTTAAATAATCAACCGTTCAACAGCTGAGATATAAAACATGATCTATTTTAGAGCGGAGGCTATTGTGATGCACAGACTCCTGCACACGAATAACGATTACGGTACCGCCGTGCGACAGAACGTCATCGTCTGACATTGAACTTCAATTCAAGTCTGTGGCAAGTAGTTGTTCCTTAGAATGAGCTTTTATTCAGTCGGGACCGCCTCGCGGACGGCCATTCATGATTCTCAGACGGAGTCTCGCGACTCCCTATTATTTCTTTTTCAATCCAGCGAAATATGTCCGGAAAAAAGAACTTGTTTTTCGATTTGGTTCACATTGGGCGAAGTTGTTCCAAGTGCGGGGTCTGAATGACCGGCTGAGTACTCAGTGGCGTTACTGAACTGGCGCGGTAATAACTTAAATGTTAGAAAAAGCATGACTGGTTTTTTTATTCGCGTTAAGGTTTCTTTTCTTGGTTTTGGCACGGTCTAATGATCCTGCATAAACATGTGATTTCCCTAATTCGCTGAGAAGTTACAGTATCACCAATATATTGTTTTATCATAATAACATAGGATAAACAGATACTAAAAAAGATTTATTACCAAAATGAAACGTCAATTGAAAGGTCCCCGGCCTGACACATAGATGGCACTACTAGAATTAAATCCATATGTTTTTTAGTTAGCCCTAACCCTCAGAATATGCGTGTATAAATTTGACAGCTGTCGGATCATTAGTTTGTGAATAATAGCATTTTGAATGGAGCAACTTTTGTTATTGTGAAAAAAATTGATAAAATGGAATTTCGCGTATTGATAAGCTATTGCTTTTTGACGGAAAAAAATACACTTGAAGCAAAACCTGGCTTGACGCTGAGTTTCTGGACACTGACAAAGGAAAATCAACCATCAGTGATTGCTATGCTAAGTTTAAACATGGTGTAATGAGCACCAACGACGGTGAACACAGTGTACGCCCAAAAGAGGTTGTTACCGACGAAAATAATTAAAAAATCCACAAAATGATTTTGAATAACCGTAAATTGAAATTGAATGAAATAGCAGACAATCTAAAGATATCAACTGAACGTGTATATCATATTATTCATGAGTATTTGGGTATGAGAAAGCTTTGTGCAAAGTATGTGCCGCGCGAACTCGCTTTTACCAAAAACAACGACGAGTTGATGATTCGGAGCAGCGTTTGAAGGTGATTAAGCGAAAAAACCCGAGTTTTTGCGTCGATATGTGACAATGGATGAAACATGGCTCCATCATTTCACTCCGAAAGCCAATCGACAGTCGTCCGAGTGAACTACACGCGATGAACCCGCTCCAAAGCGTGGGAAAACGCAACAGTAGGTTGGCAAGGTTATGGCGTCTGTATTTTGGAATGCGCCTGGAAAAATTTTCTATATCTATAATTTTTAATATCTATAGTCTGTCCAAACTAGTAGTGAATCCCCGTCATCTAAATTTATGGCGTCAAAACGTGGCAATGTTGCTACACTTTGACTTTTAATTTGTTGTAGCTTCCACATATAACATTATAATTAAACTAGAATTAATTGAATACAGTTACAATATCTTGTAGGTTAAAATTATTTTATTATATTTACATTAAACTCTTTTTCAAAACACCCATGGCATCTCTTGCAGGCCTGACCCATCTAATTAAAAATTGGACATCCAATAAATTTATTTTAATTTCATTAGAGAGCATAATGGCTTTTCTATTTTTAGATAGTATTTCTTTTGTTGCCGTGTTTTGTTATCAAGTCATTCAAATATCATTGTAATTTTCTTTTTTTACTTTTGTTACTACCTAAACGATATACACCGTTTTTGGCAAAATTAAATTCAATCATTGCATTCTCGCTAACGCATATGCCATATCTGCAATAGAGTTTTTATGCATTCTCTTTTCGTGTATTTTAACCAAATGCTCATCAATCTTTATTATTAGTTACGTATTCTTTAGTTGTTTCCACTCTCACCTCCCTGCCTTGGTATTGTCAGAATTGGATCGTAATCTGATTCTGAGCCACTAACGAAATCAATAATTCACATAGACATATCACTAAACTAACCTCTAAAGTTGCAAAATTACTTGATCGCATCTCTAACGACCCTTTTTCTTGAATGCATGACTTAAACGTGCCAATGTCACCGCAAGTTTCTAAAAGTGTTTGTTGAGCTTTGAAAGCAGATTCCTTCCAATCACGCCACAAACAAAAGTAATTAATTTGCAAAAGACAATTTTGAGCGATCCGTAACTAGCATCTGTGTGAATAAATCCAATATCAGAGGATAGTAATTAAATTTGGGCTAGAAACAATTCTCAATAACAAACAATAAAAAGGCGCAAGAAACGATCTTCTGTTAATTTGTTGGCATATTAGTGCCAACAAATCAATCGGTAGATCGCAATCGCAATCAATCGGTAGATAAATGTGGTAGCTAACGAGATATCGTCAATTCAGCGCAAGGTATCAATCGCAAGGTACCTAAAATAGTATGTTTTTCTTACAGGCTAAATAGTAATTATATAATATAATTTATTTATAGGATATAAGTTTAATTTTATGTTCTCCAATTGATTAATTGTTTGTAATGTATGACTTGTCAGTACAAGGTCAAGTTTATTTCGGTCAAGAATCACTATCTATGGGCTATCACTATCGTACTAAATATAAACTAACTATTAGCCCATATTCGGATACTAGTACTTAGTTAGCTAGACATCTGTTTGTAGTGATGGTTTATTTAGACTT
Source organism: Rhynchophorus ferrugineus (assembly GCF_030347505.1). NCBI lineage: Eukaryota > Metazoa > Arthropoda > Insecta > Coleoptera > Curculionidae > Rhynchophorus > Rhynchophorus ferrugineus. Next base: position 12,661,182 of record NW_027472590.1, read on the forward strand.
TTTCAGAATGACACCGACAAAATCAAACCAATCAAGGAAAAATTGGGATGTAGAACAAATGCTTCAAGCAATGAAAATTGTTCGCGGGAAGAAAATGGGTACTCTAAAAGCAACAAAACTTTCAATGTACCAAGAACGACTTTGGAATGTTTTAAGGTTTCAAGTTGAGCTTCCTCCAAAGAAAAGGCTGTCGCAATATTAGACAGGGAAATATAGATGGGTACATGTTTGAACATGTTTTAATGTCAAACAAAGAAACAAAATGTAATCGCTAACAACTATATCCATTATATGAATCGAGCACAGCCGTTAAAACATGGTTAAGACTATTATTTATAGTGAAACGCCACGAAAAAGATAAAATGTCACTTAGAAAGTCTACAGAAACTTCATTTGCAAGAGCATTTGGGTTTAATAATGAAAATGTTAATAACTTTTTCTTAACTTTTGGACGAAATATTCTGCAAAAATAAAGGCAAAAACAGAAAAATGCGTAGAAATTAGAGGACAAAAAGCTGCAATGAAGTGACAGACAGTGAAGGTGAAGAGAAATTTGACACTGAGCCAGACGCCCTAATAGAGAAAGAAGCCACTGACACTGTAATAACAATATGTATGTTCTGCTAGCAAGTTTTTTTCAGAAAATACAAGAGGATAGCTCTTTCTTAAATGCTTGTGGTGTGTGCTTTGTATACATAACAACTGTGTTTTTTGCAAATAAAATTATTAATTTCTTACAATTACCAATGTTAAATTTCTTACTAGATAAATATTATATAAATGTTATTTTCTTAGAAGATACTTAAGTTCACATATATCGCCAATATTTGTGTAATTGTTCTATATTTATCTTCTATTTTCAAATTTTGTTTAATGTTCAGTTGTGATAATATAGTTTATCAAGAAAAATATAAAAAATGTTACTCTGTTACCTAAAAATATATGACTGATTAATATTACGTTAATGAAAGGCTAAACTTTAAATAGTTTGTTATTTTTGACCCAAAAACAAAATGGTTGCCGAAATTTAGTCAATATCTTGATACAGTGATGACATCATGCATTACAAATATTTCTCAATTTGTAAATAAGAAATTGCGTGTGACCAAAATGTGTTTTCAATATTAGCTTACTTTAGTATTTTAATTCTTTAATTTTTTTAATATTAGCTTATAATTTTTGATAATATTCACGCAGAAGCACTCAACCATAGTTACTACGCTCTCATTTAATTATTTATAACAATTAGCAAATTAAGAAAATTTCTCTTCATGCCCCCTTTTGTCCCTAAAGCTCATACCAAAATAATTAGAATAAATGTCAGTAATAACTCTGCTTTTTACTATCACATAAGAACCAGTGTATTTTTATACAGCTAATATATTAGAAGGCTCTATGTATCAATCTTCATACACATATCAACAACACCATTTATATTCGTCATGCAAAATTTTCTAGACTAGCCTTAGACCTTCCCTAACAAATCATGGGATAATGCCAGTCTCCCTTTCGGCTTATTGTTCGTCTCTTTGTACCTGGAAGGTAAAAAGGTAAAAAATCAGACCGCGGTCTATATTTAAATATCAGATTTATACTTTGCTATTAAGATTTATACGGGGGTTAGGAACCCCGATAAGGATTAGATCTTGCCTCAGCTCCATTTTTTTTCTATGGGGAGGCGCTACCTGCGAAAATGAAAACAGTGAACTCAAGCCGAAATTTAATATCGTGCTCCCTCGGTACTGGTTAAATTTTTTGAGAATATTCGTTGGTCCATGACAGAACACCTATCCTAAAATATACAGTCACCTAGATATATTCTCGCAAAGTTTCTTCGAGACGAAAATTGAATCACTATGTTATAGCCCCTTGATAGACATGATACATTTATATTGTTGAAACCATACTGGGAACTAGTATTCCATATATTTTTAAAATTGCATGAATATATCTCTTATGCATATTTTATTTACAATAAAACCCATCATAAAGGGAAAAAACCTGATACCAACACACCAGCTTGGGTTTATTAACAAGCATTCAACAATTGACCAGGTCCACAGAATGAAAGCGAAACGGAAATAACAAAGTATGCTCAGCTACATTCTTGAATGTAGCACAAGCCTTCGATAAGGTTTGGCATGAAGGCCTTGTTCATAAATTACAGAAAATATTACTAAAACAACACACCGAACTATTAAAATCGAACGTTACAGCCAGAGTATTCAAAGTTAAACAAGAAGAAGCTACTCTACAGTAAAAGAAGCTAAAGCAGGTGTACCACAAGAAAGTGCACTGGGGCCAATACTTTATCTACTCTACACTTGTTATATACCACAAATGGAGAATATCACGATGGCTACATTTGCTGATTACTTCGATTATAACTGTGGGAGATAATAGTGAAGAAGCTACACGACAAGTGACATAAATAATTGGACACAAGCTTGGTAAATAAAAATTAACGAAAGTAGATCTGTGTAGTTTACCTACAATCAGACCGTATAAGCACCAAACAACATTAAATAGTACTCTCATTCCATATATCAGCAAAGCTAAATATCTGATGCAAAACTTCCCTGGAAGGAACATATTGAGAAGAAAAGAAAAAAACGGGAATTGAAATATAGGAAATCACAATTATGAGTACATAATAAATTGCTATGTATTATATAAGCAAATACTGAAACCAATATGGACAAACGGACTTCAATTATGGGGATGTTCTCTAAAGAGTAACATAAACAAATTCCATTTTTTTGCAGAGCGAAGTCCTGAGAAGTATTGTAGGCACATCCAAATACTACAGGACTGATTACCTACATCGAGACCTTCAGATACCCACAGTCACTCAAGAAGTCAAGACAATCGCAAGGGGGCATGAACAAAGACTCATGACTGGTATTGCAACTTTTGGATACACAGATTCAAAAGAATCAAACTATTTGATCTAGTGAAGTGTTGTGTAGTGAGGTGCAGCTAATAAAAATACAGCAGTGATATGTATAAATGGTCGATGGGTCTTCCTTGTTATATCTTATATATAAAAATGAATCGCAAAATGTGATGGTAAGCGCATAACTCAACAACGCCTGGACCAATTTGGCCAAATCTTTTTTTAAAATGTTCGTTGAAGTTCAAGGATGGTTTCTACGGCGAGAAAAATTAGAATTATTGCTGGAAAAACCCTAAAAAAAGCCCTTTTTGTTTGAATTTGTTTCGTGTATCAGTTGACAATTCATCTGTCATCTGTCAAAAGTCATCTGTAACAGACAACTTTTTTTTTAAATTTGATATGACTTGAACTCAAATCCTTTTAAGCCGTACGAATTGTTTTATTTATTTAAAATTTTTTATTTATTTAAAATTTAATTCAAATTTTAAATAAATAAAACAATTCGTACGGCTTAAAAGGATTTGAGTTCAAGTCATATCAAATTTAAAAAAAAAAGTTGTCTGTTACAGATGACTTTTGACAGATGACAGATGAATTGTCAACTGATACACGAAACAAATTCGTATATCGTGTTTTGTGCAGAGTGTTTAGTTAGTTAGTGTTTGTTTAGTTCGTGATTAGTGAAAAAATAATTTATATTTGATATGCCTCCTATAAGACGAAGCAATTTAGGTAGAAGAACCAGAAATGCTATAAACCAAGCTAATTACCGATATAATCGTATTGCAAAAGAACGTGACGACGGAAATGAACGTGAAAGAATTCGGATATCACAAACGCGTGAACCGCGAGCGCGACGTTCAACTAATAATCGCGCAAGTTTGAATCGAGCTGCTTTCAGTTACGATGTGTCAATTGACTACAGTAACTACCAATGTGTTGTTATTGGTTCTATGAACTTGGTTTGCTCACACTGTAAGGCATTAAAATACAAAAACGAAGCCAATGGATTGTGTTGCGCAAATGGTAAAGTGAAATTGATACCATTGGATCCACCACCAGAACCATTGTACTCATTGGTTTCAGGAATAGGAACAGATTCTATACACTTTTTGACACATATCCGACAATATAACAATTGCTTTCAAATGACTTCATTTGGGGCAACAAATGCAGTTCGGGAAAATTTTATGCCAACTTTCAAGGTATGTATTATAGCACTTAACTCATAATTATTTTAGCGAACAAAATTTTCTGTCACCAAAGTTAAGATGTGTTACTAATCTTCAATTTCTTAATCATTACGAAATATATCACTTAGTCATCATATTATATGGTGATTCAGTTTCAGTGACACTTTTATTATATTTTATAATTGATAGATATTAGTTAAAACTAAATATATACTTTTTAAGATCAAATATTATTTAAGTTTGATCACTGACAATCCATTAATTTATACCACACCATAATATTTTTTTTATTTACAGATACAAGGGCAAATATATCACAGAGCAGGTTCACTGTTACCAGTGTCAGATAGCGACAACAAATTCCTGCAAATTTATTTTATGGGCAATTCACCACAAGAAATTGATCTGCGTTGTGCACATAACAATTTAGTAAAAAGGTCTATTGTAGAACAATTACAAAATTTATTTCATCAACGCAATCAATTGATTATATTGTTTAAAACTGCCCTGGATCTGATGCCATCCGATAATCACAAAATTGTAATCAGAGCTGATAAAACACCTGCAGGTCAACATACAAGACGTTTTAATGCACCAACTATTGATGAAGTTGCTATCGTTGTAGTTGGAGAAAACTTGGAATCCCGTGATATTGTTTTACATCGTCGGAATGATCAATTACAACGTATAAAGGAAACACACCGCTCATATGATGCACTGCAATATCCCATTATATTTTGGCAAGGTGAAGATGGCTACGATTTCTCAATAAAAATGATAAATCCCATTACAGGTAACTAAAATATTAGTTTAGCTATGGCGATAATATCTCAGTCACTATATTATGTATTTTAATTTTATATTTGAATGTTATTAAAACAAAATCTGTTTACAGGTTCTGAAACCAACAAAAAAGTCAGTTCAATGAACTATTATTCATACCGCCTAATGATTCGGGAAAATGAAGATAATCACATATTGAAATGTCGCCGATTATATCACAAATATGTTGTTGACATGTATGTTAAAATTGAAACGGAGAGATTAACATTCATCAGGTTGAATCAAACCAAACTCCGATCTGAAGATATCAAACCAAACTCCGATAAGAAGGTGAATATACACCTTCGAGATGCGATTAATACTGATGGAAATGCACAGAATGTCGGTCGGATGACTATTCTTCCAGCAACATACATCGGAAGCCCTCGGCATATGCACGAATATGCTCAAGATGCCCTGTCGTATGTTCGTCATTATGGTACAGCAGATTTGTTCATCACATTTACATGCAATCCGCAATGGATAGAAATTAAGCAGGAGTTATTCCCTGGGCAATCACCCATTGATCGTCATGATATTACAGCCAGAGTCTTTAGACAAAAGTTGAAATCTTTAATGAATTTCATCGTAAAACATAATGTGTTTGGTGAGACACGCTGCTGGATGTATTCTGTGGAGTGGCAGAAACGAGGATTGCCACATGCACAAATTTTGATTTGGTTGGTTGAAAAGATAAGGCCAAATGAAGTTGATGCAGTGATATCAGCTGAAATCCCTAATGTACAAGTAGATCCTGGATTGCATGAGGTAGTTATCAAAAACATGATACATGGTCCCTGTGGAACTCTTAATCAAAATTCACCGTGTATGATGGATGGTAAATGTTCAAAACGATATCCACGGACATTAATATCGGAAACAATTACTGGTAATGACGGTTATCCATTGTATCGTCGCAGATCGACAGCAGACAATGGAAAATCAACAATTGTCAAATTAAATCAACAAGATATTGAAATAGATAATCGTTGGATTGTTCCATATTCACCCATTTTATCAAAGACATTCAAAGCACACATCAACGTTGAATCTTGCCATTCAGTGAAATCGATTAAATACATTTGCAAATATGTAACCAAAGGGAGTGATATGGCTGTGATTGGAATTGGTGCAGAGAATTCTAATGATGAAGTTACCCAATACCAAATGGGCCGCTATGTTAGCAGTAATGAAGCAGTTTGGCGAATATTTTCTTTTCCTATTCATGAGAGACACCCTTCTGTTGTTCACTTAGCTGTACATTTAGAAAATGGACAAAGAGTGTATTTTACAGCACAGAACGCAGTACAAAGAGCTGCTCAGCCACCATCTACTACATTAACCAGTTTTTTTGAGACATGCCAAAACGATGATTTCGCACAAACATTGCTATATTCTGAAATGCCAAAATATTATACCTGGAATCAATCCTCAAGGAGATTTATACGACGGAAACAAGGAAAACCAGTTCCAGGATATACAGATGTATATTCCACCGGTGCGATTGGCCGGATTTATTCAGTACATCCAAGCAATGATGAATGTTTTTATTCACGACTGCTATTAGTCAATGTACGTGGCCCAACATCATTCCAACAGTTACGAACTGTTGATGGTGACTGTCAACGTTTGAATTGCTTGAAAATGACGCTCATTGGGATCAAACTCTCAATGATGCTGTAATATCATCACACGCTCATCAAATACGAACATTGTTTTCTATAATCATATCTACATGCTTCCCATCAAACCCAATTGATTTGTGGATGAAGTACAAAGATTATATGTGTGATGATATTTTGTATCAAATATGGAATAGAATGGGAAATCCAAATATACAAATCAGTGAAGAAATTTACAATGAAGCATTGATTTCAATTGAGGACATGTGCTTGATAATGTCAAAAAACTATTAATTCAATTAGGCCTGACCGCGCCCAATCGTCCCATGCATGACGCTTTTAACCAAGAGTTGCATCGACTAAGACTGTATGATCTCAACGCTTTGAAAGAATTAATTCAAACAAATCTTCCACTGTTAAATAAACAACAGAAGTATGTATTTGAAACTCTTATGAAAGTAACAAATGATGAAACTGGAGGGATTTACTTCTTAGATGCACCTGGTGGTACAGGAAAAACTTTTTTGATTTCATTAATATTAGCAACAATTCGCTCACAAAATAAAATTGCACTTGCACTCGCTTTGTCGGGAATCGCAGCAACTTTGCTTGAAGGTGGTCGAACAGCCCATTCAGCACTAAAATTGCCATTAAATATGCAAAGCAATGAAACTCCAACCTGCAACGTTTCGAAGAACTCTGCAATGGCAAAGGTTTTGCAGCAATGTAAATTGATTGTTTGGGATGAATGCACGATGGCACATAAAAAATCTTTGGAGGCTTTAGACAGAACCTTAAAAGATCTACGTAGCAATAATAACCGATTTGGTGGTGCAATGCTTTTATTAGCAGGAGATTTTCGTCAAACATTGCCAGTGATTCCACGATCAACGCCAGCTGATGAACTCAATGCATGTCTAAAGTCCTCCAATTTGTGGAAACATGTCAAAGTACTTCATTTAAGCAAGAATATGCGTGTCGAGTTGCAAAATGACCAATCTGGAAACATATTCTCTAAACAACTCATTGACATTGGTAATGGCAAATTTCCTATAGACATGTTGACTGGCTGCATTAACTTTCCTCAAAGTTTTTGTCAGTTAACTCGATCAAAAGATGAACTTATTCAGAAGGTGTTTCCAGATGTTTCTCAAAATTACAGAAACCATGATTGGTTGAGCGAACGAGCTATACTGGCTGCAAAAAACATAGATGTAAATGAATTAAATTTCAAAATTCAAGAACAAATTACAGGCGAATTGAGGATATATAAATCAGTTGATTCGGCTACTAATCAAGATGATGTAGTCAACTATCCACCGGAATTTTTAAACTCGCTGGATTTGCCAGGATTGCCACCTCACAATCTTCAATTAAAGGTTGGATCGGTGGTTATAATGTTGCGAAATATCAACCAACCGCGTCTTTGCAACGGTACACGGTTAGCGATAAAAAAATTACTAAACAATGTGATAGAAGCAACTATACTCAAAGGAAAGTATAAAGGAGAAGATGTTCTCATACCGCGCATCCCAATGATTCCGACTGATGTGCCATTTGAGTTTAAACGACTACAGTTTCCAGTGCGGCTTGCTTTTGCTATGACTATAAACAAGTCCCAGGGGCAAACATTAAGTGTTTGTGGTATTAATCTAGAAAACCCATGTTTCTCACATGGTCAATTGTATGTTGCCTGTTCCCGTGTTGGAAAACCATCAGATTTGTTTATCTATGCGCCAGGTAATCAAACAAAGAACATCGTATACCACAAAGCACTACAATGATAATAATAATAATAATTATGATTCACATGATTAACAATAAAGCGATTACTTACTTTTCAATCCTTATATATGTTTTATTTAATTATTTTTTATTCACAACGCCCTATCACCAGGGTGATGGTTCTGTTCAGGAGAATTTTTTAAAATACGTAGGCACAAAAACTGCCACATTACAAATCTTTTTGACAGGACGAAGTCTGTCGGGTCAGCTAGTACATACATAAAGTTCGATATTTGTGAAATATTTGTACATAAAGAAAGTTTTACACTTAGTATTGGGCATTAACGCTGCTCATCGAACACTCAAAATTGTATACTCGACATTCTAACATTTTCCTGTTTGATTTGGAAGCTGAATATGTCGCTGAAGCATACTAATATTTTTCTAAACGTATGATGATGCTGCACCGCTACTTTCCAATTTTCGGTTTTGGCTTTTCAACTTTTAGTTCAGTTTCAATTTAACAGACTATGAATCAGCTATTGCGAGATGCTTATATGCGATGCGATATATCCAAAAGTGGGGAAAACATTTGCCACAGAATTTAACTAAATATGTCATTTCAAACCATTTTAAGATCGCGGTTTCATTCTCCAAGTGAAAATAGAAGGATTTTCTGTGGCGTATTGTTACTGGCGAACAAGGTAAAAGTCATAGGTTATCCCAGGGAAGCTATCCACATTGGTAGTGAAACAAAATATTCTCCAAAATTAGCAAATCTCCATAACATTTGCTGTATATATAGTGGAATTTAATAATGTGTAGTGTAACAGTACTTTAGATATATATATATATATATATATATATATATATATATATATATATATATATATATATACCCATGTCAATTAAAAAAATTAAATAGAGTATAGTTGAAAAAAGGCCAGTAATAGTACCCTCTTGCGTGGACATAGTACACTTTGAAAAAGTTCTGAAGCACATATATTGCTATTGCAGCTCGCATGGAAAGCCATACACCGTGTTTTTCATATAGAGTCTTGTTATTAGCACTTGTTCAGATATGATGAGGCATAGCTTGGTTGGTTTAGAAATGCTGAAAAATTGCGAGAATAAATCGATAATTGGATCTCAGCCAAACCAACATCTTCCTTTAGATATTGCGTCGCCATACTATCAGATATATAGAAACATGTTGCAGAAAATGATGGAAAATACTTTTTTGCTATGAAAATAATTAGTATGAAATGAGTATGAAAATAATAATATAATAAGAATAAAATAATAAGAATTTAGAATACCGAGATAAAAATTGATAATAAACTTAAATAACAATATAGATACTAATGTAGAGGTTTCCTTATTCTTCGAAATTAGCTTTTACTTCAATAAAGATAACAGTGGTCGGTAGTATGAACATTCGAGAGCTAAAATAAGGAGGTTTGAGAATATCAACTACAATAATATTTTAGACCTTAAGCAAATCGTATAGACATGTCTCATTCCAAATGAAATTAGGATTGAATTATATTAAACTCAAAAAACCTACTTCCTTGTTTCAAATATCATACTTTAAATAAAGTTGACCAAATAAATCGACTAAATCTGAAATAGTGAATCCGCTAAATAATCAGAAATTAATAAATATTGCTATATATGCAGTACTATACATACAAAACGATTCATATAGCTCAGATTCCAGTTTTCAGAAGTCTTGGATAACAACAATACTTGAATTTTTAAAAAATATCCTTAGAAACTCAAACCAATTTCTATATCAAATGAACATAAAATATACTTATAAAATAACGAAATACCAATTATTATTCTAATTTCTTGGTTAATATTGATACCAAAATATTGTTCATTGTTAAAATATACCTGGAATGACGTTTACCATAATGTATACTAATATTATAATTTTACGTAGATATCAGATGAAGGGTCACTAATACCAACAGCATCATCAAACTTAGATGATTTTTAACAATAAAATAATTTCTTTATCAGCTTAAGACATCTCACTCGGAAATAGAAACAATACTCGCTTTCATGATTATTTTAGCTCCATCTGTCCAAGGATCATCTAAAAAGTTGTCAATACTCTTAAACTATATGAACCAAGAAACAATCTAAATTGCGAAACACTCTAGCTATCTTACTAGGTGATGAAGGTTGTTGTTAAAAAATAAAGGTTCACGTAAGGTAAAATGTATTTTATGGAAGTTCTCACTTTAACAGGATCAAAATTATTCCTTCTGTCTATAAATTAGAAGGAAATTTATCTGAAAGAATATTTTTGCTGCATATACTACTGCTTGGGTTGGATATACTTGTATACTCGTGATTAGTTCTAGTTGTAAAAATCCTTAGATAAGAGCGTAAAATCCGGAAAGAAACAGCCACTCTATTGAAGCCGGTAACCAAGCTAGGTAAGACCGGATGTATCTTGGTCGTTGTAAGCCGACCACTAGACAGAATTAATGCCGAGGAACTTAGACTTTCAAGCCACTTTAAGCAATACGCGAAACCCGGTGAAATGTTAGTTGATTAAAAGGTGACTAATATTCACAAATTAATTATTCGATTATATAATTCCACGTTTTAATTCATTACGAATTCAAAACAAAATGCATATTGAATAAAAACTGCATTCTGATGCTAATGCCAGTATAATAAACACGAATGTATAACATGAACTTTATTATTGTGATATTTGATTTTCATATTAGCTGCATTTAAAAATAATAACATTCTTTTAATGATATCGTGTGTTGTTAAATTATTAGACGAACAAATGCAGTATAAATATTTGTATTTATGGTATTTTGGTATATATTTAATTTAACACTTCTTTTATAACATTTGTTTCAAATTTAGATAATACTTGCGCCATAAGATTGACTATAGAGTATGTTAATAAGAACTTCAACAGAAAGAGTTCAGAAGAAGTCAAGTTAAGATGAAGTCAACAGAACTTTATGTGAGTCAACGTGACAGTTATCACTCCAAAATAAATTGTTATTATATAAACAAATTATGAAGACATTGTGGACTTACGATGTGTAACTATGGGGTTACATAAGAAAAACCAATATCAATGTAATTAAAACTTGCCAAAACAAAGCTTTGTGGCATATTAGGAATGAAGACGTCCACAAAGATCTAAAGGTACCAACGGTCAGTCAAGAAGTTAAACGGTTGGCGAAAATAATATCAAAGACATTGAGTTGAACATAAAAATATCGAAGTATTATGACTGTTGGACAACAGTGGAACGGAGGTTGGAGAGACAAAAACCCTCTGAACTGACATAATTAATTTAGGTGAGAAAACTGTGCAGTGTTTTACAACTATTCTTACCAGTGGGAGTACATTCATCAATTAAGTTGATTATGAGCTTAATAAAAGAATAGAAACCCTAAATGCATAAAAAATCATAAATAAAGTCAAATAAAGTACGTTAATTATAACCAGAACAAAATATTCTTTGAAGTGTTACAAAACATAAAAGGAAATTCTATTATAGGTTGTTAAAATCATTGATCAAGTGAAAATAAGCGAAGAAACAACTATAATAGATAAAAAATAAAATATGTTGATTCGGTTAAAAACCAAATATTTTCATTTACTTGTACGAAATGCCATACTGAACATGATAATTAAAATTAATGAAGATATGAAATTCACAAAGTACTTAAGAATGTAATAAAATATATTAAAATTCTTTGATGAAATACACGAAAGTTGTTATAGCAAATGAAGACAAAAATGAAGAAATAACTAGAATAAAAATACATGAAGACGTATCTAATTTTAACTCACTACAGACCTCATTCCACTGAACTTGCTAAAAGTGCTTAAAAGAACATTGAAAAAGGGAACTTTCAACTTTCGAAAAAGTCTACTTACTTTTTGAATGGCTTTAAATAATTTTATCTATATGATCTGAAATGGGAGAAGGCAGATAAAAGACGAATTAATTCGATTTAGATAATAAACGAGAAAATTTTATTTACCAAAAAGAGGTGAATAATTAGAATTTAAATATGATAATTATAGTTAATGAGGATATAAATTAAACAATACATATATAGAGAAGTAGGAAAATATATATATTTAGTTATAAAATTCCATATAAAAACTTAACAATGCGTTTACAAATTTACTTAATCTATCACTAGCCTAAGCTTACTTACATCTAAAATAAATACGATTAAAATCAATATCATAACAATAATTTAACAAAATATCCTACTGGCATTAAATGTATACGTTTACGCAATATTTCTATAATACAATTAAATTGACATTCAGTCTTACGTACATCCGTACTGTTAAGTGTATAAAATTCGTTATGTTACACAGTCAGAAGACTAGAACATATTGTCTCAGTGCCTGAGTATTCTTCTCTTTGAGATCATGGTTATATCTGCAAATAAAATTATGTCTTCATAGAAATAGGTTGTTATTAGAAGGGTTGCTTAATACTTACAAATAATACAGAGAATTAGGTATCTAATCTATGCTAGCTATTCGCCTGCGTTGTCTGAGTTTGTTCCCACCAATTCATCACGTCTGCAAACTCGCCATGATGCTGACCCTGGTTGGTCTCTCCTCTAAGAGAAATCATCGGTATTTCATTGACTTCCGTCTTAATCTGCACATTGAAATTTTCACCCAATTTAGTACTGGCGAACACGGGTATGAAACAGTTTTGTTGGACACTTTCGTTGAGTTTCATCGACTCGTTGTTGGGACTTAAGGAACCCTCACTGTACATTCCGGGACTTAAAGACCCCGCGGTGGTTTGTAGCGGGTTGATTTGGAGGTAGGACATGTCCTGGTTGGAGAAATTGGCGTCAATCAACGTTGGATCGGTCAATAAATGATGATCGATGGACATTGGGTCGAGATTTTCCGAATTCTCGTACATGTTGGGAACTATTTCGTACGTGTTGTTGGCGGTGTTGATCCGGACGTATTGTTGTGGAGGGGGCGGTGTGGCTATTGATGATAGATCGTCGTCGTCATCAGATAGAGACATCGCTAACGAGTATGTCAGATCGGACTGTGAATCATTTTGAGATGTTACTGATGTGGGGGTGGCACAATTTCTTGACGAATCTGTTAAACTAGGCATGGGTTCACCATCCATCGCGAGAATTTCCTCCAGGCTTCTTATATACTCCACAGCCATCCGTAGAGTTTCCACTTTGCTGAGTTTCTTGTTACCCCGTCCGTTGGAACTCTCGAAAGCTTGAGCGATGAAATTCGGAATGTGCTGTCGTAAGTTCGCGAATCCGTTGTTGACCTGCTTCACTCGGTTTCTCTCTCTAGCGTTCCTTCGTGCCACCGCGATCGGTTGAGGATTCGTCTTCAGTTCTTTGGGAACCGTCTTCTTCGTGTTCTTTTTACCGGGATTGGTGATTAATATGTCGTTTGTCGATCGGTCGTTGGGTTGAGGTAGGATAGGCGACGGTTTTCGGAGAACTATAATTTGTCTATCGCCGGGTTTCGTGTGGTTTGCCGTCGAGTTCTGTTGCAGAACGTTCAGTTTCTGCGGCGAGGTACTGTAATGAACAACACTGACCTGTGACATCGTTAAACGTCCGATATAAGCGTCGGTTCGTGGAATAACGAATTAAAACAAATTTAGATCATCATCCGCGGCACTTGGATATTAGTCACTCGCGCGTTCACGGTCACCGAATACCAATAAATTATCTCACTGAGGCCGGATGTTTTCAATTTCGGTCAGAGACGGCTTACGAATTGGCTGGTACGCGTGCTGTTTGAATTCAAGAAGTAGAATGGACTGAAAATTCGATCTAATTTTAACATTTGGCATGTGGCACGAGCCCGCGCGGTCTGACTCCACCCATTTTCGCTCCCAAGGGGTGTTTCGGAATCAACAGCTGTTCGTTCACGTTAAAAAGCATGAGGGACCCACGATACATACGGTAAATACAAACGGCCAAACCGTACAGGTAAACTCACAGACCTTCGGGGTTCATCCACGTCGAATGTAGTGGCCGATTAAAAGCTGACAGGGAAACCGGCAGCCATCGGTCGAACGTTTGAACGTATATCAGATTTCTACGTTGGCGCCTTTTATTCTATTTCAAATTTTTCCTAAAACAATTTACTTCGGTATGTATTACATACATTTTGTATAAATGAAGAGTTTAATAATTTTATAAGGTGTAAATAATATTCGTAATAGATGAATATAGAAAGAGGCATGTTGACACTAACAAGGAATATACACAATAGGCAAGACAGAGATTTACTTATTTTATTAAAAATCTTAGTGGTTCTTGAATTCTTGAATCTACCCAGTGGGAAATAATAACTATTTTTACAAAAAAAGGAACAGAGAATGTTAAACCGTCAAATAAAATTACAGAAATATATATATACAAATATATAGAGACAATATCTAACGAGAGCACTATATGAAGATTTACCTCGAACACAAAAAAACATATAGGCTCAATGAAAACAAGGAATTAGTAAGCAAAGTATGTCCATCGTAAAGAAAATGAAATACTGCTTGATGCATTATAATATAAGTATATTACAAATTACCAAAAACATCTGAAACTGCTGCAAATGAAAGATAAATGAAGAAAATATTCAACTATTCAAGAAAATAACACATGAGGAGTAAAATTAACTACTGACCTCACGTCCATCAACTTGCTAAAATTACTCAAGGGAATAGAAACTAGAAAATCTGATTGTACTCGTTTTTTTGGGTGTTATTGATATTTCCATAAATACATTATGATACTATTTATTGAACTAGAAGAAAGAGGACTGATATGACTTAGTATATTTATCATCATCATCATCTCCGCATTATATAATTTTATTATGATTTTATTTGAAAGAGTTATCTCGTATTTCAGATTTATAAAGTTGGTCTTGAGTTACCAAAAATTGGACTTGTTACAGACAAATAATACAAACTTAACTACATTATTTTCATCAAATAATAACTATTATACCGCCCCAATATCGAAATATTAAAGCTTCTCGGTAAATGATGGCTACATTTACTAATTAATATTTTTTTTTATCTTTATGAAGTGGTCATGCATAATCTGTTAATACATAATTACAGTATTGCTATTTTTTTATTTCATCTTATATCTTGGGTACCATAGCATTGACATAATTTTATTAACGTTGGTATATAATAATTTAAAAACATTTGACATATTAAAACTCTTATAACAATGATAATGTAAAGGGTTATTCCATATAATCTGGCAATTAAATGTAATAGAATATTAAATAAAATGAAACAAAATTGCTAAGACAATTAAAATTGTATTAGGAGCTAACCTGAAAAATATTATGAAGACAATTTCAGATGGAAAATGATATAATAAGATACTTTATTGTACAAAAAAAAACGTTTAAATCATTTTCTTAAACTTTTGACGAATTCGTGGAAAGAAAAATTATTTCCAGTATTTTACCAAGAAACCTTTGAGTAAAAAACGTCCAAATTTTAATTTTTAAATTTGCTGTAAAAAGGTAAAGGTAAGGTAAAGGGTATTACCCTTTTAAATTTATAAGAACACGTGCATTTTCAATACTTCATTAAGTAATTTTGAAAAATCTGTGGTTAGGTTTGCTCTAACGTATTAAATTTTCATTTAACTAAATTAGAATTTTATTAATACATAGACTAAATTAGAAAAATAAGAACATTAAATATCATAAAGCTAGTAAAAATGATCTATACAGAAAGAAATTACCTACATGGAAGTTATATCTGCTTGTTCTCGCCTTGCAAGATTTGACTTCTATTGTCTAACTGAATATTTGTATTAGGTGTCGTCGCATCATTCATACACATTAGAATAACTAATTATAACATAAAATTAATGAAATATAATAAAACACGTTTTTTAAAATTAACTATCATGCATATTGTATTTGAAAAAATACAGTTAATATATAAAACACCCTTTATACCGCTAAGTGATGTAGTAAGTATCTTTCGTTTTTTAGTTAATTTAAAGTTTAAAGTAATTATGTTTTATGAATCATTGTACTAATTCTTATTCCACCTTTTTATTTACTGTGCACCCTACTCCAACCGATGCTCTCGTGCTATTTGTAACTTCACTACAAATAAAAACACATATTAATTACTCTTTTTTAAGTGACAGATTGCCTTGTCCCATTTCGATTATCACTTGATCAAATGTATAGTCCTCCCCCTCTACTTTTCTCACCTATTCTTTTTATTTTCTCCCTCTTTCATCCGTATAACGGTTTTCTTATTGAGTTTACCAATTATAGTTATCCATAATAGTCATGTACAAGTGTCAAATGGCTATAGATGTAATTTGTTCCTAAACTTTTAACCAAAATTTGAGTTTTCTTTCATTCATCAGTCACAAATTACTAAATTCTATAAAGCAAGAGTGTCGGAGAAGACGAAGTCAAAATATATCTTAAAAAATTATAATACAAGCTAATTTAAAAACAATAGCTTTTTTTCCTACATATAACATTTCACAATGATACTGTGAAACTGTTAAGTGACTACGTGATATAGTTTGTAATTCATAGTCTTTCAAATTAAATAATTTTTATAATTTAAAAACAGTGGAATCATTTCGCATTCTTTTATGCCGGATCTAAATAATATTTGATCAAAAATGAATTTAAATATAATCCAATTTTATTAATTATACATCACTAATAACATAACGATTAACCATAGATAATGTCATAAATGTAATACCCTGGCATTTCGATAGTTGCTATAAACGCATTATTTATGACAAAAATGTCATCATCCGTGGTAATTTCAATGACGATATAAAATTTCGATGTGCTTCTTGCATGCTTATATAAGGAGCATAAAATTATAAGGAGTACAAAAAGTGACAATTTTTACCAATAACTACTGAATGGAAGATATTTCAGAACATATAAAATAAAACATATTTTTCATAATTATTTTTCGTAAAGTTATCATTTATTGTAAAGATTATTTGGTAGCGTAGTTGTAATGCGATTGAATCTCTTATTGCTGCGACTGTATCTTAATAGTGCTATCAAATAAACTGGGTAATACCAGATATTTTCTGGGATAATTTACAAGTTAATTACTGGCTTCACTTGACGCGATAAATTAAATGTTTTAGTGTTGGATAATATCATACGTTAAAATAACTGTATACAAAAAAGGTATGCATTTTGGAACTTTGTTTTTCTTACTTTTAACTTTAAGCAAAAGAAGCTATCCCAACATCAAGCGAGAAATTAGAATATGAGATAAATTACCCCATTGAAATTACGGAAGTGATAAAAGAATGACGTAACTCTAGCTTTTCGTATTTCTATAACTAGAAATGCTATAGACAGAACAATATTTAGTAGAATTAGTAATCAGATAAATCAAAATATTAATGAATATAAAAAGAGTTGTTTTAAAAACAACGATTACTCGCTATTGAAAGCAACTAGGATATTTAAAATACCAATTAAAAGACTAAGTACCTCCAATTAAAGATGATCGACATGAACGGGTTCGATGCAACGAGGAAAAAGCTGAATTATTCGCAAAACATTTTGTTAAGGTTTTCCAACCGAATGATATAGAATGTACAATAGATACAAATCCTGTTTATCAGCCCGATGTAACTGTATACGTGATTTTTTCAATGAGAAATGTCACAGAAATTGACAATAACCTCAATCCTAAAAAGGCCTCGGGAATTGATGATATTTCACCTGGGCCATTAAAAGAGCTGCCACGAAAAGCAATCAACATGTGGATATCTGTTAGAATCAGCTAATACCTTCGCGTATATCATTCGCCATTACTTAGTCGCAAGATACTGTCAGTTTGATGTAAAATTAAAGATATTGGTTTATCAGTTAGTCATAAAATCAATTTGGATCTAGGGGGTGCAAATATGGCCTTGTCATAAAATATCAAAGAAGTGAAGGAAATGGTAGCTGAAAAATGAAAATTACAAGAAAATGGCAAAAAAAACTGAAAACACCTGAAAATAAAAATAGTTTAAACAATATAACCAAAAGATTGAAAAGGGAAATACTGGAAATTAAATACAAAACCATAAATAAATATCTGAGAAATTTAACAGATAATAAAGAATCTGATTACTCACTCTGGAAAGCCACAGAATATCTAAAGCCCTCATGTCTACACAGTCAACCTATAAGAGACCTATGTGGGAATTGGGCGCGTGACGATCACCAAAAAGCAGAAGCATTTGATGAATATCTAGAAAAAACTTTTAAACCAAACGAAACTAATATTGAACATAATTTGCCGGACATAGAAGCTGAAAATTCGATGATTGAATTAGTCACGCCGAAAGACTAACCAAAGTTACTAAAACTGACATTAACCCCAGAATAATAACAGGAGAATTACTGCAAAAACTACCAAGAAATGGAATTATAAAACTCACCAACTTGATCAATACAGCATTTAGATTTAAACATATATCAGGCATTAGCCGATGAGTCCTCCTAGTTATATACCTAGATTTAAGTTATCATAAAGACAAATTTTAGGTTAGACGGAAACAACTAGTAACAATGTAATAATTAAATAATAAAAAATATATCAAAATCAACTAATAATCCAACGCAGCCAAAACAATGTTCTACTATTAATTACCAATGCTTACCGCTGCGTAACCAACGAAGATCTGCACGGTGATCCCGAAATCAAATGGATTTACGAACTGGTCCAAGATGTCGCCTTAGAACATGAAATAAGTTTGCTAAACAGCAACGTGGAGGCAATACAGCTACCAGACAACACGAAAGAAATCAGAAGTTTGAAGCGAACCAAACTACATGAACTTCTACAGTATATAAGTGTATTCTTAACTTTGGCTTAAGCAGTTTTGTTTTATTTTAATTTGGGAAATATACACTGATGTATTAATTCCGCACTTGCCTTGCTTGTCTATTAATGCAAGTACAAAAGAACAGTAGTACTAAATTAATTTGTAAATTAAAATTGTATTAACTATATCTAATGTACGATGTAATTAATAAAAGAATAAATGAAAATTTGACAAATATAAATAGAGCTATTTAAAATATATCCACAGAAATAAATCTTGTAAAGGTAGATAAGTCAAAGTTCTCGAACACTTTCTCCCATTATAGGTTCCCAACGGGACCATATGGGTTCAGGCGTATAGTATGTCGGCGGTTTCGCTAAGGAAGTACATTTCTTGATGACTGAATATCGCTGGAAGCCAAATGGCGACCGGGATGTCGAACGGAACGTACTGTAGACTGCGCTATAAAAGTAGATATTTTCGTAAGTGCCACATGTGATGCTTATTATCATTCCGCAACATGTGGTTTACCCCTCGAATAGTTTCGATAGCGGTCTGGCTTTTATTATTATTTATTTGTCCTTGATATACAGGTACGTTTCGTATATACTGGGCGGAATTAAAGTTCCGATACTTATTGTTAAAATATTCAAAAAATATTAGTCGTGCCAAATAATTTTGAGGATTTTCACTTAATTAATTATCAGAACAGAGCATCATTTGGTACGTGTAGGAGTTCATCACGTTAACTTTCTTGTTAATTTCTGTGCCTGGTTAATAGAAAGATAAATCGATACAAAAACATCACTTGTAGAAAAAGAAAAGATAAAAGCAAAATTATATTTATTATTGCTTTGTTTAATATTTAGATATATCTTCTCATTTGCAAAATAACATTGAACACTGCAAAGCGCCGTAAGAATGATGATTTGTCTTGGATCATCTGCACCATGTCATTTTGATGGTGTATGTGTAAATCTTGACGTTTAAAAAGGCAGTCGGCCATAACAGTGACAACAGCATAAAAAATTGGATACTTTCTCTGGTTTAGTAATAATAACATAGTTGTCGTTTTGTGATCTAATGGGAAAGGTTAATTATGATTTTTCAAAAATGTTCTCAAAATTGCTAGAAGTTCCTTCTCGTTCTCCGTTTGCTTGATGTGGTTGTATAGACAGCGTGTGTTAACTTGTTGGTCTTTGTTACCCATACAATATACTTACAAAAAATTTATATCCGCATCAGGCATCAAAGAACCAATTTTTTGGTACACTTGGCCCAGAATCTTGAATATTAATCCAAAGTTAGAACCATTCTCATTCTGAAGGACCTTAGTTTCTCTAAATAATTTGGAAGTAAGAGTTGAATTTACGGATTTTACATAAAACCTTTAATAAATATTTTAAGATTTTAAATAAAAAAGATTTTCATTTGCACTTAAATTCATGGGAAAATGTGCATTTTCTCCAGTTTATCAGTGACTGTTAATGTATATTATCATATTATTATTATTCAATGCCGACTTATGCATGGGACGAATAATCTACTTCGTTCTTAGACTTTTAAGTGTACATTATCCGTCAAGTCAAGTATATAACAAAATTATATACATTTTTCCTCGTGACCATTTTCTAAATGGATTACTCTAGGGTGTCTTTCATGGATTGCAAATGAAAAGATACGGCAAATTACATCGTTGCTACTTATATAGCGACTCATCTGGTGCTGTACTTAGTTAACGTATTTACATATGTACTTTATCGACTTCACAGAGTTACTATATTCCACATTGATGTGAGTCTCAAAAACTTTGGATAATATTGGCGAGTATGACACGATCCAACGATTGTCTACATCAACATTTTGTCCTCTTACCTTCACAACTACCGATCGCGCATTGTTCGTAACTGATCGCCGACCATACAATGGGTTTCCATCATTTCCCGTTATGGTTTCAGTAATCAGGTCTCTTGGGTATCGCTTGGAACACTTGCCTTCAAACATACAGGGTGAATTGTTGTTGAAAACTCCGCAAGGTCCATGTATCATGTGTTTGGTAACTACTGCATGAAATTTTGAGTCAACTGGGGGAAAATGGGCATGAAATTGTCCTGTATAATATGTGTAGCGCCAAATGATGTCATCTGTAAACAGCTGTTATATTTCTGAATGTTGGCCAAGAAGTTCTTAGAATCATTTCCAATCCCAGAAACTAAAGAACGTAAAGGATCTGGTGGTGTGACCAATTGTGGTAATTTTACTTTACCTCCAGAACAACATTTATTTCTTTATTTCTGATTCCCCATTTTATTTTAACGCCTTGCGATATTTACATTATTGTCATTTTCCCAATTATTACCGATTTGTCGGCACAATAATCTATTGCTGCACATAGCGGAAGGCAGCTCTTTCCAGGATCACAGAAGCCCTGTGTCTCTGCTGAATCGCTCGATCATTATGTCGTGCTCGCTATTGTTGTGTTTGATGTGCACGAACTCGTTCCATTCTAAGCCTATCTACATCATTGTCACTCTCTAAAGAATGCAATCCTGACATAACAATACGACTATTTTCTTGATCTGTCTCTCTCTGGTCATCAGCACTTGAGGTAGCTCTTCGCACATTTGATTGACTGCGACGATCTAAGTCAGGTCGTCTTTTCCTCGGCATCGTAAATTGTAATTAATCAAAGTGAAAAAAGTTTTCGCGCACTTAACAGAGATCAAGACCTAAACAACGAAAAATTGAAACAAAACGAAACTACTGAGTCATTTTTCATGAGTGTTCACTATCATACCAAAATTCCCTGGGTTTAATTTTTTAACCTTTAAAAAAGATGCAATCATTATTGATGCAAAAAAATGGTAATTCTCACCCATGCGTTTTAAGCTATAATTAATTCAAAATAGCAGTTACACGAGTGTCAATATGTATCTGTCTAAAGTTGTAAATTCGTTTTACAGTCAGACAATATCATCCTTGTCATTTTGTTCTATTTAAAAAGAGATATAAAGGAATGAGCCTGCAAAAGTTGTCCGTTTGCCAAACGTCTGAAAATTATAATCAAAATATTATAATTACTGGTTATAAAAGCTGTTTTAACCCTTTGTTTTAATAAATTTGAAATCGCCGCGGTTTTCATTGAAAAATGTTTTTTTTGCGCTTTGTTGCTACACTCTATATTAGTACGGACACGGTCACTAAAATATCTCAATAAATAAAAAACAATATAACCTTAAATTGGCCAAAGAGAAACCGTGTTTATGCGAAACAGCTGACAAATCAAGATCAGCTTGGTGTTTCCGAGATCAAATATACGAAATGTATAAAACAGTAAGTAGTTTTTTCAATCGAAACATAATTTAATGCAATTATTTCAGAGAAAATTGTTAGTCTGAAAAGTATCCATGAAAACCCAAAAGATATACAACTATTTGAGAGATTGAGAACATCCGTTCATACATTGTTGAATAATATAGGATTTAAGTGGTGTAAAGATAACCCACGAAGGGGTTTAATGGAACTTCCAGTGATTGCTTTTAAAAGAATACAATTTTTAAAAACATATAACAAACTCACTAACTGTTTTGCAGATATGGTAAATGAATTAAGGAGGATGAAGTGATTAAATGCAATTTTATAAAGAAAGATGTATACAGATAGTAACAGGATAAACCAAAGAGAAATATAGTAATATCATAATGACTTTACAATGATACATTACATCGAAAGAAACAAGAACTAAGCATAAAACGTAAATATGCTCTCTAATGAAAGTAAAATATATTACTCATATATACAAATGTTAATTATGTGGATTAGGCCTTCGGGGGATACCACTACATAAAGTACGCGCCTAGAACCCTACCTATACTAGTGTGGAAAAAAGTTTAATGTATATATAATAAAACGATTCTAACCTATAAATTATTGTGGCTCTATAATTTATTGCAGTTTTAAGTTCTTCGATAATATATGTATTAGATGCATTAAAATTTGAAAATCTATCATATTTAATAGAATATTTGTTCAATTAATTTATTTATATTAAAATTTTGTTATATATTAAGAGCCAAAATGTACTAAATCTCAGATTAGCTGCGGTCATAGCGACGTTTCCCATGTCATTGCTATTTTGAATTGACTATATGTGAAAACTCTCACGGAAATGCATGAACAGGTTCCACTTCTTCCAGCTTTCAGTTGTTCTGATCAATGCTGTATAGTGTAAATGAGTTTTAACTTCCTTTTCTATGAAACTCCTCATTCATCAAGTACTGACTATAGAATATTTTGATATTGCAGTTTATCCCAAAATATAAATAAGCTTGAATATTTATCTTAATTCTCTTAATTTTTTAAGAGCCTTCTGGTGATTTGGAACTTAATTAAATTTTAATTTCAAATACTAACAATTTTTGAACAATTTTTATAAAGATTATTAGTGATATGAAAACCACATTGAAATGTATTTTGGGAAAAATTTTATTTTATAGACAAATACCTCAAAAATACTTGAGCTTTAAAAATTGTTAAACCTTGAGCTGTGACGTTAATATGACTCGAATGAAACTGTTGTTATAAATATATATAATCCATTAGCATATTTGGTTTTGGCAGTTGATTAACAGTATAATCGAAAAGGAATAAATAAACAAAATTAAACAACCTTATGTGTGCATGTTGAATATCTTTAATAAATTCTCACTATTTGAGGAATGATATTTCCCCATCCTTTCTGACAAAAATAATTTTGAACTATAACAGTATAAAAATTTTTCTTTAAAGGTTCTTTAAAATTCATCCGTTATACTTTTCATTGTCAGTCTATAGCACATGCTCCAGGAAAATGGATGATTTGTAACTTACGCCAACATTACAAATGCGCCTCTCATAGCTTAAATGCTTATAAATGTCAGGCTGTGACAGTGTCCAAGCATCGAAGCCATAAAATAAAGGTATTAAATGTTAAATTAAATAGGTTTAATCACAGCCTTTTTCTCACTGTGCATTTTAGTCATCAGAGAGCTAAAGGTATAAAAGCTAACTGACATATAAATTTTGCTCCCACATTTTGATTGAGAATTTTATAGGAAATATGTTCTTATACCTCATTTTTAAATCATTAAAGGAAAACATTATTTGTTTCAAACTAAAAACATAATAAACGTGTTGTTTTCAAGAATGCGTCATTGTCTTTAAAGGTGAATAATGGTAAACTTAAGGAAATCATTATCTTATTGTTAAATAGTGGAAAGTTTGTTATTTGCATTTCAGACAGCTATTGACCATAGATCCTCATGCGGCAGATCACTGCTTAACCAAAATATAATTCCTAAATGTTATATAAGTAGTAAATACTTCATTATTTTTTATATACACCATTGACTTCAAACAGATAATATGGGCTTATTTGCAGAACTCTGTAAAGATAAATATGATCCTAAGTTCAATATTGAAATGAACAGAAATTGTACAGTCTACATTAAAGTCCGCAAAATAATTTAGTATTAAGTACAGATATCATGTTTACAAAGAAAGCAAAATTGGAGGTTCTTGAAACTAAAAATTACAAAATATGCTTTATTCACAAATTATTTTGAAACAGAACAGAACAGAACCCTTCATGCCTTAGCCAATCAGGCAGTGCTATACCAAAGAGAACAAACTATATTGTACACCTTATTTAACTAAAATTCTCAATCAAACCTTATTTTGCCAGTACTTATTATAATAGTTAATAATCAAGCAAATATTTAATTGTCTATATCCTGAAGAGAACATTCCAATAAGAAAAATAATAACTAAGTGTCGTGTGTTTTGGTGGATAGGAAAGTGGAATAATAAATGTTCAACTATTTTATATTCAGCAAGACATTAAAAGGTTAGCTGGAAGACACGAAGCCAGGCGCGTCTCAGCCAAGTATGGACAACCCTCCGTTCGTAGACTGAAGGAAACTAAACCTTGGGAACTCATGTAATAGTGCGTGATTGAAGGGCTATAAGGTCTGAGAACGAAGTTATAGATTCTTGTAGTTTTAATAATAAATGAAAAAAAGTTATACCCGAAGCTATAAAGGAAATCTTTAAAAATAAAACTTGAGGATGAGATGAGTCAGATTTTAGTCTCAAATGTAATATATCCTCTCCTTTCCATGCGCCATCTTATACAAGTGAAAGCTCCTATTGCTGGACCAATTTGGGTTATTATTTAAAATGTTCATACTGATCGCAAATGCCCGAACTCCTGCACTTACTTTAACTTGAAACATAATTAATATATAATTTAATTGGGTAAATGTTGCCCGATATTAGCTACAAACTTTCAATCTCATCAAACCATGATTCACAATAAACTATACTTCATAAGTCTCATCTTCATAAAGAGAGTAGTGATGCTTAGACGTCAATGTGACATTGAACGAGACGATGATTGAAGGGTGTCCTCATAGTTGGTAACATGTAGCCGAATTTTGTCGTGTCCCAAAATCACTTTATTCACAAAACTCATTCAAACAGCTTATTCACGGTCAAATAAAGATAAAGATTCTACTTAGGAGCTCATCATATCTGGAACTATGGCCGTTTTTGACAGTCCGAAACGCAAATAAATATTAAGTAAATTAATACAGACAGTCGTATTATTTATTAATCTATTCAGGTCGAAAATAGTTCGCAGGAGAAACAAGCAGAAAACACTATTAGCGATACTATAAACTTGTATATATTAAGATTGAACCGGCGCATTGAATTTAAATTAGGGTCAGATCATTTGTAACGACGATTTTCGTTTTGTTTAAGCTGGGACATTGCTTACGAAATGAAGCAGCATATACGTAATATTTTTAATTATTCCTAGCATTTTTCAATCAATGTTATACTGCTTCTAAAAACAGCGGTGATTTATTGTTCTATCATCTGTTTTCTTGGGAATTTTTCAAAATGTCGCAAAGGTGTTATCATTATCATCATCATCAATCCATATCTGTGTCTATTCAGTGTCTATTTTTCACTCAGTCAAACTACAGTTTTCTGCCAGTTAGTATTCTACTCAGAAGGTTGATATTTCCACACAAGTTTGTGAAGATTCTATTCACTTTACATTCGATACATATGTCAATTGTAACTGTGTCCAGATAACTGACAAACTGGCAGAACAAGTGGGATCTTAAAGGTCTATTTCGCTGCTCCCTATGATATCAAAAATATTTGCGAAACTGCTGTTTAAACGTATTAAACTATTTTTAGGAATACCAGATATTCAGTTTGGATATCGGACCAAGTGCACACAGTAACAGTCGTTGTAGAGAATGTGTTCGAAGAAAATACATACTCCCCTGCAATATTCCTGGACGTCTCACAAGCTTTTGACCGGGAATCACATTTGGGATTAATATACAACATGAGTAAACTGCTACCGTGGAACCACTGTCTACTGTTGGAATCATATCTTTTCGAAAGAAAATTCAAAATATTGCATGAAGGGTCATTCTCAACACAAACCGATTTCGGCTACCGAAGACTGCAGAAAAAGTAGAAGCAGCGATCAACAAGATCTACAAATAGCAAAATTCTACAATTACCAAAGGCAGAACAGATTAGACTCAAAGTCAAGCAACTGTACTGGTTAATTGGAAGATACTCTCAACTTGGCTTAAAATCGAAGACAGTGGTTCATCAGTCAATCATAAAGCCAATTTGGATCTATGGGGTACTAATATGGGTGGTTGGTTGGCTAATTGGCTAATTGGTTTCACCAAGGCATTAAGCAAACTAGTAATCAAATATATATATATGAAGTGATCCAAGATTTTGCCTTAAAGCATGAAATAAAATTGTTAAATCACAACAACGTGGAAGCGATACAGCTACTGGACAACATGCAGGATATCAGAAGATTGAAGCGAACGAAACTACACGAATTTGTTTAGTATATGATTGTATTCTTTACTGCAGTTTAAGTAGATTAGTTTTATTTTGATTTTGGAAATACATACAGATATATTAAACACATACTCACCTTGCTTGAGTACTAATGCAAGTATAACAGAACAGTGGTATTAAATTAAATTGTAAATTAAGACTGTACTAGGCATGTCTAGTGTAAAATGTAATTAATAAAAAAATATTGTGCACAGATTGTATTTAAGTACCTTGATATTAGCTCTAGGATGTCAAAAAGTAACAGTTTCCAAGTCCCAGAGCCACACAAAAATATTGGCAATATAAACGTTTTAAAGTTGCTGATTTTAGTCATGATTTACATCGATTAGCATATACATCGATAAGATTAGCTTTAAGTCTTCATGTCGTTCTAATTGTTACTCTGCAACTCACAATAGCTTTATCAAGGAAGGGAAGTTTACTGGTAAAGCCGAACAGGGGCTTCATAACCTGTATGAAGATTCTGCATCATTAACGCATTATTACAGCAAATATTACATCAATAAAATGAAAACGGGGATCATCTATACTGTACTGTTATAAGTAAATAGTAGAAAACTTTATTAAATATAATTAACGGCGCTTCAAATTGCTTCTTTCTCCGCTTATCAAGCTTACTTCAATCTACCTATTCAAAGTCAAGATAAAAAATTGGCTTCCCCTGTGTCATGTAACTTTTGCAGATATGTTCTAGTAAGTAAGTTTATATTCTTTTTATATTTTTTATCGCATGGAAACATGCATTCAACAAGTTTGCAGTGCCCAGAATTTGGAGGGAATCACCCACATATTTTTATGTTTGCCTTTTAAATCCACTTAAAGGTAAAATTTTTAAGAAAACTTGTCTAATCCTGATCTACCATCGACATCCGCTCCAATACTCCATACAGAAAAAAATGCTGTACCTTTACCTCTTATATTAGAAAATCAACTATTCTCTTAGACATCTCATCACACCTCGTCAACTCTGATGGTCTCATTGACTATAAGAGACCAAATAATCTTTCAAAAAAGTAAAGAAAAGATATTGGCATAGCGGTTAAAATAAGGGAATTTACCTGATTATGATTTTCGAATAATCAGTACACTGAAGGCATGATGGGGGATTATATTTTGGGGTCGATAAGAGAAACTTCTGTTGAACATGACAGGAAAACTAAAACTGTCAATTTTTAAACATTTGGACTCTATTTTAAGGCAAATAAATCATAGATGGGAGTTCGTTATATTCCAATAAATAATTCTTATGCAGTCCAATAAATAAAATGCAGAATTATTTCTTGTCCCTGTTCTTATTTCTAGGTATAAGAGCAACAGTAACTTTGCATTCCATGCGCAAAAATGCTGTACTAAATAATAACGTTAAAGTAAATGTAACACAAAATCGTGCAAGATTAATGAATATACTTAAAGAAGACGAGACCACTTTTTAGACTCCCAGAATATTGAAATTTAATATGGGCATTTAAAAGTTAAATTTTTTAAAGGCTAAATTCCTAATTACGCATTAATTAATTTGCCAAAAATTGAAATGTATGTCTATTCATTCACATTTCGAATGCGACTGCTATATGACCTACATTATTATCGCGATTTTTTATCATGGGTTTTTAAGGTCAATTCGCAATGCAAAGCACTCACGATGAACTGAACATACTATAGAGAACATGAAGTAGTTCAGTAACATTTCTCAAAATACAAATTGAATATTAACCAATATTACGTCCAAGCAAACAAGATAGTTAGTCTAACACATTATGAGGAGGCCATCATTGTCACTTTTAGAGCTTTCGATATCCTTTGTCATAGATCAGTTCCTATCCAGTTCATCCGGATCTCTTTCATCATTCAGTCCAGTTTTATAATTTTCAGTGATTCTTTTACTTGTTTTGTCTTCTCTTGTTTGTTATTTTTTCCCTGTCACTAGATGCCAAATTCTCTCTTATATTCTCTAATTTATTATCATATTTCATGCACTCTGCCTCTATTAAATAAGATATTAGATTTATTAACCTATTTAGACTCTTTTTATATATAATGGTAATTTTTTATTTGACTTCCTTATAAATTCTCCTTTTTTTTAATTATTACTATTCATTTACCTGTTTCAGTTAGTTGTAATACAATTGGTTTATTAATTTCTCCCCTGGTATCAACCACACGTTTAATTATTTAATTATCCCACTCTACTTAGCTCTACTTTGATTTGTTTTACAAATTCCATGATATATTTTCGATATTTTGTTTTCCCTATTATTCACTACAAATATTATCAACTTTCTTCTTCTTGTTTTTTTTGATATTCTTGCTTCCTTTCTACCTATTTTTCTCTATCATTTCGGTTTTTAATTTTTATTTAGTAGTTTATAGAGCACTGGTGAATTTTTATATTAAGGTGATTTAAAATTTCTCTTTCACAAATACGGCGAGAGAAAAATAACTAGGTAATACCGTACCAAATATAAAATTGGACTTAGTGATTCTGTTTGGTACACAGCTAAGAACGCAAAGGTATTTAAAAAGCTCATATAGTCAGAGATGATGTTGAAGAAGTGTTAAGAATAGCATAAAATTGTAATTGAAAGAACTTTATTAGGCAGAGCAACACTGAAGCATTGTTTGCAATAGTAGAAGTTGCTGGAATATTTATAATTTTTGTCAGAATGTATTCGGTTCATGTATATTTACAATTTGTTTACATAATCTGCAAAATAAAAATGAAATACGTACGTATGTTTGTTAAACATTACTTTGAGATAGGAAAAATATGTTTTATATGCCAATATTGACATTATAAACAGCTTATTGGAAAGGTTTCTCTAAGAAGTACAAATAAATAGGAATGAACTATGGAACTATGGAACAAATTGTCAGTACATGATTCCATCTATATCTGTGAACTACATACATCAATACAGTTACATAAAATTTCAAATTGTTGCAATAATATTACATTCTCCTATTATTAATTCAGATAATAATATTCAACAATTATATTATTTAATAACTTATTATTTTTTTTATTAACTCTAATTTATTTAAAAGTCATTATGTTTGAAACAAAATGCAGCGCTTTGGCAACGAAGGAAAAACATATACAACTAATGGGGCTATATTTTCTAACATAAAAAGTACAATAACCTGATTTTTTTTCATTTAATAATTTTATATATTTTCACATTACCATGTAACATTTTGTTTCCAATTATAATTTTATCACGTTGAAAACGTAACGCTAAATCAAATCAAAGAATCGAACAATTATAAAACCTCTGGTTTAATTCGTCTGAAAAATATTTTTATGTGATCATCATTAAACCGATTCAAATATTTTGTTTTTGGTCCTAATTGAATTTTATAGGCACTACGGCACATTTGTAATTAGTATACGGTTTTTTTTATTTGAACGCATTATTTAAAATCGTTTACCTTGTTAACCATTAAATAAAATAATTAAGCAAAGCTAATTTTACGATATTTTAAACGGTTACCAGGCAAAAAGTAAGTTACCGTATTGCCTAAGGTCTGGTCTACACTATCAAAGTAGCTGGGGTATTGTAAAATATTTGCATTTTTTGTAATGGAGATGTAGTAGACGTAGCTTTATTAGGACATTTACATATTATAATATTTTACATATTATTATAATTATTTATATTTTAATCTAAAATTGTTTTGATTCATTCATAAAATAGGGAAAAAAATTGAAATATCTGGAGAGGTCTTGTAGTTGATTAAATAAATGGAAGGAGAATGAATGGTGTTAATATGGATGGAAACTAATACCAAGAGAATATGGAATGATAATCAATAAAAGCAACACGACAGAAACAAGATTGGAAAGTGTAAAATTAACAAAAGCAAATACATTTAAATATCTAGGTATAGGGTTCGAAAGTTGTTGAAGAAGAAGATGGAATATTGTGCTATAAAAAGTAAATTCATTAATGAAAAATAAATATCAAGCAAAACTAGAATAGGAACAAAACAATATTTATTAACATTGGGTTTACAGACGTGGGTTTTATAAAAGAGAAATAGAAGAAAGATATAATCAGAGTCAGAGAGGACAAAGACCGACAGAATAGAATTAAAGAAATAAGAAAAGGCTTCAATATTGAGTCAGTGGAAGAGTACATAGAAAATATACTCTAGGACACAAGACAGGTAAAGAGAATATGGGAAGCAAGGACTGAGAGGAGAAATATCTGAGGGCTACCTATATGAATATGGGATGAATTCCTGGATGAAAAATTAGAGAAATACATCAGAATAGAGGAAGAATAGTTATATACATACAATTAATTTTGGTTTTTTTCTTGTTCTAGAATGATAAGCTAGAACCAAATGGTATTTTGCTGATGTCGCTTCGGGTTCGGGATAGCGAAGTGTTTTGCTGGCGATAGAGACTCTGAGTTACGACTGGGATTGTCGTAGTTGGTTATCTAGCGAAGATTTGTGGATGGGTAGTAATTTTATCAAGGTGTTGTCGTGTTCTAAGGTGCCTAGGGAGAATCTTACACTGAGCATGTTCGTGAAACTCTTCACGAACGGGAGGCCTGATTCGAGGTGAGTATTGACGTTCCTCATTAACCATGGGGCATCAAGTAACGCGTGAACTTTATTGGATTTGAATACCTGAAGTAATGCAAGTTGTCTCTCAGACACGTACCTGTACCACACCTGTGCTACGAAGAGGCGGACTGGACGGACTAGCACTTTATACAGAATCGCTTTCTGGAGGATTGGAAGATTACTTTTTCTGCAGAGGAGTAGGAAGAGTAGACTATACACGCTATTGCCTTTGCAGATAGCGTGCTGGATTTGGGCTGACCATTGGAACTCGCGGTCGCACTGAAAACCAAGGTATGATACCTTCTGGAGCCAGGGGATAGGGATTTTTTCGATTTGGAGGCGATAGGTGCGATACTCCTTCTTGCGATGGAACAGAATGGTCTGAGGTTCTTCATCTTCCATCTGCCTAAAATGCTCTGTGAGAATGTTTATAGAGTGGAAAATCAGCCATCTAAAAGTTGAACAGGGCAGGAGCTAGTGGAGCTCCTTGCGGGACTCCTACGGTAATTTGTTAAGTATTAATCTATCAGGGAGATTAGCTCATATTAATTTTGGTAAAATATAGAATTCATTTAATTATATCAAAAAAATTTATTACTTATTGATCATACGCTGTAAATTGTATCCCATATAGAGTACAATGTCCAGCTAATATTAATAGATAATTTAAATATATGTAAGTTGAATGTTTGTAGCTTCACTTCAAATATGCCGAGTACTTTATTAAATAATGTTATGCTTATGATAAATATGAATACAATATAAGACACTTATAATTCATAGCCAATATATATCGAATTTGAATTCAAGTTAAAGCTTTATTATGATATAATTTTGGTTTAGGCATAATGAACGTATTCTTATATTTATTGAAGATTTAAATATTTATTTTGTCCGGATTAATCGAGTTTATTGCTGTATTTGAAAATAAAGATTAGAAAAATTAGTTAATAGGAAATGAAATCACGCTTTACTACGCATTCTCGTTATTTAAAAGTGTATTTCCCATTGTTACTTGTGTCGATTTAGTGTTCCAGTTATCTCTCAAAATAGCTATGACTTTTCTGGAATAAAATTGTAATACTTCCAGAAAAAATAACGGTTATCAGTGGGACAATTTTAGTTTTCAGTTCAACATGCTTTTTAATATATATTTTCTAAACCAATATAATCTATTGGGAGCGTATTATAATTAAAAAGGAATTTCTTGAGAAAAAATTGTTTTGCATTATTTTCTATCACTTTTTCTCTACTTCCTGGTAACATAGGAATATCGTGTTGAAATAAAAACGTTGGCTTGGCAACAATCCCATTAATATTCACACTTAGAAATATCATCTCATTCAAGCTGTGCATTATTCATAATTCTTGCAATGTATGGCTGATCATTATCATAAAAAAGGTTGACTTTGGATTTCTAACTCGTTGTTGTTGGTGTTTTATTAAACAATACGCCGTATTGTTTATCCAATTGACACCGGTTCATATCTACACTAACAATAACATTAGCTTTCGGCAATTTGTAATATGCCTTGCATCCTGCCTTGGTCTCATTGAAATGCATTATTCTCCCGGACTAATCTATAGTTTTTGATTAAAATTGTCCCAGTGAATCGATTTACAATATGCCCCAGGAAATTACTAATTTTTGATCGACAAGCAATGAAATCATGATATTGAAACAGTTCTAAATACAGTTTTTTGTTAATTCGTGTGTTAACCTTTTTCCCTCATTTTCACTCTTTCCCTTCACATGTATAGGTCTCTAGAACTGTTTAATGATTAGCGTCCGTATAAAGTAAATCAATAATTCTAAACCGAAAAGTATTTTTTTTATGTAGGCATTTCAAAATCGAAATGTCACAATGGAATTAGAACTGTTAGATTAATTAATAACATGGGAGGCAAAAGTTACGCTATTAATTTGTTTGCGCACCATCTTGGTTATGTGACGTTTAGTTCAGACTCGATTTAACCATTGCGTTGTCACAAAAGCAATCAGAAATAGTGGCAATATTTATTGAAAATAGTTTTTCATTATTGCCAGTCAGTGAAAATTGCGTCAAAAATATCCGTCCATTGCCTCACAAAATAACAATTTATAGATTATATCGGAAAACCGATTTGGAAATGTTCCTGTACAAAATTCTATTAGACAAAATAGCTACCGCGAAATCCTAATCAACGAGTTAAGTACAGAAATGCAATCCCAAGGCTGTCTCGTAAAATTGATATGTCTTTGTCTGAATTGATAATGAGGGATGAAGCCTATTTCCTTCTCAGTGGCCACGTTAATAAACAGAACAGTCGGTTTTGGGGAACACACAATCCTCAATTAATTCATTAAATATCATTGCATCCACTAATAATAACTATACAGTGTAGAATTTATGCTGGAAACATCATCGGTTCCTATTTTTGTTTAATAACCAAGGCGTTATAGTTATTGTTACTGCTGAACGGTACCAAGCCATTATTCGAAATTTTCTTGTGCCTGATATGAAAGAGCAAGGACTAGATGACATGAGAGTTGAGCAAGATGGGACCACAGCACACACAGCTCGTTCAACAATTCAATTATTGAATAACGTTTTTCCATGAAAACTAACTTCGTAAAGTGGTGATTTAACATAGCCAGCCAGATCTCCGAATTTAACAGCACCAGACTTTTCTTATGGGATTTTTTGAAATAAAAAGTTTATGTGAATAAACTTCAAACGATTCAACATCTTAAAGACAATATTCGTCATTAAAAAGAGCCGAATGTTGCATAGCGAATTGCGGTCGCCATTTATCCCATATAATTTTTCAATGATAACAAAAGAAAATTCTATTGACCAAATTAACTTTTTATGAAAACCACACTTACTTATGTTTCCTTTGAGCAAAGTTAGAGGCAATCAAGATGGTAGCGGGACTTTAGGCCATCTTTATTTTACTGTTGCTTACATTAATACTCTTAGAAATTTTCTCAAATCACTGATTCTTAGTGAAAACAAGAGGTAATTGAGGGATGGTGTCATTCCAGCTTTTGAATTTCAGGTTTAAACTATTTAAATGTTTACACATTAATTACATTTAAATGTTAGTACAAATTATGATGATTAAAACATGAAAAATTCTTATTTACATAAAGTTTTGTGAGAATCAAAAATAATATTCTTCATGGATTACCTTTAAACTGACATTAAAGGTTAGAGCATGTTATAAAGCAGTAGCTCACACAGTTTAGAACTTCTTCAACAAACTAAGCTCCCACTGATTTCTGACAAATTATGATACCGAAAGCGATTTTTATTGTAACAGGTATTGTAGTCCGTCCAGGAAACTACTAGAGGGAAAATATTGACTGATATTTTTGCTTTAGAGTCTCCTCCACGCTAGCATTTTTGGCGACTAATAATACAGGTGAAGAAATATTAACAAGATCTGAGAGGTTAGAGGAAATAAAATAATTTGGATAGATTTTGAGGCAAAAATACATCGGTTCTTCAACGACTTCTTCTGGCAGTTAGTCAGTTTCTACATTTCATTAAAGTATGGGAGACTGACAGTGATTCCTGATAATTGGTCTTGATAATAGAGCTCTCTCAGTCCAATCCAGTGGGAAGAATTGGATTATTTGGCAGTGATCAATCAGCATTTTGTTTAATTTTATTTTGAAAATCTCAATTTTAAAAAAATATAGTAGTTGAAATAAGTCCATCTTAATGGGCTAAATTTTGATTTCCTCTTGACGTGGGTCTCCGTAAGCTTCACCAGGCTATCTATCTAATTATCTATATTTAGATATAGCTCTAGAAATGTTGCCCTTCGTTTCTTTTGCCACAACTCAAAAACGGGTCTACCGATCTGTCTACTATTTTAAGACCAGAGAAGGTTTATATGGTAAGAAAATGTGGAATAGTTTCGAGGAAATACATAAAAGGTCAATATTTTTGTTGGTTGTCAAATACTTTATAATTATAATTAATAGAAATGTTAAAGAGTTCCGCCAATCTCAAAAGTATTTTTGGTCCTCTAGCGGATGGACTGATAGATATTTTTAGCTAGCTAAACCTTGTATTGTCCATAACACCTGTGAAGCTGATAAAAATCAACAAGTAAAGAAATGTTCAATAAGTGGTGAACCAGAACTCAAAATCCAGCCAAATTCAAGCTACAAAATTTAAAGTATACTATGGGGTTTTGTTACTTAATATAAAAGCGTTATTCAAGAATATAATTCAAGAATTTCCACTACTAATTGATGTTAGGAAGGTACATTTACAGCGATATTTTTCTTTATTATTCTCTTAGCATTACACAATCTACGCACTGAGCAATGCGTTTTTGATCAGGTTTGTGTTATTATATAACACAAACATGCAGAAAATTGCTTCGATAAATGATCTCTTACACAGCTATAACAAATTGATTTTAGATCTATAAATGAATATACCCTTTTCCTTGTAATTTCCCCTAACTTATCGGTATACGAAAACTGCTCAAAATTTTATATGAGGATTTATTCCAGAACGGGCTTAAGAATATTCTAATAAATTCTCATTTAATGCCCTGGGAATATTTTAATTATTTCTCAAGCAGCTTCACGCAGATTTTCGTTTCGCTAACCGTGGCCCTTATTTAATCGTAGTTAAAAACAGCGAAATGACCTTTCGAGTTTCTCTTTCGGTTTTATGTCTGCGTTATAAAATCCCACCGCTCATTCTGAGGCTCATGGCCGATTTCAACTCGACGTTATTTACGGTACGTTCGAAGCTTTATTTCGCCAAATCAATTAGCCGATGGTACCTTTAAAAAATCGATTTTACATGAAACGGGGCGAAATTAGTACCGAAAAAACGAACGTTTTTATGGATTTTCGGACGGATTCGCCGTCCGCCGCCTTTTTATTTTATTTCGGAGGCTGTGAGGAGGCTTAATGGATTTTCTGAGTTTAACATTGAAGAAAAAGCTTGGCGGAAAGCCAATAAGAGGTGTTGTAGAACTTGGGTTGGTGTATTTTATCCATACAAACGTGGGAATTTCGTTACCGATGATATAGATAAGCTCCCAAAGAAATTTTAAGGTCTGTTGCATTGATGACAAGTTTAAATCGAACTAATAGCATAACCATGTTCTGAAAGAACACTGAAAGAATAGAATATGTTATATTCCATATATTTCTCTATATAAAATAACATTTTACTAATTTATATTACCATTATTAAATCTGTTTATAATGTTTATTACGTGTCTATTGTACATATTTTATATAAATCACGATTACTATTAACTACGATTGTATTTATTTATGATAGGGCCGAAAGTTTTGATCTGTTATATTTCTGTGGGTTATACCACCTATTACTAAATAAGAAACTGAATGTTGATTGGACTTTAAAACAAATAGTTTTAATTGAGACACAATGGGCTTTGTTAATTAAATACTCCGACTTTTCCAAAATTCACAGAAACTATAATTCTTTGTCCGTCACTGATATTCAGAACTTCGAGTTTTAATATTGCTAAAAAATAAAAAAAAAAGTCAATGTTAAATTTCATATATACATATATATATATATATATATATATATATATATATATATATATATATATATATATATATTTATATATATATATATAGATGTTAATTAATTAATTACATATATATATATATGTATATATATATATATATATATATATATATATATATATATATATATATGTATATATATATATATATATATATATATATATATATTTATATATATATATATATATATATATATATATATATATATATATATATTTATATATATATATATATATATATATATATATATAGATGATAATTAATAAATTACATATATATATATATATATATGTATATATATATATGTATATATATATATGTATATATATATATATATACATATATATATATATATATATATATATATATATATATATATATAGATGTTAATTTTGGAATTCGTTCTTACTTTCTTATTTTTGTTATTGGATGAGAAAAGTCTGCTCCCATCTCAAAACACCATACACTTCTCGCAAAGTATGATGATGCTTCTCCATCATATCCCATAGGTTGGTATAATTTAACGATATAAAAGTGGTAATTTTGAAATCAATGATAAAAAACGGGCCTAACGAAAGTATTATAGAATCTCGAAAACAATGATTCTCAAAACTCTCAACAAAGTTTCACACAATTTATCAATCGATGGATCAGGTTATGTAAATATTAAAAGAAGAGGAAAAGCAGATATGAGTGACTTGCAAAAAAGTCGCGAAAAGGGGTGTATTAGTTCAGAGGCATATTGACAATATACGGAGCGAAATATTCATGACCACGAAATCTTATTGTGCATATGATAAAATTGCTAAGCTTTTTTTAAGCTAATTTTTGCAAAAAAAGACCATAAATAACAAGTAAGCAAGAAGTCCTGAAGAAGTCCAAATATAGATGGATGAATAGTTCGTT
Source organism: Rhynchophorus ferrugineus (assembly GCF_030347505.1). Taxonomy (NCBI): domain Eukaryota; kingdom Metazoa; phylum Arthropoda; class Insecta; order Coleoptera; family Curculionidae; genus Rhynchophorus; species Rhynchophorus ferrugineus. The sequence continues at coordinate 12,699,320 of NW_027472590.1, forward strand.
GCCAAACCAACAGCCTACTTTCAACATGGTAGCGTTATGTCGTCAGATAGATGGAAAAATGTTGTTGAAATTGATGGAGAACTTTCTTAGTACTATACAATACCTAAATTTTTCTCAATAAAAGCATTTTTAAAGAGAAAACATGATCAGAATACAGCACCTAACATATAGAGTCGCACGTATACAAGTTACCGACTATATAGTTATAAAAATATTTTTAACAAAAAAATTGAACCGACTTCAAAAAATAAATAAGTAACTAACTGAAGATTAAAAAGTATTCAAACTTAGATTTTTAACCCAAAAAAAAACAAACATTTCTGTATATGTCACAAAATTTTATTATTATTTTTGTATTGTTTGGGCTCGGCATTATTTTTTAATTTTTATTTAGTTCCTTATTTATTTTTTGAGATCGATTAAATTTTTTTGTTAAATATATTTTATTTTTCTCATTTCAGCGTATATATATATATATATTTTTATGACATCTTTAGTAGATACGCTTAGTACAATCTTAATTTACAATTAATTTATTACTACTTTTCCTATCTACTTGGATTAATTAACGAGCAAGACGAGTGCGAGAAAATACATCAGTATGTATTCCTCAATTATAAAATTATAATTATTTTTTTAATTATTAACTTATAGCTACAGTTTACACTAAATGTATACACTTTATATAAGTTCGTATGGTTTTGTTCGCTTCAATCTTCTGACATCCGGCGCGCAGTTGTATTGATTCCACGTTAGTATGATTTAGTAATCTCCTTTCGTGTTTCAAGGCGAAATCTTGGATAACTTCGCAAATCCATTTGATTTCCAGGTCATCGTGCAGTTCTTCATTGGTTACATAGCGATAGGCATTGGTAATCAATCGAAGAACCTTGTTTTGACAGCTTTGTATGACTAGTTGATTTAAATTTTTAGTGCAACCCCATATTTGCACCCCATAGGTCCAAATTGGCTTTATAATTGTAATATATTTATAATTGTATAAGTGTATTATTAGATCAACCTCTTTGATTTTGGATCAAGTTGAGAGTATCTTCCGACTAACCAGTATAGTTGTTTTATTTTGGTTCTAATGTGTTTTGCTTCTTGTCTAACGTGATGCATATACATATACTCAATAAATTACGCAAGTTATTTTATTTAATATAGTAATGGATAAGTCAAGTAAAGCAGCTCGTATAAAGAAAAATAGGAGTAAATTAACAATGATTGAAAATAAGGAGAGCTTCAGGCCCGGGGTACCCTACCTATCCTAGATGGTTTGACAAATGTTCTAACTAGGGAGCTAAACTCTTTAACCATCACACCATAGAAGCAGTTGTCCAGAATATTTCTACGAGGTCTTATATGTTTTAGTCAGTAGTTAAAAAGCAAAATGAATGGCTTTTACACTGAACGACTTCCTATTTTCCGTCGAATCAGCTCAGCAATAACATTTGACCCAAATATTTGTTTATTTTAGATAAAAAAGATGTGAAAACTTTGTACGTGCCTTTCAAATTTAAGCGTTTCCCTCAATTTCCCCCTTCCCCCGACAGATACCGATTTGGTTCCAATGGGACCTCCTCGGAAGTGCACTCTTACATACATACATTAAAAATTAATTTTTTTTGAAATCGGTTAAAAATAGTGTTACTGTGGTACAGCTGTATCTCTACATATACTAAATATGACAGTAATAAATCTATAAAATTAGATGAAATATCAATCAAAAAGTAGTAAAATTCTGTAGTATGTTTCACGTTTTGAAGCTTTAATGTGGCTTGATTTTGAGTACTGGTTCATTACTTATTGAATATTTATTTGTTTGTTAATTTTGCTTCTCTTCAGCTTCACTTCTATGCACTATCCAGGTAATCCATCCGCTAGAGGACCAAATAAACTTTTGAGGTTGAGATTCGAAAATCCTCGTAACCATAACATATATGCAGGATTTTGATGCATTATGATTATATTGTAGGAACTCTGTTGCAATATAATTAAAAAGAAATTTTTAATATTACTAATTATTATTATTACCTTCTTTTGAAGTGAACTATTTTAAATCACCAATGTTGATTTCTACTTTCTTTAGAAAATATAATCAGCTAATAGTGTGAATTTTTGCTGATGTTGCCATTAGGGAAGTATATTGGTTTATAGGTATAAATGAAATATATACGTGTGCTTCCAATACTCCTAGTGTGTTGGTAGTGTCACAATATCTATTACTTATATATCGTACATATTTTACATAGGTCACAATTACTATTAATTACCATTCTATTTATTTATGAGGGTACCGAATGTTTTGATCTATTATATTTCTGTTGGTCATACCAGCTATTACCAAATAAAAGACTAAATGAACGTTTATTGAACTTTAAAATAAGTAGATTAAAATAATATACAATAGACTTTGTTAATTAAATATACAGGCATTCCGAAAATTCAGTAAAGATATTCCAAAATTCGCCCAAACCACAATACTGAGTCTGATGTTTAGAATTAGAATTACTATTTATTAAAATTACTATCTACATATATATCAAAATATATATTTATTTGTAATCTACTTCGGATTATAGGGAATTAGATATTTTAAATAAGTTTTATTTTCTCTTTTATATTCAGAAAATCTATTCAATTTTCTTTTGCTTCGTTAACCTGGTGACTTATTGATTGAATTGTTATTAAGTAAATTATTTATATTGCATTGATAAGGAATAATTAACGGGGGGTACATTTTCATTGTAATGACTAGAATTTGAGAAGCAAATTCACATTCAAATTTGATTTTTTTTATTTCAATTCAATACTACTTACTTTAGGGTTATTTATAAATGACATGACTCTAATTATATCACTGGAGTGGTACCCGATTGCTTAAGAAGAATCAGCAAAATATCTCGGCACCCATCTCGATGATAGATTAAATTAAAAGTATCACGTTAGAAAAAACAACCAAAGATATCAGATTGAAAATTACAAAACTGTTCTGGTTAGTCAAGAGATATACCATAATCAGTCAATTATACAATATTGTACTGTTTGCTTATCTTGAATTTGCCTCCTAGTTTAGTGTTATGAAAAAGTTGCGGCACTTCGGTGTTAATATAGGAATTATAAAATAGGATAAAAAGAATTTCGCGTGTTGATAAAATATTGGTTTTGTTACCGACCGTAAATTGAAATCGACTGAAATAGCAGACACTCTAAAAATACCAACTGAACGTGTGCATAATATTATTTACGAATATTTGGGTATGAGAAAGCTCTGTGCAAAGTATAGAGCTCACTTTTTACCCAAAAATAACGACGAGTTAATGATTTGGAGCAGTGTTTGAAGTGTAATAAACCCGAGTTCTTGCGTCGATATGTGACAACGGCTGAAACATGGCTCCATCATTTAATTCCGAAGTCCAATCGACAGTCATCCGAGTGGACTGCACACCACGAACCCGATCCAAAGCGTGGGAAGACGCAACATTCAGTTGTCAAGTTATGGCGTCTGTATTTTGGAATGCGTATGGAATAATTTTCATTGACCACATTGAAAAAGTAAGGGCCATCAACAGCGACTATTTCATAGCGTTATTGGACCATTTGAAGGACGAAATCGGCGAAAAACGGGCGCATTTGAAGAGAAAGAAAGCGTTGCTTCACCAATACAATGCACCGTGTCACAAGTCAGTGAAGACGATGGCAAAAATCTATGAATTGGGCTTTGAATTGCTTCCTCATCCACCTTGTTCTCTAGATCTGGCCCTCAGCGACGATTTCCTGTTCTCAGATCTCAAAAGAATGCTCACTGGGAAGAAATTTTCGCCGAATGAAGGGTGCCGAAACTGGCACTACACTACAAAATGGCATTGAAAAGTTGGAGGGTCGCTATAATCAGTGTATCACCCTTGTAGGGAATTATGTTGCATAAAAGAAACTAATTTTGCAAAAAGAATGTGTTTTACTATGGTAGACTGGGGACTTTTCAATTGACCTGTTACATCGAATGTACTTTTCAGTTCCTTATTCTTTTCATTTCAAGTCGTTTTGTTTTGTCTTCGTTTTGATATGCTTTTTCTAACGAAGTTTATAAAATATTGTTGTTATCGACTGTTTAGTAACTGACTACTTTTCACTATCGACTTTTTCTGTCGCTATTTTTGGTTCGACTGATTTTACTACTTTTTACCAGTGACTGTTTCATTCGATTGTTTTCAGTCACTATTTTTGGTCCGACTGATTTTGTTACTATTTACTATCGATTGTTTCAATCGTGTACTTTTAATTACTATTTTTGGTTCTACTAGTTTCATTCGACAGATTTTTAAGGTTCTGGCTCTGTCGTCCTTAGCCGACCTTTGCAAAATTTTACCCAATAGATAGATTTATATGTAATATGTATAGTTTTATAATTCTTTTGGTAGTATGCTTATAAATAACAATATATTGTATATCAGTACAGCATTTTGGAACGATTTTTCAAGATTGTGAATGTAATACTTGTGTGAGATGATTACTCTGTGGGTTAATAATTCTACTTCGTTTAAAATGAAATTATTTATTGCATGTTAATAGTGTCAATTATTTATTTCCTTTTCTTTTTTTAGAATTAGTACTTGAAGGAATGTATACATCTACGTCTCGCTTATACTACCGTTGGAAAATATGAGTGTATATAAAATTAACTGCTCCAAGCTATTATCTCCGTCCTTTCTTCTGTCACAATTTATACAGGAAAGAAACAGGAAAAAATAGTCGAACCATGCATTTGACTGAAAATAGTAATTACTATTTTCAGTCGCTAGTTTTTTGACTATCGACTGTTTCGACTGTTTTGCGACTATTGACTGTTTCGACTGTTTTCAGTCGATAGTTCCCAACGCTAGTAATGCTCAAAGAATAGTAATAAAAATAAACGTTTTTATTATTACTTCTTCCTTGAATTGTGATTTTGAAAGATACTGTGTACCATACAACGTATAATAGCCGGCTAAAATCGACAATACGGATCTGTAACAGTATTTTTCTTCATCCCTGGCAGTTATCCCGAGAATAAAAGAAAAATCCCGTCATTATTGTTGTGCAAATTTCATCCACTGCACCGGCACGTGGCCAGGAGCGTGTCAACTAGAAAGACCCCAGGTAGTTGCTTCCGTCTTTTTTCCACTCGCGGAACGAAAGGGACGATCGCTGGAACGATCATCGAGTCTCGAGTCGAAATAACGTCGCCCAAACATCTGGTTCGCAGCTCCCGAATGCAACTTTTGATAGGGCGGATGTTTTGTTAGATTTTTATATAAAAATATAATGTGAAGTTACCAAATGATAAAAATAAAATTGTTAAAGACGTATTTTATTAAAATGAAAACATATACAGTATTTGGGGAAAGTAAATTAATTTCCAAATAGCAAGTTTTTTAATTACACTCGTAATCAATAAAAAAAATATATATAATCTATCCAAAGAGCAGTGAATTCATTTTATGACGTCAAAATGTCGTAATATTGCCGCATTTAACTTTAATATTTTATGCATTTTAGTTTATTTCACCATCGATATATAACAACATTCTAATATAAATAAATTAACGGGGCAAAAATGTTATAAAACATAATTTATTTTAACATTATAGTACATCTAATGCATATATTATCGAGGAACTTAATCTATAGTTAACAGGTGAATTGAATTTTTATTCAACATAATTTCCTTCAAGGGTGATACACTGATTATAGCGACCCTCCAACTTACTTATACCATTTTTGTAGTACGATTTTGTCCTTTTCTTCAATATAGGCCTCAATTTCGGCGATCCCCTCTTCATTCGACGAAAATTTCTTGCCAGCGAGCATTCTTTTGAAATCTGAGAACAGAAAATAGACGCTGGGGGCCAGATCTGGAGAATACGGTGGATAGGGAAGCAATTCGAAGCCCAATTCACGGATTTTTGCCATCGTTTTCACTGACTTGTGGCACGGTGCAAGTAGCACTTTCCTTTTTTTCAAATGCGGCCGTTTATCGGCGATTTTGTTCTTCAAACGGCCCAATAACGCTATATAATAGTCGCTGTTGATGGTCCTTCCTGTTTTAAGGTAGTCAATACAAATTATTCCATGCGCATTCCAAAATACAGACGCCATAAACTTACCAACCGGCTGTTGCGTTTTTCCACGCTTTGGAGCGGATTCATAGTGTGCAGTCCACTCGGATAACTATCGATTGGACGTTGGAGTGAAATGATGGAGCCATGTTTCATCTATTATCACACATCGATGCAAAAACGCGGGTTTATAATGCTTGATCATCTTCAAACACTGCTCCGAATCATCAACTCGTCGTCGTTTTCGGTCAAAAGTGAGCTCGCACAGCACCCATTTTTGCAAGTGTCTGCTATTTCATTCAATTTCAATTTACAGTCATTCGAAACCATTTTGTTGATTTTTTTTTGTTTTCGTCATTAACAACCTCTTTTGGGCGTCCACTGCGTTCACCGTTTTCGGTGTTCATTTCACCACGTCTAAACTTAGCATACCAATCCTTGATGATTGATTTTCCTGGGGCAGTGTCCGGAAACTCGGCACAAAGTTTTTGCTTCAACTGTATTTTTTCCCTTCAAAAAGCAATATTTTATCGACACGCAAAATTCCTTTTCATCCATTTTTTTTCACAATAACAAAAGTTGCTTCACTCAAAATGCTATAACTCACAAACTAATAATCCGACAGCTGTTTGTTAATTAAGTAGCCACAATAGTTTGTAGGTTAGAATTATTTTATTTACATTAAACTCTATCCTAAAGGATCTATAGGTATCTTCCTAATTAATAATTGTACATCGAAGTAATGTATTTTGTTGCCATTAGAGAGCATATTTACCTCTTAAAGTATAGTTCTTAAAAGAAATAATTCACCGAGAGTCATTGTTTGCTGGTAAATATTTACGGTCAGAGTTGGCAACTTGTGGAGAATTCCCCAATCTGTTTTGAAATTTATTTTGTGAGCTAAAGTAGTACATATCATTAAACAGTGTTTTCTGATCCATCAAAGACTACCGAAAAAATGCGGATTACATTGAACAAATACTTTCCTTCGGCACATTTGGATTTAAGGTCTTATACACCTTGACTACTAATGGATTTCAATAAACTGTTCCCAATGGAAACGTTCGTTCCTTAAAAATTGGGGTACAAAGTAGAAGTAGAATATCTTTTAAATACATAGTCTGCTAATTTATTAAACTCAAGTACTTTATCTAACTCAATTACCAGTCTTACATTATAAGTTAGTTAATATTTTAAACGCTGACTTCAGAAATTCAACACCTTTTCTAGGTTTAGACAAAACATACATTGAATTAAATAAAAGTTGGAGAAGGTGTGGCAAATTTGAAAAAAGATGAAAACGAATGCCACATTATATTGACAATTTGATTTCAGCGATCTTTTATTTTCTTTTATATCCGCTGTAAATCCATCAAAAGCTCAACAACTTCAAATGAAATCACTGGTACCAGTGCAGAAGCGAAAAACATTACAATAGAAACAGTGGCGAGCTCATGCTCTGCTGTATTTTAATCAAAGTGAGAGTAGCATTAATGGTGAATACTACTGGCGTAAAGCATATCGCCCAAAACATAAAAAATTGATGTCTTTACTACTGATATTAAGAATACGTTACTTCACAACATCTCTGGATTTGGCGCATGCGCACTCTTCTGTATAGAATAAATCGTAGAAAAGTATAAACTATACTGTCTTCCTTTTCTAATAGCAGTATATTCTTTTCGAGTGGATCGGTACACTTGATCAAGTCAAACCAACAATAAAATCTTGAATATGTAGATTTTGCGTTATACTAATAATTCTATAGTATTAATAATTTAATTGCTGTATTATTCTTTGTGGTTTAGCATACATTGGTTTTAAAATATGAAAGAATAGGGGTAAGTGCTGAATGTAAGGTTAAATATTTAAGAGTTACAAAATCCAAACAGCATCAATTTTATTTATAGTGGGAGTGTTAGCTACGAAATTTATAATAGGACATCATTTTCAACGACATCGAATAGGAATCAACATATGTCAAAATTTAATGATAACAAGAACAGAGAAAAATATGATTCTTGTTGTGTTCGAAGTAATCAAGTCATTAATGACGTTTGTCCATCAAGAATAGTAGCAAAAATTGTAGTAACTGGTAATAATTCGATATTAACTTTAAACATAATATATATTAGTAATGATTTAAATTTTATTTTATAAGTAAGATGTAGTTTGAAATTGTTGAGAGTGAAAGTCGAAGAATGTGAAATTCATAGAAGAAGAAATTAGACAGCATTTTGCCAGGATGTATGAACAGTCTACAGAGATACTATGAAATAATTAAATTTGCTAACAAAAGTAGACCTGGTTCAAATAAACAAAATATAAAAATATCAACGACACCAATGATCTAACGACAAGAAAAATACAATTCATTATTTTATAAGAGTATAGGTAAATAAATTGTTGTTTTGTAAAAATAATGATGAGTTGTCTGATATTTCCTTCAGCTTAAAAGTACAATAATCCATTCATTTTAGGCTTGTAAATAAAAATACATTAATCCAAAACTCGAGGTTGTCAATTCATTAATGGGATTTTTGGATTAGGAATACAAGAGATCACATTTTGAAATTTTTAGGAGAATTTCACTGCTTTCATATATAGTGGTGGCTTTTTCATTTGGTTTTAACTATATTGGTTGGGTTTGATCTAAACGATTTTAGTCTTTTTTATGTTAATGTTTATTTATATGGTTCTTAGATATCTTGTTAATTGTTCGAATATGTAAATTAATTTAAGTATCGTGTTTTCATAAAAATAGAAAAACAAATAGAAATTGTTTTTATTATTGTATATTATTCAATAATATTTTGAATAAAATAAGTTATTTAAAACAAATTGAGTAAACACTCAATTTTTTCCTCCTTATATATAGTTTCAACATTAAATCAATTATTTACCAAATTTTTGTATATTTGTTTATAAGAATAATGATGTGTAATATATATATATATATATATATATATATATATATATATATAAATATAAATATATATATATATATATATATATTTATATATATATATATATATATTTATATATATATATATATATATATATATATATATATATATATATATATATATAAATATATAAAGGAAAATGCCTGCAAGCAATCATGGAAAAAAGGATATTGTTGTAATTCATAAAACTACAGTTTATTCCATATTATCAAAAGGTAAAGAAATAAATATTATATAAACGGTTGAGACTTGTCTCTTAAAATCATTTTGAAGAGAATTTGTTGGGAGTCATCAAATTGTTCTCCCCAATTTGGAGAATTTGACACGGATTACTGGGGAATTTTATAATTTGGCACTGGCAACACTACTTACGGCGAACTAAAGTTTTGTTCAACACTACACCAACACTTTTAAGTTTATGATGCCAAGGAACTTAATGGGTTAGTTCTCAGTATTCACATACACATGATGGAGACTATTTTTCCTGGTATAAGAAGATGTACTGTGTTTTACTATTATTCACGCCTTATATATGAATGCCACAAATTCGTATTCACCTGAAAATGTCTAGCAACAGTTTAATCGTTTATACAACTATATCTTACCATATATAGTTAAAACCAAATTTGAACTAGCTAGCTTTTTTTCTGGCTTCTATTTTTCTTTAATGAGGTAAAAAAACATAAAAATTAAAACATGAATATATTCATTTTTAAAATTTATTCATCCTTGAATATTTTTGACCTATATGATTTAAATAGCAGTCATGTAGGTCATAATTTTCCAAATATTTCCAATGTGAATTCATTATTTCAGTTAATTATGGTGTTGTTACCAAACAAACCAATTAAAGATTGATATTATTGGTTTAAAGTCTACTAAAAACTTTAGCATTTTTTAAAAACTATAACCACCAAGAATTATTAACAACCGTGGTTAAATACCCCCCGATAATTGAGCGTTAGAAACAATAAGCTAATTAACAGTTACAATGTTACCAAACCTACATAACAAACATCGAGACAAATCAAATATCTTTAAAAAAAAATTGTACAGATAAAAGTTAACAATAAAAGTTAAGTAAAATAAGGCTATGTACAGATTAAAATTTGACTGTAAAATACAGACCGATTTTTTTAAGGAAATACACAAATTTGGGCAGAATTGGAGGCAAGAACACATCCTTCAATGATCTAGGTAAGTCAGGAATTCTTCTAACAGTTAATAAATTAACACTTCACCAAAACATGGGATACTGATATTGGTTTCTCACAATTCGGACAAAGAGGTCTCTCTGTTCGATTCTTTAGGAACGATTGGGTGAATTGGCAGTGACCAGTGAGTAGCCTGTTTAATTTTATTTACTAATTTCTACTCATTAAAGAGGTAGCAGGGGAAAAGAACTTCTTTTTAATGGGCCAAAGCTTGTTTTCCTTTTCCAGCAGGTCCCACTGAAGTTGCATTGGATTCTTATAAAATAAATTTATTAAACTATTTAAAGAAAGTGTGCTCAATCAAAGTTTAACTCTAAGAGTGTTGGAATCTCGTTCTATAAGTTATGTGTTTGGCAGATTAGGATGCATTATCATTACAGAAATTGTTGTGGAATATCTGTTTTTAGTAACGTTATACTCTTTAGTATTGTGATAACATATATGTAAATGTTGAAAACTCAATTATTGGGTTTATTCAATATTTTGTGGTATTATGATTTTTTTACAACAATTTAAAAACAACCAAAGGAAGTCGAAAACAATGAATTTATTGGACGAAAACTTCAAACTCTGAAAGGATTTATCAATTGATGAATCAACTGATTCCATTTTTTAACAGTTCCCAGCCACCTGTTGCAAGAGCTGTGAAAAAAATACACTGTTGCAGCTCAAATGGAAAATTCTGCGGCACTCAACGTGCTTATCAGACGAAGTGAGAAAATTAGTATTGAATGAAGCTAGCAACTTCAAGGAGAGGAAAATACAGAAAATGACTGAAAATATTTTTATTAATATATATTGTCACAACTTTTATGAGAAAATGCTCTATTAAAGTGAAAAAATGATCAGAATAAATACAAACACCTAATATTATGTATTATTTATTATATATAGACCGATTAAAAAATTAGAAAATATTATTAATGTATACAAATAACATATATAACAACATATGACCACAAAACATTCTAATAAATTTAGGCAATTTTTATTCTTACGAGTATATCGTAATTTTAGTTTCAACTCAGAAATCCTTTTGTATTTTGGAAACATCGACCAAAACAATACTTTGAATTCGAAAATAGATACGTCAATACATTATAGTCACGATATAAAAATGTATGAGAAGCAAATATAGAAAATTGTTTCTATTTGAATAATAATCAATTGTTTTAAGCAGTATATAAGCGACCGCCGATATAGTTCACTCGAACATAGACAGCATAGCCCACGTTTTTAAAGAGAATAACTATGATTGGGGTAAGTCGAACGTTGAGTTTAGTGCTTGTTTGTGTGTTTATGTTGTCAGTTAATTAATGATGTATACTTTTAATATTATGATCTAATTCGCCAAATCTTCAAGAATTTGTAGCAGGCATATTCATGTCATATTGGCGAAGGAACTTTTAAAAAAGGTTTATTCATTATTTTAACTTTATTATTATAATATTACTAGTCTACGAATTAATTTGAACTTTACCATGTAGTTCGTTGTCATTACTATGGATCCTCATGCTACAAGAAAATATTTTTTTTTAGTATCAGAACTGAAATTTGACATTATTTTAATTTATTTTACATTTAAATAGAAACATTATTTTTTAGACAATCATTCTATAACATACACTAAATCATTACTTATTGATAAGAGACCACAAATTAAATTCAGTTTTTAATACGATTTGTTATCTTAAGATATAATAATATACTGGTTAGTGATGCTATGGCGGAGGCACCAAAATAGTTACATATTATAATTAGTAACTCAATTTAAGATCTCAGGAGGACTTTATTATATCTCTTTGTGGAGATGTGCTTTATGAAATATTTTTATAATGTTTAAAATTATTTAAAAAATATTACAGCAATTTTTAATAAACAATATTTTTTATTATTCTTTACTCTATTGTATTCTGAATATGTCTATAATTGGACGTGTTCCGATATAATATAAATGTGATTTGTATATTCTATATTATATAAAATAACTATTACACAAATATATTTGAAACGTTTAAAGGGAACCTTCGCCAAATGGACAAGATTTTCAACAACTTAAAAAAGCATTTTAACAAGAGTAATAATTAAATAGACAAAATACGCTTGTAAAAATATGTATAAGTATTTATGAAAAACAGACAAAAGGGTTTTACTATAATATTATCACTATTTTGAAACATTGACAATAAAATATTAATATTGGTTAACCAATATATTAATCATAAAGGATTCCTGATAGATGGCGCCATGTTAGGTAATTATTAAGTATAAAAACCTAATGATTCGTAATAGAAATAATACTTTTTTCCCATGTTAATTAACATGTTTTTTCTTTAAAATAAACCTAATTACACAATATCGCAAATTAAAATTATTTGATTCGCTTGAGTACTACACCAATACTTTGAAATACTAGTGTTATATTAAACATATATATTATTTATATTTGATTTTCAAGTACTCTGAGTCATATTCCAATACTCTTGAGTTTTTCTGAAACACTTGTGTCATATTTAATGAATATGTTTAGTTTGTACATTTGACTTGCTCATTTTAACAGTGTAGTTTGTTAGTATAGTAATTAACATATGTACAACTCATTGTATATAAATAACAAATAATCTAACAGAAAGAAGCATAGAGATAAATGACTGGTAATATCATTTGTACCACATAGTGATGTAGATGTGTTATGATTGTTGTATATACTCTTTCACTCCATTTAATTTCTGTCTCTGCTGAGTCTTCTTGCTTTGACCAAGGTTTATCCACTATTCTCAAGTATTTTTCTTATTAATTCATCCTAAGTCGCTTAGATGGCTCACTTTCTGGTTCTTCCCCTACATTGCATCCCATTTTATTTTAAACTTTTCGGATATTGCATTATATTGCTTGTATCTTATTTTTATCTCTTTTTAACAATATCCACGGTTCGTAAACGAATGTTAGGACTGGACTGTAAATTATTAGTATACTTTCGTTTTAGTTTTGCTTAATATTTCCTTTCTATTAATGAGTTTACTATTTATACCAAGGTATAAATTCATGGTTTTCCAATTACTTTCGGTATCTATGCCCACAGACCTTTACTTGTTCTATTTTTACATCCTCTGTTTCGATATTTAATTCTTCTGGCTCCACCATCACCATGGGTTTTGGTTAGCTTTTATTTATTATCATTCCGTATTATTTTTTGTCTCTATTTTTTCCATATTTTTATATCCTATACTTACAGTAATCCAGCTTTACCTATTTGATATATCTTTATTATTAATTAATTATTATTCATTAATATTACAAATAGGGTTGGGCTCAAACTTCCGTCTTGTCTTAGTCCTTCTGGAATTTTGAAGGATAATGAATTCATGCTGCCTGCCATGATGCCTTTCGTATTTGTCTTGTATATTTCTTGAATTATTCTTGTAAATTTATTACTTACGCCTCATTGTTCTAATATAACCAATAGTATTTCCTTCTGCTTTTTTCCCAACTCATGAATGTTAGGTATTATAGTATAACTGTTTTCTATTGAACTTTTTCCACTTCTTTCAATTCTGTTAACGTATTATCAGCTGATTTTATGATTATTTTCAATTATTTACAATTATTATCTTAATGGCTATGCACAACAGAGTAATACCCTATAATTATCTTATAGTCTCTTTTATTTCTCTTTTTATGTATGCGAACATTAAGTGTTATTTGCCAATGCTGCGATACTTATTCCGATTCCCATACACCTAATGATTCAGTACTATCTTATCTTGACTCAATGCCTTTTATAATTTCCAAGTGAAACTTGTAATTTATTGCATCAAATATATATATATATATATATATATGTATATATATATGTATATATATATATATATATATATATATATATATATGTATATATGTATGTATATATGTATATATATATATATATATATATATATATATATATATATATATATATATGTACTCACTTGCCTGCTAGAATTCTGGAAAGTAGACAACTTTATTTGAATTAAAGTGAAATTAATTTTGGACTTACTAACTGTTAAAGCAAACATTTAATTTAGATTATTTATTAAAGACTAAAATGGAAAATCATTGAAAAATAACGTGGCAATTATTATACAACAGTTTGTAATATTTTATTTTTTCTTAACACCTTTGTTCAGCTTTTTTTGTTTTTCCTGTAAGTTGTCAATTCAAACACAATCATCATATTATATGCCCATAGAGATAAAACTCAATGCGAAACGAGAGTACAACTTGGAATAAAGATAATAAAGAAAAATGCCCATTGTATATTTCTCCTTTGATCAAACACGAAAATCTTTTTAAAGGAAGAAATATAACAGGCGTTACATTGCTTTGCAATTGAGTTTCAAAATATTATTTCTTTTCTGCGGGTTGGATATATATATATATATATATATATATATATAATATACGTGTCCCATTTATTAATATTACCCCGTTATGTTGTGAAAGAAAATAATGTGGCGAAATAATTTTGCGGTATGTTTACGTATTGTCTTATTTTCGAGAAAAAACCTAGCTGAAAATAATTATCTTTTTGGAGGAAACCTCAACGGGCTTTTTATACGACAAAAACTATAAAACCTCGATTCATTTCAATTTATTTTGTGGGAGAGAATTAATTTTATTTGTCTCTCATTTCATTCCATTCGGCTTTTTATATATTTAACCAGATATTAAATCCTTGAATAAATAAATAATATATCTTAAAATCGAAATTTTATTATTAAATTAAAGTTTTTTTTAATTACTTTAAACATATTTTTTTGTTTAATTTATGCATTAATTTCAATACAACCCATTTAGAATGAACGTTAAAACGAACGAAGGAAGAAAAAATTAAACGCACTAGTGTCTGATACACAAAAATCTTAATTAACGTTGACAGATTGCTTAATAATTGCTTGTGTTCTTGATGCACCACAATCCTTTAGAATCTAGATGACTCTGAACTAGATCTTGGAGTTAGGGCGATTGAATGTTTTGAAAGAGGACGTCGACCATGTAACGACCATAAAAAGTACAGTTGAAGCAAAAACTTGGCTTCATTCCGAGTTTCCGAATACTGCCTCAGGAAAATCAACCATCAAGGATTGGTATGCTAAGTTTAGAAGTGTTGGAATGACGGTGAACGCAGTGGATGCTCAAAAGAGGTTGTTACCGACGAAAAATCCACAAAATGATTTTGAATAACCACAAATTGAAATTCAATGAAATAGCAGACACTCTAAATATATCAACTGAACGTGTACATCATATCATTCACTAATATTAGGGTATGAGGAAGCTCTGTACAAAGTGGGTGCCGTGTGAGCTCACTTTTGGCCAAAAACAATGACGAGTTGATGATTCGGAGGAGTGTTTGAAGATGATCAAACGTAATAAACCCTAATAAGCCAGTTTTTGCGTCGATATATGACAATGGATGAAACATGGCTTCACCATTTCACTCCGAATACGTGTCCCATTTATTAATATTACCCCGTTATGTTGTGAAAGAAAATAATGTGGCGAAATAATTTGCGGTATGTTTACGTATTATCTTATTTTCGAGAAAAAACCTGGCTGAAAATAATTATCTTTTTGGAGGAAACCTCAACGGGCGGCAAAAACTATAAAACCACGATTCGTTTCAATTTATTTTGTAGGGGAGAATTAATTTTGTTTGTCTCTCATTTCACACCATTCGCCTTTTTATGTATTTAACAAAATATAGAATACTTGAATAAATAAATAATATATTTTAAAATCGAAATTTTATTATTAAAGTTTTTTTAAATTGTAACAGATTTTGATGTCCAATTTATGTTTCAATGGAACCCATTTAGAATGAACGTTATCATGTATTGTGTTTTAACAATGTTATTTAGTATTTATTCGATGTCACACAATTACCTTTCTACGACATGCACACCCGAAGTATGCATCACTGTTTTGGATATAAATCATGATTGATCGACATTATTTTTCAATTTTTAACCACAAGGGTATTTTGATATTGAAAACAACAAGACCATTTTGTTTTTGTATATCTATGCTATTTTAAAATACAAGAGTTTTATGATAAGTGTGTGGCCTCGTTATAAAATACAATGAAAATATATATATTTTGTGCAGGCCTATGTTACGTTATATCCACTTTTTAGATAATACTAGTATTTACGTATTATCTTGATGAAATAATGTTTTTATATCATAAATTAAAATAATGGTTTTTGTTTCATACTATTTAGTGTAAATTTTTATACCTATATTTATAAAATAATATAGACTTAATTTACTAGTGAGTAACTCCGTACTAAATTATCCTATAAATATTGCTGCTATTCCTCCATAATAGAAAATTTTTAAAAACACTGGCAATAATAATAATAATTTAGTAAAAATAATAAATTAGGCTTTATAATTTAATTAATTTTTGAAAATATTTTAAAGAATCATTTAATATCGCCAGATACAGGAAAATTTTTTAGAAGAATATATCTTGAAATTGTTTCCAATATTTAGTAGTTACTTTTCAATATTGTTGGAGTCAAACGAGATCTTAAATATACCTAAGTCACTGTTACTTTCTTGTTTCTGTTTATAGCTTTCGTTGCATGAACTATGTATTTGCTTGAGATATCAACGATAATCAACAATCAACCATGCACATGGTATATTTATTACATATTTTCAACAAACATGATTATTTTTTATTGATATATAAATAAAATAGAATATAGATTAATGATATAATTCGTATTACGTTAATAATTTTTAAGGAATTATTAAGAAAGAAAGACACAATTAAGAAAGGAAAATAAGTCATATATATGGCAAAACATGCTTATATCCTCACCATTACAGTTTAAAGACATTAACATCTTTGAAATTATATTCTAACAGTCATCGCATAGAATTACAAGATATCTAGAAGCAATAATCGTTTTTGTAATATTTTGAGGACTTATTTGATCAACTATACTAATTAATAATATCAACTACACTACATGCAACTCTTTTAAGTAGCTAGGACTCACCGAGGGACGAAAAATTTTAAAAGATCCACAAAATGATTTTGAATGACCATAAATTGAAACTGAATGAAATAGCAGACACTCTAAAGATATCAACTGAACGTGTACATCATCATCCACGAATATTAGGATATGAGAAAGCTCTTTGCAAAGTGGATGCCGTGCGAGCTCACTTTTGGCCAAAAACAATGACGAGTTGATGATTCGGGGCAGTGTTTGAAGATGATCAAGCGTAATAAACCGTAATAAGCGAGGTTTTGCGTCGATATATGATAATGGATGAAACATGGCTCCATCATTTGAGTCCGAAGTCCAATCGAGAGTCATCCGAATGGACTGCACACGAAGAACCCGCTCCAAAGCGCGGGAAAACGCAACAGTAGGCTGAAAAGGTTACGGCGTCTATATTTTGGGATGCGCATAGAATAATTTTCATTGACTACCTTGAAAATTTTGAAGCAAAGGACAATTCGTACTACAAAAATGGTATCGAAAAGTTGTAGGGTCGCTATTATCAGTGTATCACCCTTGAAGGGTATTATGTTGAATAAAAAACTAATTTTGCCAAAATAAATGTATTTTACTACGGTAGATATGCGGACTTTTCAATTGATCTGTTAAATATAAAGCAATACGGTGGCAAACGCACTGCTGGTTTTGAAACAGTCCAAATTCAAATATACCGGTTTATTAAAATTTGAGATGTCACGTTAACTGTGTCGAAAAAAGCAGTTTGAGAAAAAAACGTATAAAGTTTCGTGTTTAGATGCCGCGTCAGTAAAACAGCTCTATTTCCTAAAATTATTTAAATTTTGAAAAATTCACTTAAGAGCATATTTCTAATGGATTAAGCTTTAAGAATATGAAATTTTTTGTTATAAACTGGCCCCAATAATCCCATTCCCTTATGAGTTTTAAAAAATAACGTGGTTCTAAAGTTGATTTTCTTCTGTGTCTTGAGTTACTAAACAGAAATCGTAACAAAAACAGTATTTAACATTCAAATAATATTAAATAACAAAAAGTTTATCTAAACATGTTAGAATAAGGCATATTAATAAATCTCCGATAACCCTTTCCAAACCTCTAAACCAAAGTTTATTTATTAGGCGCTTGAGGCTGTCTCGACTTCACCAATTGTTCTTCCGAACTTTTACATCACTATCCTGCTAGGAGTGACGTTGGTCGTTGCTTCGCTTTATTTATGGGCTCAATCGCTGCGACAGGCCAAATTGACGAGCAATGTTCCCGAACTTCCAGGCCGGACGCTGTTATCCACAGCGTTAAATCCAAGCGGTGAGTAATCCATCGTTAATATAAATAGTAAAAATTCACTGTTTTTATGACTCGTTTAGATTTCCTGAAGAAAATGCTTGAGGCTATACATGATTTGAAATGTGATGTGGGAAAATTCGGGATGGGTCCCTATTTCTTCATGGGACTGAAAGATCCTGTGGATGTAGAGGTAGGTAGTTAAGTCCTATTTGGACTTACATCTTCACCAACTTAATAAGGTAATAACACAAAGTTGCTGGCAGTATTCTATAATTGACTGTGTTTGATGTGTAGTCAAACATGTTGCCTGTGATCTTGATGAGAATACTACTTTTCTTTTAATTTGTTTTGCTCTATCTAATGAGGCAACAAATGTATATTCACTGAGTCGCTGGCTCTGATTTGTCAGCAATTACATCATTTCAAGAAGGATCATTGTACTCGTTGGTCGACGATTAGCTAGAGAATATTCAAGGTTTATAATATTGATTAAAATAAAGAATTCTAATTTTTTTAAGATAACATAATTTATTCTTTTTATTTATACTTAGACCAATTAAGTAGCAGGACATCAAAATTAGAATTATGTATTTACTATCTTGAAATTAAATAACATTAAGTTCTAACATTTCAATATATACAAGTTTACATAATTTGGCTCGTTCTAATTATCTGCACATCGTACAGTAACCAAATTGGATAAGTTCGTGGGTTTATTTGATTTTGAGATCATCTCCAAATAATAAGCAACTATTTGTTTATTGCATTATTCTTTTATCAGAGAACACCAACAGTGGGCGAAGCTCCTATCCATTTCTGGCAATCTCTAGCTGAGATTAAGGATATTTTCAGCTCCGCGTGCTGTTGTCAGTGCCAGCTGGTTTGTCGGGTGGTTAAGCCACCTCTGATTTCTGTTCAGATCCTCATTGTTTCATATTGAGATCTAAATACATGTACTCGTACATACATGGTCGTGTTTTGAGAAATAATGAGTATATTCTTTAATGCTTTGCTCTGATATTTTTCAAAGATTTCAATATTACTGTTATTTCCCCAGAGTTGAATGTCATATTGCCAGATTGACTTAATGATTGATTTTTATACCATCTCTTTACACTCATTGACCAAATGAGAGTGACGACCACCTAAGTCCTGTATATCTAAATAAGTGGTAATAGATAAATAGAATATATTCCTATTAACCAACATTATATTGCCAATTTAGTCTACTAATTAAAATGCTTAAAATATATTTAAAGCAATGTAAACACCAATAAAACTTGCAATTATAATTTATCATGTTCGAGTATGTATATGTTCTTCGTCAGCTTCTAATTAATATAATTTGTTATCTATTTTATACAGGCATATTAGAATAACTGAAACTTACGTTACTTGAAGTTCAATTGAACTGCACTCAGCACGAAACACGAAAAGGCTTTTAAAAGAGTACGTCTAAAGTTAAAACGTTTCGTTTAAACGGTTTTTAGGTGTTTTGAGTATCTAGGTAATTGGTGGTCATTGTTTACTATCCATTGTCGGATTTACTCTATAACGGGCTTAGTTTCTATTAACAAAATTGTTTTAATGTATAGATAGCTGGAACTTTTATTATTTTAAGTTCTAAACATGTGGTATTCTGTTTAATAGAAATAACAATTAATTTAGGTAATATTATAATATATTACTTTAACTCTGTAACTATCTAAATTCAGCAGGTCTTCTCTGTGATACAGTCTGTTATTTATTGTTAAAAGGACGAATAAGAATCTTCTAAAAAATATTTGTATACTTATAATTAAGAAATTACATCCAATTAAGTTATTGTGAAAGTACAAAAAATTAATTTAATATAGCATTTCACGTAGAATTAACTTCGTTTTTCAAAACCTGATAGTAAATAGTAATAAAGTAAATAGCATAAAAATAAGAAAATAGTAATGTAAATCTAATCGTCTTGTCAATCAATCAATATCTTACATCTTAGATCAAATTATGCGTATATTCCTACTAACCAGAACAGTTCTTTTATTTTGAGCCGGATCTGTTTAGAGTTTTCTCTAGTGAGATGTTCCCAATATAAGCTATAATCCAAATTGATGTTGATGGTATTTCGTTGATTATATTTGAGAAAGTGGTCACCCAACGAGTTATGTAATTTGGTTTAAGTGATTTCATCGCAATTCAAAATCGACATAGACAGATTTCCAGCAATTTAGTAGTATTTTTTAGTCTCAGTCCATTTAAAGATTTTTCTAGATATATATGTATATATATTTTATCATAATGACTGTATCATTATAAAATATAGCAAATACTGTTTCTTTTATTATAGAGTAGAAACAAGAGGTCCTAAGCCCATCTGGTTTTGTTGGTTTATCAGGTTTATTAAACATTATTATTTGTGAAACTTTAAAACATATCGGAACATACTCCACAAGGAACTCTTTCGTCAATTCCAGAGATACTTTGTAGGATAGAGATTGTTGTCAATTTCCGAAGCGACTTTCACTGGAAATGTTGAATATATAAGCTTTTTTGTAGCAATTTTGATTCATTAAATTGTTTTTATATAAACCTTGCAAAATACTATAATTATTCAAATTTTAAGTAAATCTATCGTATACTTTTCCAATTTTGTTGACACTATCAACTCTATAATAATAAGTGTTTTCATAAATTCATAACTTTCTATAATTACAATGTAAATATTGCAAAATATAACTGAAATTGAATCCCATAGGATTAAATCTTTTTGAAAAACTCTTCTTATATTATGATACGTAATATCATATATGATACATATGATAGATAAGTATAAAGAGTATAAAATGTATAAGGAGCAAGAAATTCATGTTCGAGAATTATCATTATGAAAATAAAAAAATTGATTCAATCCGAAATCGTATTACTAATTCATATGGTTAAATGACGTATGCAATTCAATATTCCTCGGTAACAGTTTGGCTCGGTTGACACTTGACATCCCAACGCGACAATGTTTACGTCTTATCCTTTTTAGATCGTAACAATAAGTCTATAAATATCGGTAGTGTAATAAACAAGTGATATTTTTAACACCGAAAGTCCGGAAGAACATATCCGAATCAATATTTTCATTATATCACATCGATGACAATGAAAAACCCTTCGTCAGATAAAATGACTGATAGACATTTCAGCAAAAATCAATCAAATATTCGACTCTATTGTTCGGATATTACGTTACGGAAAGGAAATAGGTTTTCATTAAATTTACATGTTTTGCATATGCGAACTGTCCTCTTTAGACTTTGTATCCCGATATTTTTTATAGAAACTATGCCTCTTTGTTTAGCTTATTCTGGGTAGCCAGGAGCACTTGGAAAAATCGAGGGAGTACGGCTTGTTCGAACCATGGCTAGGAGATGGTCTCTTAATCAGCAAAGGTGCACATAAAGGAAGTGAAAATTTTCGGAAATTTTAATAAAGGAAGAGTTTTTAGGCGAAAAATGGAGGACCCACAGAAAGATGATCGCCCCAACTTTCCACTCATCCATATTGAAGTCCTTCTTCCCTGTTTTCAACAAGAATGCCAACAGGTTGCTGGAGAAATTGGAGAAAGAGAAAAACAAAATTTTTGACGTGCATGATTACATGAGTGGTGCTACCGTGGATACCCTTCTAGGTAAAGAAAACATCTGTCTTTAAATTTATTACATTTATAGTTGAGCAAATCTCGAAATTCCTTCATTTGCAAATAAAAATGTTTCTTTGGATGCATACTTTACTGATCAACTCTTCAGTAAGTTTTCAGTCATTATAAGAAGTTATACATTTAGTATGTATATTCATTACATGCTCAAAGTAGCAAGAACTCCTCAATGGTGTTAAATGTATTTAGTTTTGTGCAGTAAATATAACATTTTCAAGGTTTGCTTTGTTACATTGTTTTGTTTAAACAAATTATCAACTCAGGTACAAGAAATGCTTGCTGAAAATAACAAGCAAAAACATTTTAGATGATGATTTAGATGATTAGATAGATATATCTCCAGGAAAACTTATGTTAGATAGTATTTGAAATTACGAAATTATTTGAAGTTGATTATAACCGTTTAAACGTTTGAAATCTTCAGGCTTCAGCCTAACTTAATCAGCTTAATTGATCTTGAAGAATAGGAAACCATAGATGTAATAAATGTCTTTGGAAAATGAGGAATTAAATGCTCTAGTGGATAAAGACTCAATATAACCTCAAATAACTCTCAATCAAGCTATTATATGCTAGTGTCAAATGAAAACTTTAAAAACTTGGAAAGAATACAACTTGGATGCAATTCCCAATTTACAGGGCCACAAGAAAGAATATTTTCATTCATATATATATAAAACTAAGAAAAATTCCTATAATATATCTGTGTAACTAGTGGGCCAGTGTATCAGCTCCAGAATTAGTGGAATGCTACAACCAACAAGTCAACACATTTTGTAAGAAAAGTCCATTAACTGGGCCAAACCATACTGGTTTGTTTCCCAGATTTACACTTATTTAATTACCATTTGGTCTGGTTAATGCAGCACATCTTACCGATAAAATTTTACATATGAAAAAAATGTGTGAATTTATCCTTCCGAACTGAAATTCAGGTGTTAAGATAAGAAAAGTTAAATGATTGTAAGCATAGACTTTGAATTTGATAACCGTATTTTTCAGAGACTGCCATGGGCGTTGAAAAGACAAACAAGGACAATACTGGGTTTGAGTATGCCAAAGCTGTTATGGAGTAAGTTCTACATATCCATGAATATATATATATATATATATATATATATATATATATATATATATTCAAAACAATATATTTTTTTCAGTATGTGTAATATCTTGCATCAAAGACATTACAAAATCTGGCTGAGGCCCGATTTTCTCTTTAAATGGACGAAAATGGCTGCCGAACAATCAAAACTATTAGACCTTATTCACAGCTTAACTAGAGAAGTATGTAGTTATAATCGAGTCGTAACGGGTATATAATGTATTTACCGTTATCCTGTTAAAGGTAATTAAACGTAAGAAGGTCGACTATTTCGAAAGGGAATCTAAGGGGGAGAAGAGCTTGTACAAGGAGGCTGTGCGCGCTGAAAATAAGGCCTCGAAGAAAAACGCCAAGACTGAAAATATTTCTTATATCCATGACGATTTGGAAGATATTGAAGAAAATGATATAGGTATAAAAATGTCTGTTTTATATTCATATAATAATATTTTATTTGTTAATAGGAGAAAAGAAGAGGTTGGCATTCCTCGACTTTATGATTGAAGCTAGTAAGACGGCCGGTAACAACCTCACCGATGAGGAAATCAAGGAGGAAGTTGACACAATTATGTTTGAGGTAATTCGGATGGATATATTTAAATGAATCTATAACGAATGCAAAGTTATTTATATATTTTCTGTGATTGTTCTTATTATCCTCATTTCGTTAAAGCGTCCCATCTATCCTAGCTGGCTTATTAATTTGGCTTCCCATTTTCTCTAGAGATCTCCATATGGTTGTTCGCATGTAGCTGTATTTGGATACATGTTCTATTAATATGTTGTTTAGTTCCAGTTTGCATGAACGCGGTTCTCTGGAAATAACCATGATTTTTGTTTTAGGGGTTAATATTTCCAGTTTTTCCGAAAGGCTTGTTGATCCTTGTTCATTGTAATGTTGCTGTTGTTGTAATGTATCCAACAAGGATATTCTTCGGTAGTTTTTTTAATTTAAACAACGGCATGGTGATGCTGTTTTTCCATCTCTTTGGTGTTACCCTTTCTCTCAGTATCTGGTTGTATAGGACAGCAAGTTGTCCGGTTAGCTTGACTCCACCATACTTCAGAAATTCATTGACGATGTTATCTGATCCTGGAGATTTTTTAATTTGTTTCATTTCAGATATTATCACTATCAGTAAATCAAACCTTTCCATTGTTCGTAAATAGCCGCAACCTACATACATTTACAAAGCATTGAAATCTGCGTTTCTGGATTTTATCATCAAATGTTCACTGATACGCACCATAATCGGTGATAAAAATGTTGAGAATAACTCTTTACGATGTAGTTAATCAATGAAGAAAAATATTTATAAACCTGCTATTGTAAATTTCGGAAAAATCTAAACCAAATCCAGGAGTTTAAGTACTTCATATCAGTAATATAGAAAGAGATAGTGGTATCTATAAGTGAAGTAACTGGTAATTAAATATGCCAAGTTGTAGAAGCTTTCGCTTCTCTAAGATGGTTCATGTGGAGGACACAAATCAAATGCTATTACTGCAAAGCAAAGAATTCCAGAATTATTGTACTGATCAATCGCATTTTGATTGATTGATTTAGCAGCAGCATCAAATCTAACGACTCCAATGCTAAAAAATGGATAAAACCATTGCATATTTGCATGATGATTATACTTGGTGACTATGGTATTACTCACCACTACAACTACCCGCACTTGGTGAATTAACATAGAAACGTCCTTGAATCAAAATATCAGCAGCTGTCTTTGATATAGGTTTTAGGACGAACCTCCTTTCTGTTCATTTACTCTCATTTTGAGTAAATGTAAATTAATTTTAATTGCTTCGCTATTCCAAATTTGAATCCAGACAACTTTTTATTATAAAGTTGCCAAAATGAACACATTTGAATTTTTATAAATATGTAATGAGTCAGTTTCCATTAAATGAAAAACGTGTGAAATAAAGATCAAATCAATTGGTAGTCAACATGTCGCATTTGAATGGTTAAAAGTCCTATATTCAGTATCAAGTTGTTCTGTATTTCCTAATATTAATGTACCTCGTATTATAAATTAAAAAACCACAGAAAAAATAAGTATTACATATAATTTGATAAAACTGTATCTAAATTGAAAATGGAAACCGAATTACTATTTATTATCTCAATAATATACTCGAAAATAAGGCTTAATGAGGTAATGCCACAAAATTGTATGCCTTGATGAAAATTGCCGAATTTTCCCTTATTCAAAAAACTGGATACAATTTGAAAGCTAAATGAATAAACATCTTATACATATTTTTTTGTAACATTTAAATTGTTCACTAAAAAAGGTTAACTAAATGAAATATACAGTAAATGCTAAAAAAGAAGAAAGACGAATATATTTTTTTTGCATTAGCATATTTGTAGCCTAAAAGAACAAAATAATTTCACTCTATAATAGAAATATACATAAATATATTCCAGGGACATGATACTACGGCAGCTGCATCTAGTTTCGTGCTTTGTCTGTTGGGAATACATAAAGACATACAACAAACCTGTATAAATGAGTTAAAAGAAATTTTCCACGATAGTTGGGAGAGGCCAATCACTTTTAACGACACATTGCAAATGAAATATCTTGAACGAGTAATCATGGAAACTCTGAGAATGTACCCTCCAGTGCCACTAATTTCAAGAAAAGTAAACCGGGATGTTAAGTTAGGTAATTGAGAAATTCCCGAAGATTAATTAACAGAATTGACAAAATTCACACTGTTGCAGCCTCAAACAACTACATCATACCAAGCGGTACAACCGTAGTTGTATCACAATTCATGACCCACAGACACCCCAGATATTGGAAAAATCCCGATGTCTTTAATCCAGATAACTTCCTACCAGAAAACTGCCAAAACAGACACTACTATGCCTATTTTCCATTCAGTGCTGGACCTAGAAGTTGTGTGGGTAAGTTATTAGGTGGTTATTGAATATATTCTAATTATTTATTAAGAAAAATTCGAACAATATATATTTTCCATAATTTTTTACAATTTTTTTCGTATCAATGGAAGGAAACATGATGATACCATGATGACTTTGCATCTGGAATTCACTACTGTTGGTCTTTGTTGCAACGATTCGTCATTAAATTTGAACAAGTGACGTTGGTTGACATCTGTAGTAAAAGTTTCACTCGATTTTAATAGCTTGTAATACACTAAACTTAGCTGATCGTACCATATACACAGCAAAACTTTATGGCCTCGACTATTCCGCTAAGGTGTCCATAGGGATGGATTTTCTCGACTAACCCATCACGTTTTACATCTAGGATTGTTGCAGTAAATCCACTTTTCATCTCCAATCAGAATTCTTTACAGCAAACTCTTTTTTGCCCGGATAGCAATGACAAAATGTATATTAAATAAATTATTGTGGTAATAGTTACCATGTTTTAAATATTTCTAAGTTTGGAAACAGTTAATTCGTTAACTTCTAAGTACTCTAAAAGTTCTTGTATCTTTGAACTTTTTGATTCTTCAGATCATTCTTTGTCATTGAGGTCACTGTATCGCTGATGAGAATACCTGCAAGTCCTCTATATCAAAATTTTAAATAATGTTTAAAAATAAATTTGGAGCAAATCCATTTGTAAAGATTTCACGCCATCCAATAAATAGGATACAGAAAAGGTTTCACGTCTGGAAGAGGGACGAAGATAATTTATATTTAGCACACTTTAAGCCTAAACTTAACGATGCAATTAAAAAAGACCTTTGCAATTACTTATCTCAGCTGGGATAAATGCCCTTCCTTTAATAAAAGATATTTTCTCGCCAGTCTTTTTATATTATTCAGAAAGAATATTGTATTTTATTCGCAGGAAAATATGGATCTGATCGTGGAGATCTGACGTAGATTTTTAAACATTTTTTCAATACAATATTTCATAAATAAAAATACATACCTACGAAATATCGATTTACTATCTTCCACAAACAGACGTATCTGTAGCTGCTGTAATGGTATCACGCAGATGGGGGAGATTCTCCCATCGATTTTCATACGGCAAAAGGTAAAATTACGTATGGTGAAATATATTTTTATGTCTATATTAGGATAGGTTATTTGAGCTCTTTCAATATAATAACTTGAGTCAAAGAACGGCAAATAGAACAATAATAGTACTGATCATTCAAGTGTAAAACGTGACCTTTAACGCGAAAGATAATATCCATTTATTAAAAGTTATAGCATATATATAATAGGACGAACTAGTTGTAAAAGTTGTTTTATATGAGCAAGTATCATCACAATATCAATAACTATGTGGACTACATAAACTAGTCTGGTTTTTGTAAAAATATTGAATCATATATAGAGGGATAGATAAAGTAACAAGAAAACTTGACCAATATACAATATTTATTTGATAATAAGGTGTTGAGCCACCATCTTCTTTTAAAACAGCTCCAAGTCTTGTTGGAATGGTTTCCAATGGATCATTATTCCATTCTTGTACCAAAACCTTCCATAAATGATTCAGTAATATTAGAGATGCTTATTCCTTACTATTTGATCTAAAGCTTCAAATCATAGTATTTTTTAAAATTTTTAATATACCAGTTTGTTGAAATTTATGAGCTATACAAATGATAAGGTCTTCAGTAGGACATAATTAATTTCTATCACTTTTCTGTCTATTAAGTTTAGTTTTATAATAATTGAACAATTAAAAAAACCACGAGTTGTGTTTTATGTCTTTATAAATATCATACGTTTGTTTCGTTAATATAGGGCCAGTCCTAAGCAAATTTGCACCATATGTTATTCATCCAAGAGTTAAAATAATACCCAATTTAGACGACCTTTTACTACAGTAAATGGTAACAAGAAAACCTCATTATACTTTACATATTTTCTTCAATTAGATTTCTTAGATTTTAATAATATTTTACTGATAGAAACTTTAATAATCACCTAAAATATTTTAAAACAATTTTCTATTTTTAGTTTCCATTAAAACTACCCTAGACCCTTTCCAAACAAATTTCTGACAAACCGAATTCCATATTGAACTAACTCATCCCTTGCCAATCAAACTCGGGAACAACCCGGAAAGCACAGTTTTCTAAAAATAAGACCCAGTCCTGGATTCCCGATTAGTATTCAGCCTGTTGTTTTACTTCATTGTCACATTGACGCATGTTTTATTCTCTCCTAATGACTTTTTGTTATACTGCAAATATTTTTAATAGGCATTTGATACCTTAAATTTGGTTTAGAAAGAAATTGCTTTATGGTGCATTAAAGTTCCTTCATAAAAAGTTATATTTTCGCATATAATCTCAAAAACTCTAGTTTTAACATATTGTTTTTAATTATTTCTAATTATAATAAACTATTACATCTAAATCAGTAACTAGTCAGTTAGAAAGTGTTGAGATTTTTTTGAAAAATATACCGGTTTTTCATTTAGTATTATAGACTATTTCGCTGTGTACACATGCTAATCATTTAACTCTCAAATTTGTATTCTCTGCACTCATTTCTATTGATGTATAAAGTTAAGGAATGCTATTTTGCTGAAAGCCAAGCTGAAATACCGAAAAGTCTACAAAACTTAGGGTATTGTTATTCTATCATATCCGGATTATCATTAAGAGACCATCGCAGAAGACATCCGGTCTTACCCAGCTTGGTTACCGCCGTGACTGGGACGGTTATTCCTTGTCTGATTTTTAACTGTTGTCTATAAAACTATGTACAGTTACAATCACAAACATAAAGTACATATGTGCTCCAACAGAAGGAGATTTCTTTGAAAGAATTTGAGGCCGAAGAAGAATATTTGATCGATACTTCGTCAAATGATATAAAATTAAATGTAAAATCTAAAGATCTATATTATCAAAAGATTTGCTTTTTTAATATTCCACTAAAAATATCGGAAATATTTCATCTGATAGTAATATATATAACACAATTATATATTTCAGGACGTAAATATGCCATGCTGAAACTGAAGGTGATAATTGCCAGTGTCCTGAGGAAGTATCAGATAACGTCCCCTAAGGCAGAATCCGAGTTCAGTCTGCAAGCTGATATCATTCTGAAGCGTACAGATGGATTTAACATTAAAATTGAAGATCGAGTTTTCGCTTAACAAATAGAAAGTACATAGTGTATTATAAATAGTCTATGTTTAGGAACATTTTATTGTAAAAAGTGGAATAAATGTTATGTTGTAAGCAATCGAAGTTTAGTTTTATTTTAATTCATTCTAATCTTTCATTATAACAGTATTGGTCATTCGAGTGTAAAACATGGCCTTTAATGCAAAGATAATATCCATTTATCCTACTATATATATATATATATATATATATATATATATATATATATATATATATATATATATATATATATATATATAGTAGGACGAACTAGATGTAAAAGTTGTTTTATATGATTTAATTTCGTTATTAATTTCACTGTCATCACAGTATGACAGTAACTTGATGCACTACCCAAACTGACCTGGATTTTACAATAACATTGGATGTGAGGCAGGGTTTGGTCAACATAACATTTGGCCAATATATAATATTTATTCGTTAGCGAGATGTTGAGCCAACATTGTCCCCATTGGGTACCAAAACATCCGATAAATGCTTGAGATAATCGTTATACTTATAAATTGCTTTTTAATTTAATCAACCAGTTTGTTGGAATTTATGAGCAATCCAATTGATAATGCCTTTAGAAGGATAATTATTAATTTCATTTTCATCATTAATTAATCATTAATCATTTTTCTGTCTATTAGGTTCAGTTTCATAATAATTCAACAATTAAAAAAAAGAGTTATGTTTTACTTCTTACATTTGTAATATAATAATTATAAATATCATACATTTGTTCTGCTAAAAGAGAGCTAGACCTAGGCAAATAATACTCTATTTGGAAGGCCTTTTACTACAATAAGTGGTAACAAGGCAACATTATACTTTACATATTTTCTTCAATTAGATTCGTTAGATTATAACAATATTCTACTGACCGAAAATGAACTTAAATTATTAATAATCACCTAAAATATTTTAAAACAAATTTTTTATTTCCATTAAAACTACCCTAGACACTTTCCAAACAAATTTCTAACAAACCGAATTCCATATTGAACTAACTCATCTCTTATATATATATATATATATATATATATATATATATATATATATATATATATATATATATATATATATATATATATATATATATATATATATATATATATATATATATATATTTAATTTACCCGACTTCTCAGGAAATAATTTAATACACGAAATTATTTAATACATCCAACAATATAAAGATAACGTCACTAAAACTACAGAGCTCTTCTATTTTTACTAACGTTCAAAATTGCAATTAAAAGTTTTTTAATTACATACCTTCCAACCCTGTATAACAACTAAATTAAATTTGTAGATAATTAATGGTGTGTACATGATAGTGTTATATTTAAAATCCAACTTGAAGCCATAGAAAAATAGATACCACACGAATTAACGAAATTAAATCAAAAACATTAATTAGTTACTTCAGAGAATACTGTTTTTACATTTGTTCTTGTTTGGGGATGAAGCATTTTCACATACAATACATAACAACAATTAATCGCCTTAAATCTACTTCGGCAAAAATAAAAGCTCATTGAATACATTCTTTATTCTATTTTTACAAATACGCCTGAAAATTACCCAAAATCAGTATTGGCTAATATGGAATTAAATTTGGAAACCTAATAAAATATCGATTGGATGAAAAAAAAACCAGTACTAATATTTTATACACTTTTTCTGCAAGTATCAAAAATATTCCATGAAAAATTATTAATTAGTCATTGACTCGGTAATTTACACCAGATCGTTTCCTTTTTCCATTAATATAATAAATTGGTCTTATTATGTTCCACATAATATCCATTATCCGTATTGCTATAGCCCAGTCTTTCGGAAGCATGCTCAATGTATTCGATTTATTGTTAATAGTACCATGTTATCCGACCAGACCAGCTAATTCAATTAACTTAATTAACCGCTCAGTTATTTAGTTGAGGCAGCAAAATTGTTCGGCATAAAATAAGTGCAAATTAATTTATTGTTTTGAGGGGACTGAAACAATACCTATAGACATAAAAGGATTTGATAAGATTATTATTTAATTGTAAATTAAAATATACGGTGGTTAGGTGAGATTCAAAGACTAAACAGTGTATTTGAAAGATTTTATTGTATTATTTATTGTTTCAAACAATATAGTAAATGGAAGACACATAATTAACAAATAATTTGTGAAATGTTTCTCTTTTGTTGAAAATTCAACTATTGTGATCTCACCTTTCCTGACCTGCCAAACCAAATTCTCTCAGTATGGCCATGATAAATCGTGACCAGTTCTGAACCAAAAATAAAAAAATGTAATAAAATAAGAAGTTGGAAGAGATACAAAGCTCGTACTTCATCGTACTAAAAAAAGGTCTAATTAGGATTATTGGTCGAATTTTGAAAAAAAGTCCAATTTATCAAATTTTCACCACATAACGTCTCATACAGTAGGTGGCTTTAAAAATAATCCTACACTCAAGCATTATATATAGTTATTTTGAAGAAGTTTGCAAAATTTGAACAAGATCGTTGAAGAATGCTATGTAATTAAAATTTATGTATAAAAATATAATGTAGTAAAATATATGATATAATGTGTAAAGTTTTAGAAAAATGTAAGGTGTGTTTCAATATATATAATTTAAAGAATTTTTTGAACCAGACGGCGGAGGAGCCTCAGCGATAAAAGACGATACATCCGTAAAGTTTGGATTGTGAATCGGAATTAAGAACAGAAAGAAGCAGCTAAGATACGATTAAATCAAGAACAGAAATCGAACAGCCAGGTATCAAGAAACATCATAGTCAAACACTCAGAATAAAGCAAAAGAACTGTGTGGAGAAATAAGAACAAAAGAAACAGCCAAAGCAAGGAATAATCAAGATCATAAATAGAATAGTGAAATGTCATGAGACATTCCAGTCAGAATCAAAAATCGGCCAATAACAAATCAAAAAGATGGGCGACTTTTGGTGAAACCATCTCGTAAAAGCAGAATCTTCGTTAAAAAAAACATTCACAGAACAAGCTTACACCAAACAGAATTCAGTACAATTCTCTTCAACATATGTTTCGATTTTTATACATATTTATTATAATATTAACCAGTCATATTCCAGTGGTCGAAATTCCACCACCATTTATTAAGTTAATTATGTTTCTATCATAATAGATTAAAGAGAATCATTAAAATATAACATGTTTTGTTACCAAAACTTTTTTAGACAACATTTTCAATATAAGATAAAAAATATATAAAAACATGTTATATATTCAACAATGTGTTGATTACTTTAGATTAATACACCACTGAGCATTATAACAAACGTTATTATACATATATATATATATATATATATATATGTATAATATAGAGAAATGTTAAAATCATCTAATTTAACGGTTAAATTAGGTCGTTTAGTAGTTATGTACACTGATTTTAAACATTTTGACTAATAGACACAGGTAATCAAAAAACCTATAAGTACTTAATATATAAAATGTATCATAATAATTACTTGCTGCTGAGTAGATTGTTGAACCTCTGAGAAGGACAATAGAAGAAAAAAACTATCCTGTTTTTTTTGTGTTTATTTTATAGGAAATATAAGGATTAATATTTTGATGTTTCGTAATCTTTTAATAGAAATTGTTAAATTAGAGATGCAAATTTTTACTGAATATAAAAATCTCACACATTTTAAAAGTTATATTATTAGAAAAATAATATTCTTAAAATTTCTCCAACCACTTTATGCACTTACATACTTTGCTATGAACAATTAAATGTTTGGAAACCAATAAGTGATCCCTTCCACCTCAATTGTACACCTACTTCCTTCGCAGTTGACGAAGTTGTTTAACAATGAAGATTCTCCCAAAGTATTCCTTATTAACGTAATACTTACGATAAATGCTAAATTACAAACCGTCAAATTTAAGACACCTTATGTAAAAGAACCTTCGGTAACTTTAAATCAATTAGCTAAGTCATCAGTTAAATTCGCATTTACTTTTTCCTTCCATGAAAAAAGGGATATACTGCGAGATACTAGGTCAACTGATTTTCATACATATAGAATATAGATGTTTTAACCATGTGACGGACACAAGAAAACTAGGTCAAACTATGTATGCATTATTTTCACCCACAAAATTCATTCAACAAAACCCTAGCACATGTTGAAATTATTATTCAGAAATTTGGACCGTGAAATTTCCAGTACTATGTATAATTAAATCATTTTACATTGTTTTATTGAATATAGTTTAGTTGGTGTAACTTTCGCCTTAGAAATGTTGCGTAACACTCTATATTGTATTGTTTATTTAAAGCCTAGAACATTTATTGTTTATTCACATTCATTTATTGTCCCCTTCTTGTACCAAAACATCCGATAAATGCTTGAGATAATCGCTATACCTACAAATTGCTTTTTATTTTTAATCAACCAGTTTGTTGGAATTTATGAGATATATATATATATATATATATATATATATATATATATATATATATATATATGTATGTATATATATATATATATATGTATTTATATAGTGTAGTTAAAAGGAAACATCTGTATTAACATGCTTAGAATAATTCGATTTGGAACAAATATGCGCCAAATATTCCAGGCCCGGGTAATAAGCTGGACAAATAAGAATCCATAAATTAAAGACTGAAGCTTCAGGTGAACCACTATTCATGTGTGTTCTTCATGTTTATCAGAGAACTATCAGAACTATAAACACTATTCAAATTTTATATTTTCTGACACTCGCAAAATATATATAGAATGGCAACTTTTGATTCTGGAAATTTGCTCTTCATGTATTGTTACATTTATTTATTTCCGCTAGAGGTTATAATTTTTTACAAAATATTGTAGTATTTATCAAATGTAGTTACTTAAGGTTGATTCTGTAGTTATGGTCCATAAATTACTGCTTATTAGAACTAATTATTTTTGTAGAAGGTTTGATTTGGGATAAACATTTTTTTATCATGACATTCTTACGGAAGTCAACTAGTAAACTAGTTGAAAAGTTTATAAATGTCAAATAAGTTTTTGTTGCGAATTGTCAGTTTACTACAAAAGTTATGAAATTTGAAAGATTTTAAACTAGCAGTTTTAATTCACTTGAATGCCTATTTTATTTTAACAAAAAAAAATAGCGACTTGTTTTAGCGATTATAAGTTTTACTACCGTCTTCCTGAATAGGAAGATTCAACCGGAGTACATTGTTTTCAGAAAAATTTTGCTCTAAATCAGAAATAGTATTCAAACAACAATAAACTTAAGGGGGGTTTTCCTTTATTTTATTTAGAACTCCAGACGAACAACTTAAGATAAAAGTAATATGTATTGAGAGTTAATAAAGATGTATCTTAAATTTAATTTAACTGAAATAGTAGGCATGCCATTATGGCCTCTTTACATAAGCGGATTGAAATATAAGTGTTTATTCACCGATATGTTAGCATACCTGTCAATGGGAAGAATATGCGCTCAAACAAGCAACAAATTTAATGTTGAAATCACTAAAAGCTGTTTTCGCTACATTAGAATTTATAAAATGAAATACAAGTACAAATATTATATTGTTTTGAAGGAAAGTAAATTGATAGGTTTTATTCTTAAAAATATAATATGTTACTTCATAGATTATAATAAAATAGAAGAATATGTGCCCTTAACCTCCTTGCCCTCTACCCGCAGGTAGGAAACAGATGTATCACCAAAAACAGTAATCTATCTGGTAATATTGCAATCAAGAATTGTCCTTCGAGCAAGAAAATATATTTTATATATAACTCTTAATCTAACTTTAATTTATTTACATATCTCGTTATTATTATTCCTTTATAGAATCCTGATTTATAACATCCCGGTATAAATATTCCTGCTTGGTTTGCAATCAGGTAACTTTCGCAAAACTTGTTTACTACTTCACTACATAGTATAAAACAAAGTCGCCTTTTCTGTCCCTATATCCCTATGTGCGCTTAAATCTTTATAACTACGCAACGGATTTTGATGCGGTTTTTTTCAGTAGATAGAGTGATTCAAGAGGAAGGTTTATATGTATAATACATGCATAATATACTAAGGCAACATTGCTAATTTTAGAGGATTCTAACGTGATGTCGTAAATTAACCTATTTTTTTAGGCTTATTTAGCAATTAGCAAAAACGCTGCCTAACCCTACGAGTTAGATCAAATTAATGTAATGCAGTATTGTACACCATAAAAAGGTCTACAAAAAAGTCCGCGATGGTATATGTTTATCTTTTAGGGATAACCCACATTAACCATTTTTATTGTTTACTTTTTACTTGAGAAAATGGCTTATTTACGAAGCTATTTTAAGCAATACGGCATTAATCCTTATCGAATTAAGTACCTTAAATACAGTGTGCAATTAATATAGATCAATATGGTTCCTTACAGCATGTAAATTAAACAAATATTTTCGGAGATATTACAAATTTAAAATTTGCGTTTAAAAATGTGTAATGTAATAAAAATTGTATGAATTTAGATATTCCAAAGATAGCAGGAAATCTTCATAGTAAGTATAGGGGAAGAGGAATTGTTTTACTCCAAATTTAATGTGTGCAGGCCAAGGGCAGTAATGAATGAACCAAAAATACTGGATCGATTTTAATCATGTTTTCATTGAGTGACATAGGCATATATATTTTATGCCCGTGCAAAGTCGGAGCGGGCCGCTATGTTTTTATATACAACGTTCATATTTTTTCTGTAGTGTACTTAATTTAGTATCAGCATTGCACCCGTGCGAAGCCGGGGCGAGTCGTTAGTTATATAATAAATGTGAGTTCGCATTCTATGTCTCCCTATTTTATGAGCATTTATTGATATAAATGTCAAATAAGTTTTAGTGTTAATTGTCAGATTAGTACAAAAGTTATGAAACATCTGAGGATTCATATAAGCAGTATTAATTTACTTGAAAGCTTATTTTATATTAAATAAAAAAAATGACGACTTGTTATATCGACTGTATAGTTAATATTGCCGCTAAATTCGAATAAAATAATATTTTCATTTGAAAAAATTGATCATCGTTGTCGTGTATAAGCAACGTAGAAATATGACAAGATTACCCTAAGTAGGATGGTTATCGAAAGAAGTTTAAAAATTTTAAAAAGAGGAATTTAAGAAGTGGTAGCTTAAATAGAAGGAAATAATCATGCAATACATGGGAGTATTTTTGCAACATGACAGGATAGCTATCGGAATTTTAAAGGGAATTAACGACTCCATCCTCTGTATGAATATAATACCATATTTTTTATAATTGTGTATATTTATATTTTGTAGTGTAAAAGAAAATATCTTGTTACATTTACGGCAATAATGTTCTTTTAATTCAGAAAATAAAACAAAAATGTTATTTTTCAGGGTATGAAGGATTATATTCTAGAGGTGACACGATTTTAGTAAATAATGATAAACTCAAGGAAACCTCTTATGAGCTTCTACATCGAGCTTCCGATTAGGACGACTAATTGCATTTCAAATAAGATTATCGAAGATTGAAATGTAAAAGGTGATTATCTAATGAAGATGTAGTTCTTATAGTAAGTCAAATAGTAAGTCTTTAATAATCAATCCTCAATAGCCTTTACTTATCGAAAAGAAAAATATAGTTCAACATTCAACACGTTTAATATGCGAGTCGGAATTTGTTTTTTCGAATATAATTAGAACTCGGTGCAAATCTAATAGATTCTCAAAAAAAAATTGAGAGCTTCTCTGCAGATTATTCTGAAACATACGAATCTGTGCCTTCAAATTCTTGCAGAGAGCTACCAGACAGAACAAGGCCAAAAAGATGATGTGATTTAAAACCATATGAATAGTGAACGAGTGAAACGAATGGGTCTGTTTTCTAATAGATAAGAACCCTTAGTTTAGCTTTCAGCGTTCAATCAGTCGCTCCTTCTTTTCGTAAAATAAAACAGTTTTTTGAGTAAAATAATATTTTTTTGTGTTTCCCCAAACTAATTTGAGAATAACATCAAATTTCGATATGGTATTTCGTTTTATTATTCACGTGTAAAATTCAATTTTCAGTAATAAGAAAGGAACCCTTAAAAACTGTCTGGAGAGGAAAAAACTCAGGCCACGAAAACGGAATATAGAAGCGAAATTGTTTGGCTTATCTTTCAAGTTTCGCCCGCTTTTAATTAAAATTTATGTAAAAAATATTTAGGAGTATGATTAACAATTGCATTAATATGCGCGAAATTTTAAATTTTAAATCACCTTGTACCTAAATTTTAGTAAAGAATAGGTTCAGATTCTCTCTCTGCTCTCTCGCTCTTTCTCGTTGTCTCTCATACTCGTACATCTCCATTAGATATGCTTAGTATAATCTTAAATTATAAAATTGATTTATTACTAACGTTTTGTTCTACTTGCACCAAGACGACTGCAGAATATATACACGGCTATTTAATTTCCATATTAAAAATTAATTAGAATAATTAATAATTTAATTTTTAAGGTAAAATTACACAGGCTATAAAAATTCATGTTGTTTGGTTTGCGTCAATTTTGTGATTCCCTGCGCTTTATTCAGTAACTCTGTATATCGCTTCTACGTTGTTGTGATTTAGTAACTATATTTCTAACCAGGAGATCATAATGAATAACAGGTCAGTTGGAAAGTCTCCGGCCTACCATAGTAAAACGCATTTTTTTGGCAAAATTAGTTAATTTTTTATTAAACATAATTCCCTTCAAGGGTGATACACCGATTAGAACGACCCTCCAACTTTTCGATACCATTTTTGTAGTACGATTTGTCCTTTGCTTTAAAATATGCCTTAGTTTCATTGATAACCTCTTCATGCGACGAAAATTTCTTATCAGCGAGTATTCTTTTGACATCTGAGAAGAGGAAATGGTGGCTGGGGGCAGATATTGAGAATACGGTGGATGAGAAAGTAATTCGAAACCCAATTCATGGATGTTTGATACGGTGCATTGTCAAACATCCATGAATGGTGTCATGGTGAAGCAGCACTTTCTTTTTCCTCAAATGCAGCTGTTTTTCGGCGATTTGGTCCTTCAATTGGTCCAATAACGTTACGTAATAGTCGCTGTTGATGGTCTTTACTTTTTCAAGGTAGATAATGAGAATTATTGCATGCGCATCCCCAAATACAGACGCCATAATCTTGCCAGCCGACTGTTGCGTTTTCCCATGCTTTCGAATGTGTTCATTGTATGCAGTCCACTCGGTTGACAGTCGGTTGGACTTCGAAGTTAAATGATGGAGCCATGTTTCATCTATTATCACATATCAACGCAAAAACTCGGATTTATTACGTATTCAAATACTGCTCCGAATCATCAAATTGTCGTTGTTTTGCTCTCGCGGCACCACTTTGCACACAGCTTTCTCATACCCAAATATTTGAAAATTATATGATTTAATCAATTTACGGTCATTCAAAATCATTTTGTGGATTTTTTAAATGTTTTCGTCGGTAACAATCTCTTTTGAGCGTCCACTGCGTTCACCGTCTTCGGTGCTCATTTCAACACCTCTATATGTAGCATACCAATCCTGGATGGTTGATTTTTCTGGGGCAGTGTCCGGAAATTCGGCATCAAACCAAGTTTTTGCTTCAACTGTATTTTTGCCTTTCAAAAACAATATTTTATCAACACGCGAAATTCCTTTTTATCCATTTTTTTCACAATAATAGAAGTTGTTTCACTCAAAAAGCTATAATTCACAAACTAATGATTCGATAGCTGTCAAATTTATGCACGCATCTTTTGAGGGTTAGGGTTAACTAAAAAATCTATGACTACTGTACCGAGCACTTGATCTGGAACTGGATTTAGATTTCTCGATGTACCCCTTTTTCAATTTCCCAAATTTGTCCCCTGGGTCTTTTATTGATACTTCCCTCGAACTATATACCAACAGGGAGTATCCTCCCTCCTTTACGAGAGCACAATTTTTGAGCTAATCTCCTTTTACCCGGAACATAGGCACTTTTATACTGACGGCTCCAAATCCAGTACAGGACTTGGTTGTGCCTTGGTCGGAAATGGGCAAACCTGCCTTTTCAGGTTTGCTGTTCAGGCCTCACCGTTGATTCATACGCCCTACACCCGGACCTAAAATATCTACCCAACCAAACGGGAAATGACGAACCCTTTCAGACTCCTAGAGTTCGCTGGATTGTTTAATTGAACGGAAGTATAGTCATCCCCTAGACTCCAAATCCCTAAGTCTACTGGGATATCTTTTGCTGATACAATTTGCAGATGCTAGTGTGGTGCATCCCGCGTTGGGATAATTTGGAATCAACATGCAAATGCTGCGGCGAAGTCTGGTATCCACTCTTAAATCCCTATTAAGAACATGCACATCCACACTGACATCCTATTATCTGAACTTTTAGGCCCTTTCTTGGCAAATACACTGGGAATTAGAAGTTGGATCAAACACTTTGAAATCAAAGGCGACTTTTTCAGTCTCCTTCTTATTTTCCCTACCCGTTCCCATGAAGTGAAACTCACTCGGCTGCAAATGGGACACTGCTATTTCTCACATAATCACTTGATACCCCTAAGCGCTGCGGCAAGCTTTGAATTCTGTGATTAATCCCCAGTCTCCGTACTCCTTGCTTTGAACGACTGCCATCGCATTTATTCTATTGGAATAATATTCGGGCTAAATAATTATATCAATACTCTTGTTGGCGACAACAACGATCAGTTGATGAGATTTTTACGAGAGATTGCTTATTATCATAAAATTTAACTCATATACCCTTCATCCTTAACTCGTTCCCTTAACTCTTAATAATTATCGCCTGTCTTTGTATGCTTCAACTCTTTTACCCCTTCCTGTCAACCTGAACGTTAACATTTCTACTGAGGTTATTTTTTTACACATGGTGTACATTCTTCATCGGTTACTTATAGATAAGTAATACAAATTTATAAACTACGTTGGATCACTAGTTGGTTTGACGTCTAAGTGAAACCCCATATTTGAACACCATAGTCCAAACAGGCTTTAAAATTGTATGATAAATAATTCTCTTCCATTTTCTGTCATTCTGGGAGTATCTTCCTACTAACCAGTACAGTGCTTTGACGTTTCATCTTATCTGATTTCATATCAGATACCAGTAAGATAGATGTCAAAGTGTTTCACTTTTATTTCACTGATATTTCATCGCAACGCAAAATTAATATGGAGATATTTAGGGTTATGAAACTACCCTTTCCAGTCTTTAATCCACTGTAATTCATTGTAAATATTATTGTTGACCACCATTTGCATATTTTCTACACCTCTGGGCAGAGGTATGTCTCTTTTCACAATAACTGTGTGCATACCTGGTCAAAAGCTTGTGAGGTATCCAGGACAGATTTTTATTCTTCAGACGCCGTTTCAATAATCGTAAAATTTAATATTAAATAAACCAACTTAGATATTGTGTTGGAGAACAATAGCACCAATAACAATATATATTAATATATTAGTCTTGGAATAAATCTTATTTCTGTTTAAATACAAGGTTTATACAAACTTTAATATGTTTTTATGTATTCCCCGTATTTTATGGACCTTCTTGAATATCGTCGTTAGTTGTTGAATATTAGTTATTGTTATGTTTCCTCTTTATTTTATCTGTACCCTATTTAATATATCTTTACTAGCAGCTTTAGAATTTGTACTTTTTTATCATTTCTATTTATAATATAATTTTCTGGTATTATGACTTCAGCTGGCAGTAGAAAGTTCAACAACAAAAACACGATAAAAGCAGTAGAAAAAAATATTATATAAATCCGTGACTCCCACAAACTGATATCTAAAGTAAAAGAATGTCATGTGTTTAGGCATTCGCAAAAAAAACATCGATAAAAACACGAACTGGTATTAGTCTGGATTTGCTTGAACAAAGGTTATCTTCGAGAAAAGACGACGATCTTATATTCGTAGCCTGTCGAGTAAAGGCACTGTAAACAAATGCGGTAAAAGCCTTAGGGTTTTAATAGCGATATTGCTAGTCGATTATGTAAAGCCCGTTCTAATAATGTTTTTGACTCATGTGCGAATTCTTCATTAATTAATTCAGTATAGGATTCTGAAAACGCTTCAGACAAAAAAACATACCCCAAGACAAAAAAACACCATTAATTTTTGTAAAATATTAATATATATTATATATTTAATTTAAAAATTTATTTATAAACCTGCAAATTTAGAATTAATAAAGTATGTTAAAGAATTTGCACTAAAATAGACGTCAAATGGATGCTTCCTTTTCTAAATTATTTATTAAGTAGGTTGTTAATAACTAAGGTTTTCAATCAAAGTCTGTACATTAGTGTATTTATAAATTTATGTCACCACTTGATATCGTGATTACTAGGAAAGTAAGACAAATGTTGGAGAAATAAAATGTTTATATAGTCTATTCAAAATAGCAGAGAACTCGCGTTATCCCAATGTATGACGTCGCAATGTTGCCGCTTATCACGTTGGGCTTTAGTTTATTTTAGCTCTGATATATAACAACTTTCTAGCGTAAATAAAATAACACCACAAAGATGTTATAAAATGTAATTTAACATTATACTATATAAAAAGCATATATTATCGAAAGTCTTAAAATATATTTAATTAAAGATCCACAATAATATGTAGGTTAGAGTTATATTACATTGAACCCTTTTCTAAACCATCTATAATATCTTGGAGACCTAATCGCTTAATAGACCCAATTAATAATTGTATAGGCACCATTCAAGTCAATAATTAAGCTCATGTTTTCCAATTTTTTGTATCCAATTTCTGTGTATCTGATGGAGTTCATGCAAACCGAAGATTATTATTGTAGACAATCCTTTCCACATAGCCAAATAATTCTTGCTTGTATATCTTTCTTGACCTGCATGTCTATTGTAGTAAATTTTTGTTACATCCCATAGCAATTCAATTTGATTGTATATGCGGTGAGAGGAAGGAAGACATACAACAAAATTAAATATTTCATAAATATAATATAAATATACATTTCATAAAACTAATCTCGACTAGGACTGCATCAAGGTATGTAAATCAAGACACATTCTCTTCCATATATCTAATATTATATTATTGTTCTTTGTTAGAGAGTTCAGCTGCAACACAATAAAATATTTCCAACAAAAACCCCAGCAGCTTAATATCTAATAGTATCAATCTCCTCTACTCCTCTACCACTCTACTACTCTAACGCATTTTACTGGTAATTAGGGCCACCATTACCTCATTCCTTTTTGAAGTTATTGATCTGTTTTTGATTGGTCTCGGCATTTTCAATCAAAGTAATCGCCAATAATAAGCAGCGATTTCAAATTTATCAATACAAGCAAAGCAACAAAACAACTTTTGCAGGATTATAACCTCTTTTATTATCTTATTTTGACCAACGATCAAAGGTGAATCTACTTTACTATCATGCACAAAATATCATCACTTAGTTCAGGAGAGAATTAATCACCATCAGCATTAATACTGAAGCGAAGTACTCGCTACAAAATCTTGTCCCTGTAAGATAGATTTCAGCAAAGTGTAAGCAAATAAAGGCAAAAAAGAAAATGAAAAAT
Source organism: Rhynchophorus ferrugineus (assembly GCF_030347505.1). Classification (NCBI taxonomy): domain Eukaryota; kingdom Metazoa; phylum Arthropoda; class Insecta; order Coleoptera; family Curculionidae; genus Rhynchophorus; species Rhynchophorus ferrugineus. The sequence continues at coordinate 12,742,529 of NW_027472590.1, forward strand.
CTTGGTTATATTGCGATTAAAAAAGATATATTATTGTATCTAGAATAAGAAGTTCTATCTGCTCCAGCGTATCCTGCAGACATAGATAGCATCTTCTGATTATCATTCGTTCAGGTTGATGTACCGGGACTTGGTTGGCACACAATTTTAAAATCCTGAAGAAATACGAAAATGGATCGATGGTCGACCATCGCCTTTTGACATGGTTTCACAGTATTGTCAGAAGGATGACAAAAAAAAAATTAGAAAGCGATAAAATAATTTTTAATACTATAACTGGGCCAAAATTTATTAATAATTTCTTTTGGAAAATGAAAACATTAACAAAATATATGTAAGCACCTAATATGTTCCATATGTAAAATTCAAACTATCGAACCATCAAAAAGGCATCCAAGAGCCCAAAGTGGTCCTCATCCACCGCCCCAATTATTCCAAAATTAACCAAAATTTATTAATATACTTTGTCAGGAAAACAAAAGAAAAGTGAATGGCAGAATATTTCGACATCTTTTAAATATCTCGTAATTCTTTCATTTTAATAAAACATAAAATAATCCTATTGTAAAAACGCTTTGAGAAAAGCGCGGTTGAAGTTAATTTGATGCAATATTTTATACAACAAATTGGCAATTTATGGTTGATGGGAGTTGATGGCAGCAGTAATACCTATAATGTCGAGAAATTCTAAAATTTGTATCAAGCCTGCACTTAAAAGCACTATATAAAATTCAAATTGTAAAATAACGCGGAACATCTAAATTATTTCTAAAATTACTTTCAAAAGATTAAAAGCCAAAAATAAAACGGCAGCTATATATATTCATAGAGGATTTAATAAGGATATTAGGATTAATTCAACCAATATAAATGTTCTAAAATAATAGTTTCAGTTTATTTACAAAAAAAATCTCTATCTTAAACTGACCAAACTTTTCATTCCAAACTTCATAACTTCTGATTTCCTTTGATAGGTTTATTTTGATTGTAAAAATATTTATTACAGTCATTAAAAACTTTATATAGAGCGATGGTAAAACCTACTGAAAATTCCTGAGTAATAGCAGATTTTCTTGATAATTTTGCAAGAAAGTTATTTTATTCCCTGCTAAAATCTACAATACTATTAGTCTGGAGAATGGATTTTGTATGTTTTTGTGCTACTGGTTTTAGTCGAAATTAGCAGCATGGTCTTACTGGAGTAAAGTTATAACCGAAAATAAAAAGACAAATCAACTGCTCACCTGAATAAAATAATTTATTATAACATTATATAGTTTAAAGTTATACTGCTGATGTTCCCGAAGTGTTGAATGGTTGCTATAGTGACGCCGAAAAAAGAAGGTTAATATTAAGCTATACAAATCACAAAGCTATGACTTTATATCAGGACAATTGCTGCATATGCTACAAATAAAGCGAACTATAAAACTCACCAACTTGTTCAGTTTCTAATTTCGATTAAAACATGTCCTAGACGTTTGTAAGATGGCTGAAATCCTCATGATTCTAAAGCCTGAAAAACTACGAGTGAAATAAAAGACTATAGACCTATTTCAATGCTACTAGTAATTGCTAAGGTATTTTAAAAACTTCTATTGAAAATAATAAAATCGATTAAAACGATAAAAAACCTAATACCCATACATCACTTTGTGTGTGTTTATTAACAAATAGTAGACAATTGACAAGGTGCATAGAATAAAAGATGTAATTGAAGAACCTTTGAACGTTTAAATGTAAGTTCAGCTATGTTCTTAGATGTAGCACAGGTCCTTAATAAGATATGGTATTACGGCTTGAACTGTTGAAATCTTACATTACAGTCAGAATGTTTATAGTCAAACAGAGGACTCTACAATAAAAGAAACTAAAGCGGGTATACCACAAGGAAGTGTATTGGGAACAATTCTTTACCTACTCTACACATATGATATACCACAAATGGAAAATATCACAATGTCTATATAGGTTGATGATATTGCGTTTCCTACTCTCGGAAAAAACATAAAAAGCCACATAAAAATTACAACTGGCAAGTAACAACATAAATAATTGAACCCAAATATGGAAATTAAAAATTCGCGGAAGTGTGAATATATATGCAGTTCACGTGTAGTCTATTCAAATTTCTTTGGTAATGCGTCATGGATATTTTTGACGTCGAAACATTGCAATGTTGCCGCATCAACTCTGAGTTTTCTTTCAGTTAGGCTTTGACATACAAGAATATTCTAATCTAAATAAAATAATTGAACAAAAATGTTATCAAATATAATTTATTTTAACATTATAGTTTATCTGAAAACTATAGGTAATTATACAGTCACAATAATTTATAGGTAAGGGTTAAACCCTCTTAACACTATTGCATTAAATAATTTTGCATACGTCTGACAAACATATGGCGGCTGCAGATTAGAAACCGACAAACGTTATTTTAGACCTTTGATTATTTTGATAAACTTTAAACCGCTCCCTAATATATGACATCATTTCGTTTGAAAATGCCGAAAACAATAGATAGTGAGGGTTACAAATTGACTGCGGCTTTAATAAAATATTTCAAAAAGGAACGAGATATTGGAGGCGCCTTTTTGCCTATAATTTCCGTTAGAGAGGTTAGAGATGTGATGATTATGATGATGAGGTGATTATTGATATTAAATAATATAGGTCCCTACAATTTTATTGAAAATGTTTTAGCGGGTTGCTGTCGCGCTAAATATTAGTGTGGATACTGTGAATAACATCGCTTACAAAATGAAGCAGAATACGTTATATTTAACCAAGAAAACCCGTCTACATACAAAGTGGGTCATGAATTTTGACCATCGTGATATTGGTTCTATTCGGGACCAAATATACCAAATGTATAAGAAGAGAAAGTACACAAACTATTTTATCGATATAAACATAATTTAATAAAATTATTTTAGAGAAAATTGTCCAGAAAGTATACATAAAAGAGTTAGGGACATGCAACTTTTTGAAGGATATAAGACATTTTTCATACACTATTACAGGGCATAGGGTTTAAATGGTTTAAAGATAACCTTCGGAGAGGTTTAATGGAACTTTAAGAAGACAAAAAGAGTTTAATGTTGAAAAGCATGAAATAAGACCAAGGAAGTTAAACTATCTGAATGTGTGTTTCTTGACGATACTTGAACATTTCAAAATGGTTCAATGTGACACTCTTGGCAAGACAGTAACAAAAAAAATGTAAAGACAACAAAAATTGATGGAAAAAGGTAAAAGTTACAATAGTATTCGATTAGGTTTTGTTGGTCATTGTATTTATTAATAATTAATTGCAGATATATTGCTGGTCGAGAAGGATATTCCATTAAAAACTGTTTGGATATGTGGAAGGAAGCATTGTCAACCCCAAGACCTTCGGTTTGGATGAACGTGATAAGACATACATAGGAAGTAATTGATAATCATTTGAATAAAGATAATTATTAGAATTTTCTTGTATACCAAAGCCAAACTGAACTAAAACTCATAGGCAAAATTGTCGCAAATATCAATGAGGCATTACTAAAAAACTTTGGTTATACTATGTATTATGTTATATTATAATTGTTATATTATATGATTGTTATATACAACGGATTACACTGTGAACTTAGGGGTTTTCAAAGCTTGAATGTTTCTTGCTCGAAACAGTTTATGGCTAGGAATCTTTAAGCCACTTCTGACCTTACGGCTTCAGCTGCGATACTATAGCCCGAAGATCACTTAGCTAGAGCAAGGGATGCTTCGAGTAACTGCAGAACGATTGTAAATCCAAGATCCTTTCATTAATATGATCTATATTTCTATGATGTTATATTCCCCAAAACGTGAATATGTCAAGTATCGGTAATAATAGCACTGTTTTTGGTTGGTTTTCGAGACTTTTGTCCTTTTTTAATTATAAAAAATATCGTGAATAAGATAAGCTTTGTCTCAAAATGTTAGGTTTACTTTCTCTATTGCCTCTATTGTATTCTATTATAGAAATACAGGATAGTAAATAAATATATGTAATCATAAAGGTATATTTTAAGACTTAAACAATAACAAGAAAAAAAATATCATTCATTAGAGAGCCTAAATTATTTGTTCAAATTCATTCCACATATGATGTTTTCTGTATGAATTTTATTGTTTTCTGACATATAATTTAGCATTAATTCTTTTAAAGGTAATTGACGTTAATTCAGGTCCAAAGTATACGCAGTTTTTGTTCTGTCGAGGACTCCAATTAATTTTAGTCGTTTTTTGACACCACTTAGTCTGGCTCCTCGCTATAATATGGCAAATAAATCGGAATCGGATGAATTTTTATCAGCTTAAATTTAAAAATTCCCCGAATGCTGTCAGGTTTCTTTTTGATCGTTAACTTTTCGGTACTTTTTGCATATATAAATTATGTATTACTGCATATTGATTTTATGCGTGTATATATTTTATAAGTGTTTAGGACGGAAATACTACTAGTATAAAAAATATTGGTCTGTGATATTTTAAATTAATTACTTTATTATATACTTCAAATTTTATAGTTAATATAAGTAATTGAATTTTTTTTACATTTAGCAATAATGCTTCAGGCTTACAACAATACAAAGACATCCGATAGCATATGAAAAGAATGTCGGCAGCATACCAATCCTTGATGGCTGATTTTCCTGGGGCAGTGTCCAGAAACTCGGCATCAAGTTTTTGCTTCAACTGTATTTTTTCCCTTCAAAAAGCAGTGTTTTATCAACACACGAAATTCCTTTTTATCCATTTTTTCACAATAACAAGAGTTGCTTCACTCAAAATGCTATAATTAACTAATGATCCGACAGTCAGATCCGCTGTCAAATTATACACGTATTTTTTGACGGTTAGGGCTAAGTAGAAAACATATGGATTTAGTTCTAGTAGCGCCCTCTATGTGTCAGGCCGGAAACTTTGCAATTAACTTGTTATTACAAAGGAAAACTTACTAGTTTAGCACTATCCCGAAATATGAAAGGTAACCCCACTATTACCTTATATTGTCTAATTAGAACTAGATTATTGGCAAATTTGACTAATGGAGTTTCAGTTAGTTTCGAAACTTACTAGTTGTTTAGCACTATTCCGAAATATAAAAGGCAACTTTCTTACTATATTATATTATTCTCACTAGAAATTCTAATTATATAAAAAGAAATTGCAATTGTTACTAAATAATGCCTTGAACTGACATTTATCATAACGGTTTAATCACACCAATAAATGAATAATTTCATATTTCCACCACTATTTTTACGAATATTCTGGAGCCTCCACTCGTTCTTTTTCCCTGTCGTATTGGATCTGTAACGAGACTTAAATTCCATCGGGCTATATATCAGAAATTCCCTAAATTTGTGATTTATCGATAGCGGTTACTATATAAAACCCGGAAGCTAATGGAATATCGTCATGTTTGATTGCCTTCGGACGTATATTGCGGATTTGCCCTCAAATATCCTTTAAAATTAGCATCCAGTAAATGAAACTACGGGAAATATATAGGAAATGGTAAACAAACCACGCGGTTTTATCATTTAACTTTAAAGAGGAATGCTTGTAAAGGCCACATGAGGTTTGAAAAATCGACCGAAACACCGTAATATCATCAAAATTGATGTGGGTACAATAAGTGGCCACTTCTTTTCGTAACATAAAATAGTTTTAAACCAAATTAACTTTTTTTATTGGTTGTTGTATACGTCTCACAGTACAGTAGAAGAAACTAATCAGATATCTAATTGAGAAATTCATAGGAAAATTTGATATGTTAAATTGATAAATAATAGATTTTGTATAGTACTTGATGAAGTATTATAGTTGTACATGCTTATACCTTTATTGGGCTATAGCTAAAATGAACTTTGAAATTACACTTTTTATATACTCATATATTACAGGCTAATTTGATACAATACAGAGCCGTATCATCAAATGTAAATAATTTTTTTAAAAAATTGTGTTTTTTTGTTGGAGTAAATAACACTGTTGCTAATATTTGAGGTTGGGACTCATTTGTCTTGTTTGGTGTGTATATGAGGTCGTAACAATTCTTTTCAAATATATAAAGTGAATATTTTAGTAGCCCTGTCAAACACATTTGCATCTGTATCTTGAAATATTCATCATAAAATATTTCAGAAGGTTTGCCATCGTAATTTTACTATCTATAGCAATATTTTAATTATGAACATATATTTAATTGTTAGGTAACTATCAATTGTACAAAAATAATATGTCTATGCTTATATTAAAATATTTCTTATAAAAAGGAATTATACCTTCATGTGTAACATATGGTTATAAGCGCCTTGTCTACATCAGAAGAAAGTTAAAGCAACACAGTCGTTTATATAGACAATAAGTGGCCACTTCTTTTCGTAACATAAAATAGTTTTAAACTAAATTAACGTTTTTTATTTGTTGTGTTGTATACGTCTCATAATACAGCAAAAGAAACTAATCAGATATCTAATCGAAGAATTCATAGGAAAACTTGATATGTTAAATTGATAAATAATAGATTTTGTATAGTACTTGAAGTATTACAGTTGTACATGCTTATACGTTTATTGGACTATTATTAAAATGAACTTTAAAATTACACTTTATGCATTTTATATACTCACATACTACAGGTTAATTTGATACAATACAGAGCCGTATCATCAAATGTAAATAATTTAAAAAAAAATGTGTTTTTTTTGTTGGAGTAAATAACACTGTTGCTAATATTTGAGGTTGGGACTCATTTATCTTGTTTGGTATGTACATGAGGTCGTAACAATTTTTTTCAAATATATAAAGTGAATATTTTAGTATACCTGTCAAATACATTTGCATCTGTATCTTGAAATAATCATCATAAAATATTTCAGAAGGTTTGCCATCGTAATTTTACTATCTATAGCAATATTTTAATTATGAACATATATTTAATTATTAGGTAACTATCAATTGTAAAAAATAATATGTCTATGCTTATATTAAAATATTTCTTATAAAAAGGAATTATACCTTCATGTGTAACATATGGTTATAAGCGCCTCGTCTACATCAGAAGAAAGTTAAAGCAACACAGTCGTTTATATAGACAATAAGTGGCCACGTCTTTTCGTAACATAAAATAGTTTTAAACTAAATTAACGTTTTTGATTTGTTGTTGTATACGTCTCATAATGCAGCAAAAGAAACTAATCAGATATCTAATCGAAGAATTCATAGGAAAACTTGATATGTTAAATTGATAAATAATAGATTTTGGATAGTACTTGAAGTATTACAGTTGTACATGCTTATACGTTTATTGGACTATTATTAAAATGAACTTTAAAATTACACTTTATGCATTTTATATACTCATATACTACAGGTTAATTTGATACAATACAGAGCCGTATCATCAAATGTAAATAATTTTTAAAAAATTTGTGTTTTTTTGTTGGAGTAAATAACACTGTTGCTAATATTTGAGGTTGGGACTCATTTGTCTTGTTTGGTGTGTATATGAGTTCGTAATAATTTTGTTCAGCTGCATAAAGTGAATATTTTGGTGGCCCTCTCAAATACATTTGCATCTGTATCTCCAAATTATCATCATAAAATATTTCAGAAGGTTTGCCATCGTAACAATTTTAATTTGTACTAGCGAATATAGAGCACTTGATTTGTATAAAACTATTCTCACAGTTCTCATGTGGCAATTGAATTATTATTTCTTACTATTTAGGGTTATTGCCTGCATTTATTAGTATTCTTACCAAGTATTTTTACTTTTTCAACTGTGAACTATAAGACAAATAATGCAAATAAAATCTAAGCGCATTAAAAAGCTCAAATGTTGAACTGATGAGGTAATGATTAGGAAACGATAGAAGACGTCACTGTTTCGTAGCGGTTCCGGTGATTGATTTAAACTGGAGAAGAATAACATTAGCAGTGTTCGGTTCAAATACATCACATTAATGGTTTAATTGTTTAATTTGAGTTAAGACTTCAAATACTAGTTTTCATTTTTTGAATGTTCTGAAGATTCTTTGTGTTCGATATCAAAGGTAGCACTTTTAAAACTTCAAAATCAGTATTGAAATCAAAGAAGTATAATTGCCCTTAGCTTCACGCAGCAGCTGGTCATCTGGTGGCTGAAGTTATAAGCCACATTCTTGGTGAAATTGAAGTAAATAAGTAAAACTTGAAAATGCACAAATGATTTACTTAAAAGTGAAATCTGTCACTGATTATTGTGAACTTAATAAGAATATTAAGATTAAATATATCGTTATATATTAAATATATGCGATATATAATATTAGATAAAATATAAAATAGAGAAATATCAAAATATAAAAATAAAAGAATATTAATAATAAATTTGTAAAAACATCAACAATATAAGACCATAAATGTACAAAAGTATAAAAAATTAAATATAACATTATATAAGTATAAATTATAAAATAAAGGAGTACAAAAATCTAAAAATATAACTATTAAAATCATGAAAATGTGTCAATTCAAGTTCTTTCATTGAAGGCATTGTTCCATCCTAGTTCCCAAGTTGAATATTTGCCTCTGTGGTAATGATACAGAAAAATATCGATATATCGTTATTTTCTGAAAAAAATATCGATATTTTTGGCCGATATATCGATATTTTTCTAGCCGATATTTTTCGATATTTTTTCAGAAGAGATTAAATATAATTAAAAAAAAAAAAACTTTAAGGTCCCTATTTAATTTTGAAAGTTTATCAAAAATACCGTTACTCTTTAGTAGATATATTTTTTTAGGCTAATATTTCACTATTTTAATATTTTTTAAAGTATCGATTTTTTTCTTGTACAGTATCGATATCTTTTATACTTATTGCAAAAAATATCGATAGTTTTTTCCTCCTATATATCAAAATATCGAATATTTTTTCGGTGGCTTACTATCTGGGATATACACTCAGTTATATGCAGTTTGCGTTTGATAATATCGACACAGTTTAGGCACTGGTAGAGCTTTTTCTTCACTTCCCACAGCTTTTTATTCGCCATCAGGTCCCATTGGAGTTGGTATAATTGTTTAAAGAGCAATGTAGTGCATGATTTCAAATCTGTGCTCTAGATAAGAAAGTTCCTCCAGTAGGGACCCTTCGTTTTTCCTCGCCAAGTAATTCGCTCTCTCATTTCCTCTGATGAGAGAGAGAGAGAGAGAGAAGCCACATATATGCGACTTTTTTACCACTTATTTTCAAGTTAGTATTTAATTCGAGGACAAGTGTTACTAATTGGTAATAGGATTCAGTTATATTCATTCAAATAAAAACTATTACCTAATAACATATTTAACAAACTAGGAGATATATTATTTTAAATGGAAAGCTTATTAAATATAAATCAAGTTTAAACAAATATTTTCCCAACATTTTTATTTGCTTTTGCGGGGACGCTTTGTATTATATACATATTTTTGGAATAAGAAAAATGTTTCCCCAACTACAAACCCATATAAAGTTTTTTGCGGCATACACATTTCCTTGATGAGCGAGGAAGGGAACTCTTGGCGGATACTTCCGTAATAAAGCAAACAGCGGAGGAAGCGTGGAGACCGTGAAAAAAGGCAGATCTGGGGTAAATAAACGCAGATGTCAAGGCCCATTAGTTTAATCAACTCGCGGTTTAAGGTAGCGGGAAAACAATTTCCAACTTAACGACTATACAAAGAGGAATAATACCTTTTCTGTCAAATTATGGCATTGTGTTATGCAGAAGACAAGATGTTTCACATGCCATTGATGTTTATTTTATAGACAAAAGTCATTTTTGTTAATCAACCAAAGGAATTTTTCAAATTTATTTAAAATAGGTAGTGTGCCTATAGCTAGAAAATAATTTTATGGTGGTAAATTTAATATGAAAAACTTGTAGCAGGAAGAGTATAATGTATTGTACCAGGATACCTTTTTTTATATAAATTTAATAATAGTTCATCGAGAACTTTTACAAAATAGTTTATAAAACTATTTGATCTACTATAAACCAGATATTTAATATTATTACCTTTTTGTAATCTGAGCATGCTAGGACTTTCTTAATTATTCAGCATTATTTAAATACCCGAAATTGTCCAGTCGTGTTATAATCCACTTTTCTTATGTTTGATTGATATTTAAAGTTTGAGTATCAACCAAACAATACTTGAATTGTTCAAACAACTTGAATTTCAAACATTGTAGGAATACATGCTGAATTTTATACACAATTATAAAACTAAAATCATTACAAGGCATCAAATAAAATTTTCCATATTATTTGGTAACTGAAATTTGAATTACATTATTAGGGTTTTATATAAAGTGATATCTAAACAGCACAAATTAGTACTTGAAAAATACAAAATGTTGAAAGTATTCTTCTTCTTCTTCTTCTATATATTAATCTGTTTAGAGAAATGTTTGCCTCCCTTTTTGAGGAAAACGGGGGTAAGCAATATAAAAATGCAGCAGTTAAAATGAAACTAATTACCTAATTTGCATAAATGGAACATACAGGATAAATTGAAGAATTTATGAACTATTAACAGTTAATTAGTAAACATTTTAAAGCATTGAAAAGATTTTGGTGTTTAACGATTAAAACATTATAAGACATGAATCAATAGTTAATTGATTCACAGCAAAAAAATTAATAGTTGAAAATAAATTCCTTCCATACATTTTTCTAAATTATAAAAAAATAAATTACTTAATTGTGTTTGTTATTGTTTTAGAATACATGCTAAAGCCAAATAACAATTTCAAAATAGTCTTATTCATATATTCTCGGTTTTCATAAGAATAATATGTTAAAGTAATATATATATATATATATATATATATATATATATATATATATATATATATATATATACATATGAACATGTATTACTTCATCTATTATTCCATATTCGTGTTTATAACATAAAAGTAAAAAAGTTCAGCTTCCATGCCCTGATATTGTTAGAGTTCTGAATATACTTATGAGATTTTGTTATAATGTTCAGGAAAATTACATTTAATTAAATGTCTTTTAAAAAAGGCTAGTGAGTGTTATTTCTTGAGATAGTTATATTAATATGTTTTAATAAACAGACATTTATTATTTTATTAGGGCTATATATCAAATATATTTGTGATGTTATATTAGAAAACTGTAAAAGCAAGTATTATTTGCACATTTTCAAATTATACGCTTTACTCTGTTATGAGAGAAACATGATTAACTTTTCTACAGTAAATAAATACTTAAAAATAAATTGTGGTCGAATTTCGACCACAGTGCGATCACTCAGTTTTTAATGCTGACACACAATCATAATGAATCTGCTAGGCTGTTAAAATTGGAAAATGGAAGGACTTCGTTAAACCAGATCACAACAACTCTGTTTATTTTTATCAGAAGTGATAACCATAGCTGATATAACACCTCACCAGATTTTTCTCTTAAAATATCTATTTATATATAAACTACACACTGCAGGCTTTTTATTTCGTTGTATGGGTTTTGAAAACTCTAGACATTTAACACAAGCATTCATGTAGACTTATATTTGGGAATACTCTTAAAATCGAGGAAGGAAAAGGATTAGTTGATTTCATTTCAATTAACTCCATAAACTTTCTAATGCAAGCTTAAATCTGAAATAATACCTGCTTCTTGTTAGATTTATTTCCCACTAATCTCGTCAGTATATTAAGGATTCTTGAATATAACTATATTTACATAACAATACAGGTAAATATCTGAGTTAAAAGTACTTAGAGGCTCTACATGGACACTTTGTGAAATTGCATTGAAATATTATTATATTCTTTATATATTAGATATAAATTAATAATAATATAAATAAATTATATTATATATATATATATATATATATATATATATATATATATATATATATATATGTGTATATATATAGTATATATATATATATATATATATATATATATATTTATTTATAAGTCAATAATTTGTACAATTTCTGTCCAATAGACAGTTACCTGTTTGAACAGACCATTAGATATGATATAACAAATCTTTCTCATGTTCTGAAATATGGCCGAACTATGTTTGAGCCTCATTAATTTCACATGAAAATCAATATAAACTAGCGGAATTTATGACAAATATTTGAGTTAATAGTAGTTTCGAGCGACTAGTGCCTTTTTTATGGTAATTTAATACCAAAATGTGGCAACTGCAAATAACTTTTAAGATATAAGACAGGTGTTTTATTATTTTATTACAGATATCATTAAGTAACGTTGTCGAAATAGCAGATTATCTTAGTCTACATACCCTCACCTAATTTAGTTTACGTTGCATTTTTGTGTATTTTTCGAGAAATGTTAAACTATTTACCAAGTTCTCCATAATATCGACAAATATTATTTAAATCAATAGTTAATTGATTCATATTAAAAAAATTAATAAGTGAAAATACATATCTTCGATATACGTTTCCGAATTGTAAAAAATAAATTACTTAATTGTGTTTGTTATTGTTTTAAAATACATGCTAAAGTCAAACAACAATTTCAAAAGAGTTCCATTCATATATTCACGGTTTTCATAAGAATAGTAAGTTGAAGTGATACATATATGAACATGTATTACTTCATTTATAAACACACACTTTGTTTATTTTCATCACAAGTGATAACCGTAACGCCTCACTACATTTTTCTATTATAATTTCTATTTATATTTATACTGTATACTTTAAGCTTATACTACACACTACATAGTTTTGATTTAATTATCTATGGAGTTTGAAAAATCTAGACGTTTAACACAGGCATTCATGTAGACTTATATTTGTGAATACTCTTAAAATCAAGAGAGAAAAAAGATTAGTAGATTTCATTTCAATTAACTAATATAAACTTTTTAAGGCAAGCTTAAATTTGAAATAATACCTGCTTATTATTATATTTATCCTCCCATTATTCTCCTTAGTATATTAAAGGAGTCTTGAATATAACTATATTTAGATAACAATAAAGGTAAATATCTGCGTTAAAAGCATTTAGGAGCTCTACATGGACACTTAACGTAACGATTTAACAGAACTTTTACCTGTTGTGAAATATGAGCGAACCATTTTGAGCCTCGTTAATTTCTCATAAAATCAATATAAACTAGAGCACTAGTTCCTTTTTTTATAGTAATTTAATACCAAAATGTTGGATGTCAAGTGCAAATAAGTTTTAAGATATAAGACAGATGTTTTCTATTTTATTACAACCAATAAGTAACGTTGTGAAGATAGCAAATCATCTTACTCATCTTTATATGTATTTAATGTATATTTTATTATATTTCTTTATCATCTTTATATTGCATTTTTGTGTATTTCTCGAGAATTGTTAAACTATTTGACAAATTATCCCTATCATCAACACATATGTTTAAAAATCCGTCATGGACCTTGAAGTTATATTCATAATAAAATATTATACTATTTTTTATAGATAACAGACTTTTTAAAACAAACCGAAAATATTATTAATTGAACCAAATAATGACACAGCTTTAACTGTTAACCATAACCATAAACTGTAAGAAGAATAGACCGATAATTAATTTTTTATTGTTAGTTAAGTCAATACAAATATTTTAACGATGAATATATATTTGGCACTATATAACATCAAAAAATAGCACTAATAATAACTCAAAAGCAAGAATGTTAGAACAAACCAAAGTGCCTTTCATAGTGTATCATATAGTAACTCGAAATTTTCGCAACTTAATTTTAAGCTTAAAAATGACAGTTTTAGCGTGACCATGCACCAACAATGTTAACAAAGTTGAATGTCCATAACTGGCAGCTTTTTTTCACTTAATACATTCACTTAATAAGAGAACCTGGGTAGAAAACAGAAAGAAAACGGTCGAGATATGGACAGACAGTCCACAAAATTATTTTACATGTATTCTTACATAACATTCGCAGATATTGGAGAAATACATCAGAGCTTACCTTAATAGACACGACACTTAAAATAGACAGTAATAAATTACTTAAATAAGTCTTACACTAATGATTAATTCGTTAAATGTTTTCTTTGTCAGTTACACCGATTTGTAATTAAATAATATGTAAAAATGTATATATGTTATTGCACAGATTTTCTGCTTTCCATGGTTTATGGAAATATGGAAGTATCGTATCCAGAGTTCAACTTGTAATCGTTTATATTTAAAGTTTAGAATATATTCTGTTTCATTGTTGTATTTCAACCAGTGTAATATTTTTACCTAATGATTACAAACATAAAACTAGAGTTAGGTGATTGTTTATGTTTTATTTCCGATAATTACCACAATATTTATATGATTTACATAGTTATATAATAAACATTTGTTCTTAGACACTTTTTAAAAGGGACATGAAACAAAATGAAAACTCAAAACAAAACACCATAACTTCTCTAGTGAAAAATAGCTTATTAACTTTATTCCGAGTTTTTAATCTATTTAGTTAATTAAAATTGACCAAACAAATTCGAAAAATTGAAATTTAAGAAGTTGGCTTGAAGGAAGTCAGCACACTATGCTGTAATATGAGTGCCATTATACATAATGGAACATACGGAAAACATGGAACATAGAACAAAAAGAAAAGCTACAGTTGCCAAATTTTCTCGACTCTTATAATATCAACACAAACCATACCTAATTTAGTATATTCGATCACAATATCTCAGTAAACAAAATTTAATTTTTGGATGGAATAAATATTTTATTATTAAAAGCTTGAAGAATTTTGTAATTATAATGATATATTAAATTCAAATTATGTAAAACTTGTTAATTTGTGAAAATTTTATTTAAAATTTTTTTTTTGTGTTAAAAATCTAGGTTTGATTATTTTTTTACTCTTTTAGTGAGTTTTTTATTTATTTTTCTCTTTCCGTGTTAGGTATTTATTCAATAAATTATGCAGTTGTTTTATTTAATATTGCAATAAGCAGGCCAAGAAAAGGTGCCGCCCTTATAAGGAAAAATAAGGATAAAGTAACAATGATTGAATATAAGGAGCGCTTCAGGCCTCGGGGTCTGCTTCCCATCCTAGGTGATTTGACCAATGTTCTAACTAAACTAGAACAACAAAAAAATTATTTTCCAAGCCGGGAATCAAACTCGAGACTTCCGATTGGAGCAAAACGCTCTAACAATTACACTATAGAAATAAATGTCTGCCAAATTTCTACAAGGTCTTATGTGGTATAGTTAGTGATTAAAAACAATCTGAATAGCTTTTGCACTGAACGACTTCCGATTTTCCATCAGCAATAAAATTATACCCAAATCTCTGATTATTTTAGATAAAAAGTATATGAAACTGTGTAGCTGTCTTTTAAATTTGAGCGTTTATCTCGGTTTTCTCCGTTTTTCTCTAACAGATACTGACCTGGTTCCAATGGGACCCCCTCGGAAGGGCACTCTTTCAAATACAAAAAAATTTTGAAAATCGGTCCATAATTGACGGGAAAATCGGCAAACATACATTAGAAGAAATTATACAGACGATCATAGAACCTCCACCCTTTCCGAAGTCGGTTAAAAACGTTTATTACCATTCTATCTGATGCATGGAGGGATATGCAGTCTAATAAGAAATAATCGAATGTAATAACCTAAAATTTCGTATGGCTAATAAAAATTAAACGTTAGTCTAATACAATATTCATATTGCTCTAAAACACCATTTAAGAGAAAACGGAAATATTTCTTTCAATTTTACTGCCCTGTCTGGAAAGGTTAAGCTTTCTTATATCCGATCATGACTTTATAGTCTCCTTAAACCCGTTGATTTATATGCTGCATTGCTCCGGTTTTTTTTCTCGATATATTTTCCGTATTTTACCGAGTCGATGCTAATTTTCCACAGATCCCGGACCCAAATCAACAATATATGTCAGCCGTATTTCACCTATGATTTTATTCTATTAGTTCCCTGACCCAATACAGTGACCAAAGACATATATCAAAAGTTTATATAAAAAGAAATATCATAAAAACGTGCTTGCAATTTTTTTCGAACTATTATGAGAAAATATATGGTGTGGTTTCAGTAAATATTTTACTAGTTTTCTTATTGAAAATAATATGAAAAGGTATATTTTAACCTAATACAATATCATTATTAACTTATATCTATAAAAATTATAGGGCTGCAGAAAAAGTACAAGTGACAACGAGACTAACGAGATCCACAAAGTGACTAAAAACTAGAAGATACAGTTTATAAATATGTGAGTATTAATTTTGTTAGGACGAAATGACGAAAACCTAATTATATCTCTTAGCGGATATTCAATTCATCAAGCAAAGTCAGCAAAATACCTCTTTCTTCTAGGTTCATTTGAAAACATCACTGTAGATAAACACAGAGAGAATCAGACTTAAAATCGAAGAACTGTACTGGTCAATTGAAAGGTACTCTCGGCTTGTCTCAAAATCAAAGAGATTTGTTTGTCAGTCAATTATAAATACTATTCGGACTTTTGAGGTGCATATATAGTATTGCACTACATGAAGCTAAATGCCGATGCTACCAAAGCAACTACGCGAACCACTGCATGGTGATCCTGAAATAAAATATAATTACAAAGTTATAAAAATTTTCAACAATTAACAGATAACACTAATCACAACAACGTGGAAGATATAGCACTACTGGACAACAAGCAGGAGATCAAAAGATTGGAGGGAGCACCCTAATTTAATTGTAATTTAGGAAGTACACACGAATGTAGTTATCTCGTAAGTAAAACAAAATAGTAATGAATTATTGTGCCAGGCATATCTAATCTAAGATGTAATTAAAAAAATATTAATATAGCAGATATTAGCGAAAATCACTTAATTACTGCAATCGTTACATATCACTAAATATGTCCACAATCTACTTAGCACGACTCAATTTGCTCTTTAAGAAGTTCTTCTAGCTTGCCGAAATATTCTTGCATACTTGTAAACACTCTATTATCTGATTCCATAAAACTTTATTTCACGCTTTTCTTAAATTAGTTTGTTCTTCGGAATAACTATTAATTTTGAGCTACCAGCGGGTTTAGTCTATCTTATGTACACTAAGTACTAAGCCTTTAATTTCTCAATAAAAAATGTAAAATGTGGAATTGTGAGTTAGTTGTCATTTGAGTTTATTTTGACCTTGAACTTTTACTATCATATCAATTTACAAAATAATGTAAAAACTCTTAAAAGTGAATACTACTTCGTTCATAATTTTCAACTATATTCGCTCACTAAGTCGCAAATATAGTCCTCCATCATATCTTTATTGTATAGGACCCGATAACGTTGCTAGAAATTAATGATATCGTCATGAAAATGTTATCTTTATTCTGAGTACGCCTCTATCTTGTTTTCAAATTAATTAAACGAGCATGTTGTATGTATGTAATTTTAAAAATATTCTGCAACACATCTTTTTATTAATATGTTATATTGCTATAAATATAAATATACTTCTGGTTTAAAACTATACCAACCAATTACCTTTTTAGTTTTTTGTTGTTAAAATTAGTTTTTTTTTTAATTTGGCTAACTGTTCAAGATTAAACATAAGCATTAGGTTAGAACGTATCAGGAGAGAATGAATACTATTTATTTTGTAGATATGGTAAATGCATTAGAAAGAAATCAGTGATTGATTTTATCAAGAATGATGTACACAGGTAGCAGCAGAAGAAATAAAAATGCGACCCAGGGGGATAACGCTACATCAAAAAACGCGCCTAGAAACTCTAGCTCATGGATGGCGTGCAAAAGAGTTCAAAGTAAACAAAAGAAATCTAACATACAAACTACTTTACTACTACTACTTTCAATTATTTTATTTAGATTAGAATTTTCTATGATCAAATGAACTATTGTTTTCTCAGAACTCACATATTTTATATTTAAGTATGAAAATAATTTTTTACTTTTACATTTATTGTTCACTTAATATATATAATGAAGAACAATAAATTTATTAAAAACCCAGGCATATTTCATATAAGAATAACTTTTTTACCTACATTTTCACTTATACTATTCAATCTATAAAACAGTAGCTGTCATATATATTCCTCTCAATAATTTGATTTATTTATTTCCAGCTATCAACTTATGTAATTTTCTGAAAAAACACACCATAGCAGATAGTTCATTGTTGATTTGCCTTCTATGACTTTCGTTAATCTACTGCTTTCCAATATGCTTTGTGTGATAAGGAATTAAAGTCCTACAAACCATTTTATAATTGTAATGTTCTTTACAACATTCATTTTAACTCTAAATGCACAAATGTATTTTTAAATATACCAAAATTATTTAATTCTTTTTTTATAGAAAGCTTTTTAGGAAAACTATTCAAGGAACATGGGTAATCTTTTTTATTTTGGAACATAATGAATGGAGGTTGCCATTGTCATTTATTTCCGTGATAAGGAGTATCTACTATTCTTGCAAGGTGCCATATAACTATTTTTATTCGTTGTCAATACATAGTCCGTGTTTTGGAGAGAACATCTACTTGTCAACCAACACTTTGCTGCTAGAATCGCAGGCCTTCGAATATTTTTCACTAAATGTGGCCACATTTAGTTTGCCCCAGCTGTTCTGGCATCAGACAGGCTTTTTCAGATTGCTTTCTATAATTCTAGGCCATGTTTTTTTTAACTCTTCTAGTATTTGTGAGGAACACGTTCACTTTTCATTCGATAAAACTGCATCCACTACTACATTGACTCAATGGAGAGACGACTATATATGGTTATATATATATATATATATATATATATATATATATATATATATATATATATATATATAACATTTTAGTCTTAGTTATTTACTCAATAAATTTCGCAATAATTTTAATTTATTTAATATTACAATGGTGTAGCCCGTATAAAGAAAATTAGGAATAAAGAAATAATGATTAAAAATAAGGAGTTCTTCAGGCCCCGGGGTCCCAAAACGAGCCTCACTGCAGTGAGAGCATTGACAAATGTTCCATTTTAAACAACAACAAGAAACTATTGTACCTGCTGGGAATCGAATCCACGACCTCCGTTTGGAAGCTAAACCCTTTAACCAACACACCATAGAAGCAATTGTTTAAAATATTTCTACAAGGTGTTTGATATTCTATTATATATATATTCTGTGCTATATATATATATATATATATATATATATATATATGTATATATATATTCTATGCTATGTATGTTATGATGTTTAACACATTAAGGTCAATGGAAATTGAGGGTTCGATAGCTATACCAGTTTGCAGAAGTAAAACTCGTAAAATTTTTACATACAAAGTTTTGTACTACAAGTTATAAAATAAAATATAAGACAACTGATCAAAAATTTAGTATGTTTTAACCTCAACTATAGATTATAAAAGGCAATCTAACATCCTACCTATTTGTATGAGTTACTCAATCTATAAGGAAAAATTTTTGATTATATTGAACACATAACACTATTTATTTTGATGAAATTGTCATTTTTAAGCAAAGCTTGCAAATCCGTCCCAAAATTTTATCGCAAAATATATTTCATACCTTGAAAAACTATTACGAAGCGAGATTTATAGTGTGTACTTTAAAAATGAAGTTTCTAAAAATACGTGTCAACACGGAAAATATTATATTTCTAATAACAACTTGTTTAGGACCAGAGATATGAAGTGTTACAAAATCGATTTTGAGTATATATTCGATATTTTGATATATAATTCAAACCAAATTGAAAAAAAAGTTAAATTAGTTTTGTTCACTTTATTGAAATGTTTACGTTAACGATCGCTACTATCTCTCTACATACAAATTGATATGAGACATTTTCAATAGAATCTGGAAATCCTGTTAGACCGGTTCATGGGTTTTTCATGTTTTCATTATTTAAGCCTTATGTTTCCTAATAGTATATGAAGGGATGACTTACATCCCTCAAAGAGCAGCATATTCTTGAGTAACATATATCTGTGAAATAACTGTATTAAATAATGTTTATGTTGAAAACAACTGAAAAAAACTATTTACTATTTTAATACATTTCATAAATTTAATCTGGAATAGAACTAATATTAAGGTATGTCTATGATTTCTTTTCGGTGATCCCAACATTATACTATTTTTCTCTATTTGAAAGATTTTAGAACCAAAATACAGCGCATTTACACAATACAATACAAATATTTCAAATAACAAATTTAGTAACATAATATTTAATAATATCAATACTTACCTCTCTATCGAATTTTACCGGTAAGCACGGGCCCTCATTACTTAGTTCCTGTTCGAAGTTATTGTAGAGAGGTAATGTATTTCGGACTGGCTATTTATTGGCTTCGGTATTATCAGAGTGATAATAATCACCAATTTGAAATGTATAGAAACAAGTAAAGCCGATGTATAATCTGTAATTATTATCACTAATGTTTTGTTACACGAATGTAATTATTATCACTAAACTTTTGTAAGCTGATTTAGTTACATGTTCGAAGACATCAGATAGAATTGTGTCTCTTTTTAAGTGGAACAAAATGACAAGGAATATTTTGTCTGTTATTAAAACAAATTTACAAAATGTAATAGGCAGTACGTTGTACATCTGAATGGCGTGAGTTCACTGCTATTTAAGATAGACTTTATCGATATTTGGTTGCTGTTCTGAAGGACTGCCAGAAGTATTATTTAACAACAACAACGCTTTTGTTGCAATATTCAGTTCTATTGGAAAATATTTTGCCTAAAAATTATATACATATATATTATTATATTATGAATTATGAATAGAACATTTGCGATTTGCCATCGAATTCTTAAATAAGTTTGTATATTTGTCCAGTTATCTCTACGGCTCTCTACCTGAAGCAGATTTTTAAATGTTATATTGACGGAGAAATAGGCGAACATACCTACACAAAGTTATTAATGGGTATTTAAGAAGTTGGATCATAAATTGTTAAACCTGCAAAATTATTTCACAGTACGGCATATCCATATTTTATTGAAAGACCTTGATTATTTGTAGATGACTTTAATAAACGATAACGGTGCTTTATTGGTGTTAATTAGTGCTGATGCTAAGAGATATATATTACTTTGCATCTCCAGTTAACTAAGTTTCCATCCATTGTCTTTATTACCCTCGTACTCCATTAATTTGAATACTGTTGCCTTTAACTTTGAACCGATAACTTGTTTCTGTTGACTTTATCCTTTGTATTCATAGTATTTCATGTTCAAACTTGATTTTTCAGAAACAGGTTAAATTGTTCGTCAACCTGATATGTAGTATAGAAAATATCAACTAAATTGTACTGTTTTTATATTTTATTAAGGATGTATTTTAAATCCTTATTCATAGACGCATTTCTATAAATGTCTGTGATTGTAATTCTATCTTTCTGTCAGTGTTATTTTATATGTAGGGAACTATATATAACATACAGTAGTCGCTCGTTATATAAATTGGAAGTATTCGATCCGTGAAACCAAATCACATTGTTCTAAGGATTTTAGCTAAATACATAATGTCAAGAATAGATAGATACATAAATAGAATACGTTTAGATAAATAAATAGAATTAGATTTCTGACAAAGATCCAAGCGTAAATATTAGATAAGGTACTTAAGATTGAAGGATTTTAAAAACCAGTTTCTATAATGGGGCAAATGAATTTTATTCCGATTTAATAAAAAGATTGTGATGATTCTTATTCCGTATATCTGAATTGTTTGATATTCTATTTACTACCAAAATAGAGTTTTTTCACCTATAACTAAACTATAAGTCAATATCAAAAGCAAAAGTAGCGTATTTTCTGCTTTTCTGCTTTAACCTCAACTATAGATTGCAAAAGGCAATCCGATATCCTCTCTATTCCTATGAGTTACTCAATCTATAAGGAACAATTTTTGATTATATTGAACACATAACACCATTAATTTTTATGAAATATTAATTTTTAAGCAAAGCTTTCAAATCTATCGCAAAGTTTTATAGCAAAATATATTTCTTACCTTGAGAAACTAATACCAAGGGAAATTTATACTGCGTACTTTGAAAATAAAGTTTCTAAAAATACGTGTCAACACGAGAAATATTATATTTCTAATAATGACTTGTTTAGGACCAGGGTTATGAAGTATTCAACTTTATTTCACTTTTGTTCAACAAAATCGATTTTATATATATACGATTTGTCGCTTAAAATTCGAACCAAGTGTTGTTCACCTATTTGAAACGTTTACATTAACGAACGAGATTTAAGTGATTTAAATAATAACCGTTTTATTAAAAGAAACTCTTAATACATATGCATAAGAGGTCAATTTAAAAGTCACTGACCTACCATAGTAAAACACATTTTTTTCGCAAAATTAGTTTTATTTATTCAACATAATTCCCTTCAAGGGTGATACACTGATTATGGCAACCCTCCAACTTTTCGATACCATTAGGTAGTACGATCTTCATTCATTCAATGAAAATTTCTTCCCAGCGAGCATTCTTTTGAGATCTGAGAACAGAAAATAGTCATTCAATTTACGGTCATTCAAAATGATTTTGTGGATTATTTTAATGTTTTCGTCGTTAACAACCTCTTTAGGCCGTCCACTGTGTTCACCGCCTTGTTCATCGTGCTCATTTCACCACGTCTAAACTTAACATATCAATCCTTAATGGTTGATTTTCCTGGGGCAGTGTCCGGAAACTCGGCATCAAACCAAGTTTTTGCTTCAACTGTATCTTTTTACTTCAAAAAGCAATATTTTATCAACACGCGAAATTCCCTTTTATCTATTGTTTTCACAGTAACAAAAGTTGCTTCACTCAAAATGCTGTAATTCACAAACAAATGATCCGACAGCTGTCAATACGCGCATATTTTAAGGGTTAGAGCTAATTAGAATACATATGGATTAATTCTAGTAGCGCCATGTAGGTGTCAGGCTGGGGAATTTTCAATTTACATGTTATATCTGTGAATAAACTCTTCAACTGTTTACCATTTGTTCTATCATCCTAATATTGGATTCGTACCATGCAGTTCCAGGCTATAAAAGACCATCACGACGACGTCTCGCTCTCTTTTCTTTTCTCGATCCTCTTTTAATAGTACCACTTCCACGGCGCTACCGTACTTCCTCTACCTAACCTAATATCCTGTCAATTCTCCCATCGACCACATGTATAATTTAATATTAAGTATTTCTTCAACCAGTGTTTTCTGTTTTCGTGCAAATTCTTTCCAAAAATAGTAGTGGGTGTTCTGACAAATAATCGCAGCGGTAGCCACACATTTCGACCGACTGACCGACCCAACGAACATTCCTACAATTGGTGACCCCGACGTGATCAAAGTGCCTAATAGGTAAATCAACTAAACATAAGCCACTGGACAGGTGCTTAACACGTGCATGGAAGGATTGCACGAGGAACGGAACCCATCAACATCACATGGTCGACAACATCCCAGTAGACTAACCTGATGAACGAAAACCACAGAAGCCCATCATGTATACCATTAGCACATGAAGACCCTCGCATCACGAAACTGGACACGTAACACACTTATCGGTACCCTCAAACAAAGCTAAACGCCCCAGGACGAATGACGTCCTGCTATAACTCCGATGGCAGCTGATCCCGTAAAACTCCTCGCTCAGGTTGGTATATCTCATCAGCGGTCCCCGGGCGTTTGTTTGCGTGATTGCGGGTGCACTCCGGAACCTGCACCACATAGAGGTACGTTAGACGGCAGTTCCACTAGGAGGGGAGTTATGTGGCGATCGCCACGACCCTTTAGGCCACCACGAATTCATCAACAATAACTACAAAGGTTGGCAACGCCGGTAGATTGGTACCATACAGTTCCAGGCTATAAAAGACCATCACGACGACGTTTCGCTCTCTTTTCTTTTCTCCATCCCCTTGTAATTGTACCACTTCCACAGCGCTACCGTACTTCCTCTACCTAACCTATCCTGTCAATTCTCCCATCGACCACATGTATAATTTAACATAATATTTAACATAATATAATGCTGACGTACCTTGAGGTATGCCAGCAGTGATTTGTTTTCGGCTGGAAAGTGTTTTTCTAATCTTGATCTTGAAAGATCTGTCCGATAGATGGACTTTATGAGAGCAGTTAGGTCTTCTGGGAGGCCTAACCGCACGCATATTATGATCAAACCGTCGTGCCAGACCTTGTCGAAGGCTTTGGTTAGGTCCAGAAGGACTGCTCCAAGTTTTTTACGTTGACCAAGAGCGTGATGGATATGTGCGGTCAGACGGGTAGCCTGATGGACGAATAAGTGGTGAGGGCGAAAGCCGAATTGTTTATCAGGATTGATGTTGTTGTCCTTTGTGAAAGAGTTGAGAGCGTAGAGTATTGCCCTCTAGGTAAGCTTTGAAATGGCGCTGAGAAGGCTGATAGGCCTGTATCAGATGGAGATTATTTTGCTCCTTTCTTGGGTATAACCGCTATATGTGCGTGTTTCCAAGACGCCGGGAAGTGTTGCAGCCTCATGATGGAGTTAATGATGTCTGCCGGTTACGCGAGCAGCATATGCGGGAGCTCTTTTAACAGGGTAATCGGTATTTCGTCGAGACCTGGATATTTTTTGGTTTGAAGTTTGTCGATCATAGTCTGTTGAGACTTTGGAGACACGAAATGGTTGAGAAGAAAAGCTGGGCTTACTGGTCTTTTGATAGAGCTTGATTCGTTTATGACAGTGTCGTTGTCTTTAACTTTAGTGTTCTCTGCGGTTGGGAGGTATTCCATCTGAGCCTCGTAGGTCTCTGCGAGGAGCTTGGCTTTTTCTTGGTCAGTGACTGTGAAACTTCCTGTAACTGCTGACTAAAAGCGGGGGATGACATTGTGTATCTTCCCCACGAGGCATTTGAGACACGCCAGAAAGTTGGGGAGCCATCCAGTCTTTGGTCCGTGACAAATGAGTTCCATTTCATCGCTCGCCAGATCGAGATGGGCTGCTAGGCACTTCGATCAGGTCGGGGTCACCAATAGTAGGAATGTTCGTCTGGGCGGTCGGTTGGAATGCTTGGCTGTCTATGCGATTGTCCGAACACTCACTACTATTTTTGGGGAAGGAATTTGCACGAGAACTGAAAACACTGACTGAGGAAATACTTGCTTATTTCGATATGAATTGATACATGTGTTCGACTGGAGAATGGACCGGATATTACGTTAGGTAAAGGAAGTACGGCAGCGCTGTGGAAGTGGTACTTTTAAAAGGGGGTGGGGAAAAGGAAAGAGAGCAAGACGTCGTCGTGGTGGTCTTTTATAGCCGGGAACAGCATGGTACCAATCCAACGGCGTTGCCAACTTTTGAACTTAGTGTAGGTGAATGCGTGGTGGCCTAAAGGGTCGTAGCGGTCGCTACAGCTCCATGGAGTAATACCTTCACATATTTATCTTCAATTGTTTTGCCTGCCCGGAAAGCACCTTAACTTCTGTGACGCATTGTCTCTGCGCATTCACGCATCGAAATCGATGGAGTATGGAGCTTCAACGGGATTCGAAGACCCTCAGCTTCTTCTTTTCCTCAAACTGAAGTTAAAAAGTAAAATTTCCTGCAAATTTCCGCGTTTTACATCATATAATTTCAGATATTCTTAAGGCATTAAACACGGTTTTGGTCCACTCTTCAACGGAATGGGACATACTGAAAAGCGAAGCATTCCAGTGAGGCTTCAACATGAAGTTTACCAATTAACCGATACGAATTAAAACACAGTAAGATAATCTGTTATAAATCCTTTAAAAGCAATATATAGGTCTGTGTATTTTAATTCAAAGAACATAAAAAATATAACAAACTAGAAATTATAACGTATATTCTCTTGTAAATACCGCACTGTCTCTACGTATATATTTTGGTAAAAACTATAGGCAGTATGTTTAATTTGTAAAAAATAAACGGCATAGCCGTAAAAGATAACGAACCAAATTAGATTTTCCTAAGCAATCTAAAATGAAAATGAACACTTTTTATTGCTTATATACCTTGTTGTCTGTTTTTTTGCGTCTTTCATAATCTAAAATTTAAAATACACCGTTTTTTTAAAAACATTTTTGTTAATTCTATCTATAGCTGACTTGAGAGCGTGGTAGTTAAGGTGATAGAACAGTATTCCCATTAGTGCGTTAGTTGTAGATTCGAATTTAACTCAGGATATAAATGCTTTCATTTAAATTTGAGATTGTCTAAAGGCAAGAGTGCAAAACTTGGCAAAGGACAACCATGAAAATCACACTGATTATGGGAAGCTTTAATGTCACAAAAGATACAATGAAGGTGCGCCAAGACCTCCAGCCATGAATTGTTACGATTGGGACACATCTATGCTTTGAAAAACACTTCTAATCCATGTATTCCGGAGGCAAGCACCACAGTTCATAGTTTAAGGCCTCTAAAGTTGGACTGAAGCTTCAATCAACAAGCCTAGCCTGCTAACAATTGCACACCAGCTTACAATTTAGGACGTACAGTCACCACCAGGAGGATTGGTATTTGGTGTCACCAAAACATGCGAAACCATTCAGTAGATAATATACTAAGGAAAATTGGGTAATGACAGTGTTATTCAGAAGATTATTATCGATCGATTAAAGTACAGGCGATAACCATAAATACTTTTGATACAATTATGAACTGTCTAGACGGAACAACGACAAGTCTTTGATCGTTTCTTTAGAAGGCATATTCAAAGGAACTACGTATACATGTTTTTGACAAGACTGATTGATATGATGAGTGAGACGTCTGTGTTTATTGATGAACATGTATCTTTTGATCATGACTATTGAACTGTTTAAATAATATTTTAATAAATAATACCCTAATTAATGATACAAATATCAGGAGTTTGGAATTTTGAACTCTCAATTCTCTTTTTCTCTAATGACTTCTCCGTAACACCAAAATAAGCTTTAGTTTCTGGAATAACTTCAAAGTTTCATTCCCACTAACATTTTTTGAAGTCTATAAAAACCAATATATGCTGTGGTCTAAATAAGGAGAGCATTCTCTTCTTTTTGGTATGGCTTAATCAAAGCTTTTAGTATAAACCTTAAATTTTCTTAAGTAAGCAAACTCGATAAGCGGGACAACAGTTAATTCGTCGTCGAAGTTTGTTGTTTTACGAACAACTTTGACATTTTGCTACCGAACACTAGTTTTGGGTTATATGTATAAATTTGCATGCAAATCGACTTCTGCAAGTTGCATGAGCATATATAAACGGGCATTTAAAGAGTGATCGGGATATCGTCGGACAGTCTGGTTCTAATCGACCTCTGCGCCTGACGAAAACATAAAATATTAAGGGAAATGGTGACCGATAATCGCCATTCAATCTTAAGTGAAATAGTACTCGGTTTTTCGGACCTCTCTGGGCGATTTCGGGTATAGAACTAATGTGTGTACTGAAGCAGACTCGAATGATACGAGACAGAAGATTTTTTCGATCTTGAGACGAAAAGAAATGTTGGGAAGGGAGATTAATGAGGAAAATCTTATTGACCTTAAATTTTCTCACCCGGCCTAGCGGGTTGTGGATTTAATATGTGAAAAAATTCGAGTAAATTTTATTCCTAATGTATAGTAAAGCTATTTGTAATCTGTTGAATAATAACAAATTCGAAAGAACGAATCACTTAAATCGCTATATTCATGTTGGATATACAATTCCAGCCCTTTTTTTATTTACTCATCGTAGATCTTTTAAAATTGATGAACATAATGCAATCGGCGATTCAAATGTTTCGATAATGAAGAGAATTAAACTTGAATTGAACAATTCATGATGATGAAATATTATTGTCAGTTGCTGATAATGAATTTTGTTGATAATTCAAAGAAAAAAGCACCTTCATATAAGCAGAAACATAAATATTTTCAAGATAACTTTGGAATATTACATATTATGACTATATGCCACTAAATATGAGAATGGAAACACTTTCAACTTCAATAGTCGTATCAACCAAACATTACTCTTTCAGATATAGTAGATATTTAATAGATAACACTTTCGAAAAAATTTAATTTTTTATACCAACTTTTTATACTTTTCCTAAAGAATGTTGGTTTAGTTTTGGTTACTTCTTCAATGTATAATTAATTGAATATAGCTATAGAAAACAGTATTGTAGGGCTTGAAAGATTTGTGTGCGCAGATATCATTGTAATTGTTTAAACTTAAAAATAAGGCAGTAGCAGAAGAAATAAAAATACAGCGGTACCAAGATGACTTGCCAAGTTAACACACCATCGAAGAAAATAAGAACTAAACGTAAATAATAAATATGCTCTCGAATGAAAGTAAAATACGTTTCTCAGATATACAATTGTTAATTAGGTGGATTAGGCCTCCAGGGGATTCCACTACATAAAAAACGCGCCTAGAAACTCTACCTCATGGATAGTGTGGAAAAGAGTTAAATGTAAACAAAACAAATCTAATCTACAAACTATTATACCTGTGTTCTTAATTTTAGTTTTAAGTCTTTCGATAATATATGTATTAGATGTACTATAATGTTAAAATTAATTACATATAATAACATTTTTGTTCAGTTATTTTATTTATATTAGAATTTTCGTGTATGTCAAAATCAAACTGAACTAAATCTCAGAGTTGATTTCGGCAACATTGTAATGTTTCGACGTCACAAATATCCACGACGCATTACTAAAAAATTTTGAATAGATTATAGTTCCACTCAACGAACATAAATATTTCAATAAAATTATTAAAATTAAAATATAAATTATATGAATAATCTCGATGAAAAAAATTCGAATCGGTAATGGTATGATGTCTATAGTTCTTTAAAATATATACATATAATAGAGGTTGTGAAACTATGACTAAATTTTATTTACCATTCCTCGCTCAAAGCTCCGTAATTTCTGGCATTCATTATTTTTATGGGTCATAAAATAAGGTGTACTGTAGTAAATCGCTTAATGTCTCAAAGGTAACATAATTTCGTTGCCGAAATTGCGAGATAACGCCGCGAAGAAAACATACCAAACCGTAAAGGCAATAAAAATATAAATTTTCATATTATATTGGGTAGGTAAATCTAATTTACTTCATTACTTATGGAGCTTTAAATCGCTTTTTGCATTTCGCAAATTGGATCTGCTTGAAACCGCCAGTTTAGAAGCGAATTTCCATAATAAAAATAGCTGTTTAGACATACAATTTTGTAGACGAAAATGATTAGATTATAAAATAACTTCGGCGTGGTCTTAACGTCCAAGAGTGAGCTATAACGATTACCTTTTACTAGCATTGAATAACAACTGGAGTTGTCTCCAGTTCAATGATCTATTGTTACTTGATACTATATTAGTCTCGGATACAATTTTAATATCAAAATCTATCTCAAAGCGCATCTCTCAAATATGCGCATATTTGTAAATTTGTGATAAAGTGTAAAATCTAACATACAACGTAACTGATGTATTACACCTCTTGCTAGGATAAGTAAGTTCATAAAGTAAATAATGATTTATAACCAACTTTAAAAATATTTTCGCTACGTCCAATATAAATGGTAGATTACACTACAATACAATTAAAACGGTAATAGAAATATGGGTGTCGTCATTTTGCGACTATACAACAGTACGGTGATGATATACAGGTGATGGGGAAAGAAATTATCTGAATATATATAAAATTATAAATTAATAAATAAATGAAATTAATAATACAAACAGGAGGGCTAAAAGTATAAATACTGTATATACAATTTAAAAATTAGCACAAATACAGGGCTACAAAGACAAACATAACGAAGTAGAGGTTCTATCCAGACAGCACACATCAGCACCCATACCGAAGTGGTAATGGTTATTTGGTCAGTAACACTAAACTTAGCATAGGCTAAATTCTACGGAGAAAATCGATTTCTTATAGAAATCTGAGCAGTCCGTCTGTATTATTTCCTGTTAAAGCATTCCTAAAATTTTGCAGCCAATACTTAGCTCTAAATTGGATGAGCCGTGGACAGTCGTTCAGTATGTGGTAAACTGAAAGAGGGACCCGGTGACAAATCTCACAGTGAGCAGGCGGGCTCCAAGTCATCAAATAACCGTCTGAGAAACGACAGTAGCCCGATCTCAGTCGATTCAAAGTTACGGCATGGTAACGAAGGGGAGGGACGCAAAGAGAGGAGAAAAAATCAGCTTTAACCTCAAAGAGCTTGTTGTGGTTGGCTAACTGCGCGCAACGACCTTGTATCTATTTATAAAACAGGAAACGAATGGGATAAGGTCGGTATGGACACATACGTCAGTGATGGGGAGGAGGAGGAGGCTGCCGATTTAACCGCACCGGCCGCGCGCTCATTTCCCGGTATACCAACCTGAGAAGGGATACACAGTAAACTTGTCCTGATCCCATTCAGATAGAAAGTAAGGACGAATGACAGTGAGTCGGTGACATTCGAGAGCATTTCGGGAGTCGGTCAGGATTAGCCATTCTTTGAAGGATTGTGTTGTGATGTAGGATAAAGCTTTGAGTATCGCGAAAAGTCCAGCGGTCAATGCTGAATCCTGTTCAGGGTGCTTGGAACGGAATGGCCGGTTGTTCATCACAAATGCACTGCTAAGCCCGCTGAGAGCCATCGATATATATGTGCTTGCGGCTAGGGTAAGAGTGGAGAAGTTCACAGAACTTGGACCGAATAAGGAAATGCAAGAATAATAAGGTAAGTTCTCTTTTATAAAAATACATATATATTTATGAACGGGATAGTGAAGGTCCAAGGGGGAAAAGTGGGGTAGTGGAGATGGAGGTAATGCAACAAGTCAATTCCAGCTCTGAAAAGAAGTCCAGGCCGTGTGGATGACTCCAAGTGCAGGTCAGATTTAAGGAAGATGATTGATCAAACAATCTCACAGCGAACTTAAGTGAAAGTAAATCTCTACGATAAGAAAGAGGTAGGGTGGATGTAAGACTGCACGAGTTAATTGCAGGAGAGAATTAAAAGGTACCCAGCGATATTCTGTGTGCAGCAGTTTGAATGGCATCTAAGGATTTGAGGTAAGTTGGAGCAGCAGCGGCGAGGAATGGGAAGCCATAGTCTAGCTTAGGAAGGATTATAGAGGAATATATTCTGAGTATACTTCCCTGGTCTGCACCGGTGTGCTGGTTAGATAGCCAACGCAGGATTAGCATGTCTCTGGAACAGCGAGTTTTAAGTTCGTTGATGTAATGCTTTCAGATTAGCCGGCATTCGAAAATGAGTCCCAGGAACTACGAGGAATTTGTTTACATCATTAAGCCAAAAGGAACTAAAGAATTGCAAAATTCAGTAAATATTTATTTATATATGTATTATATTACTTCAAAAGAGGTTTGTGAAAATTATTATTATACCAGGAGAATAGCCAAAGCTGATGAGCAGAACTTGCTTTAATACCTTGAAAGTATTTTTTACTCAACCTATTTACTAAGAGTAAGGTTTGTGATTCGATTGAATCGATTTACAAATAATCATTAAACGAAAATCTTTGAACAAATAAATGGAAAATGATACGAAATACTGTCTTAATAACTACTGTTAGCAAAAATAGTGGATACATTTAAATCTACCTTAAGGGTGATCTGTACCAAATTTTAAAACGATAACATAAAAAGTTAACAAGACTTTCTTGCATTAATAGAACAACAAAAGTTTTTAAAATGTGCTTTTTGATGAAATTTATTTTAGCTCTATTTGTAGATTCCTAAGTATTCAAAATGATAATAGGTTCATTTGATAATGATTTTCTAACCCACAATAAGTGTTTTCAATTGATATACATTATTTAAAGACAAATAACGAAAATGGATGTCCTGGATATGCTTCAACACCTACTGATTAGAAATACGTCAACCAAATCCAAATTTTGATTCTCAGAAATGACAGTTGGAAAACCTTTTGATAGTACCAGCATTCCATTGGATGAACTCGTTAGATTTAAGGGGATAATTTTGTTTAAGTCGCATGTTTTCTTATTTGGTATCAAAAAATTTATATTTTTCTATAAAAAATATCAATTGATTCATGTGAGATAGTGATCTCTGGTTATTAAAATGCCATCAACTACCATTCATATTTGATTGAAACTGAGTTAGTATTTTGTCAGTCGGTAAATATAAATTAAATCTTTTATGTATTTGAGTTATTTGTAACAAGACTGTAGAAAAAAGCATTTTCTACAATAACACCTTAGCTTTGAATAATCTCCTTCAAACTGATAAAAGAAGAAGTTGACCGATGATGACTTGAATACTGATTTTGATGATTTTGTTTTCGTGGTTAATGAACTGCGTTGCAACAGTTATAACGTTATTTTTGTTTATTAATATTTTATATAAATTAGCATTTTGTTATGTCATTTTCAAGATAAATCAAAGCTTAAATTTGATGCGGCAACATGGTGACGTTGTGATGTCATTTTTTCATGACGTGTATTCGCTGTTTTATTGACATTACTGTATATAGTCTTGCTATATATATGGTGGAATCACCAGTGTGTATTATAAGATGCCAAAATAGAATCAAACCGTTATTACCGATATCTACCGATAAAACCTATAAAACTACCTATATACTGTCTATAAAATGCAGCAGACACATAGTCATCCACTTGCATGGCAATGCTCGATCACAGATTACAAAAGTTGTGAAGAATGAGTGAAGAGTTGACATGGTTACAGCTCGGGAAATATCAATGAGAAAACAACGCGACTATTTCGACGTGATATCGCCATAATTCCTCTCAATAAATCTCGTTTCAAAGCAAATAGTTTCAGGAAACATTAGAAAGCATGTTCATTAACGGAAAAACTGAGAAAAATGCTTAAATAAAATGCACTAAATCCAAACCGAATTGCTTCAAATGGATGGAAATAATTATATTTTTAACCAATAAAGTAAATTTTATTGAAGCGAATTGTTTTTCCCTGTATTGTTTAATAATTTTCAATACTTTCTAGACCGAATATTTATACAATATTAAATTTGCTATTGTATTTTATAAATATTCCTACGTATAAAGTTCCTATAGCATGAAATATCAAATCGTTTACATTTGACAAACTCTTCAATTTCGTTACGTTTAATTAAAATCAATTTCGTTCCGAACGTTGTAACGTCCAACATTTAGTATCCTCTTTCAATTAATATTTAAAATGTTTGCATTCCGTGTTCTTGCAATGTGTTTTTTAAAATCGATTTTTTTAATAAAACTGATCAATCCTGCCGCCTCGTGTGGGCGACAAGAGAAAAATTCAGCGGTGTTTAGTTGGAAATTTGCTCGACAATACCTGTAAATAATTATATTTGGTGAATCAATCCACTCGGTAATAAGCTTTTCGATAACGAGAAAGTTTTATGAAAGTACAATCCTAGTCGGGGTACAAATCACCGAGCAGGTGTTTTGCCGTGATATATTATGGAACATTTGTCACTGAGGAGAATATTTGAAAATATAACTCAAACAACTCCATTTAATTCATTGATGGAACACTCATTGTTAAAGTATTTCGAGTAATTAATCTCTACATGTTTCAATTTCCAAATGTTTAACAAAAAATATATATTAGGATTGGGAATTAGTTTTGAGGGACTTAAAAGTAAATAGCGTGGAGAGGATCATGAAGCGTACGCACAGAGAAAATAAATATTTAACTAGTCACGAAGGTATTTCATTGGTTTATTTCGTTTTTATGGTGTATTTGTTTTTATTTTCAGCACAATTTTCTGAGTGCGGAAATAAAAAAGAGTACTTTTAACAAGTTCCTATATTTAAGCGATTAATTTATAATCAAAATTAGTTCGTTATAAAATAGTGCAATACATAATAGTGCATATTAGTTTTAAGAATACAACCGGGCCTGCGGAAAACAAAATAATGAGGCATCATTTTACTTTTCAGAAGTTTCCGACTCTTATTTCGAAAATAGATAGGTCATGTAAAAATCCCATATAATCGAGGTTAAACATATTTAGTGTGGGACTCCATCCATTTTTAACCGATTACAAAAAAGGAGAATGTTCTATGTTCGGTTGAATTTTTTTTTGATATCTCCGTTAATTATGGACCGATTTTCAAAATTATTTCTTTTTGCGAAAGAGTAAATTTCCGAGGTGGTCCTCTTGGAACCAAGTCAGGAATTGGTGGTAAAAGGAGGGGGGAAATCGACGGAAACTCTCAAACTTTAAAGGCACCTACAATGTTTTCATTTATTTTTTATCTATAATATCATATAATATAATCAGATATTCAGATAATCAGATAATCAGATATTTGTGTATAATGGTGTTGCGGATGATATAACTGATGTGATGGAAATTCGGAAGTAATTCGGTGTAAAAGCCATTCAGTTTGCAGTACTATATTATATAGGAGTAGAATACCGCAGGCAACTGCTTCTATGCTGTAATTGGTAGGGCGTTCAGCTCATATGCGGAGGTCGCGTGTTCGATTCCCGACGGGGCCAACGACTTTTTGTTATTCTGGTTTGATTAGAACACTTGTTATATCACCTAGACTAGGGGGCCTGAAGCGTTCCTTGTTTTGAATCAATGTTTTTTATTCCTATTTTTCCTCGTACCGGCTACACATTTACTTGGCTTACCCATTGTAATACTTAATAAAATAACCGCGTAATTTATTGAGTAAATATCTAACACAAATCTAAAAAAAAAATAATTAAATCACTAAAAGGTCAAAAATAATCAAACTTTTCCAAAATACGTTTCAAAAAAGAAAATATGTACCCAATAATCGTTGTAATAACTAAATAAATACAAACAAAATCTTATTTCACATATCTAAACTACGTATTTTATATTCTACTATTTAAACACAATTTTATTTAATATCTAACTAAACCTATTTATCTATTAACAATATTATTTTAACTACTACCGACTGAACTAAACTAAATCGGCGAACATACACTTGATTAGAGAAATGATTAATTAGTTAAAAATTATATTTTTTTCGTATTCTACAAAAACCTAATAATGCAGTTATGGAGTACTGCTGGCGATCCTAATATACAAACCATTTACTGGTTCCAAATGAAGAGTTGTGTGCTATTGTAGTGACACAATACTATGTCTATAAAAAGTGATGTACATTTAGTATCCGTAAGGAATGCAACTCAAAGTGTTTGTGTTAAGTCCTTCAAAAGACTAATAAATCTACTAAGTGATTTTGAAGTGCGTAAACTTAAACCCTCAAGGCTAGTTAAAGAAGTAACATTAGAATAATGTACACATATTACTCATTTCCTACATGTTATGTACACAATAGATATCACAAGATAAATTTCTTGACCACTGGACAGATTGTTTAGCCATTAAAGGTACTTACTTGGTACAGGTTGGTACAGGCATTGATGACCACAAATTTCTATTACATTATACTCGTATGAACAGATAGACTACATACTACAAATCTATTATTGAAGCCTATGTTTGATCACTGTCACCTCATTATTCACCTCTTATTGATTGTGATCTGACAACCAATGCATTTGTGACTAGTTTAATAATACTAGTGGACGTACTAGTTATATTCTTAATTCCCATTAAAATAACTGTTTAAGAATGAAAATAAGAATGGAAAATTTGACACAAAGTGCAGGTGTAGTATTGAACAAACTTTAAAGATTGACATATTTAGCGGTTGCCATTTTGCTTACGAATGCTACCCAGTGTCATATTTGCGAAACAAACCCATTAATCACATATCTAAATGTATTTATGTTCAAATGTATTTCCATAATATTATATGTAATATATAATCCATAAGGGAATACTCACTACACGAGAAATAGCGTCAAGTATTTCATATACTAATGCCAAATATGTATATGTATTGCCATTATACATTTTAAATACAAGCATTTTAAATACTGCGCAGCCCTGAACGAGCCTAATAAATAGAAATAAAAATGACCACAAAATATATTCATCGATACTTGGAAAAACTAAAAATACTGCTTCTAAAGATTGTTAAACAAGCTGGAAAATCAACTCGAAGACGCTGAAGCTAACACTTTTCCAAGCAATTACCAAAAACCAGCAGCATCAAACAATTCAACCTCAAAACCTAATGATCTAATTCAAGTAAGTTAGATCTTCCAGAGACATTAAGTATTCATTTCCGGAGAAACATTTAAAGCTTTCATTAATTCAGCTTTAATGTCTCCAATTAGTTCAAAATGATGGTCACGAAGTGGTTTTCTAAGTTTATAGAATAGTCAGTCCGATGGAGCTAAATCAGGAGAATAAGGAAATTTGAAATGCGTTGATTTTTGAAGAAATAGATTCAAGAAAAGACGCGAACGAAAAATGACAGCAAAGTTTTTACAAGGATATTTAATTTTAAATATAAGTCTATTATTCTTCATCATTATAGTTACGCGCAGAAACATGCAACTTTTTAGAGAATAGAAAAAACGTCTGAAACAACCCGAATGGATAAGAGTAATACATATTTATCAAGCAGCCTGTAGCCGACCAAAACGTAAATCTTATTACAAAATAGCAATTGGATGTAATGAAACAGAAAACACTGTGTTTAGGAGACAGACCGTTAGTCGAAATTAAGGAGCGATGTCCGAGATAATGGATAAAAAACTTTGAAATGGAATACATGAAAATTCGAAAGTTCATTGAACTTCACGACTAGACGATATCTACTCTTATTTTATTAATAATAGGGCGACATTCACGTATATAAATTCTAATATTTGAATGATGAAAATCTACTTTTACATATACGGTTTTCGTTACACAAAAATAATAAAGACTAGATCGAATATCAATGCAATATGAAATAAACATGATGACAATAACAAAGAATCACAAAAACCTTTTCTAGGTTTATGATAACAATTTAGTAAAAATTTAAAAAAAAATCGTTTATTATTACAGGTGTACAGCTGTTACTTTAGTGAAATTATTTTCATGAAACAATTATTTGGTCGACTAAATATTGAAATATTAAAACACTCATATATAGTCCTTATAACAAAACGACAAACAGTCATCAAAATTAACGCCGCAATGTTGCCGCATTAAATTTAAATTTAGGTTTATTTTCACTCTAAGAGCAAAAAATTAATGCTAGTAAAATAATGAAACAAAAATAATGTTATAAAACATAATTTATTTTGTGTTATTGCAATAGGAATTGCATTATTTTAAAAGCATTGTTTTAATGTTTCACTAAACCCCTTCGTGGATTATCTTTACATTATTCAAATCGTTTGCTTTCTTACAGTATATGCAGGGGTGACATACATCCTTCAAAAAGCTACATATGCTTAAGGTTTGTATGGATACTTCCCATATTAGTAGTTTTCTCTGAAGCTTGTTGAAAGAATGAGTCAATACACGACATTCGTGTGCGAATCTATTCAGTGAAGAATTTCAGCTGTTTTAAAAGCAAATGATGGCACAAGGTATTCAGATTATTGAGTTCGTCCTCTGTTTATCATTTATTTGTGAGTACAGTATGGTAGCGATCAAATATCCATTGTTAACATATATAAAAATTGTATTAATAACTATGATAAATACAACATAGGCAAGAAAATTGATTTAGTTATTTAGTAAGTTTCTGTTTGTAATGTTTATAATGAACAATATCGTAGAAGTTTCAATTTAAGGGATTTAATACAAAACGTTCTCTGTTATATTAAATTATGTTAAAGTATATTTGAAAGCTTTTCTACTAGAAAAATAGTTATTGGTTGCAGGTTTCTTTATTTTGTTACTAATTAATTTTGTTTTATTTATCCAGTTATATTATTTTAAATTTAAATTCATTTTATATTATTGCTAAGCGTAATTTTAGATATTAATCCGAGCCGTTAAAGGAAATTGTATTAACTAATCAATGCATATGTAATATTACGACTATTATTTCATCGACCGATAATGAATCAGGGGGTAGATAGTGCAGGAAGGATAGCAACCTTACGCATTACTGATATGATATTCGATATTGCTCAGTGGATTTGTCACGTTATCGTACCATGAAAACTCATCTTCTCAGCTAACTTTTCATTCTAAGGAAGTGTCTTGAAATATTTGAGGCTATAGTCTCTTAAAATCAATGGATCAAAATCATTAAAATCATCTTAAAATAATTTCAATAAATCTAGCGAACAGTATGTTTTCGAAATTATATCTGTATTTATTATTTTTTAACTACACCAAATGCTTGGTAGAAATTATTGAATAATAATTCAACTTTCTCTCTACCCAGTACCTGAGCTCAAATAATGCATATTAGAATTTATTTAGAATTATGTGCTTTAAACACATGGAATCATTGAATAATTCTCTATCAGTTAGGAATATATGAAAATACGACTGTAATCAGTGTAAATAACTGCAGACAGCTTTTTGATAAAATAAGAATTTTTTGAATATTTCAGTTATTCAATGTATGGAGAAGCTACTCATGGAGCGTTCAAAACTACATTTTCGATTTTCATTAATTTGAATCTTCGAGCTGAAGAAGTCTCTTGCCAAATATCGTCACCATTATTTGTCAGTTTTGGTGTCAACGGGTTATAAGCGGTAATTTGACTGGTATAGAACGTATTGTTGCCAAAAGACCAGCAATAGAGAGTAACAAATGCAATGTCATTTCCTTCCACGATAAACAACGTCCACCATGTCCAAAAGTTGTGAAGGTTATGGTGTTGGTAGATAGAAGATGTAGTTCTGCCATACTCAGTGTACTTATCACAGCATACTGCCTTTTCACTACCATTTAGAAAATGAAAATATTGCTTATATTACATCAATTTAAAATAAATTATTAAACGATAAATTGATCAGAATACATGTAGGCGCCTAGTATTTGCATTGTCAAAACTTTTTTATTAAGGCTTAATAACTTAAAATTAATTTTATTTTTAACTGTGATATAAAAAAGATATTTGTTCTTAGTTCGGAAAATGTCGAGTGTTGAACCAACAACAGATCATGTGTCTTTGCTTTTAGTTAAAAATTATTACTATATTAGTTAAAAAATATTACTAGAACTTCACTTTAGTACTTTTTCTTGACCAGATTTATGGAAAAAAACAAGCACATATCCATCAAAAGCAAATATTTCAACTGAACTGCCAGCTCCAAACTTTAACAATAGATGTTTGAAAAAATGATTCGTAATATACTTAAAACCTGTTAACAGCATCTTAGGCACGGAACTCAAAAGAAGCTTATAAAATTCAACAGTAAAATAATGGTAGACAGCACTGAACTATAATTAATTATATTTCACGATAATGTTTCTAATTTACAAAAAGCTCAGCTCATTATCTATAAGGAACCATTTAGATTAGTGGTTATTATTTAGCAATATTATCAACGTTACGTCAACCTTGCGGATGTTATTATGCCTTGTCAGTTTTTGTTAATGACGAATATACGAAGAATGTATGTATCCATAATTCGTCAAATAAATAGACTAGTAATAAACGAGATTCGCCATTACTACCCACAGCAAGCCATTACTAACATAACTAGGACCAAAGATAATTAGGGTTAAATATTATCAAGACCTATCAAGCAAAATCATTGATTTAATTGGAATATATTGTACCATTTATAGACTAACTCTGATAGCCAATTTATAAATACATAAAACACCCAGTATAGCATTTTTTTATCTGTAGCTATACGGAAGTTTCGTTTTATTAAAAATGGTTCTTTTGATAGCACGATATTTCGTTTCAAAACGATTTTTCAGTCTTTCAGTGTTTTTCGAACTATATGATAGATTGTTCCATCGATTTTATTCCATATACGACTATTTCCATTATGAATGTTCTGAATGTTTTGGTTTGAAATTACATATTGTTGGAAGGTGTATTTCTTGCATATATTTCTGATTAATTCAATGGAAGAATGTTTAAAATAAGTCACTCTGTACATAATATTCGACCATATTAGTCTAAAATACTGTCGCTTTACTTAGAAAAAAAAGATTCTATCCAGCATTAACCCATACTCTATTATGACAAGAAGTTTCTCACAATCTTCTAGCATCTAATACGGAATAGTTCTGACTGTCTTTATAACCATCCTCACCATGCTATCCTTCCTGCACTATCTACAACCTGATTCATTATAGGTTGATGAAACAATAGTGGTAATATTACATATGTATTGATTAGTTTATACAATTTCCTCTTACACAGCTCCTATTAATATCTAAACTTACGCTTCGCAATAATATAAAATGAATTTAAATTTAAAATAAAATAACTGGATAAGTAAAACAAAATTAAATAGTAACAAAATAAAGAAAAGTGCAACCAATAACTCTTTTTCTAGTAGAAAAGCTTTCAAATATACTTTAACAAAATTTAATATAACAGAGAACGATAACGTAGTACGCTAATTTTGTGATGAAGCCAATGTTTGTTTATTAACCATTAAATTCACGTCCGTTGAAAAGTGAAAATAAGGATTGTCTGCCTAGGCTTTGGAGGTGTCCTAATCCTTATGTTACGATGACGCTATTTACAGATTGGTTTACTAACTATTTTGTGCCTAGTGTTAAACATTATTTCGCCAGAAAGTCACTAACATTTGAGGTATTTCTGCTTATAGTAGTATATTAATATTGCGATCGGACATTCCGAGACTTCAAATTTAATCGACTCAATCATTTCTTACAATACATGGAAGCAGGTCCTCCGTTGACTGTTACTGAAAATTGGAAACAGTTTAATATTGCTCATTACTAAAGATGCAGATTTAAGGCTATCAACTGTAAATGCAAGCTAAAAAATATATGGCCGGAAGTTGCTATCGATATCTCAACATTTCCCGACAAAGAAGTTATGCACAGTTATTTATAATAGCATCTTGGATGAGTGAATTCATTGTTTGATATATCTCTAGGGTTGGGAAACCTCGGCCTAGGAGGCATGGCCAGATTATACAGTTCACCATTTATGGATGGCAGGAATTATATTTTCGAAAATTTGCAGATAGTTTAGCGAGTTAAAACGCATAAGACAAACTTTAGTATGGCTATTAAGTGAGATCAATTCCTAAAAGTCCCCTAGTTGTTTCATTATAGTTACAGTATATTATAGTGCTATTAAATAAATAGTCGTACCGATATGCAACAATTTTGTTACCTAACTCTACATAGAAAGACACCTCTTAGAATGTTGAAAATATGTAAAATTTTATATCGGTAAAATTTAAAAAAGTTGAACTATATTAAACCCATTAACGAGCGTGATTCGGAGTGTTAGTGCGAAGTACTCTGAAAGACTATTAGTGCATCTCAATGCACTCGCCAAACAGTTAAATGTGGGCGATGACAGTGAAGTGCGTATAGATATAGAGTGAGATTTAATAATCTCTAGAATAGATTTTATAATAAGTTAGGATACTTTAAAATAAGTTAGAATAATATCTAGAATAAGATTTAGATTATGAGTTGTACTGCAGATCACTTTCTGAAGTGATCTACTACATGTCGGATTAGTTATAACTGAAATCATATAATAATACTTACTGTCTACGGGCAGATTGTTGACGTCCTATGAGATTAATAAAAAAATATATAAGAGAAAGCTTCGGCGATAGTAAAATATATTTTTTCCTACTACGAAATTAAACTATGAGATCTTAACATGGGTGTTAAGAGATATATAAAAATATTTCTACATATAATATGCGTGTAGAAAATTTATGTTTAAAATTACGTGACAACCTTAACTAAATATCGACGTATACTGCAGAAAATTCTTTACACCACCTGGAACTGAAATTTTATTTTTGCAGCGGAAAATCTTAAAACTTATATTATTTGAGTAATGGCGTAATATATATTATACCAAACTGGGCGTGGTGGAGTTACAGTTATTTTTGAAGCCCTGTGTTTAACATGAATTTTATTATTTATCTTTTTTTTTGAAAGGGTGGTATATTTTTTCTCAGTTATAAAATATAGATTCACCAGAAAATGGCCGAAACACACACAATCACATCATTGGCCGAAAGATCAAGTAGTATGCTACCAAAAGTTATGTGATATTTTTGATAGGAAAATTTCGTATAAATATTTTTATTCGATATAAAGCAAGATTATTGATTTAAATATATCTCGCCATATCCCTTCTGGATATCAGTTGTTTCAATCGATATTAGATAGTCTCGACAGACAGCAGTTTCACTTTTATAATATTATTTTTAATATATTCTATAAAAATCAACGAATTATCTCCTGAACTATTAGAACTATTAAAAAAAGTAAGTCATATATATATTTTTCCTAAAAAATATACATCTAGTGAAATTGAAAATGTATTGAAATTGGCTTTTACTAAATTGTGCTTCAAAATTAATACACAAACTGTATAGTAATTAAATAACTACATATATCCTTCATTTAATTTAA
Organism: Rhynchophorus ferrugineus; assembly: GCF_030347505.1. Taxonomy (NCBI): domain Eukaryota; kingdom Metazoa; phylum Arthropoda; class Insecta; order Coleoptera; family Curculionidae; genus Rhynchophorus; species Rhynchophorus ferrugineus. Next base: position 12,785,137 of record NW_027472590.1, read on the forward strand.
GATACATTATTCCACAAATATCTCCGGATTTGGCACATGCACATATTGAGACCCATTTGATTTTAAAAGAAAGAATAATAGCAGTTTGGCGCTTGCGTACATACAGCTTTATTTTCTTACATTATTTTTACCATGAATATTAGATAAAAGGTCGATAATTTATATAAGCAGGTAAATAGGTGCAGGAGGTAAATAAAAATGGTAAATCTTAGAAATAACAACCTTTATTTAGAAAAAATCAATTAAGCAATAAGTATAATTTCTATATGGCTTTCTATTTTCATAAAAACGCCATATTTAACTTAATATACAATTAACAAGAACTCCAAGAAGCGTGTAAATAAACATTACCATAAAAAAGACCAAAATCGTTTAGATCAAACCCAGCCATTATAGTTAAAGCCAAAAGAAAAAGCCACCACCATATATGAAAGAAATGAAATTCTCTTAAAAATCTTCAAATATGATTGTACTTAATCGATAAGCTCCATTAATAAATTGACTACCTCAAGCTTTCGATTAACATATTGTATATTTAGGAGCCTAAAATGAATGGATTATCGTACTTTTAAGCTGAAAAAAATCTGAATCAATACATTTTAGTTGTTATTTTAAAAAAACCAATAATTTATTTACCTATACTCTTACATAATGATATATTGTATTTTCCTTGTCATTAGATCATTAGGGTGTCGTTGCTAGTTTAGTATTAGTTTAGTTTAGGTTTTTGGTAGTTTTATATTTTGTTTATTTGATCCAGCTCTATTTTTGTTAGTAAATTTAATTATTTGGTATCACTTAACACTATTTTTACGTCTTAGCAATATGCTGTCTAATATCTTCTTCTCCCATTCTCTGAATTTCACATTCTTCGAATTTCACTCTCAACAGATTCTAGTCGTGCTCGCTGTTGTTGTGTTTGATGTGCACGAACTCGTTGCATTCTAAGCCTATCTACTTCATTGTCACTCTCTAAAGAACGCAATTCTGATATAGCGATAGCGAAGACTATTTTCTTGATCTATCTCTCTCTGGTCATCAGTGCGGTTAGCACGAGAGGGAGCTCTTCGCACATTTGATTAACTGTGACGACCTAAGTCAGGTCGTCCTCTCCTCGGTATCGTAAATCGGTCCAGCCGTTCTCAACTTTAGCGAGACTAACGAACAACGATTCATTTATGTATATATATATATATATATATATATATATATATATATATATATATATAGATAGATAGATAAATGTCCAACATAGAAAATAATTCATTCATATTCGACAACAGTAATTTTATCTTAGAGTGTCGCCATATATATTCGGCTGGAACATATAACGCACTTATAACGGTTTTTATAAAGCGGCTACAATGGCTGTCCTTGACAGCATTCGATTCGATAATGTTCAATACTGATTGTCTTTGGATTGAAAAAGGGACAGTTTTTCAGACCGCTAAAAGAAATTGCCTGCCAAGCTGGCATCTTCAATTCAATTTTATTTCCTTTCAATACGTATAATATGATAGATATATTTCTAGCGAAGCTATTTGTCACCACTAGAGCTGCGAAAGAGTAAAAAGTTTTCACTACGTTTTTTGTTATTGATTGTTTTCTGTTGTAGTTAGTATTGAAACAATAACTCATTCTTAGGTAAGAAATAACGCTATAAAGAATATGAACTAGCATCGTTTTAATATAAATTACTTTTAAAATGAAAGTAAAATTAAATATTTAACTGTTAAAATAAAACTAACAAACATTTAAAAACGTCATACAGTTTTAAATTCTGCTATTTCAATAAGTTTCTCAATACAATAACAGTATTCTATTTACTCTTATTGTTATTCAATATAGTAAATAAGCGCTAGTTATAGAACGCTTAGACATCTTAGACATTCGTTTAGACATAAATTTAAGGTAATGCTGGTTTCGGTGATTTCCAAATAGCTAGAGGTAGGGAAAATCAAAACTACACTGAAAAAGTGTATTGACTAAATGAAAAGTAAAATGGAACAGTTTTCTGAGGCGTATGTGACTGATGATAAAGTGAATCTACGTACAGCTTATGGTGTGAACAGCAAGGTGTATTTTATTACGATCTAAACCGAATAAAACTGTTGCTACAGATATCTACAGGCGTTAATCTAGTAAACTTATTGTTGTAGAAAATACCATAAGTGGCGATTAACAAACGCAAACTTATCATTTTGCATGGCAACCGTCAGCGACAGGTTACAGAAGTTATGAATGATATAATACCACGGCCTGTGGAACACAGCATACTAACCAACGCACAGCGTACTAAGTAAATAACGCCTTCTAATTACTATATTTTAAATCCTTGCCGTATGGCTTAATTGACAAATATATTGTACTAATTTTTTTCAACAAATGCGATTACAAGGTGAGAAAATGATCAAAATACTTCCAAGTACCCAATTATATAAAAATAAAACTCTTAATATTTAATTCTACTAAAAATTACCTTGAAAAATAATAATTTATCTAAATAATTCGGATTATTATAGATTTTTTGGTTCTAAATTAATGGTATAAAGGAGGATATTTAAATAATTCTACAATCTGTTTTCACTTCTCCTAATCGGTAATTCTACACTGTGAAGTTAGATATGATAATTATATATCAAATTTTGGTGTCATAGACAACGACTGTAGCAGAGAGTGAAGATTATACAGATAATGAGGTTATGAAGAGTTTTTGCGGAATACAATTACTTCTTTTTTGTGAGCTTTTTACCAGCAGAGACGATACCAAGTGTTTTCTAAACAAACAAAAAAATGAAATAGTAACAGTAAAAAAATGTAATCCATCAAGTCTGAGTTTGTCGATTGTTGGACTGGACTAAAAGAAATCGAAATATTCTGAAGACGAATGAGTGCAGACTATGATAATAATAAACAATATTATACGAAAAAAAATCGCGTTTGAAGTACGTAGAAACTTTACAAACGGCGCAAAGTTTGTGCTAATGCCAGGGTATTTAATAAGTATTTAATGGGAATGAAAATGAATTGTTCTCCATGTGCTGCAAAAAACTGGATATCCAATTTGGATTCCGAAATGATCATATAATAATCGAGTAAGTGTTGTAGACACCATCAACTGTTTAGAAAGTGTATTTGTTACAAAAGTCAAGCCTTTGACAAAGTCTAGCATGATAAACTGGCATACATACTAAAACAGACGCTTTTACATTCATGTGCACGTTAGGCTGAAAATATGCGACATCTCGAGTCTCAGCAACTGATTAATATAGAGGAATGGGAGCTGCGTTCATAGATTGAAGCTGTCGCATAAAAATGTAGGAAGAAACCTAGTGCCTTATTGTTTTGAAGCACATTGATATGGCGCAGAATAGAGAAGGGAAACCAATTAGACCAAATACATCTTTAGTGGCTCGGTCGAAGCAGGTACAGAAGCGGCTCCAAATCTTCAGTCAGCGACGACATGGATATTGAAATTCAAAAATACGGATTCTCTCACTATACGCACCAAATCAAAATAATATCTATAAAAATCTGCAGTGTAATATGAATGGACTTAGATTCAGCGAATTGAACATGATACTGTAGAGTACCAGTAGTAAACCTTCCATCTTGATTCTTCAGGAAACAAGTCTCAAGAAATCAGACATCAAAGACTTCCAGTACGTGAGAAAGAATAGAACTGACCATCTAAGACCTCTGAAGGAGTAGTTATCATGGTCAGTAACGATATGATATACGACGAAATCACACTAAATACAAACCTCGAAGCAGTGGCCATTAAAATAAACTTGTCCGACAAATCTATTACTCTCTGCAACTTATACATATCTGCTTCAATAACCATTACCCAAACTGACATAGATATTCTAATATCGCAACTACCTGACCCAATAATAATAATGGGAGATTGAAACGCTCATGCACACGAGTGGGGTTCACCAACATACAATCAAAGAGGTCACCTTATGGTTTAAATGGTTTACGGGAATAGCCTTCACACCCTCAATAAGAGCTCTCTAACGTTCATATCATCTTCAACCGGAAATTACTCATATCTCGACTTGGGATTATGCTGCGCTACTCTACTGAACCAATTACAGTGGTCAGTCCTTGATGACTTGAATGACAGCGACCACTACACAACAATTATCGAACTAGAATATCCTACTTACACACCACATATAATATCTATTACCAACACAAAAAATATTGACTGGGACATATACAGAAATTACATCACATTGCCTTCTTTCACATTTAATATAGACTCATTGGTAGCAAACTTCACGGAAGCCATTACTAGAACAGTTGAGCTGTTATCCCCTAACTTCCCATAAGTCCCCCGTTCCTTGGTGGGATAATGATTGCAAGAAGATGTCGGTGATGTTGGAAGGACACTTCGGGCTTCCTGTTTCATAGAGTAAATTGACGGCAGTACAAGATGTACAAGACAAACGATTAGTTATCGCCTCCAATTCAATGAGCTCCTTAACGTGCCACCAACCACATTTACCTCTACACCTGCTTAGGAGTTCTTATCCGTGAACTAACCTTTATATTGAAAAGGAACGACAAAACTATCACCTTTATGTGGCTCCCCTCTCACTCTGGGATCAATGAAAATAAAAAAGCGGATTACTTAGCCAAGAAGAGGGAGGGATCACTTGCTGAAAATTTCCTCTTCTGAAGTAGAGATATGAAGCATCACTCTACTAGAACCTTTAGACTTCTAGACCAACTCAGATGGGATCGAACAGAAAGCAACAAGCTTTGGGAGGTGAAATAAGAGTACTATCAGGGCCTTAACACCACTAACACAGCAGGCGCAACTTAAGCTTATTCTCGCGTCTCAGAATTGGTTACTGCAAACTGACCCATGAGTTTCTCATTAAAGGAGGAAGTCCACCACAAACACATACTAATCGAATGCCGAAGATATAATTCGCAACGACGGTTGGTCAACCTGGGAGAGACGATGGACCAGTGCCTGAGGCTGGTGAACCTGGACAAGCTGATTAACAGGACAATTACTAGAAATATAATAGTGTCCATCTATGTAATATTGTGCATGTTTGTTTGAATTTTTTGTATCACTGTCATGGGTTATGCGACCATTATACTGTAGCATTCATATATCCATAAATCTATATGCTTTTACATGTTTTGCTAATCATCTTGCGACATACTTGTAATAACATTATATACTTTAACTGATACTGTAAATGTGTTATATATTGTATATCTGTAAACAGACTCAAAATAGTCCCGGAGGCCAATGGGTCTATAATATACAAATAAATAAATAGTGGTTCGGAAAAATTTTAATTGCTTGCGTTTTGAGGCATTTGCCGTATAGACCGCACTTTGTTCTACCTGATCGCTATTTTTTGTTCTCTGCAATGTATCCTTAATGGTATAAATCTTAATCTAGCCTTAACTGTGACAGTCACTTAGTTTAGTTTCATGCCTACAAATTCCAGAAGCTTCCTAACAGATTGGCAGTATCCTCATAAAGTGTTAAAAGGTATGAATACAGTCAAATGTACGCTCCATCATTAAGTTTGTGTTTGAATTTTTTAAAATAAACTCGCTTTGAGAAAATGATGAAAAAATAATACATTCCCAACGCATTATGTTGATTCCTAATGGTCACTTCCAACAAAAATCTAGTACTCAAACCTTCTCAAACAAAATAACGGAGTAATATATAAAAATTAAGGACACATCTTTGACAAGACGAAAACAAATCAATGCAGCACCTTTCGGAACATATTTTCTGCACCTATTTTTTATATTCGAAGTATTTCAACGATTTAAGTCATTACTGTGAAGCGATAATATATTTATCTTCAACATTTACAAAATCCTCTTCTAGGCTATGCTACAAATTATTTATTACGCTTCCAACGAGTTTATTATATGAATTCACAAAAATTTTGGCCTATAACAGGTAAATTGAAAAGTCCCCAGCCTACTATAGTAAAACGCATTTTATGGCAATTTTTTTTAATGAACATAATTTCCTTCAAGCATAATACACTGATCATAGAGACTCTCCAATTTTTCGATACCATTTTTGAAATAGGATTTGTCCTTTGCTTCAAAATAGGCCTCAATTTCGGCGTCACCTCTTCATTCGACGAAATTTTTTTAAACACTTTCTTTTTCTTCAAATGCGGCCGTTTTTCAGCGATTTCGTCCTTCAAACGGCTCGATAACATTAAGTAACGGTCGCTGTTGATGATCCTTCCTTTTTCAAGGTAGTCAATGAAAATTATTCGATGACCATCCCAAAATACAGACGCTATAAACTTGCCAGCCGATTGTTGCGTTTTCCCACGCTTTGTAGAGGGTTCATCGTGTGCAGTCCACTCGGATGACTGTCTATTGGACTTCGGAATTAAATGATGGAGCTATTTTTCATCCATTGTTACATATAGACGCAAAAACTCAGGTTTATTACGCTTGATCATTTTCAAACACCGCTTCGAATCATCAACTCGTCGTTGTTTTTGGTCAAAAGTGAGCTCGCGCGGCACCCACTTTGCACAGAGCTTTCTCATACCCAAATATTCGTTAACGATATGATGTACACATTTAGTTGATATCTTTAGAGTGTGTGCTATTTCATTCAATTTCAATTTACAGTCATTCAAAATCAATTTGTGGATTTTTTTATGTTTTCCTCCATAACAATATCTTTTGGGCATCCATTGCGTTCACCGTCTTCGGTGGTCATTTCACCACGTCTAAACTTAGCATACCTATCCTTGATGGCTGATTTTCCTAGGCTATTGTCCGCAAACCCTGCATCACGCCAAGTTTTTGTTTCAACTGTATTTTTTCCCTTCAAAAAGCAATATTTAATCAACACGCGAAATTACTTTTTAACCATTTTTTTCACAATAACAAAGTTGCTTCACTCAAAATGCTATAATTCACAAACTAATGATCCGAGAGCTGTCAAATTTATATACGCAGCTTTTGAAGGTTATGGCTAACTCAAAAACATATGGATTTAATTCTACTAGCGCCATCTATGTGTCAAGCCAGGGACTTTTCAATTACTCTGTTTAGTCGTAAAACTGACCAGGAAAGTGATTATTTAACGTGTTAAATGGCTTACTTATCGTATCCCACCACGGGATTAGTACTCAACACAGATCTCGAACCATCGTCTTCTTCATAAAACATATAGACCGATAAATGACTGATAATTAAAACCCTAAAAGTCAGTAAAAAAACATCAAATCGTATGGCGCCTATGTGTATAACCAGAATGATTGTATTGTGACGGATTCTTTTCTTGTCTATCAAATCAATACTATGTCGTTAGGCAATAAAAAATATTAGTTAAAGAAATTTTTTAGCATAATTCAAACCTGTGCCTATCGCATGTATAACAATAGATAGATCGTAAAATATAGCTTTAAGCCAGCTATCGTAGCTGTTTAATTTTGAATATTGAATATATCGTGAGACTGTAGTATAACGGCGTAAGCTTCCATTCACAAATATAAAATATTACAGCTTTCATTGGCACTAAATTGGAACGTTTATTGCAGTTTTGCTTATCATAAGTAATTTATTTTCAAACACTACTCTACTCGATTCCTACCAATTAATAACGTAATATGATAAAAGATATATACACTCTGTACATTTTTATAAAAAGTCGTTGTATTGAAATATTTAATATTAAAAAAGTGTCTAATTTTTAAGAATTCGTAAGGTAGTATTCTAAAGTAAAAATATGGAATTGTTTTTCCATTTTTTCAAAGCTCAACCCTTTAGCCCTCGAACCTTTAAACGGATATTGAAAAATTCAAATTGTTTTCGGAGATATTAGTTATTCGGTTTCTCAAAAAGCGCTGGCTCTTGAAATTACTTCTTGCGATGTCTTGTATCATGTACTTGAAATTTGCTGCAAAATTTTTTTTCCGTTTTTCCACCCTACCCTATATAGTCTCTGATTTTTTTATATCATCTTAGTACAATCTTAATTATTATATTAATTTATTACAATATTTTAATTGTACTTGGATTAATTCACAAGCAAGACGAGTGCGAGAAAATACATCAATATGTACTCCTAAATTAAAAAATTATAATAACTTATAGCTATAGTTTACACTAAAGATAAACACTTTATATAAGTTCGTATGGTTTGGTTCGCTTCAATTTCCTGACACCCTGCGCGCTGTCGAGCAGTTGTATTGCTTCCACGTTGGGATGATTTAGTAATCTTCTTTCGTGTTTCAAGGTGAAATATTGGACAACTTCGCAAATCCATTTGATTTCCAGGTTATCGTGCAGTTCTTCTTTGGTTACGTAGCGATAGGCATTGGTAATCAATCGAAGAACCTTGTTTTGACAGCATTTAATGACAAATTGTTTATGTTTGGTCCAAAGTGTCCAAAGTTTTTAGTCCAAATTGGCTTTATGATTGTCTTATAAATCAACCTCTTTGATTTTACATCAAGTTGATAGTATCTTCCGACTAATCAGTAGTAGTTTTATTTTGGTTCTAATGTGTTTTGCTTTTTGTCTAACATGATATTTCCAATTTAATCTACCGTAAACATGGATTCCAAGGTATTTAGCTGATTCTGCTTGAGGAATCGAGCATCCATTGGGTAATATAGTTAGGTTTTTATAATTTCGCCGCAATGCAAAATTAACGTGGACAGATCTGGACCTATTAACTTGAATTTTCCAATCTTTAGTATATTTGTAGATTTTGTTGACTGCGATTTTACTTGTGACTGTACATTTCCTACTGCCCTAGAGATATGTCGTTTGCCATAATAATTGTATCATCAGCAAAGGTTCCAAGTTGTGTTTCTTTTGTTGTTGGTATGTAAGCAGTGTAGAGCAGATATAGGATAGGTCCTTACTGTAGATGCTACCTTGTGGAACTCCTTCCGAAATAGTTTTAAGTATCGAGAACGCCATAAAAAAATTAATATAATTTTCATATTACTATATTTACTGGCCATTAAAGGAGTTCCCAGGATTTTGATATACTATTGTAATATGTTTGATAATTTTTTAATTTCATAGGGCCAAATTCCTTCGTTACGGAACGATACATAAAGAAAAATATATTAGAGTAAAATTTCAAATACGTTACAAACAAGGTAAATGCTTGCGTAGAGTTTGCCACGAGAGCGCTTCTTCAGTCAGACTATTAATTCAAATAAATGAAAATGTGCATGTACTAAACTGAAATTATCTTTAATTTACAGTTTCCTCCTGAATCTCTATTATACGGAACACTTAACAACGAGCCGTTGAGACATCTTTTTTGCTAGCTATGTATTTTCTGTTTGCTCCGTGCCTTTGTTATCTTGGTCTGACTTCACCAGACATACGGTATAATGTAATATTTTATATTGTCTTATGTAATAATTATCTTGCCATGTCACAAATATTACAAGAGACAGTTAAATGGTCATATAGAGACCACCATTAAACTATACAAAAGAAGAAACATAAATAATGTGATTACGTCGCAACTGTTAATGTTTGGATGTAGGTGAATTTAATTTACACTGATATAATCTGGTTCACTTTTATTCTACTATGTCTACTTATGTAACATACATTAGCACTCGCATGTGCTGAAGAATTAACTGAAACAAAATGCAGGAAACTTAGAATACAATAAAACTCTAAGACGAAGAAATCGTTTTTGGCTATAAATAGAAAAAGATAAGAAATCCGGCGGAAATAGAAAATTAAGTCACTGAAAACTAGTTTATAGATATAGACACGTTTTATATTTCTCTAAAAACGACTGCACCATTTTACGATACCACCGATTGCCATAATTCTCGATTATTATTGTCTTTGATGTAAAAAAGACAGTTTCCGAATACGAAAAAAATCTGCTGCCATCTTCGGTCTAATTTTATACTTCTTCGGTGTGGTGTAATATAAGCGAAATAGATTTTCCCGAGTTTCTTTTATGTGGTGATATTCAAAGTCAATAAAACAGAAAGGTTCTAACATATTTTTGCACCTATAGATTATTGTCAACAGATTAATTGTGCGTTATGTTTAATATAAGAATAGTTTTAATAGGAATTGGTAAAATCAATAAATTTTGAGAGAAAATATTATTATTATTTATTGTACCAATCCAGTTAACTAATACTAATAAACTATTTGCTTTTATTCTAATTTTCTAGGGTTTTAAAATTACATATTACTTCTACAATATATACCTTGAGATTACTATCTATGTAAATGTTTTAGTATTGAACTAGATCAAATGGTTTTGCTGTATTTAATATATCAACCTAAGCCATCGTTTTCTAGTATTTGAAGTACCACAATGTGCTGAAGTATCTGTTTATGTCTTTGAGCAGAGGTTCTTATGCAGATTGTCTGTACGAATGTACATGGGGCATCTACAATATATAGCAGTACCTTGTTTTCGTATCTTTGTATGATAGTTTTATTGCTTTGGCTGGTACAACCCCAGAGTTGAACACCATAAATCCACACTGTTTTCAAGACTTGTTCGAAAACCAAAAACTTATTACATACTCACAGTGCTGATTACCTATCCGACATCCAGCTAATAATTTTATATTTCAACTTGAGTTCCACATCTTTTGTTTTATCATGTGGTTTCCACCACAGTATATCATCAAGAGTCATGAACAGTTATTTGGCTGTATTTTGGCTTGATTGTTTTGTTGGTAAAAATAAATATGCATTGACTAATTTTGGTTCATTTTGATACGCCAATTTTCTGCAATAATTTATTGAAATTTTTCGGCTGATTCAATATCATAATATCCAATAGCCAATATATAACATCACTAAACCTCCAAATGACAATATATAAAATATATATAGTTGTATGTCAATATATAGTTTTATTAGATGATACGGTCTGGAGATACAAAAACGTTCAAATACAAAAATTACAAGACTTATTAGATGAAAATCTAGCTTAAATGCTTAAACAATATTCAGCATTCTTACAGATTGATTAACCAACTGTGTTCCCATCTGGAAAGGTCCTAAAAGAAGGGAAAGTAGTTACCACACAAATTGACACAAAATACCATTTTAAACAGCCTCAACATCGCGATTTAAGTAACGATATCAAGTTATGAAATAAATTTTCTGTGTACTAGCCAATTTCTACGAGCTTGCTGTGCATATGGTCAATAACTGCAAATAATCACTAACCTAGAAATATATAACGGTAAATTATAAAACACAAAAGAATGTGCATATGCAATCAGTAGGACAATACAATTAGAAAAAAAAACATTTGAAGAATATTCTGGTTCTTAATTGGCTTTTTCCTTTATTCCAGTTGAAACACTTACGTATTTACAATAAAACAAATATATGAATGGCAGAGTATATGCGACTATGGTTTCTCCTTCGCTTTATTCCTTTTTCTCTAAAAACAGGGCGTAAAAGAAAAATAGAACTAAAATGAATTTATTCAAGCTATGTGGATCAATGCAATAACTTTTTGTATGTCCTGCCATCTGGTATCTAAATCGGGTTAAGTCTTAACCCTAACAGGGATATATCGTAAAAGCAGGATGACCTAGATGTTTATTACCTTTATTGCAACAGGAAAAATATTGCAATTTTATTGTTAAATTTAGTATCTTCTTAAAAAAATGTTGTATCTAATGAGGGTAAATATGTAATAATATTGACCTATATATATATATATATATATATATATATATATATATATATATATATATATATATATATTCGATATGTTCGATACAATAATGTTCGATTTTTATCAGAGCTAATAAAAATTTTATTGTATAAAATGGATTTTATGTCAGGACCTGCTATTATTCAGTAAAAATCTGCCCTTTCCTACTCTATAAATTTCCGCTGAAAAAGATACTTTTTTATAGATTTCAGGAAAAAATATACACTCTTTATTCTTACGTTTTTATTACGTACGTTTAAAATCTTGATAGTATCTGTAGGAAAGTATATTTTTATCTCCAGAAAAATTATGTATATAAGAATCTAATAGTACTGTGAATATTTGTCTGAATGAGAGACTGTTATTGTGCATAAGTATCTTCTTTGAACGTACAGATGTTAATCATGGAACGCTGAAAATTAAAAAAAAAAATTTTTTTTAATCCCGTCAAGCATCTTTAAAAACGTATGTTGATGCTGCTGAACATACTTGAAGATAATTATAGTCCTCCCAATAAAACAATCAATATTCGTTATGTATTTCCAGAATAATAAACCTTGTAAAAAAGCATGGAGAATTATTTGATTATGTCATATTTTACGTATTTTTCTTAATAAAATCCGTTTTAAAATGAACAAATCAGAGTTCTATCCGAATAAATGTGAAACAATCTGCTATTTGTATCAAGCAGCTCAGTTAATTGAATGATAATTTCCCTAATTTATGCTCTCCAACTTCTATAGTCCCAATAAAATGGCATGTCGTAGATGACGTCGAATGTACTCCCAAATTATGTTTGTAAAAACGCAATTGGTTCCCAATTATTATTATTTTAGTTAAAAAGATAAAGACTGATTCATCGGAACATGCATCAATCAGTCAATTAGATTTGTAGTGATACTGGCCAACAATGTTGTTAAATGCCTAAAAAATTCTTTAAAACATTAGTGATAATATTTACAGGCTCCAAACAGAGAAACATTATAAAATAAAATTCTGAAATAATATAGCAACTTTGGACGTTCTGTTTTAATGGATATACTATAATCGCAAGACCTATTAGACCTATTAGAAAATCCAATTAAACTACCAAATAATTATGGGATATCTTAGAAAACGATAAATCAATGTTATGGTTCTGTAAATTTATTAAAAAATTCCATTTTGGTTGATTTTTGAGATTAAAACTATTTTAGCAACAATTTTCTATTAAAATACAATATATCGAAAAATAGTGGCATAACAAACATACAAAATCTGAATTTGTACCCAAAAAAACTTAGCGCTAATAAGAAAAATATTTTACTTTCCTAATTTTATGGTTAGTGAACAAAATTAGATTTTTACGGTGCCGTTATATATGATATAAAATAAGAATATTAAAAATATCAAATTACTACTTTCAAATATTTATTGCTATAGTATTTATAGCATGTTGTAATTCGACTTTTTATTGTGGTATTTTATCCAAAAATAAATGAAAGTGAATAAAATATTGTAGCAAAAAATTATTATATATACGAAAATAATATCTGTTATAAGTTTTTTTTTGCTAGTTACATTATTAGGTGATGGAAAAATGAATGTCGGTTACACCTATATATAAATAAAATTGGAAAAAATTAAATGTGTTGGTGTATTTTTTATTTCCAAAAGTCCAAACTGTATAAAGAACAAACTCTATAACTAACATATATTAAAATGTTCACGTAAAAATCACGTAATCAAAAGAGAAATTTTTGAAAATCGAAATAAAAACGTCTTCAATTTCATTTTACTCAAGTCACAGTTTTCTTCGTTAAACTAGGAAAGAATATTTTCTGATGTGAGGAGAACCAGAAATTGGAGAATGGCTAAATGAGCTGGAAAAGATTTAAAGATCAGGTTTTGAAATTGACTATGTTTAATGATTAGAAAAAAATTAAGAGGCACTGTTAAATATCACCCAATAGATTGAACCTAAGTATTTTAAATGTTCGCATTTTCAAGTGGACTAATTCAATATTGAAATGAAATTAACAAAGAGAACAAATAAAATTACTACTATGGTACTGTAGAAGTTCAAGAAAACATAATTGCTTTATTGACTATTATTTTTACTTTGTTTAAATGTACTGTTCACTTTTTGTGTAAAATGTGAATAATGTATAGAATATCATATATTTACATTAATTACAATATAAATCTAGTGGGGGAAATTTTGTCAAACATGAGAACAAGCTCCATATTAAATTATTTTTTTATCAATTCTTTACCACAAACTGTCACGTCTTATGTATGTTTAATAATACGCGTTCGTTATTTTACTATTCTGGCAATAATTCGCCATCGCACAAACTGGATTTGCGCACCAAAAAAAGTCGTATTACCGTTTCATTCGCAATTATTTGCTATAATTAAATATTATTATATTACTTGCGAAATCAGAAGAAGAAATTGAATGCCAGAGTAGTAAAATTCATAAATTTGTACTTCGTTATAAACAGCAAATGCATCAAAACAGAAAGAAAATATCAAGGAAATGAGAAAGAGAGAGATGAAGAGAGATTGGTAAAGAGAGAGGTACACAACGACATGAAAAAATAACTGCATTCTAGGCAGTATATATCGCTAAAACTAGGATACATTATTCCTCAACATCTCCGGATTTGGCGCATGCCCATCTTGGCTCCATTTAATTTGAAAACAGGTAATAATCCGAGTTTGGCGCATGCGTATATACAGCTTTATTTACTTATTTCTTATCGTTATTATTGGATTTAATATCGAATATATTAAAGCAGGTATATATGATCATGAGGTAAATAAAAATGGTAAAATTTTGGAATTTTATTCAAAAAAAGTATTGAATAAAATGAACTAATAAAAATACAATCAATATATTACCTATTATTTTATTCTTATAAAAACATCATATTACATTCGAATAAAATAATTTTATATGCCTTCCTATTTTTATAAAAACACCATATTTGAACAATTAACAAGAACTCCAAGAACCATATAAATAAACATTGCCATAAAAAAAAGACCAAAATCCTTTAGATCAAACACAGCCAATATATTTAAAATGCCACCACTATATATGAAAGCAGTAAAATTTTCCTAAATATCTCCAAATATTATCGCTATTGTTCTTGATCTACAAACCCCATTAATAAATTGAGTACCTCGAGCTTTCGTTTAACATATTGTACATTTCCTAGCCGAAAACGAATGTATGATCATACTTTTAAGCAAAAATACATCTCAGTCAATACATCATTATATTCACAAAATAATAATTTATTTACCTATACTCTTATATAATAATGCATTGTATTTTCCTTGTCATTCGATCACTAGGGTGTCGTTGATAGTTTTATATTTTGGTTATTAGATCCACGTCTACTTTTGTTAACAAATTTAATTATTCTCTGAATTTCGCATTTTTCGACTTTTACTCTCAACAAATTCTAGCTACATCTTAGCTATAAAACAAAATTAAAATCGTTACTAAGTTATATTATTTTTAAAATAAATGTCTAATTATTACCAGTTACTACAGTTTTTGCAACTATTCTTGATGGACAAACCTCATTAATGACATGACTACTTCCAACACAACAAGAATCATTATCTTCTCTGTTCTTGTTATCATTAAATTTTGACGTACGTTGATACATATTCCAGGTCGTTGAAAATGGTGTGTTATAACTTTGGCAGCTAAAATTCCCTCTATAAATAAAATTGATGTTGTGTGGATTTTATAACTTTTAAAAATTTAACCTTACATTCTGCACTTACCCTTGTTCTTTCAATGCATGCTAGATCACCAAGAATAAAACAAGAATTTGATTATTATTACTATAGAATTATTAATATAATACAAAATTTAAATATTCTACATTTTGTTGTTGTTCTGATCTAATCGACCGTATCGATCGACTCGAAAAGAATGGACCGCTGTTAGAAAAGGAAAACAATATAGTTTCAAATAGTTTATTCCTTTCTATGATTAATTCTATACAGGAGAGTGCAAATACGCCAAATCCGGAGATGTTGGGAATAATCTATCCTGCTAAAACTACCGATAACTCTGTGATCGACTATTATTAAAAATTATCTATTCAATTAATTCATCCTAAGGCTTTACATTTTAAGTAAGCCACACATGTTACGAAGAATTAGTTAACAAATCTCTGCAGATCACTTTTCAGTTGGTTTATACCTGTATTAGTGTTGCCATTCTCATGAGAATGAATGAAGTATATAACCAGAAGGACCTATCGGCGCTATTTCTGTCTCTAGCGAAATAATGTTTATACATGTCACTGCTGAATTTTTTTAATATATGCACCTCACTACACAACACTACACAAGATCAGATGGTTTGATAGGTTTGAGTTTGTGTCCTGTTCTGGCTAAATCCAATAGTTGTAATATTTCAATATTCGTGTGAGAATGGAGTATTTCCTTATGCCTCCTTGCAATTCTCTTGATTTCTTGACTGACTGTGGGTATCTCAAGGTTTCAATGTAGTATTTGGATGCACCAACAATACCTGTCAAGACTTTGTTCTGAAAAACTTGTATTTTATTTATGTTACTCTTTGCAGAACATCCCCATAATTGAACTCCGTATCTCCATATAGGTTTCAATATTCGCTTATGTAATATCAATTTATTATGTACTGATAATTGTGATTTTCTTCCAATTAGCCAGTACATTTTCCTATATTTCAATTCCAGTTCTTTTCTTTTTCTTTTCATATGTTCCTTCCAGCTAAGTTTTGCATGGAGATTCATTCCCAGATATTTAGCGTTGTTGCTGTATAGAATGACTGTATTATTTAATGTTATGGGTCCTTGTACGGTCTGTTTATATGTGAACTGCACATGTACAGATTTACTTTCATTAATTTTTATTTTCCAAGCCTGTGTCCAGTTATTTATATTATCACTTGCCTGTTGTAATTTTCGTGAGGCTTCTTCACTATTGTCTCCGACAGCTATAATCACAGTATCACCAGCAAATGTAGCCATCGTAATATTTTCAGTTTATGGTATATCACTACTGTAGAGTAGATAAAGCATTGGTCCCAGTACACTTCCTTGTGGTACACCTGATTTAGATTCTTTTATTGTAGAGTAACCTTCTTCTTGTTTAACTATAAACATTATGGTTGTAATGTATGATTTTAATAGTTCGGTGTTTTGTTTTGGTAGTATTTTCTGTAGTTTATGAATAAGGCCTACATGCCAAACCTTATCGAAAACTTGTGCTACATCTAAAAATATAGCTGAACATACTTTTTTACCTTCGTAGGCTTTTTCAATAACATCTGTTATTCTGTAGACCTGGTCAATTGTTGAGTGCTTGTTAATAAACTCAAGCTGGTGTGTTGGTATTAGGTTTCTTCTCCCTATGATCGGTTTTATTATTTTAAATAGTACTGGCAGCAGTGATATAGGTCTATAAGATTTTTTAACCAATCTTTAAAATTCCACTAAAAGCAGAATTTTACATAAGTTTTATTATTTATGGTCCTTTAGTAGATAGAAATTTAACTTAATATAAAGGTGCCGATCACAAAAGAATTCAAAGATTCAGTTCAGGTATCAGATATCGGTTTGGTAGTAGTTCAAATTTTTTTGCATATTTTAAAGTCTCCTTTTACCAACTATGGGTTTATCTGGACTGGAGTGTCGAATTACTATAGCAGCATTTTGGTACGATATTTTTCAAGATTTTTAATGTAATAGGGTAAAAATATTAAAATTGTGAATGATGTGAATGTGTCCTTTCATTTCTTACATTTTATACAGGAGAGGTTCGTACATCTTCGTCTGACATCACGAATTGAAAAAACAGCCAAACCATGCATTTGACTGAAAATATTAATTACTATTTTCAGTCGCTAGTTTTTTGACTATCGACTGTTTCGACAGTTTTCAGTCGAGAGTTCCCAACGCCAGGTAATAGAAAATATGCGAAAGAGTTATTTAATGGTCATTACTCCAGTCCTATTTATAATCAAGTTCATTATTCAAAATAAAACTGTTATTTTGAGGCTAATAAATACAGCAGTTATCGCTTTCCTTTTCTTTCCCAAAGAGAGTTCGAAAAGCAATATGTAAGCACATGTTGGAATTAAATAGAAATAAACCAATAACATAATATAATATAAATGTCATTGTTACATTATGAATACTAAAATACGATTTCATATCTTCGGGATCATAATTCCATTCCTTTTTACACTGACACTTGACAATATAAAATTCATTGATCGATATAGTACAGAGGATAAAACAATCAACGCCGTTCCTTCCTCTCTCAAAATTATTGCGGGAAAGGTTATTAAGAACAGATAAATAGTCGAAGAGTTATATAGTAATTACTATTTTCAGCTGATTATGTTCCAAAGCTACATAACACTATAAATCAAATCTCTATAAATTTGAGGAGGTACACTGATACAGAAAATGAATATGTTTCCGGAATTTGTAGATGGTGTCTAGAATCCCACGATAAATTGGCACAACGTATGAATTGTCAGTTAGCTTTATCGGAACGATTATCATAGTGAAACATTCTCTGTATAACATGGTCAGTAAAAAACACAAGTCTGTCATATTTTATCGCATATTATTTAAATATTTCACGCAATTACGTCCGAAGCCAGCATAGCCAGCAGTGAAAAGCACTGTTTTTCTCTCGGATGGTACTCCAGCCACACAATAAAATATTTCATGAATTATTTATAGAATGCGGCCGCGAAGACTTTTACATACAATATATTTTAAGATAAAAAACTGAATAATTCATATCTGATGGATTTGATTTCGGTTTTCGGGACGTGAAAAGGTACGAGAAATAACAGAGGACGCGATAGAAACATCAATTTATTTTAAACACCGACAACCCTATAATTATTCGAGTTACACTGAAAGGAATATTTAGGTGAAATCTGCACATCTATTATTAACGAATTTTAAATCCATCTGACAGTCGCTGCCCTCCATCTGGAAGCTCCTGTTGTCGGGCGGCGGCCTGAAACACTTGAACAGTTTTAAGAAGCTTTTCCGAAATCCACAGTTCATGAAACAGTAGGTGATCGGATTGCAGCAGCTCGACGTGTACGCTAACAGCTGAAGAAAACTGATACCCGTGTAGCCGATGTTGTTGTAAACGAAATCCTTATCGAACAGGACCACGGTGTTGATGATGTATAGGGGCGTCCAGCATATGAAGAACTCGAGGACGACGACACAGAGCATTTTGATTACTCGCTTTTTGTTACACAGGCTGCGCTCGGCGTTGGTTCTTCGTAGACCCGTGATGAGTTTGCGGGAACCATTGGAGCTGACCAGCGAGTTCGAGTCGTCGGACCAGTTCCTGACTGTCTTCCATTGTGGCTGGCGGACTGTAGCTCTGTTCCTTGTGCTCCAGGTCGTTGTGGAGGTTCCTTGAAGGTGCACGTAGACGTCAACTGATGACGTCGCTGAAACAAGACAATTTTTTAATATTTTGGTTATTTATTATTTATAAAATAGTTGCGAAATTAATAAGATGCCAATTGCAACGGTCAACTTTGAGGATATGATCATACTTTATTCCGAAAGAAGCGGTCGAGTAGAATCACAGAATATAGTTCATGGCATTGTACTAGGCTTCACTCTATTCCTAAAACTATAACTTTCTTGGAAAATAGTTGTCAAAAATATTAAGTTAAAATTGAATTCAAAATGCATAACGTCTGCACGTCGTAATGTAGCTGCAACAAGTTGAGATTTTGGTTTACAATGTTTGCCGGTTTATAACCACTAATTGGAATTATAAACGTTATGAAGAGTTTTATAAACATTGTCTATTCAGTTATAGGTTCCACCATTCTGTCTCTTTTTAACTAGGCTAAAATGGAAAGAAAAATACTCTCCAAGTTTACAAAGAATTTTATATTTTTATAAACTGCGTTCCTCTATTTTTTTTAGCAGTGTCAGTTATCGTTTATTCATTGTTTTATTGGCAGAACTGTATATACTACATACCTCAAGACCACCTCATTCATATTCAACGACCTTTATATATATATATATATATATATATATATATATATATATATATATATATATGTATATAATATATATATATAGGAGTTCTTTGAAACTAAACAATCAATTGGGCTAATTTTGATATATTAACTAATGTGAAAATATAATAAATAACTACAAGGTACATAATAAATAAATTGTTCCATACAAAATACCCTTGTCATCAATACTTTCATTGCCACAAAGGATCGGCATTGTTGCCATTCACTATTATATAGAGCTTTAACTTAAATAGAAGAAACATAGAAAATATGTTTCATAAACGTAGGTATTTGATTGGCTCATTTGTAAAATGCGATGGTTTGTCTCTATGGTTTGTTTCGGTTTGTTTATGACGCCATTTCTGTGTGCCTGATATAAAACACGTTCAGTATTTTTGCGATTTAATTATAATTACTACAAGAAAAGTTTTAGTGCAAAACCGTTGAATTTACTTATGGCCAAATTGTGTTACCCTTTAAAAAGTTGTGTGAAAAGTGCCATCAATTATAAACTGAATTATTTTGAAGGTGTTCATTTACTTGAACAAATGGGGTTAAGACCACTGATAAAGATACTTACAATATATATCATATAATTTATCCGACTTAATTATCGGTTCCAAAATTTTCGCAAATTTATTATTGAAAGAATAATAACTTGCCACAATAAATTTTCAATCAATAAGTGTTGAGCAAGTAAATAGAATATTAACAGACATAGACTTATGGAAACTTAAGTTGTTTCCTATTTATTTATATTGTTTCCTATTTATAATTATATTTAATTTATATACATTATGTTGATTATATACAACAATAGTTGATGGAAAACAGTAAAACCTATAATAACATTTGATTATGATTTGTTAATCATAATATTTGTTTTACAATTCATTGCAGATAGATTATGCTTCGTGATACTAACATGAAATGTTTTATTCCTCGGGAAAAGTTACTGTATTCTTCCTTAT
Source organism: Rhynchophorus ferrugineus (assembly GCF_030347505.1). Taxonomy (NCBI): domain Eukaryota; kingdom Metazoa; phylum Arthropoda; class Insecta; order Coleoptera; family Curculionidae; genus Rhynchophorus; species Rhynchophorus ferrugineus. The sequence continues at coordinate 12,805,895 of NW_027472590.1, forward strand.
TCTTAAGTCCATGAGCGACTACTATGGAGAATTTTTTTATTTAATTAATACATTGTTACTAATCGTGTCCGTCTAACCTACAATTTGTCTTTATGATAACTTAAAACTAGGTATATAATTAGGAGGATTGTCCCTATCTCAGACTCTGATGAAATAATGTTTATACATGTCACTGCTGTATTTTTTATTATATGCAGCTCTCTACACAACACTCCATAAGTTCAGATGGATTGATACTTTTGAGTCTGTGTCCTATTCTGGTGGTATCCAAAGGCTGCAATATTTCAATATTCCCGTGAGGATGGAGTCTTTCCTCATGTCCCCTTGCAATTCTCTTGATTTCTTGACTCACTGTGGGTATCTTAAGGTCTCAATGTAGGTACTCAGTCCTATAGTATTTGAGTGCACCCACAATACCTCTCAGGACTTTGTTCTGAAAGTTTTGTATTTTATTTATGTTACTGTTTGCGGAACATCCCCATAATTGAACTCCGTATAGGTTTCAATATTTACTGATATAATAACAATTTATTATGTACTGACAATTGTGATTTTCTTCCACTTAGCCAGTACATTTTTCTATATCTCAATTCCAGTTCTTTTCTTTTTTTCTTTATATGTTCCTTCCAGCGAAATTTTGCATTGAGATTCATTCCGAGATATTTATTATTTTATATATGGAATGCTAGTATTATTTAATGTTATTGGTGCTTGTGCGGTCTGTTTATAGGTGAATTGCACATGTACAGATTTACTTTAATTAATTTTTATTTTCCAAGCTTGTGTCCAATTATTTATATTGTCACTTGCCTATTGTAATTTTCGTAAGGTTTCTTCACTATTGTCTCCGACAGATATAATCGCAGTATCATCAGCAAATGTAGCCATTGTGATATTTTCCATTTGTGGTATATCACAACTGTAGAGTAGCATTGGTCCCAGTACACTTCCTTGTGGTAAACCTGCTTTAGCTTCTTTTTTTGTAGAGTACTATGGAGAAATGAATCATATATTCTTCTCTGGTTTTTAAATCAACTGTTAAAGAACTAGGAGAAACTATGATTACTGTTATGGACAATACACCAAACCATAGCACACTGGTGGAAAAGCTTCTAACAAGTGGACCGACAACGGGTGTGGTTAAGGAATGAAGTGTTTCAAATTGAAACTTAATTGGTAAATATAAATGAAGTTTCTAATTGATTTTATGTAATTTACATTTTATATATTATTGTATAATTTTTATTTTATATAAAAAGACCTAAAAAAGATACAAGCTCGATCAGACGACCGTACAATATGTCCACAGATTGTAACATCCTCTGTATATTGCATCTTTAGCCAAATCGAATATGATGTTGTAAAAAAATACAATACACATGCAGGCTGATAAAGATATACAAGAATTAACTGCTTGGATTTGTGGAAAGAAGGGTTTTCTACAGTATCACCGTTCGGTTGACTTGAAATGGTGGAATTGAGAAGTAGTGTAAGATTGGAAATCAACAGCACAGTTATTGACTTAAATAGTGGCTCAGTGAAGGTGAATGTGACTGAATGAAATTTTCTATTCATATAATTCCCTATGTTTTTTAGTTAACCCTAACCATCAAAAGATGCGTATATATATTTGACAGCAATCGGATCATTAATTTGTGAATTATAGCATTTTGAGTGAAGCAACTTTTGTTATTGTGAACAAAATGGGTAAAAGGAAATTTCGCGTGTTGTTAAAATATTGTTTTTCAAAGGAAGAAAATACAGTTGAAGCAACAATTTGACTATATACCGAGTTTCCGGACACTGCTCCAGGAAAATCAACCATCAAGGTATCGATTGTTATGCTAAGTTTAGACGCGGTAAAATGAGCACCGAAAACGGTGAACGCAGTGGACGCCCAAAAGAGGTTGTAACCGACGAAAACATTTAAAAAATCCACAAAATAATTTTGAATGACACTAAATTGAAATTGAATGAAATAGCGGACACTCTAAAGATATCAACTGAACGTGTACATCATATCATTCATATAGTCATCCGAATGGACTACACACGATGAACCCACTCCAAAGCATGGGAAAATTTTGTAACATTATTTATAGAACAAACTAATAATAAAAAAATTAGATTTCAATGCGTGTATCACAAATTTTACTGACCCTATATTGAAATCAAACATATAACATCCGGTTTATTTACAATTCGGAATATTAAACCTTTTGCGGTTCACAGTCAATGCGGCAAGAGACCCGATATCAGGGGCTAAACTTTTCTGAACAACCGAGAAACTTTGGGGATTCCAGTTTCTCTATATATTTGATTATTCCTGTCGTACCGCAGATTGTCTAGGGTTAATCCCTTTCGATTTTATTTTGGGACCGCTTTTTTACTTCTGTTATTTCTGCTTAAAGCTGAACGCAATCTGTGATACGTTCGAGACTAAAATTCTTTTTGTCGACAATTACGTTACACTTAATACCGCAACCTGATATAAAATCAAGGGGATAGGTTTTTCAACTTTCTTTTCTTATAGTCGATAAATTCCAGCATGTAGAATATTATTCAGAAATATAAGCGGTACAATTGTTTAAATGTGTAAGAACCATCCACTATAGTTGGTGTATACTAGTGTTAGGAAATATCGACTGAAATTGACTATCGGCTGTTTAGTAATTGACTACCTTTCACTATCGACTATTTCAATAGCTATTTTTTGTCCGACTGATTTTATAACTTTTTACCAGTGACTGTTTCAGTCGACTGATTTCAGTCGCTATTTTCGGTCCGACTTATTTTATTACTATTTACTCTCAACAGTTTCAATCAGGTACATTAAGTTACTATTTTTATTCCTACTAGTTTCATTCGACTGATTTTTAACGTTCTGGCTCTGTCGCTCTAGCCCAGCGACAATTTATGCTTACATATATTTATATGTAATATAAGGTTTATGATTTTTTTAGTAGATTATTTGTAAATAACAATATATTGTATATTAATATAGCAGCATTTGGAACCTTATTTTTCAAGATTGTTAATGTAATAAGGTAAAAAGATTTATAATTGTGAATGATAAAAAGTTAAAGACTTTTGACTATTTTTATGGCAATAATAGGTAATATTTCGGTTACTCTCTTATTTTTGTTAAAAATATTTTTGTTCAATAATAAACAAAGCATTTACCTAATATAAAAAGCTCTAGTAGTTATTGTGCGATCATTTTTAATTATGTCATGAATTGGTTTTTTTTCTATAATTAGGTGTTTGTATAATTTTTATTAATATTTGTGGTTATTGTACATCTTTAGTTTTTAGGTTTTGTTTAAGTCCTTTTGTATTGTCTATATTTATTATAGTATATTATTTAAAAATAGTAGTACATATAAAATTAACTGCTCCAAGAAATTATCTCCATCTTTTCCTCTCTCTCAATTATTTTACTAGTTGTTTGACTATCCACTGTTTTGCGACTATCGACTGTTTCGACTGTTTTCGGTCGATCGTTCCGAACGTTAGTATATACGCCTCAACCAAGTAAAATTTTAAATTAAACTTGAGGTGAATTACCAGGGACTTCCATCTTCAGTTGTTTAATAAAATGTAGCTAAAGGTTTAACATATCTTATGTCTCAACAATTTTCTGTCCGTTTGTCCTTTTCTTGTTGTTGATATTTTTTCCTTTTTCTTCTCACATCAGATTGTATTCAAAATTATAGGCTTAGCAAAAATTTTACCTCCGATTTTGAGGAAAACGGTGCCCTGGAGGCGTGACATTTGACAGGATTAAGGCATACGTCGAGGAATTCACTTTAGGCCTAAAATTTTTGGGTTATATGAACCACAAATAAATGCATTCGGAATAGTCGTCAGATCGATGGAAAAATATATAAACAAATATTTTAGGCTCTGGTGGATGCGTTGCCAGCCCCAACTCTTATTCGATAGATTATTCCTCTTTTGTGTTGTACGTAAACCAACTACGGAGACGTAATTTTTAAAAGCAAATCTGGCAGCAATCTACCGCAAAATGCCAGCATACAATTCTGAATAGGAATACAAATTCGCAAATGTTACATTTGAGACTAAGGTAAGACGGGATATGGATGTATTAAAACAATATTGAACGAATAAATTAATTTCAAGCATAGTTATTTAAGATCTTTTGTTACTTTATACGGTTATTATTAAACGGCAACTATTAAAGAGTTACGGCAAGTTTGTCTAAAAACCGAATCGGTATTATCACGTTATATTACGCGGGTCACTATTTATATTTTTTTGACGCTATTTGTTTAATTTATATTTAATTGAAAGTCTCGTCTCGGCAAAAAATGGAACAAAATCGTGAACATTTTCATGCGATGATTTTTTACGATTTACGACATGGATTATCACAACATGAGTGCATCAATTAACTAAATTTAACTTTTGGCGATGAAGCTCTATCAAAAACCATCGTGTATAGCTGGTTTAGTGAATTCGATCGTGGTCGTAGTTCGCTGTTCGTCGAGTTTAGTGAAGGTCGGCCAAAATCAGCTGCCACCTATTGTGAGATTAAGGCATCCCTAAGCATTAGTTTCACCATCGTATATACAATTTTACATGAACATTTAGCTGTGCGAAAGTTATGTTCGCGTTGGATCTAATACAATTTGGCAATCGTTCAAAAAAGACTCGTGTCGGTACAAAAAAATGCTCAAGAAATTTAAACGCGGTGCTTTGAAAGACGTTTGTAAAATCGCGACAGGTAACGAATCATAAGTATATTCATATGAGCCGGATACTAAGCAGCAGTCTGTATGGGTGTTCCAAGATGAACCAAACCCAACAAATTTGTTCGCGCACGAGACACTTCAATGAAAATGATGGCCTGTTTCTTCGGGAAAACTGGCCATATTGCAAGAATGCCTCTAGAGGATCGTATAACAATAAATTTATTGGTACATAACCATTTGTTCGCCAGAAGTCTTCGGTGAAATAAGGAAAACAAACCAGAGACGCCGGATTGTTCTTCATCATGACAGTGCGAGCTCTCAAACAACTATTTGAGCACTCAGTATATCGAATTGATGGGTCATCCACGGTACAACTCTGACTTATCACCCAATGACTTCTTTTGGTTCCCATCCGTGAAGAATAAACTGCGTGGTCAACGATTTTCATCGCCAGAATAAGCTATTGAAACGTTCAAAATCATGTTTTGAAGATACCTCATTCGGAATGGATTAAATGCTTTGAAAATTGATTTAAGCGTATACAAAAGTGTATTGATCATCGAGGCGAGTACTTTGGAAAACAATAAAAATATATTGGAAGCTTAATTATTTGTTTTTTTTCCTATTCCCCTTTTCCATAAATAGTGGCCATCGTATATTTTATATTTTTGTAGAGAGAACAAATTAAAGTGTCTGGTTTATTGGAAGGTATATACAGTTGTTAAAAAAAACCTTGACATATGCGTAAATTTCATGCCAAAATAGATTAATAAGATTAGAGAACATCAAAAGTCAGGTCCTTCGTGCATACATGATATTAAGATTTTCAAAGTCAGCTTTTGAATTATGCTTATATCTGGTGAACAAAGAATAGCTAAGAAAAATTCTTCTTGCTCAAGGACGGAGTAATTAATATGGTTCTGGGGACATGTTATATAATTTTACTAGAAGTAATTCTGCAGGTTATCTATAGATCTTTCTCTAAATTTTAGTGGTAACAAGTTCTGAGTCATTTCAGGTTCCATTAGTAAATGAATTTCTTACAAAGAACCTACCGAATATTGCAGGTAATAAATATATTAATTTGTGTATCAAAAATCAAAATGAATGTTCCGAAGAATACTAAACATTCTAAAATAGTTACAAAAGAGAAGAAAAGTTGGAAGTTCCCATATGGGATAAAGTAGGAAGTAATAGATTAAGGTATGCGATAGAAGACAAATTAAAGATAAATGATCTGGAAGTGCGAGATTCTAGATATAAAATATTTAAATAATAGTTTTAAAGATGGTGTAGTGGGACAACTTTATTTAGAATTTATTAAAACACTAGATATAATTATTATTGTTTGTTCATTGAATATTGAAGCTTTCTAGTTGATGATATAAGAATTAAGTATGTGACCAGGAATTTTTTAATATGTTATAGGTAAATAATATGATATATATTTATATTTGTAATAAACACATTAAAAATCTTGCACGTTCCTCTAACATGGGTTAGTCAAAATTTCATTTCAAAGTAAATACCGAAACATTAATTTTATTTTCTTCCATAATATTTTTATTTGATTCTACAAATCAGTATTATTCTAGATATTCAGTTTAAGTACTTATATACAGAAAATAGCATGAATATCCGCCATCCAAATAACATTTCAAGATAAAAATCAATATTTTTACGGAAACCGAAATTAAAATTGAGCAAATAAAGAATCTGGTAATTTGTGGAACCAAAGCAAATTGGGTAAACATTTTTTGCTAACGAGGCTCGCCTCTACTCGACTCAACTGAAAACGAATACGAAACGCTCAGATAACAAACTTCCTTTCTAATATAGATCCGATAACGGTTCCTGAGCGTGACGTTTTTTTTCTACGTAATAATATACACTATTTGAAGAGTCTTTAAACAAAGAAAACGGAGTACTTATTAGGTTTAGTAACATAATAAATAATTTATAATCACAATAATGCTGGTCTAAAATAAGATATTACAGAAGAAGGCGTGAGTTTCTGATATATTTTGTTTCAGATGGTATGGTAATTCATATACTACAAATCACCGCAGTATAGCAGAACTTTCACAAAGTATTACCTTCAGAATATCATAAATTATAATTATAGCTATCTTTATATGTAATAGGCTAGAAGACTCCGATAATAAATTACAAAAATGTTAATTTGAAATAATAATATACTGTAGAGATATTATTAAAAATGCATTTATTTTAAAAGTAAAAGTGAGATTACTAAGATTCTGCAAGATCTTAATCAGAAACATTGACGTCACTTACCGTTTCCTAGCCATAATTTCCCGCATTCCAACGTTCGAACCTTTTTAGCTTGCTTCGATTTTATTGTGATTTTTTATCTTATATTTCACAACTAAAAAATTAGCTTGGTTTGGTTTGGTCTGGTTTGAAGAAGAAGATTAGGAAGAGATAAACGAAAAAATTGAACAAGAATATATCAAAGCAAATGAGCTAAATTTGTCCACAATCGATTCGGTGATGGTGTATACAAAAAGATTACAAAAACTTTTCTAGAATTGAAGTGAGATAGTACTCCAGACACATTAACTATAAAATGTTGTAGGATATTGAAGAACATTAAGTAAAAATACTATCAGTATAGCACGACAAGGAAATATAGTTTTCAATATTATTTGGTAACTGAAAAAATAACAAAGTTATTAAGGAATTATAAACATAATAAAAAAACAAAACCTAACCTCAAGTATTATCAACAGTAACCTCGATATTTCGAAATGTCATAAAGTAGTTTTCGAAAATAATCATCCATTCTATTCAAATAATGAGAATTTACATTACATTTACAATGACTGTTAACAAACCGTATCTTGATTAATATACAAAGAATATTTTCTGGAATAACACAGTAATGAAATTAAGTGAAATATTTGTTTTTAAGTTGGTACAATACGCGATGATAGTCTAGTTCATAGGCTTAAACGCAAACTACAATGGGAACTGACTGATAGACACATAGAGTGAAATTTAATAATCTCTGGAATCAATTAGAATAGTCTTTAGAATAAGCGAGAATAGACTTTAAAATTATACCCAAGAAAGGAGCAAAATCATCTCCATCTGATTACAGGCCTATCAGCCTTCTCAGCGCCATTTCGAAACTTGCCGAGAAGGCAATACTCTACGCTCTCAACTCTTTCACAAAGGAAAACAACATCATTCTAGATCATGCACACATCCATCACGCTCTTGACCAACGTAAAAAGGTTGGAGCAGTTCTTCTGGACTTAACCAAAGCCTTTGACAAGGTCTGGCACGACGGATTGATCGCAAAGTGCCTGCGGTTAGGCCTCCCAGAAGACCTAACCGCTCTCATCAAGTCCTATCTCTCGGACAGATCTTTCCAGGTCAAGATCAGGGAATCACTTTCCAGTCGTAAACAAATCGATGCTGGCGTACCTCAAGGTTCTCCGCTGGCCCCAGCCTTATTTAACCTCTTTATTTCAGATCTTCCGAGAAAAGAGCACATTGATGTCGCGTTTTACGCTGAAGACACTGATTTCTTCACGGCCGCCAGGTTCGAAGTTACAATTCATGAACATTTACAGAAGCAGCTCGATCATGCGGTCAAGTTGTTCAAATTCTGGAGTTTGCAAATCAACCCCCTGAAAACCCAGGCCATCATTTTCCATAAGAAGCGTTACGCACTGCGTGGCTCGCAACTTAAGATCGACACCGCAATAATTCATTCCATTGCTGGATAACGTCACGTACCTAGGTCTTCACTTCGACCGGCGGTTCGGTTGGCATTCTCAAATCTAGAAAGCAATCCAAAAAGGTTCGGGGATAGCAAACCTGCTATCTCCTCTGATCTGCCCTTCTAGCAGACTTCCGATCTCCATCAAATGCTTATTTTACAATATGTTAATTCGTTCCATACTCCTCTACGGATCTAATGTCTACTTCAAGTTTGTTACACCCAACCAGGTCAAACGGATTCAAGATTTCCAAAATAAGCTCCTCAGAAGAATATTAAACGCTCCATGGTTTGTCAGAAATAATCAAATTTATAGGGAAATTGACACTGCAGAAATCAAGCACTTCATATCTCAATCATTCCACAAACAACAACTCAGCTCAAGTTCTTCTGAAAACACGCTTGTTCGCGAGCTGGTCGACATGCTGGGAGCTTAGCATCGCGTCACCGCCAAGCTCCTCCCTTTTCCAGGCTGAAACGACCTCATCTGTCGCTACAGTTATAACTTTTGAACCCATTCAACAGAATCCAGTTGTGTGTTAATTCAGGTTCGCGAATCAATAGAATCGCCGGGCCCTCGTGCCCAATAACGGCTGCCAGATCAGCGGGTGCCATATCCCCAAATTTAATGCAGTAGCGGTAGTAATCCACAGGGGTCAACTGTGAGGCGGTTTCGGTTTAGTGTATTGATAAGCCCAGAGGCACTCCCATATAACCCGGTCCAACTTGTCAATCCAGGGCAACTCTCCACGACCAGGTATGCGTCATGCATTCCACCGCCTGGTTTTTAGGCCAGAACAAAAAAAGAATACTTTAAAATAAGCTAGAATAGTATCTAGAATAAGATTTAGATTATAAGTTGTACAGCACATCACTTACTGAAGCGACTTTGTACATGTCAGGATAGTTATATTATATAACAGAAATCATACAATAATACTTATTGTCCACGGGCAAATTTGTGAAGCTCCAAGCGTTTATTAAAAAAATGGTGCAGGAGATCACTTATTTAAGTAATCTTCTGCATGTCATTGTGTAGCATAATTCCCATTAGATTTCCCATTGGGCATATTATAGAATGGGAAGAGAATAATAAAAAAAATAGATCTGAAACCTTATATGTGGACCTACGAATAATATGAAGGATACATTTCTGGATAATCTCTAACTACACCGATATACTAATTACTATTTATGTTTTAAAAATTCTAATAGTATAGACTTCTCTAGTGACTGTAACATTATATCGCTTATCAAGTTGACAAACAAACATTATTCTTGGGAAAATAACTGCCATACTATAAATCCATCGTTAGAAATTAATTTTTTTTGTAGTATTTACCTTGTCATAAGGAAAAGCGACAAAAATTGTTTGTTTTTCATACACCAAAAATGATTGAACGTCCAAAATAAACAATTTTTTTCTAAATATAATAGGAACATTTCATGGATGGTCATGTTTTGTAATAGCCAGGTAATTGGATTTTTAAGGGGTGTCCTTGTTTACTGTTTATATCATTATAGATAATTAATTAACTATTTGCTTAGAATATTTTCATTCGCGTGGTATATGTGTTTAACGATAGTTAGATAGTTAATTTAATATTGTGTATTAGTATTAAAAATTAACAAGTCATCATCGTCATATTCATTAACTTTACTGTATAACTAAATGTGTTATTGAATTTAAGATAATGTAGGTTGTTCTACTTATCGCATATCAATTTTCCTTCTTTTCCGTCTCCCATGAAAAAGGTGATCCTGATTTGAATATTGAGAAATCCACATAATGATATAGGGGCGTTTAGAATACACCCGGTCGATTTATATTTAACAACGGGACAAATCACTTTCATATCACCTTAATTTTTTTATAAAAAAAACACGTTAATTTTCATCTACAGTTAATATATAAAGTTTTTTTTTAATTTTCGATCAGAGGCGTGTGACTATATAGCCTTTTCAGTTCGTTGAATAATTACCAGATATTCTTCAAATTACTGGCCTGTACAGCAATCTCCAGTGAAGATTAATAATCAAAAAGGGCTGTAATAATGAAATATTCATAACAACCATCTTTCGAACACTAATCTGAACCACATAGAACTACTTAGCCACATAAGTACATACGTTTTAAGTTAATCTATGTTTACATTATCCTGAAAAATCAGAATTTACAAAAATTGAAGAATATTAAGAGTGTATTATATAAAGACACCTTTATGAATTTAAAAATGTGTAAGGTACTTATTACATTAAAATATTATACTTCGTGAATACTAGCTGGTAGATTTCCATCGTACAAACGGATAGTTGTAATAAATAATATGAAGTGGAAGTAGTAGATGATAAAAAAGCTAATGAAATTATATTGTATGTATATTTGTTTAAAATATCTCTATAATTTTTCAGATGCTCCAACATTTGCACTTTTATAAAACAAATTCTTTATTATGTGTCAATGTCTTTAGCAGTTATTTAATTTATAAAATAATTAATAGTTATTTAATATTTTAAATAACTCACAGTTTATAATTACATATCTTCTTTACATTGGAGAATATTATTTCTCTTTAAGTGAAGTAACTAATAACTACTATGATTAACCATGCAGTTTTCATCATTTCCACTATCAGAAAATCATGCAACTTTAAAAAAAATTATAACTTCTGATTTTGTATGAATATTTATGTTTATGTCTTTTCTAGTGTAGCTAAAAATATACTGTTCCATTTCACTAGCTCTTTCAATGTATAAACAATAAATTATTAAATAGTATGGAATATTAAAATTTAGTAGCTTCTTATTTTCCTGTTTCATTCTTTATATTTAAACCTTGCTTTGTGTTATTCTAATTGTTATTTAATTCGTCAATAAAATGTTACATAATGTTATTAATGAATAACATTGTTGTTTTCACCTGGTACGTATGCAATTATTTATATACCGTTACGTTCATATATATGTATATTGTTATTTAGAAAAACACAACAGAAGGAGTTATGAAAATATTACCCACAGTTTAAACCGAAAAATGTGCTCAAATGGGGAATTGCAAAATTACATTGAAGGCAAATATTATTATACTACATGAAAAGATTCAGTGTAAAGCTCTTCAATATTTATCCTACATTTTAATTTTTTATGGCTGTTAAAATATCATTTTTTGGTATGTCTTCTCCATGCTGACATGTATAATACAATTTAACAGTTTTATTTAACCACTGTAATTATAATTATAATAATAATAATTATTATAAATTGAATCAATATATTTTTGTCCTGTAAAAGTAAACAAAATCGTATATTTTATCAATCTTGTATTAACATTTTAGTAGTAGTAATAGTAAAATGTGACAAAAGGGATTATTCACGTGATGCGTATGACATCCTCAACCAAAAAAATGCTTTCCTAATAATATCTTATTTACAGGTACCTATATATAGTGTTTTAAACTAACCATTGAAGTGAAATGAAATGACCTTCCTGCTAATATTAGGAACAACAATTATGAAATTATATCTCTATGGAGCTTACGACTATGGAGCTTTTTGTTAAAAATATATGATTAAAATCAAGAAGCCACAGCATCCCATTTATTTTTTTACAACATATTCAAACATTTATTATTAGAAAAAATTATGCTAATTTAATTTAATTTTTATTAATTTAATTTAATAGCAAGGCCTTTATTAACACCAAAGTTGCCTCATTTATGAGAATAAGGTACCAATAACTTCGACAGAACTTTCGGAAACTATTTGCTTGATTTCACTTATTCAATATTTTATAAAGTTTCGAATTTGTTTCGCAATACGAAATAGTTCACAGTCCTTAAGAAAACTTCGAATATACGAAACCCAAGTCCCGATATATACTTTTTTAACAATATTATTATTCAAATTAGTATAACAACTAACAATGAATTATTGTTGATCTTAGTTGCGAAGTTGGGAAGTAATTAAAGTTCGTGAGAATTCGAACATGTTTTTTGAAGGCGGTTTGAATTTATTGATGGGAAAAAATTATGTCAACCTTAATATCGGCTGTTACAACGCTAAGATGCCAAAAAAACACTAATAATTATATTAAATTAATATTTAGCTTGCTACCTAATTATAAAGGATCATAAGATTTTACTGTGCATTTGAAGAATTCTGTAAGGTATATTGAGTAACGAGCTGCTAAAACCAAACGAAACCGTCACTGCAGATCGACGTCAATAAGGGAAGGAAATAGGTGTAGGAGCTTTAGAAGGATTCTTCTCTTCGTTTCTATTACTAATAGATATTTTAGATATAAATGTATAGAATTATTAATGACCTAGCAAGGATATTTGCATTTTAAAATCAGTTTAACATTAGCTTTCATAGCGTGTGTTTTATTTATACAATAATGTCCTCGTATCCGAAAAACGAGCATAGAGGTTCAAGCCGTATACAAATTAGCAATCAAATAACTATAGTGAAAGTGAGGAAGAAGAAAAAGTGACAGAAGAAGAAAAGAAAGAAGAGAAGAAAAAGGAAAAAAAAAGAAAGAAGAAGAGAGCGAAAATGAAGAAAATGGAGATTTACTGAGGGACGATTTACTCAATAAATGTTTAGGCGATTATACTCAAAATACGAATGAAAGCTTTAGTTGAACAGTTTTCCGATTAGCAGAAAAGCGAGTTTCCGGACACTGCCCTAAAAAAATCAACCATCAAGGATTGGTATGCTAAGTTTAGACGTGGTGAAATGAGCACCGAAGACGGTGAACGCAGTGGGCGCCCAAAAGAGGTTGTTATGTACGAAAACATTTTAAAAAATTACAAAATGATTTTGAATGACCGTAAATTGAAATTGAATGAAATAGCAGACACTCTATAGATATCAACTAAATGTGTACATCATATCATTCACAAATATTTGGGTATGAGAAAGGTCCATGTAAAGTGGGTGTCGCGCGAGCTCACTATTGACCAAAAACAACGACGAGTTGTTGATTCGGAGCAGTGTTTGAAGACGATCAAGCGTAATAAATCTGAGTTTTTGCATCGATATGTGACAATGGATGAAACATGGCTTCATCATTTTACTCCGAATTCCAATCGACAATCATCCGAGTGGACTGCACACGATGAACCCGCTTCAAGGCTTTGGAAAACGCAACAGTCGGCTGGCAAGTTTATGACGTCTGTATTTTGGGATGCGAATGGAATAATTTTCATTTGCTCCCTTAAAAAAGGAAGGACCATCCAGAGGGACTATTACATGGCGTTATTGGACCGTTTGAAGGACGAAATCGCCGAAAAACGGCCGCATTTGAAGAAAAAGAAAGTGCTGCTTCACCAAGGAAAACGATACGTATTCTCCAGATCTGGCTCCCAGCGACTATTTCCTGTTCTCAGATCTCAAAAGAATGCTTGCTGGGAAAAAAATTTTGTCGAATGAAGAGGTGATCAACAAATGGTCTAACTAAACAATTAAATATTATTATCCTCACCGGCAATCGAACCCGCGACCTCCGTTAGTGAGTCAAACACTTTAACCGTTACTACGACGTCGTATATGCTATAGTTTCTGCTTAAAATGCAAACGAGTAGCTTCTGCATTGAACGGTTGATTTGGTTCCAACGGGACCACCTCGGAAGTGCACTTTTCGAATAAAAAAAATTGAAAATTGAATATACAGATATACAACCTAACATAGAACCTCCTCCGTTTTCGAAGTCGGCTAAAAAGAATGAGATTAAATTCCCTTAAATAATTGAAACTAACTAACTGAACTAAGCGACCTTAGCTACAGAAAACATAAAAATACGACGTTATTTACCACCTGCAGTCAAAATATAAGTTTTGATTTGTTTAAAAATCAAAACTTTTAAGTGAATAATAGTACCTTTTCAATGTTTCGATTCATAAAGCATCCAGTTCCCTTATTTGTGTAACATTGCCACCAACTCTGCTAATTGCTTGTTGCATAATTACCAATGATTCTTCAAACTACTCGAATATTTGTGTGTTCCAAGGTTATCATCAAATATTAAGATCTTGTTTTTGAAAATATCAGAATTTTCTCTCTTTTCTTCCACTTCTCCTCCAGATAAATCGACACGCCCAGTTAATATATTAAAAATATTAAGTTAACCAGCTTTTTAGTCCAACTACATAGCCAGCACCTTTGTTTTATAATGAAGACTACAAATTATTAAATACCAATGAAAAAACTGTTAAAATCGGACCGATATTGATAAAAAAAAACGCCAACAAAATTAATTAACAAAAAGAACTTTTATTTTTAAGCAGTATCGACAACCCAGAGGTTGTTTAACGATTTTTTTCCTTTAAAATATTAAAAAGAACGAACTTTTACTTCCACCCAAGAACTTTTGCTTCTCGTATTTGTTGCAAACAATACAACGCCCCATAATTTCTCTAAAAAGTTTTAAAATTTATTAAGAAAAATCGGTCACGATCAAAAAAAGTCTTATCTTGTCGACATCAATCTTAAAAGCTGTTACGAGAATTGGTTAACATGAAGGAGAAGTGATAAATACCATCGTCCCTGTAATGCACGCGTTATAATAGCATAATAAGCTTGTTTTTTTTAAAATTAAATTAATTTTGGTGAGTATGTCATTGGAAGTTATTTTAACAGTAATAACTTTTTTGTAATAACTTTTATTCACTCTCATTCAGTCTTCATTATTTTATCTTAAACGTACTGTCTTTTTATCCGCGATTTTTCTAAGGTGTTTTGTTTCTAATTAATTTACCTTATTTTTTCAGTAAAAACAATTGTTTCTCTTATAGCAACATATCTAGTGTTATAGTAATACTAAACCATCGGTAGGTAAACTAATAATCGTAATAAACATTAAAATTTATATATACTTCCTTTAAAATATAATGTAATTATTATATTATTATTAAATAAATATTTATTTAATATATTAATAATAATAATAATAATAATATTTAATAATAATTATTTATTTAATAAAAAAATCAATTTAAAGCTTGATAATACAGAAATAATAATAAAATAAAGTAATACAGATTTATATGAAATGTAGTTAATAAAATATATATATATATATATATATATATATATATATATATATATATATATATATATATATATATACTTAATACATGTTGACTACAGGGTGGCCACTAATAAATAAAAATATAGAAATAATTAGGACAGGTCTAAAAATAGATAAAAATACAGGTAAAAATTATAAATAAAGGAGGGAAAAAACAAAGGCAAAAACATATAGGATATCAGAAGCTAATAACGAGGGGACATACATAGGACACGAGAGAGATATTCAAATAATTTGAATAATTTGATGGATGCTATAGACGAGCAGAATTTAAAATGAGAAAATTCAAAGAAATAGATGTAACAAATAAATCAGGAGGATACTAAAGAAGAGCAAAAACTGCTAACGAAATAAGAAAACTTAACAGGGACCAAAGGGATTGACGCAATTTGTACAGAAGGAGACTAAATATAACACACCTATATCACTTGTGATATAAAAAATGTTTCTATGATTATGTATAAACCTAAAATAAAATTTTGTTGTTTCCTCATTAAAAAATACTGATAACAGTGCTTATAAAAAAATTCATAAATTATATTATTCGGCAAATATTGTGTAGCGTAAAAGTACACAAATTTGTATTTGTTTGAAGAAACGAAACAAATAATACCAATCGTTTAATATTTACAGAATTGTATATGCTGCCAACCCTGTCATAAAAACCGATAAAACATTGTTTGTTTTTAATATACAAACAACGATGGAATTGATTGAATGCAAAAATTAATACGCATTGTATTTTTTCATATAACAAATCGATTTCCTGGACAGCCGCCATATTACGACAATTGCGGATTAAACTCTCTCACTGGTTAACATTTTTAGCTTTTCAGCTCCTATTTATTTAAAAGATTTAGTAAAAGCTAAAGTAAAACTAGTACTCAATATAAGAAGATATAGCTTATATGTGATAAAGAGGTAAAACTGACGCCCCAGATCACAAAAAGAACTATTTTTTTAAAAATATATTTTAAAGTCTCCTTTTTACCAGCGAGAGATTATCTGGACTGAGCCTACTGTTTAGACCAGGTGCAAAATGGGAGGCAGCTTGGTGAGGTGAGGCATTGAGGTCACAGGAAGTGTACGCGAGATATTACTGCCAGAGGCCGAAACAGCTGTACACAGTAGTAGGCTTGATACAATGGCAATTGATATTGCACTAATAACGACTGAACTGGAATATGGTTCTGAATCTTATTCGGAAGACGAATTCAAATCTGAAATATTAATGCTGATCTCCCATTTGGTTGGTAGAATGGAACTGAAGAAGTTGTATCTAAAAAGGATAATGACTCGCGGAGAATTTATTTAAATTAATGAATTTAGTGAAGAATTTTAATTGAAGAATTTAATCCCCATGTCATGACTTGCGTCGTACAAAACTTGTCGACTCAACATACATTCGATTAATTCTTCTTCCATTTTTAAATATTCACTTTAGATGAAAAACTGCGACAAGAAGACCCAGGTTCCCAGGTTCACGTTATACTAAACTGTTTTTTTTTGTAAAATATATAGATATTTTTAACAACCTTTAAAATAAGTACCAATATAAAAGGTTTGTTAAATTTTATATATATATATATATATATATATATATATTTATATATATACATTTTATTTTTATATTTGCGCGTGGCCTCAACGTGGGCTCAGAACCACGGTGCTCGGCATTAAGCCTAACTTAGACACGATCCCTGAAGACATCCGATCTTACCCAGTCTGGTTAATGGGATGACTGGGATGGTTATTCCTTGTCGGGTTTTTCACTGTTGCCTATAAAGACATTTAAAATTACAATCACAAGCATAAAGTACATCCATGCCTCAGCAGTGCCATCTTGTCGCTTTAACCACTGCGCCAACCAAACCGGCCATAACGAACAGTGCAACAAAATAGTTAAAAAGTGATAAAAATGACGTTATATACATAATAATATAACACATTAAATTAGGGATAGATTCTTCAAAAGAAAGTAAATAATTTTCAACTTCAAGGTCAAAAACACTTTTCCGAATAGATTTCTTTAAAGTTGTACATTTATGAAGGCTCGATCGGATAACCCGTCCAATAGACCCAATACATGGTGATCAGGGAACTTTAAAACTGACAACATTGTATTGTTTTTCCTTTTTCTATCATTTTATTGGTCATCTGTGAATCATCAATATTATGACGTATTCACTTTGAAGCCTACGGTAAGCAATATAGTCCAAACATATTCTAGCTGGTAAAAAGTATCGTACTACTAAATTAGACAAACTAACATGTAGAATATTATCAGCGTTGGGAACTATTAACCAAAAACAGTCAAAAAACTAGGGACTGAAAATAGTAATTACTATGTAGGTCAAATGTAGACTTCGACTGGTTTTCTTTTCGTGAGAATAGAGGCAGATGTATGAATTTTGTGAATTTGTTCCTTGTGTGCATTGTTAGTTTATAATAGTTGGAGGATGAGAAGTTAGTATATTGACTTCAATAGCGTAGCATATTCGTGGCATACTAGTGGGGGAATCTCGTGCGTCTTTATCTCATTGCACGTTCATTATAATATAGAGTAGAAGCTAGTATGTCACCTGTTAACCATAATTTATTGAAAATCTGAAGCATACATAAACGCCGAAAGTGGTTCTTGCTGGCTCTTGGTCGCAGAGTATCTAGCTAGTTTGCCTTTGACTTTTTTCCTTGTGAGCATTGCACATCATAGCCGGGGTTTATTAAACATATATCATTGAAAATCAAAATAACTTTCTTCTCAATGTAAGTAACATGCTATACACAAGTCCATCATATGGGCAAGAAATGAGTAAATGTATAGTTTCCTATGTATAGTTTAGTATAGTGTTGTTTAGTACTAGTCTACTAGTACTACTACTAATCTATTAGTACAATTTACTAGTCGAAACCAGACTTTATTAAATTATTTATGTTATTATTAATTCTGTTGAGTATTGACTAAAATAATAGTACAAATTTGAAATATTTTCGTTCCTAAACACTCGCAGTAATGGTTTTAAATTAATTATTATTTTATATAAACTGTTTTTTAATATTAAAATTCCACAACATAGGTATACTAAATGTTTTTATAAGTACTTTATCTTGTAAATATAATCTAATAATATAATATCAACTAGTTCATACAATAGAAATTTTAACAAAACTACTATAATTAAAATTACTTTTAAACTTCTATGCCTACTATGCCTATATATATATATATATATATATATATATATATATATATATATATATATATTCATGATGATTGAAACGATAGTCACAGTTCTATATGTACAGATTGTATATAAAATGAGCTTTAACACAAATATGAAATGACTAGTGGCTTTTAAAAAATTATATTTATCATGTTAAAAAAATTAACATAAAACATATTGTAATAAACAAATGTATAATCTTGAAGGTTCCACAAAATGCAAAACACTAACTAACTTGTAACATCAATCATGCATCATCAATGTAAACTATATGGTTAGTTTTCTGTATATTTTCATTAACGTATTCGAGTAACCTACTATAAATCTCTATATTATATTCTTACTATATTATATTCTTATATTCTTCAAAACTGTAGCTAACATATTCACTCCTTGTCCATATTATTTTTTCACCAGTTTCTCACATACCTTCCTGTAAGCAAATTTGTTTATTTCAGGAAGGTATTCACAGGTTACACCTTTGCTTCCAACTTTGTTTTGTACTTGAACAAGCTTCCCTACAAAAGGGGCATTAAAAACCTTTATATTTTAGTCTGATTGTTACACTCATTTTAACTTTTGATGTAAAAATTAATATATCTATTACCTGCAATTTTTGGTTAGTGCTTTGTTACGAATTGTAAGTATAAATAGCAATAAAATTCACCAAAAATCAATTTCAGCAGTTGCATAAATATGCATATAGATCAACCAGACATGTTTACAAGAAACAAAACAAAATTTGATTGCGATCAGAACGTCCGAAAACGAAAATATCCGATGTATGAGAACAGCAAATAAAATAGTATTTTTCCATGTTTGTGTAGCATTATCGTTCCGATGGAAATAAAATGACAAGACTGTTTTGGAATTTATTTAGAATGTTATTATGAAATATATTTCGTAGATGTTAAAGTTGATGTGAGATGGAGCTAAAGCTTCTGTAAAATTGCTGTAAACTTCATATATAATACGATACAAAGTAACAAAAAAAGGAGAATTATATAGTCGCATAAATGAGCGTAAAAATTATCTATTTACTCTCTAATAAACAAGTGCTAAATTATGATACCGTTTATAATATAATATCCATAATATTTAAAGCTATCTGTTAGCTAATCGTCCAATTAATGGATATAATAAATACGTTAACAATTTTTTCTCACAAACACTATACAGCACTGTGGCGACCGCCACGACCCTTTAGGCCACCACCAATTCACCATCAACAACTACAAAGGTTGGCAACGCCGGTGGATTGGTACCATGCAGTTCCAGGGTATAAAAGACCATCAGGACGACGTCTCGCTCTCTTTTCTTATCACCGTCCCCCTGTAACAGTACCACTTCCACAGCGCTACCGTACTTCCTTCACCTTAACCTAATATCCTGTCAATCCTCCCATCGACCACATGTATCAATCGCAAGTTAAAATAAACAACTTTGATTCAATCAGTGTTTTTAGTTCCCGTGCAAATTCCTTCCAAAGATAGTAGTGAGTGTTCTGATAAATGATCGCAGCGGCAGCCACACATTTCGACCGACCGACCGACCCGACGAACATTCTTACAATTGGTGACCCCGACGTGATCAAAGTGCCTAATAGGTAAATCAACTCAACATAAGCCACTCGACAGGTGCTTGACACGTGCATGGAAGGATAGCACGAGGAACGGAACTCATCAACATCACGTGGTCGATGACATCCCACGAGACTAGCCTGATGGACGAAAACCACAGAAGCCCATCATGTATACCAGCAACACATGAGCACCCTCGCATCACGAAACGGGACACGTAACACATTTACAGGTACCCTCAAATAAAGCTAAACGCCTCAAGACGAACGACGTCCTGCTACAGCTTCGATGGCAGCTGATCCCGTAAAACTCCTCGCTCAGGTTGGGATCCCCATCTCATCAACAGTCCCCGGGCGTTTGTTTGCGTGATTGCGGGTGCATTCCGGAACTTGCACCACATATAGGTACGTTCCACGGCTGTTCCACTAGGAGGGGAGTTATGTGGTGACCGCCACGACCCTTTAGGCCACCACCAATTCACCATCAACAACTACAAAGGTTGGCAACGCCGGTGGATTGGTACCATGCAGTTCCAGGGTATAAAAGACCATCAGGACGACGTCTCGCTCTCTTTTCTTATCACCGTCCCCCTGTAACAGTACCACTTCCACAGCGCTACCGTACTTCCTTCACCTTAACCTAATATCCTGTCAATCCTCCCATCGACTACATGTATCAATCGCAAGTTAAAATAAACAACTTTGATTCAACCAGTGTTTTTAGTTCCCGTGCAAATTCCTTCCAAAAATAGTAGTGAGTGTTCTGATAGATAACCGCAGCGGCAGCCACACGTTTCGACTGACCGACCGACCCGACGAACATTCCTACAGCACTAACCATCATAATTACTTTTCATATCCACGAACTTATTGAACATCATAGTAAACGTTCACGTTTAACAAGTGTCAGGCACCTGTCCAATTACTATCCACAGGGGTTACAGCCTATTTAAAATATTCTTCGTCAACAATACGTTAAATATTTCTAAAGCCATCTAAATACAACGTTGCTAAATATATGACAGTATCTTTTAATAAAAATATTTCTTTCCAAATTTTTTGCTCATTTTGAAGACATCTATATTAAACCATTTTAAATATTTTAATAAACATTAATTTTACCGAATCCGTCAAATATTTAAATTAGATTCTTAAAGTTGATTTGAGAGCATTGTTATTTAAAATAACTATTGTTTTGAAACATAAATTAAAGTTATGCGGTCATTGAATGTTAAAATGTATGTAATAAGTTACCTGCAATTCAAATGTATTTTAATCTATTGCTAGAAATACGGAGTATTATTAAGCTATTTATATTAATACTTTATATCTTCACCACTAACAAGAGGTGATCTAAATATATGAAAACACATAGAACAAGAAACTAATTATTAAACAAATATACTATATACGACATTTTTTAATATAGAATTTAATTACAACTTAACGATTATTCTTACCTTGAGCTCGTTGTGCTCTTTCAGTTTTAATTCCTTTCCACAGCGTACGTATAATTAAAGAATATGTTACTGCCAGTACGGCCAAAGGAAAGACCATTAATATCAAATCCAAGAACAAATTGTAGGCTTTCTCGTATTCCAGGGATATCCAGTCCTCCCTGCATTTATGGTTTCCTGCAAAAATAAACATTTATTAAATTTTATTTAATTAGTCTTAGTGTATCAGTATTTATTACCAGGGTAAAACGATGTTATCAAAATTTGATTAACTTTTATTAAAACATACTATAGCCATATTAAGGCATTTCGAATTTTAAATCTACCAAAAATGGTGGGTATATTGTCCTAGAATATACCTGAAGTCAACAAAAGTATTAGTTGTGTTTTATCTTTTCTTTGTACAAATAATATTCTATAAACATATATCATTTAATTTAAGCCAATTATTTATTCTATTGTTCGATAATAAACCCAATGATCACGGCTTGGTTGGAACTATAATGAAAAGCGACAGGACAGTCCTCTTAATGTTGCAATAGTCACGGGTTCGAATCCTGCTGGGGCATGGTTATAAATTCATGACTGTGATAATTTAGAATTGCAATTATCCATGAAGCAAAGTAGTAAAATGCGACAAGGAAAATCATCACTCCAGTAATCAGGCTGGGTAAGACTGGATGCTTTCTGAGATAATCTGTAAGTTCGTCACTCGTCATTCCGCAGGCATAATATCGTGAATAATGGTTCGGAGCCCACATTAAATATGACCAAAAAACACAACAAAGTACTCATGTTGTTTCTCCTGTGCACGTTTGTTTTCGTGTTTTATTTCTCAAGTCGTAATTCACCAGAATAACAATAATAACAATAATAAAATAAGCAAGAATAGCGGTAGGGAAACTGTGAGTATTGTTACTGATAAATGAACTGGAAGATAGTTTGTACACGGTGCTCATTTAAGTGTCCATTGATCCAAGGAAAGCACCAGGCTGTGACTTAATAACCGGACAAGTGTTGAAAAACCTACCAAGAAACGCGGTTATAAAATTGATCACGTTATCTAAAAACATATCGGATGTGGCTGAAATTATTACAGTTCCGATACCAGGAAAACCACAAAATTATTTAATGTCCAAACTCTGAAACTCTTGTTGAAAAAGCAAAAAAGTCATAGAAAAATCGAATTCCTACACATCAGTACAGTTTGTTGAGCAAACATTCGACAATTGGCCAAAATTTACAATGGCTACATTTCCTCACGAAAAGGCAACTAGAAAATTGCAATACCCAAGTAATAATATAAATAAGTGAATCCAAATATGAAGAATAAACATCGACAAGAGCAACTTAGAACATATTGAATTCACCTACAACCAGAGTAGTCATATGGGAAGAGACTTGGAAAGAGAATATCAAAAAGATAAAAAGTAATTCGATTTTTTTAAATATAGTTTAGGTAAATATAGTTATATAGTTATGTGGATTGGGCCTACTGGTTAATATGAGCTCTACCTACTGGCCTGTGTCCAACTTAGAGATCATCCCAGAAGGCATCTGGTCTTACCCAGCCTGATTACTAACGTGACCTATTGTGTTTACGTGTTTATTATTCCTTGTCGGATTACACCACTGTTAGCTAAAAAGACATTTAAATTTACAATCACAAACATAAAGTAGTTCGTTGCGTACATGCCCCGACATGATTCGAACCCGCGACTATCGCAACATTAGGAGGACTGTCCTGTCTCCTTAGCCAGTGCGCCACCAAGTCGGCTAAATCTCGAATTAGGATATAAAAAAAGTTTTAATAAATGAATTAGAAAAACTTGATATATCCATCCTATTCTCCAGATTTGGTAATGCGTCACTATGATTCAGGCTGTTGCTTGAGCTCAGGAGAAATTTATCTAAATGTAACCAGTTCAATTAAAAGTATATATAAGCAAGAACATTTTTAAAATTCAATATATCAGTCAGTTCATTCGCCTATTATCTGTTACCTTTTTTTCTCAACTAATTTACCTAAGTTAGTGTCTCGTAACGAGCTTGATATCTAAGGGAATACTCCGCCATAAGGAGCCCAACGTAGTATTAAAGTTTGATAAGCCTCCAGCTGTTTTCGAGACAAAAATATATTAATTATGCAGAAGTGCCTTAGACCTGCCTAGAGATCTGGCTAAAAAACTATATGTGCTCTCGCAGACAATAGTATATGTTTCGTTCGGCCAATATCTGGGAAAATCACGTAGCTTTAGCCGTTAATTTAATCGATCTCGGCCTGTTAACCAAGAAAACAGTAAACAATTAATACGGGATTTTGGTGGTCCATTGTAGTTTACTGTCTGGATGAGTTGTTAAAGTTATATTGATAATATTTAACAAAAAAGCTGTAATAGCACGAAGCTTCTATATAAGACCTATCAACTAATTTTGGGGAAAGCTTTCGTGCTTTCAAGGTATTATTCCACAAAAATTTATCTGAATACTGTAATTATTTAGTAACGTTTCACACAAGACGGTGCTGGAAATACAGATAAATTATTGGGGCTATAACTTGGGTTTAATTTTCTTTTTAATTTAAAACTTTATCATGAAAAATCGATACATTTTATTCAACCGCTCTTCGACGACCGCTATTTTTTTCTGTCTTTCAGGCAATCAACAGATTCCATCTCGAAGGAATAATATATACATTTCAGGCTATCCACGAATCGACCAATATTCTTGTGTCTTCATAGAATGTGAAGCTCATACAGGTCAGGACTCATATGTGGGAACAAGTAGTAATAAGAAGGAGCAATGTCTGGAGAATACGGCAAGTGGAGTAGCACTTCCCATGTGAAAACATACTTGGAAATGTTTCCAAGTATGTTTTCATCGATTTTGCAACATTTGGTCGATTATGTTGCATTGTCATGGTGTATGTATTAGACGTATTAGGACTGTTGCTCGCAGAGTTTTCGGTCTTCGTCTCAAAAGCATCCACTGTAATTGACAGCAATCCCTATGAATGATTTCACCCAGTAATGTCTTCAAGATCTCTACATTTAAAATGGAGAAATCTGTATTCACATCAGACAACATTCGATGATCTTCAGCCGTCTTCTTCTTCTAGTTGAAGTAATGAAGTAAAACTTCCCGCAACTGCGAATTAGTGAGTACCAATTCGGATATTTTCAATGCAATGAAAAATTATATTGTTCTTACTTAAATATGAAATAACACATGCTGAAAAGTGAAGCCTGTTAGTGAGACTTATGAACTTATTAATATATTAATATTATGACTTATTAATATGAACTTTATTACTAATGTTCCCGATAAAATTAGTACATTCAAAGGTTGGCAACGCTGGTGGATTGATACCATATGGTTCCCGTACTTCCTTAACCTAATATAATATCCTGTTCATCCTCCTGCCGAACACATGTAGTGTTTAAGACCGAAATAAACAAGTTTTTATTCAACCGGTGTTTTCTGTTCCCGTGCGAATTTCTTCCACAAAAATAGTAATGAGTGTTCCGATAAATAATCGTGTCGGCAGCTGCACATTCCGACCGACAAGACGAACATTCCTAAATAGTAAATTATATATATATATATATATATATATATATATATATTAGATACACAAATTACACTTACATACAAATACAACATATACAAATTTAAGTTATTTTGGGTTTTTTTGAATAGTTTCAATTTTCTAATTTGTGCTTATGAAGTTCATCTATTTTGATTTTGATGTGACTGATAAAAAACGATCCATATGACTAACAAGGGTCGCAGATGATGGAGAATTCCAAAAATTGTTTTATAATAATTAGTATCAAACATTTCAAGGATTATCTTTCAATTTCAAGTAATTGGAAGTTAATAAAACAAGAAGTTTAAATTATATTGTAAATAGATAAACCAGTTTATGTAGGTATTAAGCTTAATTTTGTATATATAGTAGAATATAAAATAAGTGTAATAGATATGTTAAATTAGTTTCTTTTAATTTTATTTAGTTATTACATGGATTATGAACATCTTTTAATTTAAAATAATTTTTTTTAAGTTGGTCGAATTTTTTTGTTAAAAATATTTTATTATCATTCTGTTATCAATTTATGTGAAAAAAAGTACACGAAGTGTAAGTATTCAAGATTTAAATTTTTCGCTTGCAATAAAATAAAATAAAAACCAGATAATAAGTCTTTGAACTTGTTACTTATGAATATTCTATTTAAGGCAATAACTAAACCCACGAAAAATAAATATAGGTACCGTTACATGTATCTTGTACTTAATAATTGAATAGAAATATAGTTCTGAACTCTTACTGTCAACTATATCAAATTATGTTTCACATTTTTAAAGTAATACGCGCACTTTATCATATTTTTGATATACTATTTTCTGCTGGGATACACATATCTCAAAATAAACTGCATATATATTACCTATGAATAAGTAATACCACTTGCATGGGTCCAGGAGATGATAAAATACGACATAAACTAGCGTTACATAATATATTAATTAAACGTAACTTGATTTCTGAGAGATGTGTACGTCAAACGACGATAATGGATTTATTGTTTTTCTGCCGTCTCTGCCGTCTGAATTTAGTAAATTAAACCAGGTCTAAAATAGAATACGAAATAACATATAATGAGAGATGGCGGTGCTTATCTTAACCGCAGAAAATATAAAGGCTCTATTGTCCTAGTTTGAAACAAATAAACTGAAAAACGAGCCATCTTCTGTTTTCAACGAATTCATTAAGGGACAAAAGGAAAGTTTTTTTTTATTTAAAGGCAATAAAAAGTAAGATATTGGACATAATTTTTTTCGACTAAATTAGTTGAGTAAGGGTTTTATACCACTCCTAAAATACTGTTGCAATTATCGGGATTCCATGAACGTTACAGCATGAGCAAAAAATGTGTTGCTTTCTGATTTGGTGAGTTGTCATCCAAGAAAAGTCTATTTATAGATAGTTTTAGATAAAAAGTAATGGTGAAAGTTATTGTGTGTTTAGAACAGATGAATTAAAAATTCCCCGGCCTGACACATAGATGGCGCTACTAGAATTATATCTATATGTTTTAGTTAGCCGAAACCCTCAAAAGACGCGTGTATAAATTTGACAATTGTCGGATCATTAGTTTGTGAATTATAGCTTATTGAGTGAAGCAACTTTTGCTATTGTGTAGAAAATGGATAAAATGGAATTTCGCCTATTGATAAAGTATTGCATTTTGAAGGGAAAAAATAGAGTTGAAACAAATTTGGCTTAATGCCGAGTCTCCGTACACTATACCAGGAAAATCAACCATCAAGGATTGGTATGCTAAGTTTAGACGTGGTGAAATGAGCACTGGGGATGGTGAAGGCAGTGGACTAAAAGAAGTTGTTACCGACAAAAATATTTAAAAATGTACAAAATGATTTTCAATGACCGTAAATAGAAACTGAATGAAATACCAGACACTCTAAAGATATCAACTGAACGTGTATATTATATCTTGCACGAATATTTTATTATGAGAAAGCTCCTTGCAAAGTGGATGTTGCACGAGCTCACTTTTGACCAAAAACAACGACGAGTTGATGATTCGGAGCAGTGCTTGAAGATGATCAAGCGTAATAAATCCGAGTTTTTGCGTCGATATGTGACAATGGATCCAATCGACAGCCTTCCGAGTTGACTGCACACGATGAACCCGCTCCAAAGCGTGGGAATATGCAACAGTCGGCTGGTAAGGTTGTGGCGTCTGTATTATGGATGCGCATGGAATAATTTCTATTGGCTGCCCTGAAAAAGGAAGGACCATCAACAGCGACTATTGTATCGTGTTATTGGACCGTTTGAAGAACAATATCGCCGAAAAATGGCCGCATTTGAAGATAAAAGAAGTGGTGCTTCAACAAGATAATGCACCGTGTCACAAGTCAGTGCAAACGATGGCAAAAATCCATGAGTTGGACTTCGAATTGCTTTATCATCCACCGTATTCTTAAATCTTAAAAAATGTTCCTTGGGAAGAAATTTTCGTCGAACCTATTTTGAAGCAAAGGGTAAATCGTACTACGAGAATGGTATCGAAAAGTTGGAGGGTCGCTATAATCATTGTATTGCCTTTGCAGGGAATTATGTTGAATAGAAAGAACTAATTTTGCCAAAACAATGTATTTTACTATGGTAGGCCGGGGACTTAACCCGTATACAAAAAGGATGATATAAATACTCTCTGACAAGAATGATCCTATACATCAATCAGAAAAACTGTTAAATAAATAATTATTTCTTTTATGTGCATCAAACGAAGAAGGAATAATTCTAACAGAGGTGCTTACTATTGTTTTTATACCGATGTATTTAATCATGTTAATAAATTACGTTATAACTGCATTGAAATTGCGCAAAAATAAACTAGATAACCTGGGAAACTTCGTATCAGCTACATCTCTCTTGTACCTTTTCTTCATCACAATGGCCATTTATTGTGTAGCTATCAGGTGTTTTATAAGATATGATGCCGATATTGTGTGTGCTAGAATGAAGAGTTCCAGTGGTAGTTTCAATATTTCCTTGGGTAACAATTTGCGTCACTGTTTAGATTGTGAACACAATATCTATCAATTTCCGCATCCAGCTTGTCTACAAGTATTGTCCAGTTGTAAGAATAGATCCTAGTAAGTGAAAAATGTGTCCTTGTATGTGCAATTGATTAAGATTGTGTTAACTTAGTTCAGATATAAAATTTGTATTTGTATATCACCAAAACACTTTTGTGGTATAAAACCATTAACATGAGCATCAAATTTTCCTTTGCAATGTAAAACGCGTTGCCAAAAAGTAGTTAGAATCATTGTAATAAGAAATGAACGTAATGGATCTAGTGGTAAGAACAATTGTCGTAATTTTACTTTTCCATCAATACAATATAACACAGATGATTCACCGCTGTCTTTTAATATCATAGAATATTAACAAAATATTGTCATTTCCCTAATTGTAACTGATTTGCTGACACCATAATCTATTTACGGTAGAATTATATAATATTAGAATTGATATAAGATTTCAAAATCAAAATTTGCTTATTCAGCATTTCTCAAATTTTTATTAAAAGTAAAGAATTACAAACAGCAATTCATAGTCAATATTGCCAGCTTAGTTGGCGCAGTGGTAAAGGCGATAGGTCGATCCACCTACTGTTGCAATAGTCGCGGGATCGAATCCTGCTGGGGCATGTTCGTAAATTTACGTTTGTGATTGTTCTAGATAAAGGCGCAATATCCGACAAGGAAAATGATCCTAGTCACGCCAATAACTAGCCTGTGTAAGACTGGATGTCTTCTGGGATAATTTTCTAAGTTGTACACTCGTAAGTCGGTAGGCTTAATGTCGAGTGCCATGGTTTATATTAAAGTGAATATTTCTACTTTAGTTAATAGAAGGGATCTGTGTTAAGTACAGTAATGAGATGTTACTAGTTTCTAGGGACTTTCGGGTTATGTAGTTGTCAGATATATATAAGTGTCAGTCAATAGAGAAACCACGTTGTTGTTGTTTGTTGTTGTATATAGATTAATTCATTAGTCCGTTTATATAGAGTCTTCAACCGTTTAGATAGGCGTATTAAATAAAGCTCTTTGTTAAAAGTAATCTCAGCATATCAATTAATAACCGAAAATCTCAACAGTTCAGATCCTAGTAGTATATGGTAGGTCCAGTACAGATAAACTTTAGTTGGTAAAAGGAGACTTTAAAATAATTTAAAATATAATATAAGTAAAAAAATTAATAATAGTAATATTTCTAATCTTAACTTCTTATTTTATTTATTATTGAATATAAAAATAAAACAAATATTTGTATCTCTTGTTATCCTTTGAACATTTCCTGACGGACCTTAAAGAGAAAACAATACGAATTAAAATATAGATTATATTCTTACAACCCCTTGTCATGCAAACTTTGTTAATATTAATCAGTATTCAGATAACCTCATAAAACCTAGCGATTCTAAATCACATGATTAGGGAGGTAATTAAAACCATGCTACCAATAAAGGTCTCATACTAATGTTAACTAATAACGTATTTCTCTTAATCAAGGTTAGAGACGTTTATGATGTTTCTGTTATAAAATCGACACTCATTCGGTGATGATCAATAACTTATTCACCTCTTGTGCAGTGCCCCAGTTTAGCTAAGCTTAAAACGTAAAATTTCAAACTGTTTCTCTTTTGAAAATTGTAAACAAGCTCTGGCAACACAAATTGAAAACTTTATCAAGCTCTGGAATATTCTTATATCCATAATAGCGGCAGAATGACAATCGATCACATTTTACAACAACTACAACAAAACTCATATTCACCACAGGTTGCTTCCTGGTAATTACTTGATCCCCTTAATATAATCACATAAATTAGTTCAGCAATGTAGATACGTACGTGAAGAAAAAATAAATTAGTGGAAAAACATCTCCTAAACTAATTGTCCATAATAAAACCTTGGATCCACAAAAGAAGAAAATTAATTCGCCGTCTTCAATATTACATCTCCAGCTAAATAATTTCATACATGCAATTTAATTTATTATAATCTGATAATATTTATTAAAGCAATACAAATGTCGTAAATATTTCTGTGATTTTCCACCAAAATTACGTTTCATATTTTTCTAAGGCGAATGAGAACATGAACATAAATGGTACAAATCGGCCTGGTAATAAATCTCTTTCGTTTAGAATTAAAAAAAAGCCATAAATATTTCAACAATTTAATATAAATCCCTATACCTGAAAAAAAGAGAAAACAATAGTAATATAATTTCCTGTTGTTGTTTAGACTAAGACAAACATGTAAAATTAATATCAAATGTCGATAGTAAAAACGAATAATCTTAGTAAAGACCCTCTAGGTTTATATACGAGCTGGTAAAATATATTTTGTCTGCCATGAAAAATATAGAAAAATATTTTTGCAATTTTTTTTATATATATATTTTAAAGTCTCCTTTTACCAACTATGGGTTTATCTGGACTGGACTCCTCAGCATTAATCCTACCGACTGACGAGTGACCAACTTTAGAAATCATCCCAGAAGATATCCGGTCTTACTCAGCATGGTTACTGGCGTGACTGAGATCATTTTTTTTGTCGGATTTTACACTCTTGCCTAGAACATTCACAAATTTTAAACAATCACAAACATAAATTTACGACCACGCCCCGGCAAGATTCGAACCCGCGGCTATCGCCTTTAACACTGCGCCACCAAGCTGGCACAAAAAAATTTGAACCGACTTCAAAAACTAATGAGGAACTCACTAAAATATAAAAGATAATCAAAATTAGATTTTTAACACAAAAAGAGGTTTTAAAATAAAATATGTACGTGATAATCGGTGTAATAACTAAATAAAAATTAGTTTGAAGTCGGTCCTGTGCCCAAACCGTTTTATTAAATTAGATTTGTTTTGTTCCTTTTTAATTTCGAGTTTATGACATAAAATTATATTATTATTTTTATATTGTTTGAGTGCTCGGCACCGAATTCAATCTGATTTTTATTTAGTTATTACAAGGATTATTACGTACATATTTTAATTTAAAATTTTTTTTTTGTTAAAAGTTTTACACTGGAGATCCCAAGTAAAAGTATAACCCGTACGAGGAAAAATAGGAATAAGAAAACATTGTTTGAAAACAAGAATTGTTTCAGGCCCTGGCTTTTACACTGAACTATTTCCGATATTCCGTCACATCAGTTCAGCAATAATATTATACACCGATATTTGATTATTTTAGATAAAAAATATGTGAAAAAATTGTACGTCCTTTTGAAATTTGGCATTTTGCCTCCATTTCTTACCCTTCTCCCTAACTGATCCTAACTTGATTCCAATGAGACCACCTCGGAAGGGCACTCTTTTGAATGAAATTTTGACCGAACGTCAGAAGAAAATTTTAAATATGTTTACGTAATAATCGATAAACTGCAACAGCAATTAGCTGAACCCATAAAAGGAGATCAAAAGAAGCATGAAATGGCACATCAGTTATGTTTCTATATTTAAATCTTATAACACATCATTCAAAAAAAAACAGATGTATTCATTAATATAATTATAAAATACTAAAATAAAGAATAATTCAAGAAGTATACCGGAACAAAAAAAACAGTCGCGCCAATGCAAACAACATTAAATAAAATACTAAAATAAATGGAAGTTAAGGCGAACCTGCTTTATAATATTAATTGATGAAACAATAAAGAAATATTAAATACACAAAACTACCGCGACTACATATAAGTCATAAATGTCAGTAGAAGATTTTGCAGATGCTATAACAATAACAACAGATAGATCACAAAAAAAGTAAAAAGGAGACAATTTAGTTAGTTGGATACTTATAGCGCATGAAAGGCACAACAGGGCGATTTAAGCTTACCGAAATTGATCATATCATAACATAGAAATACTTCCAAAGAGAGAAAAAAACCCGACCGAAGACTAGAAGAACTTTATAAATGACGGTGAAATTAACCACTAAACGTAACACGTCTACATCAATAATTTCTCCCGTATAACAGATTCCAAGTGCTTCAACTAAAGTGTGTAAAAAAGCTACAAAACCTTGACCGTTCAGAGTAATTTTTGAAGCTGCCAAAAAGAAAATAAAAAATATTATTATCTATATGTATATGTAATTAATAAATGAAATATGGATCATTCACTTTACAGCACATATGGTTAAAAAAAATTAAATCGTCATTTGGGAGGTTAACAGCTAGTTAAATCCACCTAAAGTCGTTAAAAAAAGTCTTTGAAGGCCTTGAAAATTTCGAGAAGCTTTGGAACTAATACTAATTGTAGCTAGCCTTGAATAAAAGTATATTAATGGTTAAGTGAAGTTTTCAAAAAAAAAACAGTTATAGTGGAGCTATTTGTTATTTTTTAGTGCCCATATGTATTTATAATCTTTCTACATTAGTTTTACCTGCCAATAATATTATAATAAGTTTATCTTTTTACCAATTTTAATGAAAAATGGTTTGAGAAACATCAACACATTTTTTAAACTCCCTCTTAATTACCAATTTTTGCATATATTGTCCGTTATATATAACCGTTTTAAATTATTGTTATGTTCAGTGTTGTGAAAACGATCTATAAATAACTCTATAACAAAAACTATCTTCATATTAGTTTGGGGAAAAGTAATTTTGATTTTTCCTAAGAAGCCTTATATCTTTAAATAATATTTACCTAATGGAATCACAGAACAGTCTACAGAACATTCCAGATATAAAGGTTACACAGTAGAAAGTTATTACCCGTTAAAAATAGAGATTCCAGAAGGTAATTTTTGACTAATTTTGCTTAATTACTTAGAACTGTGTTGTGTTTATGACAATTAAATCAACACCAGAATTTTTGTTTGCTGCCTTTTGGTTAGAGAATATTTTTATTAATATATGATCATAGTCGATCAGAACTGTATCATATAGGACAATAATAAGCTGAAAAGACTTGGAATAAGACTTCACGGACGGTTTGATGGGAGTGGAAAGGAAATGCCCGTCGTGAGCCGTTCGAACTTGGTCAAAGCATTTATTCGAATCTCTACTGTCAATTAATGATTGCATTGAACTAAGTCATTAAAATGGAATGATCTGGATTGACCAATATGAAAGCTATTAAATTCCCCCAGTATAACGCCTGAATATACACATTTTTCTAAAAGGGCAAAGTTGACTTCAGAAAAGGCTATATATACGTCAAAATTTTTTTTGCTGCCTTTTGCTCAGATATCGATATTGAGGTGGCGAGAATATTTTTATTAACATATGATCATAGTCGATCAGAACTGTATCATATAGGACAATAATAAGCTGAAAAGACTTCGAATGAGACTTCACGGACGGTTTGATGGGAGTGGAAAGGAAATGCCCATCGTGAGTCGTTCGAACTTGGTCAAAGCATTGATTCGAATGTCTACTATCAATTAATGATTGCATTGAACTAAGTCATTAAAATGGAATGATCTGGATTGACCAATATGAAAGCTATTAAATTCCCCCAGTATAACGCCTGAATACACACATTTTTCTAAAGGGGCAAAGTTGACTTCAGAAAAGGCTATATGTGATTATATCTTTGTGCAATTTTCTATATAACGGAACTAAAATAGCTGCCAGTACTATTCAGACTGTGCTACTTTTACCAGAAAACTGTCAAAAGACTGTCGTTGAGCAGGATTTTTATATATGATATGTAGTTTACATATCGCTTGGTTATACTTAAACAACAACACTAGATATTATTAGTTAACCCCTTAACTCTATATATAGAATATACCGGATATAAACGGGGAGCCCAAGCAGCCTCACTTCAACCATCTCCTAGGGTCTGGAAACAAGGATTCAAATAAGCCAATTTTCATTGTAATCAACGTTATTTGAATGCAAAGTGAAATAGAATAGCATCTGTTGCCGTTTCCCTAACACACAACAACTAATTCATTATTAGGAACTATAAACATATATACATTAAAGTTGCATATTATCAAGAGCATAGTTATAATATTTAATTATAAAAAAATCTGTTAAAAAAATGCACCTCTTCATATACACGGATCCAAATATAAGAGTTAAAACTTGTAAATCTAGCCTAATTTAATTAATTATTTTCGGAATTAACTCTCATGAAATAAAGACACCAAGATCAAGTGGAACGTGTATATTAAAACGAAACAAACAGAGGTTTGCTCAAAAAAATGTTTTGATTGCTTGGACGATAATCCAAATTAACACTCACTCCGTAATAAACTCATTATACATACAAGTTTTGAAGCATTATGGACCTACGGAAATCTAATTTTAAGGTGATCCAAACTAACCAAAACAACGTTTTTTGCAGCATCGTTAACGCCCCATGACACATTAGAAATAAAATAGGAATGTTTATATCTGACCATATCTGGATTTTAAGAGCAATGCTGAAGAAAAATTATTAGATAGTTGTAGCTAATGAGTAATTGTGATATGTGTGCCATTAAAATTTAAAAAAAGCAGAATAAATAGATTTTAATAAGATATTATTCAGACATTCCAAGTCAAGGGGTATTGTTGTAATAATTAACACATGGGCTGAAAAGTCACGGGCCGAACACATAGAGTGCGTTACTTTTAATGCATTCACTATTTTTCAGTGAGTACTAATCTTCAAAGGAAAGCTGTTAAAATTTCATAATATTCTACTCCTGAGTTTATGAGTTATTGTAGTAAGAGTCACACTACTCTTATTATTTTCAAAACAATGGATCCATGGAATGGATGGAAAATTCCTGTTTTAATTTTACACTGCTTCTTGATGGGAATAAATACCGTTCTAGCGAAGAAATTGCTTGAAAAGTATTATAATAAGTCCTCTCCATCAGAAACAACAATAAAGAGTTTGTTTGCTGGTTACAGGCATGATCCATATGAGGTGGTAGTACCAAATAGATATCAAAAAAATCCACGAAATTGTTTAGAATGATCGAAAAGTGAAATTTGGTGAGTTAGCCAACATCGTGTAAGATATGAAAATAACGTATTGGTTTTCTATTGCGTGAACATTTGACTATGAGAAATCTCTGTTCAAAGTGAACAAAAGCAAAAACGTGTTGGTGATTCTAAGTAGTGCTTGGCCATGTTTAGACGTAACAAACTGAAATATTTGCGTCGATATGGGACAATATATACTCCGGTATCAAAACGTCATCTGAGTGGATATCAACACGTGAATCTCGTTTAAAGCGCTCGAAAGCACAACGGTGGGTTGGTATGGTTATTAAGCAAGGTTATGGCCTCGATGTTTTGGGATATGCGTGGAGTAATATTCACCGACTCCCTTGGGAAGTGAAATACCATCAACAGTAAACATTATATAACGTTATTGGAGCGTTTGAAGTTCGAAATTGTAAAGGAATGACCGCATGTAGCAGAGAAAAATTGTATTTCAACAAAACAACGACCCATGTCACTAAAACAATCACAAAACTACATGAATTGAACTTCGAATTGCTGCCACATCCACCGTATTCCCTAGATTTGACTCCCAGCGACTACCGGCTGTTCGCAGACCTCAAATAAATGCTCACCGGCAAAAATTTTCGCTCGAATGTAGAGGTTATCACTGAAATTGAGGCGTATTTTGAGGCAATAGATAAATCGCTCTAC
Source organism: Rhynchophorus ferrugineus (assembly GCF_030347505.1). Classification (NCBI taxonomy): domain Eukaryota; kingdom Metazoa; phylum Arthropoda; class Insecta; order Coleoptera; family Curculionidae; genus Rhynchophorus; species Rhynchophorus ferrugineus. Next base: position 12,841,948 of record NW_027472590.1, read on the forward strand.
AAAAGTGGTATTGCAATATTAGAGCAACGCTGGAATGACTGCGTGGCTCTTGATGGTGATTACGTTGATGAATTAAGCCAATTTGAAACAAAAAAAAACGCGTTTCCTTTGTTACACCCTGGACTTTTCAGGACATGTGTCATACTAAATTTAGAAAAATTTAAATAAAATACAGTAACTTTTTTAACAATATGTTTCGATTTTATTAAAAATAAACCCTCTGTTTTTCAAGTAACCTTAATTAATTTGACCTACTTTGAAGAGTATATAAATTTCTTGCATTATTGCGATTGATGCCGTAAAACATAAAATAAAAAAAGAAAAGTTACAAAGGGATGACATCGACATTAAGGTAATAAAGTCGAAGGAACCCGATGATATATAACAAACAATATATAATACGGAAGGCACACAGATACGGAAATAGTAAAAGATGGGGCGGATAAGATTAAACCAGTTGAATAGAATATAATATTATACGGTGGATGGACCAACGGTTGATGCGGGAAATTGACAAAAAGGTAGCTTTATTAAGTTGAACGAGTGTCGTAATATTTATATTTAAGTCTCCGCACCTATCGCAGAGACCTCTGCAAGAAAGCTTTTTTATTATACAAGTCCAGTTCTATATATACATTTGGCCAACAATATAATACTTTTTATGATGTAAATTTTATTATCTCAAAATAATATCATCACCAGTTACATTTTTACGGATTACACAGACATTAGATTTTACAGACAGTAGTTCCTCCGGGCGTTCCTCCGCTTTACCCTCACAAAATACTATAGAAATTTTACAGAATGCTATACCAGATCTTATATAAATAATGCTGGTAAAAATAATTATAAAATATACAAAATATTTCATTTTTGAACTAATTGAACTCAACAACAATGAATTCAGAAATACTGAAATATTTTCACAAATTTAATATAATAAATATATGCATTAAGTTCCTAATCAATAAATATTTTATTTGATCAGTATATGATACATTATGCTTCAACAGCAATTGACTGTTAAAGAATAGAATTTATTTTTGACCTTAAAGCTTTTTCACAAAAATCTTTATAATATATAATATGGACATTAACACGAAAATACCTAGAAACGAAGAAAATTACTGTGAAATTGAAAATATGTACTTCATGTATTTTCAAATTGTTATCGAATATTCATAAAAATTAATTTATTTTTCAATATCGCAAGTATTCCAATGTTTCCTTCTTAAGAAAATATTAATTTAAATAAATAAAACATTAGATACATGGATGAAAATCTAATTGATACTGATAAATAAAATAAGATCTGCAAAATATTAAAAAATTGAGCACCACTAACACTTCTGCCAGTCGCCAAGTAGTTACTAAGCTTCTAAGATGACTTATAACGTAGTAATTATTACAAGTAATAGGTAATGGACCGATGTAAGGTTACTAATATTTACCTTAAATATTTTTTTATCAATTAACTTAGATACGTTTCGGAAAAACAAATTATTTTAATATTCTTTCGAGAAGCTGATCCTATTATACCAGTTTTAAGAGCATCAAAGCGTCTGTGTTTACATCCTTCTTGTTTTTGACATCCCGCTGAATTAATATTTGATAATTTTCCGGGTTCATCTATTACTTCTACGCCCTTGTATTTTAGCAATAATGCAAAGCCTCTTCAAGATTAAATAGATAAAATATATTAAAATATTTGTTTCCTAATAGATTTCATTTTTGCATCAGCATTTTCAAATAATTTTAATATCTTAATTACTTTATAATAACTTCCTCTAATTCTTCTTCTGATGTATCTATTACAGTTACTAAATAACCGCTAATATATTGGTTTGACATAACTGTTCAAAAGTTTGGAAACATTCTATTTTTAGTTGACATAAAGAAACTTTAATTAAACTCGTATATATGTTCAATATTGCAAAAAGCCTTCTACAAGGTGGGGCATACTTTACAACAGTTATATTGAAAAAGATTTTACCCCATACGTACTTTCAACTACTCAATTAATACCTCACAGACTAACATTTTACTGTGAAACAGGGTGGTGGGTATACTGCCCTCCATCCCATAAATTCAGATGTTACGCAGGGCAGTGTTCATGGTCCACTGTTATATCTAGTGCTGAACAGCTGACTTACCGACCTCAAGAAGCACTACTGTTGCAACATATGCTGACGATACAGCGGTTCTATCATTACACAAGGATCCAATATCAACCACAAGAAAACTCCAACTTCATCTTAAGAAGAAGTCGAATTGTTATTGAAAAAATCTACCCATGTGACATTCACCTTTTGTAGCAGATCACTTACTGAAGCGATCTTCTACATGTTAGTAGAGTTATATTGTATAACGGAAAACATACAATAATACTTACTGCCCATGGGCAGATTATTGAAGTTCTAAAAGATTAATAAAAAAATAGTTTAAAAAATATCAATTATGATTTTGGTGAATCGGAATCGACAAGATAAGTAGCAGCCAAAAAAACCGGCTGGTCAGGGTACACGTTAGTAAAGTCAACTAGATATTATAAATACAGCTCACATGCACAAAGCACAAGAATATTAAATGGCGAGCTAATTGATATCGCTATATTTGCTATTGCTTCAACCTTAATCCGTAGAACAAGTAGTCGTAGATCTTAAAAACTGTAGCTTCCTTTCGAGAAATAAATAAGTTTCTTTCCTTTCCTTTTTTTTATTGTGTTCGGTCATCGGCCAACATCATTCTGGTATGGAAATATGTAAGAAATGCAATAAAAGAAACCGGAAGCATATTCTATAGACGGATGCTTCCAAATATCATATTTATTAAACTAAGAGAGATGTTTCTGTGTATTAATCAAAAGGTGAATAAGCTTCAGCACTGGATGTACTGTGCAGAAAAGTGTTAAGCATGGAATAACTTAATGGAACACTGAATAAAAATAGTTATCTGAAGATACTTCAATAACATGTAATCCTTCTTGATCGATTCTAATCGGTGAAAGGACTCTGTATCAATAAAGCAATGAAAGCAAAATATTACCCAAAATTATATTAGGGAATCCTAGAACAAAAACCAAACCATGCAGTATTGCAGGTAATGAAATGCCTTCATGACAGTCGTCAGACTTCTCTCCTATCGAATTAGTATTAATTAAATTTAATCGGAATGTATGAGAATACTTACAATGCATATAGAAATGGAGTCGAAATTGTTAGTGAATGAATAAAAGAATTGGTAAATCTTGGTGACAAGTTATTAAAAATAATGTTGGCTAGTTTGAGGTACCCAAAATTTAACGAAAAAGCTATTACATTTTTTTATTTATACTTAATATATTGAACTAGCTATAAATATATTTAAAATTTTAAGTGATTAAGTTTTGAGTGCAATAATAAAATTTAACTTATTTATTTTTTGTTGTTTTTTTGTTTCCAAATTTTTGAGACCTGAAGTGTATTTTTGTATCATATAACTAAATAAATATAATGAATAATATTTGAACTTACTGATCAATTAATTTAGATATGTTTCAGAAAACAAATTATCCTTATATTATATGAAAAATCTAATCCAATTATTCTAAATTCCGAAGCATCTGTTCTTTGCGTTCATCTTATTTTGGACTGCCAGCTCAATTAATTTCTTGACAGATTCTCAGGTTCAGCCGTTACTGCTCCCCTATTATACTTTCGTAATAATGCAAAGCTCGTGTAAGATTCGAAAAACGTATTAAGAGAATACTATAAAAGTATATATTTATTTTCCTGTCTTAGCATTTGGAATTAAATTTCCGAAAAGCGTAATTGTTATATCATTATTTTTGGATAAATTAGATTAAATTAATCCCTTCATCATCTCCAAAGATACGCAAAATTTATGTTTGCAGCATTTGTCTTATAATTATCAAATAGTGGCGAAAGCGTTAATATTTCTTGTAAATTAAAACAAAACACTTATTCTATATAATACGATTTTACAAAAAAGTATTAAGAAAATTGCATAGAAAATTATATAATTTTAAAAACTTATCGGGATGTTTAACAGCTGCATCGGTCAGCATCTATCAATAGAAGAATTCACTGATTCTCCAGTTTATACAGTTTTGTGTTTTATTAACAAGTATTTGTTCATCGCATTTGGTTCACCGAAATCACGCCCTATATTAAATGCTTAATATATTATCGACCTTTGGTAAGTTTTGAGGTACTTCAAGGAAGTAATTTTTTAAATTTTCATTTGAATTTGTTTCTTCAAAGTACTGCCAGTTGGATGTGCAACTCATTAACATGGTGTTCCCAAATATTGCTCAAAATTACAAAAATCAAGTTGAGTGAACATGTTATAATGACTCCAAAAACGTTGATGTCGACGAAATGAATCTCCAAGATTGTCAGAAAAATTGGAAGGCGTTGTCGAAAATGATTATTTCATATTGTACCTATTTTGGTTAATAAATTTGTTTTTGAAGTGAATACATTAAACTACATGAAGGCATCTAAGAAATGTGAAGGATTTGTATTTATGTCTAGCTATTCAGTGAATTTAATTATAAATTGCCAATTTTATGCTCTCCTACTTCTATAGTCCTTCCAAAAATGTAACCAATGCACCTTATAGCTGACGTCGAACGTACTGCCAAATTCAGTTCGTAAAAACGTACAATTCGTTTTAAATTACAATTATTCCTTCTCATTTTACTAATTATCATTTCTGTATGTAGAGAGAGAAAAAATTTTGTCTGATGCGTCGAAATATATAACCGAATCAGTCCATAAAATTCAATTTGTGTTGATACTGATCGACATTATTGTCATATGTCTACAGAATTATTCTAAACATCAATGATAATAATTATATGCTATAAATAGGTAAATGTTGTTTTGACAATTATTTCAGAGAGATTATTTAGAGTTGGAGTCAGAAACTAACTGCGTCTTTAATCAGTTACTTCAAACATGAACGATGTAATAGAGGCTCCTTCTTGCCAGTAAAATGCATTAAGCCAGTAAAATTATTAAGTTAGAGTAAGAGTTAAAACTAAAATAAAAATTGCTGCAGTTTTGCTGCAATTATTCTAGAATGTTACAGCTGTACTTAATATTAATATAAGCACTAAGAGCGGGCGAATATAAGGAACGACACAACATAATGCAGAAACGAAGAATTCAATTTATGTACAGTATAAAAACAGTGAGTAGTTTTTTTTTTCGTTTTAAACATAATTTAACACAATCACAGAAAACTGTTAGTTTCAGAAATATTCATAGAAGACCTATGGATATAGATGACTTTTTGAGGGATGTAAATCATCCTTTGATACACTGTTAAAGGATTTAACTAACCTAAATGTAATCCACGAAGAAGTTTAATGAAATTTTAAGACATTGTTTTTAAAATAAACCATTTTTGAAAGCAGATTATAAAATACCGAAGATGTATTATTTCAATTTTTGTGCCTAAAGGATATTTCAAAATGGAACAAGTTGCCCAAACGCTAATAAAGAATGTAAAGATAACAAAAGTGGATATCCAAAGGTATCCAAATATTGGAATAACATTTTATTAGCATAGTCTTGTTAGCCATAATATCTTTTAATAAGTCATTGCAGATATATTATTGTTTATGATGGAAACAGACATGTCTTAATTCCTGAAACTGAGTTAGTGTTTGGTTAATCGGTGAAAATCTATAAAGAAGCATTGTCTAAAATAATACCTTCGTTTTGGTTCATTTGGAATTATTTTTCAATTTTGTAATTGACTCGAACAGTGATTCTGATAGTGACAGTAAAAGTGATTGAGAGAAACCCCACAGAATGATAGGAGCGGAAGAATTTTAGGAAGAAATTTATAAGAAGGGTATTAATTCTAACTCTTTTGCAGATATGGTAAATGCATTAGGTAGAGTGCAGTGATTAAAAATTATTTTTGGAAGGAAACCGTACATAGACAATAAAATTATAACCTTAAGAGAAATAAAGTGACTTGACAAGGAAGCACAGGAACGAAGGAAATAAGAAGTAGACGTTAAACGATAAATATGCTCTCCAATGAAAACAAAATACATTATTTGGATACATAATTGTTAATTAGGTAGATTAGGACTCCAGGATAAGTCACTAATACATCTCATAGGTGATGTAGAAAATAGGTAAATATGTTATAATAATACAACAGTAATTTACCAGCTATCATGGCTGCTTAATAAACTATAGCGTCCTGCGATAATATATGCATTAGGTGTGTTATAATGTTAAATTAAATTATTTAATCGTTTAATTTCCATTTGTGTTTTGTTTATTTCAGAGTCCAAATAAACCAAAACTTAAATTTAATGTGAAAACCTTGCAACGTTGATTCATTTACTGGTAGGAAAATACTTAAAAACGTAAATTGTGTGTGATATATAATAAACATTTTGATATACTAAAGAGCCTTCTTTCTGAAGTATATATTTTCAATATTTGAAAATAAAATCGCCAGACAATTTAATTAGGATGTAATTATTTCAATATCCTCCAAATTTGATTAATCCCTCTGATTTTCTCATCAGTTCCCTTTTATCTTATTCTACTAATTAATAATATTAAATAAAGGTCAGCAATTTATATGTTTAGAGTTTAATTAATAATAAATTGCCTTTCTGTTTGGATAAAAATCGTTATCGCCCGACCTGAAAAGTGATATTCGATGTTAATTAACGCCACCCTTACCTAGTTTCGTCGGTTTCAGCCGGCTCAAAAGGGCTATGGGCATCATGCACAGAAAACTGCCCACCCATATTGCCAGGATCGTTTTGTAAGCGTGACTGATTGTTTGCCAGGCCAGCGACCGCAGCGGATGACAAATGGCGTAATATCGCTCGACTGAAATCGCAACCAAGGTCCAGGCCCCGACTGATACCGAACAAGCTGGAAAAGAAATTAATGAATTACGGATGGGAATTAGGCAGCCGTCAAATTTTTAACGGTAAACAAAAAAAGGAATTGTTTCGGTCGCAACGTCAGCCTTTCGCCGATTGAAACCGAAAATTAGATGATTAATGGTGATTAATTAGATAGAGAAAATCTCGTTGTTAACGTTCAACATTAACTTCACTACAATCAAGATAGATAAGGACTTTTTATTTAATTGTCAGTTTTTATTATAACTAAAACCAGTGATGAAGTTGTGATGAAGTGAAATCAAGAATTACATTAATTGTCTAGATGACTGCATAGAGTAATACAGATGCAACTTAATAGGGGACTTTGGCGCTAAGTATCGCTTTGCCCAACATCCACAGGGAGCCATAATGGGCCATTCAAGTAATTTTATTGGTCAATTTAAATCTCCATTACAGACACCTGTAAAAAAATGTTTTGCTCTAAAGACATTTGATTGGCTCATTAGTAATGTTTGGCACGTGACAGCCGACGTCATGTTTAATTGACCAATGAAATTTAAATAAAAAACTTTTTTTTTCCGAAATAAATGTATTAAATTAAATTCAATTAAATATACATCACTACATAGTATAAAACAAAGTCGCCTTTTCTGTCCCTATATCCCTATGTGCGCTTAAATCTTTAAAACTACGCAACGGATTTTGATGCGGTTTTTTTCAATAGATAGAGTGATTCAAGAGGAAGGTTTATATGTATAATACATGCATAATATACTAAGGCAACATTGCTAATTTTAGAGGTTTCTAACGTGATGTCGTAAATTAACCTATTTTTTTAGGCTTATTTAGCAATTAGCAAAAACGCTGCCTAACCCTACGAGTTAGATCAAATTAATGTACTACAGTATTGTACACCATAAAAAGGTCTACAAAAAAGTCCGCGATGGTATATGTTTATCTTTTAGGGATAACCCACATTAACCATTTTTATTGTTTACTTTTTACGTGAGAAAATGGCTTATTTACGAAGCTATTTTAAGCAATACGGTATTAATCCTTATCGAATTAAGTACCTTAAATACAGTGTGCAATTAATATAGATCAATATGGTTCCTTACAGCATGTAAATTAAACAAATATTTTCGGAGATATTACAAATTTAAAATTTGCGTTTAAAAATGTGTAATGTAATAAAAATTGTATGAATTTAGATATTCCAAAGATAGCAGGAAATCTTCATAGTAAGTATAGGGGAAGAGGAATTGTTTTACTCCAAATTTAATGCGTGCAGGCCAAGGGCAGTAATGAATGAACCAAAAATACTGGATCGATTTTAATCATGTTTTCATTGAGTGACATAGGCATATATATTTTATGCCCGTGCAAAGTCGGAGCGGGCCGCTATGTTTTTATATAAAACGTTCATATTTTTTCTGTAGTGTATTTAATTTAGTATGAGCATTGCACCCGTGCGAAGCCGGGGCGGGTCGCTAGTATCAATATAAACTATAACAATATATATAAATTTATAATGTAAATTTATCTACAAAATATGAATATAATATAAAAATAAATATATCTATAAAATATAAATATTATATACATATATATAATACCATAAGCAAACAATTTTGGTGCATTGCAAATCAAAATTTTCTTTTCCATCTCTCCGTTAGTAGTTTAATATTGTATCCGAAAGATCATTATGGAATGTACAATGAAGGATTTTAAATTTACTTTTTTTTAACATTTGACAAAAATATTGTTATATTATCGACGTGGCAAAATCGCTGATAAAATAAGACATAGCTCAAAGACCTACTGACAGTATAATAAAATAATTTTGTTACAGTCTAGAGGACACAAGATATTGTCTTGCTTCTATAAAATGAGTCTCAATTTCTGGGTCTACTGATTTATTCATAATTGTATGTAAACAAAAATCACACTTAAATTCTTTTTTAAAAAGTTTTACTAAATGACCTGGGATGTGCACTACGGTACAACGTAAAACTTTGTTTGCTCTTATAGGAACATCTGGACTGAAGTTATAGAGTCAATTAATTAACAGTAAGAATGAGCAGAAAGGGAGATACTGGCTGAACGAATACAAACTTTACCATTACCTTTTGGAGTTTATTCAAATGTCGATGATATTTGCTTCGAACACCCTGTTTGTCGGTATGGAACGATGAAAATAGTTACTACAAATATAGCAAGACAGTTTAGAAATTAATGGTTACAATTATGAACAGAAATGTGACTGACTCCTTCAATTTACTTTCTATATATGATTTTATTGCACTTCCATTTGTACATATTCTGGGCTTGTGACATTATTTTCACCATCACTAAATTGTTCATAAGTACTTAAAGGAAAGTTTAAATGTATTACAAAAATGTCTCACATGATAACGATCATAAATCTGTTTCATGTTTAACCCAACTAGTTTAGGATTTTTAATGTTTTCTACTCATTTATTAAAGATCACTTTTTTAACGAAAAACGATGATGAATTTCCTCACTATCTGTACATCCGGGCACACAACACTTCCTAGAACGGGAATGCATTTCAACTACCGACTTGTATATAGTAATAAAATAAAATAATAATTTATTGTATAAACGTTATAAAAAGCTAACCACACTGTTTTCAATATAGGGCACAGTGAAAATGGTGTGCCAAATAAACAAACCATAGAATGAAATGAACCAATCAAATTCCGTTGCGGCTCTTAGCATAGCGAATAAAACAAGTAATATGTCAAACGTAGCGACATCCACATGTTGGACGTCGCGAAACGTTTTACCAAAATTTCCTATGATGTTAAATATCTATTTCTCTATGGATGGCTGTAACAAAGAATTACAAAAATATTGAGTTCTAATAATATACTGCAGAGCGATTATTAATAATGCGTATATATTTTAACTAAATGTGGGATAACTAAGAATTTACCAGAAATAAAAATATAACAGGAACGCTACTAAGTGTTGACGCCATTTACTTTTTCCTAACTATCATTTCTGAATTCCAACCTTGAAACATTCAAGCAGGCTTCGATTTTATTAGTATTATTTATCCTATATTTCACAGATTAATTAGAAAATTCTATTAAAATAACACAAGTATATGTAATTCCTGGAAATTTCTGGGACAGAGTGATGAAAGTGGAAACAACTAAATCTAACTAAGCAACTAAATGCACACAATTGATAAAATATAACTGCAGAAAATGACATTGCAGGGCGTGAAATATTTACGTACACAGATATGATTGTAATTGTTCAGAATTAAACATGAGCATTAGGTTAGAATGTACGAGGAGAGACTGAATACTAACTGTTCTGTAGATATGGTAAATGCATTAATCAGAATTCAATGATTAATATTATTAAGAAAGGTGTACACAGGTATTAGTGATAAAATTGCAGTGATATCAAGATGACTTGACAACTAAACACACCATCGAAGGAAATTAGAACTAAACATAAAAGGTAAATATGCCCTCGAATGACAGTAAAATACATTAGTTTGATATATAATTGTTAATAAATTAGATTACGCCTCCAGTGGGATACCACTACATAAATAAACGTGCCTAGAAACTTTACCTCATGGGTGGTGTGGTGTGGTTTTAAGTTCTTCGATTATATATGCATTAGATGTACTATAATGTTAAAATTAACTAAATATGTTTGATAACATTTTTGTTCAATTATTTTATTATTAGTTTTTGATTATTAAATTTAGATTTGAAAATTTGAAATCATTCGTATAGTAAATTCATTATAATTTAAGCAAATCTAATTCTCTGAAAATAAAGGTTCTGAGATAAAAGTGGAAGTGTGAACAGGAGACATTGAAATTTATATTAGACTTACATACTTGTCTATTTAAACAATAATTTTGGTTAGTTATTGTAATGTTTATCTATTGACAAATATGTTATATTTGTTATCCAAGATATTGATTTACTCTTTTCTTCGTAAACATTACTTCAAAATGTATCAGTTTTATAAAAACTATTCTATTTTGTATATCATAGATGACATATATGCCAATAAACTAGTGAAAATGTTAACTAATGAAATATATATTTTATTAGATATTTGGCATATACATACAAGTAGATTCTTGTATCTAATAGCCAATTAATAACTGTATTCTCAACTATCCTCTAATATTTTAGTTCCCTCAAGTTTTACAAGGTTGATATTCCCTTCAAAGGGGATCTCCATTGTGTAGACATTTGTAGGCAGTAGGCACATTAAGTCCTTTTCAATAATCATTAAAGATATATTTCATCAATTAACGTCGCTTTCTATCTGATATTTAACTGTTTTTTATTGCAGGTTTTGCTGTTTCGTTTTCTGCTTTAGTTTAATTAATTGATGAGGATAATGATTTAGTGATGTAGGTAGCTTATGATGTAACGCTTACCAACAGTAATTACTGAGTGTTGGTTTCAATTTTTCTTACTACAATAGAATTAATATTCAGTTAAAATGTTCTAGTTTTAAATACCAATTTTATTAAATTATTGCTCAATATTATTATTACTAGATGTTCAACAATCTGCCAATCAGTGGACAATAAGCATTTAGTAGACATACAGAAACTCACTTCATTAAGTGATTTCCTGTTTTAAATATTATCTTAAATGGTTAAGTGGTTCTTACATCAAATCTTATTCTAAAGGTGGTATTAATCGTTTTATTCTTCGCACGTCGCTGTCACGTCGCACATTTCGATGATTAACGAGTACATTGGAGTACACAAACAAGATTTCATATAACCAAATAGGCTTAAGCAATTATCCATACACACTCACACACACACACACACATATATATATATATATATATATATATATATATATATATATATATATATATAATATAAAAACTGAACTAAGTATACATGACTAAGTATATATTGTTTTTATGGGATTGATGTTGCAACACCATAAAACTCATGTAGGTTACATTTTGCAAAATTCGTACATAACGGCAATTAAACGGAATATGCTAGACACTGTGTTCACTAATAAATCATAATTTATACCAGCAAATTCCAGTATTATTCGATATAATTAAATGTATGTATTGCAACATTCCGAAAAGGATGCTCCTGCTTTTGATTTAGGACTGGAGAGTGTGTTACCGATCTTATTGTTAGTATAAAATTATCAGGTATTCGGGTAAACCTGCTTCAATGGCTTTGTGTATTAGGCCGTCGGGCCTAACTTTGTTAAACGCTCTTGTTAGGTCTAAAAAGACCGCGCAGAGCTTGTGCTTTTTCTTCATGGCGAAGTGAATTTCTGCGGCCAATCTAGTGGTTTGATGTGCACATGAATTTTTGGCTCTGAACCCGTGTTGTTCGTCTGATATGGTACGGTTCTGTTCAGTGAGCCAGTTGAGTAACAACAGGATCGCTCTCTCAGCAATCTTGGACATTGCGAAGAGACTGCGAAGTTACCAGACCCTTCACATTTCAGGGGGGATGTCTTTTTAAATTTCCCCGTTAGACTTTTCGAGTTTCTCCAGATATCTGTGAGCGCGTCAAGTCTTTGATTGAAGAGAAGTGAGTCGCATTTCTTCTCTCTCCAGACCTTGATTTTCTCACGGACTAGGCTGGATGCCTCGTTGACCTCTTTAGGTGACGTATATAGGTGAATCCGTGGGGCTTAAAGGGTCGTAGCTGTCGCTACAATATAATAAAATATCAGTACATTCCCTTCAACATTATATTATTGGGGAAGTGAAATATTTTCATATTTGTGAAATATAATTATTGTCAGATTAGAAAATGTATCTTAATGTTTATTGAAAATATTTGTATCAATTTATGTTTTAAAAAAAATAATCTAAATATCTTAATATTCCTAATTATATGTTATTTTCCAACAAAACTATTTTGAAGGTACCTGGTAAGATATAAAGGAAACAAATTAGTTTCCCAATAGAAAATAAAAGTGCAATAGCCGGCTTGGTGGTACAGTGGTAAAGGCGATGGGACGGTCCTCCTACTGTTGGGATAGCTGCGGGTATAGCTGCGCTGGGATAGTTGGGGCATGGTCGTAAATTTATGCTTGTGATTGTTTAAAATTTGTGAATATTCTAGGCAAAAGTATAAAATCCGACAAGGAAAATGATCCCAGTCACGCCAGTAACCAGGCTAGGTAAGACCGGATGTCCTCTAGGGTGATTTCTAAAGTTGGTCTCTCGCCAGTCGGTAGGCTTAAAGCTGAGGACCGTGGTTCGTAGACCACGTTAAACTTTAGACCCAATCCAGATAAACCCATAGTTGGTAAAAGGAGACTTATAAATATATATAAAGTGCAATTAAAATTATCGAAGTCATTGTATATATAAAAAATACATCCTTCGCAAGTAATTATATTTTTAAAAGAAACGACCAATTATTAAATTAATTAAGATATTTAATTATTTCTATTTGACCTGGTTCTCTGATCACCAAATATAACCATCAATTCCGATATCCTAATATATATCCAATAAAACTAGCTCCCAATAAAGCTAGAATAACTGATAGGCCATAAAAAGCATCTGTCGTATAGAAAATAACGATATTTTCTCATACTGGTTTAGGACCAGCATAAGAAATAGTACAGTTTATCAATACCAACAAAAAACTGCGTTGCTTCGCTCCCCATTCGTGGAAAATCTTTTAACTGTATCTATTGTAGCAGCGTTTAGGGGTCTCTATATTTCTTTAAAGGTTCGAGTTTTATCAAAAACGCTTACGGTTAAGTGTTCTCGGCCTTTTCGATCGGGCCTTTTTAGTCAATGATAAATAAAAAAACATGCACTCGCTTTTTCGCCATAGTCATCAAAGTCCTCCTTCATACCATTACGGAATACTGAGAGAGAAAATATTTTTAGCGAAAAAAAAACACATAATGCATTAAAGGTTCTACTGAATATGTACAGCTAAGCTAGACTTTGAAGATTACCAAGAAAATATAATCAACAAAAACCTTAAAATCAAACGAAAGCGAATTATATCTTATATATAAAATTCTCATATTACAATGTTCGTTCACATACTCCTCCGAAACGGCTTGACCGATTTTTAAAATTTTTTATGCATACTCAGTAGGTCAGAGAATCGGCTACTATCTATTTTCCAAACCGTAAGTGATAAGTGGTGTTCACGGGATGTATTATACGTTTATTATAAAATTAAAAACTATATTATTTCTTATTTTAAACGAAAATATTGTTGGGAATGGTGAAAAACGAATTCGGTAAAAGTTAAATTTTTTTTGTCATATTTGTGAAATATTTTTTGCGTTTACTTATGAGAGCTCTAACTTCTACAGAATTTTTTTAAAACTATTTCTAACAATATGTATTTTCGCTATGATTAAGAAAATCATATGTCTAATATTTTCATGTATATTTAATGTAATCAAAGATAAAATAAATTATTAATAATTAATAATTTTTATCATTAAATAATTAGCGTTTAGCATTCCAGCTAGAATTCTAGCGTCTAACATACGATGCATGCTCTCGAGTGAATAAACCAGCAAGTTTGTTTGTATTAGCTAAAGACGGGCTAACAAAAAATATTGTTCACGCTGTAGCATTAAGAGATGATATAAATAATTATTATTTAATATAAATTATACTAAATTAAAGAAATTAATGATTGGTGTTTTGTTATTTTTATATTTCCTCATCGTTCACAGCGCTCCATGCCTTTTTCACTCATATGCCACATCCTTACACAGTTAAAAATACAAAAGTCGACAAGGAAAATTATCCCGATAACACCAGTAACAGGGCTGGGTAAGACCGGATGTTTTCTGAAATGATTTCGAAGCTGGTCACTCGCCAGCCGGTAGGTTTAATGCGAAGGACTGTGCTGTCTAGCACCTGTTCAGCAGTAGGTTCAGTTGAGATAAACCCTAGTTTGGGATAAATCCAAAAGAGGTCAAAACATATTTACTCATACCCTTTTTTTAAACAATTTTTATTATAAATAGACATTCTAATGTGAATCGATAATGTGAGGTTCTCTAATATAATTATATATTGGTAAAATCTCAAAACAAGTAGTGAATTATCGATCCAATGTCGGAAAAAATTAAAGAACTATGGTTAAATCTTGTAAGGATCAAATCACCCGGTATAGCTTGAGATATTTGTAACTTGTTGATAACAATAAGAATAATAAGAAGGCCATTTTGAAATAAGAATTTGCTATTTCAATTATCTTCAATTATTTATAAAGTGTTTCATAAACGTAACATTAAATAATACTCTTGATACAATTTGAGATCAGACCTTAGTTGTTTTATTTCTTGTTAAACCAGATACATATTTTATCCAACAATATAATTTTAGTTAATAGTGGTTTTATAACATTTTTCAGATGTTCAGACCTTGGATCACCGAAATTGGGGTTAGGAAACTTTATAATAAACTAATTTAAGTGACTTTAATGTTTCGTAATACCTATTTTCTGCTTTTATTTCTCCTGAAATTCAAGTAATGACACTTTATTATAGTCACTACGCCTACTAAAAGATACACGAATCAGTTTGATAATACAATTATGAAATATAAGGAACGGCCCCCGTAATAACAAAAAAATTTTGCTTATTTCTGAATAAGTAACATGTTTTTTAAATCTATTTCACCACACTATATCAAAATTATATTAGTCATACAGCTCGTGATATTTGAAATGATAAATGACGTCTGGCCCTATCGATTTAAAATACTATTAATAAGAACTAGGTGGTTTATAACATTGTAAATGATCATTGGCGGTGGAAAAAATACTTTGCTTTAGCATAGGATTGAAAACCGACTATTCGGTATGATTTATGAAGTCTCTTTCATGTTCAATTCTTACGATTTTTTCAATTTTTAGTATTTCGGGTGCCTAATTTATAACCTTCGGTATTGTACTTGTATAAAAGCATTGTTTTCATAGTCGAAGCGCTTAGCTGAATATATGGAGGCCTTGGATAGATTTTAATTATTTTGACGCAGAATATAAACAAAAAAATATATGCCGGCTTGGTTGGCGCAGTGGTAAAGGTGATAGGACTGTTCACCTACCGTTGCGATAGTAAATTAGCGTTCATAAATTTATGTTCGTGATTGTTTAATATTTGTGATTGTCCTGGGCAAGAGCGCAATATTCAACAAGGCAAATAATCCCAGTCACGCCAGTGGCCAGGCTGGTTAAGACCGGATGTCTTCTGGGATGATTTCTAAGTTGGCTACTTGCCAGTCGGTAGGCTTAATACCGAGGACCGTGCTTCGGAGACCACGTTAAACTGTAGGTCCAGTACAGATAAACTCCAAGTTGGTAAAACGGGACTTTTACTAGACTAGGAGACTAAAATACAGAAAAAACTAAATAAAAATATACATAACAAAATAAAATACATAAACAATAACCGTCAGTGGGATTGCTAATATTTTGCCGGAAATAAAAAAAACAAGATTTGAAAATACGCCATGTTATGTCAATGCCTTACGAAACGTTGACCAGGGGTGTGCAACTCCAATGGTAAGTAGTGGGGCAAAGTGTTGCTTAGTTCAATCATTGGCGGCGCTGACAACGTGAATTTGATTGCTTAGTTTAAAGTAGTTATGTAGAAACCTGTAAGGAAAATACTAATTTATTAAAATAAACTCCTATACAAATATACATAAGTGTAAATAATATAAATATATAAAAACAAAAAGCAAGAAAAAACAATTATGAATCTCTATTCTAGGCAAAATTAAAATATCTATAATACTTCTATAACCCCTTCACATATTTGTTTAGTGCCATCAATTTTATGGGATCTATTAGAGTTCTAACTTATCCTGATATATTGAAGGTAAACTTTAAATCCTTCCCTGTTGATGTTGCATTAACTTCATTAAACCAAAAATACAATCACACCTCATTATCACTTTTAAAATTTGGTCTTGAAAATATTATGGATTGGACAGTTGAAAAACTAAAAATTTATGTGCTTTTTAAAGATATTTAGATTTTAGAATATTTAATATGTGGAACTACTTAATATAGAATGTAAACAAATAATTTGTCGTCTCCTTTTCAGAAGTTTTGTTAAATAGCCTGAAATAAGACTAAAATATAATATTAGACTCTTGTTTATCTAAGAGCAAAATTTTCTGGAACTGAAAATATAGACTGAACTGGTGATTTAATAATCTCAAGTGGTACTAGATATCCCGTTAAAAAAGATTATAAGTTATCTAACATTCAGCTTTTTCACAATTTTCTCCGGGAGAATGATGTGAAAAAATTGTGATGATGTGCCTTTTTAAAGATTTCTCAAACATACTAGGTGAAGGTATTTCTACCTCCATGACCTCTAATAGATCCAACAAAATTATTTAAGCAATCTTGGCTAAGATTTGTTAAACAAATGTAGTTATTTTTAAATTTAGACAAAATAGATTTCTTTAAGGTAATAAATCCACTAAAAGTAGCAATTATATTTTTAATTGATGGCACCGTAACAAATATTTTCTTAACAAGGCAATCAAATTTAAATATACAATAGCTCTACTATAAAATTATTGAACACCGATTGTTCTAAAAAGTTAAAGTATTACAAATATTTTAGGGATATTTTACAATTAAAAGTAGTTTTTATTACTACTAAGTATCCAGTTATCTTAATTATTACCACACTGACTGACACTGATAGCATACGAACAACTTAGTAGATTAATTGAATTTTATTACTACTAACATCTTCATAAATAGGTTCTGATTTTCTGTAAACAAACAATATATAAACAGACATGTAGTAGATATATAATTGTATATGTACCTGATAAAAACAATGTTGGATTTACATTTACCCTAATACTTGTTCGTGAAGAAAGGGTAATTCTAAATTTTTCACTAAAATGTCCGTGACAGACATCATGACGTTGGTATATTTACATTTTGGTTTATCCAGGTAACTTACTACTATTTACTTGATCAACCCATTTTTGGAAAGGAGCGAGATCATTCTTTGGGAAACGATGTCTAATTTCCGTAGTAGATTTTTACCCCGGTACACTACATCTTTTACTACAGTGACGCATTCTTGATCTAAACAAAAACATAAAAACCAAAACCTTTAAACAACAAACTAAAAAATGGACGCCCATAGAAAATGCTAATTTCACACATTTTGAATTTGAAATTTCTATTTTTTCTATTACGTTAACTATCTTCACTTCCGCGTTCCACGGCGTCTAAACTTTTTGGAATATTTATCTTATATTTTGCAGTTAAATTGGTTTTGCGCTATCGACGGAAAGGAATGATAAATAAAAAAAATTGCACTGTTGTTTATAAAAGCAAATATAACCTAAATTATCTCAGAATCGATTTGAGTGTACTCTGTGACTGCAACTGAAATATCAATTTTAAAATTTAAAAACACTAAAACATTCTGAAATTGAATTGAATATTGACGAAAATTAAGTAAAATTTCTATTAGTATTTCAATAGACTAGGCAAGAAAATTAATAAGTGCAGCTAACTACTTTAAAAAATACCCCTCTAATATCATAATTGCCACTTGAGAACTGTAATAATAGTATTACTTAAATCAAGTGCCAAAAAAAATCAAGTGTGAAAAATTTTACGATAATTTGAAGACCAAGTACTTTACAAAATCTGTGTTTTACATGTTTTAATATTTTCACATGAATCTGACATGTTTCAACATGTCAAATCATCTACTAATTTATAAACTAGAACTCTGTCCAGTCTTTTACATTAGTTGACTTCGCTGACACTTGGGTTTATAGTCTAATCAAAGTTTTTTTAGTAATGCGTCGTGGATATTTGTGACGTCCAAATATTAAAATTTTGACGGATTAACTCTGAGTTTTAATTAAGTTTGGCTTTGACATACAAAATAATTCTGATCTAAATAAAATGATTGAACAAAAACGTTACCAAAAATAATTCATTTTAACATTATACTATATCTAAAAACTACAGTTAATTATACAGCCACAAAAATTACAATATATCACTATTGCTTTCAAGAATTTTGCATACGTCTGACAACTGGTCTGTCAACTGACAAAATATTAGTTATAATTATTATAGGTTATAAACCAGTAAATATAATTTTTTAGCCCTTAATTTTGATATATTATAAGTCGCTCCGTAATATATCATATTACTTTGTTTGAAAATGCCGAAAACAATAGATATTCAGGGTCACAAATTGATTGAGGCTTTAATAGGTTATTTCGAAAAGTAACGGAGATAACGGAGTCTCCCTTTTGCCGGTAAATTCCGTTAGTGAGGTAATTATTGATGATTTTAAATAATATAAGTCTCTACAGTTTTAGTGAAAATGTTTTGTTGCTGCCGTGCAAAATATTACTGTGGGTACTATAAATAACATCGCTTACAAATTGAAAAATAATACATTAGATTCCCAAGAAACCCGTCTACATACAAAGTGGATGACGAATCTTGATATTGCCTCTATTCGAGATCAAATATAAAAAATGTATAAAAGCAGTAAGTACACAAACTACTGTATCCATATAAACATAATTTAATAAAAATATTTCAGAGAAAATTGCCTCTCTGGAAAGTATATATAAAAGAATTAGGGACATGCAGCCCTTTGAGGGAAGTAAGCCATCCTCTCATACACTCTCACAGAGCACAGGGTTTAAATGGTGTAATTGGTGTAAAGATAATACTCGGAGAGTTTTAATGGAACTTCAAAACATTAACTTAAAAAGAATTCAATTAAAGGCATAAAACAATATAAGAAACGTGAATATTTCAAAATGGTTCATTGTTCCACTCTTGGCAAGACAGTAATTAAAAAAGTATAAAGACAATATGATGGAAAAAGGTAAATGTTACAATAGCACTTGGGTACAACAAACAAAGCACCGGGTTTTGTTGGTCATTATATTTATCAATCGTTAATTACAGATATGTTGCTGGTTGAAAATGATATTCCACCAAAAACTGTTTGGATATGTGGAAGGAAGCTTTGTCAACCATGACACCTTCAGTTTGGATGAACTCGATAAGTCGTACAAAAGAAGTAATTGATAAATGGTGGAATCGTGAACATATTTTGGACAGATTAGAAATAAATAGTTTAGTGATTAAATTAGACAGTGAGAGGTAAAGTGAAATTGACTGAAGGAAACTTTCAGGACATGTGATAATACTGTGCAATGCAATTCCTGAGACAGAGTGATAAGAGTGGAAACAACTAAAGTTATGCACATAACTAATTAAGTATAACTGTAGGAAATGGTATTATAGGGCGTGAAAGATTTATATGCACAGATATGATTGTAATTGTTCAAAATTAAATATAAGCATCAGGTTAAAACGTATGAGGAGAAAATAAATACTAACTGTATTGTAGGTATGATAAATGCTTTAGACAGAATTCAGTAATTAATCAAGAATAGTATACACAAGTAGTCGCAGAAGAAATAAAAACTACAGTGACACCAAGATGGCTTGCCAAGTAGAGACACCATCGAAGGAAACAAGAACTACACGTAAAAAGTAAATATGCTCTCGAATGAAAGTAAAATAAGTTTCTCAGATATACAATGGTTAATCAGGTGGATTAGACATCCAGGTGGATAACACTACTTAAAAAAAGGCGCCTAGAAATTCTACCTCATGGATGGTGTGGAAAAGTGTTCAATGTAAACAAAACAAATCTAACCTACAAACTATTATACCTGTGTTCTTAATTGTAGTTTTAAGTCCTTCGATAATATATGTATTATGTGTACTATAATGTTAAAATAAATTGTATTTGATGAAACTTTTGTTCAATTATTTTATTTTGATTAGAATTTTCTTGTATCTTTGTCAAAGCCAAACTGAACTAAACCGCAGAGTTGCTGCGGCAACATTGTAATGTTTGGACGTCACAAATATCCACGACGCACTACTAAAAAAACTTTGAATAGACTATATGTGTTGCCTCTCCATACATATTGTTCCATCAAATATGTATTTGTTACCCTTCGGCTGGTGTGGTATAATTCACAGAATTTTTGAGAATGCTTAGTCATTGAACACAGCAGTGAATGTTGAGTGAGCTACGAGGTTAGAAGTCCATTTTCTTGTATCTAATTGATATTAAAACCTTGCAAAATTATATATTGACTTGCTTATACAAAATTATATGCTCACTTGTACGACTAAACCCACGTTATATTAAATATGATTATTCATATTATGATAACTGCAAAACAACAAAATTATTAGGGACACATATAAATAAGAAATAAAAGAAATTGGGCCTAATCCCAAATGTTATCAATAGCATGGTATATCTCGATGTTATGTTAATAACACTTTATATACAATAAAAAACACTTACGTTAGTATGGCATTTTTACTTAGGTATATACCGATGTACAATCTACACCAGCTGGTTCGCGTCTTACTAGATTTAACTATATAATTCTAACATTATTCTACATTTGAACGAAAATATAGATATGTAGTTGTTAACTATGTATAACAGCGACCCTCATACCCTCGATACACGTTAGAACGTATAATAACAACGCAAAGTTATTTTGAAAAGTTATAAATAAGAGCTGTACCCATACCAACCGTCCAATCAGACCAAAACAATTACGTCACGTGCAGATTTGGATATTATTTCAAAAGTCTTTTTTGTTAAATCCAGTCTCTTGCAGAAATAACTTAAAATATGAATAGAATGAAACAAAATTGCTATTTACTGTCGATTGTTTCAGTCGCGTACTTTTTCAGTAGTTTCATTCGACTGACCTTGATAAAAACGGGCCGAATTTAGGTTTACATTGTACACATTACATGTTTTATACATAGTTTTATGATTTTTTTGGTAGTTTGTTTGTAAATAACAATATATTGTATATTAATATAGCAGCATTTTTGAACGCTATTTTTCAAGATTATTAATATAATAGGGCTAAAAGATTACTATTGTGAATGATAAATTGTAAAACACTTTTGTCTGTTTTTGTTACAATAATAGGTAATATATTTTGGAATGACTTGTTCGTTTACATCTAACTCCCTGGATTTTTGCTAAAGCCTTTTGATTGTCCAAATTTCCTTCCTGACATCTTGAAAATTAGAGTTAGATTCGAAAGAAAAATCCACTAAATACTAAATATCTCTAATAACAACACTTTATTAAAGGAAAACTCTTCTATTATATTCTATAATTTTCTTAACTATTAAAAAATTCAAGAAAATAATGATGGTCGCGACACTGTTTGGTTAAGATTTATTTTATCAGCAGGTAAAACAGAGAAATATTTTTTACAATCTACTTTTATTATTTTATAACTTATCAGTGAATGATGCATTAAATGAAACTTTCTATGATTTGAGCATAATTTAAAAGAGAACTTCTCAATTTCTGCTATCTGAAATTATATTTCATGACTAAAAAACAATCCTTTTTGATCGGTTTAATAAAACAGTATTGGTATTACAAATAATACTGAGGCAATACAAGAAATTATTACAAAAGTGATATCTTCACATCAAATACTGACGAAGAATGTATTACATCCGAAGACATTTTGATAAAAAAAAGTAGCTAAAATGAATAAAATAATTACACCAAGTACTACAACAACTTTAAAAATTTAGCAGTATTTGGAAATGCTACTTATTGGACATTTAGAACACCCATTAGATTTTTGGTAAGGGCATAAAATTATATTACTTGAATTATACACATTTATATTTACATTTATTAACAATTGAGGAATTGCAACATGGGAGAAAAGCTGAATATGATGATATTTTTGAATAGTGAATAAAAACACTTCCGTCCAATAATAAATGAAGGATTTATTTATTTTATTTAAGAAGTATTTGGTAATTATGGTGCGATCATTTTTAGTTATGTCATGGATTAGTTTTTTTCTAAGATCAGGTATATGCTTGTATTATTTATATTTATTATGGTATGTTATTTGAAAATAGCAATTAACATGTTATTAAAATACGATAAAACATTTGCGGGGTTATTATCCTATTCCTTTTTACATATCTACAGAACATTCAAATATATAGAATACATATACTGATTTCTGCATTCTATGGTTCAAATGTAAAATAATTCTAGTTTGTTTAATATGAATTTATTCATTTCTTGGTAGTAATAATCAGTAATTATCTATTTCCTTTTATTTTTTAAAGTTAGTACTTGAAGGAATACCATTTGGGAAAACTTAACACATTTATAATAAACTGCTCCAAGCATTTATCTCCGTGCTTTCATCCCTCTCAATTTATACAGGTAAGAATTGTAAGAAATGTTCGTTTAACATCACGAACGTTTTCTATACGAAAGTCATGATACAAGATTGCACTTTTTCAGCAAAAAAATAATACTGTATTGAAAAGAAAAAGAAATTTTTCTCAATAGTTACATCAAATCAGTACAACGATTACGAAAAAACATCGACAAGGTCAACTGATTAACTCTCCCCGTTTTCACCTGACGTCAGTGTAGAGCTGGATACTTTTTTTTTGGAAACAATTTTACAGATGCAATTTTCTCTTTTAATAAAATATTCTCCATTTCTTATAAAACATCATGTGACTTTTTGTGTCCACTCTAGTTGGTTTATTTTTTATGACGTTTAACCGAATTATCCTGCGGACTGATCCTCTCGCTGCTCTAAAAAATTGCCTTCGAGTCCCTCGAAAATGGAAGGGGGTTTCGGTTTTTTCGTATATTTTGGAACGCCGTGGTGAATGGATTGACCTTTTTTCGTCTCGCTAGTTTAATGCGCGCCGGCACATGACCGAGATTGTTTCAATCTACAATTTCAGATTTAGTTCGTCCGACAAATTAATCATACTCTTTACGTAACATTAATTTAACCAGTAATTTTGCTGCTGTCTATTTTGTTGTTTTAGGCAACAAATAGTTTTTGTTTCGTCTCTAGGCTTGTACGCACTTTCTTACATTTTTTTTCTTGCATTTATTTATTAAATTGTTACTACTCGCTGGTATCTAACTTATCACTACTTTTTATTATATAATTTAGAGTCTCCTTTTTACCCACGAATGTTTATTTGGACTGGGCCTACACTTTAACGTGGGCTCCGAACTACGGTCCATCCACAATGGTGCAAAATCCATTTGCTTCTTAGGCGTTGACCATATGATATGAGAAGTATTAGAAATACCGTAGGCAACTGCTTCTACGGTGTTAGAGCGTTGTGTTTGTTGTTGTTCTAGTTTGGTTGGAATATTTCTCAAATATCTTAGGCCGAGGTCTGAAGCATTTCTTATTTTCAATTATTGTTTCTTGATTTCTACTTTTTCCCATACGGGCTACATCTTTACATGGCCTTTGAAATACTTAATAAAATAATTGCGTGATTTATTGAGTAAATATCTAACAAATAAAAAAGAAAAAAAATGTTAACAAAAAAATTGAACCGATTTCAAAAAACAAATAAATGAAACTTTGAAACCGAACCGAATCTTTCAAAGTGCAATAAGAAAAATAGGGACATGTAACTTTAAAATGATTGGTGGTAACTATAATTATTAATATCTGTAATTACATTTCCTATGGAAATCATATATTTTATTATAAATTTATATTAATTATTATATATTAATCGCTGGTATATATCTAGGATGCTTATACTTCTTGCAAACGAAGGTTTGTCTGGATTGGGCCTACAGTTTAACATGGGCTCCGAACCACGGTTCTTGATATTAAGCCTACCGACTAACGAGTGACCAATTTAGACATCGTTCCAGAAGACATTCGATCTTACCCAGCCTGGTTACTAGCGTAACTGGGATCGTTTTCCTTATCGGATTTTACATTCTTGCCTTAGATAATCACAAACATTCTTTTTACATGTGACTTTCAGTGTAGTTTTGCATCAAGATTCTTACAATTCTTACTTTAGGGAATGATAATATTATTTATTGTTATTGGTGCTTATGCGGTTTGACTATATGTGCGCTGAACCATCATGTTGCAATTTACATCGTTTTTCTTATTTTCCATCTTACAGTACAATTATTTATATTATCACTTGTCTGTTTCATGTAACTTTTTGGTTATTATCTCCGACAGCAAGAACCGCAGTGGCAATGGCAAATGTGACCATCGTCATATTATTCCGTTGTGGTAGCATATGTATAGAGTAAGAAAAGAATTGACACCACTACCCTTTCTTAGATTTAGCTTCTTTTATGGTAGCCTACCTTCATTATGTTTGACTCTAAACATTCTGGCAGTAATGTAAGATCTTAATAATTTAGTGTTACGGCAACATTCTCCTTAGCTTATCTTTATCGAAGGCTTGTGCTGCATTTAAAAATATTTGTAACAAAAAAATGAACCGACTTCAAAAAACAAATAAGCTCACCAAAAATTTTAAAATAATCAATCTTACATTTTTAACAAAAAAAAAACTAATATATATTATTTTTCTTTTTTTGCAGTTAGATATTTACTCTATCAATTACGCAGTTATTTTATTTAATATTACAATGCTTAGGTCAAGTAAAGGTGCAGCCCGTTTGAGGAAAAATAGAAATAAAGTAACAATGATTGAAAATAAAGGGCTAGGTGATTTAACAAGGTTCTCACTAGACTGGAACAACAAAATGGTGTTGTCCGCAGCAGGGAATCGAACTTGCGACCTCCATTTGGGAGCTAAACGCTTTAAGCATTACACCATAGAAGCAGTTGTTTATAGTGTTTCCACGAGATCTTATATGCTATAAGTAGTGCTTAAAAAGCAAACTGAATAGCTTTTTCACTGAACGACTTCCGATTTTCCCTGACATCAGCTCAGCAACGACATCATACCCAAATATCGAATTATTTTAGATAAAAAATATGTGAAATCTTTGTACGAGCCTTTGAAATTTGAGAGTTTCCTTCGTTTTTGATTGGTTCATTGGTTCCATTGAGCCCGCTTCGGAAATGCACTCTTTCGAATAAAAAAATTATTTTGAAAATCAATCCATAAATGATACATTCATTAAAGATAAATACAACCGGACATAGAACCTTCGCCTTTTTCGATGTGGGTTAATGACGACCATCCTCATTCCGAACACAGTGTATTTATTCCAGATAAGGTCATTTGAAAGCAGGCATAGAATTTAAGAATTTTAGGCAAAAACAATTTCGATTAAGATGGGATTCTAGTTTACTAATAACAATATTATTTACAATGGAAAAAGTCTTGCATTTACAAAAAAATCT
Organism: Rhynchophorus ferrugineus; assembly: GCF_030347505.1. Classification (NCBI taxonomy): domain Eukaryota; kingdom Metazoa; phylum Arthropoda; class Insecta; order Coleoptera; family Curculionidae; genus Rhynchophorus; species Rhynchophorus ferrugineus. Next base: position 12,868,131 of record NW_027472590.1, read on the forward strand.
TTAAAAATTTATTAATATTTGTTTAAAAAAAACTTTGGAGAAAATTATATTGACAAATACTTCCCGCCAATGTATCATAATTAATAACTCTACAAATGGTATTATTATTTAGGCCGAAACAAACTTTTCAATATTTAGGGACACACAATAAATCGAGGATAAAACGTTTTTTGCTAGAAGACAATATGATTATTTATTCGTTATAAAGTTACTTGGATGTGGGGTTGGGGTTTCGCCCGCACATTTCCACTTGTTTTGTTGATTTTTTTGTTCATTATTTTTTTCCATAATTGAGCACTTTCACAACTTATAAAACACTGCTCTAAAAATATCCTTCAAACAATATAATTAAATTAACTCACGTACTTTTTTTAAACTTGACACTCTGAAATCGAGACGTTTATTTTCGAATATATCTTCGAAGTTGTTGAAGTTCTTATACATTTTGGATATTAACTTGGTTATCTGATATTTTACAATTAGATACGCCGTTGAAATATTAGATAGTTTCTTTTTTAATTTAATTTAAAGTGTAGTTGGTGGCCAAATAGTCTATTCCAAAAAAGTCTTCGTTTATAAGAAGTAAGGTGCAATGATGATTCCAGACTAAAATGCACACCATCTGTTACTAGTCCACATCATATAATTTCTTTTTACGGAATGATTTAAATGTCAATAATCTTATATTCACCTGGGAATAGCATCCGGGCGAGTTCAATGTTGTATCAATGAAATTCATCCACATTTAGAAAAGGTGGCCGTAGAAAAGTTTTATAAAAGATTGCATTTTATAATTGATTGCTATTCCATTTATTTTATGTTTCTATAAAACAAAATAATATAGCAATAACTACAGCTTCCAAAATGTATATCCACATTCTTTATTTTAATGATTTTCGAGGTGCCTAATTATAACCTCATTGCTAATCTATCAATAAATATAAAGCATATCAGCCGACTTGGTGGTGCAGTGGCAAAGGCAACAGGTCAACCCCTACTGTTGCGATAGCCGCGGATTCGAATCCTGCTGAGGCATGGTCGTAAATTTATTTTTGTAATGATTTAATATTTGTAATTATCCTGGGCAAAAGTGTAAAATCTGACAAGGAAAATGATCCCAGTCACGCCAGTAAGCAGGCTGGGTGTTACCGGATGTCTTCTGGGATGATTTCTATGCTGGTCACTCGCCAGTCGGTGGGCTTAATGCCGAGGACAGTGGTTAAACAGTAGGTCCAGTCCAGATAAACCCCTAGTTGGTAAAAGGAGAAGTTTTCCTAGAAACTATAAAAACATTGGTTTGCAACAAAAAAGCTGTTTAATTACGTTCAACTGATATTTATATATTTTGTATATTAAATAATATGGAAAAGATCCACAATATTAGGATCAAGGAGAACTTTTTTCTCAGGATTTTTCTCCTATATTTAGCAAAAAGAATTCTTAAAGCCGCAATGGCTGTTTTAATGTTTCCATTTCTGTGGGTCATTCTACACATCTCTAAAAAACCTATAAAAATTTGGAAAATGTACATAGTATATTTCACGAGATTTTATGGCCTAATTTGAAACATAGTTTATCAGTTTTTTGTTCGATATTCGAATTTTAAGCTTCCAACTAAGACACCATCAATACATTGGCCAATATATTAAATCATTTATACTAATTAATTGAAGTTAATTTAGTATACCCAGAGGAGTGTACGATCTTAGAAACTTATTCAAATTAATCATTAGCAAAACACCAAATAATGCGGAAATTAAAATATTTTATCACCAGTCAATCAATTTTCATTTTTAACCCACATAACGTGTGTAACCCACATAAATATATATTTTTTATTTTCAAAATTATGTTTTTATTCGAAAGAGTGCACATCCGAGGTAATCCCATTGGAAACAAGTCGGGATCTGTTGGAGTGAGGGGGGATCGGGGGAAAGTCTCAAATATCAAAGGCATGTACAAAGTTTTCACACATTCTAAAATAATCAGATATTTGTACATAATGTTATTGCTGAGCTAATGTGACCGATAATCGGAAATCCTTAAAACTTTCAGTGCAAAAGTCATTGTTTTCTTCTTAAGCATTGACCACATCATATGAGAAGTATTAGAAATTCCGTAGGCAACTGCTTCTACGTATTTTTTTATTTCTATTTTTCCTCATACGCGCTACACCTTTGCATGGCCTACCCATTGTAATAATTAATAAAATAACTATGTAATTTATTGAGTAAGTCTCTAACATTAAAAAAAGAAAAATAAAATATTTTTAACAAAAAAATTGAACCGCCTTCAAAAAACCAATGTGAAGCTTTGAAACTGAACTGAACCTTTCAAAGGGCAATAAGAAAAATAAGGATATGCAACTTTAAAATGATTGGGAGTAACTATAATTATTAATATCTGTAATTTCATTTCGTAATAAATTTCTAATATGAATTATTATATATTAGTTATTATATCATTTTATAATCGTTAGAACCTGGACATAAAATGCGGCTTGATTATTTGCGAACTCCAGTTAGACCCTTTTCTTATTTTGTGTTTACGTATCTTGTTTATAACACTCCCATCTGTTGTTCTGTAAATAGTTCTCTAATTACTTTTTCTGTAAATAGAAGTTTCATTCCAAGACAACCCCAATTTTCTCTTGTTTTTTTTTCGGTGTAGGTCAGGATATAAGACAGTTTATGTGTTTCGGTGGGATGGAAGTTAGATGAGTTTATTGCTTGAATAGGCCATTAAATCTTTTGATAAATATATTTTAATATCCCTTAATATATTTGTAGGGTTCTTTAGTAGGCTGGAGAAAAAGTAATGTAAGTTTTATTCAATCGGTTTGCTTTTGATATAGATAGATGCTAAAACAAGTTTAACAAAATTTATGTTATACGATTAATACTGTACTAGCTGGAGACTATATTGTAATCTGACGGATCTCGGGATGATTTTTACCTATTTATTCTTTTTTGTATTAAATGGCTTTTTAAGTAAATTAACAGGTTTTATGCTAAAAACCCTTTCTCATTTTATAACTGGTGTAGCAGGATAGGATTCCCAGCAGATAATCAAAACAAAGTCACCAAAACTTGAGAAACCTCTCTATAAAAGGATGCCACGGAAATTTGGGTAAAATCAGCACCATTTAGAAAATCAAAGGCAAACTGGCCGACGAAGAGACGGTTTTATTTTTATAAATACATCTTACATTGGGATATACTTATGTTCTGTTGTACTTGCAATAAAACAAAACCAAGGCGAGTAAGGAACTAATACGTCAGTATGTATATCCCAACTTGAAATAAAACTAAACTACTTAAGCTAAAGTATTCTTGAGAATACGCTTATAAACCAGAGAAGTTCGTATGATTTGGTTCGCTTCAAGCTTCTGATTTCGCGCGTGTTGTTCAGTAGTTGTATTGCTTCCACGTTGCTGTGGTTTAGCCGTATATCCATATGATTTTGAGGTCATCGTGTAGCTCTTCGTTGGTTATCTACCGATAAGCATTGGTAATTAATCGTAAAACTTTGTTTTGGGTGCGTTGGATTACTGATTGGTTTGAACTTTTAGTGCGACCCCATATTTTCACACCATAGGTACAAATTGACTTTATGACTGATAAACTAATCTTTTTGATTTTAGGCCAAGTTGAGAGTATTTTCCGACTAACCAGTACAGTTCCTTTTTGATTCTAATCTGCTCCGCTTTTTAACTGACATCATGTTTCCAGATTAACGTACCATAAACCTATATTCCGAGGTATTTGCTCTGCTTGAGGAATCGGGCACCCGGTCAAATGATATAATTAGTTTTTTGTTATTTCTCGGCAACGCAAAATCAAGATGGACATATTTGCAGATATGAAGCTGCATTTTTCAGTCTCTAATCCATTTTTAGGTCTTATTGACCGCTCTTTCTACTTTTTCTACAGCTTCAGACAGATAAATATCTTTTGCCATGATAGTTGTGGCGTCGGCAAATATTGTAAGTACTGTTTCTATTGATGTTTGGATATTACCAGTAGAGAGCAGATATAGGAGTGATCCCAAGACACTTCCGCCGAAAAATATTTAAGTGGCTGTGTTTCCAGCACTCGATACTAATTAGACAGTAGCAATATTCTCATTTTGTAGATTAATCCCAAATGCCATAACCGGTCAAAACCATGTGAGATGGGCAATATTTCTCTTGTTCGAGTGGCATTTCAACAACACTCTGTGCACTTGGTCGATTGTCGACTGGTAATTTCGAAATCCAAACTGAAAATCTTGTATTTTTATAAATGGTTTAATACGTTTTAATAGCAGTTTCTCAAATAATTTTGAAATCGCAGGTTTGCGAAATAGGCCTGTAAGATCCGATACTTGTTCTGAGAGTTTGTCATTTTTTTAAGCATAATTATTCGAGCAATCATTTTACTATCGACTGTTTCAGTGGCTATTTTTGGTTCGATTGATTTTATTACTTTTTACCAAATACTGTTTCAGTCGATTGTATTCAGTCGCTATTTTCGGTTGGACTGATTTTGCTACTATTTACTATCGACTGTTTCAGTCGTACTTTTAGTTACTATCTTTTTTTACTTATTTCATTCGACTGATTTTTAACGTTCTGGCTCTGTCGTCCTAGCCGCGATCTTGACAAAAATCTACCCAATTTATGCTTATATAGATTTATATGTAACATATAGAGTTTTATGATTTTTTGGTAGTTTTTTTGTAAATAACAATATATTGTATATTAATATTATAGCGTTTAGGAACGATATTTTTCAAGATTGTTAATGTAATAGGTTTTAGAGATTGAAATTGGGAATACTTATTATTAAAATATTTTGATTATAGTAACAATAGGTAATATTTCGATTACTCTCTCCATTTATATAAATAATGCATTTATATAATTTCATTCAGATCATTTTTAATTATGTCATGGATTAGGTTTTTTTTCTATGGTATATGGTATATGTTTAATGTTTGTATAGTATATTTGGCTATTTATATAGTATATTTATATGGTATTGTATATATTTATTATAATATATTAATTTAAAATAGCATACATTAAAATACAATAAAATATTTGTGGGCTATTACCCCATTGCATAAAAAAATTCCATTCCTTACTATATATCCACAGGACATTCAAACATAAAAGTAATTCTACTTCGTTTAAAATTAAATTATAAATTGCATGTTATGTATTATTATATTTGTATTCAGTAATTTTTTCCCTTTCTTTTTTAAAGTTAGATCGTGAAGGAATTTATACATCTCCGTCTGGCTTATATTACCATTGGAAAATATATAGCACATATAAAATTAACTGCCCCAAGCAGTTATCTCCGTCCTTTCCTCTCTCACAATCTATACAGTAGTATACACGTCTGACATAACGAATTGGAAAAAAAACAGCCGAATCATGCATTTGACTGAAAATAGTAATTGCTATTTTAGTCGTTAGTTTTTTGACTCTCGACTATTTTGCGACTATCGACTGTTTTGATTGTTTTCAGTCGATAGTTCCCAACGCTAATTTAGATCATTTTTATTAGTCGGTACTCTAATAATTGGGCTTCTAAATCTCCACGTTGCGTTGGTTAGCGAATAGTTGTCTTCTACAAGCTTAATTCACTTACATATATTTCGAAATAACTGTCTATATTATTTAATATTTTTATTTTTCTGATTACTAATTCTATTAATTATTGTTTTGTCTACAGCCTTTCTCGATCTATATCATACTCTTCTAGATTTTCATCTTTCTTATCAGTTCCCTAATTTAAAAGGTAGCTAAATTTGCAGTTGACAGAATTTCTTCAATCATATTTCGGGTTTGGTGCTCCAGATCGTCTATACTTTTGAATCTTACTTCTAAACTGATTTGTTTTTGCATTATAAGTCTAAATATGTCACGGTTTGTAAATTTGTTAGTAAGATTAGGTTTCTTTGTTTGTTTTCAGACTTGTCGCGCCTAGTGTTGGTTAATGAGATAGCTTTCGAAATATAAAAGTCCACTACCAGTATTCCTTCAGCCACTACTTTATAAAGGATGGCGGACCTGACTATTGCAACCATAGTGAACGAGAGAGATGGATTTTGATTTGTTCTCGAATAGATAAGAGTCGACAGTGTCGGTTTTTGTCAGCAAGTTGCCTTTTATTTCTTTCTATAAAAACAGTGTTAAAGTAAATTAATAGCTTTTATATTCTACACGCTTTCCTATTTTATAATTTATATGGTGTGCTGTAGCTATAGAACGTAAATAAACAGAGAAAAAGAATATCGTTCAGTACATTCCAATATGTTTACGAAATATCGAAAGTAAGCTCGCCAGAAAAACGTTAGAGCAAACAATATTCGACTTACCGCAGCGGGAGTTGTATACTTTAGGGTAGTTGATCAAATTTCAAAGTAACATCAATGTGGTTTCGGCCGGATGCACAGCCATTTGGCTCAAGGGTAAAGGTCAAAGCATAATAGAATGGACCTTTTTCCGGACCCCGGATTTAGTGAGAAATTTCGATAAATTACTGTGTTAGATTGTCAGATTGTACATCCGTGGATAGCTATCAGCGATGGAACATGTCATTTTAAGCTACTGATTACAGGGCATTTAATTAAATCTATGAATTCACTACGAAACGGATACAAGCGAAATTAAAAATTTCTGACGAAAAATATAACAATCTTAACATGCTAGATAGTAGGATTACTATAGCTAGAATTTCTTTTAAACACTACTTTAAAACAATTATATGTATTTAATATTCCCGGAATGACAATTATTTCTACAAAAAAAAATTTAAGAAAAATTGACGTTTGAAATAGGAATTTTAAATGTACTCTATAACGCTCCAAATCTGCTAATGATGTAGTTATTTCGGTCAGACTGGATGGTTTTCATGGGTACAGATCTTATTCATACATTTTTTTTTAAATATATTTTGAAGACTCCTTTTACCAAAAGTTTAACGTGGGCTCCGAATGACTGTCCTCAGCATTAACCCTACCGATTGGCGAGTAACCAACTTTAAAAATAATCCCAGAAGACATCCGGTCTTATCCAGCCTGGTTACCGGCGTGACTGGACTTTACCACTGCTCCACCAAGCCAGATATACATTATTTTAATAAATTTGCATTATAGTTAGACATTCTAATGTATATCGATGGTGTAAGTACTTCTACCGTAACTGTACATCGATAAAAACTCTAAATAAGCTGTTTATTTTCATTCCAAGGCAGAAAAATCATAGAAGATTAAATCTTGGAAGGCAGGAATTTATTTATTCATCGTAATACGATTATTTCGATTTAAATATTTACTGTTTTAAGTACCTTTAATTATGTCTAAAGTATAATATCAAGGCAAATGTTGATATTATTTGAGGTTAGGCCTTATTTGTTTTGCTAATTATGTATATGAGTCTCCCATACCATAGAAAACTATATTTGATATATATGACTGGGTTTAGTAGGTCTGTATGAACACAGCATATGTTTCTATAAGTTTCGAATACCAATATGATAGAAGAAAATAGGCTTCTAACTGAACCCACCGAATATAAATTTACTACTGTTCATTACGAAACGATCATATATTCTCAGAATGCAAAGAAAAATATTAATTAAATCTAAGCCAACAACAAATATCAATCAATTCTCAGCATGGCTACGTTACTAGAATTTAATATTTCAAAGTATATGTTTCTAATAATCTTCCTATTATGAGTATTACTATTATAAATCAATATTTTGTTACTGGCACTCACACAACTCTTCATCAACAGCGAGTTTGTTTTACATTTGTTCCATTTTCGAAAGCAAAAGCTTTGTAGATTGAGTAAATAAATACCCGCTATCTTATAATGTTCTATGGCCTATTGCCTTTCAAATGCACTATAGCATGACTTATCAAATTACAACTTATTGCGAAAAAAACACGAAACTATTGTTTCAAGAACTTAATATTTCAGTTTAAAATATTCGATCGAAATCATAATATCGGATCAATGTATCTATTCGAACAGAATTTGGGACAACATGAAATTAACTGGAAATCTTTAATCATCTTGTTTCCAGTATAACCATTCTGTGACCTGAAATTTTAATTTTCCAACTCAATTACTTGATTCTAATTAACAACACCTTTTTTGATTTTGTTACATTTTTATATTGATTATGACGACGTGACTTCAATTTGTAGCAACTATAAAGATCTTTGATTTTTTTGATAATTTAATACCTAATTACGTAAAAGTTGTTTCGCACAATAACAAGCTATATTATTTCCAGTTCGTTTGATTAAAATCCATCTGATACTGTTTAAAGTCCATGTTGAATATATCCCGTCTTTTGAAACTGTTCCAATATTGATTCATTTTTAACTATGTGCTATTGACTGGAATAAATACTATTTAGAAAGAATAATGTTGAATGGGCTTGAAGTAACTTATAGTTATTCATAAAATGGTTTTAAAATGTTGTAAGATGTCACGGGGCACTGTAATATCGCCAAACAATTTTCTCGTACTTCAACTGCCTACTCTTAACTTTTTTTTCAGCTTCTCATTTATGTCAAGTTATATCTTAAATAGTGTCACGGTTACAGCGAGATAAAACCTAATATCAAGAACATTCAACAATGTATCAGGTGCCTGAAATATTAGATTTCATTGAAAAAATCATTAAAATATTACGTCGCAGTCACAAGGTCTAAGCAAGGTGTTTTGAGGCTAATTATTGACCTACTTTACACATACGATATACCTAATGATACTGTAACTCTTGCTCTCAAAACTCAAACATGGAATATAAATAGTTTTTCAATCACCTTGATACAAAAATACCAATAGCAGTTAATAATTTTATCATTCCATACAGCAACAACATAGAGTACGTACCTCGGAATGCCTTCTCATGTAAAACTTCCCTGAAAGAAGATGTTACAACATAATAAAATAATATTAGACAAGCCGGTATTAAAACCTCTGAGGACTCACGGGATTGAATTATGGGAATATTATACGAAGAACCATGTAAATATAGTAAGTTTTCCAGGAAAATGTCCTAATATAATAACGGTAATAAGGACTTGCTACTTATATCGATGCCTTCAAATATCTTTCAGTCAGGAAATCAAGAAAATTAAGGAGATACTCCATTCTCACGTTAACATCGAAATATAATAATTAACCATTGGATCATTGTGGTATAAAGAAGAAACAGCAGTGTTAATACATAAATAGTTAATACGTAATAGTTAAGACCGATGGGAAACATTGACAACAATGTAGTAAATAATTTAATTAATAAAGACAACTTCAAGATGGATATTTCATCTGTAACAAAATCAAGGTCCTCAAAATCTCAAACCCAATATCCTAACATTTTTTAAGTGCAATTTACAAGACCATTTCATAATAAATTATCTGTTAAATTATATTCTTAATCAACTCGTTAAACCGATTGTTTAAATCAAAGTCTTATTTTACTGTACTAGTTTTATATTGTACAATATATTTACTCATTTTTGAACAAGCAAAAAAGAAACGATTATTTGCAGTTCCTGTAAAATGTTTTATTTTCCCCATTTGCATATTAATATTAAATAGAGCACCTATTTCCTGAATTTATGTCCCGTAAGAGGTGCTTTAACAGGGAGAGAACGCGCCATCAAAGGAGATATTTTTCTTCCAGATAACCTTTTGAAAGTTTTTCAGCGCGACTCAAGACACTTAAGATCAGAGAATCTATTAGAAAAACGAGGCTATAAATAACACCGACTAAAAAAACAACGCGGGATTATTTTTGTCTATTTGGAGCCATGCCGGAGCAATTCTAAAAATACGAGCGAGTCTATAATAAAACTGTAATAATATAAAAGCCATTCAGCGATATTCGCGAAAAAAAATTATATAAAAAGGGAATAAAACATCTGGCTATTTAGTAGGTGTTATTTGGAGAGAAATATTGGAGAAATAATGAGTTTTTTGTAAGTTTGAAGCTTTTTACCATGAAATAAATAAAATGTATTTTATTCAACGTACTAAGCACATCATTGTCAATTCTTGCTAATTTAGTAATAGCATTGGACACCATGGAATGAAAATAGTTGATAATCGTAAAAAATCGAGCCCTTGCATCAAGTCTACTCAATATTTTAGTGTTACTTTGGATTATCATATATTACTGATTATCATGATATGATTTATCATATATTATTATTAAATTTACAAAGATTAATAATAAAATAAACAATTATAATTTATATATAATATATCAAAAAAAAAACTGAAGATCTGAACTGAAGATATATATATATATATATATATATATATATATATATATATATATATATATATATATATATATCAATCTTTATCAACTATTTAATTATCTCACAATTTTTAAGTAAAATAATAGATTTATTTATTAAATAACGGGATATATTAATACAATATTAACGGGAAACTTTTTAATTTACCATTGGTTAAAGCTTCAACAAAAAATCGAATGAGCCAGTAAAGTCTTATAAAGTCAATCTAACCGTATCCAAGGTAACAAGAACTTAATCAAAACTGTTTATTTATCGATCAAAACTATATTATTTTTACTCTATTACAATTAGGAATAATCTTGAGAAGTAGAGCTTCAAAATTTTTTAACAAAAAATATACAAGAACTCACTAAAAAGTAAAAAATAATCAAATTTAGAATTTTAACACAAAAACAAAAGTCTTAAAATAAACATGTACATAATAGTCGTTGTAATAAGTGTATAAAAATAAACAAAAAGCTTATTTAACCAATCTAATATACGTAGTTTATATTCTACTCTATACACAATTTAGCTTAATACCTACCTCAACCTATTTATCTATATAAACCTACTATTTACTGCAACAAATTCGACTTGTCTTGTTCGTAATTTTATTTTGTGTATATGTCACAAAATTGTATTATTATTTTTGTATTGTTTGGGCTATATTTACAAGGATTACAACTTACTAGTTATCACAAGGATTATTATATACCGTTCGTGTGAGATTAACATTAACATTACTATTACACCATAGAAGCAGTTGTCTACAACATTTCTACTACTTCCCATATGATATGATTAGTGCTTTAAAAGCAAAAACATATACCCATTATGCGAAAACATTGTTACTGCCTTTGAAATGAGGTTTTCCCACTCTTCCCTATTCAGATCCTGACTTGATTCCAATTGTACCACGTCGGAAATTCACTATTTCGAATAAAAAAAGAATTTTTAAAATCGGTCAATAATCGATGGAGTAATCGGTGAACATTCATTAAAAAATATATATACCCGAACATAGAGCCTCCTCCTTTTTTGAAGTCGGTTAAAAATGCGGATATTTTAATGCTCATTTTTATTAACAAACAAAACATAAAACCATATATTTACATATTAGTCTACTTAGGCATAAATTTGACTCATTATTTTGGGTACCCCTAAGGTTACAAAATTAGAACAACATAATCTAATTAATATAAACTAATTTTTCATTCGAATAATGTTGTAAAGAATCAAACAAGTAATAATCAAACATTATTTCAAAATATTAATGAGTATTTTCTATATTTAAAGCTCAATAAAATTCTCAAGATAATATCAATGTTAAAATCAACTAACCTTTTAAGTAACGAAACAACAATAGTGCACGCAAATAATGTTGATAATACTTAAACGAATATTTACAATAACAACCTCAAAAATAGAGCAGATATTACTGTTCCAAAATATAAACTGTTTTAGAGGGAACATACATTGTTGGGATTAGAGATCTTCTGGGAACAGAAATCCCCACATTCCCTACCTATTTTAAGCGAGAGTAATAGCATTTAACGGCTTATGAAAATAGAAGGAAATGTTTTATGAGCGTGTGGCAGCACATGTAGGATTAATTTACATAATCTAGTTGTTTTCAATGGTAGCAGGGTTACTATGCAATTTATTTTTATTATTACCGTTTATCAATTATATATGTATAAATCAATTATTATTTTTTTAATTATTAATTTATTATAATTATTAATATTTATGTTTTATTATTAAATATTAATAAATTAATTAATTAATAATAAAGGCGAACATATCATATAAGCTTAGAAACGTGAAAAGGTATGTAACTTAAAATCTATTAATTTACTTTCAAATACTATTTGATTTCATGGAAAAAATAGGCAACTTGTTAAACGGCGAAACAAAACTACACTGAGGGTTATTATCTATCAGAAAATAATCCAAACTTCTCTCCTCGTCTATTTTTTGACTAAGCCTTCATAGCCCTGTTTCCTTGAGTACAGTTGAGTGGCGGTATCTCCTTCCTAAAGAAACGACCACGTGGATGTACGTTAGTTTACGGCAGGATACATTATTCCCCAACATCTCCGAATTTGGCGCATGCCCATATTATCTCCATTTAATTAGAATACAGAGAATAATCCGAGTTTGGCGAATGGGTATATTCAGCTTTATTTACTTATTTTTTATCGTAATTATTGGATTTAATGTCGAATATGTTAAGCCGGTAAATACGTTCAGGAGGTAAATAAAAATAGCAAAACTTTGGAAATAACACATCTTATTTAAAAAAGTATTGAATAAAACAAAATGATAGAAATACAATTAATATATATCCAGCTATTATATTTTAAAAATACATAAATATGATAAATAATATGATTGAGTGTTGAAACTATATATAAGGAGAGATAAACATTAACAAATTTTCGAAATAACACAATTTATTTAAAAAATTATCGAATAAAATGAAGTAATAAAATTAATATTATATGCCTTTCTATTTTTATAAAAACACCATATAAATAAACCTTACCATAAAAAAGACCAAAATCGTTTAGATTAAACACAGTTATGAAAGCAGTAAAATTTTCCTAAAAATACCCAAATATTATTGCTACTATTCTTGATCCACAAACCCCATTAATAAATTGACTACCTCGAGTTTTCGATTAACATATTGTACATTTATTAGCCTAAATCGAATGGATTATCGTACTTTATAGCTCAAATACATCTGTCAATACTCCATTATAATCACAAAACAATAATTTATTTACATATACTTCTATATAATAATGCATTGTATGTTCTTTGTCATTAGATCACTAGGGTGTCGTCGATCGTTTTATATTTTGGTTATTTGATCCAGATCTACTATTGTCAGCAAATTTAATTATTTCAAAGTACATAAATGCTGTCTAATTTATTCTCTGATTCTCTGAATTTCACCTTCTTCGACTTTTGCTTTCTACAAATTCTATCTACATCTTAGTTAGCTATAAAACAAAATTTAAATCATTACTAAAATATATTATGTTTAAAACAAATGACTAATTATTACCAGTTACTACAGTTTTTGCTACTATTCTTGATTGACAAACCTCATAAATAACTTGACTACTCCCAACACAACAAGAATCATTTTCTTCTCTGTTTTTGTTTTCATTAAATTTAGGCATATGTTGATACGTACAGTCGTTGAAGGTGATGTGTACGGTCGTTGAAAGTGATGTGTTATAAATTTGGCAGCTAAAATTCCCACTGTAAATAAAATTGATGCTGTATAGATTTTATAACTTTTAAAAGTTTAATCCCTGCATTTATCCTTGTTATTTTTTCATATTTTAAAACCATAATTTAAAACCAATGTATGCTAGACAATCAAGAATAATACAACAGTTTAATTATTATTATTATAGAATTATTAATGTATCATAAAATCTAAATATTATAGATTTTGTTGTTGTTTTGATTTGATCGACCGTAGCCATCATTGAAGAGACCGCCATTAGGAAAGGAAGACAATATAGTTTCATATAGTTTATTCTTTTCTATGGTATATTATATTCAGGAGAATACATACGCCAAATCTGGAGATGTTGGGGAAGAATGTATCCTGTTTACAACGACTTCACTCCCGCTTTGGTGGCACATCTGTGATGCTTGTGCTGGGAATCGATGGATTTGAGATAAGTTACAAAACTTGAATATTTCCTAATTTGAATGGTTTGTTGCTAGGGATCTTTAGGCACCTTCAATCCGTCTTTTTTGATCTCACAGATTCACCTGCGCTACTTTTGTCCGATCTCCACCTAATTATATCAAATTATGATTCGAGTAACTGCAGAATGATCGACAATCCAACGTCAACCTGCCTTCTTTTCTTGATAAGTAATGTGATTCGGTTAATTGAATGAATTCAAAAGAGGACTGTCTTATAATCCCCTCAGAATTCTACGGACTACTCCAGTTATATACGTGAAAGGGTTTAAACACAAAGACTATTAATTTACTTTTAAGTACTATTTTATTTTATGGAAAGTACAGTCAACTGCTTCATCGGTGATACAAAAGTAATATCAACTAATCCTCTATCTTCAATATCACTATTCGAATTTTATGGTTAGTTTACAGAAATGTAGCGATGATAAGAAGTTCCACGGAATTTATTTCACATGTGTAGAATGTGTAATTTTTTTTTACTCTTTGTTACTCCCCAATCTGCCCTATAGGCAATAAGTATTTTTTATGTCTATATTATATTTAAATGGCATGCAGAAAATCACTTTATTAAGCGATCTTCTGTATAAAATATTATCTTAATAATTAGTCTTATTCTAAGGTCTACATACGTCCAGTAATCAGATCAGGTGGTGTTAAACGTTTAAGTCTACGCACTTCAGTATCACGTCGCATATTTAGCTGATTAGCGAGTACATTGGGATGCACTGACACTCTTTCGAAGTACTTCATACAAACTCGTTGAATTACACTCGTTATAAGATCTAGAGGAATATCAGGTTGTATCACTTTATTTGGAATATAGTACGGAGCATTAACAATGCCACTCAACACTTTATTTTGGAACCGTTGAATGATGGATATATTACATTTGCTAGCGGTACCCCATAGTTGGATTCCATATGACCATCTAGACTTGAGTATAAACTCATACAAAAACACCTTGTTATTTAATGATAACTTGGATTTGCGTCCGATGAGCCAATACATTTGATATAATTTCACTCGAAGTTGTTTTCGTTTAGAGAGTATACTCTCTAAATGTGTAAATAACTAGCCCCAATAAATGCTCGACAGTCCATCTTTGATGGCATTACAACTGTGATGCTTGTGCCCGGAATCCATGGATTGGAGATGGGTTACAAAGCTTGAATATTTCCTAATTTGAATGGTTTATTGCTAGGGATCTCTAGAGACCTCCAATCCATCTTTTTTGATCTCACAGATTCATCTGCGCTACTTTTGCCCGATCTCCACCTAACTACATTAAATAATATATTCTCGATTCAAATGATCTCGAATTCGTCACCAATCCTCTATCTTCAATATCACTGTTCGAGTGGAAGAAATAACTGGCCCCTATAAATGCTCAACACCTGGTTTAATTTCTTTTATATGAGTGTATATTATTTTTATTTTCTTATTATTGTTATTCCTATTTATATTAAATATTTTATTATTGCCACCAATTACATGCCTTCGTTGATAGTTTCTGCTGCTTGTAATTCTCCAATGCTGAACCTTCCAGAAGGGTTTATATAGTCAAGTTATTGGGCTTTTATAACTTTTTTAATGACGCGTTCAATAATTTATTGGGTATTTGTTTATAAAGACAAACTGATGTAGGTGTTAGTCACCTCAGGATCTGTTCCCCAACTGCAGCTTAATAGAAGGACATTATTTTTAATACGATTTCTAAAAATATTTAGTCAATGAATAATGCACGTATTCAGTTTTCAAAGTTGCTCATGTAGGGACCACTAAACTATTTCAGAGCCAAACAAAAGTTACATGTATTCAAATTAATATTTGTTCTATTTTAAGATTGTAGGATCTTTTATAAAATAGAAATTTGGGGAAATTATATCCATTCAACAACGTTTTCGCCAAAAGTTTGATTCGTAACTCAAATTACCCAACTAAAAATACCTTTTACACATGTGGTGTAGGTGTGGTCTGTTTATTGTCTCTGTCTACGTTATCTTGTCCCTTAGATTAATTGCTTTCATTGCAGTATTTCATTATTTATATTATTCATTATTCATTAATTCATTGATTCATTGCAGTATTTCAGTATTATCAGTGTTTATTTAATACACTTATCCTAGGTTCTCCTAGGTCACCCGGTTATTTTTCTCCTCTTTGTAGGAGAACTACTTGTAGGATGTAGTATGTAGGATGTCCGAATATCCTGATGTCTATCCTTTCTATATATTCTTTCACTGACTAAATATTGAGGTCTTCCTATTTTCTTACATCCTGTTCATATTTGCTACACCCTTGACTCATCTGACATATTTACTTTCTGCTGCTTATCGGTTACTTTTAACTCTCTATGACAATACTCAAATATCACAGGCAACAGTTACAATTGGTCTTCAAATTATTTTGTACACTGATAATTTGCACACATTATTATTTTCTTTGATCGTAGATTTTTAAATTAGATAGTAGGTTTTTATTAATGAATTTTCTATTTATGGCGAAATAAAAAATTATGGTTTTCCAGGTACTTACATTTTATTTGTTCTATTTATACACTCTCAAATTGAATGTTTTTTAATTTTGACTTTCGCATCACCTAGACTTTCTTTTAAACTACTTTTTCTCTTACAATTTTCTAAACTTTGTTAGTATCATTTACATCTGTTTTAGATGTTCTGTAAATGTTCCTTACGGGTTACTATATATTATATGCCTAAACCATTTGAAGCGTACAGAGCTCAGAAATAGTAAAAATGATAGGGTAACAACAGCAAAAAAATTTGCGTGAGTAGAAATAAGAAGTAGTACTTAATCAGCTGAAGTTACATATACCTTACGATCAGATCATTATTTATTTCAACAGATATAGCCACTATTATATAAAAAGAACCCTTTAGTAATATTCAGAGTACTGAAAATTGAATAAATAATTAGATCATATTACTGGGCGTGACTGGAATAGTTTTTTCTTAACGGATTTTCCACTGTCGCCTATAAAGATATTTGGCAATTACAATCACAAACATAAAGTACAAGCCTACTAGGATTTTTTCTGAAAATATATTTCGGCGATTAAAACATTAATCATCTATAAGATATAGAAATTCCTAGGCTAGATGATGTAACAATTTTCTGATAAGGATTCTTACCATTAAGAACATACAAAAGAATATAAAGAAAAACGCCTGATATTTATTAAAGTGATTCACCTGTTTAAATGCAAATTATATGCTGCCATTGATTAGCTGTCAAAGCAATCAGTCTATAATAGAATAAATTTAATCCGTTTCAGAATAACTTAATATCAGGAGAATTGGGCATAGTGGAAATATATCTACATGTAACAGCGCTGAGAACCGAAACTATAAGTTATAAAAAGATTCGATAAACTACTAATTCAAATAAAATTTAAAAAAAACAGAACTTTGTGTTACATCATGACACTGATAAACCACAGACCGGCAAAAACTAAAGCAGCTTGACCGAGAAAAGTTTTGATGCATCTATCATGTACGGACGAAATACCATCGAACAGGCGTTTGTTTCAGTCTTTGGAAAATTCCCGTATGAATTAAAACTGACGTTAAAAGGGGAGTAAGAAAATTGGATCCAAACCCACGCTCTAAAACCCAGAAGTTCCGCCATTGAATAACAACTCTGCACAAAAAATACAAAGGTCTATTCGTTTGAAATGAATGGGGATTAAGATGAAAAAAACTTGTTAGCTGAACAGTAATTTAAAAATCTTTAAATAACATAAAGCCGAACACTCACAATATTGCATTTTAAATGATGTTGTTATATCGATTTTATTTCCATGTACAGCCTTGTATTAGTTCTAGGACATGGACTGTATATTGTATTTTTTCCTTGTGAGAATGACCATAATCATAACATAAACTTCATCAGGATATTAAGCTTTTATAGAGAGACAGAGTGAAGAGATAGTAAAACCTGAAAGCTGCGAAGCGACCTATATAGAAATATATGTGTCTTGAAGAAATTAGAGTACATGAACAGATGATCAGGGCATTCTTCTACTTGGAGTACATATAGATCCAGAGAAGTGCCGTTTCTTGGAGAACTTTTTAATGGACGTTGCATCTTATGTGGAGAAAATCTAAGAGTATCAGTATATTTTTGAGGTTTCCTAACTGTTAATTTATTAATATTCAGTTATATGCAAACTACATGTATCGACAGAGCTGGACAAAATAGATGTTTTGCCTTAAGTAAAATACAAATTACAACTCTTATATTTCATATAGAAATATATTAATAAATTAATTTCTATATGAAATAAATTCATATTTCATATAGAAAATACAAAACATTTTTAGGTTATATATTTAAAACATTGAATACAAAAAAAAACAGTGTTCTCACCACTAAATTCCTTTGAAATATAAAATACATCGCATAGACATGAAAAGTTGATGGCCGGACGGGGTTCATCAGGTTTCAACAGTTTGTAATACACCAGGACTTTCAAAATATAACATGTATAACTTTGAAGCCTGATATCAGTAGCAGAAAATGAAAACCGGTATTGATTTTCCGGTACACCTGGTAGTTATATTAAGACTGCTAGAAACGTACTTAAGCTAATTTACATTTAGTATTATAGCACAAATCTAAAATTATGTTAAATTTATACTAACAGAAATATTAGTCATATCAAATGTATTTCTTTATTTAATGATCTTCTACATAGGAAATTCCTGACATAACATTAATGACATAACAATCCTGATATGTTTTTAATACAATCTAATCCAAGCTGATCCAACAAAAAATAGTTTAGCTATAAGATAATAGAAATAAAGTCCTACATTCGGCGGTAAATACGGAGGACAATATACCATTGTAGATTATAGAATCAGGATTCAGACCTACATTGTAGAATTGAACCATAGAAGTGATGCTTAACAGAAACATAATAATATATATAATACGATGCTCTTAGTTCGATGTAGAAATATGTTCGACATCAATTTTGTATTTTTTGTCTCATTTTAATTAATATTTTCCTGCCTAAGTTCAAAACAAAGCTCAAGCTGTTCAAATGTTAGTATTACAAATTATTTATGAACTTGGTAACATTATCAACTCCATCCTGAGGTTAAAGCATTTTCCAAGGAACTGGAAACATGCGCTTGTCCCTGTCATTCCTAAAAAAAAATGCCAAGTCCAGTCTATCTGACTACAGACCTATCAGCCTGATTGGTTCACTCTCCAAACTTGCCGAAAAAGCGACACAAACGCTCATCTTCTTAGATGTCTCCAAAGTTTTCGATCAAGTATGGCACCATGGGCTAATATTTAAAGCTAGGTCTGCTACTATTAACAGCTAGGTCTACCGACTGACCTAATATCCCTGATAGATTCATACTTGGGCGGTAGGTCCTTTCAGGTGAGGATCGGTGACGCAATCTCCTCTCGTAAACAAAATTCGGCAAGAGTCCCACAAGGTGCTTCACTAGCCCCAGCACTATTCAACCTTTATATGGCTGATTTCCGGCTCTACAAACTCTGCCACACAGCATTTTATGCAGACGATACCGCTTTCTTCACAACCGGTTACATGCTCAGTGTGAGGTTCTCCATAGGAACCGTAGAATACGACAACATCTTGATAAAATCCCTACCCGTCCACAAACCCCGGTAGTAAACAAAATATGACAGTCCCAGTCGTAACCCAGAGTCTCTGTAGTCAGCAAAACAACTATACCCCGGACCGAAACGACAGCGACATTAGCCGAAGACCATTTGGTACTAGCTGGTCAACCTAGTAAATGAAAAAAAAATTCAAATTATTTTATAAGAAAAACCGCATTAAATAAATTAATAGTTTCTAATAATTAATAGTTGTTTAATAAATGACAAATGGTATAAAATATTAGTATAATCGGAATCACTAGTAACAACGGATTTTGAAGACAATCTGTAGAAGACACTACAACGGTAATGGTACTCTAAAAAAGCAAAACTAAAGTTATGACGATGGATGATCCAGAACAACTAAGTATCTAATTTAAAAAAGAAAATATATAACATATAATATAAATAAATTAAGTTGAGTTAAACATCCGAAGATTTTGAAATAATCATTACACGAAAAGTGTTCTCACAATTAGAGGTCCTTTCAGGTGATTGAGGTGATAGAGTCAGATCGTAATACATATCGTCATCACATTCCATAGTTTTACAAACCTTTTACTTTTGTGATTAATAAAGTGTGATATGGAGTTTGTTCCTCAAGCAAGTACTTCATTTTAACATATTAATATAACCGATATGAATATCTAAACCTGTCGAAAGTACCCACTATATTTAAATTTGGAGATGCGAAGTAGCAATTACCTCATTTTTCAGCTTTGACCTTTTTACGAATATGTGCCTAAAAGTTAATCTTATCACACAATGAGATAATATTTTGGGCAGAAATTATAAAATCTGGTTATGGTGCTTCCTCGTGAACAGTCATTTTGTTAATATCTCAGAAGGATGAAAAGAGTATGAGAGGGGACGGATAGAGAACCACAGAAGTGATACAACTTTGTTCGTGGGACCACTCAAAAAGCATGAAAAAGACGGTTAAGAGGCTCTGGAGTGACCAAATCCAATCTGGATTGAAGGTTGAGTGCACAAAAGAGAGATTTATTGGGCCCCTATTGATTTATAGAAACCAATATAATAAACCTACACCATTTAATACTATAAACGATTTTATTTAAATATATAGATATACAGTCAGCTATTCAAATTATCTTGTTTGTAATTCTCGCCTACATCGTCAAACCTATAAAGAGAAAAGCTTCAAAAATAACCAATTTATTCTATCCAAGATCCACAAGTTGCCCGAAAATTAAAAAGAATTAAAGGAATTAAAAGGAATCTAGCTGTGAAAGCCTTAATGCTAAATATATAAAGAGTTTTTACAACTTTAATATCTCGTATGTTTAAAAATACAAACAAGACGGAAACAACATTGTACATATATTGAAATCTCGTATATTTCTGCATTCATTATAAGAAAACTCCATTTATATTTCAATAAATTTTGTAGTTCGAGTTCGTTTCAGGTAAGTCTCGTTATTTTTTTGTAATTAAGTTGCCATGTACTGAACATGATTTTCATTTAAAATTGATTACATAACTTACAACAAAAAAGTTAATTATCCAGTAAAAAATTACAGTTTTAACTCGGTATATATTGAAGTAATTTATCTTAAATTTACTAAAATATTCATCAATCTCGAACTATTTTTTCGATTAAATGATATATATTACTGTCGAATATTATTGAAAAAAATCCATTTGGTCGTGACCCCATTGCTTTTGATGCTTACCTACATACAAATAACTAAAGATTGATGGCAGTAATTGGCAATATATCTTTGTCGTCTATGCAGATTAGCAACATGTAGGTCACCTCGTTTATTTGCGTCCCGTAACTCGCTGTTCTATTTATACTAAATAAACAGGAAGAAAATACAAGATTAGGTAGGTTGACGGAAAACAATGCTACAGGTGCCTACTAAGATAAATGTTCTGATGTTGTACGAAAGGTAACAAAAGATAATAAAAAATACTTGGAAATGTGAAGACATTAGTTGAACATGTACGGACCAGCAGGATGGTAAGCGAGAAGAGAGCATCAATTTGTTGAAATAAAGTACTTGGTAATACTCGTTTTTGTAGATATTTATAGTATTTACTTTATACTTCTAAACACAATATTTTATACGATTTTGAATAAATTTAACATTTTTAGACACGAAGGCATCTCAAGTTATTATATATATTTAGAAATTTCTTTATATGAAAATATAGGCAGTCACTGTCATCAAGATCACTACTTTCATATAATGGAAACTGGAACTAATTGGAATATTGCCAATTAGCATCATCGCGAGTCTTTAAAAGTGTACTATATACACTGAATAACTTAATAATATTATATGAAAAACTCTTACTCTATGTAGATAAATGTCAAATATTTCGAATTCAACGGCCATGTAACGGCTAGTTACCTAATAATAACTATGTCGTTCAGATCTAGCATCTAGTGTATATAATGATTTATATGTTGTACGTATTATAGTTTCTATATAATATAAACTGGGACTTGTTATCAACATGAACATATTCAAAGAAAGTGGGTAACGAAACAGCCTTTTCATAATTATAAATAATAAACTAGTTAATGCATATAATTAATGTATTTCCTATTTCTGATTCAGGAAAGTTCATGCAGTAGTCTGCGTGCTATTTTTTGCGGAGTAAATATGTCACAGAAGCGTGACTTCGATATTTTAAAACATATTTTACTTTAGAAACACATTGTTATCGTTTATTAAAATTGCATTTAAATTTGGGGTCGCTAATCTCTACTGAGAATTATTTATTAAAGCTATAAAATGGTAACAATAAAAACTGATGACGGAGGCATTAAAGTGCCTTAACTATAAGCAAATAAACTATCATAAACAAATAATCAACACTTGTTTTTTTACTATCTGCAATATTGTATACCATTTTCGTATTATTTACAATTTTCAGACATATAACAAAAAAAAATAACTCGACGCAAAAACAATATAATATCAACTGCTTAATTCTTTTATCTCAAAACATAAAACGAAATTTTTCCCTAGACTCCCGTCAACTTTTCATGCATAAAATTGTCCGTGCAACTGTTACGATATGTCTCCTGAAATATCATTTTAGACAGAAGCCTGTGGTTCATATTGAATATAAAATAGTGGTGAAAAAATAATCGATTATTTTTTGTTGTTACTTCTCTGCAGTTTATTTTTTTAATTCCCATAGAGCATATAAAATTCATCTAACATAGGGTATATATATATATATATATATAGATTTAATATATTCAGGGCTGTATAGATTCTCTTAGAGAAGTTCCATAGATCTTGAAGTTATATAATTTTAATAAACGATAACAATTAATTTTTAAAGTTTTAAAATATCAAAGGAACGCTACTGCGGCATATTTACCCTATTCTGCAAGATATAGCACGCAGACTACTGCATGAACTTCTTTGAATCAGAATTCGAAACCAATGTGAAGAGCAGTATTCCTGGTAATTGGCAATGTCTTGCGAAGTTTTTGTGCACTAAACCTTGTGCTAAAACCGAATTAAATCGAAACCAGCAACGACAGAAATGATACATGATATCTTCCACCTGAATTATAATGGCAATGGGAAAACCTGAATGGGAGGTTCTGTCATATCCATCTCCCTTACCAGACATAATACCTTCTGATTAGCTCTTGTTTTCCGAGCCATTTGATCCTGTTGCCTTTATCAAAGTTGTTGCTTTAGCCAAAGCGACAAGAAATTTGTATAAATAAGGAAGAATATCTTGATTAATTATGTTATACCATTTTTCAATAGATGCCTTTTTGAAGTGATTACCACTAGATTCAAACACCTATTATTGCCAATTCTTATATAATAGAGGCGTACCAAATGTTTGATAATCGGATAGCTAATTGCTTGGAATTATCACAGTAACATCCGATTATTAACTTCCTAGTGATGCGTTCTGCTATCTGCAAGAACTAGATAAACGCAATTAATTGACGATGATGGAAAACTTATTTAATCTACAAGAATTAATTAATGTTTTCCCAACCTTAGTCTTGCCTCGACATTGTTGCTTACTATATCAACAACTATTGAAACTGGGAAATGGTATTTCTGTAAGTTACAATTAATTAAAAATGTAATTTAAAATTAATTTCTCATTAACACCAACTTAAATCTTGAAAGCCGCAGTAAAAAGTTTAACGTAGTTAATGGTTAGTTATTTTAAAATGTAGTATGCGGCTACTTAGCATAGTTTGCAACTAGATATAGATTTTATTTTAACTATACCGCCTTACTTGGATTATGTTTCATGGTCAATATCAATAATGTTTATAATATAAAACTAATCTGCCATCTTTTGTTATTGCTTCTAGAAAAACTAAAATTCTAATAAAAAAAAAGATAACTATGTGAACTATTTTAATGGTAAATTTCTTAAATCAATATCATAATTTCTTACGAACAAAAACAATAAAACTTCATGATTGTAATAAACAGTTACATCAGAACAATACAAAGTTTAAAAGTTAATGATGGTGACCTTTGGCGATTTTACAGTTTCATTTTGACCATTTGCCTTGCAATGTTTCAGGTATATCGATACAAAAGCAGTAAAAAAACATTTAACTTCCCTGTAGCAAGGAAGCTTTCCGCGTTCCCTAATTTGGCATCGTACAATGTAAGTTTACGTTCAGAGAGAATAAAACCTGGTTACTCACGCAAAATAACATAGAATAAATATTGCCCTATGTATTTTTATCGTTTAAAATACCGCTATGTCAGGCTATTGTCTTTTTTTAGAATCCACAGACATGGGTCTACAAATTTAACGTCCACTGTTTGAATAAATCCGATTTGATAGTCAAATTTAGCCCACTACCCTAAAAACATAATTTTCTCAATTCTGTTTTCTATATATTAATTCATTGAGTGTTATTGTAATTTATAAATAAAAAAATCTTATTTTGTATTTATTAAGTGCAGAAGAAGTCAAGTTGCCAGAGAAAAATAGATAGGCGGCTCTATACTATATAAATGCTAAAAAACATATTAACGTGAAAATATTCTAAACTGGTATATTGTTCTACAGAATGTTAGAACATATATGTACTGTAATTGGTCTAAAGTGAGCATATGTATTTAAGGTCAAGGTAATTCCAATTCTCGAATTTATTTCATTTTTGTAGATTCCATTAGCCTCTACTTCCATACCCAGATGGACAGTCTTAAATTTGAATATCTATTCTGGCTTTCCCATCACCACCTTTCTTTTTTCCTTTATTCATTATCTTTCAGTATTTTTCTAGTGTCTGGTACTATTAGTGATGTATGTGTAGTCCTTCCAAAATAACAGAAAACTCATTACTTATTGCACATTCTAAATTAGTTTTAAAATCATGCCTTGTTTTTCCATGTTATTTCATTTTAATTGAAAAGAAAAACAATTTTGCTTCATGCATCCGAACATATAACCGAATTCGTCTATATTCGTCGTTAACTCGCCGGGTTGTCAAATGTTTGCAAAGTTCTTCAAAACATTAATAATAATAATTATTATAGGTTATAAAAGGTTTGCTTGTTTTGATAAATTTGAAATCGATCCTTATTATTTATGATTACTCTGATTGAAAATGTTAGGCATCTCAAGTCAATTACTTGAAAAATGAAAGAGAGAATAGAAGTCGTCTTTTGCCAGAAAAAGGCGTTGGAGAATCATATATTGATACCATTAAATTAATTAATCATTAAGTTGCTGCGTCATACATCATAATTTAATACTGTTATTTCACAGGAAATTGTTGATCTGGGTAATAATTTCAGAAAATTCCAAAATATACCGTTCTTTGAGGGAGAACTATTTCAAATTGTGATTCGAGTACTTGCTTACGTGAACAAGTGATTGACAAATTAGAAATTCACAATTCGAAACATCAAATTACGAATCCAAAGATATAGAGGAAATCAGTAAAATTCACAAGAAAAATACATTAATAATCAAAGTATTAACAGAAGAAAACAAGGATAAATATATTCAAACCAAAATGACTGGAAACGTAAATTGGTAACTCAGTAACGAAGAAAGCTACAATATATTACTTGGATATAGAGTTATTAAATCAAGTAGATCTGGCCTCCATGGGATACCACTGCATAAAAAAGCGCACATGGAACTCTATTTCATAGGTGGTATAGAAGATAGTTCAACGTAAATATAGTTAAGCTCTAACCTATAATCTATTGTGGCTGTATACTTAACTGTAGTTTAAGTCTTTCATTATATTCATGTTCTAGACATGTTTAATTATTTTATTTGCATTAGAATTTTGTTCAATCAAAGCTAAAATAAAGACAAAGTCAAAGTTGATGAGATTAGTTATGATTATATTATCTGCAAAAGCTCCACCAACATTTCTACTTTTTTTCATATATCTTTAATCTATATATATCCCTGTTATGTATATTTGTTAATATTATAATTATGATTGTTCTAATATGACCCATAGTGTTTTCCTTCTTTAACCCCAGAATTCTATTTTCACTACGGTAATATCACTAAATGCACTCTAAGTGCGAATTAGATATATTTCTTAATTTGTTTTGTTTTCTTCTACTGGATATATTTACAACTAATTGGTGACCGCCGATTAATTTCCATTACTGCAAATCAATAGATTTCATTATTTATTAAGCCTGCATAATTATATACAAATTATAATTCTCTATTGCCTTAATATATTAGGCGTATGTAATACACAAAATATATTATTTACACTATCAGTTCATTATATAATTTCGACAACTCAAAAATATTCTTTATAGTTAGTATTATATGTTAACTTATGAGTCATAATCTACTAACTATACCCTAATATTTCGTTACTAAATATATCAATATTTTATAATATATAAATGTTCTAAGAATTAATTCTGCTGAATCTCCGTTAAATTGCTTTTATTTAATTAATTAATTCTTACACCGCATTTCAATCATATTTTTTAAAACAAGAATTAAGTGCTTATTATGGGTTATGGGTTTTTTCCTGGACATGAAGAAAATAAAAATGTCGTATAATTTAGTGACACCTTGAACTTTATACATATAATGTAAAACTTATTAATTGAAAATTATTTAATAAAAATGTCAGTGGAAACCCTATAACAGATTATAAAGGTAAAATTGTAAATGTAATTCTATAATAAGATTCTACAATACAATTTCTTCGAACCAAGAATGCTTTTAAAACTAAGAACATTGCGTATGTTTAAATATAACAATTATAAAATATTAGGTATAGTTTGCCGCAAAATTAACATATTTAGGTTAACTATTACGGAAAGAAATTTGAAATTATTACATTATATGTAGAATAAAGGTTATTAAAATATAATAAAATAATTATATATATATATATATATATATATATATATATATATATATATATAAATCATTGCCCCTTCCAAGCATAAAGCTATCCATTGTTGATAGAGTGTCAGAAAAAATTATTACACACACGTTGGATCCCACCTTATAAATATAGGGTGGTAAATATGGCTTGATTGAATAACTATTATTAGAGATATGATTTAATTTTCACAACTTTATTTTTTATACCCAAGTATGTTCATATCTGTCAAGGTAGATAACGCCAAGTTTTTTCTTGATATTCCTGCAGTAATAAACGCCAAAATAATTCGACAATCTCGTGTCCCCTGTAATTCCTATCCTCATCATCCCAACTATTTTTGGAAACCGAAATAGTCTTAATAAATAATTTAATATAAAATACTAGATGACTGTCGAAAATAAATAGGACATGAACTCCAATTTCTTGTTTCGCGTCTCTAAAATACGACTCCGTCATGCTCGCTTCGCTCTAGAAATAATTTATGAAACCCCAGGACACTCGTTAATTTCGATTACGAAATTCAGTTTCTCTTCTATTTTTTAACATCTCGAAAAATGTTTTAATTAATAACGTTAGTTTGCGAAAATTTAATCCACTATTTTGGAATCACGAAGTGTGTTAAATATAGCCTTTATTTGATAATGTAATAAATATTTTAAAGAACAATTTTTCGTTAATATTTTAACAACCAAAGATTGCATGATAATAAGGCTTTTAATTATTAAAAACAAAAAAAGCATAAGGATAAATCATTGTATTGTCTTTCGATTCGTAAACCTTGTATTATTCAACAAGCCGAACAAAGAGAGAATGTATTATAATTGCTGGTTAAAATATCAAAGCCTAATTGCCTAATTGCCTAATTTAACTTTTTTCCATTATCTTTTTTGTTTATTTTAACACTCTTATTATTTTTGCGTTAGATTTGTAATAACAATTCGTTTGTTCTTTGGTTTTAGTTGTTTTTTTATTAAATTTTGTAATTACTCTTAGTGTCCCATTTTTATCAATTTCTGTATTTACTATTACTGTTTCGTGGATTCTTTATACCACATGCTGTATTTTATATTTATTTTTCGTATGAGCATAATATCATCAATATTTTTTCTTTCGTTTTCCCTTCTAGTCTTCCTTGTTTCTTTCCTCTTATATATTTTCTTTTTGTTCCCTCTTATACCTTCATTCATGTCTTTCCTTCTTTTTATGTCCACAATATTACAAGTTGTGGAAAAAATTTAAAGGAACTTCTTTTAGCTATCATGAACTACCGGCTTATATGATTACTAATTTTATTATTTAATAGACGTAGAATATTGTGGTGCATAAAGCTTAATACAGTTCTTGAATTAAGAGGTAGGAAAAAATCTGTAAAAAGTTTGATATACATTTTATGGGACTTAATTTTCTTTTTATCCATTAAAGCGAGACGTGGTAAATAACAATAATGTGTAATCATTTTCAACCTTGATAAAATACATCAAAGTTATTATTTACTATAGAGAAGATAAAGCAATGGAAGATTAATAGAGAAACTAATATTAAATGTCACATCTAAATGCTCTTTAATATATCAAGTTCAATTTCAATCAGCTATATAATAAGGAACAATGTATAAAAATTGCATATTTTACAGGACGGTATTATATCATGTGTGTATAATATCATGTGAACGTAAGTAAATAATTTTATTGGTAACATTTAACAATATTACAAGGAATAGCTATCATAGTCACGCGAGTAAACAAGCTGGGTAAGACCGGGCCAGTCGATAGGATTAATGTCGACGACCGTATTCAAGCAGTAGTTTAACTGCAAATAAACCCTAGTTGACAAAAAGAGGACTTACAACATACAAGGAAATAATATATACCGAGTTATTATACCGAGATTATTTATACGCATTTTGTCATATATGTCATAATTCTACGTATACACAAACATTTGTATTTGCCCACGTTCCTTACACGGAAAGTTCTGTGTTATGCCCAAAATTACTATTGTATATTCCCGAAATGAGTTCAAATTTTTTTTAAATCAAATTGTTTTAAACTATTTACAAAAGATAGGACATCAAAATGAACATTCGGAATCCATATGAATTGAATGATATGGCATCTTAAATTCGATCATTTAGTGTTTGAAATTTATTTGAATAAATAAATATGAAGACTAATATGGCCATAGTTGTTAAAAAAGTCGATTTAACACGTCAGTTAAAAAGTCCCCGGCCTGACACATAAATGGCGCTACTACAATTAAATCCATATGTTCTTTAGTTGGACCTAACCCTCAAAATATGCCTGTATAAATTTGACAGCTGTCGCATAATTAGTTTGTGAATTATAGCTTCTAAATATAGCAACTTTTGATATTGTGAAAAAAATAGATAAAAAGGAATTTCGTGTGTAGATAAAATATTGCTTTTTGAAGGGGAAAAATACAGTTGGAGCAAAAACTTGGCTTGATGCCGAGTTTCCGGACACTGCCCCAGGAAAATCAACCATCAAGGATTGGTATTCTAAGTTTAAACGTGGTGAAATGAGCACCGAAGACGCAGTGGAAGCCCAAAAGAGATTGTTACCGACGAAAACTTTTAATAAATCTACAAAATGATTTTGAATGACCGTAAATTGAAATTGATTGAAATAGCAGGAACTTTAAAGATATCAACTGAAGGTGTACATCATATTATTCACGAATACTTGGGTATGAAAATGTTTTGTGCAAAGTGGGTGTTCACTTTTGATCAAAAATAATGACGAGTTAATGATTCGGAACGTGATGTGACAATAAATGAAACATAGCTTCATCGTTTCACTCCAAAGTCGAATCGACAGCCATCCGAGTGGCTACACACGATGAACCCGTTCCAAACTATGGGAAAACGCAACAGTCGGCTGGCAAGGTTATGGCATCTGTATTTCGGGATGCGCATAGAATAATTTTCATTGACTACCTTGAAAAAAGAAGTACCATCAACAGCGACTATTACATAGCGCTATTGGACCGTTTGAAGGACAAAGTCGCCGAAAAACTGCTGCATTTGAAGAAAAAGAAAGTGCTGCTTCACCAGTACAATTTACCGTGCCACAAATCAGTGAATACGGTGGCAAAAATCCATGAATTTGGCGTCGAATTGCTTCCTTATCCACCGTATTCTCCAGATTAGACCCACAGCGACTATTTCCTGTTCTCACATCTCAAAATAATGCTCGCTGGGAAGAAATTTTCGTCGAATGAAAAAGTGATCGCCGAAACTGAGGCCTATTTTGAAGCAAAGGGCAAATCGTACTACATAAATGGTATCGAGAAGTTGGAGGGTCGCTATAATCAGTAAATCACCCTTAAAGGGAATTAATTTGAATAAAACAAACTAATTTTGACAAAAAAATATGTTTTACTATGGTAGACCGGGGACCTCAATTGACTTTTTAACAAGTCGCCGCTTCTCTCCGTTAAAATAAAATAGTTTTTCAAGTATAATAGCACTTTTTGTTTTAAACCCTAAAATACTTCTCCAATCCATTATTATATTAATGCGCTTAAAAAATGAGTAAACACACAAATATTTGTACAACGAAAAAAGTCTGAAACACGAGGCTGACCTGAAAAAACGATGAAGTCAATCAACTAAATATTTAAAACTTTGTTGATAAATAACACTCAATTGCGTATTATGGAAAATCAATATATCACGGCTACGTAGGCCTAATATTTGTAAATTCGATTTTTGTTTAATAATTCACATCCGAGTTTTCGTGCAGAACCTATCACATTATAAAATCCTATATATTTATCCACATTTTTATACTATAAAGTTTTATAAGTATAATCCAGATATTTTTAGATGATAGTTTCCTTGAGCGGCATACAGATGACTTATTAGTCATTCCCATTTTTATATTTTCGGTTCTAGTTCGTTTGAAATTATATTCGGTCAAATATCAAAACTGGTTGTACGTGTGAATATACTCCTATTGTATTGTATTACGTTTTAAGTAATAGTTACAGTGTATAGAGGATTATTTATTTATTATTGTTATAGCAGTGTCCTCACGTTATTAGGATGCTTAATGTAACATATCAACTGTAAAGTCCGCGGTCTGACACATAGATGGCGCTACTAGAATTAAATCCATATATTTTTTAGTTAGCCCTAACCTTCAAAAGACGCGTGTCTAAATTTGACAGCTGTCGGATCATTAGTTTGTGAGTTATAACATTTTGAGTGAAGCAACTTTTGTTATTGTGAAAAAAAATGGATAAAAAAGAATTTAGCGTGTTGATAAAATATTGCTTTTTGAAGGGAAAAATACAGTTAAAGCAAAAACTTGGCTTGCCAAGTTTCCGGACACTGTCCCAGGAAAATCAACCATCAAGGATTGGTATGCTAAATTTAGACGTGGTCAAATGAGCGCCGAAGACGGTGAACGCAGTAGACGCCCAAAAGTGGCTGTTTCCGACGAAAGCATTAAGAACATAAACAAAATGATTTTGCATGACCGTCGATTGAAATTGAATGCAATAGCAAACACTCTGAAGATATTGTAGGAATGTTCGTCGTGGGTCGGTCGATCGGTCGAAATGTGTGGCTGCCGCGGCGATTATTTATCAGAACACTCACTACTATTTTTGGAAGGAATTTGCACGGGAACTAAAAACACTGGTTGAATCAAAGTTGTTTATTCTAACTTACGATTGATACATGTGGTCGATGGGAGAATTGACAGGATATTAGGTTAAGGTGAAGGAAGTACGGTAGCGCTGTGGAAGTGGTACTGTTACAGGGGGACGGTGATAAGAAAAGAGAGCGAGACGTCGTCGTGATGGCCTTTTATACTCCAGAACTGCATGGTACCAATCCACCGGCGTTGCCAACCTTTGTAGTTGTTGATGGTGAATTGGTGGTGGCCTAAAGGGTCGTAGCGGTCGCCACAATATCAACTGAATGTGTACATCATATCATTTACGTATATTTGGGTATGAGTAAGCTCTCTGCAAAGTGGGTGCCGCGCAAGCTCACTTTTGACCAAAAACAACGACGACGGGTTGATGAGTCGGAGCAGTGTTTGAAGATGATAAAGCGTAATAAAACTGAGTTCCGACAATTGTCCGTACAAAATAAACCCGCTCCAAAACGTGGGAAGCGCAACAATCGGTTGGCAAGGTTATGGCGTCTGTATTTTGGGATGGGCATGGAATAATTTTCATTGACTATCTTGAAAAAAGAAGGACCATCAACAGCGACAATTGCATAGAGTTATTGGATCGTTTGAAGAATGAAATTTCCGAAAAATGGCCGCCTTTGAAGAAAAAGAAAGTGCTGCTTCACCAAGACAACGCACCGTGTCACAAGTCAGTGGAAACGATGGCAAAAACCCATGAATTGGGCTTCGAATTGCTTCCTCCCGGATTTTCCAGATCTGGCCCCCAGCGACTATTTTCTGTTCTCAGATCTCAAAAGAATGCTCGCTCGGAAGAAATGTTCAT
Source organism: Rhynchophorus ferrugineus (assembly GCF_030347505.1). NCBI lineage: Eukaryota > Metazoa > Arthropoda > Insecta > Coleoptera > Curculionidae > Rhynchophorus > Rhynchophorus ferrugineus. Next base: position 12,900,709 of record NW_027472590.1, read on the forward strand.
CGAATGAAGAGGTTATCGCCGAAACTGAGGTCTATTTGGAAGCAAACGACAAAACGTACTACAAAAATTGTATCAAAAATTTGGAGGGTCGCTACAATCAGTGTATCACCCTTGAAGCAAATTATGTTGAACAAAAAAACTAATTTTGCCAAAAAGATGTATGTTACAATGGTAGTGCGAGGACTTTTCAAATGACCTGTTATTGCCTATTACAGTTTGTAAATTACTTTTAATACAATATTACAGACAATATTTTTTTTACATGTAACCGAATCAACTCACAAAAGTCGTGCGGTTGTTAAATATATAACAAATGTCCTCAAATCATTAATGATAAGATATCATAACTCTTCAAATGTAGTTTTGGCGCTTTGATTGTTTTTATAATTTGAGATCGTTGTTTAATATTTGCGATACTCTGATTGAAAATGCCGATAATTATTAAGAACAGAAACAGACTTAGTCTGTAATCAATAACTTCGAACAAAAACGAGGTAATGGAGGTCCGTTCTTACCAATAAAATGCATTAAAGAGGTAAGTCTTGATACTATTAAATATTAAATTGCTGCAGTATTTTTGGAAATATTTATATTTTGTTGCATCCACACTGAACATTAGCACAGTGGCTAAAAAAATCTATATAATTTTGGATTCACCGAAGGGAATGTGTTTACATACCTTGATGTTAGTTATATTCGAGATTAAATTCATGAAATGTATAGAAACTGGGCATAGTTTTTTCAGTATAAACATTATTTGATACAATTGTTTCAGAGATAACTGTGAGAATGGAAAGTATTCTTAGAAAACTTAGATATATGCAGCTTTCTGAGGCACATAAGTCATCCCTTCAAACACTGTTGAAATATAAATTAAATAGTCTGAAGATAACCCATGAAGGGGTCTAATGAAGCTTCCAGGCGTGGCCTTTAAGGAAATGCATTTTTTAAAAGCAGATAATAAAACTAAGGAAGTTTTGTTATTTCAATTTATGTACAGAGAGTTATAATTCAGAATGGAACATTTTGTCACCCTTGGTAAGACGAAAGTTCATGGAAAATGGTAAGAATTAAAATAGTATTTTATTATATTTTGTAAATCAAAATATTTTTAATAATTCATTGCAGATATATTGTTCTTCATGCTAGAAACATGAATCCAACAGAAAAGCAAAGGAATATATATATATATATATATATATATATATATATATATATATCCATTTTATATAATATACTTTGTTAGAAAATGGCTTGAAAGATGATACACAATAGTTCAGATAGCTGAACAGTACGACTACAGATTATAACGTCTGCCTTCCTATATTCAATCAAATCGAATTGTTATAGAATGAGACTCGAGCGCTAGTTCGATAAAAATATACAACCAAGAACGCTTTGAATATGTGGAAAGAATTGTCTACAATGACACCTTCGATGAACTCCATTAGACACACAGAAGAAGAAATCGAAAAACGGTGGAATTGTAAACTAGTACTATATTGGAAATTAACAGCTTAGTTATTGACTTGGATTTTGGCTCATAATATTACAGTGGGTGAATAAAACTTTCTAGTTGTGGGATTATGATTCACTGCTGACAATATCAAGAGGAGATGATAACACTTGAAACAAGTGAGTATAAAGTTAATATAATTTGTGTTATAAAATGTGCAAAATATGCGTACATAGATATGTAAGTAATTGTTCAGAATATACATAAGCATTTGGTTAAATCATACATATAAAAAATGAATACTAACTATTTTGCGGAAGAGGCAAATATATTAGGGAGAATGATTCATTCTAATTTAATCGAAGAAATTGATAGAATGACATGAAAAGAAAAACACACCAACAAAGCAAACAAGAACAAAACATAAAAATAATAATAAGTAAATATGTTTTAGGGTTTCTGAATAATGAAATACCCTTCAATAACATCCCAGATAAAAGTCTCGGGTTTATCAGCTATTCCTTATCGTGTTCTAGTTGGCGCTGGTGGCACATCGCCCGTGTTCAACATCTGGGATTATATTTCTGGGTACTTTGTTGACAGTTATTCCACGATGTATAATTCGACATGCCTCAAGATTGCTACATGTGCTAATGAAATAATATACATTACTTGGATATAAAATTGTTAATTAAGTAGATTAGGCCTCCAGAGGATACCATAGGTGTTTTAGAAAAGTTCAATGTAAATATTATGAAATGAACACCTATGAACTATTGTTGCTGTTATTATAAACAATTAACATTTATAAAATTTGATAAATGGTAATTCTGTATAGAATGTGGCTGATTACTTATTACTTCAAACTCTTAACACTAGTTGAAATTTCGATTAACATTGGATGGCAATCCAAGAGAAATCTTATTAATATCAGAGTATTGAATAACTAACAGTATCATGAAGTTATCATTGATTGATTCAAATATGACAAAATTATTTTGGAAAAACAGAAAGGATGAAAAAAATTATCTAAAATCTCCTAATTTAAATAGAAAAATTTATAAATATTAGAAAATATTACTTATTTAATGAAACCCGACAGACCATACAATAGTTTAGATATAGAGGTAGTATCATTCGTTTTTGCTGTCAGATTTATTGCCCTTTATATATTATTTAAAGCAAATAAGTTTCTTTATAGAAAATATATGTTACGAGGTAAAATCTAGCGAAAAGATCCACTCCAAAAATACTTTACCCTTTTCTTTTGTAGATTAGCACGAAACCAGCAACAATTATGAAATTTTCAAAAGGCATATAATATCAGCGACACGTATCTATAGTTAGCTATTGCCACATAAAAAAGTTATGGAAATGAAGGACTAAATATATCGGTATTCCGTTAATATTATGTTTATTTGTTACTTAAAAACCCTTTAGGAGACACAAAACACACAGCCCGTCACACTCGAAACAATTACAGATCAAAATTACCCTTAATAGCCCGAAACAGAACGTGGCCTATCTATTTACATCGCCTATATCGATTTGATAAAATTACACTGGAAAGAGAATGAGTACGCTCGCACGTGGGTGTTCGAGAGACCCATTCACTTTGTATCCGGCTTTTTAAACCCTTTTAACAAACTTTGAATGCCCACGTGTTACTAATTAATTACTGTTCCATTAATTAGTTGATTGTCATTGTTTCGTCTATTATTTATGTATGTTATAACAAACAACTTTAAAATTAACAATCAAGTGTCTAGTGCCTTTAAGATGGAATGAGCTATAAATAACATGAGCAAGTTTAGAGTATTTTTTGAATATGATAAAATTATCATTAACTTTTAATACGGTGACATATGAAAGGTGGTGAAGAAGAAGGTTAGTATAACTTAAGAATGAAGAACAGATTAGTTATTTATAAATAATAAAGCTTTTTGAATTATTTATTAATGGACAAAATATATAATAGTGAATTGTATGTCATCCTATTGAAGCTATAAAATCAATGAATTTGGCCAACATAATCATTTTATTTGCCACATTAATGTTTATAGATCAATTCAAAAGTTCCCGGCCTAACACAGAGATGGCGCTACTAGAATAAAATCCGCATGTTTTTCAGTTAGCCCTATCCGTCAAAAGAAGCGTGTATAAATTTAGCAGCTGTAGGATCATTAGTTTGTGAATTATAGAATTTTGAGTGAAGCAACTTTTTTTATGGTGAAAAAAATTGATAAAAAAGAATTTCGCGTGTTTATAAAATATTTCTTTTTGAAGCAAAAAAATACAGTTGAAGCAAAAACTTGACTTGATGCCGAGTTTTCGTACACTGCCACAAGAAAATCAACCATCAAGGATTAGTAGGCTAAGTTTACACGTGGTGAAATGAGCACCGAAGACGGTGAACGCAGAGCACGCCCAGAAGAGATTGTTACCTACAAAAGCATTAAAGAAATCCACAAATTGATTTAGAATGACCGCAAATTGAAACTCAATGAAATAGCAGGCAATCTAAATATATCAACTAAACGTGAACATAATATCATTTATGAATATTTGGATATGAGAAAGCTTTGCGCAAAATGGGTGCCGCGCGAGCTCACTTTTGACCAAAAACAACGACGAATTGATAATTCGGAGCAGTGTTTCAAGATGATCAAGCGTAATAAAACCGAGTTTTTAGAATCGATATGTGACAATGGATGAAGCATGGCTCCATCATTTCACTCCGAAGTCCTATCGACAGTCATCCGAGTGGACTGCACACAATGAACCCGCTCCAAAGCGTGGGAAACGCAACAGTCGGGTGCGTTTTTGGGATGTGCATAGAATAAGTTTCATTGACTACCTTGAAAAAGGAAGGATCATCAACAGCGGGTATTATATAGCGTGATTGGACTATTTGAAGGATGAAATGGGCAAAAAACCGCCGAATTTGAAAAAAAGAAGTACAGCTGCGCCAAGACAATGCACCGTATCACAAGCCAGTGAAAACAATGCCAGAATTCCATAAATTGGGATTCGAATTGCTTCCTCATCCACCGTATTGTCCAGATTTAGCACCCAGCGACTCTTTCCTCGCAGATATCAAAAAAATTCTCGCTGAGAAGAAATTTTCGTCGAATGAAGAGGTGATCACCGAGTCTGAGGCCTATTTTGAAGCAAAGAACAAACCGTACTACAAAATTGTATAGAAAAGTTGGAGGGCCGCTATAATCAGTGTATAACCCTTGAAGGGAATTATGTTGAATAAAAAAAACTAATTTTGTCAAAAAAATATGTTTTACTGTGGTAGGCCGGGGACTTTTCAATTGACTTGTTATTTATTAATACTTATTTCATGTATTGTGAAACTATTCTCGTATGGCGGCTTAAGAAATATAGTCAGATATTATTTCGGGGAACTTACAAGTAAAAGGCGCAATGATATAATCGTTCCTAGTCTAAACAACTTTATACTTAACTTATAAATCTTAATAAGTTATAAAATTCTTTTAAGCTTTTTTAACCAGAAGGCTGGAATTATAAAAGCAAGAATACCTAGAGCACTTTTGATCTCAAATTCTACAGGATTCATAGATTTCTTTATTTGTTTTTATTAGTCTTTATTCTGTTTTCGTATTACTTTAATGAACAATCTATAACGTCGTTTTGATAGCTTTCAAGTCAAAATTGATTTGTTTGCACATAAAATGAACCAAAAATGTTATCTTTCAGAACGTGAATATTCAACTAGGTTTCATTTCTTTCCTAAAAATCCTGCTCTAACCAAGATATAATGATAAACTTAATACGGAATATGTTATGAGATCCTATATTGTGGCAAAGTTTTTACCTCTCATTTCGAATCGAATAACTATACACCGAGCTGTGAAAGGACAATTGCTAATTGGAATTTAAATACTATGTTTTAAATCACAGTCGATATATATATATATATATATATATATATATATATATATATATATATATATAAATGAAATAAAATACATATCATGTCTTTATACAAAGTTCGCTTACATTAACCTATCGAAAAGGAAAATAGGGAATATGTGAATCCCAAATATATATAAATATAATAAACAAATATAATATTTGAAATTTAATGAAAAGGCTTTGAGATACTTGAAATCCGAGAATCATAACCAGTATCTTCCCCCAGATTATTTTAAAATAACCGAATCAGTACCTTCAGATAGACGGGAACCAAAAGACCGTACAATGATAAAAATACCAAGAATTAAGTTAGAAGGTCCATATGTAAAATTGCAAGCAAGGATTGAATAGTTCTTGACTCTTATGTTATTGTTATTATGTTGTCTTATATAAATATTATTTAACGGTGCCATGAAACAAGTTTAACTCATCATTGAATAATATTATATCCAAGGTTTCTATTTAATACAATAATTGTATAATTACAATACATTATTTTATTTAGCAAAACATATTCTTTTTTAATAGAATTAATTATTTGAAGCATCATGAACAAGACATTGTAATAAGAGAAATATTTTAGTGTTTTTGTAATTATGGATGATAAAATGAATGGAAATTCAAACAACAATTTGACATGTATTTTCATATTTAATTTATGTTGAATAATAGAGTTACGATCTGCAAAGGCTGTATTTAAAATTTCAGATAAAAAATGCTTCAGTTCATTCCAATTTAAAATTGTATTATTGACTTTTTTTATATTTGTTATATATAACAATAGTTTATATATTTTTCAAATAATTCAGTAAAATGTTAAATAAATTATTTTAATAGTATTTATTTTGTTTAAGACATAAGGAGATAGTTAGGAATAATACACTATAGAATAAATTGCCTAATGTTCTTTTAAATATCACTGGTCTTCCGTGATTGAAAAATCAATATAGCAAGACTTTAAAAAAAGTGCAGCCAAGTATGTTGAAGTAAAAGTAAATTATGTTGAAATATGTTTTAAACCAAAGCAATATTTTCCTTATCAAGACCTGGAACTTATGAGGAAACCCTCGTAGGTATAAAAAATTATTTAAAAAGTTTAATTTAGTATGAATCTGATTTTCCTATAGAAATACTTTGGGGCTCGAAATTTATCATGTTTTTCAGTATGAAGATTAATGTAAAAAAGGACTCGATGCGAGCATCTCGTTGAAAAACGATGTAGGATGTGCATGAATGATAAGATAGCTCGCCTGTGGGTTGTTTACTGTAAATATATAAGAAACCTAAGGGTAGAAGCCTCCATTTATTAATTTAAGATTTTCATTAAATTTTTTTGACATAATGTCAAGAGTAGGTCTTAGGCCGAAATCTTACGAGATAAGTTAGAAAGGTTTGTTGTAGTCTAAAATTAAACGAATTAACTAAATTTGAATATTTGTTTACCAGTTACTAGAGGTTTATATCGAATTTTCTGGTTAGAGTTTTTTGTATAGCTACTTGAAACAAAAGGAAAGTATTTATAGAGAACAAAGGGTACAAGATATATTAACCAAAATATTTTCCGTCATTTTCTATCACTTTTCTCCAACTTCATAGAGACATGGCTGTACCGTATCCAAAGAAGTATGTTGCTTTGGAAGCAGGATACAATCATTGATACATTTCTGCACTTCCTCAGGATTTAGAACACACTGTGCCTGGTTAGTACACTGGGTGCATCGGAACTCTTACTCTTTAGACCTATTTTGCAACAATATATAATTTATTTGATTCAACTGACATCTGCATACATTTGTAGTAATATTTTCTTCGGTTTTATTAACTAGTAACACTCTACATCTTGGTAAGGCTACTACATTCACAGTAGGGCTTTATGAGCATGAATATTGCGCTTCAATGTCGATATAGCTGGCTTTTATAGGAGCTAACTCGCGACATTTTGTCATGATAGTTCAATTTTTTCATCGCCAGTCACAATGAATTGCATAAAGCTATTCTTTTTGCCTGATAAACAATTAGGCCGCAATATCAAATGGACTGAAACGCTATTTTCAATCAATTCGTATAGTAGACATTTTCCACTATTTTTAATATCCCTAGTAGTATGTAATCATCTGAAAACAACTCATTCATCAAATGAAAATCTGTTTAAAAGTTCTTTCATAGTTTAAGCCAAATTTTCCTCCAAATCTTAAAATACATTGTCTTCTTGAATATTTGGTCCTTGAGATCTCTATTTTTTAAGAACATCAAAATCACTAATTTTTACATTTCTGAAACGAAAGGCGATAATGAAACAGTAGCACCATACAGTGTTAAATGCCTCGGTGTCCAAACAGATTTATTCATATCAAACAAGAAACACAATGGACAAATGAAACGACTTCCAATAAGTGTGATAGCAGTAGTAATATTTAATTGATGAAGCGGTACTACTATAGTGCGTTTGAGATGTAACAGGCCATAGAACATTCTGTATATAAAGATTGGTTTATCATGTCACTTCTCCACCTCTAAAATGGGAAAGTTCAACGCCGAGTCACCGAAAATAGTGCTTAAGTGAACACATATTTCAATATTGAAAATAACTTCATCCTAACTAAAAATATCTCACCAATCGACATATTTCATTTCGCATAACATTGATCATAAATTACTTTTATATAAAACTGAATACTAAGAGAAGATTAATAGATCGACTCTACTTGAATTATTACTGAAACATATAACCAAGCCCTTCTTAAAACGAATGAGAACCTAAAGTACAAGTTAATTATGATATGTTCGAACATGTATCAATTTAATGTGCCTTAATGTTTAATATCTGTTAAAGCTACACAACGGCGTCAATATAATCATTATTTAATGTACTTTTCAATATCGGTTCAAATCAAGTAATACATTTTTAGCTAAGGCCATTTCACACCTAACAAAACAAGCGGTGAAGGTTACTTTATCTTGCATCTACAAGAGATGGTGTATTTTGATGGATTAGATTAGATTTATTTATTAAAGGTCCATCAGCCTCGAGAGCTATTTACGACCTATGCACTATATACATTTTAATATTACAGAACAACTAATATAAAGAACAAAACTAAAAGAACTTATAGTTAATTTAACATAAGTGTGAGAATAATGTGTTTGAGACTCAACATTCTCTACATCTATCATATAAGGGAGGACTTTATCCTTTGACTAGAAACTCGTGAGTCAGCCTATTTTAAGACTGGAAAAAATTCCCAGTTTACGCCTGCTAAAGTTACAAAAGTTGATATCTTGGTAAAACTCCTCTTTCACCTCGCACGTTATTGATCATTAAGTCCCAGTTTAGTTCATCCAGTTTTTTATAAAGGGCGGTATGATTTGTATTCAGATCCCTTCTTCAGTACAGATGGTTTTCCAAAAGTAATCCCTCCCTTTTCCCAGCAAGATGATCAGCTCTTTCGTTACCTTCGATTCCCATGTGAGATGGTACCCACATGTAGTTAATATTCTTGCCGCTATTACGAGCGGTAGTGTTTAATTCTTGAATGTGCATTGTTAATGAATGATGAGCCTGGGCCGATTTTAAGCTCTCTCTCAAGAGAGCTCATAGAGTCAGTGATGATTAGTACCGAGATCATATCTGAACTGTCTTGAACGCATTTAAGGGCCTCGTATATGGCCAGCAATTCAACAATAAAGACACTCGTCAAAGAGGGCAATTTGTAATGTTCTTCCTTCAATGTTGATGTATATGCAGCTCCTGTATATTCATCGTTTTTAGAACCGTCAATGTAAATCTGATTAAGGGCATCCTTAGGAACAAATCTCATTAAAAGATCAATGGCAATAGGTACGTTCTGCCAGGCAGGTGTTTTATTCGTGAATTTACAAATGGTAGGTATTTGGAATATGAATGTTCAACGGCATGCTTGATTACATGAGTTGTCGACAGAGTTCGACAGTTAATAGTTTAAAATAGTCCATTCTGACCTCGTCCAAACCATTGTCTTATATTACATAGATTATATAGAATATTAGAATATTAGATAGATATACTCTCGAAAATAAATATTCCAATGTATCTACTTTTCGTTGCCAAAAGTCATAGAACAGGGCTGCAACAACATTTTCAACATGCGACATTACCTATTTCATTCCACATTCTACATACACATGGCTTCAGATAAAGAACGCTGCAATAGCTTGGAGAACATTTTGTAGTAGATTTCATGTACGAAATATTACTGTTTTGTACTGTTGTCTTGAAATTAAAGTGAACTACGATTTTCTCTTCAATATATATTTTTCCACTCATACCTTATACTGATACCTCGGATCATAACATGACAGAAAGCATAACATCAATTATTCTATATAAATACACTCCAAAACCTAATGCGATATGAAAAATGCCACCATATATTAGCTTCCAGATCATTAAACAGAGCCAGTTCGGTAACTGCTTTAATTGAAAACAATTATTTTCGACAATATTGGCAACACTTACAGGAAAACATATATAAGACACAGTTGTTAATGTTGGGAGAGGTTATTGTGACATGGGACGATATAATTTTTATTATTATATGATTATTACGTGTACTTTAAAATATATATATATATATATATATATATATATATATATATATATATATATATATATATATATATTAACTCGAAATACAATATTAAACGAGAGTAAATCAGGCAGATATAATTTTAAGTAATAAGCAATATTATTAAATAGAGAATATACATTACATAAGGCATAGGAAAGAGAAAATATTTAGCATTATTTTATGACAGCGGATTATTCAGCTGTGAATAGAAAAATATATCTTAAATAGATTAACAAAATTCAAAAACAAGAAGAATTATCGGACTTTAATGTCGATAAAAGAAGCTCAGGCTTCCAAATTCGTACTATAAATACTATGGTGTATAAAACAAATCGAATTTTAAGGATTTTAATGAATTCGAAAAGGGGAAAATTCAAAACGTAAAAAGTATTCTTCCTTAAGAAGTGACAACCGAACTAATTTTAGAGACACAGTACACATCATTACACCCACAGTTATTGTTCCCTAAAAGCTTTAAAAAGTTCTATTTTATTATATATAGAAATTAATTCTATATTTCCTAACTATATTGCCAGAGTAAAAATAAGTTTAATAAATTAATTTGACACCGCGGCATATAAAGTTGAGATTTATGAAGCAATTTATAAAATCACTTCCCAAATATGAGGATTGCTTCAAATATACAATTTAAAAGTTTTCAGGCCTTTCAGAAGCAGAAGTGAACGAAGATGTTTCCTACGGACCAGTCATTAGAACATTAGCTTATGACTGGCGTACAATTCTTCAAGATCATAAGGGATCCTCAAAAAGAAGGGTGGAATATTATTAAAGAGACTTTAGAGAATTTTTTAGGAAATTATAAATACCTCAACCAAAAAAAAAATCGTCAAAAGAATGCTGAAAGCATTTCAAGCTTTAGAATTCCTAATGAGTTCAAAATACAGTGTCATCATTCCTAAGTGGGCTACTTTCCGGAAAATCCGGAAATATGTTCCGGACATGTACGAGAAAAAAATATTTTAACTGGGATATTAAAGATATGAAGAAAAGATAGTTACAGATGTTTTTAGTGAATTATAGTTATGTTTTTTTTTAATGTATGTTTGCCGATTTCTCCGTAAATTTTGCGTCGATTTTTCAGATTCTTGTCTTTTTCTCGAAAGAGTGCACATCCGAAGTAGTCTCATTGCAACCAGATCAGGATCTGTTGGGTGGAAGGGGGGAAATCGAGGGACACACTGAAATTTCAAAGGCCCGTATAAAGTTTTCACATAATTTTTATCTAAAATCATCAGATATTTATGTATAATATTATAGCTGAGCTGATGTGTAAGCAGTAACTATAGTATATAGGACCACGTAGATACATAGTAGGTAACTGCTTCTACGGTGTAATTGTTAAAGCATTTAGCTCCCAAACGGAGTTTGCGGATTCGATATCTGTCGGAGTCTTATCAATAACTTTTTGTTGTTGTTTAACAGAACATTTGTTAAATCACCTAGCCTAGGTTACACCGAGGACTGAAGCGCTCTTTATTTTCAATTATAGTTCTTTATCCCAATTTTTCGTCATACGAGCTGCACCTTTATTTAGTCTACCCGCTATAGTTTTAAATAAAATAACTGCGTAATTTATAGATTAAATATCCAATACTAAAAAGAGACAAATAAAATATTTTAAAAAAATGACTTCAAAAAATAAATAAGGAACTCACCAAAAATTAGAAAATAATCAAACTTAGATATTCAACAAAAGTAAAACCATTTTAGAATAACCCAAAATATAGCCGAAATAACACAAAAATGATATTATAAATTTGTGACATATAGAAAAATTAAATTACAAACAAAACAAAAAGTTGTTAAAATAATAATTTAGATAGATAAATAGGTTTAGGTAGGTATTAAGCTAAATTGAGTGTATATACTAAAATATAAGATACGTGTAGTAGAGAGGTTAACTAAGATTTTTGTTTATTTTTTATATAAATATTTAAAAATCTCCTTTTACCAACTATGGGTTTATCTGGACTGGGCCTAAAGTTTAACGTGGGCTCCGAACCACGGTCCTCAGCATTAAGCCTACCGACTGGCGAGTCACCAACTCTAGAAATCATCCCAGAAGATATCCGGTCTTACCCAGCCTGGTTACTGGGGTGAGTCGGATCATTTCCCTTGTCGAATTTTACACTTTTGCCTAGAAAATTCACAAATTTTAAACAATCACAAACATAAATTTACGACCATGCCCCAGCAGGATTCGAACCCGCGCCTATCGCAACAGTAGGAGGAGGTCCTATCACCTTTACCACTGCGCCACCAAACCGGCATTGTTTATATTTATTTAGTTATTACAACGATTATTATGTACATATCTTATTTTAAAATGTTTTTTGTGTTAAAAATTTAAGTTTGATTATGTTTTAATTTTTAGCGAGTTCCTTATTTATTTTTTGAACTATATTTTATTTTAACGTAATAGCTCGTTTAAGCTAGATTCAATAAGCAACATTTAGAAATTATCAACAGTACTAAATATAAATCATTAAACCATCAAAAGAGTTCAGTACGACTTCCGTTTAGTGCTGTATATGATTTACTAAACTAATTCGCAACAGTAACTTACTAGATTTCCTTTACACAATTACCGTGTACAATATTTAGAATAAGAATAACAGATAAAGAAAAAATAAGTATAATAAAAAATATCATTAAAAAACTGAAATAAACTCCAGAAATAATTTAAATACATGATAATCAGAAATAATTTGTAACTACAACATTACTAAATATGCATTAAACTATCAAAACTGTTCAGTATGACTTCCGTTCAGTGCTGTATATGATTTAGTAAACTAATTCGCAAGAGTAACTGTACTCAATCTCCCTTAAACAATCACCCTGTATAATATTTTGAATAAGAATCAGAGATAAGGAAAAAACAGGTATAATAAAAAATATCATAAAAAATTTAAATCAACACCAGAAATAATTTAAAAATATGATAATGAGAAATAATTTGTAAGTACAACATTACTAAATATGCATCATTAAACTATCAAAAGTGTTCAGTACGACTTCCGTTTAGTGCTGTATATGATTTAGTAAACTAATTCGCAACAGTAACTCTACTCGATTTCCCTTACACAATTACCCTGTATAATATTTAGAATAAGAATAACAGATAAAGAAAAAATAAGTATAATAAAAAATATCATAAAAAAACTGAAATAAACTCCAGAAATAATTTAAATATATGATAATCAGGAATAATTTGTAACTCAAGGTAGTAAACTCTATATGAGTTAAGTCATAAAAAGTTTATTGAATAAATTTTATTACGACTAAATGAATAAAGTCGCGGCAGAACACATGGATCACGTTTTAATTTTATCGAAACAATATTATCATAAATTACCGACAATCTATTTAAATTGTATCTCGGGCCTACCGACAGTTTTATTATTTATGCCTTATTAAATTGCTTTAAATTTAAAATCGATGAACTCGTAACCGATACGTTGAAGCAAATTTATTTATTGCTTGCTGTAAATAATGGTACATTAAACCATAACAGTGTACAATTCATGGACTGTTATATTATGACTAGTGTTGGGAACTATCGACTGAAATCGACTATCGACTGTTTAGTATTGACTACTGTTTCAGTCGCTATTTTTAGTTCGACTGATTTTACTACTTTCTACCAGTGACTGTTTCAGTCGGTATTTTCGGTCCGACTGATTTTGTTACTATTTACTATCGATTGTTTCAGTCGTACTTTTAGTTACTAGTTTTGGTTCTACTTGTTCCATTCGATTAATTTTTAACGTTCTGACTGTGTCGTTCTAGCCGCGACCTTAACAAAAATGTACCTAATTTATGCATACATAAATTTATATGTAATATATGTAGTTTTATGATTTTTTGCTAGTTTGCTTGTAAATAACAATATATTGTATATTAATATAATAACATTTTGGTGCAATATTTTTCAAGATTGTTAATGTAATAGGCTGAAAAGTTACTCTCTCAATTTTTGTTAAAAAATATTTCCGTTCAATAATAAATAAAACATTTATTTATATCAATTCATTCAGATCATTTTTAATTATGTCATGGATTAGTTATTTTTTCTATGATTAGGTATATGTTCAATTTTTATATAGTATTTATGGTTATTGTACATTTTTAGATTTTAGGTTTTGTTTAAGTCACATTGTCTATAATTATTATATTATATTATTTAAAAACGACAATTAACACATTAAAAACAATAAAACATTTGTGGTGTATTATCCCATTCCATAGAAAAATTCCATTCCTATTCACAGAACTACAAAACATTCAAATATAAAAGTAATTCTACTTCGTTTAAAATTAAATTATATTATGCATGTTATGTATTATTATTATAATAGTATTCAATATTATCACCGTCCTTTCCTCTCTCACAATTTATAAAGAAAAGGATTCGTACATCTTCAATTACTATTTTCTGTCGCTAGTTTTTTGACTATCGACTCTTTCGACTATTTTGCGACTATCGGCGGTTTCGATTGTTTTCAGTCGATAGTTCCCAACGCTAGTTATGACGTACATATCTATTCAAAGTTTTTGAGTAATGCGTCATGGATATTTGTGACGTCGAAACATTGAAGTGTTGCCGCATTAACTCTGAGCTTTAGTTCAGTTTGGCTTTGACATAAAAGAAAATTCTAATCTAAATAAAATAATTGAACAAAAATGTTATCAAATATAGTTTATTTTAACATTATAGTATATCTAAAACTACAGTTAATAGTACAGCCACAAAAATTTATCGGTAAGATTTAAAACCTCTTAACAGTCCTGCATTAAAAATTTTTACATACGTCTGACAGCTGGTCGCCGTCCGCTTGTCAAATGTACGTTAAATTATTCAAAATATTAGTTATTATTACTGCAAACGTTATTTTAGCGCTTTGATTATTTTGATAAATCACTCCATAATATATGATATAATTTCGTTTGAAAATGCCGAAAACAATACATAGTCAGGGTCACAAATTGACTGCGGTTTTAATAAAATATATCGAATAGAAACGAGATAATGAAGTCCCCCTTTTGGTTATAAGTTCCGTTATAGAGGTAATTGATGATAATAAATAATATAAGTTCCTTCGATTATATTGAAAATGCTTTTCAGGGGGTTGCTGCCGCCCTAAACATTAATGTGAATAAACAAAATGAAAATGAACTTACAAAATGAAGAACAATACGTTAGATTCACCCAAGACAACCCGTCTACATACAAAGTGTGTGACGAATCTTGACCATCTTGATATTGGCTCTATTAGAGACCAAATATACGAAATATAAGAACCAAATACCAATAATATATAAGACCAAATATAAGAACAGTAAGTACACAAACTATTTTATTGATATAAACAGAATTTTATGAAATAATTTTAGAGAATATTATCTGTCTGGAAAGTATATATAAAGAGTTAGAACATTCAGCTTTTTGAGGGATGTTACACATCCTTTGATGCACTCTTACAGGGCATAGGGTTTAAATGGTGTAAAATAACACTCCGAGAGGTTTAATGGAACTTACAGACATTGCCTTAAAAAGAATTTAAAGGCATAAAATAAGAGCAAGGAAGTTAAACTATCTGAATGTGTGTTTCTTGACGATACTTGAACATTTCAAAATGGTTCAATGTGACACTCTTGGCAAGACAGTAACAAAAAAAGTGTAAAGACAACAAAAGTTGATGGAAAAGATGAAAGTTACAATGGCATTCGATTAGGTTTTGTTGCTCATTATATTTATTAATAATTAATTGCAGATATATTGCTGATAGAAAAGGATATTCCAATAAAAACAGTTTGGATATGTAGAAGGAAGCATTGTTAATCATGACACTTTCGGTTTAGATAAACTCGATAAGATATACAGAGGAAGTAATTGATAAATGGTGGAATCGTGAACATGTTTTAGACAGATTAGCAATTAACAGTTTAGTGATTGAATTGGACAGTGAGTCGGAAAGTGAAAGTGACTGAAGGAAACTTTCAGGATATATGATAATGTTGTGCAATATAGGGAATTCCTGGGATAGAGTGGAGAGAGTGGAAACAGCTAAAAGTATTCGTCTAATTAATTGAATATAACTGTAGAAAATGGCATTGTAGGGCGTGAAAGATTTGTGTGCACAGATATGATTGTAATTGTACAAATTGAGCATTAGATTAGAAAGTATGAGGAGAGAATGATTACTAACGGTTTTATAGATATGGTAAATGAATTAGATAGAATTCAGTGAGTAATTTTATCAAGAAGGGTGTACACAGAAAGTAGCAGAAGAAATAAAATACACAGTGATACAAAGACTTGACAAGTGAACACACCATGAAAGGAAACAAGAACTAAAAGTAAAATTAATTACGGTCTCGAATGAAAGGAAAATACGTTTCTCAGGTATACAATTGTTAATTAGATAGATTAGCCCTCTAGGGGAATACCACTACATAAAAATATGAGCCTAGAAACTTAACCTCATGGGTGGTGTGCAAAAGAGATCAATATAAACAAAGCAAATCTAATCTACAAAATATTATACCTATGTTCTTAATTGTAGTTTTAATTCCTTCGATAATATATGTATTGGATGTACTATAATATTAAAATAAATTATATTTGATAATAGTTTTCAATTATTTTATTTAGATTAGAATTTTATTGCATGTCAAAGCCAAACTGAACTAAACCTCAGAGTTGCTGCGGCAACATTGCAACGTTTCGACATCATAAATATCATCATAAAACTTTGAATAATATATATATATATATATATATATATATATATATATATATATATATATATATATATATATATATATATATATATATATGGATTAATATGGATTAACCATAAAAGTTAATTATAATAATGAATTATAATTGATATATATATATATATATATATATATATATATATATATATATATATATATATATGGATTAATGTGGATTAACCATAAAAGTTAATTATAATAATGAATTATAATTGATATATATATATATATATATATATATATATATATATATAAATATATATATATATATATATAAATATATATATATATATATATATATATATAGGGATTAATGTGGATTAACCATAAAAATTAATTATAATTGGAGGGTGTTTTGTTTTTCTAAGTTGAGGTACGTTTATTCAAATTACTAATCATTTAAAATATCAAATATTTATTTTTTAATTCGAGTAATTGATCTCTTTAAGAAAGAAGCTACCCATACTTCCATATACTTTTTTTCTTGGATCAATTATTTGATAGTTGAAACTTCACTAAAATAATAGCTCCCGAATGCAAACCTTTTAAGAGATTATTAACCAAAAGGACAAAGTTCAATACACTAGGAATGTTGGTGCAAAGCGATCCAGGAATTAAATAGTGCTTAAATTTGTTACCCAAGTAAGAACAAATTTGTTAAATCACCTTGAGGGGGTTAACTTCATTAAAGAAAAAAATATATATAATTATCAGAATAAATTTATTGGCTTAAGGCTACTTAATAAAGTAAAATCAAGGAATTTATTTTGCATCCTTCGGCTAGAATGTTTGAAAAATCTTTAAAGCGCTTATAAGTTAATTTTTTTCATCTCGTTTGCCTTTAGGAAGTTGTCAGGAGGATTAATTCCAACAGGTTATGTAGTACCAGGAGTTGAAAAATTGCAATTTCACTTTATACCGTCAATTTCATATGTTCCTATATGAACAGACGAAGCAAATCAATATCACATGCCCCAGAATTTTTTTTTATTATAGTGTCAATAATTCTTTGAGCTATATTTTCATTTTATCTCACAATATGGCATCTTTAAAAAAATATAAATTTAAAACCTTTTAATTGTACACTAATTAATGATCTTCCAGATAAAATGTTAAAAATAATATGCACTATATACTCTTAGATAAAAGAGATATGCAGAATTTTAACAGAGAGCAACTCAAAATTTGCTTTCAGTATAAGAAGACAAAAATCCAGATCTCTACTAGATCCTATTAAATTGAGGGCCCTGAACAAATATGAAAAAGGGAAATAATAGAGGAGATAATTTTTATATGTTCCAAAGTTATATAGATATATTTATTTTTATGTTATATTTATATTTTATACATAATTTGCAGTTTTATAGAATATATTTATTTTATTCATTGAATTTTATTTAATGAATTTATTTCAGAAATAAAATTGTTTTTATTTAAATTTTATTGGTCAATTAAACATGACGTCAGGTCAGTCACGTGCCAAATTTTATTTGAGAGCCAATCAAATGTCTTCACAGCAAAATATTTTCCTTAGAGGTGCCTAGAATGGAGATTTAATTTGACTAATCAAATTACTTGACTGGCCGATATAACCTCATCTGGATATTCGGCAAGGCAAAACTATTCTCCAGAGCTCATTATTGAGTTGTCACTCTATTACTCAATTATTTTATTGTATATCATCAATTTATTAACCTGTTTGATAATATAAAATTAAATTTATTGTAATTTTCTTTCTTTCTACATTTCGTTACAAAACTAACAAAGTAACGTCCATATTCGGTGTTATTCAAGAGTTGTAATACTTCGATATTGACATAGGAGTGGAGACTTTTCTCATGTCTTGTGAATCTCTCATTTTCCTCTATGGGAATGGACACAAGGAGCAACTTCCTTATAACCAATATATTTCATGCAATTTAAATTGGGTTATTTTTTGTTCTTCTCAATATACTCCTTTCAACGAAGTTTTTAACTTTATTACCTACATCGGATATATCTTAGAAATAATAATATAATTTGTCATTGGAACATTTATTATAAAATAATGACAAAAGCAAATTAACAATGATATCTAATCAGTGAGTTACACACTAAGAAAAATGATTCGCCTCCTACTGACCTTACGGATTTCTTCAGGCTCGTCAGTTAATAAGACAACGACAAACAATATCTATCGAGAGCATCCTTGCTTTTTACACCGCCAATTATATGTTGCAATGTCCTCGCATTGGAAAACCATCAAGTTTGTTTATTTATACCCCTCTGATATGGATTGAAAGTATTGTTCATAAAATCGCGTCAAATTAATCTCAAATGAAACTTTTTAGATTGTTTTTGAGTAAATTGCAACCATAAGAAAATTAAAAATAAACAAAAAACTGACATTTATTCTATATGAAGGTACATACGTCCATAAAATAAAAACAAGCTTCGGTGTATTTTTCATGATGGTGTTTGTGCAGTTGTGGGCGAAATGCCAAAAATAGTACGTATTATTCCATAAATTATTATTTTCAATAATGGAAATAATACAGTACGTAGATACTAAGCGAAATAAATAATTCCGTCTGAACAAAAAGCTAGTATTCGGGCAAATCATCGTTTGTCGAGTCCACTACTTTTTAAATAAAAATTGTATAAAATATTGACTAATTACTTATGGCGAATTACGACAATATGGAAACTAGTAAAGAAAAAAAACAATTAATCTTAAATATACTAAGAAGTTTCAATAGCCTCGTTGATAAAATACAGCTGCAATATTTTAAAATTATAATTATAGATACATAGTAGTAGTTTAATTTGTAAGAAATACACCTATTATGTAAACATAAAAATAGATAAAAAAAATTATGGAAAATATCCAAATAAAACATAGCAAAAAAGAATTTTGTGAGTTATACAGAAACCCTGATCTTCAATAACATGCTACATTCATATAGTACATTATAGAGTTTGTCACCGTAACTTGGATGGTTAGGGACTAACTTATAATGTATAACTATGTAACTACTCATAAAACACGGTGGTAATTCTTAATTAGTAGTAATAAGTAACAAATCCCATATTATTCATTGAAGTTACACATTGGTAGACGCGAGTGGTTTTTGGTCCAGTCTGTTGAGGAAACAACAACAAGAATAAAAATTTATTTTACCATCACAACAGTATCACTACACGAACACGATCCTTCCACCAACATGGTGAAGAGAACATCACAATCACTAACTTGATCAAGTAAATAACTCTTGGGCAACATCTTGTAACTGGTATAACAAGGTAAGCACTCCCTCCAACGGTTTCCTCCTAATCATCACCGTAAACTCAGCCATCAACTAAGTATTACAACTAAATTACCATTAGCACCAACAACCATAACCAATAACCATTCGTCAAACTTGGTGGTGAAACGATTAGTCTTTTGTCAGTGCTGCAACAACATTATTAAACTGTTAAATGGTTTAGTAGTGACGCATGTCGAATTGAACATCCTGGAATAACTGTCTACAAAATACCCAGAAATATAATCCTAGATGTTAAACACGGGCGAGGTTCTAGCAGCATCAACTATGAAATGGTAACGATTATCTGTCAACCCCGAGAGTTTTATCTGGGATGTTATTGAAGGGTACTTTCGATCATTCAGTAACCGACCATTGTTTGATTTAGACGTGCCACCATCGACTACCCAAGCCTCGTCTACAGGTAAACTCACCGCCGATACCTTTTACTATTTGGTTTTTCTTAATATTTTATATCGTTAATAAATAACGGCCACAAAACGTAAACACCACTGTTTCATTTCGTTTCACCTCCATTCACCGCGCCATATACCCTAACGTTTAAAAGTTTGGAAGGTGGAATCTATATATTAAGAAAATATGTGAAGAACTCTCGCTGAAGTTCAAAAAAACATTCTGGTTAATAGGTAGATAATAAGCCCTACCGGTATATCATGCTTATACTTTACCAACAAGTCTGGAAACTAATGTGGACTTATGATGTTCAACTTTGGAGTTGTATCAGCCAAAGCAATAGAAATAGTTTACAAAAATTATAAAAAAAGGTACTGCGAGGTACCTTCTCGTTGAGCGAAGACATAAAAAGTTAAACTCTGTGCACATTACTCAGTCAAATAGTTAAGCCCAAAATATCTATCATAGTATAAGTATATTATATATTTAAAACCGTAGAAAATTAGAATAAAAAACAAATAGATTGTTAGCGTTAATTTACTAAATGGTTATTATAAATAATTTGTTTATTATTGTATTAATTTTTCTCCCCTTATTCACTCTTTCTTTTAAAGTGATCATTTAACCTACCACGTCAAATTTTAAATTTAAGAGAAAAAAGTATTAAATTTAAGAAAACAAAATAGAAATGCAATGGACCATATAAAAGTAAACAAGATATACATATATTATTGCATTTACGAAATACAATACTATATCACAATTGAATTCGAAACAAAAATGTATGTACGTGAATATAATTTTAAGGACTGTATATATGTCATGTAATGTTCCTTGCTACAACTGAATTCGCGTCACGAAGGAATAATATGTAGGAGTCCTGTTCATAAAATATTTTAAAGTAAAATGCTGCTTAGTGCTAAAAATACCATTTTTATTATTAAAAATGGATGTATTTTAAAACTATAAATTAGTATAGCAAAAAACGTATTAAATACAGGAGAGGGACAAAATAATATGAAAACCTGATATATACGCAATCCTTATATGCAGGTCTAGCGATTGTAGTGATACGTGCAGATGTTTGATGATACCTTGGCATGATATCAAAACTTGTAGAGTGAACAATACATACGCACAATATAACATAACAAAAGATGCACTATATTGCATGGTATTAATGTTATTTTCTCTATGTGCTGTACATATTAGACCTATATATTAGTTTTAAAGGATTTACAACAGATGGCGCGTAAAACAGATGGTACATTTGCAACCAATTTCATGTTGAATCCTCACGGAGAGGTTCCACTTTTCATTATGTGTCATTTCCACGAAGTGTGAATAAAAACCTCATTCAACTCATTTATTCTATTCACATTTTTACTACAATTTGAAGAAAAGTACGGTTGAAAGTTATTGAATATAGAGTGAAACTTGCATGCTGGACATCAGCTTGCATCGACATCATTTTAATGCATTTTATCATTTTAAAGTTATGATGAATTAAATACTATAAATAAATGAAGATATAGTGAATATTTGAAATCTTATTTATATATTTATATTATTAATTTTATTAATAAATAATAATGTATATTTACAGATAGAGAATTAATCAATATAGCTCAGGTTTAAGTGGCCAATAGAAGAAATGAGTCACATAGTCTGAAAGAAAGTGACGAAATATCAACTTTTCCTCTTATAAATAGTAGAAGCCCCTTTCAGTATAAACCAGCAGTAATCTGCTAACAGTTTGGTATTCCATCTTCCTGGATAACGCTCTTCTATCTGTTTTATATCCTGGTGAAAGCGTTCACCTTATTCGTCACTTACCATTCCAAGAGATTAAGGGGCAACATTGACAACATTTTTCATTGGGTGGAAGAATCATATTTTCATGTGGGATAAGGGGTTCATATTAATGGTTTGATTTACCACAAACGACGTCAATTCATTTTGGCCAATCTTTAACTTCGTAGTAGTTTTTGGTGTCCCTACTGCCTCACAAACAGAAAAACAATAATATTTCGTGAAACCTCCCTGTAGTACAAGCAATATGTTAACAACTTTTAAATCAGCACAAGCTTTCCAGTTGTAATCTTCGTATTGGATTAAGTCTAAAATGAGTTGCATGTTTTCATAGGTGCTTTTTAAATAACTGAATATGCTATATGTATGGAAATATATCGTCTTCCATTGTGGAGTAATATAAATTTAAGCATAAATAGTATTCAACTGTTACTTAAGGAAATAGTTAAAACTAACGTTAAAAATATTTTAACGGGTTGCTGTAATTTAATTCCAACACCCACTATAAAATCTTGTTTGCGAAAGCTCTTTTGAGATACCGAATGCACTTCCAACACTAATTGAGACATCTGAATTTATTTCCAATTAGGCCCTTGAAAAGGTTTGCTTGCTTAAGGAAAAAAAAGGCTGAAATAAAATTTTATCGATACCGAGTTTCGATACGTTAAGAGAAGGAAAAGTACGAATAAGAATAGGTTCCTTCGACGGCAAATTAGTTCTCTTCTGTCGAGTTCAATTTCCCACTTTTATTTAATTGTTTTTTGCGTCATGCATTATTCATAGTTATTGGTATTAAAGATCCACCCGCTTATAAATCATTCAATAGACGGTAATTCGCATTATAATCATGTGCGATTTAATCTGATACGGGCGCTTTTACGATGTCGTGTTGAACAGTGGTGATATATGACATTTTCCACTTTTAGTAACACAAAAATAGTAAAACTTTTGAACATAATAATATATGTAGCGAAATAATCTTAATCCAATCCCTATCCTGATCCTTTTTGCAAGACACTATTATCAATTTTTTCTTCTAAGTTAATAATTTTTAAAAAATTATTTCATTGTTTCTAATGATATTTTTATTTATACACTCTTTTTGTAATATTATACATTACAACAATTACTTTTTATAATGTGATTTTTTACGTCATTTTTTTCTATCGATCGCTTTTGTTCCATCAAAAGACCATTATAACGGACGTTCAAATCTCAGATGGTGCTGGCGACATAGAATAATAGAGAGAAAAGTCAATAAAAGAAGACTCAATAAGTGTTTCTGGAGGAGTTTCGCTGCCTCCATTTGCAGTTATTTCTGAATATATTATAATCAAATTCAATACAAAATATATATAAAATATTAACTTTTCTACAATTTAGTATGACCTTTTGACTAATGTTCATATTAGTGAATCTAATGTAAAAGTTAATAGGCACTAACAGTCAGCAATGGTCAAATTAGCTGTGAATCAATGAAAACTCAAAAAACACAATATATAGGTATGCTACCAGTGAATACATGGCTTATATACAATGAGGTAAATAATATTGAGACCATTCCTCTCCTAAATTTTGTTTTTCTTGAATAAAAATACTCGGAGGGCAGGGTAAGTAAAGCTACTTCAGCTTTTTCCAATAATTTTGGTCTCTTCATCTCATGAAGAATGACAGAGGCATTGCCAAAGCAAGTTTGGGAACAAAACCTCTAAATTTTGGTGTCAAATACAAAACCACCTTGCAGTGATTGCTTTGTACCACATAATACAAAATAATTTTTTAAATTTTATTTTAAAACTGTTTTTGGTTACAGATTAAATTACGATTAAATCTGATTTACCTATAACTGTTATCTTTGTCAGATTTACAGGACCGACTGATTCAGCAACCAGGGTAATTATTTTAAAAGTTTTATATCATATTATTTTTTCTTAGCATATTATACCATAATTAATTATCACCTGAAATGGTGGTTTCGTTATCAGTGGCTCTATGAACTTGCTTCAACTTTTGTTGAAATTATGTCATCAACAAATAATCTGTATGGCTTACTCATTTCAGTCATGATGGTAGACAGCTCAAAACCTTCGTGTAACTTATCTTAAGATAGACAATTCTTGGACATTACTTGGACTACTTCCTTCTAATATGTTATAAACATTTGGCCATTCTCCTTAATAACAATTCGATTCTTAAACGATTCGAACAATTTACCAAAGCAAATGTAATCTATAAAAATCAGTAGCATTAATTTTTTTGCAATGAATATAGTATTCCCACTATAGTGTCCAATAGTGTCCAATAATGTATTAGAAACTTTATTAGTTTAATAGACCAAAGCTTGGATCTAATCCAACAAGCTCACTATGATTATTTTAACATCTTATTTCAATACTTTTGTGTCTTTTGCATACTGTATATGAAGAATTTCATCTATGCTAGATTATAAGTCTATATAAGGTTGTTTTATAATTATTTTATACATACAATTTTACGTACGGTGTGTTCTCAGTCTACATAGTTAATTCATCATTCTAATTAGCGTTTTGGAAAAAGTGTTAGCTATAAATAACAACGAAAATAATAATATATCAGCTAGATTACGTTTTCCTTAAAAATTTGGGAACTCAAAAAAGCAAATTATTATGCAGACAAAGTTAACATATGCTATAATAAACATCATGAAATAAGCTTATGTATATAGTATTAAAACGCAACGTTTCTATTTTGCATATTTGCAGATGGTATTCGTGTATTAACCGTACAATTTAAAAGCACTTAAGAGCTTCTGTAATCTCAAACTTTCCGGCATTTTAATATTTCTTCTGTTTTAGGAAAACAACCCAGGATTTTGTAAAGTTTTTAACAAAAATAGCATTTGCGGTAAACTACCGATCAAGAAAAAGAAAAGCGTACGTTCTCAGGCTTCGTATTTTTCAGAATATTAATTATCATTTAAAACTTATTTACTAATACAGTGCTTTAATAATTTAAAATCAAATTAGAATAGTCCTTTATTGTTTTTTTGTCAACTATTGATAATGCTTAAGTAATTTATGCTAAGCATATTTCTGTGACACTAATTATGATATATTGTTTTGAATTATTTTATACCTAAATTACTATAATGGCAACAACGCCATTATAGCCGTAAATAAAAATCATCATGAAGAAATAATAAATTTTAAAGCTCTAATAAACAAAATTAACAGTTATATCAAGGAATGGCGCGTCACAATGAATTTGTCAACGCCAATATCATGAATAAAATAAATAAAAAATCTAACATATATAAGACAACAGAACTGGATATTAAAGTTGGAAAAAGTATAGACTATATGAAACACAAATTGATTCATAAGTACCAAACACGTGGAAGAAAACGCGTTTGTTTTTGTTCAAAATTGACTTTAATTTCAACGTAATCGTTATCAAGAGCCACACAATCATTCCAGCGTCGCTCTAACATTACAATACCACTTTTATAAAACAATTTATATTTTGCCTTAAAATAGGCCTATCACTAGTTGCTGTCCACTCAGAAGACGATCGTTTTTATTCTGGAGTGAAGTTTATGGATCCATGTTTAACCCATTGTCACATATCCACTCAAAATTCCAGTTTGTTACGTTTAAACATGACCAAACATTGCTCCGAATCATCAACTCGTTCTTGTTTTTGGTCAATGGTGATCAAACGCAACATTCACTTTGAGCAGAGCTTTCTCATAGTGAAATGGTCAAACAATATAAAATCAACACGTAATATTTTTACGATTCTTTACGATGTTAGCTAACTCACGCAACTTCACTTTTTGGTCATTTTAAACGATTTTGTGGATTTTTTGTGTTATTTTGTGGTTTCACCACCTTATTTGGACATCCACTGCATTCTGCATCATCGGTCTATCTACGACCACGTTCGACGTCAGCAAACCAATTGTTTATTGTTTCTGAAGGAGCGCAGTCCTATATGATATGTCAATATTTCGATCTGCAAACGATATCCTTATGAGAGTAGTGAATGATGGAATTGGCAGAATGTTTTCCTTAGATTCTTCTGGAGTAACTGGAAAAACGTTTTTGATAACAGTGGTTTTGGCAACGATTGGGTAGCAAAATGGAATTGAAGTTGCTCTTGCTTCATCACGTATTGCAGCTACGTTGTTAGAGGACGGTCCTACAATTCTTATTATGTCAGTTTGACTTACTAAACATCGATATTAAATTAAAGTTCGAATATGTGTAACTGTATTGAACAAAGAATTCACTCAACAAATTCAATACTGGATAAAAGTTCAAATTGAATGGACTCTGCAATAACAAATTAAATAATACAATTTAAATCGATATAGCTATTAAACATGTCCCAAACTGTCACTATAAAACGCGGAAGGTTTCAATACTCGTTGAGTTTTTTTTTTAATTTTTATGCAATACCCTCAATTTTTTTACCGTAAGAATATTTTATTATAAAAATGTAAAAATGGTAAATTCAGCAAAATCGTTCTCAAAGAGTGACTGTCACCATGAAGAATATATAACAGTTATTAAACACAGTAATTAAAGTTTCTGACTGATGCCAATTTGAAAAACTGTTTTAAACGTCAGGATGGCCGAGCGGTCTAAGGCGCCAGACTCAAGGTTTCCTTGCCTGTACTGTAGGCTGAATGAGCGTTCTGGTCCTCTCTGAGGGCGTGGGTTCGAATCCCACTCCTGACAAAAAATTTTTAAATTTTTTTTAATAGTTTTACGCGCGCCTAATCTGGAGATATTTGTTGAATAATGTATCCTAATGTAAAGTAGATTCAGTCAATCAAAAGTTCAAGAATAGCGTGGTGCTTTTAACCTCAATATGTATTTGTTTTTGTTTTGTAGTTTTATATTTGGAATTTTAATTGTAATTAGACATTTGTACTAATTCATCTTAGTTTTGCTTGATATATCCTGTTATCACTTCTTTTATTCACTTTTCACTTTCAATTTCTATAGCCAGATACGTAAATCCATTTACATGTTATATATTTACATCCTCATTTTGAATATTTAATACTTCTGGTTCTCGCATCTCCATGGCTTTCGATTTGCTTTTATTCGTTATTAGTGTACTCTTCTATGTAATACTTTATATCATACCTGTTTGAAATGTAGTTTATGTTTTATAGATAGAAGGTAGATATATGTTTTGACAGTTCTTTCTTAGTTTTCTTCATCCTTTTATACTCTATATGTAATCCTGTTTTATCTATTTAACATCTCTTTATTATTTCCATTAATATTGCAATCAGGGTGGGGTATTCTCAGCCTTATCTAATCCTACTTGGGTTTCGAAGGTTTTTGATTTCATTTTGTCGGCAATAACGTGGTATTTTCCTCCACATTATTTCAATTATTCTTAGAAATTTATTACTGACATTTTTTCATTCTAATATAAACGACAGTATTTCTCTATTCCAACTCAATGAAAGGTCGATATATCTGTTTTTGGGGTAAAACCTTTTTCGCTATTTGTCTTATATTAAATATATTGTATACTTCACTCCCTTCGAAATCTACTCTGCGATTTTGTTAGCGACTAGTTTACTTCTAATTTTAGACGATTTTCTATTATTTTCTCGTATTATGACTATGAGTACATCTAAGAAAAAGAAAACATGTTATAATTATAGCACTTCGGATTTCCGAATATTTTGAGAAAAAGCTATGCAGAATATTAGCAATTCCGCCAACGGAGTATACTTTCTAATTCTCCAATCCCCTGTTGAAATATTGACATAAAAAAATTCGGTTAAATTAAGTTCGGATTTTGTTTGATAAAAAAGTTGTTACTTTATTTTATGATTAACAACTTTTTCAATTAAAATAATTAATGGACAGTCAGGTCGAAGAAAAAAGACTATGTATCTGTCACCATTAGAAAGTTACTTTATAGGTTAGTGGTACTAATATTTTATTTCGATTGGTTTACCCAATACCGGGTGTCAAGAAGTTTTAATAATCTGGTAAATGTTGGGTGTATAATAAAAAAATTAACTAAATTTAAACCTTATTTCCTCCCGAGTTATTGGATTCCATTTGCTCAAAATGTAACGGTTATTACACGAGTATATTATTTTGCTATTATATAGGGTATTTATAGACCATTCAAGTTTATTTGTATATGCATCATCAACATGTTTAACGTATTGCCTGCGTTATACGTGTAAATTATTTTTTCTGAAACATCTTGGGGTATCCTTGATGAGACAATCTCGAGTAAATACGAACGATAGATGAGATTTATCAATTAAGAAACTTGGACTTTCGTTTTTGGATACCGAATGATGTAAATGACTGATATAACTATAGAACTCTTGGAGTTTACACAACGCGTGGAACCATAGAACATTGGGTTCGACTATTCAGTTTCAAGAGATTTTTACAAATTTTGCACTATGAATCTTACCAAAATCCTTGAGAAATGGATTTGACAGCGATATTGGATTAAACATTATTTTCTTTTGTCACCGTTACAATTAAAATAATTGAAGTATAATAAGCAATGTTTTCATATTTCTATCAATGCAGTATCGTAACAATTTTAAACAATGATATAAATTAAACTGAATGTAATATAAGTTTAAAAATACGTCTCTGAAGATTTATTACTATTTCTTTCTATTTTCTAATTATTTTAACATATTATAAATCACGTTTTATAATTTATTATTAACTTGAGCTATCAATTATTTGAAAACAAGAAATATCACAAAAGTTAAGGAATTCACGTTCACATTCAATTTTAATGGATTTTTTGGTTAATATTGTGGTTGAGAGCTTCTTCACGGTACTAACATCTCCTAGATATTCCCTACTCCGTATCATACTAAGGTATAGTTGTTTCTGTACTAAGTTAGGTAAGTAAGAGATGCTGAATCATAAATCAGATGAATGCTGGTTTATATAGAGAACAGTAGTAATCTCCTTTAGACCTGATTATAGATTTGTAAATCTTTAACATCATTGATCAATGAATTATTAGTTTCCTGTTACATCGGGACCTAATAATTAATTAGGATCCTTAACTATCTTCGATATAAGCTCTTCTATGTATTTTTGGAAGCAACATACTGGTCCGCTCGTAGGCCCAGAGTCTTAATAGATGTAAATTTCTAAAGTCCCGACGGAAGTGACCATTGGGTAAAGGTATCAAAATGAAGATAGCATCCAGCGTTAATTTTCGAGGACGAGTTAGGAAAGAAACTTTAATATTTGGACATATAATACATAAATATATAAATGGGCATATAATATATAAATTGTAATAATATTAAGTAATGTGGGACTGAGATAATGGTCTGGGGATGTCAAATTTACAATACATATAACAAATTTGCCTCCAGTTCACATCATATCTAGATAATATAATAGTTTTGTCTATAAATCTATGCATCGAGCCCGGATATAACTAATTGAGAAGGTAGAATGGCTCAAATAACATTACTGTTATTCAGATAATGCATAAAGGGCTTTTGTGTGCTAAACTGATATCTAATTGATTTACTACAAAATTGGCAATTCTGCTATTTGATATTGGTTCAGTTTTTTTCTAGTTTGTTGTTTTGATACAAATTCATGGCTTTCATGAAATTGTTCTAATATTAAATAGTATATATAGCCTTTGTAATAAAAGAGCCAATGCACATCATAGATGACATCGAATATACAGCCAAACTCAGTGTGCAATAACTTAAAATTCGTTGTAAACTCCGAGTTGATGTTTTCTTTCCATTTTACTAATTGGCATTACTCTAGTTAAGAAGATGCAGAATGCTGCCTGATGAGTCGGAGCCTGTAACCCAATTAGTCTATAAAATTCGATACTAGTACTGTGACTAAATGTTTTCAACAAATGAAAAACATACATATGCAGCGGCCGAAGAATCAAAATCATCTTGATCTTAGAGCTATTCCAAACCAAATTTATAAAAAAACAAAATATATGAAATGTTTTAAAATAATGAATCGTCTTTTCGACATAAACATAATTTACTACAATTATTTTAGAAACAGCTGCTAGCCTGCACAGCATCCATAGAAAACTTAGGGCCGGCTCTTTGTGGGATGAAAGTAATTCCTTCATATACTCTTAGGAAACATATGATTTAAATGGTGTCGAAGATAAACCACGAAGAGGTCTAATGGCACTTTAACATATTACTTGTAAAATTATACCATTTTAAATTTTTAAAAACATGGATAACCTTAAAATGGAACCTTGGACCAATATTGGCAAAACGCTAATAAAGTGTGTAAAGATAACAAAAGCTGATGGACAATGGTAAAAGTTAGAATAACGTTTTAGTAGGTTTTGTTAATCATAATATTATATAATTATTCATTGCAGATATATTATTGTTCACGATAGAAACAGGTATGGCTTTATTTTTGTAGCTAAGTTAGTATTTGGACCTCGGTAAGCATATATTAAATATTTGTGTTTTATGTAATTTACTTTTATTGGAAACAATCCTGAAAAAAATACAATAATACCTTTGGTTTGGATAATAGATATGTGAACAAGGATTCGATAGATTAACAACTTGGTACTTGATTTGAAAAATGATTCTGATAGTGAAAGTGGCAGTGAATGATTATTTTTGTTGTGGCCCAGTATTGTCAATTACCAACACAAAGAGGGAAGCAACTAAAGATAAGTATATAACTGATATAGGGTAACTGTAGAAATTTCTTGGATATATAACAGGTCAATTTAAAAGTCCCCGGCCTATCATAGTAAAGATATATTTTTGGCAAAATTGGTTTTTTTATATTCAAAATAATTCCCTTTAAGGGTGATGCACTGATTATAGCGACCATCTAACTTTCCGATAGCATTTTTGTAGTACGATTTGTCCTTTACTTCAAAATAGGTCTCAGTTCCGGCTATTACCTCTTCATTCGACGAACATGTCTTCCCAGTGAACATTCTTTTAAGATATGAGAACAGAAAATAGCCCCTGGAGGCCAGATCTGGAGAATGCGGTGGATGAGGAAGCAATTCAAAGCTAAATTCATGGATGTTTGCCATCGTTTTCACTGACTTGTGACACGGCGCATTGTCTTAGTGAAGCAGCACTTTCTTTTTTTTTAAATGCGGCCGTTTTTTGGCGATTTCCTCTTTCAAACTGTTAAAAAAAAACTTGAAACTGAAAATTATTCGATGCCCAACCCAAAATATAGACGCTATAACCTTGCTAGTCGATTGTTCTGTTTTCTCACGCTTTGGAGCGGGTTTATCGTGTTCAGAAATAATGGAGCCATGTTTCATCTTGAAATACTGCTCCGAATTGTCGTTGTTTTTGGTCAAATGTGAGTTCGAGCGGCACCCACTTTGAACAGAACTTTCTCATACCTAAATATTCGTGAATGATATAATGTACACGTTCAGTCGATACCTTTAGAGTGTCTGGCTATTTCATTCAATTTCAATTTACGGTCATTCAAAATAGCTTTGCGCATTTGTTTAATGTTTTCGTCGGTAACAGCCTCTTTTGGGCGTCAACTGCGTTCGCCAAGACGGGGAATTGAATTGACCTGTTAACTGTTAATTAGGAGGATTAAACCAAAACTTAAATTTGATATGGCAACGTTGAGTTCTATATATCGATGACGTGCACTGGCTGTTTTATCGGAAATATGGTATTACTATAATTTATTGGATCATGTTCATTTCGCAGTGATTTGTGACTACATATGATAGATAAAGTTTTTGCAAGATTTAGAACAGGAAACTTTGCTTGTGTAAAGTAATTCAAAAGATGAATTAATCGGTTTATTAAATAAAAAAGGAAGGAGCTGAATTTAAACTTTAGATATTCCACAACCAAATGCACAAACCCTTTATCGTTAAAATTCGTGCTGTGAAATTAAATTTTAAAACAAGAGATCCTGGGAATTGAATTCCATCACAATGGGTAACATTTAATTATCTAAAATCCATTTAACCGAATCCAGTTGCAGCAGTGTCCTGTTCGTAATAGTATCGGACTATTGGGAATAGAGTTTTACTTGTTGATTAAACGTGTTCTTAACATTGTATAAATAACTCTAATAATATTTACAGCAAACGCGATTGAGTTAGGCAATATAGGAAATCAATTATATATACCAAATCATCTTCACTTTGACAGATAGATTTCTATATATTTAAATGAAAATTTTATATAAATTCTAAAATTCTAAAAGCAAATTTTTATTTCCCTTATATAACGTATTTCTATTTACGTTATACTACAATAATCTGATGTACGAATTACGAATAAGTATAATAAATTTAATTCTTTACCGTCTTTCTAACGCTACCAAAGTTAATGTTACTAGAGGCAATAATAAAAATAATAAATTGAAATGGTGTTTCGCTTTTCCGGGACCATTTTGCGTACAAAACTTTTTTTAAATCTCCAGGGAACCGTTTTCTGCAGGCGTTAAGACAAAAGGAAAAATTAGATTGAATATTTTAGAAGCAATATCTCATAACGTAGAAAAATTGCTGTTATATGTTTTATAGAGTGAGACGTTTAAAGGAATTATCCTAACTATGATTCGTTATTTTCAAGTAGATAAATAAATATGAACACTTTGCAATAGGTACATCTTCCTTCATTCTACACTTATTGCTTCCGTGTAAATAGCAGGTGTACCGTAAAATTATAACCGGGTTTTCTTACAAATATTCGCAGAGGAAGAGAGATTTGACTTTATAGGATATTTTGGGGAAATGTTTCGCGACGTCTAACATCTCGATGTCACTACTTTTAACTTATTACTTCTTTTAATAGCTATGCCAAGAGTCGCGACAGGATCTGACTGGTTCACTTCGTTTCTATGGTACGTTTGTTGTTTATTTATTTTGAGCGCCATTCTCAGTACGCTTGACGTAAGAAAGAGTGAGTTTAGAGACATAGAATAAAGTAATTTAGAAGTGAAAGTTATATGGAAAAATGGGGTCCCACGTTTAAGCTTTTCGGAATCTCCGTTACGCGGCCAAATGAAAATGAAAAAAGCAACAGCTATATATGGATTTCTCTCTTGTTCGGCCTCGGTATTAATAATTCTAACCTAAGCAGTTAACGGTTATTTTTAATTGCTATAATTTGTATTGTTTATTTACGTCAAGGTTTTTGTATGTGTTTTATATATATTTGACAATTACTTTAGATTA
Source organism: Rhynchophorus ferrugineus (assembly GCF_030347505.1). Lineage (NCBI taxonomy): Eukaryota > Metazoa > Arthropoda > Insecta > Coleoptera > Curculionidae > Rhynchophorus > Rhynchophorus ferrugineus. Next base: position 12,934,236 of record NW_027472590.1, read on the forward strand.
TTCTGTGTATTTTAATTTATTAGTGTAATAAAAAGAAAACCTTAAGGGGAACACTATTAACAAAAATGTGGAAAGTCATGGCTGAAACAAGATGTAATTCCTAGTAGTAATTTAAATAGTAAGTATTTTGTTAAATAGTAATGATTTATTGCATTTAAATAATTAAGCAATATTAATTGAGATTCTTTACCTTTACTATAAGACCAAGAACATATGCCCCCAATGTCAATATTAAATCACATAGGTTTTTTGAGGCTGATAGATATATAGGAGATTCTTCTACCCCAACAAGACCCAGAAGTAAGTATATAATAAGAAACTTATGTTTATCATTAGAGAATGGAGGTTCTAACTTGAAATGTATATGTTCATTTACAGCTAACTCAGCCTGTCCCATCAGTTTCGTTTCAGTTTGGATGAAAAACTAATGGCTTTATACTTATTGAAATGCAGTGGCAGCGGATATAAACTGTTATCGAAGATATTCTGCTTGCCTTCTAGAAGAACATTAATGTAGATACTGAATAGGGTTCCTTTGCGCCGCCGGAGCCCAACCTCTAATTTTGGTCGTTAGTTCAGAAACTTGACTGTAGAGGCCTAACTGCAGTTTCCATATTTCATAAAATGTACCTCAATTTAAGTAAGTTGTTAATTTAGTCGATTCTAAAAAATAATACAACGGGACCATTAATAGTTATATTATCTTATTTTAATGTTTTTTTTTAAATATTAGAGAGAAGATAATATCAGTGGATTATGTGTTTTGGATAGTGGAGATATATCTGTGATTATATCAATGCCTTTATGGTCAAGGAAAATTAATGTAATTGTAATATATCAATAAAATATATCTAAATATATTTATTTTTTATTTTCCCAGTAAAATTAAAAGAACTTTTTTAGTTTCCCGCTAAAATATTTACTATACATTTCAAAAATTTACCGTCGTAACTAACTGTCATATGGCGCATGCGAAAGCGCCCTCACACGGAGATGCCGAGCGTAACATATTCTAACATGGGAGATGCGCTTCTAAGTTTCTTTATTCTCTGTTTAGATATTAAATTATTAGTTCATTAGTATATATAAGTCGGTAGTACAACAATTAAAATGAATTCTCGATCTAGGAAGTGTTATACGCGGATGCACATATAGTAAAGAAATGCAGAATCGTTTTCGTTCGAAGAAATATTTGGCTGTCATTAAAAATGGCCGATAATGTTAACAATCGTTACAGCATATATAAATATCAACTTTTTTTTAAATTCTAGAAATTAACCCCCTTCCGAAAGGAGCTATTCAAACGGCTATATACTATTCTTCTTGGATAAATAGTTGCAACTCAAATAAAATAATAGCTCCTGAATGCAAATCTATTGAGAGGATTAACCGAAATTCAATACACGAGGAATTTTAGTGTAAAATTTATTGGCCAACTAAGAACTAATTTGTTAATGTGTCATCAATTTAATAATTACCTTGAGGGCTTTATTTCTTTAAAGAAAAAAATTGTAATTATCCGAATAAATATTGGTTAATATTGGCTTTTTTTAATCTCATTCACCTTTAGGAAATTGTGAAGTGGATGAACATGAGACCTCTTTAGGCAATATAGATTCTATACTAACGGGGGGTGACTCTATAACTTTCAAAATATTAACAATTCAAGATTCCATTGTATCATATTCATATTTAAGATTAATTGTACCTACATAATGATTTTCCAGACAGAATATTACAAATAATAAGATGCACTATATACTTTTAGGAAAACATAATTTCAACAGGCAGTATATTTTCTGTATAAGAAAACAAAAAGACAGGACCCTGATAGATCTCTGATAGCATAAATTGATGGCACTAAACAAATATGGAAAAGGGAAAGGACTGAAGAAATAATTTTGATCTGTTCCAAAGTTCTTTGTTTATGATTTTATATATTTAATATATATAATATATAGATATATTTACTTTCATTTCATTCATCGACTTTTATTTAATAAATTTATTTCAGAAATTAAATTGTTTTTTATTTTCTAATTTTATTGGTTAATTAAATGTGACGCGAAGGATGTCATGTGCCGCTCCTGCGTGGCGAACTTTATATGTTATATTTGCGAAAGTAACACCGTCATATATTTATACCTTTTTGAACATGTCTAATATCATATCTCGAAACTTGTATTTGTGGCACGCATTACTTTTTTTTTAATCAAAAGAAAAGAGCCGCTGAAAGACATAGTTTACAGCTTGAAACTTCGGGTGAGCATACTCTAACCATACTAAAAACATGTGAGATAAGGCTTCGAAAATTTAAAAGTGGTGACTTAGATGTGCAATATAAAGAACTGTCTGGTAGATTGAAACAGTGAATATGTGAAACTGTAATATTTATTCGATATCCAAACCAAACTAAGATCTTGAAATAAGATCTTGAGATAAGATCCAACCCAAACTTGAAAAAAAATTGGTAGAAGCGTTAAATGTAGCCCAAGAAACGATTAGAGACCAATTAGGAGCAATGGGGAAAATCCAGGACATGGAAAAATAAGTGTCATTAACAACTGTCACCAACTGAATAAGGCAAATGGAAAATCGAAAAATCGTCTGTGAAGTTCTGCTTCAAAGGTATGGTTGAGAGTCACTTCTACATCAAGTACTAAGTCCAACAATAATCATGTTTAACACCTGGCGAAGCCGGCCGACGAACTCCAAAGCCAAACCGTTTTGGTATATTACGAACTGTTGAAATCTGACGAAATAGTTAATAGTGATTGCTACCGATGACGTATGATAAATTTGGATCATGTGCTGATAGAAAAGTGTCCAGCATGAATAGAAAAGGGACAAGAAGGCGTTGAAAGCACTTGGATGGGACATATAACTGCATCCACCGTACTCTCCAGATCTTTCCTAATCTGATTATCAGGTTCCCGCATAAATAAGACACGCGCTTGCAGAGCAGCTCTTCACCAATTTCGAAGAAGTTAGACGATGGGAAGGCATCCATAAATTGCCTGTAAAATGGAGAGGATGTTTAGAATCAAATGAGTAATACTTTGGATAAATTAATTTTTCTATTATCTAGAAAATCATGTAGATATTTTTTTCGAAAAAAAAGCCAGTAATGACTTTTTGGCACATCAGGTGTTATTCAAGTAACATGTCAAGATTATGACCAGACAACATAAAACTATCGCGGCAAAATGACAGCTTAAATAAACACTCACTTGAGTAATACTATTTCGACAAAAACTGTACAAAGGCAGCTCCACAAACCCGATATAACAGGTCAATTGAAAAATTGCCGGCCTACCATCGTAAAATTCATTTTATTTGACAATTTTTTTTAATCAACATTCCCTTCAAAATTCCCTTCAAGGGTGATACATTGATTACAATGACCCTCCAACTTTTCGATACCATTTTTGTAGTACGATTTTTCCTTTGCTTCAAAATAAGTCTCAGCTTCGGCGATCACCTCTTCATTCGACGAAAATTTCTTTCTAGCGAGCATTTTTTTGAGATCTGAGAATAGGAAATAGTCGCCCGGGGCCAGATCTGGAGAATACGGCGGATGAGGAAGTAATTCGAAGACCAATTCATGAATTTTGCCATCGTTTTCACTGACTTGACACAGTGCTTTGGTGAAGCAGCACATTCTTTTTCCTCAAATTGGGCCGTTTTTCGGCGATTTCATCCCTCAAACGGTTCAATAACGGGCTAGGTAGTAATCGCTGTTATTAGGCTTTCCTTCTTCAAGCTAATCAATGAAAATTATCCTATGCGCATCCCAAAACACAGACGCCATAAACTTGCCAGCCGACTGATGCGGTTTCCCACGTTCTGAAGCGGGTTCATCGTGTGCAGTCCACTCGGATGACTCTCCATTGGACTTCGGAGTGAAATGATGGAGCCATGCTTCAACAAGTCTCACATATCGATGCAAAAACTCGGGTTTATAACGCTTGATCATCTTCAAACACTGCTCCGAATCATCACTCGTCGTTGTTTTTGGTCAAAAGTGAGCTCGCGCGGCAACCGCTTTGCACAGAGATTTCTCATACCCAAATATTCGTGACTGATATGATGTACACGTTCAGTTGATACCTTTAATTTACGGTCATTAAAATAATTATTAAGAAAAGGTGCTTCATTCAAAATGCTATAATTCACAAGCAATGATCCGACAGCTGTCAAATACACGCATCTTTTGAAGGTTAGGGTTAACTAAAAAACATATGGATTTAATTCTAGTAGCGCCCACTATGTGTTAGACCGGGGACTTTTCAACTGACCTGTAATACCGCAGAACTAGAGTTCTACGGTATTACGAACTCTAAGCTGTGAAATAATAGATGTAATGATCATAAATCCTGGACACTTGATGATTGGAATATGGATATTCTACAGCGGGCCACACGAAAAGATTCAGTCCTAGTTTGATTACCACCAGTATATTATCAAACGTTTTTTCTGGCCAGTACAATTGTCACACCTCAACATAATTGAACCTTGAATTGAACGAGTTGGTGGATGTTTGGGTACTAGAATGGGACAACGTTCCACTAGAAACTATTTAATGACTCTAAGAATATATTCCACAAAGAATTCCAACAGGTTTCAAACTAAATAGCTGCTCAAAAGCCTTATTAATAATTGATTATTCTGTAGATATCAGCTGTTAATATTATTTTGTAGAAATCAAAAGCATTATCCCTAAAACTGCTGTTCTAGAGTGTGTTACAATATATCAAATGCAGTTTTTGATATTTTTGTAATTAATTCCTTAGACATATTGCATCGATTTCTGTTAGTTAAGGACCTAAATGAATTATACAGATAAAGCTTTATACTTTCAATCATTCAACTGCTCTCATACCAGCTTAATATATGGAAGTAATATTTAATATTTATCGACATTACATCATCTACATATAACAAGTTAAAATAACATTGCTGTGTAAATTATTTGATATAAATCATTTTACTGTATTATTATATAGATTAGTAGAAGACCTACTAGAACGAAAGTTTTATGTAGATAAATTATTTCATCTAAAATACCAGAGGTGTGAAATTTGATAATTTCTCAAGAGAGCCATTTTGCTTTGGTAGTAAGATTAATAATATAAAACATTGGCTAGTCTGAAGATTGTAATTTCATCACATTTTATGATACAATAATACACGTCATATTTATAAACAAATAAAAGACAACGAGAAACACTTATTGCAATTTTTGGAGATAATACGAAAAGTAAAATTTTTTCTCATAAGAAGCTTTTCAACTTATGAGAAAATTTCTTCCGTACGTGGTCACTTGACCACCATTTGTTGATAAAACACCTGAAAACCTATAAGTTTTTATATTTATATTTTCATTAAAACAATTATTTAACTTAACAGCATGTTTTTATACATATTCAATATCCGGATTAAATATATTTAAATAAATCAATTATTAAATAAAGCAAATGAAAGCCAGGTCCCATAATGACATATACTTAACTTAAAAATCGTAAAATGTAATATAAAATAATATTCAAATGTACCCAGAAACATATGCGCAAAACCATTAATATTAAATTAATATCTGGTAAAATATATTTTATTGCTATACGAAACTTTAGGATATAAATTACGCAATTTACAATTTAATGAAAATTCTGTATGACACTGTATTTTATGTAAAAAAAAACATCTATAGTCTATTCAAAATAGCAGGGATACGGGAAACGTCGCAATGTTGCCGCAACTACTTTGAGTTTTAGTACATTTAAGCCCTGACATACAACAAAATTTTAACATAAATAAGATAGTTGAACTAATATTCTATTAAATATATTTTATTTTAAGATCTCAAAACTAGAAATTTTACAGCCTCAGTAATTTATAGGTTAGAGTTGTTTTATTATATATACATTGGGCTTTTTTCCATATTAGTAACGGTAGGGTTCTAGACGCGTTTTTGTATGTAGTGGTATCCCCCGAAGGCCTAATCCACTTAATTAACAATTTTATAACTAAGTAATCTTAATTTTACTTTCATTAGAGAGCCTATTGTTTTACGCTTAGTTCTTGTTTCTTTCGATGCAATGTATTCTTGTAAAGTCATTATGATATTACTACATTTCTCTTTAGTTTGTCCTGTTACTAGCTGTATAAATCTTTCTTGATAAAACTACCTTTAATCACTGCATCCTGCTCATTCTCCGTATTCTCCAGATCTGGACCCCAGCGACTATTTCCTATTCTCAGATCTTAAAAGAATGCTGGCTAGGAAAACATTTTCGTCGAACGAAGAGATGATCGCCGAAACTGAGGGCTATTTTGAAGCAAAGGAGAAATCGTACTTCAAAAATGTATCGAAAAGTTGGAGGGTCGCTATAATCAGTGTATCACCCTTGAAGGGAATTATGTTGAATAAAAAATCTAAATTTGGCAAAAAATATGTTTTACTATGGTAGGCCGGGGACTTTACAATTGACCTGTTATATATATTTAATTATTCGCCTGAAGAAGCAAATATACGAAACTATGCTCATTATTTAAAAGGATAACACCACCAATCAGTACTATTTAAATCAATGTAGAATAAATTTGAATGTTGGGTGTACATAGAATTATTACATTAAAATAATTTAAATTAATTTATAAAAAATATATAATATTATAGACAAATACAGAGAGACCAATGGAAAATCGATAAACCTAATAAATCTATCTATATTGTAAGTATATGCCCTTTAAGTTCAATTACACGGCATCGGCTAATAAAGTTGTCTCCGAAATAAAGGACAAGAATTTATATACGTGCTGTTCGCAGAAGGTGATATATTGCTCCAAGACAATTTTTTTCTGTATCGAGAATTACATGAAACTTGGCGCCTATATATTTCCGGGTAATTTAACAAGAAATCATTAATAGTTTATGAACACGTTACTACATGCTTTTATTACTAAAATGTATTTCGGGTTGTTGGTAAGTGTTTAATAGCGTTGGGGACTATCGACTGAAAACTGCCGAGCTACAGTTGACGTTTGCCGGTTTATAATCTATAATTATAATGACAAACATTTCGAAGAATTTTGTAGATATTTGACAACAGCCAATACCTACACAAATTGAATTTTATAGATCGATTCGGTTACATATTCCAACCCATCAGACAGAATTCTGTCTGTTTTTAACTGGAGTAAAATGAGAAGGCCAACGCGCATCGTGTTTAAAACAAATTTTACATTTCTATTAAATAGATTTGGCAATATATTCGACGTCATCATGCATTGGCAGTTTTATTGGAAGAACTATAGATAGGACCAAGACAGGAATAACTAAAGACCAGAACACTAAGTGCATAAAATTATATTATGTATAGCTCTCAAATAAGCTTAACATAGTGTATTATTAGAAAATATGTCAAGAGATTAATGATTATTGTATGACCGAAAAACTGGATAAAGTAACTCTTGGCTAAACATAAAATAACCTTATTTGGCCAGTAGGATACTTTATAGAAAAATAGCAATGTGTTATAATGTAATTAAAAAGGCAATTTTCACAGAATATGATAAAATAAATAGAATCGAAAATTATATCATATTAGTTACATCATTTCAAGTATGTATATCAAATATTAAATATGTATATTAAAATACTAGGAAATACATTAATACACAGAACATTAAATATTAACAAAATAATTAATACATATAATTAAACAGTAAATAAGGTAAGGTAAATAAAAATATTATATATATATTAAAATACTAGGAAATACAGAACATTAAATATTTACAAAATAATTAATAAATATAGTTAAACAGTAAATAAGGTAAGGTAAATACAAATATTTCTTTGTCTCATAGAATTAGTGGTTTGTTTTGTTTTTTTAAAATAGTGACATACGTTTCCCTTCTTCATGTTTTTGGTTCGATTGACCCTTTTATATTTTTATGAAAATCTTCATTCTTCATTGTTGGTAAAACGGGTCTAATTATATCTCTCATTTATAAAATACATTTAATTAAGGGGTTTTACTCAAGACTGACAAAGCCCTTGACTCTCTCTATTAAATAAGTTATCAGTTATAAATCTAATTTAATTTAATAACAAACTTTAACACATAAATTATTTCTCTTGCGTCTATGATAGCTCAGTAAAACTACATTAGAAACTAAAGCATGTGTTCATATTAAGGCTGAATAGTATGAAGATGTGAGATGTAATACAGAGGTTTTGTTCATATTAAAATAGATTTAAACCCTCAGTGTCGTTTAATATGGCCGATCAAAAGGCTGTTACTTCTTTCAGTGAAATAAAATAACCTTTGATATAAAAGAAACTTTTTGTTGGTTTAAACCTCATACATTCCATAACTCATACTATAGAGTAGTATAGCTGATTCAGCACATGTGTTTATGTGATGCTGACATATTAGTTGGTGCCCAGATTTTTGTCTACCATAATCAAGATTATTATTTTATATATAACATTGCATTTCTGTCTCCAATTTTAAATAGCGAATAGTCTAGTTTTATTTATAGCTTTTGTTTACTTTATATTGAAAAAAAACATATTAAAATGAATTTGAGGATAGCTAGATGGCAATACGAACTGAACAAGAAGGCTATGCTACCAACATAAATCACAATCTGTACTATTACAATAAATCACTGTATTGTTCAATTTCTTGTCAGTTTCGCCTTATTTATAATTATGGAACAGCTTCCACTGTTGGACGTAGCTTCCTCTCTATCTATATATATCTCTATCTCTAATCTTCTCTGGTATCTTATGCCATGACGACTTATTTCTTCCTCTATGTTTCGTATACTGTCTGGGTATTTGTTTATCACGTTTTGGGGTATATTGCTCCTCAATGCTTCTAAAATTTTGATGTTGTTATTGTTTGATGTACTCCACACTTGAATACCATATATCCGGATTGGTTTAATGATGACTTTGTATATCATAGTTTTTCTCTCATTACTTAAGGACTGTAAAGACCGACATAAAGTCATTATCAAAATAATTATGGAAAAAGTGTTCGAACCTAAAAAAATAAAAGAAAAAATAATACATATTTATAATACATTCTAAATGGTATGATTTTCATAAATTTTCTACATTACGTATTATTTATTTAGCGCTGAATATGAAATTGCATTCCTCAAGATAATTTACTCTAACAACCATAATTATACCTGACGGATGTATTAATTATTGAAAGCACATAAGTCATTTTGAATTATTAACTCCGTGAAACATAGAAATTAATGGTTGAGGTCAAGTCATTGTACACGGTTTGCTACCTTTATTAATACATTTTTCAAAACAAATATTGTATATTATGATTTAACTTAGGGTACATATTTTTTAATTATAATATTTCTTAAAAATTCACTGCCATTTTAAAATTGGTCTTATATTTATTATCCACGGTATAAACCCACAGTCCTCACATTAATCTTAGTACTTTGCTCTAAATTCTCATTAGCATTTCCTTCTATTTCAACTTGACATCCAATGTCATGCTTAAATATTAGGCGCTGTACTAATTGGTACAGGAGTGCCGTTTAAGTTCACAGCTACGGCGCTGTTTGTCTTTTGCTCGTAAAGTGGATAGAAGCTGATCTGAGATCGTTTATTCGCTTTAAAATGACATTGATTGAGAAAAGAATTGCCCACTAACTATGTGTTTGTTACGCGTTATTTCTAGCCTTTTTGCAGCAAAAATTGCTCCAATTCTTCAACTGACATCGTTAGGTATATAACAGCAGTTATCCACTACGTATCCCACCGTACGCACAACAAGATTTTATGACCATGAATGTTCGGCTTTTGTGTCCACGTAAACGGCTCTCCTAGACTAACCCGCTACTTTTTTACTTGATATTTCCATAGTAGATCTACCATTAAACTGCAGCTGCTACACGCTACAGAAAACGCTTCTTCTTCATTTTAAGTCACTTCGTATGGTAGCTGTTGCGATGCATTTTTAATTATTAATAGTTGGAACACTCGTGTAAAATTAAGTTTACGTTAATTGTAGAATTCTTTCGGTTCTATAGTTACCGGTTTAATTTATTAGACCTTTAACTGATGTTCCTAATATTTATGACATGGGAAAAGAATTATGGCCTGATACAAAACATAACAATGCATTTTATTGAATGTCTGGTGAAAGACAACCAAAAAAGGTACCGAGTAAAGAGAATATATGTGTTCAACAAAGAGGATTTCCATCGGCTCGTTGTCGAGTGTTTCTGATAGCGGGGGTTCACGTACCGACGCTAGTGACATCTAAATGACTACTTTTAAGACCTTGAAACCAAATTCAACAGCAGATTTCTCCAAATCAAACAACAGAGGGAATGAATCCCTTAAATATAATGTGTAGGTATTTATTAGTTGATTGCATTGTATTTTCCTCTATAAATATCACCGATAAAAATACATGCAATACCTTTTCATCGATGTTGTATCGACTGTAAGTTACACTGGAGAAGTCAACGACTCTCCCCACTCAGTAACTTTCAAATATCCGAAGAATTAATATTAATTCCCCCGAAATTGAAATACGAAGAATTACCAAAGGCAAAGACACTTTTAATTAATCCCCCTTATATTACAATCATGCAATTTTCGTAATACTCTACTCCCTTTATGTTTCCGTTTTAATATTTAATAATATTCCATTAGCTCCAATTTCTACCTTTTGTGTATTTATTATTTGCAGGTATTTCCGTATTTCTCTTCGAATATCTCGTAAAAGGGTTTAGCTGCATTAACCAACTTAACAGGTGAATTGAAAAGTCTCCGGCCTACCATAATAAAACACATTTTTTTTGCAAAATTAGTTTTTTATTCAACACATTTTCCTTGAAAGATGATAGATACACTGATTATAACGACCCTCCAACTTCTCGATACCATTTCTGTAGTGCGATATGTCCCTTGCTTCGAAATAGGCCTCAGTTTCGGGGATCACCTCTTCATTCGACGAAAATTTCTTCCCAGTGAGCACTCTTTTGAGATCTAGGAACAGGAAATAGTCAGATCTGGAAAATATGGTTGATAAGGAAGCAATTCGAAGCCCAATTCATGGATTTTTGACAAGGCGTATTGTCTTGGTGAAACAGCACTTTCTTTTACTTCAAAGGTGGCGATTTCGTCTTTGTAACGGTCCAATAAAGTCATGTAATAGTCGCTGTTGATGGTGCTTCCTTTTTCAAGGTAGTCTATAAAAATTATTCCATGGGCATTCCACAATAGAGACGCCATAAACTTGGCAGCCGACTGTAGCATTTTCCCACGCTTTGGAGCGGGTTCATCTAGTGCAGTCCACTCGGAATGGATGTAGCTGTGTTTCATCCATTGTCACGTATCGACAAAAACTTGGATTTTTTATGCTTAATCATCTTCAAACACTGCTCCGAATCATCAACTTGTCATTGTTTTTGGTCAAAAGTGAGCTCGCGCAGCACCCCATTTGCACAAAGTTTGCTCATACCCACATTTTCGTGAATGATATGATGTACACGTTCAGTTGATATCTTTAGAGTGTCTGCGATACATTTAATTTCAATTTACGGACATTCAAAATCATATTGTTGACTTTTTTATGTTTTTGTCGGTAACAACCACTTTTGGGCCTCCACTGCGTTCTCCGTATTCGGTGCTCATTTCACCACGTCTGAACTCAGCATACCAATCCTTGATGGTTGATTTTTCCGGGGCAGTATCCCAGAAACTCGACATCAAGTCAAGTTTTTGCTTCAACTGTACTTTTTCCCTTCAAAAAGCAATATTTTATCAACATACAAAATTCCTTTTTATCCATTTTTAACGATACGATATATCGATATTTTTTTAAATATCGATATATCGAAATATCGATATTTTTTCAGTGACCAAGACCCCCACAATACCCAAGAGATTAAAAAATGTCAATATAAAGCGCTGAGGCATATTGTGAATGCGCTTTGGTATAAACGTATTTGTGACGTCCATCGAAATAATTCCCCGTCAAAACTAATAAATAAACTCCAAAACCACGTCAACACAGCATACAAACTTCTAAATGTGCATAATTTTTTGTCGTTAGTCAGTGTCAAACAGAAAATATAACTGATATTACCATTTCCTGAACACTAAGTGATACGGTGGAAAATATCTCAGTTGTAATTATGTGTTGCTGTGTTAAGACAGAGAAAAAATGTTCCGATTAATTTCAATTAATCTTAACTTTCCTATGAAAACACACAAAGCACCAACCTAAAATATATGTGTTTTGTTTGATTCCCAATTTTGTGTGATTATGTATCAATAGGAGAGTTTAACAGCACCTGCGTGATCACTAGTACTATTTATAATCCCAGATAATATTGCCAAATAATTCTGAAACCAAAAGTATGATTTCGTTTATTGACTATCACTGCCGATTTGTCATATTTTTGTTTTTTTCCACAAAATGTCAATAGTAGATAATGATATCCAGTATCAATCAAAACATCTAACATATTTTTTATTACTCCTTAGATCAACGGTGTCAAATATGATCTTGATCTATAAACTAATATATAGCTACAGTCCTACTGTACTTGAATTACCATAAGTATAATTTTTATAATTGACCGAGAATCCAATATCTTTGACCCCGACGTTTATTATCAATATCGTTGCTTATAAAGACAGTATTAACATACATTTATTCTATAGAGTAATATCAAAATAATAAATAAATCGAGACACATCAACTATGTTAAACACTAAGAATATTTCCAACAATCCCAAACAAGGATCAAATACAATTCCTATAAGCAGTGGTATCCTATTTGTCCTATCAGCAAAACTAACTAAATCTCTAGACATTTCCACAAAACTGAATTTGCTAAATCGATACATTATAGCTGCCTCGAAAATATGACACTTTTTATCTTGCGTCGCCTATCTTTCATATTTAACAGAAAAGAACAAAAGAGAAACTTTGGTATAAAGTTTGCAGCTAAGTAATATATGCGGCAAAAAATATAGAAAGTTTTCAAGGTATCTTTAAGTGATGAAGAATAATCTTTTAAAATGGCGTAGTATGACTTATTTTGTCTCCTATAGACGGACAGTATAAAAATTTATTAGCTCGTACATTGGTTATACAGGTAAGTCAATGCATATCTTTTATGTGATCGGATCCTTCCTTAATATATTGAATTGTCATATCATTCTATACCACAATGTGTTCTTCAATATTTCTTACTTCTAGGTCGCCAAATATTGCTATCCCTTCGGTGTTCATAAGTAAGACAAGTAAAAGAATAAACAGTAAAACCAGGCGGAATAATAATGACTTTAGGGAATTAAATAAATCCTTATTATAAAAGAAGCGTATTACCAGTTTTTTTTTAACTTACCAGATCAATCTTTTATTTGAAATTTATTTATATCCATGTATTTAATACCAAAATCATGAGAACACTCAAGAGACATCAAACTTTATCCAACAGTCTTTTATTACTTCTGCCCAACATTCCCACTTTTGACTGGTTTTTTCTTCTTTTTTACTGTACCTGCTTACTATATTCGTCAAATTATTATCCTTCCTAACACCATCCACTAAATTAGGTGTATTCTCTAAACAACAATTAAAGTAATGTTAGCGATTAACGAAGCTCCCAAGATCAAAATGGTTAAGTTCGGATAATTTTGTTTAAAAAATTAGCACTTGATTGTTGATTTTCTCTAATTCTTGTATACACTACCACATAAAACTGGACTGAACCATCTAAACAGATGTTTTCGGCAGACCTACTTCGCCAAAGGATATTTTATATGAAAATAATGCAATTATCAACACGAAAAAGGTCTTGGTTTATGCCTGGTAAATCTACACTGAATAATAGTGTTAACATATGGCAAAAAAAGATAAACAATATAATGTTTGATTCACAGAGAGCGACTACATACCTTCATGTTAATTTTATCGGAGATTAATTTTATGAAATGTATAAAAATATCTATTATAGGGTATCCATAGGAAACTTATGCAGCTCTTTGAGGGATGTAAGTCATCACATCATACGCTGTTAGAAAACATAAGATTTAGATAGTGTAAAGATAACCCCCGAAAATGTGTGCAGGAATTGAAGCTCATAATAATATTAAGCAATATTTCTTCTATGGGTTTTCTATTTTCTTTATGTATCTTCATTATTTCTTGATTAGGTTTTGTTAATCATAATATGTTTTTTAATAAATCATTGCAGATATATTGTTCTTCATACTGGAAACGGGAATGGTTATAGGAAATGGTTATTACCGTAGGAAAGTACCATTACAAGGCAGCTAAGAAACTCTTAACCAAAAGTTAATGCTATAAATTGATAACATTAACATTTGGACAACATTTGGCGCATATAGTATACATAAATAAATTTTACCAACAAAAAGCAACAGTAATTGCCTATTAGAATAACAGGTACTCAGATCCTTTTGCAGACTCAGCTAATTATCTGGGAACTTAAGCGGACATTAAACGCTGGAGTCTGCTGGAAGTTCATGTCAAAAATAAAACAAGCTAAACTTTACTTCAAACTGAAGAAGACGTATTGGCTACATGGAAATAATTCCAACGAACTGTCCCACAAGCAAATAATAAGCAAATCGTCAAACCCCTGGTCTAATGGCATTTTACTACGGAATTGTGCTAGCAGGAGCAATATCCAAGTGTTTCAGGGTTTCCAGAGTAATTCACTAAAGAAAATTGTTATTACATCTTGATTCTTCCGAGACATAGACATCCATCAGGACCGTCAAATGCATATTATTTAGTAGTATATTGTCAAGTCTCATAGTGTACAAAGTATTGTTAAATTTGCGAGCCACTATAGACAAAGGTTACTCAAAATGCAAAATATTGAGGTTACCAACTCCTAGGCAATAAAAAGTATGGGGAGATAGTGCAAAGCAGAGTATATAAATTATTATGTATAAATATAAGTAAGTATATAATTTAAGTTAGTAGTTTAAGTTAAAAATACCACATATTACCAATTACAGAAACAATTTTAAACTCCCTTTAGTGATTATAATATTAATTTCGCCAATATCTGAACAATTTTGTGGATTAATGGAAAAAATCTTATTGATGGAACAAGTCAAACATCAAACTTTTCATATTCGTTCCTATACAGCGATATATTAAATAAATTTTAGCAGAAATTCCGAATATGTGAGAGCCAGGCAAAAATATGTCAGGATATAAAATCACGTCCTATCGCTTAGTTATTGATCTGTAGAGATAACACAAAGCTTGCGGCCAATTATTAAATTTACGGTCGTGTTACTTCTCGGGCTCGAAAATTTCGCCGGAAAACTGAAAGGATATAATAATCGGCATCAGCTGGCAAGGAAGTAATTTTTATTCTCTTTCAAACGATTGTTGTATAAATTAATATACTCTAACTCTTCGGTGTTTGTAGTATCTCGAAAAGTTTTTCTTCACACCCAAAACCCAACACGTATCGTTAAATTTAATAAATGCCTGTGCGCCTTGTGTTATCTCTATAAATCAATAACTAGGCGATAAAACGTGATTTTATATCCCGAAATATTTTTTTTGCTTGATTCCCGCGTATTGGGAATGCGTGGATGTGAAATTTATTTAATATATCGCCGTGTCGGTTGTAATATGAAAAGTTTCGTATATTTCGGTTTGAAACACGATTCATGTTCAGCTTATTTGAAATGTTTCGTGTCACATTTATTAAGTAGTTGTTGATGATTATTCGTTCTAAAAATTTACTTATTATCTTACGTTTAACCATACGTTTTTAAGACGTTAGAAAAAGAGTCAAGTAGAGATAAATCTCACGAATAAGTTTAATTTTGCAACATATCCTAATTCTAATCTAGTTACTGTAATAACGATTTGTTTCCAGTTTTTTTTTAAATATTTTTTTCTTAAAACACAAAGACACCTAACACCCAGAAAGTTATAGACCGTTTTGAATATTTACGGTACTTAAAATGCCATCTAGTAATTCGATACTTTAGACCTTTTTTATTTTGAGGCATTTATATTTAGTCAAAATGTTTAAATGACAATGCGAAGTGAACTAGGTGGAGTTTCTCTTTTGTGGGATTTACCGTCTTTGCTGATATCCAGCCATAGACACAGTAACCACGAATAGCAGCAATGTTAATACATTTTTTCTTACCGTTATTACGATGATATATCTCAATATGTCCAAAGGACGTTAAAGCTTCATAAGAATTCACTTGTGAAGACGCGATGCTCAGAGTCACTACTTTCTTTTTATTCTACAGATTTTACTATGTTTGGTCCAGTTTAACAACAGTTTCATCCAATGATACATTTAGATCACTGAATATTCCAGGTTATACTCTTTATTCTCATTCTATTTATTATATTATACTTTATATTTATCTATGTTATTTTCTTCTGTTTTAATATTAACTTTTATCTTTCCTATAATTCCTACGTTATTTTGAATTCAAGATAATATTTTTATGGTTGTAACTATAAAAGAAAAATTATAACTCAGCTGTAGTAACAATGTACGAAGCAAGATGAATATCAATAATGATATACAGTTATTAATTATTGTTAATTGCAAGCATACATAATCCCCACTCGAGGAGGTTTTTGTCGGCTTCTTGGGTACATTGCACGTTCATCATAGTCGGAGCTAGGAGAAGAGATGTTGTAGAGAAAAGAGAAGTAATAATTAAATTACCTTTAATATTTAAACTATATAATACTTTGTTGGAAAATTCTAAGATTTTGTGCTTTTTATAAATGCGTCAGAAAATGATGCAAACTTTGGTTTTATTTAAAAAGTACATGACATATATGTTGCAACTAGTTATTAGCTCTGTGGTGAATTTTCGTTAACATTGTTTTTAAAGTCCAGTTCCAGGAGCCAGTCCTGCAAGATTACAGACAGAGTTTTCATCATTTAACAAGATTTGTTCAAAGTGTTTTTAACTGTTTTACCTCCAGGTGAGTACACTATTGGCTTTCAGACGTTTCTTTATTAGACGTTTCTATATTCATGTAATCTCGCTTATTTTTTCCGTAAACTGTTTCATTTCTGCGCTAGTTATCAGTACTCTTAGGTCTTTATGGATGTCCTCATTTCTAATATACCACAGCATTAAAAATGCTGTGAAGAACTTTCTTTTGATCAGTTTGGATCATACGGGTAGGGGTGTTAGCCACCGAAAAAAATATCGATATTTCGATATATCGATACTTTACCTCCACACCAATATCGAAAAATATTGACTAAATAAATTATATATATTAATAAAATATATCGATATATCCGACAAAAGTATCGATATTTGTTTCAGAAAATATCGATACATCATTATATCGATATATTTTCGGCATCCTTACATACGGGTATTGGATTTTTTTAAGCAACCCCATTGTTGCACATTGTTAATCTATATGGGCATTTAAGAAGCTCATAATAATAGAAAATTCTCGCGGAGTAATAATTCATACCATAGTGTTTTACACTCATGCAAAATGATCGTTCTTTTTAACATAGTCTTACCATTTGAGCTGAGATGAGTATACTGTTGTGTTAGCGACACAATAAAAAAACTGCTTATTTTGTAATGTTAATTATATTGTTCTGTGTTCAATAATAGTAACTTGTAACTCATATTGTAAACAAAACACTGTCTGTAAAAATTGTTTGAATATTCAGCCTAAATCTCTCCTGATTTTTGAAGCTGTCTAAAGGAGCAAAAGGTAAATAACCTTTTAAACTGATGCCGTGTTCAAGGCGTTCAAACAAAAGTAAATCACTTCATGTATACAATAAATTTGCCTTGCAAATTATAAATATACACGTTATGCGTCAATCAGATCAACCGCTTATTTATTAGATAAATATATCTAATACTCACGAACCTGTTCATAAACAGTCCTACCATCAGATGTGTATTTTAATTAACGTATAGTATAAAAACCTATTTATTATTAATTAAAATGATCGAAGGAAGGTTATATAGATAAACATTACGTGTAAATTAGTAAATTTTTATTAAATTAATAAATGCTCATATGTTAGAATCGTTTAAAAAGTATTACATAAAATGTTGAATACATTTTTGAAGGTATAAATAATATAAAATGGTTATGACTTTATTAATGCAGTTCTACGAAGAATAAGAGAAACGATTTCATGGTTTTATGTATATAGCATGTAAATAAGTTTTATTTTTTTTAAATTTAGTGATACATTCAGAATATTGTCTGACAAAAAGAACGAATCTTGAATTTGGCTTCATATAAGTGAAATGCTATTAACTCAGTCCATGATATATCGGTAGGAACATATGGTAGTCTAAAGGAACAATCTATTGAGTAAAACTAGATACTTAAGATTTCCTGAGAATTTTCACAAATATTCAACCATTTTATCATATCATTATCTATAACTTGACTTAACCACATCAATTCCAATGTATTTATCTATAATAATAATTTAGTTTTGTATTAACTTTAGATTTCATTTAAATTCCTTCTATTTTAATATAAATTCATTGTTCTTTTGAAACCTGTTTCAGAAGCTAGTTTCAAATACATCAGCAATACTATATTTACCTGAAGACATGGTAGTGTGGCGACGACTGGGATATACGCTAGATATTCCCAGCCAATGTCCCTCAATTTCTCTAATTCACTAAAAAATGTGTGCTCACAGATATTACGAATAAATATTAATGACGAAAAGACAGAGAATGATATATTATAATAACCCATTCAGGTACATCAAAAAGATTTTGTTATTCATGTTTATGTTCTCGGTTCCACATCAAACAAAGTTGTCATAAAATTATTACGTCAGTACAAAAATAATATGTTAGTACCTAAAATTATACTAACGTTTATGTTATAAATTAACATATAGCCCACTACAAAAAACCATTAATAATGCGTGTATCATACAAAAGAAAATTATGCCAAAATAATTGTGGCAAACAAGTTTGTTATAAGTTGGAAAGGGTCCATATTCAAATCATGTTAACAAAAGCATATTTACACAGCGAAATTTGAATACCTGAAAGCATGACAATAAGACAAACGTACATCGACCCATTATGATGTGTCGTGAAATTTTGAGTAAGGAGGCTTATTAACGAATCTAATTAGTATATAGATCTTAAAACTCTCTGGAAGTTTTCTCTCAAAGTAAAGCAACCTTATGAAGTGATTAAAACCTAAGCTATATTGAACTGAACTTTATAGATATGACCAATTCAAGATTCCCGAAACTAGCTGGACTGTGTATCTTCTTTTATCTTTTATTATCCTCATATTTTACCATATACACACTTGTCCATACCTACAGGGTACTTTGTAAACCGCTATTAACTAATAAATCTCGGGGACTACTGATAACTTTTACAAGCTTGATTTCAGGTATGTTTTATTCACTCGGATTTTAACATAGTTAATGTGCGTTTATAAAATAGAGCACAACAACGTTTTTAAAATATTCGGATATTTATCGATCTTTAAAATAGCTTTCTAAATACTGAAACATATTTTCAAAACTCTTAAGCATTGTTAGGAAAGCAAGGTACGTTCTCTTGTTATAGTACAATAGTTGTTTTTACACTATGGTGGTTAATTTTAGAACAATTTCAGAAATAAGGCTTTAGCGAACGTAGAAACATACACGTACAGTCAACAAATCTTTCTTAAATGATCAATTAATATTCCTGTTTTAACAGATATCTTCATAACAAATATAAACTGTATATTCCATTTATTTAGTTATAGGTCTTCTCATCACATCAAACAAATTTGTCATAAAGTTATTACGTCAGTACTAAAAAAATCTGTTTCTCCCTAAAATTATACTAGTGTTTGTGTTATAAGTTAACATATAGCCCATTACAAAAAACATTAATAATACTTGTATTATACAAAAGAAAATTATGCCAAAATAATTGTGGCAAACAAGTTTGTTATAAGTTGGAAAGGGTCCATATTCAACTTATGTTAACAAAAGCATATTTACACAGCGAAATTTGAATACCTGAAAACGTGATAATAAGACAAAACGTACATCGACCCATTATGATGTGTCGTGAAATTTTGAGTACGGAGGCTTATTAACGAATCTAATTATATAGTTGCCAAAAACATCGTGTTTTTTAACTACATATTTGCTTTTTGGTGTTTATCCTCATTCATAATGACAGTAATAGTGATTTTTCAATTTTAGTTTTCCCTTAAACGAATGTGAATTAATTTTAAGGTATTACATGATATTGGGTATTTTTGTGATATATTTCAACTTTGGATATATGAAAATACGAACCAATAAAAATCTTATATATATATATATATATATATATATATATATATATATATATATATAGATTTGTTATAATTTGTTTAAAGTTAATTATTTTATATCTAATTAAACATTATGCCTCAAAAATCTCTTCCAAATAGAGTATTTGTCAATTCTTCTGGTCTAATTAAACTGATCAAAGTTCGACCGATTTTTATACGAAAATACTATAGTCTATTCAAAACAGTAATGACATTGGAGACCTGTCAAAACGTCGCAATATTGCCGGAGCAACTCTGAGTTTTATTACATGTTGGCTCTCTAACAAAATTTTAATATAAATAAAATAATCAAGCAAAAACGTTATGTATTACAGTTTATTTTAACATTATAGTATATCTATTATCGAAGAATTTAAAACTACAATTAATTACACAGCAATAATAATTTATAGGTTTGAGTTGTTTTAATATATATACATTGACCTTTTCTCTACATTAGTATAGGTAGGGTTTTAGGCGCGTTTTTTTATGTAGTGGTAACCACCGAAAGCCTAATTCACATAATTAACAATTGTATATGTGAGTAATGTATTTTACTTTCATTAGAGAGCATATTAATGTTTCACGCTTAGTTCTTGTTTTTTCAATGCAATGTATCCTTGTAAACTCGTAATGATATTACTATATTCCTCTTTATTTGTCCTGTTCTCATTAATGCATTTGTCATATCTGGAAAACAGATAGTATTATTTCTCTCCTCATATATGTTAACAAAATTTTCATGTATATTCTCAAAATATATTATAAAGTTATTAAGCTTTCACACTCTATAATACAATTTCCTATAATTATAATATATTAATTGTATACTGATCTTTAATTGTTTCCTCTTTCCTCATCCCGTCTTGATAATTGACAGCATTGAGTCATAAATCAACATTCATTAAGTTTTTTCAGTCACTGTCACTTTCAGAAACACTAATCAAGTTAATAACTAAGCTGTTTATTACCAATATATCAAAAACTTGGTCAAGATTCTACCATATATCAATTTCTTTTTCAATGTGTTCTGATCGAGCTCACACAAACCGAAGGTGTTACTTTCTTTGCCTCTTTCCATAAATCCAGACAGATCTGGTTTGAATATCCTTCTCGACCTGAATGTTTATTGCAATACCCCATATGAACTCGATTGGATTAAATATGCAGTGATAGAGAGAAAGATATAATACTCTGTGGGCATAATGTTCAGTAATCTGATGTAGCATGTATCTCTTCTAAGGCTGATTTCTAAAAAATTAAATTACATAAAATGCAATTAAATATTAGATATATATTTACCGAGTAACAACTTGAAATAGTTCATTCTTTAACATGATTTCCTCGCAACTTATTTTATATACTTTAAATCGTTCCTAAATTGCAGCCTTTGTTGATACATTTGGGATTTTCCCCACCAGTGTACTGTATATATGGCAAATATTGTGCATTGTATATAACAATAACTGATGGTTCCTCCAAGTTCTCTAAAAGCTGATTTTCAAACTACTGCAAAAACAAATTATGGCTCATTTCTTCATGGTAGTCACCCTTGGACTTAGAGGAGATTTTTCACCAGGAATAAAATAATTCCTGTTTCTAGCATGAAGAGCTATATGTCTGTATTGATTTATTAATAAATGTTATAACTAACAAAACCTAATCGATAGTTATTCCAACGTTTACCTTTCTATTTTGTTGTCGTACACTACATTTATTCTCATCTTGTCATGAGCGACCCATTGAACCATTCTGAAATATTTATGTCTCAATTTATATATTTATAAATTGATATAATTGTTACTTGATTTTGTTATATAACTTTAAAAATTGTATTCTTTTGAAATCAATCTCAATTAAACTTTTTCGTGGATTATCTTTGCACCACTTAAATCCTATGTTATCCAACAGTATATGAAGAGATGTTCTACATCCCTCAAAAAACTGTATCTGTTTTGGCTTTTTATGGATACTTTCCAGACTAACAATTTTCTCTGAAATAATTGTATTAAATTATGTTTCGATTGAAAAAACTACTTACTCTTTTATACGTTTCGTATATTTGATACCTGAAACACCAAGATTGATCTTCGTCAGCTGATTCGCATAAACACGGTTTCTTTTTGGTGAATTTAAAGTTATATAGTTTTTTTATGTTTTGAGATATCTTAGTAGCCGTGCCCTCATTAACATTCAGTGCAGCTGCAACGCGCAAAAAAAAATTTTCAATAGAAACCCAAGAGATTTGCAGTTAATTAAAAGAAGGCATTAAAACAACATTTGTCGGTTTATAACCCGTAATTATTTTTCCGTTTGACAAACGGACAACTTTAGCAGGCTCTTTCGGTTACATGATCGAATTTCTCTAACAGCATTCTATCCTTTTTAAATAGATGATGAAAAAATGAGATGGATAATATTGTCTGATTGTGAAACGAATTTACAACTTTAGATAGACACATATTATCACACGTGTCACTACTGTTTTGAATGGACTATTTTGAATAATAATTTTAGATTTCCCTACAATAGTATTGCCCCAAAATAGATTCAACTAGTTATTAAATGTAAGTTAATTTGAATAAAAGGGCCAAATAAAAGGACAATTTTTTTAAAATATATTATACGAGACAATGATTACATTTCGTTCCATGAACTCAAATCCACCAAACACCAGTTCTTCAAGTAAAGATGGACAATTTCAGTGAATATTTTTTCACTTTAAGGAGATATTTATTGATAAAAAATTGGAACAACATACATCAATCGAAATAATTTCTATCATTCCCTATAAGTCGATTGGTTTAGCAATTTTCCCTTCTTTCTCACTTCTTCAGCATTTTGAGACCGTGTGATAGCCAAGCCATACTATATTGATCTGAACATATGATAAGAAGAGCTATGTATGGCGAATATGCTGGTGTAGCAGAACTTTGTATTCGGTCTACAACAGTATATCTTTCACTACTCTTGAAACATGTGACCGAGAATTGTTATACAGGAGGCTGACTTTTAATCGCTAGCGCTGTATTTTTAGAAAAAATACATCTTTATATGTTTTGCATCGAGATTCATTCCGAGATATTTAGACTTGTATTAGTACTTATTGCTATTTGGAATCATAATGTTATTTAATGTTATTGGTGCTTGTACAGTCTGTTTATAGGTGAACTGCAAATATACAGATTTACTTTCATTAATTCTTATTTTCCAAGCATGTGTCCAATTAACAAACATATAAAGAAGAAAAGAAAAGAACTGGAATTGAAATATAGGAAAATGTACTGGCTAATTGGAGGAAAATCACAATTATCAGTACATAATAAATTGCTATTAAATAAGAACATATTGAAACCTATCTGGACATACGGAGTTCACTTGTGGGGATGTTCTGCAAAGAGTAACATAAATAAAATACAAACTTTTCAGAACAAAGTCCTGAGAGGTATTGTGGGTGCACACAAATACTATAGGACCGATTACCTACATCGAGACCTTCAGATACCCACAGTCAAATATTGCAACTTTTGGATATCACCAGAACAAGACACAGACTCAAAAGAATCAAACCATCTGATCTTGTGTATTGTGCATATATATTAAAAAATTCAGCAGTGACATGTATAAACATTATTTCACCAGAGACTGAATTAGGGCCGATGGGTCCTCCTAGTTATATATACCTAGATTTAGGTTAGCATAAAGACAAGTTGTAGGTTAGACGTAAACGACTAGTAACAATGTATTAATTAAATAATAAAAAAAAATATCGAATTTTCTAGAAAAATTATACTAAAAAAAAAGATCTTTCAAAAAGTTTACTTCTATTTGTTCTACCTGCGTGAGCTATATTGCTTTGGTAACCTCTTCTAAACTTTTAATATATATTGCCATATATAAAATCATTCCTATCCATATAGGATTAATCAATTGGCAATGCCCCTGATGGATACTATGATTTGGCCCCACTAGACATTTCTCGTATTGTTTTGTGAAGTCGCCAATGAGCTATACTCAAATTAGACCCTTCAGAGCAATGCAAAATCTGGCCATCGATAAATTTAGCCAGATTAGAGCCATGGACGACTCTATGGTGTCGTGACAAAGTATTTAAATAAGATTATATGACAAATATAATGATTTTTTAAAACGAAAAATAAAAATTCGTGAGCATGAATCTAATTAAATATCTACCCAACTTTTTTATTGAACGGTATCTAAATAAAAAGATATAATATATAAGACCTGTAGAAGACCTAATATATAAGGACGAATGCTTTGTTCTTTTTATTCCATAAATTTTACATAATACCAATAAAAATCATATTGTACCTTAAATAAAAATAATATTTTAAAAATGTTTTATATCTAATGTAAAAAAACATACGATACTGTTTCTCTGGGCTAGAGTTGAAGTAGTAGTAATATATTATAACCAACTCTATTGTATGAAAGGTGGCTTCAAAACGAACCGCTGCTGTCTAGTATGTAGTTCAACGAAACAATTCTATTATATTCAACTTTAATAACTTTTGATATGGGTATCACAATAGAAGAGATATTTTCTGTACACGGAATAATACGAATTCTCATTTAATATTAACGGGATTTTTAGGATAATTCAATGTCATATACCCGATTTGTATGATAAGACTTTGGGTATCCATGGCTCTGCTATACTGCGAAGACGCTTGATTCGTAAATAGTTGAAATATAATACATTTTGAAACTATATATCTATCACATGTTTTATTTTGAGAAAAAATAAATAACTTGATGACCAGTCAGAAAACTATCGATACATTTTTCGTTAAATTTTGGCGTCGTCAAAATGGTCACCTAAATTCTAATTACTCGCTAACAAAGGTTACTCGATTTTTTATTAGCTTATTTAATTTATTTTTCTCCATATATATATATATATATATATATATATATTTTTCGAAGTCTCCTTTTACCAACTAGGGGTTTATCTGGACTAGACCTACGGTTTAACGTGGGCTCCGAACAACGGTCTTCGGCTTTAGGCCTACCAACTGGCGAGTGATCAAGAACGTATTAGAAGGAACTAGAAATTAGAAACCATCCCAGAAGACATCCGGTCTCACGCAGCGGGCTTACTAACATGATTGGAATCATTTTCCTTGTCGGGTTTTGCACTCTTGCCTAGGAGAGTCATAAATATTATACAATCACAAACATAAATTTACAACAATGCCCCAGCAGGATTCGATCCCGCGACTATCAGAACAGTAAAAGGACCGTCTTGTCGACTTAACCACTACGCCAACCAAGCCTATTTAATTATTAACAATCTTATTTCATTACTGAGAATTTAGTATTTTCCATTAACTTTGCAAATATTGTCACAACTGTACCGAGCTTGATGGGTATGGACTCTGTACTTTCCTATAATTTTCATTCCATATTAATTCAATAGGAAGAAGGTCTGGAGATGGTCATATTGCTCTAGAAAACTCTTACATTACATCGACGAATGTTCTGAATAACTCACGTTATCAATAAACAACACTTCGTCGCATTAAATTCACTCCAAAAGAATAATATTTGAGTCATATTATATCTCACATTTTATTAATATTATCTCCCCAGTATTTCGCTATGTACGCATTCATTTCACAAACCAGTCTCATACTTTCAACAAAAAAAAACATTTTTATTATTGATATATAACAATATTAACCACCTATTAACGAGAAAATGTTCAAGTATTAGAAATTGTTTTTCAGTATCACAAATTTTGTTCTATTCAATTCTAACAATTTGTTCTAACAATTTTGATTGTAGTAAATACCATTTCTTAGCAATTTTTTACTCAAAAGAAGACTCCTTCCCATTAATTGCCAAATTGAAAGAACAAAACGAATTAATTTAAATAACAATACCAGATAATAATCTAATAATAATAAAAAATTATATAACTCTAATCCGATACAGTTATGTCAAGATGTTTTTTCGATGAATACCAAATATTAGCGAACATGAGAATGTTCGGTAGTATCTTGTAAAATCCGCAAAAATTCTTACAAAGCATTCCTAATTATAAGTACCACTTATTTTAAGGTGTTCATAACTCATAACCTGACCGAGATTTGGTGAATAACTTGGGTTGCCGCAAAACCCAAGGGTTCTTTAACCGCAAAGTCCGTCTGGTATCTGAGACCCTGTTAACAACAAACTAACCGAAAAAAATAAATAAAAAAGATAACAATAAACCATCTATTCTATCATTGCGACATTGCTCTGAATGCAATTTCGTAATTGTAATAAACGCAAAAACATATTTTTAATTCCTATCGTATAACAAACAGGTGGGGCAAAAGACTCGCTACCATTTTAATTGAGCGCCATTTTAGTTATGTGACGTTTAGCTAATTTTCGCTTTATCCATTATATTATATAAACGTCTGAATGTTATTATGGATAAATACACGCCACAAGAACGAACAAAAATCGTGACAATATTTATTGAAAATAATCGTTCTATTTTTGCCACGCAGCGGAAGTCGCGTCAAAAATATCCTAACCGTCCAGTGCCTCACAAAACCACAATTTATTGCATGCGAATTTTCGACAGTACGGTACGTCAGCAGGCCTCGTTCTGGAAGACAACGGACGTCTCGTAACGCTGAAAATGCGAAACATCAATTCAGAGATGTGGTTCCCAATTACACATTTCTGCGCGTAGTTTAAGGCGAATTTTGGAAATTGATTTGAAAATGTTCCCAAACAAAATTCGATTTCTCCAAGAATTGCTACCGAGAGATTCTGATCAATGTATTGAGTAGAATATAGAATTTTTTTCTCAGTGGCCACATCAATAAACAGACCAGTTGATTTTGGAGAACACAGAATCCTCAATTAATTCACGAAACATACTTGCTTCGATTAAAAACAACTGTATGGTGTGGTATTCATGCTGGAAACATCATTGGTCCCGCGACCGTCACTGTCACTATTACTGGTGAACGGTCCCTAGGCATAGTTTGAAATTTTCTTGTGCCTGAAATGGAAGAGCAAGGACTATAGGACATGTGGTTTCAGTGAGATGGGGCCACACAACGTACAGCTCTTTCAAAAATTACTAAATGACGTTTTTCCACGAAAACCAATTTCGCGAAGTGGCGATTTAGCATGGCCAGCGAGATTTCCGGACTTAACAGCACCAGACTTTTCTTATGGGCTTTTAAAATTAAAAGTTTATGTGAATAAGCCCCAAACTATTCAACATCCTAAAGACAATATTCGTCACGAAATTGGAGAAATTCAGCCTTCTATGTTGCCGAAAAAATACTGATTAATTATGTTCCTATATCAGAAAAATTTAGATTATCGAAAAAAAAAATTATTGTTACTGCATACTTAGATCAAAAGGTTAGGGTGACAATTTAATATAGTTTTTATCCTCCTTTTATTACATTGCATTATATATGACCTAAAAATTATTTATGAAAATTCGAAAAATCTGACATCAAAAGCAGTAATATACCGGAGGGAATAAATTCGAGAAGAAATTAACATGAAAATCCCCGAAAATGGAATAATTCCGCATTAGGTTTCATAGAAAATTAAACTTGAAGAGAATCGTTTATCAAGAATGAAGGCCAATTGTGCTCTGTGACATTACACAGAGCATTTGGTCGCAGTTGGTTCGCGAAGCATTATAAATCTCTATAGAGCATTCGTTTAAAGAGTAGACAATATATTGTTATAAACTCCGTATTCCAGTATTAACCGACTGTGTATGTATCTATTTGCATTTATATTAGGTACGTATACATACATATACTCTGCGAAATGTATTTGGAATGTATCACTCACTGTGTTGACATTTTTATTTTTTGTCAATTATGTTCTTCAATGGGTAACTTAATTTTTCAGAAGATTTATTTAATAACAGGTGTGGCAAAAGTCCCGCTACCATTTAGATATTTTCTGTAGACGTCCAAACTTTATTTTGGATAAATATGCGCCAGAAGGACCAGCAGAAATTGTGATAATATTTATTGATTATTGCCACTCAAAGGAAATTGCGCCAAAAATATCCTTACCGTCCAGTAGCTCACAGAATCAGAATTTATCGTTGACATGTAAAGTTTTGACAGTACGGTACGATAGCAGACAGGTTTTGCTCTGGAAGACAACGGACGTCTCGTAACGCTGAAAATGTGGTTCTGGTACGCGAGAATGTTGCATAGTCTCCAGAAACATCAATTTGGAGAGGTGGTTCCCAGATAAATATTTCCGCAGGCTGTTTAAGGCGAATTTTGAAAATTGACTTGAAAATGTTCCCGTACAAAATTCAATTAGTCCAACAATTTCTACCGAAAGATCCTGATCAACGAGTTGAGTGCAGTAATGCAATCCTAAGGCTGTCTGGTGAAATTAAAGATTTTTTGTCTAAATTGATAATGCGCGATGAAGCCCATTTTTCCTCAGTGGCCACGTCAATAAGCACAGCAGTCAGTCTTGGGGACCACAGAATCCTCAATTAATTCATGAAACACCATTCAATCTACTAAAAACAAATGTATGGTTAAATATCCTTGCTGTAAACATTATTGCTCCCTATTGTTTTAAAAATATCCAAGGTTTCGCAGTTACTGTTACTGTTGAACAGTACCAAGACATGATTCGAAATATTCTTGTACCTGAAATGGAAAAGCAAGGAGTAGAGGACATGTAGTTTCAGCAAGAGGTGGCCATAGCACATAGAGCTCTTTCAGCAATTCAATTACTGATTGACGTTTTTCCACGAATACTAATTTCTCAAAGTAGCGAAAAAATCATAGTTAATAAAAAACGTAAAAACCAAATAAGCTTCTTATAAAACCCAAATTTACTTAACTTTTCTATGAGCAAATTTATAAGCAATCAAAATTGTAGGGGTACTTTTGACACACGTTGTATAGAGACAGATCAGATTCAAATTGTTTCCTATGATTTTATGCTATGTCTGAGGGAAAGCATGTAAAATATTTTGCAAAAGTTATGTAACTCATATGAACTTTTTACCGGCTTTTTGAAACATTGCGTTCAATTTTTTGAAAGCCACAAGAGACCGAAGAAATATTTCGGTTTCAAAGTTAAGTTTACGCGTAAAGAAAAGAGGAAATTAATTCATGATCTTAATGTAAATTAAAATAATGTGCGATTTTTACAATGTAACTAATATATAATATAACAAGCTAGAGTCAGTTTTAAAAAGCCACAGAGAGGGATCATATTTTTGAATTCTTGCAAAGACTATGTTTGTATACCGTAATGTTGAAAATATAGCAGGAGAATATTAACAAATTTAAGAGCCGGCTTGGTGGCGCAGAGGTAAAGGCAACGGGACGTTGCTGCTACTGTTGCGATGGCCGCCGGTTCGTATCCCGTTGTGGCATACTCGTAAATTTATGTTTGTGATTGTTTAATATTTGTAATTGTCCCAGGCAAGAATTACAAAATCCGACAAGGAAAATGATCCCAGTCACGTCAATAATCAGGCTGGGTAAGACTCGGATGTCTTCTGAGATGATTTCTAAGTTGGTCAGTCGACAGTCGGTGGCTTAATGCCGAGGACACACACTGGTTCGTAGCCCACGTTAAATCCAGTCCAGATAATCCCATATTCGTAAACGAAATATTCGATCGTGTAAGAAATTGGAAATATAGAACAATAAATTGCCCCCGATGTCTCTAAAATGTTGCTGTGTCATAACTAGTGGTCTCTAGACAATGTCAAAGGGCCAACCAAAGTTATGATCGTGAGCTTTCCTTTAAAGAAGTCTACGGTAATGACAGTTTTCAATTCGGTTACAGAGTCAACTGTAGATCTGCCTAGTGAAAAGACATATTGATGAACTATTTAGAGTGTAGAAGTCAATTTAGTTTTTCGCAAGTCGTCCCTTCCAGAGTTTCAGACAAGTGGTGTCATTTAACGTTTTATTTCACTTTAATTTTCAGCATTTAACTACAACTATTTATTGAGACTGCTTCAGGCTATTAAAAACTCTCGATATAATATTTCTGATTTGGTCCTGAATTTTCGTTTAAAAAATTATTCAGATTATACGCCTTGAATTTGTTTTTCGCCGTATTTTGTCGTGTCCAAATTACTTTATACAGATCCTGATAAATATGTTTACCGACAGACTTATTTTTTTCTGTCTTCCAGATCGTTTATCGTTAATCTTAAATTAATAATTTTACCCGTTTCATCTTTTTTGCCAAGGAAAAAAAGCATCTCACGTATAAACCGCCCGGTTTATCCGAACTTGAAAGCCGATTTAAATTTTAATTAATACTCATTTTTTTAATTGATGTTTGTTTCACTGTAATACAAGGTGATATATTTGCCCTGGTTAAAAATCCCAATTAAAATATGCGACATATCCTGTAGAGTTGTGATAATTTTTATTGGAGATATCATCAAATTAATCTTCTTGGAACCCAGTAAAGATTCAATAATGTTTTTATATATGATTAGGAGATAGATTAGTACAATCTTCATTGAGAAATTAATGTATTACTATTGTTCTGTTCTACTTACACCAATTCACAAGCAAGAATAATATAGAATAAAATCATCCATATATATTCATTAAATTAATATTAGTTTAGACTTATTAGGGTGATATATTTGCCCTGGTTAAAAAGCCCAATTAAAATATGCGACATATCCCGTAGAGTTGTGATAATTTTGATTCAAGATATCATCAAGTTCAACTTCTTGGAACCCACTAAAGATTCAATAACGTTTTTTATATATGACTAGTAGATAGGTTACTACAATCTTCATTTAGAAATTAATGTATTACTATTGTTCTGTTCTACTTACACCAATACACAAGCAAGAAAAGTATAGAATAAAAGCATCCATATATCACTACATAGTATAAAACAAAGTCGCCTTTTCTGTCCCTATATCCCTATGAACGCTTAAATCTTTAAAACTACGCAACGGATTTTGATGCGGTTTTTTTCAATAGATAGAGTGATTCAAGAGGAAGGTTCATATGTATAATACATGCATAATATACTAAGGCAACATTGCTAATTTTAGAGGTTTCTAACGTGATGTCATAAATTAACCTATTTTTTTAGGCTTATTTAGCAATTAGCAAAAACGCTGCCTAACCCTACGAGTTAGATCAAATTAATGTACTACAGTATTGTACACCATAAAAAGGTCTACAAAAAAGTCCGCGATGGTATATGTTTATCTTTTAGGGATAACCCACGTGAGAAAATGGCTTATTTACCAAGCTATTTTAAGCAATACGGCATTAATCATTATCGAATTAAGTACCTTAAATACAGTGTGCAATTAATATAGATCAATATGGTTCCTTACAGCATGTAAATTAAACAAATATTTTCGGAGATATTACAAATTTAAAATTTGCGTTTAAAAATATGTAATGTAATAAAAATTGTATGAATTTAGATATTCCAAAAATAGCAGGAAATCTTCATAGTAAGTATAGGGGAAGAGGAATTGTTTTACTCCAAATTTAATGCGTGCAGGCCAAGGGCAGTAATGAATGAACCAAAAATACTGGATCGATTTTAATCATGTTTTCATTGAGTGACATAGGCATATATATTTTATGCCCGTGCAAAGTCGGAGCGGGCCGCTATGTTTTTATATACAACGTTCATATTTTTTCTGTAGTGTATTTAATTTAGTATCAGCATTGCACCCGCGCGAAGGCGGGGCGGGTCGCTAGTATTTATTAAATTAATATTAGCTTAGACTTATTAGGCTAAAGTTAAAAATAATCCTTGCACCAACTATACACTCTATATATTTGTGTTGTTTGATTCACCTCAGATTTCTAATTTCCCCAACGTTGTTAAATCACTATATTGCGTCCATATTGCTAGCGGTAGCGGTTTTCCATGTTTTAAGACGAAATTTTTAACACGATAACTTCCTAAATCAAATTAAAATAAAAGTCGTTTTGTGGTTATCTGTTGGTAATTAATTAAGTAATGGTATTTATTAGTAGAATAATTCTTCATATAGCAAAGTTTTTGAATGTAAGTCTGATACTGCTTTTTGTTTAACGTAGTATTGCAAATATCATTTACCATCGATATGGATGCCGAAGTATTTTGACATCTGCTTGATGTAATGCTATAATTACATATTATAGTAATACAATAGATATAAATATATATATATATATATATATATAAATCAATCGTTGTTCGTTAGTCTCACTAAAACTCGAGAACAGCTGGACGGATTTGGATAATTTTGGTCTTGAATTATTTGTGGGTGTGCAGGGAAGGTTTAAAGGGTGAAAATAAATATGAAAATGCTCGAAATCAAATAGAAAGCATAGTTTAAAATAAATTTTTATATCTTTATTCTCAGGAGGTAAAAATAAACATAATTTTGTTGGTTATAATTTTTGGTTAACTACAGTTGTTAGCTATAAATCATATTATTTTTATATAGAGTGATAAATCTTAAGTTTTGTCACATATTAAATTTCTGAACGCAACCATAATATTTGACATTTGACAACCAACTAATATGTCTTTTGGACAGAAATTTAATTTTTAACCGCTACCATAATATTTGATATTTGAAAACCAACTAATATGTCGATCCATCTTCTATGTCGATCGATACCTCGGACAAAGAGTGCATCCTTCTACCTTTTTGAGTGACGATTACCGCTACGTGCGCAAGAACTTTTTTAGCTTCGGCGATCCTTTGTGATAGTGGCATTTCAAATTATGCGTTCTTTCTTTTGTTGACTTTTTGTGATAGTGACACTTTATTGCTAAGTGCGCGAGAACTTTTCTCACTTTGATTAGTTACAATTTACGATGCCGCGGAGAAGACTCGTCTTAGGTCGTCGCAGTTAATCAAATGTGTGAAGCTACCTCACGTGCTAACCGCACTGATGACCAGAGAGAGACAGATGAAGAAAATAGTCGTATTGCTATTTCGGAATTGAGTTATTTAAAGATTGACAATGAAGTAGATAGGCTTAGAATGCAACGAGTTCGTACACATGAAACACAACAACAGCAGGCACGACATAATGAAATTGAGCGATTCCTCAGACACACTGCTCTTGTGATCCTGGAACGAACTGCATTCCACTATGATGCGGCAATAGATTATTGTGCCGACAAATCGGTAACAATTGGGGAAATGACAATAATTTGTAAACATTGCAAGGCGTTAAAATACTTTATTATGATTATGTTGTAGGAGTATGTTGTGATGGAGGCAAAGTAAAATTGCCACATTTGCTCCCACCACCAGATCCTTTACGTTCTTTAGTTTCCGGGATTGGAAATGATTCTAAGCACTTCTTGGCCAACATTCAGAAATATAACAGCTGTTTCCAGATGACATCATTTGGCGCT
The DNA here is from genome assembly GCF_030347505.1 of Rhynchophorus ferrugineus. Classification (NCBI taxonomy): domain Eukaryota; kingdom Metazoa; phylum Arthropoda; class Insecta; order Coleoptera; family Curculionidae; genus Rhynchophorus; species Rhynchophorus ferrugineus. The sequence continues at coordinate 12,968,027 of NW_027472590.1, forward strand.
ACACATAGTATACAGGATAATTTCATGCTCACTTTCAAGGTATACTATAGCATTTTATCTTATTTACTATGTATCTTCATATCTTTGTCACTTATTGATGTACATACAAATTACATACACAACATTACAAACATTTTTTATAATATTCAAGTTTGTATTAAAGTATATATCACAAATAATTATTGGACAAATTTTTAAAAATTACAGATACAAGGACAAATTTATCTGTTACCACTACCAGATGCAGATCATCAGTTTTTACAAATTTATTATATGGACGATTCAGATGCGGATGTTGATAAGCGTTGTGCTCATAATCTAACAGTGAAGAGAACCGTTGTCCAAGAATTACGAATGCTTCTTCATCAGAACAACAATTTAGTAAACTGTAAATAGAAAGCTCAAAATAGCATTGGATCGGATGCCATCTGACAGCCATAATATTGTCATTCGAGCTGATCGAGCACCTGCCGGTGAACACACAAGGAGGTTTAATTCACCCCCATTGACGAAGCGACTGTTGTCGTTGTGGGAGAAAGTTCACAATCTAGAGATATTGTGCTTTATCGTGAGAGTAATGATTTAAGACATGTATCTGAAACATACAGGACTTGATGATGCGTTACAATATCCTTTGATCTTCTGGCAGGGGGAAGATGGATACCATTTTAATATAAAAATGGTAAATCAAATAACAGGTAAATAGATTGAACAAGATTAAATAATATTTTTAAATGTATTTCATCTAAGTAACAAATAAAATTTATCATATTTGATTTATCATAATAAATTTATCATATTGACTCTTGATCCGTAAAGGTGAAGTAAATCATATTTTGATGTGCCGACGAATTTTTCAGTTTGCAGTTGACATGTATGTCAAAATTGAGACCGAATATAATATTATTTTATTAGGTCTTTTATTTATCGATTGAGGCAAAGAGATTTCCAGCTATGAAGTTATATCTTCCAGACAGACATGTAGATAGAAATATAAATACTCTCTGGAATGGTATCTACTAAAAATAATTGGAATTAATTTTAAATTTGTATATTACTTACGTCGAAGTTATTAGAGAGATCGTAATATGGTAATAATAATGTAACTGAGTTTCGTTTTAAATTTTAAATTGTAATATTTATTATCATTAGCCAGTCCCTAAAAATTCCAAAAAGTTGATTAAAGCACCTATTAGACAGAGTAAATTGATAGGTCTGAAAATTGAAAATTTCAATATATATTTCTCCACAAATTCTTATGCAACCAAAAAATATGTGTCTTCAAAAACCTAGGAACCAAATATTCCTGCACTGTCAGGACCCAAGATTAATTCGTTAGTGTGTGAAGTTCTCTAGACTCTGGAGGAAGATCTCTGACTGAGTTACATATTGTCAAAAGTATGTATAGAACCAAATTTAATGATTATTGATGAGATCAGAATTATTTTAGCAAATGGAGCTATTTTTTTAAGCGACTAGTTACGTACAATAGCCTGAGCAAAGCAATGTCATAAATAAATAATAATATTTGATAGCTAGGTATGGCTTGCTCTGGGGAATAAAATAAATTTACAAAAATTCAAGGGTAAACATGATAAATGTTATATGTTTACAGATTATACGAACAATGTTCAATTATATAAAAATAAGAAATAGTTAAAAAAGAAAAAATGTTAAAAATTTTACTTCTATTAAAATATTAAATTGTATTCTTAAAATTATTTTGAAGATGTTTTTTAATGTTACTTTATATTGTTTCGTATCATAATACTTAATACAATATACAATCAGGAAATAACTTATCAGTTATCATATTAGATAATAATTTTTACGTATCTTTGAAGTGCTTTTTACAAATAGTAACTAGTACTTAAATAAAATATTTTATAGTAAATTCTCCTGCTTGGCGCATCACCCTTAAGCGACCTGGAAAACTTGGCTAGAACTCTATACATGACAGATTTATAATATTTTGTATTATATTGCGCTTATAGCGTTTGTGTTATCTATAAAGACATATAACTTAAAACAAACCAAGGTTTAAGAGGAAATCACTGTCAATATCTGGTGTCAAATAGAAATTAGAATTTTCTTAGTATGATCCTTAACCTCAAATAGAAACCTTTCAACGGTAGGTTACAACATTTTCTGCATTCAATATATTTAAGAAACAAAAGTAATTTTCACAAAAACTATACTTCCAATAAATTTCGCTTCAATCACGGTGGTTATTTATAACCCATTATCTCACATGGAAAAAATATTGGTCTATAATATTCATTTTCGACGCGTTTATCCTCGAAGCTGTTAGGTCATCGATCGCAAAGTGCTAAAAGATATTAGACACGACCGTCGACCGATCAACTACCAAAAAAAAACAAAAGAAATTTTATTTTATGGGCCTCTATGATGGGAAACTGATAATGGTAGTTGAACCGTGACTATTAAAGATTCTAATTAAAATCAGTGCAGAAATGTGTAGGTGTTTTCATGTCATTGATAAAATAACGGATTTTTTCCTAATAATACACTCGATAGTAGGTCGTTTAGCAGAAAAAGAGAAGGTCTAGTTTTATCTAGAGTTCAAGAAAATATACAGTCTACATGACAGACACTTAAACCTACGGATATAATAGTTTGTTGAAAAAGTTTTGGATTGATTTGCTTATCGAATAGTCGATTAACCGAAAAAGGTTTTGTAAGAACTCTAGACTGCTCAAGTTGACTTGATTACATCAGTTTTTACAATGAGAAATTCAGAAAAATACTTGAAAGGTGGGTTAGTCGTACAAACTAATAGCTGGACTGCAAAACAATTGAAATATATAATTATTTGCCTATTACAAACCAATCTTAAACGGAAGTTAATACAGTTTTTCAACTAAAAACAGAAATAATTAATTAGATTCCTGGAAAAATTCAGGAAATTTTAATTAAATAAAGCTATTATGGAAATATGTACTCTTAAATATTAGATGTATAACTAACATTATAAAAGATTTTCGTTGATCAATATACATACAGCATCCAGTCGTAGAAATTCAGGATTTGGATGAAATAACTGTTGAATAGAACGACCTCTAATGATTGTACGAGGAATCAGCTTTTTTTTTCAACGAAAATCCTGGTTAAATAACATGGTATATAAATGTACTACCTTATAAAGAATTCTTGAATCAGAAAACGTAAATATTTAAATATTGTTACATGAAAGAGTAAGATCCTATTCATTCAGAAATAAAAGAACAAGCCACTGTTCTTCACAGGATAACAAATAATCTATATATATCAATATAAATAATCCTAATTATTAAGAAAATGAGTAAGGTTATTGTAATTAATTAAGACTAGTGACTAGTAAATGGTGTAAATGTGTCCTCAATATTTAATTTTTACCCCAATTTTAGGTCTTGAAATATTTTCACGTGATATGCCTACAGATTTACCATACATATTTTACATATACTTATATAGAAATCGTCTAAAATCAAGAAAATACATTTTGTACTACTTATATGTGCGTTACTTTTATAGTTTATTCTCTCTTCTTTCTCAATCCTTCTATTTTTTTAAATTTCTTGAATTAGTTTCATTTTCTATGCCCAGATACTTAAAAGCATTTACTTGTTCTGTTTTGGCTCTCCCATCATCATGACATTTGTTTTGTCTTATTCATTATCATTCTATATCCTCTCATTGCTATATTCCTTCTTTTTGAGATTTTCTATAGATTTTCTGGACGATCAGTTATTATTATTACATAATTTTTAAGATCCCCTACCGACATATCTGTTTTAGTCTATATTCATATTTGTGTAGTTTAAACCCTTGTCCTGTTTCGTCTATTTAACTTTTCTATATTATTTCCTCTTTTAATAAAATAAACAGGCTTGGGCTTAAATTTCCTTCTTAAGGACGTCCATTGGTACCAGATTTAGATTTTATATTATCTACAATGACAACATTCGCTTTTATTCTGTATATTTATTTTGTTATACCTATATATATATATATATATATATATATATATATATATATATATAAATGAATCTCGAATTATTTGTGGAAGTTCAGGGAAGGTTTAAAAGGTGAATAAATATAAAAATGTTCGAAATTAAATAAAAACAACAATTTTGTTTTTTCTATCTCACGGCTTTCATAAATTAAATAGATATAATAGGTTAAAATGAATAACTAATAGAATTTTTATATATTTATTTATAGGAGGTAAAAAATAAACTTAATTTTAGCTAACTACAGTTGTTAACTACTAGAATTTATTTCCTTGATGCTCCCGGGGCAACCGGAAAAACGTTCTTAATATTATTGCTTTTGGCGAGGATCAGATGGCGAGATGTAATTCTAGCATTGGCTTCATCTGGAATAGCTACGACTCTGCTAGAGGGCGGGCGAATTGCATATTCTGCATTGAAATGGCCATTAAACATGCAAATCAACGAAACACCAATTTACAACATCGCCAAAAATAGCGCAATGGCCAAGATTCTACGGGTATGCAAATTGATTGTTTGAGATGAATGCACAATGGCCCAGAGAAGGTCACTGGAGGTACTGGACAGAACGTTGAAAGATCTTCGTGATAACCAAAATATTTTTGATGGCGTCATGGTTCTGCTGTCAGGTGATTTTCGTCTTCCAGTTATTCCCCGACCAACAGCTGTTGATGAAGTAAACGCATGCCTAAAATCATCGAATTTGTAGCGGTACGTAAAGACACTCCAATAAACAACTAACATGCAATAAAAAAACTCGTCAAAGCGGGTAATTTGTAAAATTCTTCCTTCAATGTTGATGTATATTCAGCACCTGTATATTCATCGTTTATAGATCCGTAGGCATGTTTCATAGATCAATTGTTTGAAAATGCGTTTAGTTCATCAACAGCTGTTGATGCAAAACTGCAAATGTGTTTGCGAAACAGTTGTTAGACATAGAAATATAGTCGCAGTGGACACCTAGAGCGAATTCATCACATTACCCACAAATTTCTGTCACATCACAAACTCAAAAGAGGAGCTTATTTAGTGTGTTTTCCCATATATAGCCCAACAGTTCAATAACCACAATTGGCTGGGTGAACGAGCAATATTGGCGGCGAAAAATAAAGAAGTCAAGGATCTCAATTCGAATATTCAGAATTTTCTTCCGTGACAGTTGGTTTCCTTCAAATCAGTCGACACCTTCATGAACCATGACGACGTAGTCAACTATCCCACGGAGTTTTTAAATTCACTGGAATTGGCTGGATTATAACCTCACAATCTGAAGTTAAAAGTAGGATTACTGGGCATCATGCTGCGTAACATTAATCAACCTTGACTGTGCAATGGGATAAGACTGGCTGTGAAAAAGATGATGAGGCAACAGCGTCATTGAGGCAACAATCATAAAGGGAAAATACAAAGGAGAGGATGTCTTGATCCCGCGTATACCGATGATTCCAACGGATTTACCATTCGATTTTAAACATTTACAATTTCCAGTACGTCTGGCCTTTACGATGGCCATAAATAAAAATTTTGAATGTTTCAATATATCTTGAAGACATTGTTAGTACTTATTATTAATACAATATATTATATTGTGTTACAAGATGTAAGATATAAACAACGACAATTAGAAAATAAGTTATCAGCTATCAGATTGGATAGATTTGTTTGCTGTATATAGAAAATATTTTATACATATGAATACTTTTATATAAATAAAACAAAATACTTAGAGATATATTCAATGATATATTAATTTTATTATTATTTTTATTAAGTTAAATATGGCTGCTGTAACTATTTTGATGCAGAACAAAAACACACACGCGCTGATATTTATAATCTGGCATTAAAGATATAAAAATTGTGAAATAGTAAATAGAACTTGTTTAAAATACGGATCACACTCTATAGACGGTATATATTAAATTAAAGAGAAATAAAATCAACTATTTTATTACTTACCCTGCAGGAACGGTATCAGCTTGCACATTGCCTCTCCAAATACAAAGTCTCGCAAAAGAGCTCCAATGAGCGTGAACGGCATACAAAAAACGCCCAACAGAAGATCAGATACGGCCAAATTGAGCAGAAATAAATTGGTTACGGTTCGCATGCGACGATTTTGCGCCTGAAACAAGTAAAACGAACCGATACAGGTCATCGTACCGACGTATAATAAAACAAATTATTTAATCGATGGCCGGGAGAAGTTTCTAAGTAAACAACTTAGACAATTTTGAAAATTACGACCTAAAAAACGTACAATTACGGGGTAACGTTCTCGTATTCGTCGAGCTCTTGAAGTTTTTAACGAACTTTTATTTGTTTCGTGTTACTGTTCGTAACTTTTAAAGCACTGAAGCCCAGCTGCAAACACCACATACAGATAAATCAAAAATTAACTTATACTTTTACCGTGTACGTATATTATTTAGGGTTAATGAATTGTTATTTTAAATTTGCCTTTATTAAAATATAAATCAATTTAATAAAAAATGTGTTACTTAAAATATTCTATTAGTAACTTTATCGTTATCGTTTCCCTTTCCGATAATTTTCCGTTTTTTTTTCATTTTCCTCTTCACCAATATTTTTATTTATCTGTTTAGCCTTCAATTGGTAATATCTCTTTATGTTCTTGCCAAATCATTTCGTTCTCAAGCATACCTGGGTATATAGTTGTCTAATTACTCAATATATTATACCCTTATAAATTTTACCATACCGAGTTTCTGCCCTATTAACCAAAATATATACCTCCCGGGAAGAACGCAGCTATTGCCATTGATATTTCAATGAGATTTCTCCCTAAGAATGTTCTTAACTCTTATAGCGCACTCTTCTTTTTCAAACAATTGATCTATGAAAAATACCTACGGATCCGAAAAACGATGAATATATAGGTGCTGCATATAAATCAACATTGAAGGAAGAATATTACAAATTACGCGCTTTGACGTGTGTTTTTACTGCAGAATAGCTGACTATATATAAGGCTCTTAAAAGCGTTCAAGAGAGTCCAAATCTGATCTCGGCGGTAATCATCACTGACTCTATGAGCTCTTTTAAGAGCTTAAAATCGGTACAGGCTCATCATCCACTCACAATGCACATTCAAGAAATAAACACTGTCTCTCGTAACAGCGACGAGAATATTACCTACATGTGGGTACCATCCCACATGGGAATCGAAGATAATGAAAGAGCCGACCATCTTTCAGGGAAAAGGGAAGGATCACTTTTGGAAGACTATCTGTACTGGAGAAGGGATGTGAATACATATCATACCACACTTTATAAAAAACTGGATCAACTAAATTGGGACTTAATGACCAATAACAAATTGTGCGAGGTAAAAGAGGAGTTTTACCAAATTATCAACTTTTCTAACTTTAGTAAGCGTAAATTGGGAATCTTTTCCATACTCAGAATAGGCCACTGTCGGCTGACCCACGAATTTCTACTCAAAGTAGAAAGACCGCCCATTTGTGATAAATGTAGATCAAATACATCCTAGTTGAATACCAAATGCGCGCTCACTAAATACGAGTCTCTGGCATGAAGCGATCCATGAAACAACTTCTACAATTGAAGAACCTTAAACAACTGATGAACTATTTGTTCTACAATGAGTTCACTCCACATTATTGTCATACTTATGTTAAATTAACTATAGGCTCTTTTAATTTTGTTCTTAATATTGTCTGATCTGTAATATTAAAATGTATATAGCGCATAGGTCCGAAATAGAGTCTTAGTCGTTGAGGCTGATGGGCCTTTAATAAATAAATCTAATCTAAAACATACATTAGAGCCATCTGCAGCGTTTGCCTCCATCATATTTGAAGCAACGTATATGTTGAAATATGTGAGTTACCATTTTATATTTATATTTATTGTTTATATATTTATATACATTATATACATAATTATATCTATGTACAATAACTACAAGTATTTCTCAAGTAGTAATTAATGGTTCTCTGGTAATAAAACACTTTCAATCCTTTGAAAATATTGTATATCATTTTTAGGTAACATCATGTTCAATAAAAGGCACAGCAGATCAGGTTCAGAGTCGAAGCTGTACTGGTTAGTCGAAGTATATTCCCGACTTGATTTAAGATTTATAATAAAACCTATCTGGACCTATGAAGTTCAAACATGCACCAAAGCCAGTCAAAAACCAGATATTTGAAGCTAACCAATTTACGCGAACTTGTATGTTATGGTGTCTAAGTGTGAACTAACTTTAGTTTAAGTAATCTAAATTCAGTTTTAATTTGGGAGATATAAACGGTTGTTTTTTTGCCCTGCATTCTTTTTTCTTGAGTATTTAAACAAGTATAATAGATCAATAGTAATAAACTAATTTGTAAATTAAGATTATACATTGCGTATCTAATGTAAGATGCATTAAAAAATTAGGTACTTTATCTCAATTATATTTCAAAATTTATAGGACTTCTCACATTCAAACTTGCTTTTATTAAATACTGGTACAGACATTATAAATACTAATATTTTCATCTAATTCACTAATAAAGCTACGCAAGAATCTACCAGTAATATACAACTATTATCTGTAAAATATCTGAAAATCATTAGGTCTAACAAATCAATATAATTATAGCAAACCGAAATCAGGCAGTGTTAGATATCAGAAGGTCGGTCCAGCTCTCTTTCAATAGTTACTTCTGATCGTCTTATAGCTTCAATCCTATAAGCTGTTAACAATAAAGGTTTTAAGCAGTATTTTATCCCGATTACAGCCATTAATAATAGACCATTGACTTCCAATAACCCTCAACACTATGTGTTTCTAATTAGATTTTGAAAATATTTTGTAACTGTTTCTACAATAATCTTATAATACCAATAATCGATTTTTGTTCATCTCCTATGCGTTTTGACCAGAAAAACATTTGTTCAATCAATCCTCCTTTTATTGGCGATATTATGTTGTTACGTGATGATTTTAAGGATATGTTCATATTACATTTATCCAAAGCTTAACCCTGAATGAATCTGTCCTTAGCCTATAATACGTCCTTTGTCCTTGTGTAAAAACGTAAAATTCGTTTTCATTTTACTAGTTACTATTTAGCACTATCCCAGTCGAAAAGAGACAGAATGTGCATCTGAAAATCTATCATCTCTAGCATCGCTAATCAGTTACTTTGAACAGGAATGACATAATGGGGACCACCTTTTGTCGGTAAAACGCGTCAGAGAGGTTAATACTGATACTATTAAATATTAAGAGCCAGCATCGTTGGCGCAGTGGTAAAGGCGACAGGGCGGTCCACCTATAGTTGCTTTAGTCTCGGATTGAAATCCTGCTGGGGCATAGTCGTAAATTTATGTTTGTGATTGTTTAATATTTGTAATTGTCCTACGCAAGGGTGTAAAATGCGACAAGAAAAATGATCCCAGTCACGCCAATAACCAGGCTGGGTAAGACCGGATGTCTTCTGAGATGATTTTTAAGTTGACTACTCGCCAATTGGTAGACTTAATGCCGAGAACCGTGGTTCGGAGCCCTCGTTAAACTGTAAGTTCAGTCCAGATAAACCCTTGTTGATAAAAGGAGTTGATAAAAGTTGCTGTCATTATATTGCCACATCATTTGTTCACTTTTTTTTATGTAGTATTTAGGCATTTATAAATCTCTGGTAAGTAATATTTAATAAAAATCATAAAAATAATTTTTCAATCACCTGAAAAAAAATTTTTATTAACAAAATGACAATATAGATAAATTATTCCTAGAAGTACAAAGCAATTTATTTCTAAAGTAGATTTAATATTATTAAAATTTGCAGACTCCTTATATTTCAATTGCGTACTAGGTTACATGCTATTCCCTTGACTTTCAGACAGTATAAATTAATTTGTAGTTGTTCGGTAATACGGTATGATATAATTAAATTGACACGAAATTCCATATTGTAAACAACATCCCTCACCTGTTTGCTAAGTTGGTTAATCCGGTCATAAACCTTTAGTACAATATAGGCGCCAACGTTTATTTTGTCTATATATTGCTTTATTTTTAACCGACTTCAAAAAGCGGGAGGTTCCAAGTTCGACTGTATATAGTATATTCAAAGCTTTTTTAGTAATGCGTCTTGGATATTTGTGACGTCGAAACATTACAATGTTGCCGCATCAACACCGAGTTTTAATTCAATTTGGCTTTAAACTTAAAAAAATTCAATTAAAGGTATGAATAATATAAGAAACTTGTATATTTCAAAATGGTTCACTTTGGCATTCTTCGCAAGACAGTAACAAAAAAGTGTAAAGACAATAAAAATTGATGGATATAGGTAAACATTACAATAGCATTCAATTGTGTTTTGTTGGTCATTAAATTTATTAGTAGTTAATTGCAGATATATTGCTGGTCATAGATTCCATCAGTCAGGATATTCCGTCAAAAACTGTTTGGAAATGTGGAAGGAAGCGTTGACAATCATAACACCTTCGGTTTGAATGAACTCGATAAGATATACAAAGAAAGTAATTGATAAATGGTGGAATCGTGAACATGTTTTAAGTGAAAATGACAGAAGAAAACTGGGTATGTGATCATGCTGTGCAATGCTGGAAATTCTTGAGATAGAGTGATGAGACTGGAAACAAATAAAGTTATGTACATGATTAACTGTAAAAAATGGTATTGTAGGGCGTGAAAGATTTGTGTGTATAGATATGATTGTAATTGTTTAAAATTAAATATAAGCATTAGGGTAGAACCTATGAGGAAAGAATGAATACTAACTTTTTTATATATGGTAAATGCATGAGACAGAATTCAGTAATTAATTTTATCAAGAATGGTGTACACAGGTAGTAGCAGAACAAATAAAAATACAATGATACCAAGATGGCTTCCCAAGTAAACACACCATTGAAGGAAACAAGAACTAGACATAAAAAGGATTTCTCGAATGAAAGTAAAATACGTTTCTCAGATGTACAATTCTTGATTAGGTAGATTAGGCATTCAGGAGGATAACACTACATAAAAAAACACGTCTAGAAACTCTACCTCATGGGTGATGTGGAATAGACTTCAAAGTAAACAAAACAAATCCAACCTACAAACTATAATACCTGTGTTCTTAATTTTAGTTTTAATAATTCGATAATATATGTATTAGATTTACTATAATGTTAAAATAAATTATATTTGATAACATTTTTGTTCAATAATTTTATTTTGATTAGAATTTTATTGTATGTCAAAACCGCACTGTATTAAAAGTCATAGTTGATGCGGCAACATTGTAATGTTTCGACGTCACAAATATCCAAGACGCATTACTAAAAAAGCTTTGAATATACTATATATCTTTTTTAATGTATGTCGATTTGTCCGCCAATTATGGACCGATTTTCAAATTTTTTTTTGTTCGAAAGAGGGCAGTTCGAAAGGTGTTCTCATTGGAACAAAGTCAAGATATGATAGGGGAAAGGGGGGAAATCGAAGGAAACTTTCAAATATCAAAGGCACGCACATATTTTTCGCATATTTTTATCTGAAATAATCAGGTATTTGCGTATAAATGTTACTTCTGAGCTAACCGAAGTTGTTCAATGCAAATGCCATTGTTTGCTTTTTAAGCACTAACCATATAGTATGAGATGGCGTCGAAGCACCGTAGGCAAAAGCTTTTACACTGTAATGGTTAAAGCGTTTAGCCCGGCATATGCAACAAGGTTTTGTTGTTATAGTTTGATTAAAATATTTCTCAAAACTCTTAGGCTAGGTTGTAAACCCCGAAAAAAAAAACGTTTTAAAATAAAATATTTACATTATAATTCTTTTATTAATCCAAATTTGATTATATTTTACCTTTCAGTGTGTTCCTTATATATTTTTTGAAGTAGGTTAATTTTTTTTGTTAAAATGTTTTAATAAATGGCAGGTGGGTTCCCTAATACTGAAAATATCTATTGTATTTTTAGTGTTAAATAATTATTATAATTACGTAATATATTAACATAACATACAATTAGCACTGGAAAATTAACTTAGCACGTTTGTATTTCTGTTTAATTATAATATAAGACCAATATATGCTATATGTACTGTATATTTAGAGTATTCTCATAAATCACGCTGTTGTGGTCAATCGACTGGGACTTGGCCATTGTCTCACAGTCATCAATTGGATATAAATATTCCATCCCACTGTGATGTACCTATATTTTATACTTTATATTTTATATAATGCTCTGTGAACTAAATCACCAATTAGGTACATTTTTAACGAACTTCATGTTGAAGCCTCATTGACAGGCTTAACTTTTCAGTAGGTACCATTTCGTCGAATCACGATCAATATTTGCTTTTAGTGTCGTTGAAAACATCTGAAGTTGTACCGAGTAAATCGTATTAGCGGAAGTGTTTACTTTTTACGTTTAGGTCGTCGATTACAATATGTGAATATTGGTATTCTGGCTTTAAACGTAGTGATTTTGATACTGTAGGCAAGAAGCTCTCAGTACAGGCAAAACAATTAATGATGAGAATATAAAGGCACTAGCCGTTGGAGTCAACATTGTGGATGCTATCGACTACAATCGATGCGTCTGAGCCGAACACTGGGCAAAAAATGGCCAGAATACGAGCAAAGGCCCAACAGTGTTAATTTTCAGCATGACAACGTTCGACCACATGCTCCAAAATCGGTGGTATAGTTGAAAACATTAAAAGTTGCGACATATCAGTCGTGACCTGTCTGAGTAGCAATTCAATTTTTATGATGATAGCAAAAAATTTATTGTTTCGTGGATTAGTCAAAAGATAAATTCTTCAAGTTAATTCAATATGGAATTCGTAAATTGCCAGGAAGAAATTTATTTATTGAATTTAAAAAAATTATTAAATCCCACTTACAGACATACAGTTTTACATGTTACATTTTAAACAGTTCCTTATTTTATTATTCATAATATATATAGTTTTACTATTCTATTTTATTGTACAAGGAGATATGTAGATTATGATCTAAAAAGAAACATATGAAAAAAAACCAAGAAATAAGAGGTAGACAATATTGTATCATTGTGAAATAAACTATTGGAAATTATAAAACAAATGGAAATAGACAAAGCTAAGAGTAAATCTAAGGTTATATGGCTATTTTTAAGTTATTTTCTTAAGAATGTTTAATAAGGAAATGTAATTTAAACTATCATAGGGCTGTAAAGATATGGCTTAGTACAAAAATTGAAAGAGATATTGTTTATCTTATTGAATATATGGTAATGTGGTAATAATTGAAATATTTATTTTGTTGTCCCACATCGTATACTACCACATATTATATCGATTATATTACTTCAGGAAAATCTTAATTGATCAGCCGGAGAAACCTAATAATCGTGTTACCAACTTCAGTCTCTATCCTCAAACCTGTTACATATTTTATCATAACTATCTCAAAGATATCGAACCAATTTACTATAGCAGCGAGATAATTAGCCATTCCTTGATATTTAACCTTAATGTTGTGGTTTAGATACCTACGTTCTAGGAATTCTATTAAGCTTGATAAAATATACCGTTATTTATTAGTTTTATGATATAACTTATTATTATTATATAACTTATAATACAAAAAAGATAGACTATTTACTTTATATAATATAATCCAGTTATCAGTCTTTTTTACAAGGAAAAGCTTTAAATGTATATATGTAGTTATATTTATTCGAAGAACCCATGCTGTTTAAAATCAATAACCTATAAACAGAATTGGGACTTAAGGAGAAGATATTCTGATATATATACAGAATAAATGTTAACTAACCATGTATTATATATATATATATATATATATATATATATATATATATATATATATATATATATATATATGTATTATATATATTGTTGTGTAAGAAAACGTTGTGTAGACCAAACAGAATCATATCATTATTCGTCATATCTATTGGGTAGGCTCGTCTTTCGAAGCCAGTTTTCAAATTTTACAGTAGTTTTACAGATATTTGATCAACTGATGGATAGTCAGCCAATCTCTCTACGAGTTTGTTTTTGTCAGTTTCTCTGTTGTTTCTTTCTATTTTATCGTTTATGCAATACTACATAGAAGGAAATATAGCTTCATTATATCAGTTAATTAATATATTTTTCTTACTTTACAAAATACATACCAACATGTATAAATTTACATTACTAAAAAAGAGAAGCTGTACAATCTGAATCCGATCTAATATTCTAAATTTAAATGTAGTGTCCTTCTATCCCTTGATTATACGGACTCTGTAATTGAGGTTGAAATATCGATATAAAAGATAAACTGAGTTTCTTTTTAAAATGGCTGCTGAAATCAAGTGAAATAGAACATACTTTGAACGAAAGATTAGACACAATGTAATGTGAATTATATAAAACAATAATGGGTGAAAGAGCTCGTTATTGCAACCCGCAGGAATTACATAAGTGAATGGATAAACCTGATTGACCTCTGTTGCTAAGTTTTTGGTGTTATTGAAAAGGAATTTTTCATCATGATCTGCTCCAACATGGCCAAACTATCAACCATAAATATGAAAAAGTAACCCAGTTCAAGCAGGGGATAAAAAATAAGACACTGTGGTCCTCCATCATGACAACGGTACACCTTTAGTGAATGATAAAAATTGGAACACCTTCTTTCAAGGAAACGATATGTCAGAAAACCGTTGATTTATTATAGATTTGATTGAATCAAATATTATTGTTAATTAATAGTTTTAGATGATTGTATTAGTACTGTTTTATGTATAAATAAAAATAAAAGAGTTACTGTTACGGTGTTTAGACAGGGACAATTAGTGGTGAAGGCGAGAGAATGGTCCTCCTACTTTTGCAATAGTCTCGGGTTTGAATACCGCTGGGGCATAACCAGGCTGGCTAAGACCAGATGTCTTCTGAGATGATCTCTGAGTTGATCACTGGCCAGTCGATAACCTGAAAACCGAGGACCGTGGGTCAGAGCCCACGTTAAACAGTAGGAAATACATAAAAAACATACATGTGAATCTGCTTAAATCGTACTCAGTGTTTAACACAAATATGTTTTCATAATAAATACGAAAGAAAAGTGCGAAGTCTAATTAATGATTCTCTATATTCAAATCGATTTATTGGGTGTCCTGACATTGAGCGATAGAGAATAAAAACAAAGAAGTTTCAAAACAATAGAAAGTAGGTCAGCTGGAGTAGAATCACTTAATTTTTAATTACAAGCTATATTACTGATGCTCGTTATCCCTTAAATGGGTCGAAGGGATTTTCATTATTTACTTTTCTTAATCGACTTAATCTCATCAAGGTGTAATGAATTACATCTGCATACGTAATAAACACGTGTCAGCAGTGTTCAGTCATATGTTTCAGTACAGATTTTTATTAACAGTATATCTCTACAATTAAAAATAGATTATATATCTAGAGTATTTTGAACAGTAATAAATCAGATAGAGCTCTCTCTATATACCGTACTAATTGACTTAGCACAAATGTTGCCTGCCTTTGTGAGGCTTAGGCTCGGCTAAAGGTATATGGGAACTTTTTCTTTTATTTTTTAAAAATGCTGTACAAATAAGTAGGTTCCAATAAAACATAATACCCCCCAATTAATCAACCAAGAATAGCCGTCAGAGCAGTGACACATAATATACAAATAAATATTTCATTGGACCTGGTCACAAAAGATTGTAAGGATCTGAAAAATCTGTCAAAAAGTTTAGCGTTCATTTGCCACTAGAGGGCGGGAGTGACATATGTGTAGCGGGAAATTATAAATATATTGTTAATTATAATAGTAATAAAAATAGTAAAAATAAAAATGCAATAACAGTTTCAAAATACATTTTATTTAAATATATGTAAAATTTTCATTGCGAATATTATTTCGAATGAGGATTTTTAGAATTTTCTATATTTAATGACAAAGTATTATACTACCAATACATTAAATCGTAATATAACTAATTTAACACAAACTATTGAATATGGAATGTTTTCTATTATCTTAAATATAACCCGGCCAAATATAGAGTACAGTACAATATATATGTTGAAGATTATTTATTTTGTATAATCTCTTTTTAAATCATTTTTTTAGGGAAATATTTATTGTAAGTATATAATTGTACGTCATCCAGATAAGCTGTGTTATATTTAAATGTTGCAATAAAAAATGTTTCATTTTTGCCTTTTGATATTCTGTCCACTTTTCTCTTCCACCCGAAACAAACAACACGTAACTATTATTCTTCTGATCACACCGCGTGAGAATGCTCAATACAGTTAAGTTTTGTGCATAATATGGGAATAGAACAGTCGAGACATCATTTACCAACAAAGTAAAAAAGTCCCTGATTTTGTCAAATTGCATCATACTGCAGGGTATAACAACAACATTTCCTGACATATTTCGATCAATGTTTTAATTTTTCTATGCCGCAGCTAAAATAGAGCCATATTATATTTTTCAAATCAGTTACATATAATTAACATTACAGAAGACTTACAATTTAAATAACAACTACAAATCGTATCCCTGTTAAACGATACTCTTCCACATTTCCGTTTGTAGCCTATGAAAAATTTACATTACAAACCCTTTTGCTCTTATTTGAGGCCTCACAAGAGATTCTCATCATTTTTTCATTATTTATTGCTAAAAGCTATTTCTGACATCAGAGCAGGATCACTTGAATTTGAAACGGCAAGATTTGAAACAGTACTACAACCTGGGACAAAAAAATACGATATTTTCTCAAGTTTTTTAAGCTTGTTTTGTATAAATTTAAACCTCGAGCCACCTAGCCGCAAATGAACAAACTAAAACACTGTTTCGAATACGCCCATTTAAGATACTCTTCTAAATTTTTAATATTTTGTGGACCTGATCGACCACCTTTATGAAAGAGTTAGGATATTATTAAATTATTTTACTTAACTTGAGGCAGTTTTGTTTAAAGTTTTGTATTACTTGCGGTTATTCCCGTGTTGTAGGGACTATTATAGAGTTATGCTAGTTATGATTTAACGAGGACTGCTTGTTTAAGGAAAGTATCACTACATAGTATAAAACAAAGTCGCCTTTTCTGTCCCTATATCCCTATGTGCGCTTAAATCTTTAAAACAACGCAACGGATTTTGATGCGGTTTTTTTCAGTAGATAGAGTGATTCAAGAGGAAGGTTTATATGTATAATACATGCATAATATACTAAGGCAACATTGCTAATTTTAGAGATTTCTAATGGGATGTCGTAAATTAACCTATTTTTTTAGGCTTATTTAGCAATTAGTAAAAACGCTGCCTAACCCTACGAGTTAGATCAAATTAATGTACTACAGTATTGTACATCATAAAAAGGTCTACAAAAAAGTCCGCGATGGTATATGTTTATCTTTTAGGGATAACCCACATTAACCATTTTTATTGTTTACTTTTTACCTAAGAAAATGGCTTATTTACGAAACTATTTTAAGCAATACGGCATTAATCCTTATCGAATTAAGTACCTTAAATACAGTGTGCAATTAATATAGATCAATATGGTTCCTTACAGCATGTAAATTAAACAAATATTTTCGGAGATATTACAAATTTAAAATTTGCGTTTAAAAATGTGTAATGTAATAAACATTGTATGAATTTAGATATTCCAAAGATAGCAGGAAATCTTCATAGTAAGTATAGGGGAAGAGGAATTGTTTTACTCCAAATTTAATGCGTGCAGGCCAAGGGCAGTAATGAATGAACCAAAATACTGGATCGATTTTAATCATGTTTTCATTGAGTAACATAGGCATATATATTTTATGCCAGTACAAAGTCGGAGCGGGCCGCTATGTTTTTATATACAACGTTCATATTTTTTCTGTAGTGTATTTGATTTAGTATCAGCATTGCACCCGTGCGAAGCCGGGGCGGGTCGCTAGTGATTATATAAAGTTACATTTGATTTTGTACGTAGAGACTTTTGTACGTAGAAAATTTCATCCAAATATAGATGAACGAAATTCCATAATACGCCTGTCTTCTGTTTACAAAGTAATTACATTTTCGCAAGCAACTTTTTCCGATTCATAATCATTTCAGTTTTAACAATTTCAATTAATATTATATCTGGTGAATACATAACAACTAAGAAATATTGTTCTTGCTCGATAACTGGTACTAATTGATAAGGTTCTGGAGACAAATATGGTACAAGTATATCATTGTATTAGAGGTAACTTTAAAATGTTTACAGACTTCTAATCCATCTCAGGTTCCATTATCAAATGCAATTTGTTACAAAGTGGTAACTAAGTATTGCAGCTAATAAATACATTTATTTGTCCATTAAGAGTTAAAATGAATGTTTCTCATTTGTTGGCCAGTGTTTGTTCTCATGTAGGACACAAAGCAAAGTAGAAAGCGGTAGATTAACGAAAGCCATAGCAGACAATTATTAATAGAAGCAGAATATTACATAATATAATAGGTTGAATTAAACAAGCTTACTGGCAGGAAAATATATGATAACTACTCCTTTAAAGGTCGAATAGCGGAATAAATATTTATAGAGCTATGCAATATTATTTGAAAATGTGGGTAAAGTAATTATTATTACATCAAATAATGTCTACCTTTTTATCAAATTTATTGTTCTTCAATATATATTTTAGGTGAAAAATATGTAGATATTTTATGTAAAAACTGTATTAATACAATAAATGAAGTAATGAAAACATATAGATAATGTGAAACCAATTACAAAATTTCTTTAGATGGGAGATATCATTCAATATATGAAATTTAGAAAAACTAAAGATGTGTAACGCTTAATACAATAAAATAAGTAACTATATGATAAATTATTCTTACAGCCTGCTACCAATTATTTTAATTATTTACTTTAGAGACGTAAATTTTGAAAAGTCAATAGTTCATTTAATGATTATAAATACATTACTTTAATATAATTACTCTATTGGAAAATATAAACTGCCTAATTTTGTTCGTTGTTGTTTTAATTAATATACAAATATAAATCACTTTATTTAATATTCCATGTTTATGATTATAACATAAAAGTATAAAAGTATAAATCATCTGAAGCTGTTCCGAAAATAACTTCTCATGATACATGGGTTATAATGTAAATATTTCTTATAACTACTATTTAAAAATAAAACGCGCTGTCCCTAACAGCTAAACTGAACTTAATTCCCATAAAATTAGTGTAATATCTCATATATATATATATATATATATATATATATATATATATATATATATATATATATATATATATATATATATATATATATATATATATATATATATATATATATATATATATATATATATGAGATAGTAGTATATAGTAGTAGACTGCGCACGATGAACCCGCTCCAAAGCGTGGAAAAATAACATTGTTATGTCTAACTTCGATGAAATTTTATATGTATGTTCGTGTGGCTTCCAGAATTGTTTAAATTTACTAATGGACCCGGTAGGTGGCGCTGCCGTAGATTTCCATAATAAATTATTAATAGATAATAAATTTAATAAAATGAAAGCACGTTTCCTTCTTTGCATTATTACATTATTTCAGGTCAAGCAGCTACTACAAGAAGTTCATAAAACTCTGTATCTGCGCCGGCTCTAAACCGATGATTATGTAGTTTTAAGAGCGCTGTTCTTTTCGAAACGATAAAAAAAACGAATCGACGCTCGAGTTCGAGATTGAATAAAAGAAGCTATAAGATTAGTAAACTGCTTCTGGTAGACTTTTCCGAAACTTACTTCGGAAGAAAACGATAACGTTATTGCAGGAAAATTGTCTTGCGATAAAGGTTATTAAAACTTTTCTTGAGGCTACACACAATCTTAAACCCACCAGAATATTGTTACGTTTGTGTAGGATTTTGACTAGTGAGCATTAGAAAAATTGAAAGTTGGGACTGAACTTTGGTATCTTTAGATTCTTAGAAAATAAATTAATTGTAGGTACATGACAATTTCCTTTCCGGAGATTATTTCTCCCTTATTTGCGCAAATTGATGTACAGAGGAATGAATGATATTTATAAATATAACTTCAGACGAGATACCAACTAAGAATCTATCACTCTGAGCTTGATATTGCTTACTGAAATGACAGGAAACTACCCTTACAATTATATTGTTTGCGTTATTTCACTTGACTGATTGAAACGGAGAGTCTGCTTATGGTAATAAGAGTCTGTACTTGATGTTATTCTGTTGTTGTGTGCTGTCCCTCCTGGTTTTCTCTGGTATTGCTCGTACAGAAAATTGTATGAAGCACCTACTTTTTATAACGGCTAGAGAGGGAAATACCTATCCAATGGTGATATTCTTATTTCGGCTGTTAATGTTTAGAGATTCATCTTCCCAGACTTTTCGAAATCAACAGGTTACAAATCATCGACAGCTAGAATCCGATGAATAAAAATGATTGATTATACAATTTCACTAACAATTCATACTTTATACACATACTTATGCAAAGTATGCCTGCAAGCAATACGAAAACAGGTCAATTGGAAAGTCCCCAGTCTAACACATAGATAGCGCTACTAGTATTAAATACATATGTATTTTAGTTAAACACAACACTCAAAAGATGCGTGTATAAATTTGACAGCTGTCGGATCATTAGTTTGTGAATTAAAGCATTTTGAGTGAAGGAATTTCTGAATAGAAAAAATTGGATTAAAGCAAAAACTTAGCATGATGTCGAATTTCTGGACACTGCCATCAACCATCAAGTTTAGAGGCGGTGAAATGAGCACCGAAGACGGCAAACGCAGTGGACGTCCAAAAGCGGTTGTTACCGACGAAAACATTTAAAAAATTCAAAAAATAATTTTGAAAGACCGTATATTGCAATTGAATGAAATAGCAGACACTCTAAATATATTCACGTTTCATTCTCATCATTCACGAATATTTGGGTATGAGAAAGCTTTGAGCAAAGTGGGTCTCACTTTTGACCAAAAACGACGAGTTTATGATTGAGAGCAGTGTTTGAAGATGATCAAGCGTAATAAACCCGAGTTTTGGCGTCGATATGTGACAATGGATGAAACATGGCTCCATTATTTCACTTCGAAGTCCAATCGACAGTCATTCGAGTAGACTGCACACGATGAACCCGCTCCAAAGCGTGGAAAAAACCAACAGTCGGCTGACAAGGTTAAGGCGTCTGAATTTTGGGAAGCGCATGCAATAATTTTCATTGACTACCTTGAATAAGGAAGGACCATCAACAGCGACTATTACATAGCGTTATTGGACCGTTTGAAGAAAAAGAAAGTGCTGCTTCACTAAGACAATGCACCGAGTCACAAGTCAGTGAAACCGATGGTAAAAATCCATAAATTGGGCTTCGAATAACTTCCTCAACCACCGTATTCTCCAAATTTGGTCCCCAACGACTACTTCCTGTTCTTATATCTCAAAAGAATCCTCGCTGGGAAGAAATTTTCGTCGAATGAAGAGGTGTTCGCCGAAACTGAGGCCTATTTAGAAGCAAAGGCTAAATAGTACTACAAAACTGGTATTGAAAAGTTTGAGGGTGGCTATAATCAGTGTTTAATTCTTGAAGGGAATTATGTGGAATAAAAAAAACTAATTTTGCCAAAAAAAATTATTTTACTATGGTAGGGCGTAGAATGTCAAAATGAAAATATTTATTGTAAGTTTACAAAAATTGAGAAAAAGTATAATAAATATTAGATGATTGCATTTATTTTTACCACGGTGTTTATCTAGTGATGAAATTACATAAAAGTATCAATATAAACAACTAAATAATTCGATGGTTTTAATTTCTCCCGATCAGTGGTTCCCAACCAATTTGCAGACCGTAGACGTGGATGTGTTGGTCCGCAGATGTCAATTATTAACTAAGCGGGAGAATTTCAGAGAGTTAAAGAAGACCGTGTAAGATTTATATTAGAGTTTGAGAGTTTAGAGACTTTAGTAGTAGTTTATTATATGCTGTTTAAAACGTTTGGTAGTACAAAGTAGTGCAAGTTCTGGCGCCAAGTCTTGTAAAAAACTTCTTCGTCTATTTCGGTCCTTTCATTTCTCATTGGGAAAAATTTTATAGACATTGAGTGAAGCCATATCAATAATTTCCATAAAAATCCAAAATGGTCATCTTCTAACTAAAAGAACGAACATATGAATCTTTTCCATGTCTCACGATGGGATATGCGTTGTACGCGTAGGATTTCGATATGCCGCAGGCCGTGTCGGGAAACCAAAGTACCACAGATAAATAAATTTGGTTTTTTGTCACAAATTCCTACTAAATTCAATTATTTGTTATAAAATGGGCTTACATATTTATTTTCTAGGATTATTTGGAAGGAAAAGAGAACAACAAAAACATTTAGAAAGTTATTAAAAAGAAACCGTACCTGAAGTCCCTAAAATACCCCGTTGGGTTTCGAAAAGGTTAAAATATATGTATATATTAAATTTTAATTTATCTCTGATTTGTTTTTGGCTCACTGTATAACTAAATAAAACATGAATAAAAAATTAATACGCGTTAATATTAAGAAAAGCCTAATATTTGTGATTTCGTGACCTTGGTATATTGAATCTGATGTTTATATGTTTGCTGAAACCGCGTCTACTTAAAAGGTCCTTTTATATAAATTAAATATGCTTAAATAACAGGCATGCTCTTGACGTATGGGGCTCTTCCCGTATCGCTACGCTTGAAGGGTTGAATGATTCCCTCCGAGGTAAATAAAATCGTCAGATTACACATTGTTACTGAGGTTCTGTTTGAAAGGGATTATGGGAACCGTAAACCAAGATTAGTGAGGTATGTTGTAGTGTTAAGCTAATGTGGAAATTGAATAAATGTAAATAAGTAATTTCGATTTGACGTTGATTTCAGTAAACAACATTAAATATTACATGTAAGGTTGGTGGGAAGCAGAATTCCATTTTTGGTAATAGATGGCTTTAAAGTTATATATTTATTCAATGATGCCGTACTGTTCTTGGTTCGTTTGTTTTAAGAATGCTTGAAAGGTAATAGGGCAGTGAACATTCTGGGTATAAAGATAGAGTCATTAGTTTATACAGTACAGTCAATAGTTATTTAGCTTTGAAAACTAAACATTCTTGAAGTCCGATTTTACCATATTATATATATATATATATATATATATATATATATATATATATATATATATATATATACATATATATATATATATATATATATATATATATATATATATATATATATATATATATATATAATAATCAATGGAGGGCTAAAACAATTTTTGCCGGTTTTTGGCCTGTAGTAATTATAACGAATATCTTGAATTCGGTTATTATAAATTAATTAAAAATTAATATCTTCGTCTGGTGGTTTTAAAAGAATATTAATATGTTAAATTGTTTCTCAATCTGAAATCTCTATATCGACTAATTTCTTCCTTTTTGCAACGTTCGCCTCTATAATTATTCCTGCATTTTATTTTATTACAGTTTTATTAGTTATATTAATTGATTCCATTAATTTACTTCATAGATCCTTTAAATATTTCTAAAATACTAAAATTATTACAATTTTAGTTAAAATAGAAAACTCTGAGCCTACTACATTTCATGCCATATATATTTAATGTTGGTGTTGCATTCTATCAATTTCAGACCTTTTCAAATATTATAAACAAACAGGGAATCCATTAATAATCTAATTAACATTAGCCTAGATTATTACTCATTAGTGTATTAGTTCGATACATTCCAATATTAATTTGAAATTATGGAATATGGAGATTTGTCTGGACATGTAGTGTTATTACCATAATTAATTTATTATATTTTAATAAGTTTATGGTACCTAATATCTAATTATAAAATACTAATGTAATTAAAAGTATATTGAACAATAAAGCAATTTCGTACCAATATAAACATAAATAATGTTTATTTATATAATACTATATATATATATATATATATATATATATATATATATATATATATATATATATATATATATATATATATGCATATGAATAAATGAATGAAAGAAATATTCGACTAAAACGATCCGAATGAAAACAGGTGATCTATCAGTGGTCAATGGTTTGGTTTTTTCTTCATTAATTCTCAATCATGTACAGCGGCGGCGCGTGGTTCAATTCTTTGGGGGTGCACAACGTTAGGTAAAAAAAACGGCCGTCATTTTATCGAAATTCCCGTTTTGACACATATTATTACTTTCTCAAGCTATAAGTGCACTGATCTCATATGCACACGGGCTAGCATAAACCTTTTACTGACGCGGTGAACTTGGAATGCGGGCAGGGGAGGAGTGACCTATCAGATCTAATACTCTGATCTGTATGGAGTTTTGTTTATGAAATAATTAAGCTATCCGTTTACCGTCAGAATAATAAATCCGTTTACCGTCAAAGTTTTTGTGTATTAAATTCAAGTCTGTTGAATCGTTCCTTAAATTATAAGAATTATTAAAATAATAACAGGACAGAATTAGTCTTCTTTTCAAGAGGAGGCATTACATTTGGTAGTGCACGTGCACATGTACACTTATTGAGAAACCGCCACTAATTATATGTGTCTGAAATGCCATCTAGTAGCATCTTAGATCGAAGAAGTGAATCGATATCAGTAAATACAATACTATAATCAGCTAACATCAGATTGGCCAAAAAATGTATACCATAATATTGAACAATATATCTCTTTCTACAAGTTTTCGCATAACCGTATTCACTGGTATGTTGAGAAACAATGGAGAAATGGCATTTCCTTGGAGAATAAGGCAAGGTTTAATAAATTTTTGAGGCAACATTCCAAGGTTGGGCAGTAAGGTATTTGAATTACTTATAACTCAACTGAAACGCAGGAACGTATTTCCTTTTTATAAAATAATTGTTTCTTATAAATGTAATTTGTATTTGAAATGCCTGACTCTGATATATTTTATAGTTGTTTATTCCTAATACTTATGGATTCAAAATATTTTCGAACAAAAAGATGTCATGCAATAAAACAATACAAATTTGTGATCATCAGAATATATAGAAAGAGTGTTTCCTTTAGCACGTATCCCAACAAGAAGACTGTTTCACTGATACAGTACTGTACATTTAAAAATCTAGTGTTCGCTAAGGGGAAAATCATTTTTTACTCTTAATAGGCAAGGGTGAATTGGTTCTATTCTCCTTATATAACCTAACATCTGAATGTATTTTGTAATACCTATTTCCTATTTTAAATAATAGCAGTTAAGAGACAGTATTTTATATTATATACTTTAAATACACGATTTAAATATAGTTTGTATTTCGTATCTTAAATACATGCGAGATTGTATTTTAATTAAAGAAAATCGTGTATTTTGATCAGCTCCGTCAGTTTTCACTGCTGCCCAAAGTGACGACCAGTTTATACAATCAGAAAGCAGAGCGAAAATAATAAAACAAATAAGGGTATTGTAGATAATACGAAAATGATATGTCCAACAGAAAAATAACAATCGTTTTCCTTAAACTTATAATTGATACCTTAAATTAACATGTTTGACAAAAAATAACTCACCAACGTTAATACTAACAGAATATTCCCGATTACAGTTAACAGGAGTTAAAATAGAGGATTAGTCCGTAAAATGACATTTGAAATTTTCCAGTCTCATACCAAGGTATGCAAAGGGGGTTTATTTAAGACGCTATATTTGATCATGTTTACAACTTTTATGGCTATTTGTAATGTATGATTAATGCATCAAGAAAGGGTTTCAGAAGATAATGTTTGGCGATATATGATACAGTGCGTTGCTTCAGGATTTTTTTGTTTTACTAACGTCCCCATACCCGAAAGGTGATCCCAATATTGCCGGTACATAGGGCAAAGAGTGTGTCCCATATTTATTATAGATTATGTTTCTCGAAATATTCCGATATTGAGTTCAAAAACTATCATAACCAAGTATTCAGTTAATATTCCAAATTAATATATTTGACAAATAAATAACTTACCAACGTTAATATTATCAGCGTATTCCCAATTACAGCTAACAGGAAGATTATTCCGTAAAATGGTATTTGAAATTTTCCAGTCTCGTACCAGGGGAGCATGTATGCAAAAGACGTGTATTTAAGACGCTATATTTGATCATGTTTACAACTTTTATGGCTATTTGTAATGTATGATTAATGCATCAAGAAAGGGTTTCAGAAGATAATGTTTGGCGATATATGATACAGTGCGTTGCTTCAGGATTTTTTTGTTTTACTAACGTCCCCAGCCCGAAAGGTGATCCCAATATTGCCGGTACATAGGGCAAAGAGTGTGTCCCATATTTATTATAGATTATGTTTCTCGAAATATTCCGATATTGAGTTCAAAAACTATCATAACCAAGTATTCAGTTAATATTCCAAATTAATATATTTGACAAATAAATAACTTACCAACGTTAATATTATCAGCGTATTCCCGATTACAGCTAACAGGAAGATTATTCCGTAAAATGGTATTTGAAATTTTCCAGTCTCGTACCAGGGGAGCATTTTGTTCCTCGGTGGAACGGCTGTCGTTGTCCAATTTACTAGATCAGATGACCAACTGGCATTTAGAAACTGGAGGTCGAAGTTTGCCGACATGTTCGTTGTTGTGGTTCAGTCGTAGCTATTTGCAATTAATTGGCAATTTTCCGTAATGATCGTCCATTTTCGTTCGTTGAAGTTGCATTCCTGTAACGAGAGAAAAAATATCTGTAAATATATATAAGTTTCACGTGATATATATACATTATTTTTTAAATAAAACTCTAAACGTCTAATATATATTTCACAGATTT
The DNA here is from genome assembly GCF_030347505.1 of Rhynchophorus ferrugineus. Classification (NCBI taxonomy): domain Eukaryota; kingdom Metazoa; phylum Arthropoda; class Insecta; order Coleoptera; family Curculionidae; genus Rhynchophorus; species Rhynchophorus ferrugineus. The sequence continues at coordinate 12,994,964 of NW_027472590.1, forward strand.
TCAATATAATAGTGAAACCAAGGTATAGCATGTAATTAAAATATACATTACATTATATTGATATATTATTTGTAATATTAAAAGCTTGCAAATCACATTATGTTTAGCAACAAAAATTGTTCATTATGAGGATAGTAATAACGTTATTCTTCCATCTTTATTTTCAATGCCTGATACAAATCTATTTCATGGATGACGACGATTGGAAATCGTTGTTGCAAAATCATAACCAACTGTTTAACACCGTTTCCAATAGATTATATTATCATATATCATTAACCCAGACAAAGCATCCTATTTCGCATTTCCCAAATCAGTGAAATGCTTGGATCATAATAGTGTATTAGAGAGTTTTCTATAATTTGTTTGTATATCATCCTGGCTGTGCACAATAGAATAATACCTCTATGATTATTACAGTAATATTTTGGGATTTGTTATCCTTTTTATACTGTATTTTAATTTTTCCCTAATAACATTGCCTTCTGATCCATCTTTTCGCCATTTTCGCTGTCTTACCTTGCACTTCGTTCTTCAGTGTTCTCTCTCACATACAAAATGTTTACCTCCTTTACACTCTTCCTTTCTTTTCTTGTTGATATATACATGTTTGTGGTGTGTTGCTCCCTAAAGACAAAGAAATTTCTAAACACATTATGTACATCTTTCCATTATTTTTTCTTATTTAGTTATAAACTTTCCTTTTTCAAAATTTAATGTCTATAATTATATGCATTTTCTATAATCCAAGTTATTCTCCATCCATTCTCCACAATATCATAAAATTCTATTTACAGAATACATTTCTTTTGGCCCTTGTATCATTCGTTTTACTCTTACTCTAAATTATTTTTGTTCACTCGTAGCTCCCAGTTAACTTTTTATGCAGATAGTTTCTCTACGTTCTCTTCTAGTTGTTTTATTCACATGCTTATTTCTTCAATATTGTGAAATATAAAATGTTAAAACAAACCGTAGTTTTGGCTCCGTTAATAAAAAACTGATGATTCTCCACGAACTTATTGCGCTGTCTAGTATATGACGATTTAAATAACACACCCTCAAACATATATCATCGTATATCATATATATATACACTACATATTGATAAAGAAAACAACCAGATATTTTTTGATAACTTAGCTCAGTATAAATTACAGAAATAAAGAAAACTGAATCATTTTAGTTCTTATATTAAACTAAGATATATTATAAAATCTTTCGGATGGACTTCGGAAACTTCGACGCCTTGATATCTCAATTTTATATTGTGATATATATAAGAGTAAAATCATTTTATGTTTTCTTTCGATTTTCGCGGTATTTTCGTGCTATAGATAGTTGAATAGATACTATTAGATAGTTGAATATTGAGTTTTGAATTTAAAAATACACTTACGTGTAAAATAAATCTCATTTTTCTTTAAAATATATAATGTATATTGGTATCTTATATTTTTATACAGATTCCTGCATATGTTATTAGATGTATGATTTTACTATATATAAATATATAAAAATCAGAATAGTCTAATTATCGATATTATTTATTATTATTAATATATAGTCTAGTCAAAACAGTAGTGACGCACGTCATCAATATATGTCTATCGAAACTTGTAAATTCGTTTTACAGTCAGACAATATAATCATTCTCATTTTACACTATTTAAAAAGAGATAGAATGCTGTTTGACAAGTTCGAGCATGTAACCGAATGAGCCTGAAAATTCGCTAGTTTGTCAAACGTGTGCAAAATACTTCAAAATATTGTAATTACGGGTTATAACCTAAACTCAACGCCGCTTATTATTACTCTGGTTTAAAATGCTGAAGACGTTACATAATCGGAGTAAAAAACTAATTGCCTCCGTAATCAATTATTTCAAACAGAAACGAGATAATGCAGGCCCCTTCTTGTTAGTACACTGTGTTAGAAAGGTAAGCATTTTTGTTGTTAAGTATTAATTGCCGCGGTTTTTATAGAAAATATAATTAGTGCATTACAGCTGCACTGAATATTAATACAGTTACTAAAATATCTCAAAAAATATAACCCTAAATTAACCAAAAAGAAACCGTGCTAATGCGAAACGGGTGACGAATCAAGATCTTGATGTTAACTGTATCTGGAAAGTACCCATAAAAAGCCAAAAGGTATGCAGCTATTTGAAGGATGTAGAACATCCCTTCATACAGTGTTGGGTAATATAGGATTTAGTGATGTCAAGATAACCCAAGACGGTTGGATTAATAGAACTTCCAGACATTGCTTTTAAAAGATTATAAATTATAAAATCATTTAACAAAATGAAGGAAGAATTCTTATATCAATTGGTATATTTAGATGAGATATGGATATTTCAGAACGGTACATTAGATCACTCTTGACAAGATGGTAATAAATACAGTGTAAAGACAACAAAAGTTGATGGCAAAAGGTATTCGTTGGAATAACTATCGATTAGGTTTTGTTAGTCATAATATTTATTAATAATTCATTGACGACATATAGTTCCTCATGCTGGAAACATGAATGCTTTTATTCCTGGTGCAGGAATAGTGTATTCCTCACAAAAGTCCAAGGGTGACTAATCTACTTGTTTTAGTAGTTGTTTGGAAATCTGCTATTAAAGAACTTGGAGCAATCGTCAGTTATTATTGTGAGGCCTCAACAAGTCATCAACAAAGACTGCAATTAAGAAGTAAAATAAGTTTTGAGTAAACCCTGTCAAAGAATTAACTATTTCAAATTGTTACCTGGTAAATATAAATCAAATATTTGCATTTAATGTATTTTCCTTTTTTAGAAATAAGCCTAAGACAAGATATATGGTATATCAGTTTGCTGAAAATTGTGGCCATAAAGTATTACATCTTTCTCCCTACCACTGCTTATTTAATTTATTTAAGTTGACATGCGGTATTGCAAAGAATTATTACAATATACTTTCAGGTCGAGAAGTATATTCAAATCAGAACTGTCTGGATATATAGAAAGAAGCAATGTCGATTATAATACCTTCAGTTTGAATGAGCACGATCAGACACATTAAAGAAGCTAACTTGATAATAAAACAATTTCGGAATATAGTCCTGAGAAGTAATGTGGATGCACCTGGATAGTATAGGAATAGTTACTTACACCGAGATGTTTCGGATTTCAACTGTCATAGAGGAAATTAATAGACTCGCAGCAAGACACAAGTAAAGACTCTAGTACCATGTAATCACAGAGGTGCCACTACTCTTGGATAACACTGAATTAGGACATAGATTCAAGAGAATCAATGAGTGAAATCTTGTGTAGTTGTGGAGATTATCTACCTAGAAAATACTTATTTCATGTTTCATATTGCACATTAAAAGATAATTGCCATAAACTAGCGGAAGGAGCACCAATGTGTTTATCGTTATCCGCTGTTATAGGGAACCTGTTTATGTAAACTTTGGAGATGGTTATCAGTATCACAAAATAAATTGACAGTAAAATAAAAACTAGAGGAATCACTACTTCAAAATTATTACCAAACGAAACAAATAAAAATTGCTCAAGGACCACGCCCGAAAAGAAAAACAGGCCGAGCGAAAAGCCATTAGGGAAAGCTGGTATGTCATACATAGAAGACACCACAGGTAAGGTTAGAATAATTCTCAGAGGACATAGAATTAACACAGAAAAAAAGAGTTGCACTATCCTCCCAACCTAAATTCACGCTGTCGCAGTGTCAAAACATCTAAGGAGAACTAACCAACAGAAAATGGAAAAATAACTTTTAGGGCGCACGTAAAGTAATAAAACTTAAAATAACCAATAAGAAAACAAAAACGTATTATTCAAAAAAAAACATATTTTTATTATTTACCACGACTTATTATAGGTCTCATTACCAAAATATTTATTATATTACCTAAATCGGCTTGACTTATTTCTGCTGGTATATTGGACGGTTTATACGCCATAAAACTTTTTTATTTTACTCGCGGAGCTGATATTTATATACCGAAATTGTGTTATATAAAATATGTATGTTTTATAAAAGGAAACGGAAGAAAGTATATTACGAGGTACAGGTCAAATACTGCCAATCTTTCAATGAAATATCTAGTATAATTTTTTTATACCCTTCCTCGATATAAGTTCGGTTCCTCTGTAATATTAGTAGCTTTGATCAAATATATTGTTGGAATATTGACCCATTCAAACAGATATAGAAAGGTAACTCAATCTGTAACAGAATTTCAAAAACAAATAGAACAAAAAGTATACTGTATAGCCTGTCTGTTTTTTCATATAACAAGTCCTAAGAAAATTAAATAAGTAGCCTTCAATAAAACTCCAATATTCATTGGAATCAGACTAGTCAATTTTTAAAGCTAATTAAGTTTCCTTCCTAATAGACTAATGAGAATTAGTTAAACATTATGAGTTAATATTACTAAAACTTGTTTTGGCAATCTTTTCCATATAACATCATATTCATAAATATATTTGGTATATAAAAATTCTTTCTCCGTATAAGCTTTGTCCGTGCTAAATTTGACGTCTCCAGGTGCCACAGTTTTCCTCGAGAAGAGGGACAATATTTTCGCTAAGCCGATTAATATTTACTATTTTTTTTTAATTACAAAGTCTCCTTTTTACCAACGAAGGTTTAACTGGTTACACTATTTTATACTGTGTTACACTGGTAACACAGTATGTAGTAGATACTTATCTACATATCATTTTCAATTGGACCTCAATCTCCAGCTTCACAACTAATCCATGAATTATTACAGTGCGTCTGCTTTTCTCTTCATCTATATAATCAATTACATTCTTAATTTGCCTCATTTTATCTGCACAGTCTCCTCCTGGAAGGAGACTCCCTCCTCATATTCCTCCCTGATCTTATCCACATATTCCTTATATTTTCCGTATTCCTCCCATATTTCCTTCAAGACCTGATGTCTAAAAACCTCTGTCTAAAAAAAATTGATAGTAAAAATAATCTTGTCCAAATTTTCTTCTATTTATCACCTCCAACATCGAATATTTTCATTATATTCAGTCTTGGCCACAAAACCAAATTTTATTTATGTGATGAAATAAGTTAAGAAATATAAGATGAATATATGTCATTACGTCTTCGACTGTTACTGGTTGCTATTGCATAATGTAGAGAAGTGAAAATATCAGAAATGAACCTAGTTGTAGAAATAATAATAATTAAAAATAATAATTTTTAATTAAATTAAGCGCCCAAATGTTGAACAAGGTTATGTGGAAGTATAAGAAAACCTAACATGTGTTGGTAATATTAAAAATAGTTTTGAAAAATGATATATTGATTATGTTCTAGTAATCAATAATTTAAAAAAAAACAATACTTTAAATATTGCTTAACTTGTTCTAATGTCAAGAAAGCTTACCTAATTTTGCTCGAAGTAATTTAATTAATTCAAATATAGCCATAAATTAGCATTCATATCGAAGTAATATTGAACAATATAAATTTTGAATTATTATCCAATTATGGCGAAATGTATATATATTTTCCCTTTAGATATATTCTCAAGGAATGTATGGTATACAGGATTTATATGAAAAATTTTATAAGAGTCCTTGATTTTGTATTTAAAAAAGTCGAATTTATTCATTTACTTTATAAATTCTCATAGTAATTATAACCCTTCGTTTCTATGAGTATTGACTGTCATAGTGATGTTAGCTCATTTTAACATATTCCTAACAGTTCACTAATATCAAAATAATTTATATTCGGTAAACGATCATTTCGAAAAATCAGTTCTGATGCCAATGATTACAAAATATTTAATTGTAATTCCTACAACAATTTAGTTCTTAAAATCGAACCACAGCTAAATGGCACTAATTTTAAATCTAAAATAAACTCATTGGCATTAACTTTCTCTATCTTCTTCTTATTGTTTAAGTAGAATATAATTTAAAAGATTCATTCGTTAATATAATATTAATAGTGAGTTTATCAGTCAATATAATTTTGTGCTGAGGTTATAACGAAACTAATTATCATCTAAAGTAAAAAAAACTTCTGCGTCTGTAACTATACAGCCTACCTCTATTTCAAGGCTTTTTATGACTTAATTATATTAAAACAAGAAGATATTCAAAGATGTTGGCGAGAATCATCCAGTTCCGCCTGGAAACTAGAGCAGAGCTCGCTAAAAATAATGAGCTTTGATCTAGAAATGGTTATTATTAATACAGTAAAAAATTCTTAATTAATACAAGAAGAAACACGATTTAATGATCTTGAAACAAGATAACGTTGGCAACGTTCTTTCGTTGTATTCACCACTCATTGCACCTTTGCACTACCACATCGCCGGTCTCAATAGATTTTGATAGATAGTCTCAAGAGGCACCTGTCTCTTCATTGACTGTCTAATAGAGTGAGACAAATAGTCGATAGCTACACACAAAATAATACAAAATTTAAATAAAAAATCCTTTAATATCCAAAAACATTCCATAATACCTTTCCTTCACAATTTACGTCAGGAATACCAGAAAATAACCTGCTATTATTGGATATCTCACGTATTAGAAAGTATATATATATATATATATATAAATATATATATATATATATATATATATATATATATATATATATATATATATATATATATATATATATAAAGACATAAACAGAGCTTTAAATGTTACCAAACCATTTTTCTCATAAGAAAAACGCTTACTTTGACTAGAATAAAACCAAATAATGTAGTTTAGGGCATTAAAAAGGCCATATCATTTCTCTCACATATATTCTCAGGAGATTCTTTCCCAGGATTTGAGTTAAAAAATATATGTATCGCTTAATGTTTTCTAAATAAGTTCGAGATCAGTTTGTGCTAGGTTTTCCATACAATCATAAGCTTATTTGAATTATCACGGATCCACCGCTTTTTTAACGTCTGGCCGATCCTTAAAACAAAAAACAATCTGCCGCACAAAAGTCGATTGAAAGTATCTGAACGAAATTATAATATTTTTTAATGTTAATTTATCAATAACGCAAAGAATGTTGTCTATACAGTCACGTATAATAGAATTGTTGTAAAATGATCCGATAATATTGGAAAAATAATAAAAACTTTCAGTAAAATTAGTGGCAAACTTGAAACATATATATTTTTTGCTCTATAATATTTTACACCATCTGTAGTGATAAAAAATGTGCATAAAAATGTTAAGGATTAAAGTAGGTTTTTAGGGATACCTACAAACCTATATCCATAATTTATGCTGATAGCTTAACGATAATATAAAAATAAAGGTTAACTAAAAAAAATATTTAAAGAAACCATTGTTGTCAAAGTTTTTAGTTAAAAGAGTTCGAACCTCGAGAAAACCTGTCAAGCAGCATATGTCTTTAAATTTTAGTATTTCTATTTAAATAGTGAAAAATATAATACAGCCCTACAATTCATATAAGACTTATATATCTGCTTTTAATGTAGATTCTAATGGACTGAAAACATAATAAAGAAAACATAGAATGATATATAAGATGATTTAAATATTTAAAATGTCAATTGACCAGCACTCACTATTTTTAACCGGCTTAAAAAAAGGAGGAGGTTCTGTGTTCGGCTGTATATATATTTTATGTATGTTCGCTGATTAATCCGTCAATGATGGACCAACCTGGTGGCAGAGTAGTAAAGGCGATAGGACGGTCCTCCTACTGTTGCGATAACCGCGGGTTCGAATCCTGCTGAGGCATGGTCGTAAATTTATGTTTGTGTTTGTTTAAAATTTGTGATTGTTCTAGGCAAGAGTGTAAAATCCGACAAGGAAAATGATCCCAGTCACGCTAGTAACCAGGCAAGGTAAGACCGGATGTCTTCTGGTATGATTTCTAAAGTTGGTCACTCGCCAGTCGGTAGGCTTAATGCTTAGGATAGTGGTTCGGAACCGACGTTAAATTTTAAGCGCAGTCCAGATAGACCCATAATTGGTAAAAGGAAACTTTAAAATATATATTAATAAGAGTACACTTCCAAGGTGGTTCCCTTAGAATCAAATAAGGATCTGATGGAGTCAGGAGGGAACCCAAGGGAAAATCTCACGTTTTTTAACTAAAATAATCTGATATTGCTGTATAATGTTAGTGCTAGTAAAAATCAGTCAGTTTGCCTTTTAAGCAATAACCATGTCATATGAAACGTCGTAGAAACGTTGTAGGCAACTGTTTCTACGCTGTAATAGTTAGAACGTTGAGCTCACACGCGTAGATTGTTGATTCAATTCCCAATAAGGCAGATGCTTTTTTTGTTCTAGTTTGATTGGTTTATTTGTCCGATCACCTAGACTACGTAGCGGTAGCTGTCGGTTTGAAGACGGTGCCGAGTCCAGATAACACAAAAATAATAATATAATAATTATGTGACGCATAAACAAATATAAATCACGAAAAATAGAAATTTGTCTAATTTGTTGCTCGTGGCCGACTTCAAAGTGATTAGTTGGTAGTAGTTAAAATAATATTGTAAATAGACAAATAGGTTTAGGTTGGTATTAAGCTAAATTGTGTATATATTGTAGAATATAAAATTCGTGTAGTAGATAGGTTAAAGTTTCGTTTATTTTAATTTAGTTATTACAACGATTAATCTGTAAATATTTTATTTTAATTTTTTTTTGTATTAAAAATGTAAGTTTGAGTATTTTTTTTACCTTTAATGATTTCAAGTCGGTTCTAGTTTTTTATTAAAAATGTTTAGTTCCTTGCATTATTCTAATATGTTTGAGAGAAATTGGTACAGCAAAATTAATAGTTTATTAATTTTTCTAGCAGTACTATGCTCAAAGAGGATGTTAATTTAACAGCAATGAATACCTGATACTTGATAATACTAATGAATACACTGTACACAGTACATTGATACTGATTGATTTACAACAGTGTATTCTTCAGAGCAACATGTAGCCGAATTGGCCAACTTATCCTACTCGCTATGGTAGCTCTTTCTGTAACAATACGTCCTTCAATTTGTTCTGCTGACGCTAATAGGCATATGCAGCAACAACAATCAGTAGTGCTGATGAAACATACACGGCAAGACTTAATATGAATAAATATTCCCCATTTGTGTCGATGTAGATGGCTTTCAAGGACTGGGACATGATTTTTTTTATTGATATTTCCTCAGTAGATGCTATTTTAATCCTCGATCAAAATGCGTCACCGAAAACTCTCATTATTTTATTGTTGACTGGTTAGAAATGATACTGTAGTGTCCTTTCGAACCTTTCCTGTTGCGTGTAAGCCTCTAGAAACTGTTAATGTATCAACGGTTAAACAGTCTGAAGTTTCTCTGAGAGCTTGAGCTCGGTCTACGTCTAATAGGCCCTTACTCTTCAGTATCTTCGAGCATTTATGTTGCTCCAGACTGTCATTTTCTCTTTAATATAAAAATCGTTATTTTCGTTTTGTTGAAATTAAAATTAACAATTGAGGTATAACGTGGGAAGCTCGGTCCCATAATTAGGGTCTGTATATATTTAATATCTCAATAATACTAAATGTAAAAAAATTGTTATTTTATGGCAACGGTAAATGCCAAAACTATCAAATTTAACAGTGGGATAAATTGTTTTATCAATCATTAATCCATGAATTTAACAATTGTCAATAGATATCGCTGATAAAAGTACATGCAAGGACCTAGAACTAACACACTTTAGGGCCAAACAAACAAATTCAATATGACATATTGCAAACCTTGCATTTACATAAAGAGTCTAATCACACCACTAATATTACTACCTAATGGAGGAAGACTTATGCTAACCAGTGCAAATTACTAAATTAATCAATATCAGCAATGCTACACATGCGCACTCAATGCACATACTGGGTATCGTTTCCTAGTAGTTTGTACGTATTTATTAACACTGTCACTTTCCATAATAAGCTAGACGAATATTTTTAAAAAACCACTTTATGGTATTTCTACTTGTTAAATTTAGCCGGAATAAAAGTTATGTCTGCAAAAAAAACTGAATTTAAAAATGTCTTAGTTGTTTTGGTTACACTGCACGGTCTATATGGGCGCATGTCTTATTTGTGCATTATTTAATAATTCTGCGTTATAATTAGACAATAGATAATGTTGTTAGAGTCCCTAATACAATTGAACTTCGCTAAAAGCCCTCAACAAGTTCTGAAATACTGTTCCAAGGCAGAAAAAACATTGCTAGGTGGGAACCACCTAATATAGTCCGAACATTCGAATTTTTTCACAGCAATATCTGCAATTCAATTAGGTCACTGATAAAATACCACTAATAATAATAAAGATTAATGGTAAACTTTCTCAAAAACAACTATTAAAAAAGTGCTCTTTCTTGCTATTATCATTTTGCAAAAATTATATTAATTTTAATAACACCTTCTACGAAAAACACTTTAGATAGCCACTTGCAGTTTCTGTTAGTAATCTTTACCGCGCTGCTAATACAACATTATCTTTAATCGCACCATTTGCTAGGTCAGCTCTAACAGTACAATTGCTTATCTATTTTATGGGGCTTTTCATGCTAAAATACTGGAAATGTTTTTACGGATATTTTATTTTCCGAAAAGATTTGATAATTCCATTTGCCATTCCATTTGTTGCTTTACTCCTGCTATTAGAGAAAATGTGTTTCATTGTCAAAAAGACAAACTAATTTTAGAAAAAATGTTTAGTTGCAGACGAAACCTGAAAAAAAACCTATTTTGCTGGATATAATGTTTGTTTTATTGTTGTTTTACGTACAATTTATTTTGATTAAATATTTATTCAATTAAAGAAAATCGTTCTTTATTTAAATAATTAGAAGAGTTGTAACTTAATGCTGAGGGACTTTAGAGTGACTTTTCAGTCCATATCTGAACTAGAGTTTCTTTAGTCTAGTTCTAGAGCAGATCCAGACGAAAATCATCTTATGTCATACATACATATTATCTTACGTATACAAGTATAAAAATGCAGGTATCAAAAACTAAATATTTGTGAGATATATACGGAAATAAATAAAAAACTTCTTATTTAAAAGTTAAAATGTCAGATAACATATAATAGTTAAAATACTTTTATGGGTACAGAAACTAAGATTAATATCATAGAGTGAAAAACAAAGAAATAAAACATATTATATATATAATATTATATATGGTTTATATGCTCAGCTCTAAATATTTATTGGTCTGGTGATTATATATTAAACAATTTTCTTAAGACTTTATGAGCGTTATTACCAATTTAATGAATATACACATTATGTTAGATGAAGAATTAATTTTGTACATGTTACTTCTTTCTTACCACGCTTCTTAGCACTAACATAACTTTTCGATGTATAAATCAAAACTTAAAACACGAAGGGCAGAAATACTGACAATCTAAATCTAATTTACAAACAATAAAGAGTCTTTGATGCTTAAAAATGTCTAATTAAGAAACACCTAAATTAACTTAGTTCTATAAATTAAATAAATATAATAATTGATTATATTTAAGTTTAAGTTTAGTTAAAAATCTTAATACTTATAAATTCTTTAAAATTTTTACAAATTTATGGTTAATAATTAATAATTTCTTCTGTTCGTCTTGTGTTCCGTATATGCAAATTATGTATTTATTTCTATTTTAACTGTATTTTTTGTATTTAATTTATATATTTAAACAGTCTTTATCATTTATTCATATTTCTCATCTAAAATATATAATATAATTCTCAGACAATAAATATACCGGGCTAATTAAAAGAACGATTTCTTTACCCAATTTCTTATATTAAAAGAGATCAATTGAAAAGTCTCCGACCTACCATAGTAAAACATATTTTTTTGGCAAAATTAGTTTTTTTTATTCAACATAAATCCCTTCAAGGGTGATACACTGATTATAGCGACCTTCCAACTTTTCGATACCATTTTTGTAGTACGATTTGTCCTTTGCTTTAAAATAGGCCTCAGTTTCGGCGATCACCTCTCACCTCATCGACTCATCACCTCATTCGACGAATAGTTCTTTCCAGCGAGCTTTCTTTTGATACGGTGGATAAGGAAGCAATTCGAAGCCCAATTCATAGATTTTTGCCATCGTTTTCATTGACTTGTGACACTGTTGTGTGCATTGTCTGGGTAAAGCAGCACTTTCTTTTTCTCCAAATACGGCCGTTTTTCGTCGATTTCGTCCTTCATGCGATCGAATAACTCTATGTAATAGTGGCTGTTGATCATCTTCAAATACTGCTCCGAATCATCAATTCGTTGTTGTTTTTGGTCAAATGTGGGCTTGCGCGGCACCCACTTTACACAGAGCTTTCTCATATCCAAATATTCGTGAAGATATGATGTACACGTTCAGTTGATATTTTTAGAGCTTCTGCTATTTAATTAAATTTCAATTTACGGTCATTTAAAACCATTTTTGGAACGTTTTAAATATTTTGGTCGGTAACAACCTCTTTTGGGCGCCCACTGCGTTCACCGTCTTGGGTACTTATTTCACCATGTCTAAACTTAGCATACCATTCCTTGATGGTTGACTTTCCTGAAGCAGTGTCCGGAATTTTTTTTCCTTCAAAAAGCAATATTTCATCAACACGCGAAATTCCTTTTTATCAATTTTTTTCGCAATAACAAAAGTTGCTTCACTCAAAATGTTATAATTCACAAACTAATGATCCGGCAGCTGTCAAAATTTATATACGTATCTCTTGGGGATGAAGGTTGACTAAAAAACGTATGGTTTGAACTCTAGAAGCGCCATCTATGTGTCAGGCTGGGGACTTTTCAATTGACCTGTGATGTTCAGACTAAATATTCGCATATGCCGGGTTTTTCTCTTCAATAAAGCGGATATATTAATCTGTTCTCCCTACAAAATATTTAAAATACATTTTTAAGTGATCATACATTTCTTAATAGTATTTTATCTAAATTTTACGTTATTCTTTAATAGTTCTAGTAATACGCGAATAACCCAAAATAACACAACATCTTAAATAACAAATTAAATAACCTCGTTTAATAGTGTCTTAAACCCACTCACTTTCCGTTTTTATATCGTTTCCTTTCTAAAATTTAGGGATTGGTCGTCCGATTCAAAATTGCCAGCTAGTCTTTTGCGATACAACGTTGCCAGATTTTGATTTTAAATACTAAGCGCCCGTCGTTGACTTACGTACAATAAATACGACGAATAATTTAAAGTAGAATCGTTGAAAAGTTTAAAACACTTGTTTATATATTTTGTGTTGCCGAAATGACGGCTATTCCTTGTTACGGGATTTAGGCATATTATGTTTTATTGGAATTTTTTTATTTGTAGCGCATATTACACAAAAATTTGAAGTCTAAAACTTATTACTCAATATAATCTTTAACGGTGCCAAGTATTAGGTTTCCAGGTTTTCCTGTTTCCCTCAAGAAAGGAGGCAAAATTTTCGCTAAACTGACTAATTTATAGAAAATAGAACAATTGAAGATCAAAAGCCCTTTAAGCAATGTCCTAAGAAAATGTTCCAAAATTTAAATTATTTTCATAGATATAGTTATTTTTGTGATGTGGTGCCTAAAAACAGAAACAGAAAAACCTTAAAAGCGTTTCTTTCGAAACTATAATCTTCGAGACGATTGACATAATTTTTTATGTTCTACTGAATCATTTTTATTGTAATTTCATGTGAACCTCCCCCATAACTTCTTCTATATGGACAATATTATAGTCTAACTAATATATAACGGTGAGAGCGAAAGGGCTGCTCAGTGAAACGTTACCATTTTTTTATTAAGCTCCTAGAACGTCAACAATCTGCCCATGGGTATATGATTATATGATTTAAGTTATATAATATAACTATCTTGAAATATAGTAGTTCACTTCAGTAAGTGATCTACTGTACTACTTATAATCTAAATCTTATTCTATATATTATTCTAACTTATTTTAAAGTATAAGTATATACTTATTCTAAAAACTATTCTAGCTTATTCTAGAGATTATTAAATCTCACTCTATGTGTCTATTAATCAGTTCGTAAAGCAGTTTGCGTTTGATCCCACGCATTTCACTATCATCGCGCACATTTAACTGTTCGGCGAGTGCATTGGGATACACTAATAGTCTTTCAGAATACTTCGCACTAACACTCCGAATCACCCTCATTATGGGTAATATGGGTATATCATGTTGAATCAATTTTTTTGGACACGTAATATGAGACATTGACGATGACTCGCAACACTTTGCCCTGGAACATCTGGAGTAATCTCTTTGCTAGTAGAATCCCACAGTTCAATACCATAGGTCCAAATTGTCTTAAGTATTGACCTATACAGCAAAACCTTATTATCTAAATATAATTTAGATTTACACCCTATCAGTCAATACATTTGGTTTAATTTAAGTTCAAGCTCCTTGCATTTTGTAACTATATGTTTTTCCATGTCAAACGTCCATCGAATTGCATTCCCATATATTCAATGTTATCTGCTTGCAGAAGTTCATGATTATTCATTTTATTGAGGGACATGTTCTTCTACAAAAGTAGTGACATGTGTAGATTTTGTCTAATTTGCTTTGATACGCAACGTTTCCAACCACAATTCGACTTTGTTAAGATGAAGTTAGGGGTTTCTTGTTGCTGATATTCGTTCCTCGGGTGATGATTAAATCGCTGTATCGTCAGCATATTTTGCAATAGTAGTGTTTCTTGAGGTCGGTAGGTCAGCTGTATACATAAGATATAATAATGGGCCAAGAACACTGACCCTGCGGAATACCCGAATATATTGACTGCAGGATAGTATATTCGTTAACCTGTTTGACAATAAAATGTCTGTCTGTTAGGTACGATTTCAGCAGTTGAAAGTGCATATGAGGCAAAAGCTTTTTCAATTTAACATCACAACACCCAAGTCTACTGTGCCACATCTTGGCGAATGCCTGAGAAATATCGAGAAATTATGCGGACCAATATTTTTTATCGTTCACGTTTTTATTGATTTGGTTAACTAATCTATGTATTTATTGTATTGCTCCGTGTTTATTACGGAAGCCAAATTGATGGTCTGGAATAATATTTCTTTCCTCTGCGATTATTTTAAGTCTCTTAATGCATAATTTTTCGGATAGTTTAAAGATCACAGGTAACAGGCTTATACGACGATAAGAGGAGACGTTTTCTGATTTTTTCCGAGGTTTAAGAATCATAATGATTTGAGCCAATTTCCAAGTGCTAGGAAAATAATTAAGTCTTAGCATGGCATTAAATATGAATGTTATTAATTTGATGCACCTTCTTGACAGTTCTTTTAATATTCTTCCAGTTATTAGGTCAAAACCAGGAGCTTTTTTAGAACTGATTTCTTTATGTATTGTTTGTTTTACTTGTTTAACAGTAAATTTCTCATGTGGCAAATCCATTTGAAACGGAGTGCTAGGAAAGTCAACTATGTTACTTTCTTCTGTTGCGGATATTTCAAACGTTACCATGGATTAAACAAATCTGAAGAAGCGGTACTAGAACAGAGTGAAATATTTATAACTGATAATGTACGAATTTGAAGATAAAACGCTCAAATTTAATTTAAATTACTTTTACATTAAAAATGTTTGTAATATATATAATTGAAAAATCACTTTTCACCGGATGTCTCTCGAAGAAGATCATAAAATTGAAGTTAAACCCACGCCAATGCTACTTTACAGCAAATATTCTCGCGATAATAACTTGCGAATTAAAAATTAAAAAAATCCGTGTGGGACTTAATTGGCTACATAAATAATTATAGTAATCCAGCTATTATTTTATTAGCAAGTTGTAAATTGAGTTATTTAAGTTTAATAACGCTAAATATAATTCCTACCCTCAATAATGGCTTAATTAAGGCTAATTAAATTACTTCAGGGAGCTATTCCCGGTTATTTCTGCTATGTGGTATAACTCTTCTTCCGCAGGGGCAGCCTATGAGCGCCGGTATACATGTTTTAATTTGTTCGGTTTGAACTCATAATTCGGAGCTGTATGATACACTTTTCCCTTCTAAAAATAAATCTAACCTGAATAAATTATGTTTAATTTTTTAATTACATAAAATAACAATAATGTTGTTATGTTGACTTTAATTATGTGTCAATTCTTAAATATTAGTTAAAATTAGAGTTTCCTTTTTACCAACTTGGGTTTATCTGAAATGAATGTATTGTTTAGCGTAGGCTCCGAACATTCGAACGTCATTCCAGAAGACATTCGGGCTTACCCAGCCTGGTTACTGCCGCGACTAGGATTATTGTCCTCGTCAGATTTTACGCTTTTGCCTATAGACATTCACAAATGTTAAATCAATTAAATCACAAACCTACATTTAAGAACATGTTCCAGAAAAACTCAGATCTGCGACTACCGCAACAGGAGAGCCATTCCATCGCCCTTGCCACTGCTCCCAACCAGCCGACTCTATGTCAAATTTTAATGCAAGTGTCAATGCGCACGTATCAGACCAAAATTTTTCTAGAATAATCTCTAAGTTAATTTCTCATCAATCCTCAAACTTAATACCAAAAAGCAGGCATTCGTGCATACATTTTGGTGGTAAGTCAAATCAAGATAAACCCTAATTGGTAAAAAACATAATATAGAGTATTATATTAATGAAATCAATAGACTATTAAGAATTCCAATATTTTCTCTTTTTATTTTGTAGAGATTCTCAGTAATTCTACAGTTATTTTATATAATTATCTTAATAATATTAATATTACCCCATGAATTAGGGAAATAATCATAGGGACATTTATTATTCGTATATTAATTCTATTCATATATAGTATTATGGTATCTTACATTTGTATAGTCTATTCAAAACTTATTTAGTAATGCGTCGTGGATATTTGTGACTTCGAAACATTACAATGATGCTGTATCAACTCTGAGTTTTAATTCAATTTGGCTTTCACATATGACATTTGGCATTTGGTTATAATTATTACAGGTTACAAACCACCAAACATTATTTTAGCCCTTTATTTTGAAAAAATTTAAGCCTCTGCGTAATATATCATATTATTTTGTTTGAAAATACTGAAAACAATATATATTCGGGGTTAATTGAGTGCTGCTCTAACAGGTTATTTCGAAAAGGAACGAGATAACGGAGGTCCCCTTTTGCCGGTAAATTCCGTTAGAGAGATATTTATTGATGATATTAAATAATATAAGTCCCTACAATTTTATTGAAAATGTTTTTTTAGCGATTTGCTGCCGTGCTATATATTACTATGTAAAAATATTATTGTATAAAATGAAGAATAATACGTTAGATTCACCGAAGAAAACCCGTCTACAAACAAAGTGGGTGAAGAATCTTAACCATCTTGATATTGGCTCTATTCGAGACCAAATATACGAAATGTATAAGAACAGAAAGTACACAAACTATTTTATCGATATAAACATAATTTAATAAAATTCTTTTAGAAAACATTGTCTCTCTAAAAAGTATACATAAAATAATTAGGAAAATGCAGCTTTTTGACGGATGCAAGACATCCTTTCATACACTCTGACAGGGTATAGGGTTTAAATGGTGTAAAGGTAAACTTCAGAGAGGTTTAATGCAAATTCCAAACATTATCTTAAAAACAATTCAATTAAAGTCATAAAATAATGACATTGTAGCACTCTTGGCAAGACAGTAACAAAAAAAGCATAAAGACAATAATAATTGATGATAAAATGTAAAAGCTACAATAGCATTCAATTGGGGTTAGTTGGTAATTATATTTATTAATAGCTAATTGCAGATATATTGCTGGTTGAGAAAGATATTTCATCAAAAACTGTTTGGATATGTGGAAGGAAGCATTGTTAACCATAACAATTTCGGCTTGGATGAACTCGATAAGACATACAAAGGAAGTAATTGATAAATGGTGGATTCCTTGTGAATTCGTGTTTTGGACATATTAAAAATTAACAGTTTAGTGATTGAATTGGACAGTGAGCCCTAAAGTGAAAGTAACTGAAGGAAACTTTCAGGATATGTGATAATGCTGTGCAATGCTGGAAATTCCTGAGACAGAGAGTGGAAACAAGGTATGCAAATAAATAATTGAATATAACTGTAGAAAATGGTATTGTAGGGAGTGAGAGGTTTGTGTGAACATATATGATTGTAATTGTTCAAAATTAAACATAAGCTTTAGGTTAGAACGTATGAGGAGAGAATGAATACTAACTGATTTGTAGATATGGTAAAGGCATTAGACAGAATTCAGTGATTAATATTATCAAGAATGGTGAACACAGGTAGTAGCAGAAGATATAAAAATATGGTGATACCAAGATGACTTGCCAAGGAAATATACTATCAAAGAAACAAGAACTAAACGTAAAACGTAAATATGCTCCCCAATGAAAATAAAATACGTTTCTCAGATATACAATTGTTGATTAGATGTATTAGGCCTCTAGAGGAATAACACTACATAAAAAAACGCGACTAGAAACAGAGAAAAAGACAACATTGAAATGATTTCAATGTAAACAAAACAAATGTACAGACTATTAGGCCTGTGTTCTTAATTGCAGTTTTATGTCCCTCGATAATATATATATTAGTTGTACTATAATGTTAAAATAAATTATATTTGAAAACACTTTTGTTCAGTTATTTTATTTGTATTAGAATTTTCTTGTATTTCAAAGCCAAACTTAACTAAAACTCAGAATTGATGCGGCAACATCGTGATGTTTCCACGTCACAAATATCCACGATGCATTACTAAAAAACTTTGAATAGTCTAGTTTCAATCCATTTTGCATGTAAATACTGATGTAATGATGTTACATGAAATTTCAATTTCGAGAAACTCGATGAATATCCTAACGGAAATATGCCACAATTTGATAAAAGCGGAAATAGACTGTTACAGCTAATTTATATTTCTGCGATTACAGTTCAGAATCAAAATACCATCAAATATACTCGTTATTTAAGTAACTTTATATGTTGGACGCCCAGCAAATTATTTATTTTTTAAAATACTTAAGTAAGTAATAATAATTAAGTAAATTGATACTAAATGATTGAATTTTAAATTAATAACGGGAATGCTATTTCGGCTTTAACTTGATCTTCTATTTATGGGAACGCGTTTGTCCAGTTTCCGGTTTGTTTAAATGAGGGTCTCTATGTGGCATAAAAATAATCGGGACTAATTAAAACAACATGGAAAAATATCATCAAAATAAAGGGGAATTGCGGGCCGGGAAAATGATAGTTTATTCGTACATTCACCAAATACAACCTATGATATCAATGAGATCAAAAAATTGGTATTTTAAAGTTATAATACTAGTAAATATATATATTATAATACTTTAAAAAGATCTTTTTCGACCAATAATAACATTACGATTGAAATTGTGGATATAGAGTGGTATCAATGTACGACTAATTTGGAAATGTTCCAACAATGTACAGAAAATACGAAGTCATTATACAGGTAATATATTTTAGAGTGGTCAAGCTAAAATTTCACTAAAATAATTATTTTTTATTATTATTTAATTATTACTAGTCGTTTTCGTCTAATCTACAATTTGTCTTTATGATATCTGAAACCTAGGTATATAACTAGGAGGACAAATCGGCCCTAACTCAGTATTTGGTAAAATAATGTTTATACATGTCACTGCTGTATTTTTTATTTTGTGCACCACACTATATAACACTACACAAGATCAGATGGTTTGATTCTTTTGAGTCTGTGTTCTATTCTGGTGGTATCCAAATGCTGCAATATTTCAATATTCTCTTGAAAATGGAGTTTTTTCTCATTCTCCCTTGCAATTCTTTTGATTTCTTGACTGACCGTGGGTATCTGTAGGTCTCTATGTAGGAAATCGGTCCTATAGTATTTGGATGCGCCCACAATACCTCTCAGGACTTTGTTCTGAAAATTTTTTATTTTATTTACGTTACTCTTTGCCGAACATCCTCATAATTAAGCTCCATATATCCATATAGGTTTCAGTATTTGTCTATATAATAGCCTGTATATTTTCCTATATTTCCATACTAATTATTTTCTTTTCTTCCTTATATGTTCCTTCCAGCGAAGTTTTGCATCAAGATTCATTATGAGATATTTAGCGTTGTTGTTAATGGACTGATAGAATTATTTAATGTTATTAGTGATTGTACGGTCTGTTTGTAGGTGAACTGCACATGTACAGATTTACTTTCATTAATTCTTATTTTTCAAGCTTGTGTCCAATTATTTATATTGTCTTCTTCACTATTGCCTCCGACAACTACTAGATGACTAAAGAATTATGAACGTAGCAGTAGTTATATATAGTTTTAGTTCAATTTTTACGACAAAATGTGTTTTTAGCCTCATTCAAAAATTGTGAATGTTCTCTAAACCGAAAGCACAATGCAATTTTAGTTTAATTACTCCATTTTATTAATAAATAAAATCTCTCAGAGGAAAAATGAAATATTTCTTTTATTATAGTTTCATAAATCTTTTTATATGGAACAAAACTATAAACTATAAACGATAATGAGGTTCTCTCGGAGAGGAAGTGGCTACAAAAGCGGATTAGAAAGCTAAAGAGCTTACCATTTCGACAAAGTATGGCGGAGTTGTGCCTTACTATTCCGTTTCGAGATTTTGTTTAAAATAATACCAAAATTTAAGCACCAATGTGAATAAAAACAGAATAATCTAAAAATAAGTAAATCCGGCCATTTGGGATATTTTTTAATTCATTAGATGTTATTACACGTATTTGAAAATAGGTTTATACAGAGTTACCTCTGAGTACATCAATTCTAGCTGACCCGGCAAACGTTGTTTTGCCTTGTAAATCATTTCTAGAGAATTTCTAGTGTAGAAAAAAAACTAACTCATTGGAAGTGTGTAAGGATGTGCTATATGAGTGAAAAAAGCATGGAGCGCTGTGAACAATGAAGGAATATAAAAATAATAAAATACCAAACATTAATTTTTTAAATTTATTATAATTTATTTTAAGTAATAATTACTTATATATTAATTCATTACATAATATTAATCTCTTAATGCTACAGCGTGAACAATATTTTTTTTTTAGCCCGTCTTTGGCTAATACAAATAAACTTGATGGTTTAGATACTCGAGAGCATGCAACGTATAAATGACCATGTGAAAAACATGGTGTGCTCAAATCTAAACCACAAACAGACATTGTTTGGCACTGGGACTTATTAATAGTCATTGCAAATGCCAATCTAATCGGAAATTGAATACGCTTAAATTAAAGAATGGATATAATAGGTATTCGTGGTATTAATATATTTTCACCTCGAAACTTGACTTTTAAAATGATGGCTTCGATAACTTTTTTCATTACTTTTTTAATGACTAATCGCGTGAGTTTAATGAGTATAAAAAAGCACGAGTGGGTGATAGAAAAGTGAAAATTTAGAGTTGTATGCATTTTTAATGCTACATAATAAATAAATTTAAAAAAATTATCCAAAAAATTTTAAAAATGTTGGGGTAGACACCCCTTATCACATAGGGGTTTGAACAATAGATAGAAGCCGTACCTCAGATCTACTGAATATACATAAAAAATTTCATAAGAATAGGTCAAACCGTTTCGGAGGAGAACATTGTGACATGAGAATTTTATATATAAGATATGTCATCAGTTGAAGTATGAAATTTCAGGAGAGTAATCTCTAAGGGATTGGATCAAAATCCTATATGGACGGATTAAACTTAAAATGTGTTGAACAGTGAACACAATTAAGTAAGCGTTTTATTGTATCTTAAACATAATATAGCTTTAAAATTATAGAGAATATTTCTCTCCAAGATTCACGTAGCTACACAAATAAGTATATTGATGATATCTTTGGTTGAGGCATCAAAATTCTTGTAAAGTTGATATGAAAATAATATGTGACAAGATACTTCTCGCGTATAGTATTGGTAATATACGTGCATAAACATTATTTTGTCAAAGACTGAGTTAGGGCCGATTTGTCCTTCTAGAGTTATATACCTAGATTTAAGTTATCATAAAGACAAATTATAGATTAGACGGAAACGACTAGTAACAATGTAATAATTAAATAATAATGGTGGGACTGCTTTTATAAAATTCACAAATATACAAGTTATTGATGAATCGTGATCAAAAAGATTTACACTAAAAAAAACGTTTATGGCAAATTCCCATCAGCAAATTCTAGAATCCTATAATAGTTAGTAGACTTTAGAATAACTATTCCGTAAAAACACAAATTAAGGATAAATTGATTTGTTAAAGCACACAAATGAATAAATTAACTAGCTTTCTGGCATCTGGATTTGACCGAATTGTGGATATTTTAATTCCCTCGAGCTCTTATTTGCTTCTACTAACCTGTTTTACTTTTTAACCAACAAATTCTAAATAATTTTCTTGAAATCTCGCTACTGTTGTCCTTACGGTCAACAAATATTTTATCATCACTTTGGTCTATCGTTTATTAATTTTCAAACCATAGGAATCTGAATTGTAAACTATTACATGAAGAATACTTGAAGCCATGGAAAGGCATTAGAAAGGCGGTGACAATTTAACAGTTGCACTCAGCTAATGGAAGCATCGTATGATATTTGAAGATTATTAACATAAAGAGTTGAGACTACTTCTTGAAATAATTTTCAAGGAAATTTCTGCGGCATCAACAAATTTTACTACACAATTTGGAAAATTTGACTCTAGTTTTTGGGGGATTTGCTAAATTCGTATTGCTAACCCTGTTTATCGATGGGAACGCAAGTAAAATGAGAGTACAAAACATCAGTCACGGTTTTATGAAATTGTTTTCGCTAATAAAAGTTCTTTTTAATTTATTGTTTGTTTTGTTCTTATTTACTCACAAAACTTCATTCACTCGCTAGTAAAAAACAACGTTCATCCCTTGATCCTAACCAAAAAATATTTCAACGTTAAATACTGAAATATTTAACATTCGTAAACTTGAAATATTATTTAATCTTGTTACGTCAAAGCTAAACATGATTTAATAAGCAACAAATTGTGTTAGGCCCTGTAAAATGCTTTACAATTCTTTTTATTTGATGTTTTAATTAAATTTGAATGGGCGTAGCGGGATAAACCTAATACCTGTACGTTATTGTTTCATCCCTGTACGTAATCGGTTTTACCATATTTGGAACGAGCCCTTTTGTTGATGTTATTTAAAGTAAAAAAAAATATGTCCGATCATCCTGTATTTTAACATTATTTTTATTAATAATAAGTATTGACTTTCAAAAATTTCATTAAGTTTATATATATTTAGATATCAAGCTAATAAACTCAAAAATTGTTGAGAAGGTGTTTATGAAGATCAATCAAATAAAGGTTTAAAGGGTTCACGAGAGTCCTCTTGAATAGCTGTGGTGTAGAATAGCTTTTTGAAGTCCGCTATTTAATGGAGTAACATATTATTAGATGCGAAAAACGAGTTTTTATTGATTTTGCACCAATTTTTCGCAATAAATGTATTTTTAAGTGAAAACAAAAATGACCATATTATATGTAACAGGTCAGTTGAAAAGTCCCCTGCCTACCATAGTAAAACATTTTTTTTTTGGCAAAATTAGTTTTTTAATTCAACATAATTCAAGGGTGATACACTTATTATAGCGACCCTCCAACTTTTAGATACCATTTTTGTAGTACGATTTGTCTTTTGCCTCAAAATAGGCCTCGGTTTCGGCGATCACCTCTTCATTCGACGAAAATTTCTTCCCAGCGAGCATTCTTTTGAGTTGTGAGAACAGGAAATATTCGATGGGAGCCAGATCTGAAGAATTCGGTAAATGAGGAAGAAATTCGAAGCCCAACTCATGCATTTTGCCGTCGTTTTCACTGATTTGTGACACGGTGCATTGTCTTGGTGAAGAAGCACTTTCTTTTTCTTCAAATGCGGGCGTTTTTCTGCGATTTCATCCTTCCAGCGGTCCAATAACGCTATGTAACAGTCGCTGTTGATGGTCGTTCCGCTTTCAAGGTAGCCAATGAAAATTATTCCATGCGCATCCCAAAATACAGACGCCACAATCTTGCCAGCCGACTGTTGCGTTTTCCCACGCTTTGGAGCGAGTTCATCATGTGCAGTCCACTCGGATGATTGTCGATTGGACTTCGGAGTGAAATAATGGAGCCATATTTCATCCATTGTCACATATCAATGCAAAAACTTGGGTTTATTACGCCTGATCATCTCCAAACACTGCTTCGAATCATCAACTCGTCGTTGTTCTTGTTCAAAATACGAAAGTGAGCTCGCGCGGTACCCACTTTGCACACAGCTTTCTCATACCCAAAAATTCGTGAATGGTATGATGTATACGTTCAGTTGATATCTTTAGAGTGTCTGCCATTTCATTCAGTTTCAATTTACGATCTTTCAAAATAGTTTTATGGATTTTTTTAATGTTTTCGTCGGTAACAATCTCTTTTGGGCGTTCACTGCGTTCACCGTCTTCGATGCTCATTTCGCCACGCCTAAACGTAGCATACCAATTTTTGATGGTTGATTTTCCTGGAGCAGTGTCAAAAAGCAATATTTTGTCAACACGCGAAATTCTATCCATTTTTTAACAACAGCAAACGTTGCTTCACTCAAAATGCTATAATTCACAAACTAATGATTCGACAGCTGCCAAATTTATACATGTATCTTTTGAGGCTTAGGGCTAAAAAACATATGGATTTAATTCTAGTAGCGCCATCTATGTGTTAGGCCGGATACTTTTCAAGTGACCTGTTAAACAAGCAATGAAATAATTGCAAATATTCTTAATAATAAACGAAAATAATATCACACTGTATTAAGCAATAAAGTTTAGAGCAAGGAAACCAAAGGAAACCTGCAAAAACACTTGTAACGTCCGAATAAAACTATAATAAAAAAGCCGGAGGTCTTTTGAAATTATGTTCAAAGGTTTTATATCCAGCTGGGGACGGTTTTTTTTTTCATCTATTGAATCCATTTTCGCCAATAGGTCTTACATTTATTTGACATAGTATACGTCACGTTGAACGATGAGGCTATATCAAAAGGACGTAGCAACCGTAATATGAGATTACTATATATATGTGATAATAAAGCACTTTTATATAGAAAAGTGTAACAAGAAAACTGACTTGGCTGTGAAACAGATAGAATTTTTGATTTCTATATTATGTTATATTTACTTAACTTCTAAATATACCAGTGCTATTTAATGCTGTTTCTGTCATAATAAAAGGAATAATTTTAAAATTTTGTTATGTTGCTAAAAATCCTTTTCACAATATTTTTAATACAAGAACATAAATATATATGACATATAACATTAATATTATGACAAAATAACGAAAACATAGACATACATTGGACTGTTCTTTATATATATATATATATATATATATATATATATATATATATATATATATATATATATATATATATATATATATATATATATATCACTACATAGTATAAAACAAAGTCGCCTTTTCTGTCCCTATATCCCTATGTGCGCTTTAATCTTTAAAACTACGCAACAGATTTTGATGCGGTTTTTTTCAATAGATAGAGTGATTCAAGAGGAAGGTTTATATGTATAATACATGCATAATATACTAAGGCAACATTGCTAATTTTAGAGGTTTCTAACGTGATGTCGTAAATTAACCTATTTTTTAGGCTTATTTAGCAATTAGCAAAAACGCTGCCTAACCTTACGAGTTAGATCAAATTAATGTACTACAGTATTGTACACCATAAAAAGGTCTACAAAAAAGTCCGCGATGGTATATGTTTATCTTTTAGGGATAACCCACATTAACCATTTTTATTGTTTACTTTTTACGTGAGAAAATGGCTTATTTACGAAGCTATTTTAAGCAATACGGCATTAATCCTTATCGAATTAAGTACCTTAAATACAGTGTGCAATTAATATAGATCAATATGGTTCCTTACAGCACGTAAATTAAACAAATATTTTCGGAGATATTACAAATTTAAAATTTGCGTTTGAAAATGTGTAATGTAATAAAAATTGTATGAATTTAGATATTCCAAAGATAGCAGGAAATCTTCATAGTAAGTATAGGGGAAGAGGAATTGTTTTACTCCAAATTTAATGCGTGCAAAAATACTGGATCGATTTTAATCATGTTTTCATTGAGTGACATAGGCATATATATTTTATGCCCGTGCAAAGTCGGAGCGGGCCGCTATATTTTTATATACAACGTTCATATTTTTTCTGTAGTGTATTTAATTTAGTATCAGCATTGCACCCGTGCGAAGCCGGGGCGGGTCGCTAGTAATTTTATATAATCTAATTATTTTTATAATAATAAATAATATTCTGCATTACCTCATGTCTCATCTAGAAACTAAGAATGCGAACTCAATTCAATTGGGCTATTTTATAATTGTTGATATTCTTTACAACATTCATTAAAACTATTCATGCACAAATTACTGTATTTATTACCTGCAATAGTTTGTCGGGGCTTTGTTACGAAATACATTTACGAATCAAAATTGAAATGGGTCAAGAATTAACAGCAACAAAATTTACAGGAAAACCTTAATAGAATTTACAACTACCTTTTATAAAATGTTATTACATGCCTCCAGAATGATATTAATTACCATTAGTTATTCAGCAAGACCAATTTTTCAATTTTTAAATTAAATGAAACCGATTGCAATTTTTAAAATTCCAAGTAGATTGATAAACATTTACATTATGAATATGAAAAAAAAACTTTTGCTTCGTTTGCGAAAATCTAAATACGTTATAAACAAAGGGGGCAGACATTTCTTGTTATCCTCGAATATTGTTAATCAGTAACCTTCTTATAAAACGGAGACATTTTGTTGTCCCTACAAAAAATGTTAAATTGTTTATATGACTAATCAATCAAATTAATTATTCTTAATGGATTTTTAATTCAAATTTACCATAACTCCTTAACAGTTCCACCAATATCGAAATAACCAAGAATAATACAAAATCGTAAACAACACTGTTCAGTTTCAAATAAAATAGTTTAATATTTATTTTGTTTCACTCATCTGCCAGCTATTCCTCGCTGCTTGGTTTAAGAGCATTTCATTTTATCGGAATTTATTTATTTCTAGACGTATTACATAAAAAATAGATGACTATAATTTCTTCCTCTTTATAAGCTTTATCCGTTCCAAATTTCAAAACGCTTGATGTATCGATTTTCATAAAAAACGAGGTAGAAAGAAATAAGTTTGCGTTAAACCAATTAATATAGTGAGTTATATTTTTAGTTACATTATAACTGATATTTCAAACTAACCATCGAAAGAATCCAACAAAGAAAGTAAGCTGTTGATTTTTTTCTGTCAATTTTAATCTATTTAATTAACACACTAGTATCGGTTTCATTCAATAAACCTAAAGTTTACTGTAAGACGACTTGGTTGGCGCAGTGGTCAAGGTCGCAGGACGGTTCTCCAAATGTGTTATTATAATCACAATAAATAATGTCTTCTCAAACGGCATAGCTTCTAAGCAAAATGTTCAAAAATAATTTAAATATTATTTTGAAACTGTCCTCTTCCTGATTTAGGTCCATTCGACTTTTACATATTCCTCAAAAAGTGTGAAATTCACTTCGAAAATATCGTCATAATTTAATCCAGGACATTAAAGCAATATAGAACAGGTTTTTAATGAATTTTCAACAAATAAGATTCCAGAACTGTTTCAAAGTCGCGTCCAGACCATTTTCGACATATTTATCAAACACATTTAACAAACAATATTTAATTACAATAATATTTAAATAGGCAGAGTACAGTTTCAGAAAACAAAATTGAAATAGCTATTGCCATAAAATGACAGCATTGCATGCCAACAAAATAATACTTGTATTATATATAATTTGCAGCAGAGTAACAATATTTAAAGGAACTTCAATTGTAATTGGTACAATTAATAACAAAACATGTACTCTGCTTTCAACAATTCCACCAACAACAACAATTTCGCTAATTGTTTGTATGTCCAAGTTTCCCATTAAATATTTACCCTCTGAACTTCTGTATTATCATTTGTATTCATTATTTAGTCTCTTTATTTTGATATTCAACAAACTAAACTCAAATTATAGTATAGTATTATAATGTTGTCGTATGTCGTATATACAGACATTAAATAGAATGGTATTATAAATTATTAACCAGGAAAATTAAATTTGAAAAACCTAGTTTATTGTTATTGTTAAATACTTCATGAAATTATGCTGCGTTGAGCAAGAAGTAATATCAGTTTTCTTTCATCTACTGATCAAAAATATATTGATCAATTACGTCTGTCCTTTTTCTGTTAAAATCGTTATTCAGCCCATAAAATAAAGAAACTTAGAAACGCATCTCTTATGTTAAAATTGGTTTTAAGTTACGATCGGAATCCCCGTATGAGGACGCTTACGCATGCGCCGTGTGACAGTTAGTTACGGCGGGAAATTTAAAAATGTTTAGCGGAAATTTTAAAACTTTGAGAGGGATGTTCAAAAATGTATAGTAAAAAATTTTAGCGGGAATTATATAAAAATTCTCTTAATTTTACTGGGAAAATAAAAAAATAAATATATTTATATATATTTTATTGATATATTACAATTACATTAATTCACCTTGACCATAAAGACATTGATGTAATCCCAGAGATATCTCCACTACCCAAAACACGTAATCCACTGGTATTATCTTGTCTCTAATATTTAAAACAAACATTAAAATAAGATAATATAACTATTAATGGTTCTGTTGTTTTATTTTTTTAAATCAACTAAATTGACAACCTACCGAAATTGAGGTACATTTCATCAAATAGGACAACTGCAGTTCGGTCTTTACAGTCTAGTCTCTGAACTAACGACCAAAATTAGAAGTTACTACTCCAGCAGCAAAAAGGAACCTTATTCAGTATCTGCATTAATGTTCTTCTAAAAGGCAAGCAGAATATCTTCGATAACAATTTATATCATCTGCCATTGCATTTCAATAAGGATACAGCCATTATTTTTTCATCCAACTTGAAACAAAGCTGATGGGACAGACTGAGTTGTCTGTAAATGAACATATAAATTTCAAATTAGAACTTCCATTCTCTAATAATAAACATAAGTTTCTTATCATATACTTTCTTCTGGGTCTTGTTGGGGTAGAAAAATCTCCTATATAACTATCAGCCTCAAAAAACTTATGTAATTGTAATATTGTCATTGGGGGAATATTTTACTTGTCTTGTAGTAAAGGCAAAGAATCTCAATAAATATTGCTTAATTATTTAAATGCAATAAGTCATTACTATTTAACAAAATACTTACTATTTAAATTACAAGTAGGAATTACATCTTGTTTCACCCATGGCTTTCCATATTTTGGCTATAGTCTTCATCTTTATATGATTACAAACTTTCCTGGACCTGCATAGAAGATCATAAGAGATCCCTAAAGGTTTTCTTTTTATTAAACTAATAAATTAAAACACACTGAATAATCTAAAGAATTGTTAAATATATATAAAAACACATACCGAAAAACTTGTAAATAAACAACACAAATTATATCACCTAAAAATGGCCGTTAACTACTTAGGTTAGAATTATTAATACCGAAGCCGAACGAGAGAGAAACACACATACAGATGCATTTTTCATTTACATTTGGCCGCCTAACGGGGATTCCGAAAAGCTTAAACGTGGGACCCGATTTTTCCATATAACTTTCACTTCTAAATTTCTTTATTCTATGATTCAGCCATTGTAGAACATCTGCGATATCATAAACCATTTTTGGTGCCAGCCTATTAATCCTATTAAGGATGTTTTTTGTAGACATTCTAAAGACTTCTATTCGCCATTTTAAGATATTTCAGATCTAGCGCTATCATGATGAAAGATAGAGCCCTTTCTTGTGAAAAATCTTGAACTATAATTATTAATCCTCTTCAATTGCAATAGATCTTCACACAAAAGAATTCAGCATCATCTTCAACCACTTGTGGGACTT
This sequence comes from Rhynchophorus ferrugineus, assembly GCF_030347505.1. Taxonomy (NCBI): domain Eukaryota; kingdom Metazoa; phylum Arthropoda; class Insecta; order Coleoptera; family Curculionidae; genus Rhynchophorus; species Rhynchophorus ferrugineus. The sequence goes on from NW_027472590.1 coordinate 13,025,115, forward strand.
TTATCTAGCTCTGATCAAGATTTTTTTTATCATACATAAATTTTCGTTTCAAAATTAGCTCTATCACGTGGTCAATAAGTTTATATATTTATATAAGTAAAATAACTAATTCTTGATTCATGTTAACTCAAATATCGAGTTTATTTTTCTGTCCATTCTTATCTCAATAACTCAGCACTGTTTTACGGTTAATTCTTAGGTTCATAGTGATGTGGTCAGATGAAATTAGTCGACCTGCCTCGAAAATGTAATGATTTTAATAGATTTTTTCAACGATTGGAGGACTAGAGCGAGACATAATTTTAATATCGAAATTTTTGGAGTAATAATTATACAGGGATTACTCTGTTATCCGGAGTCATGAAAGTATATGAGAAAATTGTAGAAAACCGTCTAAAATCAGTAATAGCTAAAAGAATAAGATGAATATGGAGCAGTTCAAGTTCAATGCCTAAATAGAGAGATATACCTAGCATTCATTCTAACTGATTGAAAAGGCATTTAACACAGTAAGAAAATAAATACTATACTATACTTATATTGGTATAAAGAGATGTAGATAATAAAATTGTAAAAGTAATACGAGAAATTAACGGGATAATACCAATGCCGATATTGCATACAGTGTAGAAAACAAAAATACCGATACGCTATATTGCAGATGATGTAACAAGAACGACTGATAAGCCAGAAAAGTCTAATCAGATATTAAAGAGAAATAAAAATAAGATAAAAGCAAAAGCAATGAAATACTTTAGAGAAGTTAGAGCAGCAGAAAGGAAAGTTTTTAATATTGAATCGGTGAAAGAAATTTAATGTTAACGTAATAAAGTAACTCTAACCCACTAATGTATTTGTATAACTAACCGTTGTTTAAGCACTTCTAAAATATATGAATTAGATGTAAAGTATTGTTAAAAAATTGTATGTGATAACATTATTTTTGTTTGATTATTTTATGTATATTATAATTTTGTTATATATCAAAGTCAAAATTAACTAAAATTCAAATTAAGGTGGCAAACATTGCGACGTTTTGATAACATAAATTTAGATGACGTGAGCTCAGTGTTTCACTGATCCGACTATATATTGGTTAATATTTAAATTTAATATATTACCTATATCATATAAAACACTCTGTATGTTAAAGGAAAATGCTTTAATCAACGCTTAGAGAAAAATGTTTTCTAGACCGTAGCCACAAATTCGACGTATCGACGCATGTATCTCTTTACAGTAAATCAGGGTTTTAGACGATAATGCGAGAATATATTGGATGTCCTCGTGTTAAACCTGTCGGCAGTTTAGCTAAAAGACATCCCTCTCACACGTAATCTGCTTATTCACCCTTAGATGTCCAAAATCTCTTTACACGTAACGCTCTTGCAAATATAAATTCTAAATTGTAATTTTAGAATTACTTCTAGTGTGATATAATATATTACTTAAAATAATTTAATTTCTATACATATTTCTTGTTCATTAAAAGATAGAAGATAGGATAAGTTGTCAATTTTGGCTTCTACGAACTAAGAATTCAATATCAAGAAAGAACTTTGAGATAATAAATTCCAAGACAAAAAAACTCAATTTAGATAGCTTGATGAATTAGCTGTTTCATTTGCACCCGATAGAAATGACTGAAAATGCCACTAGTACACATGAAGATATTTACTACGAGATAGCATAGGGGCTATGGATGAATGACACAAGGATGACACACCAAATCGTGAAGTACTCCACATGTTAAATATGCACTTTCTAGCCGAGGTCGTTATTAGCAAAATTATATAACTAAAACACAGATATCGTTCGTGTAGGTGCCTATAATATCATACGGCCGTAGGGGGCCGTACGATACATGAATCATTATAGTAAATACTTTATTTTGGTATAAACACCTAAATGCTCATGCTTTGGAACTGTACAGAAGGTTCGGCCTGATACGTTGGATATTACATGTTGTTGTAGTGTTGCGTGAAAATAAACTAACATGATCAAAAGAACTCACTACTTGAGACCATACATATACCAAAGAAAAGTGGTACTAAAAATAGATCATTATAGAATATATCAAGCCTTTTTTGAACCTTCTATGATCTACACGGAGTGTAACACAGTTAAACATAATAGGTCAATTGAAAAGTTCCCGGCCGGACATATAGATGGCGCTACTAGAATTAAATCCATATTTCTTTTAGTTAGCCCTAACCTTCGAAAGATGCGTGTAGTGTCATTAGCTTGTGAATTATAGCATTTTGAGTGAAACAACTTTTGTTATTGTGAAAAAATTGATAAAAATTTCGCGTATTGATAAAATATTGCTTTTTGAAGGGAAAAATACAGTTGAAGCAAAAACTTGGCTGGATGTCGAGTTGCCGGACACTCTCCCAAGAAAATCAACGATCTAGGAAGGAAGGAGGAGTATGTGGCTCTTTTGAAGCAAAGGACAAATCGTACTATAAAAATGGTATCGAAAATTTGGAGGGTCACTATAGTCAGTGTATCACCCTTGAAGGGAATTGGAAGGAAAAGAATTGCCAAAAAATGTGTTGTACTATGGTAGGCCGGAGACTTTTCAATTGAACTGTTATTTTAACCGAATGCAGGAAATACACAATATATATATACACTCACTCGTTTTATATATATAATTGTGCTCTATGTTTGTCTACCTAAACTTACTAGTAATTTTTATTTATACATTTGTCCTATATACACTGTATACTATTATGATCTACAATTATTGTACTTTACCGATATTGTAAAACATTTATATAAATAAAATATGTGAACTGCGACCTTAAGAAACCCGGGAGACTTGTCTGGTCGTTAATTAATGAAAAATGCATAATTCTCCATGACGTATTATGACTGGCGGTGAAAATTCAATCTTTTCACTAATTGTTCATTCATTCAAGATAGCTTGGCCGTCTCAAAGAACAGAAAAATTGTAGAAAATAATGATAAATGTTTTAAATAATATATATTGTACACATTTTTCTAAACAAATGACTTTTTAAACAAAAAAAAACGGCCAGGCATATATGATATACATTTCATATATACAATTCACCTAACATTCCCATTACTAACTTTTTTAGTCTATTTTGATTAATACTCTAAATAAAGCATAATAGTTACCAAAAGTTCCAAAACTCCCCTGATCTATTTGTATACTCTATAATCATATTAAAATATACTAATAGTAATATGCTAATAAATAAAGTTTACTAACACAGTAAAACAAAATAATATTAACACAAAGTACAAAATTTAAACGAAGAAAAATATTATTTTTGACGTTATTAATACATATATATATATATATATATATATATATATATATATATATATATATATATATATATATATATATATATATATATATATCTATATGTATTATATATATATATATATATATATATATATATATATATATATATATGTATTATATATATATATATATATATATATATATATATATATATATATAATATAGTATTTTGTCAATATAGTATCCGCAAATTGCCAGAAATCTATTAGAATAAAAACCAGTGCCTATTCATGGATAACATTTTGAATAAATTACATTAAAGAACACTTTAAAACTAATTTATAGGCCTAATATTTATAACGAAAAAATTCCCGATTTTATTAATACAGCATTTTCCAAGCATAAATAATGCTTGAATAATTAGATCTTTTTGCCAGTAGTCCTCTTTTGTCAACAGTTAATAAATAATTATTACTAATAATCAGATTAGGGGAGAAGAATTGACGAGAAACTCATTAAAACGTTAATTAATATATTTTTTTCATGAAATCAACCATATCTTTATAATTCTAGCTACGTCATGTAGCCTTGTGTTCATTTCGACTCTTCCAATTATTCCCCGAACAACTGCTGTTGATAAACTAAACGCATGCCTAGAATCATCGACACTCCAACTAACAACTAACATGCGAGTATTTTTGCAGCAAGTTGAAACTGCAAATGAGTTTGCGAAGCAGTTGTTAGACATTGGAAATAATTAATTCGCAGTGGACACCTCGACCGGATTCATCACATTACCTACAAATTTCTGTTACATCACAAACTCAAAAGAGGAGCTTATTCAGTGTGTTTTCCCAGATATAGCGCAACAGTTCAATAACCATAATTGGCTGGGTGAACGAGCAATATTGGTGGCGAAAAATAAAAATGTCGAGGATCTCAATGCAACCATTCAGAATGTTCTTCCGGGACAGTTGGTTTCCTTCAAATCAGTCGACACTGTTTTGAACCAGAATGACGTAGTCAAATATCCCATGAAGTTTTTAAATTCACTGGTAATGCCTGGATTACCACCTCACAATTTGAAGCTAATTTGAAGTAGGATGAGTTGTCATCATGCTACGTAACATTAATCAATCTCGACTATGCAATGAAACAAGACTGGCTGTGAAAAAGGTGATGAATAACATCATTGAGGCAACAATCATAAAGGGAAAATACAAAGGAGAGTATGTCTTGATCCCGCATATATCGATGATTCCAACGGATTTACCATTCGATTTTAAACGTTTACAATTTCCAGTAAGTCTGGCCTTTGCGATGACCATAAATAAATCTCAAGGCCAGCCGTTGGAACTTTACGGAATCAACTTGGAGTTTCCAAGTTTCGCGCATGAACAATTATAGGTCGCGTGTTAGCGCGTCGGAAAACCGTCAGCTTTGTTTATTTACTCACCACAAAACAAAAGATATAGTTTATTAGAAAACTTTAATTGATTAATAAACTGTATCATAACTGTGTGTGGCTGTAAATATGTAATTGAGACCTTATAAATAGCCACTATTTCAGGAAAACTCTGTTTTTTTAACTGTGAAACATCTTGAGTAAATAATCGAAAATAATAATAAAAGTTCATTCATACCGAGTATTTTTTAAAATTAATTACAAAATTCGGAGCAACCTCTTCTCTTGTTTGTTTATGCGTAAAGACCAATAGAAAATATACATGGAAATAACGCGGTTACTGTAATTGACTATTTCATATGCATCATCATGCCTTTTAGGTAACAATGGTCTGATTAAATATTGTTGCGTTTATTTACCTATGCATGATTTCCTTATTAATCATCATGTCCCGATCCGCATACTTAGTAGTTTTTGTTTGTTGATGAAAACCTTAGGATACTAGTAGTATGGAACTGGTTGATTGTTGAGTGTTTTAGTTGGAATCATCACTGGTACTTCGAAATTAGTTTGCTTTATTTTATTATTGGACTTAATCTTTTGGGTAATATTTTCTCTAAAAGTTTAAGCACCGACTTCAAAGTTCAATCAGTTGGTAGCAGTTAAAATAATATTGTAAATAGATAAACATATTTGGGTTGGTATTAAGCTTAGTTGTGTGTATATAGTAAAATATAAAATACGTGTAGTAGATAGGTGAAATAATATATTCGTTTATTTTTATTTAGTTATTACAACGATTATTATGTACATATTTTGTTTTAAAACATTTCCGGTGACTTTTTTGGGTTCAGGTTCATTCTTTGAGCGACTTAAAAAAAGAAGGTGATTTGGTTGTATATATTTTTTTAATGTATATTCCCCGATTTCTCTCCCAATTATGAACCGATTTTCAAAATTCTTCTTTTATTTGAAAGGGTGCACTTTCGAGGTGGTCACATTAGAACCAAGTCAGGATATAATCAACGGAAAGCCTCAAATTTCAAAGACGTCTACAAAGTTTTCGCATATTTTTTTAAATCTAAAACAACCGGGTAGTTAGTGCTGATATGATATGGCAGAAAAATGGAAGTAGTTCAGTGTAAAACCATGCAGTTTTCTTTTAAAATGCTAACCATATCGTGTGAAAATACCTAGAAATTTCACAGGCAACTGCGTCTATGGTGTAATGGGTAGAACGTTCAATTCATATGTGAAGGTCGCGGATTCGCTTCCCAACGGGGGAAACAACTTTTTATTGTTCTAGTTTAATTAGAGCATTTTTCAAAATACTTAGACTAGGTAGGGGACACCGGGGCTTGAAGCATTCCTTATTTTCAATCGTTTTTTATTCCAGTTTTTCCTCATGCGGGCTACGCCTCTACTTGATCTACCCATTGTAATGTTAAATAAACTAACTGCGTAATTTATTGAGTAAATATCTAACACTGAAAAGAGAATAATAAAATATTTTAAAGAAAAAATAGCACCGACTTCAAAAAAATAAATAAGGAACTAACTAAAATGTAAAAAACACACGAACTTAGTAAAAAATAGTTTATTTTTATTTTATTTGGAAATACGTAATATTCTATTAATACAGTCGTTGTCTTGCCTAAGTACTGATGGAAATACAAGACAAGAGTAATAATAAATTAATTTATAAATTAAGACTATACTAAGCTATCTAATGCAATATGTAATTAATGTTTCAAAAACAAAACAAAACCGTGAAACACATGTCGTTTTGGCGGAAAATATTTTGACATTATTCTGATGAGATCGATATTGCGTCACTGTAGAACGTTTGACATTATTGAGAAACGAAACTCATTAAGAGAAACCGAAAAAATTACTTTTTCTTCAACCACATAAGCTAAAAATAACGAGAAAACTGATGTTAATATCGCATACGTACCTTTATCTCTATGTCATTTTTTATTCACATATAAATTTTTAACATTATTTCATTTCATATAGTAAAAGGCAGCTCGATTATGCCTTTCTGTTTAAACTAAATTTGCAGTTCACCTAACACGCAAAACTGACGGTTTTTCGCACCGAAGATATCCAAATATACGTTGATAAAGATAAATCAACATTACTCTTTGCTATATGCATCAGCGGTTATGGAAAACGATTATGGAAACGAGACAGGATTTTAGTTTTCGTTTTGATACCAGCGATTTTACCAAACCTCTTTCTGAACTACAATATCTACACAGATTTCCATTGATATCTTAAAACTGATCTGATAAAATTAAATAAATTAATGATTGGGAAGTAATCAATTGGAATGAAAACACATTTAAGCATTACGTTAATGCGATTAAATTTTGATATATTTGGCAAGTTTTGCTTAATAATTTGATTAACGTACATAGAAAGTACATAAACTTATATTTTGATATTCTCTTTACTTAATAGAAGGCCTTTCACTTTGAGATTTTAACATTTTAATAGTATTACAAATATGGAGAGTCAAAGGTAAGTTTAGTTTCAGTTGTTACAAATAGGATAAATTAATTAGATGACTTAAATTTTGTAGTATAAGTAAATTAATATGTCAAGTTTGTAATAAGACATACTTTGTAGCAAGAGAAAGAAACAAACATATGCATTTCACCATAAGTTTGCTGCACAACAAAAGCCGATGACAAAAAGATCGGTATTATCATCAATAAGTTGAGGATCCTTTTCTGTCTCCTCAACTTAATGATTTTAGTATCCATACATACTGAACTTCGGCAGCATCTTTGTCAGGTCCATAATACAGATGTTAAACAATCTAATCTTTATTTTAAGAATTTGTAAGGCTTTGGAAGTTGGAAGGCACAAGACGATAATGAAAAAAATATACTGGCTAAAGAATTTTTCAGGGAACAAGAAGATATTTTATGTATTTAATACTAATACTATGCCGATATCACGTTTTTTATAAGTTTGGTTATAATTAAGACAAATAATCACTCACAACGTCCCAAGCAACACTGAGAATATTAAAATATTTCTAACAGTGGGGATGCATGCGCTTGGGCAGTATATTAAATCTGCCAGGCCACGATGATTTTTAATGTATCTTATGGAAGTACAAGATATGTAAATAAAGAAAATTAGTCGCCAGTCAGAGTGATTATGTCCCCAAATATTCGAGTTTAATCCAAACGTTGAGACAAGAAAAAGTATGTTACCACCAAAATCCAAAAGTAATCCAAGTGAAAACGCTTCTTCAGTCAAAAAAAAGCTAGCAGTTTAAGGTAACATAAATTAATTTTCCTTCATGTAATTTTAAAGCCATTTTCTCATTCGCCTGATAGTATTATCAGCATTAGCTGGTAGTTTGCTGCTGACTGAGTATAGGAAAATAACTATGTATATATTTTCTTTTACAACATAAACATAGAAATTTTGTCAATGTTTTGTTACTAGCCGTTACTGCTTAACTTACAATTTGTTTTTAGGATAAGTTGAAAGCAAAGTATATATCTATGAACAACCAGTCCCTATTTTACCTTTCTAGTGATAATTTTCATGAATTGTTTAACACTGCTGTTTATTTTCAGTTAAATACACTTCATTGCTCTACAAAATCAAATAGTTTAATTCTTTTAAGCCTTTGTCATGCTCGAGTGTTATCCAAGAGTTACAATATTTCAGTTTTAGATTCAGATGCTTCTCATCTCCTGAGTAATAGCCTGTGTTTAAAGTTATCGGTGGTTAATCAATCCTATAGCCTTTGGGTGCATTTGTGACACCTCTTAGGACTTTGTTTGAAACGTATGAAATGTATTTATATTATCATGACCAGCACCTATTGGCCAGGTTTGGTTTAACAATCTTCTTTTCTTTCCATTTTGTGCTGTCAATATAGTAACAACTTAACCATTGTGAACGCAAAATATATTTAAATGATTTACTGAATATGTCGCAAATTAATTAAATCAATTACCAAGTTATTAGAGCAATTAACAATATAAAGATCCGCAATTTTTATTCATCTTTAAAATTTAAAGATAATGCCATTACGATAAAAGTTTTTACGGAGATTGGTTCGGATATATATAATAAAATTCCAAATACACAAAACTGCATTTCAAATCAGTTTTCGGAATTTTCAAAGGAGATGGATTTTATGGATTCCAAACCATTAAGAAATATTCTGCGTTTTTCGTAGATCGGGTAACGTCTAGTTTAATTCTTGCAATAAATTTTCTATCTAGTTATGTAGATAAATCCATATCCTTAAAAAGAACCTAAAATACTGTGCATATTAAATAATTATAGCTCTGTAAGATTTTAATTCAAAGTAACACGTACTTACAAAAATTTAAATATATTACATATACTGATATGGTGCTGTTCTATTAATTGTTATTTTTTAAACTATTATCGTGGATCTTTGTATGTTTTAATCCGTTTTGTTATCACTAAGATTTGTTCGGACTAGGTCTACTGTTTTATGTGGGCTTCGAACAAAAACCCGCTCTATCAAAAAATTAATCATTTTTTTTTTCATTCGTTTTATTCTTGTTATCGCATAGTTCTATATTCACATATTTATGAAAAAATGATCATACCATAGCAAGAACGATATTGGTTTGCCAGTGATCCAATTATCGATCTATTTTGGTACTTGTTCATCATTTCGAAAGCTTTACCAGACAAGCCATGCTATGTCGATCTGATTAACAAGTAATGAAAAGACATCATGTCTGGTGAGTATAATAGATGAAGAACAACCATTCCAAATGCAACTTTGTAGGCTCTACAAGCCTTGCAATATGTAACCTACAGTGACACATTCATTCGATTTTAGTAGCTCATAATACACTACCTCTTGCTAATCTCACTGTCTCACAATCATGATTCCGCTTTGGTATCGATTTACGTATTTCTCCTGCTCTTTGGCGCTTGATATTTTTCTAGTAGGCCAACTTTAAACACCAACCAATGAGTTCGCAATGTTGGAAAGTTTCGAAATTACATTTTCGGTCAACTTTTGTAGTAGATCTCCTTTCTCCTTTCTCATTTTATGGAAATACCTGAAAACATTAAGGCATTAAGTTCAAAACTCGTTGAGCTTTTGAGTTGGTGTTTCGTCCAATACATCTTCCATATCGTCCACACATCTCATTGTCTTCCAACATTTTTGTCATTCAGACAGTTTTTTATCACCGACATAAATATCACCAGTTTTAAAACGCTGAAATCAATTGGAATGTGATAAAGCAGCAAAACCATCGGTTTCTAAAAGACTCTAACGGGCTTCCATAGCAGATATCGAAATTATATAGCAAATTAATCGAAAAGAGTATTTCATTCTAAGCCTTCCATGAGTAGTGTCTACTAAATAACTCAATCATACGATACTACAGACTATTTATTGTGGGAGAATGTCGAAACCATTTAATTTTACACCTAGTTTAGGTTGTTTAATACCTATATCTCTAGTTACATTAATACTTCGAACTTTCGCCAATTAAAATATATCCAAGCATCCAATATTTTATAAAATTCATTTTTAATCTCCCAAAATTTGTAACCAAAAATATTCATACATCTGAATAGAGTAAAATTTAATTATACCAATACTACTATTAGTATTACTGAACCAATGTAAATAAAAAATATGTCATGTTTTCCTCATTTATAATTAACAATATTATGACTTCAAATTTATGAGTTACTACTGACCAGTAAATATTTAGTTTTTTTATTGTTTAATTAAGTTGTAATATACAATCAATAACTAAATATTGTACTCAAGCATACCGTTAGTTGTATTAAGAATGTTTATTGCTTTATAAGATTAATAAACGACTTTCGAATAAGAACAAAATGTTCTCAAATTGTGCGATGATTTAGTATCAACATTAAGAAGTATAAAACGTAATTTAAAAAAGTATTTCTGTGTTTCCAAGCTGCTGTTTTTTTCTGTTTTTACGGCCTCAAAAGCCGTTTTTTTTAAGTTATAGCTTCGTCACCCATTATTTTTATATACTATAGTACTAAATTTTTTATTCGCTTCAATTTTTTTCCTTCTTGATCCTAAAAATAAATGTCCAATTTGATATATTTAAGTTTGACGTATTATTATCTCCTTATCACAGCGAAACTTTCAAAAAAATTAGAATTTTAAAAATTGTATTTTAGCTATAATCACGGACAACGCTACAACATTAGCAGTTGAAACATATTAAGGCAAAATACTGCATAATCAAACTAAGCGAAACTAAATCTGTCCAGCCAATTTAACATGTTAGAGTAAAAAACTAGTTAGAGTAAATTATCAAGTCGGCTGGTAATATTTTAAAAATAAAAGGCTAAATATCTAATAAAAAAGCAACTCTCAACAAACTGTTGATTATTACATTAATTTCTAAGCCTGTTTGGACTTATAGTATACGTACCAATGATTTTTCAACTGCTACTGGGTGCTTTACGTACTAGTACGTACTAAAAAGAAGAAACTACCAAAGTAGTAAAGAGCCATGAACATATCACGACAATATATTGAGTCTTCAAATATATTTTATTGTAAGATGAACAATATGTACCAAAAAGATAGGTCTAAATAATAATATAATAATAAACACACAATAGTACAAACATTAAGCTTTACAGTATAATATGTTATATTTAATTATAATTACAGTTAGATAAATATCGAAATGTTCCATGCCAATAATGTAAAATCCTTAAAAATGTAATATTAAACGCAAAATATTACATGTTATTGTCACTGTTGACGTATTTCAAGAATTCGAATAGATAACTATATTGTTACATGTATTTTTTTTATTTATTTCGCCAGACTTTAATAAAATATAGGAATGACACAAACAAAACGCTACAAAGGATTTGACATGCAATCATTCAAAAAACCATTCTTTAACAAATGCTTTACATTGTATTTTGACGTATTTTTTATTAAGATAAAATCAACACATGTTTGTGATTAAACTAAGCTACATGTTTATCAAATATTTCAGATATTATTCTGGAAAATCCAATTTATCTTATAGAGAATTAAAAATAAAAACTATTATCATGGTTAAAGAACATATTATTTATGATATTTAATGATATTATTTGCAATTAGGAGTATTGAACACTTCATTGCATTTTGTAGGTTGGGAACAAACCAGGAGGCTCCAAATCTTAGGTTTTTCAATTATATTTATTTTATAATTACAAGGTATATCAGTATATATATATATATATATATATATATATATATATATATATATATATACGACTGTCACGAAATATAAAAATTCCAAATGATTTAAAAAAAACGATTCGTTACTACAACACTCCAATTTACATCGTAAGGCATCTGATATATTACTTTAAAAAATTGTTAAACCTAACTTAAGACATGAAATTTAATAATTAGATTGATCAAGAATATATATAATCTCGAAAATGCGATTATACTCGGAAAGTACTTATTAGTCCTTATGTGAAAGTTTAAATTAATACAAGTATTAAGTATATTAGAATCAAACGGCGAGCTGTTCTTAGAAAGTTTAGCTGATAACTCTTCTTGTTTCAAGTTTATCTTCAAGATGTGAATAAATTTAAATTAGAAACTTTCGAATTTTGCAGGAGAGAAAGAAACATTTCTCGGGGATAAAGATTTTAGTTAATATGTCGTCTTTACGGATTATTTAATAAATGAGTCTATTTTTGTATCGTCAATATAATCAATTTCATCGTTTGAAAATTTCGAAATACCCAGTTTTAGTTGACATGTATATATAATTTATTATTTTTAAGACTATGTTTATAACAATAATAAACAAAATTACCAGTTCTATCGGAATTGTCGCACGTTTTTTATGACCACAACAACAATCCTTAAGAAAGGACAGAGTCCTTTATCTCATACACATTCGTATAAATTATTAAAGTGTCTTTTAGATAAGATAAACGTGTTCAACAAGAGTTAGTCCTACAATGAATAAAAAAAGACAAGCGACCAAAATCAGTCCTCAGGAAGACCTTGTCGGAGAAATCAAATCTCCTCTTTTATAGGCAGACCAGCTAGAGTACTTTGTTCAGATAGAACAGAATTACTCTAGAAACAATAAAATTTCACCACATATTATCCACATTGGAGCACCATTTTAGAGAGCATGTACGACATTATTGTAAGCAAGGGCAGGAACAAATGTACTTGAGTGCAGCTGAGGTCCAAGCCGATAGTTTTAACCCTTTACGTTTAAGAGAAAACTAAATTCACTAAAGTATATTGTTTTTAATAACGCCTTGGTACGCTCGTAAATAATAATATGGTTAATATTATCCTTTGCTATACACTCTAGACAAAATAATATTTCAGTTATGTGCTATGCATATTACAAATACAGATGTCTGCAACAAAATTTTAAATATTCTAATCGATAATCCATAACAATATCGTTCAACACTATCAGTGATCTAATCAGCGTACATAGTTTTCAAAAACCATTTAAATAGCACACATTTACATACCATCCAACATTTCTGATATAAATCGCATATTCTCTGATTGAGACATAAAGTTGACAATCAGATATGTACAGTACAACAAACAGAGATAACTGGGACCCATTTAAATGTTGATAAAGCCTAGATGCATATAAATCATAAGCCTTAACTAGATAAACCATAACCTAGAATCTCGAACTAGTATATTATAGAAACAGCATGTTAAAAGAGGATTACCAATAAATGAAAATTATAATACCAAAATTGGTCATAAATATTACAGTTTATTATATATCGATAAGAAAAATTGGAATAAATACCGTTCAACATTATTAACTTCAAGTGGAGACATTCTTTCAATTCAGATTCCTTGCTACCATCCAGATTCTCAATTGGTCACATCTGTTTCTAATGACCAGAGAGAACACAGCAAAGAAAATATTGAGTTCATAAATTATGTATAATTCAATTATGCTGAGCTTTCTGTGGAATGGGCGAGCTTTTTAAATAAAATTACGATTTTGTTATATCTATGTTTTGTCCTATATATGTTTTTGTTTTTGTTCATTTGTAATCATAATTGGATAATATTCAAAATATAAAATATAAACAATAGAATACTTCAACTGTTGAATAATTTAGCTGTTAGAATTATTTAAATTATAATAAATGTTCGTTTCATTTAGAATATAATTTATTTGCAGAAATAAGTGGTAACTGCAGAATAACAACGACAAAATATTACTAAGAATTTGAAAGATTTAATTCTACAATACACTATATCCCTACGGCTTTATGCTTCAGTAATTTAACTCTTCTAGAGAAACATCCAAAGGAAAGAACGTGTTTGTTGTCCTTCCAGCTCTTCGTTGGTTACGTAGTGACAAGCATTTATAATTACTCGTAGAGCTTTATTTTGGGTGCTTTGATTTTCTAGTTGGTTTCATGTTGCAGTGCAACCCCATATTTATACTTCATAGGTTCAAATTGACTTTACGATTGATTGATAAACCAATATCTTTGATATTAGCTCGTAGATAGTATCTTACACTGACAGGCACAGTTGCTTTTAAGCTTTATTTTTCAATCCTAGAGACTGTTGTAGATTCCATTTGCAGACCTTGTTGACTGCTACTTGTACTTTTCTACAGCCTTAAGCAGATTTATATATTTTACCCTGTTAACTGTATATGTTTCTATAAAGTACTGTTTCTTTTGTTGTTGAGATATCAGCAGTATAGAGCTGATACAGATAATGTTGAGAATATAAAGTTACATAATAATGATATAATAACACAAAATGATCAATATTGAGCATCAATTTCTCTTTTTAAACACAGCATTTGAACAAGGACAAACCCTCACTGTAAGAATTGCAGAACACTCAAAATATATTTTAATCAATCATCATATGCCGCAAAACGCTTTGTGAAAATGCCTACAGAAAAAATCATGATAATATTGTTGAAATGATAAATTCAAATTAATTTTTCCAAAGATAATTTCATTCATGTGGTAAAATAATTAACTTTCCCTATTTTGCTGCAATGAGATGACGTAGGCGTGTTTTTATAATATTATAATTTGTTATGATAGCTCAACAAAATATATGAATATTACCTAAGTAATTACCATTTTATGCTAAGATATGCACTGTTAGTTGGCTAAACTGTAAGTGTAGGTTTTCCCAAAAAGGATCATTTATATAACCGCTTGAATAACATGTAAATTAAATTCCATATCCGTATAATCTAACAGCTTCTCACAACTATACATGTCGTTTAATTAGCAACTCGTGGTTATTTGATATTGCGGCAAATTTGCTGTGGGTTGATATCTATTATCGTTAAAACATTCTCGTCACGTGACAAGAAATTTTAAATTATATACAAATATAGGTGTCTAACATTAGGATGTTGGAGATTTTTATATTTGTTTATTGTCATTTTTTAACAATTAATTGTTAACTGTTGCAGTATGTATTTAATAAAGAAATATATTAAATACAAATATAATTATATAAACATCTAGCATTTTCTCAATATTTATGCATTAATAAGTTGTGGAGCCACAATTTTTTTAACAGAACTGCAATATTTTACGTAAAATGTTCGTAGAGTTTATGAATAATTTCCGAGAGAACGTTGCTCCATTCTTGCCTCAACATCTGCCAATTGTACCAAATAATATTAAGATGGAAATTACTCCTCAATCTCTGGTACAAAACTCTACAAGACAGTTAAAATATGTTGAAATCTGTGGAGCTTTAACACAATGTATTTAATGAAGAACGTTGCTCCATTATTGTCTCAAAACCTCCGCCAAATGCATCAAATAATGTTAAGATGGAAATTACTCCTCGATCTCTACAAAACTCTACAAGACAGTTGAAATATGTTGAGAACTGTCGATTGTGCTGGGGCAGATCTTTAATGATATTCTGAAACTCCTCATACAGAGACTGAAAGACTGAACCTCCTGTGCTGTGTATATGGGTGCATTGTCATCTTGGAATATGGGCAATCTTTGGCAGCAATATGCTTATCATAGTAAGAACTTCATCATTGAGTATATGGAGATATTCGGCAGTAACACGTCTAGTGAGGTGAGTGGGAATAAGACATCATAACGTAGGAAGGAAGCATTTCAGATTGTATTCGTATTCACAAACTAAGCCCATAATTCACTGAAACATAACCTAAAATTCTTAGTGAGTAAATTGAGCAATACATACGCGTTGAAATTTTTGCACACAAGGAGTGTTGTCAACATACAACCAGATATATTATATTACATAGTGTTTCTATTATTCGGTATGTCTTGTATACCAAATCAAAATAGAATATCAGAAGTACAAAGAGTTTCCACACGCTTCTCTTTCACCAACTTACTGCAATGTTAAAATAAATTATATTTGATAATAATATTTCTGCTAAATTATTTTATTTAGATTAGAATTTTGCTGTATGTCAAAGCCAAACCAAATTAAAACTCACGAGTTGATATGGCAACATTGCGATGTCCTGAAGTCACAAATTAAGATTACGTATAAACCATAGTTCAATTTTTTTAAATTTCATTTTCAATACTTCTTTTTTGTTCTAACAAAGCTTCATATAAAATAATACATGTTGATCAATTCTGAAAAATACTAATAAAATATTCTTGGTGATCTAATAATCATTATTTGCATAGTATCGGTTAACAGAAGGGCTGCCGGATATACACGTAGCCTCAAGGGCGGTTCTAAATGGAATCCCAAGTAAGTACAATAGCTAATAACTGACTAAATCTATGTATATTATTATAATATAACCTAATACTAAATAAAAATAAACGTTGAAAATACCGAGAATGTTTCTGATTTCAATTAAAATGATATCTTAAATACTTGTGTGCTTATTTCCCTTTAATTAATATGACCGTAAAATGTAAGGCATTCCTAATAATAAAATAGGATGGGATGGGTGGATGAACGGAGACTTCAATCAATATCCCAAACACAATCAATACCAATTTTCTTTTATATAAACTGAAGAATGTTGTTATAAGGTAAGCATTTAAATAATTCAATAAAACCTGGAAAGCCATGTGTTTATTTTTCTTTGGATACGAAAACTGTATGGCACATTTTTAAAAATAATATTTTTGTAAACACAATGCTAAAATACTTGTTACTGAAATAAAAAAAAATAAAAACATAATTCCGAAACATTTGTAAACCCTATAACTTACATAGCTATTAAACAAAATATATTGGGTTTGAGAAAATATCTTTATTCGGATTTTTCAAAAAGCCTATATTCATATTGTTTTTAAATGCTAATCGATGGTGTCCTTCTATTTTAATATATGGCATTTGAAGGTTTCTGACATTTATGGCGTATCATTCCACTAGCAGAATTTTAGTAATTAAGTTACAAATGCTTTCGTATCCACCACATACGACAATAGTAATGATTTTACATTTTAAAGCCTGAAAAATACCTGACCGAAAAAAACTATTCGGCCACCAAAAACTACATAAATGGTAAACAGGTTAGACAAAGAGGTCTGTTTTCTAATAGATAAGAGCCCTCAGATTCATTTTGTATCGCCGATCAACCAGTCGCCTCTTCTTTTTACATACACTTCCACATTCTTTACTACATATATTATTTACTACATACATTTATTATAACGTAAAAGATGTTAAAGTGGTATAAACTGTTTATTCAGTCAAAATATATTATCGTGTTGTTGATTCTTAAATTTTTTAATAAATGAAACAATTGAACTAGCACTTCACATATTTTAAAAAATTATATGAAAGAGTTGGAAAAATAGTATCAAATTGAAAGCAACACATTTTTTAACACATAAGACCAAGGAATTATCATCCGACGTTCTCTTGCAAATAAAATAAAATAAATTGATACGTAAAATAACATCACCCCGTATAATAAAACCTGGTTCCAATCGATTGAATTTCACAATCAAGGAGGTCGTTTTCCAAGTTTGATGAAGGCAAGTTACTGCAATCCGCCTTGGTTTCTCAAGCCAGTCTCTGAATTGAAAGGTTCTATTCAAATTCCAGTAAATTACGTTAGTCCACAATAATTTCAGTCATTTCTTTCTTCAGGATGACAGAAATCGATAAACAAAAATGTTTCTTGATTGGAATAGTTTAAAGCTAGAGATCACTAAACACCTTCAATCCACCTTCGATGTCTTTACGGCTTGAACTTTGATACCTTTGCATAAACTTCACTTAACTACACCAAGAAATTAATCGAACAATTTTGAAAACTTGTTCTTTTTTATAATATTTGTATGAAAGCTATTTTTCAGAACCATCGGTAAATAATTTTAAAAAAACAAGTAAAAATTACACAGATTCACTTTGTATCGTCAATCAACCAGTCGCTCCTTCTTTTTACATACACGTCCACATTCTTTACTACATATATTATTTACTACATACATTTATTATAATGTAAAAGATGTTAAAGTGGTATAAACCGTTTATTCAGTCAAAATATATTATTGTGTTGTAGATTTTTAAATTTTTTAATAAACGAAACAATTGAACTAGCACTTCACATATTTTGAAAAATTAATGAAAGAGTTGGAAGAATAGTATCAAATTGGAAGCAACACATTTTTTAACACATAAGACCAAGGAATTATCATCCGACGTTCTCTTGCAAATTAAATAAAATAAATTGATACTTAAAATAACATCACACAGTATAATAAAACCTGGTTCCAATCGATTTACTTTCACGATCAAGCTGGTCGTTTTCCAAGTTTGATGAAGGCAAGTTACTGCAATCCGCCTTGGTTTCTCAAGCCAGTCTCTGAATTGAAAGATTCTATACAAATTCCATTAAATTACGTTAGTCCACAACAATTTCAGTCATTTCTTTCTTCAGGATGACAGAAATCGATAAACTAAAATGTTTCTTGATTGGAATAGTTTAAAGCTAGAGATCATTGAACACCTTCAATCCACCTTCGATGTCTTTACGGCTTGAACTTTGATACCTTTGCATAAACTTCACTTAACTACACCAAGAAATTAATCGAACAATTTTGACAACATGTTCTTTTTTATAATATTTGTATGAAAGCTATTTCTCAGAACCATCGGTAAATAATTTTAAAAAAACAAGTAAAAATTACACAGATTCACTTTGTATCGTCGATCAACCAGTCGTCCCTTCTTTTTACATACACTTCCACATTCTTTACTAGATAATTATTTACTACATACATTTATTATAATGTAAAACATGTTAAAGTGGTATACACCGTTTATTCAGTCAAAATATATTATTACGTTGTAGATTTTTAAATTTTTTAATAAACAAAACAATTAAACTAGCACTTCACATACTTTGAACAATTATATGAAAGAGTTGGAAAAATAGTATCAAATTGAAAGCAACACATTTTTTAACACATAAGACCAAGGAATTATCGTCCGACATTCTCTTGCAAATTAAATAAAATAAATTGATACGTAAAATAACATCACACAGTATAATAAAACCTGGTTTCAATCGATTTACTTTCACAATCAAGCTGGTCGTTATCTCTTTTATTGAATGGAAAGCTAGAAATACTTGATATCAAAAATCAGGAATGAAACGGTTTGGTTTCATTCACCCCCTTTTTCAGGTCATTTACTTGAAGTTTTGACGTCTCGAAGCCCCCGATAACAATGGCGAGAGATGAGGTAAGAAAAACTCGAGTTTGAACGTTGTTTTAAAGTTTATTCTTGATACTTAAAGACCTTGGCTGTAATGAGGACCTTTCGTTCTTATGTATTTAGATGATAATAAAAAAATTGTTATACAATTTAACACTAATTAATGAAGAAACTTTATATTACATTTTTTTAGAATTACGGAAAACAAGTCTACTTCATTTTGATAATCCAAGTCATTTATTTCGATCAGTTTGGTACAGTGTTAAGACAATAATATCAAAAAAATATAGAAATTATAAACAGAAATTGACGACTAATTCTGAGTAAAAATATGGAACCCAAATAAGGGTTCGCAACAAAAGTAAACTTATTCCGTGTCTTGCGTGTTTAACGTATGAAATATTGGAGTTGGTCTGATAACTAAACTCCCAAAATTGATGACATTTGGTATTTAAAATTACGCCAAATTTTTAAATTAATTATCGCCCTGTAGTTAAAATTCGACGACAATATATTAAGTTAATAATGTTAATCATAACAGAGTAAAGGGAATAATTTAAAAACGATTTCAATAAAACTTGTTTGCAAAATATAAAACAGTGAATCAACATAATTAATAATATTATCAATAATATTACTATCTATTAACTATAATTAATTAAAATAATAAATGTATGTATATTAAAACATATTAAAACAAGCATATCACAAATAAACTCACTAACCTTTTTTAAAAGGCATTTAACTAAATCTAATATCCATTATGCTTGAATAATGAACAAAGAAATCATAAGCTCAAATTAGTACAACACTGAACATTATAACAAAGTATTATAAATTAGATTATTTTTAGAACTGTAACAACTTCAGAGCATCAAATATATGTTAGGTAGACGTGATCTCTCTTTACTTTTATGTTACGACCATAAATTTGGAATAATTAAGTAAGTAATACTTGTTTGTATATTAAAACAGGGAAACAGCAATACCTTGTTATCTAATGATAATGACATGGATTTGCGCCATATGGGCCAATACATTTGATATAATTTGAAGTCCAAGTTGTTTTCGTTTAGAGAGTATGTGCTTCTTCCAGGTTAGGAGTGGATCTAGATGCATACTAATATATTTAACATGCTCTGCTAGGGGAGTTGACGATGATTGATATTCACTGGCGGACATGTTCTTCTACACAGGGTAAACATTACATGGGTGGATTTTGTTTTATTGGCTTTAATGCGCCATGTCTTGAACCATAATTGTATTTGCTCCAGGTGGGATTGTAGGTTTATTGATGATGTGACTCGATCTTCATGGGATACTAAGATTGCTGTGTCGTCTGCGTATGTTGCCAGAGTAGTTATTTTTGTAGTGGGCAGATCGGCCGTATACAGAAGATACAGTACTGGACCCAGTACACTACCTTATGGAACTCCTGAATATATGGGATTGAATTCAGTATGTTTATCGCCTTTTTCTATTATATAGTTTAGCTTATTTATGTATAATTTCTCAAAACTTTCGAGATTATCGGTAAAAAAACTTATAGGCCGGTAGGAGGTCACATCTTCTGGTATTTTTCCTGGTTTAAGAATCATTAATATTTAAGCTACTTTCCAGACACTAGGGAAGTAATTAATTCGTAGCATAGCGTTAAATATAAATGTTAATGGTTTTATACCCTTTTCTGATAGTTATTTTAAAATTTCGATCGATAAATTTCGATCCATAAATTCCGGCGTATCGGCAATGCGGTTTTCAGAAATTGCATGTGGATCTATCGGGCATTTTGCTGTTAATCTTGAAAAAATTCTACGAGCCCCTAAATAATCCTAATGATTACCTGAGATTATAATTGATACGTTTGGGTTCTATATTAGAATTGGTGCTTCAGTAGCCATATTCACCATATATAGCACTTTCGGAATAACAACTATATCAATTCATATCACATGGTTTGACTGAACAGTTCTCATAGAACAGAACACGTGGTCAGTTATGAAACACTCTTCCATAGAGGCTCTATTTTTCCGCCTCTAAATTCGAATGTTACCAGTACGATAGGAAAATGTAAGAGTTAGTAACCCTGTAAAAAAAATACCAAAAATTATAGTTTTCATAATTCAATTTTATAGTTATTATACTCACTTATACTATTTTTTCACTTTGTTTAGTTTTGGTAGTTTTAACATTGTCTGTGGCCAAAACTAGGGAAATATTCCCTGAGCGTTTTGCTATCTTCTCGACATAAAGATTTGTTTAGTTTTATAATGTAAAGCCTAACGATAAAGTATATTGCACCGTTATTGGCAAAGGAGTATTCAATTCATCAACATTTAATACTACTAATTAAGATAAGATGTTGCTTTGCCATCAAAATTTCCTTTAAACATTTCTTATTTAATTGTGTACATAGATGTAACAAAGAAATTCGAATACGGGACATTGGGCCACCCATTACAAGACAGCAATAAAAGGACAACAATAGTTCATGGAAGAAGGTAGAATTAAACTTTCTACCATATATTTTACCACTAAAGTTAATACCAAGTTGGTAGACTGTATTTTTTTCAATTCTGGTCCAACTAACAATTTATACCCATATGTTGCGAAGATAAAACCTATTTTTCTCTTTGGTCCGTTCCCAGTCCGTACACTGTCAGATTTTTGACAAGAACAACACAACTATTACGATTATTAGATCAATCATTTGTTATTTCAGTCCGAACGGACTTTTTTTAACATGAAAGCGCCTAACAATTCCCTCGCTTGCCTTGTTATCGACGTCGTTTGATTTTTGTTACGTATATTAACCGAGTAATTCCGTTATACCGAGTGTTTGTGTCGATTTCGATATTATTAACGTTATATTTTAGTATCCATATTTCGAGGAAAATGTTATTACGGCAGTTTTGTGAATTAATTTTGAAAGAATAACATCACATCAGATGGCTGTGTTTGCATTGTGTAAACAAGATTGTTCAGAATGAAATCCGTTTAAATAAATGGTGATTTTAAGTTATGATGATGGATTTGTGGCTTCGAAATAATACGTAGAATAAAACACATCAAACAATTTCTAGAAACAGTCAATGACAATGTTGTCATTTTCATTGTAAATAGCATATTGGGGTAAACAGCGGATATTCTTAATGAATTAAGTCCTCGTGACCAATTATGCGTACATACCAATTTTAGATGTATGTGATGATTTAAAGGTTGTTTGGACTACATTGTTTTGACTATAGCGAAGTTTCACGAAATATTGTCGTTTTCACTACCTGACACCAAAAACCATAATAGTGTTAAATATTGGTCAAAAATACCGATTTCTTTATGGTATATCAAACATTAACCATGAACCTCTTATTCCACAAGAAAATATGGTTCTTTCATCTTTACGTAACATATAAAACTTAGTTTAATGAAAAATGTTGTTTAACGTCATGGATAGAAATGGTAAGGATTTTTGTATTTAAAATCACTTTCCTCTAAATTAAGTGATTCTAAATTAGGAGAAGACATTTTTGTTTACCTCCAAATATGAAAACATAAAAAATACATATTTATCTTAATACAAACTATATTTAAATTATGATATTTAAAAAATGCCCTTTTATTTAATATTATAGAACTAAGACAAATTGTGTTATTAATAACAATATATTTATCTAAACATTACTTGTTTAAAATAATTCAATATTTCTTAATAACATGCAATGTATTCGTGACTAAATTAGTTTAATTTTAGTCATTAAACATTAGACCTGTTATATGTATGTCTCTTACAATTACCAGCAAGCCGGTCGAGTCATTTTCGAACAAATAAAAAAGGATAATTAAACTACGAATACAATGGTCTTACGTATGATGAGATATTACCACCCGCATCCAAATAGTTTCTTTTGTAAACTATAGCGATTAAGCCAAATGAGATTAGAAGCACGTCTTCTAATTTCTGTTGAATTGAGCAAGTTTAAGGACGTACCAAATGGGAATAATTTCGAAGTAGACATTTCCTGAATATTTTACACATGTTTTAGCGCTAAAAGTTCGGACTATGGGTTTCTTTTTGTATAAATAAATCTGATCGACTGTAATTTTTTATCGTATAGTTGAAGCAGGTTTTCACTACTTGCGTTTAAATATATTTCGATATGTTTATTAAGCAAATTATATTAACGTCCCACTATTATTCGACTTGACCCCTTAAACCGGACCTAGAACCTTTGGCGATATGTAGAAATGACGGGTAGCATGTGCCAGAGGAAATAAAAATCATATCACAAATAATACTATAACTGAATACTAAGTAAAATAGTACAGAAAATTGTGGCATAGAGAAAATTCATACAATTACACTCGAGATAGGATTCCGAGTTTGGATTCACTTGAGTATTTTAATCATCATTGACTCTTATTATTTAATAATCATATAATTACCAGACATGTGAGGCGTGGTTTGAAAATGGTAATTTCGATGTGTAAAATAAAGAACGTTCCGGTGGATCTAAAAAAGTTGAGGATGCGCAAGGGTTATTAAATGAAAACGCAACTCAAGCTTAACTTAATAAATAATAACAACTTAATTTGCACTAGCTAAAAGGGAGTCAGTAACAAAGTTCGATAAACAATGATTAAGAATAGAGAGAACACTTGATCTCTATAAGCGAGAGCTTGTCCAAAAAACATAAAACTATTCAATCTCTTTAGGTGGCACATTAGATAGCTTATGGGATATCCTATAGAACAACATATCAGAGCTGCTGTGGAGGCACTGGTAACAATCAATTCCAATGCGCGTTACAGATACATAAATTGTTGGTTTAAAACAGATATAATATTCTTAGCCCAGGATAAAAAGAAACCTCGCCTAGAGTTCGAAGCCTTTAAGACCTCAATAAACTACATTAAATACATGTAAACAAAAAATAACAGCACAATTAGTAACTAACGGAATAAGAGAAATAAAAAGGGAACATTGCGAACAATCGTATCAGGGAACTGGCAAATGTTCAGAGCTGTAAAGCGATAGGTAAATAAAACAATCCCCAGGACTGTGCAACATCATCAATTAATTTCTAAAGTGTCGGGGAGCAAGCTAGCAACTTGCTACGCTATACAATCAGATACATAAAAAAATAATAATACCAAAAAGATAGAAAAAGAGAAAGAGACTGAAAGTGTCAATATTGAAATATCAATCTTTAAAACAAAATGCATGGTTATTTTCTATTTACCTAGGAACAACAATATGACCTTATGGGATATCTCAAAAATAACATGAGAAACAAAATCAATGAGTCAGCTAGATTAATTCTTAATGCGCGTGTCTAATTCTTTATGTTGGTTATTCTCTCCAAACCCAATGTTTTAAGGATAAATAAATACATGTTAACAACAACCAAAGTAAGAATATCAGAAGCCTGCATAGTGTCAGTCGCGACATACACAGCTGAAGCATTAACTGATACAGTCGAAACAAAAAGGAAGCCAAGCTCCAACGATATGACTTGTTTAAGAATAATTAAGGGAAGTATATTAAGAGGCCTAAGAAGGAACAGAGATATTAGTCAAAAATTCAACATAGCAAACGTGTTAAGATGGAAACAAATACACCTTCAGAATGGAAGGCAACGCGGAGACGAAAATAGCGAGAGATCGCAATCCATTAGCCGGATGAACCCCAAAGAGGTGGAAGGCCAGTTGGTCATCAGCGTCACAAGAAAAACAAGCTACTTAGTCAAAATATGAGCTATACAAGTCTCCAGGCTTTCGAAAAATAAATAATATATATATATATATATATATATATATATATATATATATATATATATATATATATATATATAGAAATAACATAGAATAGAAAAAGAAGTTGGATGAATTACTATAGTATATAGAGAAGATTAGAGGTTGCTTTAAGACTTTTAATATTGAATAATTCTCTTGATCCTATTAAAATTTTAAAATAAAATATTTATTACAAGATTCAATAAAATCATTGTATTGAAAGCTGGTCGCATAAGATTACATAATAAAATACAACCAAAACGAATTTATAATTATTTTAATAGATATTTAATAAACCATTTTTTTATTTTAAACATTTACATAGGTCCTGAATAAAGGAATAAAATAAGGAACAGTGAATAAGAAGTATTGGAAAAAATTCTAATTTATCTTTACATAATTTGTAATGCGGCCAGGGAAGAAATAACTTCCAGTAATATTATCTACAGAAAAGACAGGTACCACAAAAGGCTTTTTAAGAAACACGTTCTACATAAAGCGATTTCTTGAATAAAATTGGGAACTTTGAAATGATAAGGAAAATTTCGTTCGATGTATCTTTTCGTATCCTTGATGCTTTTTAAATTTTCTTGTTTTCTTTTGATACCAAGAAAACAATAGATATTGATCCGATTATTAAGTAAATTAACGTAAATTCAATTATAATTGCAGTATACCTACAATAGAAATCTAAAATCGAGCCCGAAGGATTCTCAATTAGTATTATGACGTCTAGGATTGGAATACAAAGGATCTGCTTTATAGTATTCGATAACCAATTACCGTTAACCCACTACTAGCATCCACCACTATTTTCAAACAAACACTAACAGCTTTAGTTAAGTTCAAATTAAGATTCCAATTGAGATTTTCTTAAAATATAAAAAGCTAGAGTAAAATTCTCATTAAAAACATGGATTATGTGAATATGGAGTAGGTATTTTAGAACAATTTTAAGCGATTCAGTTCTTGAATATCCAGTGTTATTGTTTTTAAATAATTTGTCACCTTTTAAATGCTTGCTCACTAACTAACTAACTAGTTTACATTTAAATGTAAACTCACAGCCAGAATTTAACAATATATGCATTCCTTTTAATTATATTTAAAGTAATCAATTACCATCTATAGGTTATAACAGGAACTATTCATTCACAATATATTAGGCATTTGCATGTATTATGATCATGTTTGCATTTTAAGATGGTACAATTCTGGGGACAATTGATACAACATCTATTAATAAAAATATTTTCTGTTGCTGGTCTCTGCTGTTCTTTTTAACAATATGTGGTTTAATTTGCCCAATTGACTTCAATAGGCTTCTGTATAGATAGTTTCATACGGCAGTAGCTAGTACTACTATTAGTAGCTCCTAATACAATATACCTTGCTGATCCCCCATAAACAGAGAAATAACTTCACAGTCATGAATATTTTGCTTCTGTGTCGATATGGATAACTCTCATTTATTATCTTAGTAGACCCGCATTTCATTACCTATCGCAATATGCCAAAGAGAGCTCTTGTTTTTTTGCCTGGCAAGCAGTGAGGCCAAAATTCGTGTGGTTTCCATTCTCCCTCGTTTAGCATATTTCTCGTCGCATGTGAATGTCTAGAAATAGTTGACTGAACTGCGAAGCTGTTTGAAATTGGAATTCAATATCTTCGAGCATTCATTACTCCAAACAGTTCTTGGTAGTTGACATCAAAATCGTCATACTTAAATCCTAGAAATCAAAATGGACAATGAAGATATAACGAGACAGCATAATAATGGATTTCTAAAAGTGTTTGATGTTCTTAGGCAGCAGATTTCTTGAAATCAAACAACAAATATAATGAATGTCGAAAATGCTATTCTGAGCGTTCTATAATTATCGTCAGTATACACCAATAACTCTATAAAACCAAATAATAAACCGTTGTTTTCCTAAAGAAATGCCAAAACTATCAAATTTACTTGGTGTCTATTTTTAGACTTCGAATCTTTCACGAAATAACATCGCTGATCAACCTACCTGGAATCCTTTATTCTACGAAGGTCAAACAACACAGGACCTCAAGAGATTAACAAAAGAGTTTGCCCATGCAGGAGTATAAGAAAATGATTGTTAATGAATAATGATACGGCCGACGACTTAAGTATAATGCAAGGTCAGGAGACAGACTATTTAAAATATGGCCGTAAACATATTTATTTAATAAACTAGTAATTTATCTCCCACTTATAGCAAGATTAATTATATTTTCTCTGTCCTCGATGAACAAAATGTATCAATTGTTTATATTTTACCAATTCCTACCAGAGAAAATATGCCATCAATTCTTCTTATTAAAATATCTTATAGTTGTGAATATTGATAATATTCCGATTCTATTAATACAATTTGATTTATTTTTCCATGTTTATTTCACCTTGTTGAATTTAATTTCTCTCGATATCACTTTATTTACATCTTACATTTTCCTAGTCTTGAAACACAACATCAGGACAAACTGCTAGGTACCCAAATGAATATATAATTTTAGATTGCAAGCAATTTTGCTGTTTTATGTGTCATACTATAGCGACTTACGCGAATGGTAACAATCCACACTATATTCAAAATATGAAGGTTGTGTCATTGGTTTACTCAGTCAAAGGTTAAGGTACTGTCATTGACAGATATAGATCCCAGAAAGTAATCTTCTTGATATTCTGTTTTTTTTTACCTCTAACAAAGATGTAATGCAGCTCAGCCCGTATAATGTTTTTGATGATAAGTGAATGGCGTTATAAGCTGGCTCGTTTTTGTTTCTAAAGTATCCCAGTTACATATTAACCTCATCCTAATCGACTAATCGTTAAAGAACTTAATTAAATTAATTAAAATATCAAGGTCGACCAACATATTTTATTTCGCGACATCGTTATGGCACTAAACATAACCATCATAAAATAGTTTTAAGCCATTTATATAAAATCGGGTACCAAAAGAAAGTGAATACTTGTATAAAGTGAAAATGAATTAGTTTCAATGTTGTTGAAACGAATACAAATCGAGTCATTCTTGAAACGAATAGTTAAGGCCTTGAAGCCCTGAAAAATTTCACAAGCAGTTCAATATCCTTGGTAGACGCCTAGAATGTTTAAGTTAAATGATTTTAGAAAGAAATGGTTCATCATAAGCTTCTCAAATCTGACCAAACCACTAATATTACAGGTTCGTCCATCGATCGATGGACGAACCTAATATTACTGAGACAAACGATTAAAACATAATTAGAATTAATCAATAGAGCAAGCCTTGTACTCAAACAGCACAACGCTAGACCACACAAACCTTCATTGGCTCTAACTACATAATAAATTACTGCTGCTTAAACTCATTACGAAACAACAAGTTTTATTATCTGCATAAGAATATTCTTAGTATTAATGGATTGTTTAGAAAAAATGTGTTTTAAAACCGAGCTACAGCTGAAATTATAGCACTTTACATGCCACTATTTAATTAAGTCTTGCTATACATATGAACCGAAACACGGACTGAAAATTCAATTATATTTGTCATCAATCAACGTCGTCTTATCGAATCACAAATCTTAGTGTAAAGTTGAGCGTACTATGTTTCCCAGCTATGCGTATTTTCTCATTCCTGACTTACGTGAAACTAAAATTGGAATAATAAGAATGACGGTATAAAACTAAATGCACGTCTACCAGATATAAGGAAAGAATATATAAGAACCAATCATATTATTAAATATATATTTTATTAAAATATTTATTATTTAAAAAGGATTTTTTTAAAATTATTTAATTATTATATTGTTATTAGGCGTTTCCGCCTTTATGATAACTTAAATCTAGGTATATAACTAGGAGGACCCGTCGGCCCTATCTCAGTATCTGGTGGAATAATGTTTATATATGTCACTGCTATATTTTTGATGATATGCACCTCACTACACAACACTACACATGATGAGATGGTTTGATTCTTTTGAGTCTGTGTCTTATTCTGGTGATATCCAAAAGCTATAATATTTCAATATTCTAATGAGAATGGAGTCTTTCCTCATGCTCCTTGCAATTCTCTTGATTTCTTGACTGACTGTGGGTATCTGAAGGTCTCGATGTAGGTAATTAGTCTTATAGTATTTGGGTGTGCTCACAATACCTCTCAGGACATTGTTCTAAAAAATTTGTTTTTTAATTATGTTACTCCTTGCAGAACATCCCCATAATTGAACTCCGTATGTCCATATAGGTTTCAGTATTTGCTTATGTAATAGCAATTTATCATGTACTTTTAATTGCGATTTTCTTCCAATTAGTCAGTACATTTTCCTATATTTCAATTCCAGTTCCGTTCTTTTCTTCTTTATATGTTCCTTCCAGCGAAGTTTTGCATCTAGATTCATTCCGAGATATTTAGCATTGTTACTATAGGGAATGATAGTATTATTTAATGTTATTGTTGCTTGTACGGTTTTTTATAGGTGTTTGTTAAAATGTTATTGTTAGATTTTTCTTTAACGCCGCATTTGTGACACAAATGTTGCACTTTTGTATCGTTTCACTGACCGTCTCTCCGAACTGGTCTTTACTCTGTGAAAGTCAAACGTCGACTACTAAGAAAAAAGATGTATCGACGAAACAATGCTAATTTCTAAGCGTTATAGTGGAAAGAGGCTGGGGGTATTATCAATGAATTACATGGAAAATTATCTCATATGAATGTTCTACGAATTGCTATAAATGGAAGCTATATTAAGATACGAAAAAGCTATATTATATAGACCATCTTATGAATAGAGGTGCTATTACTGCACTTTTGTATCGATTTAGTCACATCAATAATTCACAAACTGGCATTACTATCATCCTCTTCTAAACGCTGTGACTAACAATGACTCATGATTAAATTTCATTTAAATTTTGATACAATGAGAGGTCATAGCACTTAAATTATTTTTCCATAAATACCTTTTTAACTAACTATACTCAGTGAAGTGAACCAGGAGATATTTAAACTACTTAACCACATCTTCGACTAGCAAAATGCGAATGATTTATGCAATTGCCTTGATGTGTCTTAATGTGGAAGGCATACAACCCCAATCTGAGAGATTATTATATATTCCAAGAACCTTGTCCCATCAATGGATGTAAAAATGGTCCCAATAAAACTCATAATCAATCAGAGGATCTTTTCATGTAATAATATAAAGAAAAGGAACATTATACAATAAATATAAATGCTCACTAACACAATAATCTAGGAATTATGCACGTAAATACATTTTTTGTACTTCGATATGGAATTGTATCCCTATAAGAATCAACAAATTGAAGTACTTATGCCAAAGGAAACTAAATATTGCCTAAGTATTTCAATATATGGATATTTTAAAAAATATCGATATATCGATTTAGATATTTTAGGAAAATATCGATATATAGGCGCAAAAAATGTCGATGTTAAACCAAGCAAAATTCACTTGATGACCACCGCGGAGAAATCCCAAAACAAAAGTTCGATACTCGTTTTTAACATCGATATATTACTTTACAACTAAAAGCCCAATACTCTCATTTACAAAAATCGATACTCCATTGAAAGAATATCGACATATTGAACAAAAAAATATGGGCGAAATTTTCAGCATCTCTAAATGAGACCACCAAGAACATTATATTGATAACTTTCTAAATTATAAGCGCATTAAAAAATAATATATTTATTAGCATAGCGAACAATCGACTGAAAACGACTATCGACCAGTAGTAATTAACTCCTTTTGCTATCGCTTGTTTCAGTGGCGTACTTTCAGTTACTATTTTCGAACCCACCAGTTTCATTCGACTGATTTTTAACATGCCGAATTTATGCTTACATAGGTTTATAATGTAACATATTTGGTTTTATGTTTTGATTGTAGTATGATTGTAAATAACAATATATTGCACACTATCAGCTTTTTGGAACTCTATTATTCAACATTTTTCTTATAGAATTAACTTAAAAAGAACTACATTTAAATTGCGAAACAACAAAATAATATTTGGCGCATTTATGTTATCTTGGTGACTATTCGGTCTTTTTTAGGTTGACTTTTTCGATTTTCTAAATCTCTCGATATTTGTTCAGTCCTTTAAAATGTTAAATCTTCTTTAATTCAAATTTCAACGAATAATCATATTCCTAATAATTAAATATGTTTTTTATTAACGACAAATAAAATTATTATTGTATTTAAAAATGGTGCGATGGTTAAATATTTGATAAATATTGATTTAGAAAATACTATACAAATATGTTATTACTTCTTTCCTCTCTACAGTCAAGTCAAATATATAAAATATAAAATAATTTTACATAATTCATAAGGAAACCGTTGTTTTGAAGGTAATTAATTACTGCAATTATCTATTTTCAAAGTGAATCAGTATATACAGGTGCTTATCAGAAAACGCTCAATACATATTTTTGATGACATTCACTACCTTTTTATTATTTTCAAAAATAGGTTAGTATATTTTAGAGCCTCCTTTTTACCAACTAGAGTTTATTTGAACTGGACGTACTGTTTAACGTGGGCTCTGAACCATGGTCCATTAAGCCTACTGATGACATTAATTTTCTTGTCAGATTTTGCACTCTCGCCTAAGAACAATCACAAATGTTAAACAATATCAAACATACATTTACGAACGTGCCCCAGTGGGATTCGAACCCACAACTCCCTCAGGAGCCATGCCAACCAAGTCGGCTTGAACGCATCTGCTGCCGAAAGCCATTAAAAACTTCCAAAAACTATTGGTAATGATAGATCATCTAATTGTCGATTTTTTTCCTTAAAAGTGGCGAACAAATTGAATGGCGTAATGGCGCAAAAAAGTATATTGAAAAACCATTTTCTTGTGTGATAATATTTGGCCACATGTTACAAGAGTTTTGAACGTAATCAACAAAGAGTTCCACTTTTTCAGATCGATGTAGCTTATCTGGATTGACATACGGTTTCGAAATGTTATTAATCGAATAATTAAAAATTATTATAAAACACATATTGAATTATATATAGCATCGATTTTTTTCAATAAATTAAAAATATTATCATAATGCACGTATTAATATAATAAACATCAGCAATTTTCCAAGACAAGAGTAGTGATTAAGTTATTCGATAAAAAAACTACAAAAAAAAATTAGAAATTGCAGTAAAACTGTTCTGTTTCTAGCCAACAGAAATCCCTGTTATGCTATGAATGTTATTACAATATTAAATATTCTATAACGGTAGTTTATTATTTATCCTACTTATGTTTGCTAGATTTAGAAATTTCCTTTCGAAAATTTCAATAATGCTCGGAGTTTTCAATTATATAAATATGTGATTTAGGGTGGTATTTTAGTATTTCTATGGTAGGTAGGTTTAGTTCATTTTGTCATCTCTAGGAAAATAACGAAAGATGGAATAGTCGGATATAATTAAATTGTATGCATTCTAAGCAAACAATATTATCATATCCGAATAAATAGTGTTTATTCAATTATACCTCTAGGTACCAATATTATTTGCCTATATTATACCAGCGTCAATTAGCAACAATATTTTCGGTTTCATAATAGTAAGAGATTTAAACAGAACCACAGAGGATAGTATTAAATCACCACAAAATTATATACGGAAAATTCAATTATTTAAGTAATTTCAAAACATCCTAATGGAATGTAGGATATCATAAGGCAAATATTAACCTATTAAGATTAAACCTAGATAAAATGAAATATATTGGTGTTCTATTTTTAACTCGCATTTTTTTATGAACTAAAGATAGGTTACATGTTTTCTTTACAACTATAACCAATCACTATTTATTATAAGAGAACTGTATTTGAATTAAAATGCAGTCATCAATATATCTTTTTCTGCAAGGGTGGGTTAATGCTGTGATACTACTGAATACTCATTTTAATTGAAAAAGTTTTAGTAAGTATTTATATGTATTTTTATACAGCTACCAAACCAACCTGATTGCAACCTGTGACTGACTAGTTGAAATTACCGCTAACACATAAACATGTGATTGCTTCGGTCAAATTGAACTAGCGCAATGATTTTTGAAGTTTGTTGTTTTAAGTATTTAAAGCCCTTGTGAACGCCATGAAATAAAAGGAAATTGTTTTATGTTGTGCATATTGTCTCTGTTACATTAATTATTACTAAATAATTAATATAAAAGGTGATTACAACATATCCTGATAGTGAAAAGTGTAGAGTACCTAGGTGCAAAAGTACTAAAGAAATAATATATCATAGAATTGATAGATAACATGTAGCCTGAAAAGTCTCGGGTCTAACTCATAGATGGCGCTAGGTTTATAGCATTCACCGCATTTTCAATTAGTAGTAAACTTCAAAAGAAAGCGGTTAAAATTTCTATGATGATGATATTCAGAGATGAGAAATGATATTCTACTCAAAAGTAAGACAGTTATTGTGCTAATAGTGATACTACTTTTGTCATTTTCAAAACAATGGATCAAAATCAATACCTTATTTTAATTTTACAATGCATCTTGACAAGAAAAAATAATGTTAGTGAAGCAAGGGATTGAAAAGTGTCATAAGGACTCCACTCCGTCAGAAACAACAATTAAACATTGGTTGGCTAGAAAATTTACAAAAATCCTGTATATACTAAAATCCTATAAAAAATATTTTATAACGATATCCAAAGAATGTTTTGGTTTTACATTACATGAGCATTTGACTATGAGAACGCCCTGTTCAAAGTCTGATTCTGATTCTGGATAGTGTTTGGCCATGTTTAAATGCAACAAACCGGATTTTTCGCGATGATATGTGGCAATGGATGAGACAGGGATCCCTCACTTCACTCTGGAATCGAAAGTATCTTCATTTGAGTGGACTTCGATTGGTAACTACAAAGTGGAATGTGTGGTTCTTGATGGAAATTACGTCGACGATGCTTACGAAAATGAAACGACGTTTTATTTGTTACGCCCGGGACTTTTCAGGCCCTGTTACATGACATAGTGTATATCTATAGCAATATTAGAAGTTGTTTGATAGTACTGAATCCCATAGCTAATTTAATGACAAGCACTCTTTATCCTCAACATATAAATTACCAACTCGAAATTAGGTTAAAAAAATATATATCTATATATAACAATAAATGTTGGTTATACAATTCTTATCCCCTATATAGCTACCCAATATACATTATATACATGATATTTAATGTTACTTATATATTATGTGATTCAGTAATTGAAATGTTTCAAAAATATTTATGGAATTCCATGTTGCTGCCCCAATAAACGTAATAGTTCAAATATACGTAAATGTTCGTATTCGAGCGAAATGCGTTTCTCTAATTCAGAACTCGCAAATGGGATAGAAAATTGGTGGAATTTAATTCCAAATTAACCAATTATACACATATTTAGACAGAAATGCAATGTTTTAGATTGCAATTATTAATATTAAATCATTTCGCGAACTCCTTTACGTGTGTGCATGTGCATTTTACTATCTTTGACAAAAGCTAACTCTATTGAAATGTGTCACAAACAATCTGCAAGTCAATCTGCAGGGAATCACATATTGGTGAAAGATTTATTGGGGATTGGCATTATGTGGTGAAAATTAAAATCTGGATCGAAATTCTTCTATAAGTACTCCTAATACCTACATAATTATTTCAAAACATTGTTTAGATTACATATAGATATCGAACGACTTTCCATATTTTAATACTCTCGAAACGTGAATACCATATTCAAATTCTATAAAATATAATTGCTATTTTTTATGCCACTACCTGTCACTTGGTTACTTAACTAAATATATCGGAATATATCTCGATGGTAGGTTAAACCGGAAATATTATATTAGGCAAGAAGCAGAGCATATTGGACTTAAAGTCATGCAATTGCACTGGTTAGTGGAAAGATACTCTCAACTTGACCTAAAATCAAAGAGATTGGTTTGTCAGTCAATCATAAAGCCGCTTAAGACCTACGGGGTGCATATATGGGGTTGCACTAAGACAAAAACCAATTAGTAATCCAGTGCGTATCGCTACGTAACTAACGAAGAGTAGTACGATGACCTCAATCAAATGGATATACAAAGTGACCCAAGATTCCGTATTAAAACATGAAATAGGATTGATAAATTACAGCAATCTGGACGTAATAGAGCTACTGGACAAGACACAGGATATCAAAAGATTAAAGCGAATCAAACCACATGAACTTGTTTAGTATATAAGTGTGTCTTTAAATTTAGCTTAAGTTGTTTAATTTTATTTTAATTTGGGATATACAGACAGATGTAATAATCCCGTACTCGCCTTAATTGTGTAACTTTCATTCAGTACAACAGAACAGTAGTAATAAATTAATTTATAAGTTAAGATTGTACTAAGCATGTCTAATGTAAGAAGTAACTAATTAAAAAATTCGTTACCTGTCACATGACACGAAATATCGAAAACTGTTCTCTCTTGAATCTCAGTTCACTAAAACACAGCCAATAAACTAAAAATATGGGTTTCAAGAATTCCTTAAGTTTTACACCTATTTGACAGAAATAGCTCCATATCCGTCCAAGTGTACCGACTAAATACTGATTACAATGAAGAAGCATTTCACTGTAGTATATTTAGAATTCGTATCTTATATAGTTTCGCCGCTTATTAGTTTTAATACCACGTTGCAATCAGAAAGATCTCTTCTTTCTAAACTGAAGCCACTGATAGATAATATTTGAGACGGTTGCCTGGTATCTTCAATACTTTTAAAAATTTAAACATTAGACGAAAATACATTGAATAAAATTAAATAATATGCTATACTATGCTATACATCATGCTGACATAGGAGATTTCCATAGAATATGCAAAAAACTTTATATTACATTAATGACTCAGACCCAAGATTAGATTATCAAGTGATTTGATTTAAGCGATTTTTTATATTCTTTTAAATCCGTTTAAATTCATTCAGAAACTCAAAACCTACAACTAAAATCACTAGTGACAATGCTGAAGCGATTTTCAGTACTTAAACTGTGAAATTCGATCTCTGAAAGCGCAGAAATTAGATAAGGAATGGAAAGCTTGTACTTGATGATATGGCTGGCGAGTGCTATTAGGGCAAAATATTTCTCTTTAAAGACGGTCTGGGAGAATGCTTGCAAATACTTTTTATTATTATAAACACTAAATTAAATAGTAAAATTTGTAGTATCTTTTCTGCGGATGCTTCCGTTGGTGAAGGCATCGGTCGATTGAAAATTTAGTGTTCCTGAAAATGAAGTGAACAGCAATCGACTGAATACAAATAATTGTGTGTCTTTAATGGCCAATGGAGAAATAATTGAGAAATTCAGCGGCACTGCCAATTTTAAACCACCAAGAAAACTGCTTTCACGAAAAATACAGAATAAAATATAAATAAAAAGATTAAAAATAAACATTATTTAAACGGTTGAATCTTGTTTTATTTCTTAAAAGAAATGTGAGGGGAATTTTTGGGGCATCAGTACATTTTCAATCACTAAAATTT
Organism: Rhynchophorus ferrugineus; assembly: GCF_030347505.1. Classification (NCBI taxonomy): domain Eukaryota; kingdom Metazoa; phylum Arthropoda; class Insecta; order Coleoptera; family Curculionidae; genus Rhynchophorus; species Rhynchophorus ferrugineus. Next base: position 13,061,897 of record NW_027472590.1, read on the forward strand.
GACAAATTTGCATTGGCAACCTAGGACCCATCCCCCATAAAGATATTTTAAAGTCAAAACAATTTAACTCAAACAGAACTTACAAAATAAAAAAACACAAATATATATGTATATAATGCTTCAATATGATGCTATAAATGTCTTGACCGATCTGGATATAGTCATTATCAAAGAGTATTTCCACAGATGGATATGTTGAGGCTTCTAGCACTCCTAATGATAGATTGTGTATCACACAATTGAAGAAGACAATATCAAATTATTAGAAACTGACGATTGGCATGTTATTTTAAATTTCAAACGGATCCAGTTGGAATAAGTACTGAAGCTGCAGGGATACTTTCTGATATGTTGTATTGGAAGAGGAGAGAAAATATTGAATTGAAGTTTAAAATACAGCTCTTCTGAGTCCTAGTCAAACATTTTATATAAAAAGTAACTGCAGTCCAGACAATGTCGAATTATTCGAATGAAGACATTTAAATGTCATAAAACTAACATACTCATATATAGTCAATTCAAAATAACTTGACGGGAGTGTCAATATATGCCTGTCTAAAGCTGTAAATCCATTTTACAGTCAGACAATATTACCCTTGTCATTTTATTCTATTTAAAAAGAGATAGAATGGTGTTAGAGAAGTTCGAACATGTAAGGGAATGAGCCTGCAAAAGTTATCCGTTTGCCAAACTTCTGAAAATTCTTCAAAATATTATAAAAATTAAACGTTGTTTTAACGCTTTGTTTTAACAGCTTTGAAATCGCCGCGGTTTTTATTGAAAATACTTTTTGCGCCTTGCATCTGCACTATATATTAGTACGGATACCGTCACTAAAATATCGAAAAAAGTAAAAAAAATATAACCTTAAATTCGCCAAAAAGAAACCGTGTTTATACGAAACAGGTGACGAATCGAGATCAATCTTGGTATTTCAGAGATCAAATATACGAAATGTATAAAACAGTAAGTAGTTTTTTCAATCGAAACATAATTTAATACAATTATTCCAGAGAAAATTGATAGTTTGGAAAGTATGCGCAAAGACCCAAAAGATAATTGAGAGATGTAGAACATCCGTTCATACATTGTTCGATAATATAGGATTTAAGTGGTGTGAATATAACCCACGAAGGGGTTTAATGGAACTTCCAGAGATTGCTTTTAAAACAATACAATTTTTAAAAACTTATAAGAAAATCAAGGAACAATTATATCAATTTACATATTTAAAAGAGCTATCAATATTTCAGAATATTACATTGGGTAGCTCATGGCAAGATGATAGTAAATATAGTATAAAGACAACTAAGGTTCATGGAATAAGGTAAACGTTGGAATAACTATCGATTAGGTTTTGTTAGTTATAACATTTATTCATTGAAGACATATAGTTCTTCATGTTGAAAATAGGACGGGTTTTATTCGTGGTGCAGAATTAATGTTTCTCTAAGTCCAAGGATGACTACCATGAACCATAACCTGTCTTTGCAGTAGTTTGAAAATCAGCTTTTAAAGCACTTGGAGGAACCATCAGTTATTGTTAGGTACAATGTTATCTACCTTATATATATATATATATATATATATATATATATATATATATATATATATATATATATATATATATTACACTGATGGAGAAAATCCTAACAAGTTCATCAACTAAGGCTGCAATTAGGGATTCGCTTAAAGTACATAAAATAAGTTTCGAGGACATCATGTTAGTGAATGAACTATTTAAAATTATTACTCGATAAATACAAATGAAATATTTAATTGCATTTTATGTAATTTACTTTTTTAGAATTAATCCTGAGAAAAGATACATAGTAGATCAGATTGCTGAAGTGGTAGAAGCTTTTTTATTAACTTGACTAGTATTTCTGAAAATGACTGTGATTGAATAAAACTTTATGAATGTTGGTTTATGATTCAATGCTGATTATTACCAAGACAGGGTGATGAAAGAGAAAACTACTAAAGGTCAGTGTACTATTAATATATTTTAATTAAAGAGCTTTTTGAGCACCTGTGTTATTGTTCAGAATATATATGAATATTTGGTTAACATGTATGAGTAGAGAAATAACACTAACTGTTTTGCAGATATGGCAAATGAATTAAGGATAATGTAGTGATTAGATGTAGTTTTATCAAGAAATATGTATACAGATAGTAACAGGACAAACTAGAGAGAAATATAGTAATATCGTAATGACTTTACAAGGATACATTGCATCGAAAGAAACAAGAACTAAGCGTAAAACATAAATATGCCCTCTAATAAAAGTATAATACATTACACAGATATACAAACAAGGCTAGCACTACATAGAAAAACGCGCCTAGAACCCTACCGATGCTAGTGTGGAAAAAATCTCAATTTATATATAATAAGACAACTCTAACCTATAAATTATTGTGGCTGTAAAATTAATTGTTGTTTTAAGTTCTTCGGTAATAAATGCATTTGATGTACTATAATGTTAAAATAAATGATATTTAATAGAATATTTGTTCAATTTTAATTATCAATTAAAATTTTTATGTCAGATCCTAAATGTACTAAAACTCAGAGTAGCTGCGGCAACATTGCGATGTTTCCCGTGTCACTGCTATTTTAAATAAAAACATAAATAAACTCTAATTCAAATAAAGTGTATATTTATTAAAATAATTATAAAATGTTGCTTGCAAAGAGTCGAACGAACCTTTATAAGATTCAAAATTAAATTTCTAACGTCAACGCAGATAATTATCCCAGAATTTATTCGATTGTTAAGCTTGTTAGCTATCTGAATGTATAAGTATCTAAATAATTGCCTGTCCTTTTCTACAGCTACATTACTTACTGGAAAACTTTGCTTTATTTAACTCCTGTTTAAATTTTTGTTTAATCTTTAATATGGGTTTAATTTTAATACAACAAATGATCATTAAAACAATAGCAATCATTAAAATAATGTATGACAACATAATAACATTTTTGATGCTCTTGATATTATCGTGAGAGGGACAGTCATAACACTTAAACCTATTTCCGCTGGAGTTCCATACAGTAATTTCTTGGGGCCACTCCTATTCTGCTTTATATTACTGATATTCCAACAATAAAAAAGAGCTTAGAACATTTGTCGACGACACAGTTATTATAGCAAAAGATGTATCTATGTCTAACGCTGTAGAAAAAGTACAACTAGATCTACAGATGGACTAGAGACTGGAAAATACAGCTTAATAGATTGAAATCAAAAAAAGAAATGACAAAAACGTAATTATATCGTAGGCTTCACTGGAAACATCATATTAGATAAAGAGCAGAGAAGATAGATTCAAAGTCAAGGAACTATACTTGTTAGAGGGAAGATACCCTCAACTTCAAATCAAAATCAAGGATGGTTTATAAGTAAATCATAAAGCCAATTTGGCCCTATGGGTTGCAAATATGGGGTTACACTAAGAAATCTAAGCAACTAGCAATCCAACGTACCCAAAATAATGTTCAACGATTAATTACAAATCCTTATCGCAAATATGGGGTTACACTAACATATCAAACCAACTAATAATCTAAGATACCCATAATAAAGTTGTACGATTAATTACCGATGCTTATCGCTACGTAACCAACAAAGAGCTGCACGATGACCACGAAATCAAATAGATACAAAATATTATACAAGATTTCGCCTTGAAACACGAAATAAAGTTAAAATAAATGGTTGCAGTAATGGATGTATATTACATCATATGACTAGTATTGTACTGGCTATAGACGGCGCTGTGATCTGAGGATTTTCCATGTGTTTTGAATGGAGGTCCGTGTGAGACATCTAAGAATAGATATCGGTATGATGTCTATACTGTTGCTTTAACCCTCGGCATCACTCTTTGTATCACCGTTATATTAGTCGTCTCTTCTTTCCGTTAAACTAAATAGTTTTTTAATGTAAATTAGTAGTTAATAGTTTGTGTTTTCCAAACCCTTTCACATACTATACTGCTGGCGCCGTCGATAGTCCACGAGCTCATCTTCCCTTTTGAATAAAGACGAATAAGATCTTAGATGAACAGTAGAGAGTTAAATAGCGCAACATAGATCAGAGTATCTTAAAATTCTTAGTCCTAGGTCCTAGCAGTTCTCGCTCTAGGCGGAGCAGTAATTGTTATGACCAAAAATCAATGCAAATTAGGGAAAATATGAGAGGAGATACCTTGAACTGGAAAAATGTGCAGAAACTCATCAAAGCTATATTTTCTCGAATTAGAAATTATGTCGATAGTGATGAATTTATCTTCCACTTTTAACATATAACATGTTATATTTATCTATTTTAATTAAATCATACTTCTTTCAGATGATTACGCGTTTTCTTCCCAGATTCAAATGTAATTGTTGGTTGTATTTTCATAAAAAAAAAAGAAACTGTGAGGAGAAGAAATAGCAGAAGATATGAAAGCAATTTAAGTGAAGAAATTAATATACATTAGCTTGTCTGACCTATTCTGACCATTTTTTAATATTAAAAATCATTTGCTGAAAAAATTGCTACAATAATCATTCTTCAAAATATGTTCCATTATATTCTAGAACTTTCTCCATCTTCCTGGTAAAATCACAATTTCATATAGAAAAAACGATGTCGGTTTGGCTTCTGTCCAATCGTCCATTAATTTTCACACTTGTTCTGCATCTCAACATAATGTCCTTAACAACTCTTACAACAATAAGTCTTGCAATTCATTGTCTTCTAACTTTTCTCGTCCTCCAGGTCATTATTTGTAGCTGACAACAAAATTATTACGTTTAAATCGTTGAAACCAAAACTGACAATTGAAATAGGACACAGCGGAATCACAAGAAGTTAAAAGAAGTGTTTGATGGGCTTCGGTAGCAAATATCTTCAAATTAAACAGCAAACTTAAAGAAATGATAGATATCGCTTATTAGCGACCATGATTAGTCTTAAACAATCCAACAACATTAAATATAAAACTGTTATCTTGTAGAGCAGTGTTAAAATCATCGAATTTGACAGTTAGGCATGCTAGGTGACTCATTTTCACGAACAAAATTCCCTGATCAAAATACATGCAAGCTTCTAACAATAGAAATAGTTCTTTACCACTATCCGAACTTATATATAATATATAATATATAATATGTAATATATAATATATAATATATAATATATAATATATAATATATAATATATAATATATAATATATAATATATAATATATAATATATAATATATAATATATAATATATAATATATAATATATAATATATAATATATAATATATAATATATAATATATAATATATAATATATAATATATAATATATAATATATAATATATAATATATAATATATAATATATAATATATAATATATAATATATAATATATAATATATAATATATAATATATAATATATAATATATAATATAAAAATATTTATTTCATTTGCTTTTTTTGCTACTGAAAAAATAGATGTATTAAATTTAAATCTATTTTCTGAAACTAACAAAAGATTCTATGGTATTCCAAAGGGGGCATATGAAATATACAGTTGCTAATGATATTATAATTCTCAAAATGTATTTAATTCTAAATTATTTAATTTCTCTTTGATTGTTTAAGCGATTTAGTCTTAATGGTAAAGCTCCCTGAAACTTTAACTTAAATTTCTATAAATTGTTTTGATGCAAATTAGAAAAAGTTCAAGTGAACTTTAATTAAATGAACTTCGGTCGTATTTTGTGTACATTAGCGTTAATGGGAGAAAGGAAACAGATAAATAAAAACGTAATAAAAACCGAAATTAATTTGCATTGGGTTTATTTTCATAATAATGTCCCTTTGTGTTGTGGTCCATTAAATTAGTTTTTGAAGCTTTTACCTCTTGTTTTGTGTTTTACAGCAATATTTTTAGCATTAGATATTTATATAAAATCGAGATATCAAAACAATTGTTTTGTTTAAGAGGAATGACGGATTACATTATGGTCTTTAAATTACCAATATTAAGCATTAGGACCAATAAATATTAAACACTACTGAGTAAAAAGGGGCTCCAAAATTTAGAATTAGATAACTATGATCTAATAATGTTTTTCGCTTAAAAAAGCTTTTATTGGAGAAAATTTGTAGATGATATATTAATATATAGAAAATATATCTATAGAAACAGTACAAGAATATTGTAAACTTGAAAAATACCTATCAAAGCATATTCCGTTCGATATTTATGAATATTTAGACTTAATCATTTTCCCACTTAGAAAACTATATCATAATAAAATCATGGATTGCTTCTTCCCCGTAAAGACTTCCGAATAAAGTAAAGACGAATAGGCTCCTAGATAAACAACAGCTGACATAGTTGAGAGAATCCTAAGATACTTGCAATGGATTTATAGATTAGATAAACTATTTAATCATCTCTTATAATTTATGTTGCCCATAGGTCTGATATTTTCTACTCCAAGCGCAGCATCAATTGTTATAGCCAATTAAAGCAGTTCCAACTTAGAGAGATCATGACTGAGAAAGTAAATTGGAGAAGCGTTGAATTGGAAAAGGTTGCAGAAACTCATCAATGCTAAAATTTTTCGAATTTGTAAATATAACTGGGTCGATAGGAATGAGTTTACCCTCGACTTTTAACATTTGACATGTCATATACACCTATTTTAAATAAATCAAGTGCCTTTCAGAACGATACACTATTATTAGTCAGATTCAGATCTTTTGATAAAAAGATAGAAAATTAGGACCAGTAAATGTTAAACAGTAGTGAGAAAAAAGGAACTACACTAGATGTTGCAGATCCAACTATATGCACAGCAAGATTTTATAGCAATGGATATTCCTATTCAGTGTCAATGTATATGATTCTTCTGGACTAACCCAAGACTTTTTGCAGTTGGTATTTTCATTTTAGGTCCAATTTTATCGCCATCGTTAAAATACGCCATTGTCAACTCTTTGTCTTTTGGTGAGCAATTAAATGACGATGTTGAAACGAGAAAACTTTCAGAGTTACGAAATATTAAAAGTTTCTAAACAAAAAAGCACAATATATTTTTCTATAAATGTGCAACTCCTGAACAGAATTTCTATGAAACATTGATATTATAATTTAGTAAAAACTGTGTGTATTTGAATATAAAGGTGAAATATAAATGATTAAGATTGTTATCTATATCTCCGTCACATAATAGTAAAACGAAATAGTAAACATAACGATGATAAAAAAATGTTCAGATATTTTAAAGAATCAATCAATCATTTTTTTTACAAAATTCAATAAATGTTAACTAAGTAATTAAGCGATTCTGCATTTACACTTATAATATTACATGACCTTTAATCTCTATATAACAGGTGAATTGAAATGTCCCCGGCCTGACATATAGACGGCGCTATTAGAATTAAATCCATATCATTTTAGTTAGCACTATCCCTCAAAAGATGCGTGTGTAAATTTGACAGCTTTCAGATCATTAGTTCGTGAATTAAAGCATTTTGAGGGAAGCTACTTTTGTTATTGTGAAAAAAAAAACGCATAAAAAAGAATTTCGCATGTTGATAAATTATTGATTTTTGAAGGGAAAAAGTACAGTTGAAGCAAAACTTAGCTTGATGACGAGTTTCTGGACACTGTCCCAGGAGAATCAACCATAAAGGATTGGTGAGTTTAAACGTGGTGAAATGAGCACCGAAGACGGTGAACGCAGTGGACGCCCAAAACTGGTTGTTACCGACGAAATCATAAAGAAAATCCACAAAATAATTTTGGCTGACCCTAAATTTAAACTGAATGACATAGCAGACACTCTAAAGATATCAACTGAACGTGTACATCACATCATTCACAAATATTTGTATGAGAAAGCTCTGTGCAAAGTGGGTGCCGCGCGAGCTCACTTTTGACCAAAAACACCGACGAGTAGATGATTCGCGGCGTATAATATATAAATATATATATATATATATATATATATATATATATATATATATATATATATATATATATACATATGTTATATCTTTCAGATAAACATAATCAAATTTCCGTATTTATTTGTCAATTGTTTATTTGCTTATAATTTAGCATGACACTAGCAAAATTAAATTATTTTTCAATAATATTTAGAAAGTATGAATATTCATGAAGAAATTTTAAATGACTTTTCAAGAACACTGATTTACAGATCGAAAAAAATATAGGATATGCTTTTTAAATGTCACACAAACATCTTGCAGAATTCTATCACTTTTATATCTGATACTAAATATTATTTCATATAAACTGAATTTCATCAAATAGTTGTTTTAATTTGACACTAAATGACATAATAATTTTTACGAATAAATTTTATTGTAAAATAAGCTTATTGAACACCATTTCTAATGAATTAACTTACCTGTCTAAAATCGTTTCAGAATTTTAAGTATTTAAAGTCCCCCATCAAAAACTTTTAATGGTGTTTTTGCAAACACATTAATATTTGATTGTGGATCACTTTATATTTAAGTGCCTTGAGGGGTCTATTTAATTAGTGATATAAATTATTAACATGAAGTTATCTGCATTACATTAAAAACATTAACACAAACATTAGAACTGTAATTGTGTTCAATTCAATCAAAACTTTGGATGCAAAATGATCTATTGAAACGCTAAAAATATCTATGTTTGTAATAAATGTCATTCGTTAATGCCTCTTCATTTTTTGAAGAAATTAGTAGATATAAATTTCAAGTCTCTATTATAATTTTATTTAGAAAGTTTACTCTATGTTAACATATTAATATTTAAAAAATCTATACTTGCATAATTCAATAAGTCATAACAGAAGTCTAAAAATTAAACTGAACTGGTGTAAAATAAAAATCTATGTTTTTGTATCATATTCCATACAATATTACATTTGAAGATCATCAGAATATCTACAAACACCTTCACCGGTCGGTAGGATGACCATACCTCAGTTTCCAGGCATGTACAGTAGATTTCCTTTTCCATCATCGATGAAATTTGGATGTGTTGGTATAATGAGTTCCTTATTTATTTTTTGATGTTATAATTATATTAAATAAATATTTTATATATGTCATTCATATTAACACATAATATATCTGTATCTATCTCCTATAGTTCAAGATAAATTCAATTTATTTTGTTTATGTCAAATACAACACAAATACTTTGGTATCAAAATAATTTTTTTTATAAAAAGAAATATTAATAATTTTGCAAAATACGTAAAAAAAATTTCGTTCAAAACCTTTTAATGACAGAAGCTTCAACAATAATCCTAAAATATTTTATATCCAAAAGAGAAAGTTAATTATTCAAAAAAGTGGTATTAATAATGATCTACAAATAAATTTGATAAGAAAAATGTAACTAATGATGTAAAATAGTTTGTGTATTATATAAATAGTATTTGTATATATACGGAAAATTGTCTCTAAGGATAATAACACATAAAATAAATATAAACTAAAATACTAAAATATTTTATTACTAAAGAAAACGACTAATTCTTCAGAACAAATAGTGTTATAATATTTACGTGATAGTGTTATGTAATATTTGCAAATAAAAATTATTAGAAAAGTATTACTTTCCTTTTCCTAATGCTATATATATAAATATATATATATATATATATATATATATATATATATATATATATATATATATATATATATATATATATATATATATATATGTCTAGCAGAATGAATATGGGAGCATTTATTCAGAATAGCTTTTAATTCAATATGCCTTTGATATATATTTTTACGGATTCTAAAGCAATCTTAATTGTTCAAATTTATGAAGTACTTGTTCATAATACTGTAAATTGTTTAGATATTATATTAAAATAATTCTTTCTTGAAGCATATATATATATATATATATATATATATATATATATATAATTTTCTTATTTTTAACGCCTTATAATAATTAAGCTGAAATTATATAGAAAATATCAGCTAGAATACTTATTTGAGATTAAATTTCCTTTTTTGGCTGTGAAAATATCTTTTAAAAAAAATAAACCAATAAATATAAAACAAGCAATCGTAAAATAGATTATCTTCTATGAGTGCGAAAAAACTAGCTACAAAAAACTTAAAATGCTACCAAACACGGATAACCTTTAATATTTTATTCAGATTAGTTGGCAGGCGTGAAAAAAAAGTAGTGTAGACTGGAATGAGTTATGCGATCTAGGTTTTTTAGGTTTTATCCATTATATGATATTTTTGAGGTTTTCCACAGGGAGATAGTTGAATTAATTTAATATTATTTTATTCTGACCAAGCTACTGACGAATATAGAAATTATTTATTGCCTAACGAATTTAATATTAAACATTTTAAAATATCAGTGCTGAAGGAGGTGAATTTGTATTTTAGAATTTTACGCTTTTTAAAAAACTGTATTGCTAAAATATAGCTAATCTTTCTTAGCTATTGTAGAGTTGATGATTGATATAATTTTACCATTTTTCTAGATAGCACATAACAAAAATAATCAATAACAATAATCGTTTGTCATGATGTACTAACAAATTTGTATTTTAATTCAATAAGAAACTTAAATTTGAAGTCAAAAACGACTAACATATATAACTATATATATATATATATATATATATATATATATATATATATATATATATATATATATATATATATATATATATACTCCAGTTTCTTCAGTCAGTTTGTTTTATGGCTTCAATAATTTGTAAGTATTTCGTAAATATTTACATCATCTCATATATATTGTATATCTATATACTGTATTCTGATAAACTTAATGAGAAATTTGACATTAAATGTATTTATTGTTAAAAATACGAAATTAATAGACTATATATTTCCCCATATGACAAAAGGATACAAAGGTTTTCGGGATAAAATATTAACAAGAAATCTGTAATTCTTTATATTCAAAACAGAAGTGTAGATTTTCGAAAAAGTAATAGTTAGTCAGTTATTTAACTAATAATATAAAATAGTTTACACTGATCTTGTTAATGTTAACAAAGTCTTAATATTGTCTCTAAGAAATTGACATATATTTTTATGTTTGCAAATTATGCAAAATGTTTCCGTTATGCTTCTAATAAAAACAATTTTTATCAGTTAATTATTTCTGTGATTTTTAGAGCTATCTGAAAGATATAACTGTAAAGTAGTAACTTATAAGTTATTAAGTGAAAATATATTGAGCTTTCTAAGCAAAATGTTTCAGTTACGTTTCCAATAAATACACTTTCCTTCAGATTAATTATTACTGTGATTTTTCAGATTTATCTGAAAGAAATAATTGTGAAGTGGTAACTTAGGAATAACTAATTAAGTAAAAATATATTGAGCTTTCTAAGCAAAATGTTTCAGTTACGCTTCCAATAAATACACTTTCCTTCAGATTAATTATTACTGTGATTTTTCAGATTTATCTGAAAGAAATAATTGTAATGTGGTAACTTAGGAATAAGTTATTAAGTGAAAATATATTGAGCATTCTAAGCAAAATGTTTCAGTTACATCTCCAATAATCACAATTTTCTTCAGATTAATTATTACTGTGGGTTTTAAAAGTTATCTGAAAGAAGTAGCTGTAAAGTACATAAGGAACAATTTATTAAGTGAAAATATATTGAGTTCCGACACAAACAAAAAAACATATCTAAATGATTTGACTGACTTCTACGGATTTTGATTTTCTTTATTGTTCGTTTTCTATTCAAAAAAGTTTCAAGTAGTATGACAAATTGTATACCAACATACAGACCGAAATGGTTTAGCACAGCAGCAAAAATATGATTTCGAATTGCATGAATGTCCCCATATGAATTAGGTATAGAAAAGTTACGATTAAAAAACTTTTGATCAATATCACGAAATATCCTGTATTCAAGAGGACAGTGTGGTATTTGTAGAAAAATTGTTTTATTGAGTATGTGGTAGAATTATGTACAAATATACACTAAACTACTTAAGAGTACAGTATAACATAAAATATACAAGGATCTATTAAGAATAGCCTTAATTCCACTGTAAGTTTTACTTTAGATCATATATTTTATATCATTCTAAAGTAATTTTTATTTGTTTATTTGGATATTTTATTTGTTCAGTTAGTTGTCTTCTCTAACTTAAGAAAACTGTCAATAAGCGTATACTAAATAGTAGTGTTTGTATTGGCAAATATAATAACCAATATACATTTATCAACTATCAAGTCTTGAAGTAATATGGATTATAGTCTAACTGTAGAACAGCAAGAACTTTAATTCTGCAGTCCTGCCTGCCAGAGCTGCAGCTATTTTTCTACAATGAATTCAAAGCATTTAGGTCGAACTTTAGTGCTGCTTAGAGATCTTTAAGGAATAAAACAGTTGATTAGTATAGTCAAAAAACACTTAATTTTACACCAATTGCAACATTGAGCCTAAATTAATAGTACTGCCCCTTTTTTAGTAAAAATATGATTTTAGTAAAAAAATTATATAGTTATTACTACTTGACAAACTCGATAATATGAACGCTACCAATCAACACCTTTTCCTCCGTATTGATCAATATTGGGTTTTACAAAGTACAATTTCCTATCGTAGTAAAATTATTAATTGAAAATATAATAAGAGCTTCGAATTATTATAAAAACTATTAAAAAAACAGTTAATTAGTTAAAAAATATATGTTTTTTATTTATTCTGAAATGTTTCAAATCACATGGAAAATTCGTGTCAAAATATTCAGTTCAAGTAGTTTTCCGGAATGACAAAAAGGCAGGTTTAAATTACTTGAATTGCCCCATATCAACAAGGGATAGAAAAGTTTTGATTAAAAAACTTTTGACCACTATCCTAAAATAGTTTGTGTTTAAGAGATAATAGTTTTTTTTTTCGAAAAATATAGTGATAATATTTTACTCGAACTAATCAATTGAAATAAATGTACCTTAAATAATTAAAAAATACTATATGGCACAATGAATATGGGTGCATTTTTTCAGAATAGCTTTTAATTCAACATGCCATTGATTTATATTTTTACGGATTCTAAAGCAAACTTAATTGTTCAAATTTATGAAGTACTTGTTCATACTATTGTGTATATTGTTTAAATACTATATTAAAATATATTAGTTCTTTAAGCATTATATATATATTTATATATATATATATATATATATATATATATGTAATAATAAAAATAATTTGATATATTATTACTCACATTGATTAACATATTTGAATTTTAATACTCAGCAGTATTACTATAGCTTCTAATACTATGAAAATTTTAAGTTTTCTTAGGATATATTCATTTAAAACAAAAAATTATGAACAAAAAGTATATTCGACATACTTGCTCTATTGTTGTATCCCTAAAAAACCTCTGTTAAAATTCCAGCTTCATCATAACCGCAAGAACTTTTCAACAACACTTATATCATTAACAAAACCCGATAATTAAAAAAAAATGGATAATAGTTTTAGTAATTTATCAATGGATAAAATCGCACGTAACCTCGACGCCGAAAAGTTTCCCAAAGTTCCTGAATATCGTCGCGAAAATACGGATTTCGATGATGGGATAGTCCACCGCTTTCGGAGCGGAGGAAGTGCGATTTCACACTGAACGTTTCCAGCGAATTTCACTCCGAGGGATCGTCCACGCATCTCACTTGAACCTTTTCTACGCCCGTCTACTTGGAGTGGGGTATAAGGGCCTCACATATATATATATATATATATATATATATATATATATATATATATATATATATATATATATATACATATATACATATATATATATATATATATATATATATATATATATGTATATATGTATATATATATATATATATATATATATATATATATATATATATATATATATATATATTTATATATTTGATACATAAGATTAATTTATAAAATAAAGGTATGAAATAAATGTAATGAAATAAAAGGTAAGAAAATAAAGGTATTGAAACATATTAAAATATATGCAAACTAACACTAATTTTCTGAAATTGAGTTTAATTAAATTTAATTTCCATTAACTTACAATAACGATGAGCAAAGCATTAATAAGTGTAAATTAATACTTCACTGAACATTACGAGGGTCACGAGGTGCGCAAACAACTTTTGTTGGATTTGGTTCATCTTGGAACACCCATACAGTCGACTACTGCTTACTTTCAGGCTCATACGAATATATCCATGATTCGCCACCTGTCACGATTTTACAAACGCCTTTCGAAGCACCGTAATTGAATTTATTAAGCATTTCTTTACAACAATCAACAAGAGATTTTTTGAGCGATTGTTAAATTGTGTGGGATCCAACGCGAACATAACTTTCGGACAGCTAAGTGTTCATGTAAAATCGCATATATGCTAGTGGAACTAATCCTAAAGGATGCCTCAATCTTATAATAGGTGACATGATGATCTTGCTTGTTTTCTGGCACAACAGCCGATTTTGCACGACCTTCACGAAACTCATCGGACAACGAACTACAAACACGATAGAATTTACTAAACCAGCGATAAACGGTTGTTTTTGATGGAGTTTCATCGCCAAAAGTCAAATTAAGTTGATTAATGCACTCTTGTCGTGATAATCCACCTCGAAAATCGTAAAAAATCATCGCACGAAAATGTTCACGATTCAATTCCATTTTTTACCGAGACGAAACTTTCAACTAAATACAAAATAAACAAATGGCGTCATTGCGACAAAATTTTCTGAGTACGCATATCGTAAAAAATTTCAAACTTTACGATGGAACCGTCAGATGGACTCACATGACCGCAGTGTTGCCAATTTCCAAAGTATAAATAGTTACCCTCGTATAACAAAGTACCACAAGTAATACTATTTTCAGAATTGTAACAACTTCAGAGCATCAAATATAAGTATGCATGATCTATCTTTACTTTTAGGCGGCCAATGAGATGAATAAATAAGCCCAAACCAAGTACCCATGAATAGCCGTCAAATCGGTGACACAAAATATATAAATAAATATTTTAGTCTTTAGTCGACGGGCTGTGAGCTCCAACTTTTATACGGTAGATTCGTCATTTCTATCGTACGTAAATCAATAACGGACCCTTAATTTTTACAATCAAAATCTGGCAACATTGATCCACAAAATGCTGGCAGGCAATTTTGAATCCAAAGACTAAAAGTGAGTGTGTTAAATATAGTAATGTAATAGTAATTGAAAAGTGATAGTAATAGACATGTCTCTAGAGACATAAAATGTAATTTTAAAGATCTTTCTGTAAATTTTAGTAGAACTATCTTTTAATTAATTTTAGGTTTGTTTAATAAATGAATTTCTTAATAAAGCACTAACCGAATATTGCATTAAATATATACGTTAACTTGTGCATCAATAGTTAATATTAATATTGCCAGGAATAGTAACAATTATTTGTTTATTTACAAAGAGTTATCTTTGCTGGTTTTTTTAAATAAATAATCTTGATAACTTATTGGACTTCTATTTATTTAAAATTACTTATACCTTAACAGAATCTGTTAGGAACATACCAGGGGAGATATGTTTATCATGTTTAAGATAAAATAATATCCAATTAAGTGAATTTAAGCAAAAAAATTAAATGACCATAAATAAGATGGATGGAAATAAGAAAAAAATAAATTATGTTTTTTATGGTGAACTTTGATGATAAGTGTTGATTCTCCTACATGATTTAAAATATCTTCAGAATAACGAAAATTCATTAAACACTAGTAATTTATATATTTCGCAACAGTGCCTTGAATTTTCTAAAAATAACTCGAAATGAATCCACAGACTCTATAGATACTTTTATAATAACAGCCACAAAACTGCATTAATGATATCTTAATATTATCCTGCCGACTTTAAAGAGTTGATATCTTAATGCAAACTTACAATAGGGATTAAAGGCAATTTTCCGTTCCATAGCGGAATGTTTTAAATTACTCCCAATTTCTCAAAGTTTGAACAAGCAGAATTACAGGCTAGAGTGAAAACCGCAGAGGCTTAAGAGAAATGGCAAAAAGGGGAACTGAGATGTAAATAATGTTTGTTGTGAATGGAACAATCAAGGTCAAGTATTTATAAAAGATATATCGACGTAATATTTTAATGGTTTGTTCTACGAGTGTGTTAAAGAAATATTTCAGACCTCACAAATATTGGAGACGAACAAACTAACATATCTTTCTAACAGCGTGTCGTATGGCCAAAATAATTATTAAATATACAGAGGATGGAGAAACCAAGATGAATACATGATACATATTCACAATATTTATTTATTAATAAGGTATTGAGGCTCCTATTCAGGATGCCTGAAAAATACGTTACCAAAATGGTCAAATATGTTTATAATATTCTAATATTTATTTTCCATTATACCATTTTTATGATATCTATATTTTTATATTTATTATAATCTTATAATAATCCCTTACGATAGGCTAGTTGGCTCTAAAAAAGAATCACAAAATTATTGATTTATAATAATATTATACAATAGACAGGTTATTAAGTATACAGTTTTTTTTTTAAATTACAACTAGGATTCACATATTCAAGTCAAACACCTATCAGAAGCGCTACAAAACAATGACGTCATTTACCGTTTCCTAACCATCAATTTCGTAATCCAACATTCAAACTTTTTAGCGGACTTGGATTTTATATGGAGTATCTACCTTATATTTCATCAGTTAAAAAAAACAGACAGACATACAAAAATATGAAAAGGAAAGGTTTTTTTTCTTGATCAAAATTCCACCTTGAATAGAGAAGCGCAAAAAACAATTTGGTTAACTAATAACTTCAAATATCAAAAAAAATATCAAAAAAAATTAATATCAAAAACAGATAACAATAATTAATACAAAAAAATAACGTAGACATATATGTTTAACTAACCATTATATATCTTCTTAATAACTTCTTCGAGTATCTTTCATAGTTTTAATATGATGTATAGACAATATAGAATGATATATAGAATTAAAACCATTCAGTGGTCCTAAATCCATTTTGGGAAAACAATGTATTTTAACTTTTATTGTAATGTTATTCTGGTTCGTTTATTAGTTTCTTTTATTGGGTAAATAAGTAGACAAATAAACATAATATATAGTGCTTCAATAAAAATAGTTTTTACATAATGTAAGTAGTTTTTAATAGTCTATACGCTTGTAATGTTCTATGTAATTCGATAACTAACGATAGAAAATACTACTTCGAGACATTAGGATTAACCCTCTCAACTTAGCATTATATTTTTTGTCGGCGCCAATATTCAGACCAAATATTCAGACGTTTCATTTAGACCAAGCACAATGAAATTGTAGAATTAATTTCGGTCGGAATGAATTATGAACTTGTAAATCCCGTAACAACAAATGAAAAATAAAACGTAATAATCCGCTGAGATGAAAGAAGTACCGAAAAAATATCCTAGAGAGCGCACCAAATCCATTCTAAGGTGAGTAAGACGAGAACACTTTTGTGTTAATTTCTGGATTCAGAGAACAATGGTGTACGATCCTTTGCATCTGTTACCTGGATTTAAATTTAAAAGGAAAAAAATCGAAAATAAAGCTGGTATATTCACCAAAAAGAAAGTATACACATACCTTAATGTTACTTCTAAACAAGATTAAATTTATGAAGCGTTATAAAAACGGTTAGTAGTTCTTTTAAATATAAACAAAACTTAATATTATTATTTGAGAGATAACTGTTAGTTTAGAAAGTATCCAAAAAAAACGTAGTAACGATAAATAAGTAGACAAATAAACATAATTTATAGTGCCACAATAAAAACAGTTTTGACATAATGTAAGTAGTTTTTGATAGTCTATGCCCTTGTAATGTTCTATATAATTCCATAAATTTCAGGATATATGTATATATCTATTAATTTTCAACTTTTAATTTTAATTATCATAATATTTGATGCTTTGATACCTTCAAAATGATTTCGATATTTCCAATCCAAAAAGGATAGAGACCAAAAAATATTGCCAATATTTTTCTACTTAGTACCTATTTGAAGTCCTATCTACTCTGTACCTATGAATTATATGCTATATGCTTTGCTAGTTATTTTTAAATAAATAATTTTGATAACTTTTTGGATTTCTATTTATTTAAAATTACTTATCCATTAACAGAATCTGTTAGGAACATACCAGGGGAGATATGTTTATCATGTTTAAACTTAACAAACACAACTTAATATAATTATTTAAGAGATAACTGTTAGTTTAGAAAGTATCCAAAAAATGTAGTAACGGTAAATAAGTAGACAAATAAACATCATTTATAGTGCCACAATAAAAATGGTTTTGGCATAATGTAAGTAGTTTTTGATAGCCTATACACTTGTAATGTTCTATATAATTCCATAAATTTCAGGATATATGTATATATCTATTAATTTTCAACTTTTAATTTTAATTATCATAATATTTGATACTCTGATACCTTTAAAATCCAAAAAGGATAGAGACCAAAAAATATTGCCAATATTATTGAACTTAGTACCTATTTGAAGACCTATCTACTCTGTACCTATTAATTATATGGTATATTTGTTTAATTATTTGGTTATATAGTGATCCACAATAATTGGCCACAAAACGGCCTAAAATAAATGTAGATAGCTATAAATAAAAATATTATAATATTTAATCTGCAAACTTAATCAAATTCGTCAGTCCTATACAATTATTAATACATTATTTAAATTACATATAACAATTAATATGTTAGAATGCAAAATGCTATAGCAGGCATGATAAGATAATTTTAATTTGTTTTAAATAACAATGTTTAATTAAAAAGACAATCTATATTTGTGTTTAAAGTAAGATAATTCTAATATGTCTAATTTGTCTAATTTGTCTAATTTGAGTTTGTAGTCAATAACTTTAAAGACAAATATTTATAAAATATCTTAATGAAAAATAAATCAGCTTATTAAATGATTCTAAAAGTTTTAAACCACAAAATTTGTTGCATTTATAGGTACAAGATTATAAACAAGCTTGTTAACATGAACCCAAAAACGACGTTTAAAATATTGTTTGAAGCTTTTTCTAATTCAAGAGGGGCCGTGTAAACATCTGCAATTTCCCGGGGTGCTTTTCAATAGGTTTTCACTTGAGATAAATGGGGTCAATTATCTCTTACCCGGAAAACTAGAAAATATAGGCTCAGTGATAGTTTCTTGCTTGCTGTCCCTATGTCCCTCTTAATAGAACTTATAAAGACTATACGTATAAATAATCTGTTTTTTAACGTGTACAGTGACTCTAGAGGCAATAACACAGAGTGACAGCAAGAAAGGATTTTCAGATGATTTTTATGTATTTAATAAACTGAAGACGAAACTTACATGAAAAAAATTCGAGGACTTTCTCGGACTTCAGTACGTCGGAAAGTTCTAGGACTTAAAGTCAAAGTTCAATAGCTAGAACTTAGTTCTTGCAGGTGTGTCTTCCTCTAGTTTAGATATCGCAAGAAATACTTTACTTGGCACCTTGCTCAAGAAGGCGAATTGGTTTATTGGTATATAGTACTAATACTGAATGTTTAATGGAAAGCTTAACGTATTTATGCATTTATTCATTAAATATTTGTCACCTCGTCAATATTTGTCACTTGTGTTATTTAGAGAGTAATAATGTGTATAAGTTATAAAACATAAAATAAATTAGCACAATAAAATAAACTTAATGGCTGAAAAAAATAAGAAGACATAAAATATAACGAAAATACAACACTAGGTTTCAATATAAAAACCTAACAAATATAAATGGAATAGATGCGATAAATGGGATTCTTGGGGTAAACTACTTTCACATCCTAAGTCCCACAATCAATTTAATGTCCTAGAGACTGCAGCGTAAATAGTCAGGATGAAGTATGTGAGACTCGGTACTGGAATCAACACAGCGAACTCTAACCTAAATTTGGTAATAAGCACTGTAGATCAATAGGTGTCTTAAAAGTGTATGTATATGCTCGTATTGTCTATAGTAAGAGTAGATTAGTAGTCAGCGAACGTGAACAAAACTCACAGCAAAGTAGATTATTTGTATTCATTAGATTATTGAAAGTTAATCACCAATGACCAAGTCTCAGTCGATTGACCTTAAAGGAGTGACGTTGTTGGTAGGTTAGTAAGGAACTCTGGCTTAATCCGAAGGAGCTTGTTGAATTGATTGTATACCGTAATTGATGTATACCGAAAAATTAAAATCTTATCTATTAATGTTCAGACTAAACCATATTTTTTTCAATAAATTTAATTTTCATTAAAAGTAATACATTTTTATTGTTGTTTTTTTGTTTTTGAGCTTGTTGCCAGTAAGGTTTGATCAGTAACAGTGTGAATACATATGTTAATGGTGGAAATGAGACCTATGTGGTAGAGTGATCTAGGGATGAGAGGCAAGGCGACTTTGAAGCCCAGAGAGGGAAGAGAATAAAGAATAATTAGAGAGCAACACTATTTGTAAATTTGGAGCTATCTGTAAATATTGGGTTGTTTATATCGATAGGCAAACGGTGGAAAGTTTGGAAAAAATTAAGAAGATTGGGTAGGAATTAGAGGTGTTGGAAACCTGGAAGGATGCCAATCATGAGTCATGCTCCCAGTCCAAAAGGAGGTAAATGCCTTAATTTAGACCCATTGTTTAAACTCATTGGACTGTTGTATTTTAAACAAGTTCTATGCATTTACGGCACAAAAAGGGAAGATGAAGAAAGATGTTCTGGTTCTACCAGATAATAGACGGCTTTTGGGTAACCTGCAAATGCATAACAAATATATATCAATCTAAAAAGAGGGGTAAATTGCTTTTAAGGTGGTGACAGAGCACTTATTAGGCAATCATAAAGATCAACTATAAAAGATACAATGACAGAAAGACAAATCAAAATATAAGCAAATAATACTAAAAAGATTTCAAGCTTTACTAAATATTTTTTTTTTCATTCTCACCTTGACTACCTTTCGGAAAATTTAGGAAATGTGAGTGAAGTTAAATTATTTAATCAGGACAATAACTAAATGGATGAAAGATACTATAGAAAATTAAGCCCAATGTTCTTAGAGAACTGTTGGACCCTTCAGAGAGGCCTTTCAGATTATTCCTACCAACGAAGATGTATAAAGAATTGAACGAACTGCAAAAAATAAATAAGGAACTCACTAAATAGTAAAAAATAATCAAAGTTAATAAAATATGAACATAATAATTGTTGTAATAACTAAACAAAAACTTTATTTAGCCTATCTACTACACGTATATTATATTCTACTATATACTCATTTATTCTACTATATACTATTTAGCTATTTACAATATTATTTTAGCTATTACCGATTGATTGAAGTTTAAAGTTGTGATATATGCACAAAATTAAACTGCTAACCAAACAAATCTAATTTGTATATTAAAATATTTAATTTTTCTATTTTTAGTGTAATATATTTACTCAATAAATTGCGTAGTTATTTTATTAAGTATTAGTGGATAGACCAAGTAAAGTACAGAAAAGTAGGAATAAAGAAACAATGATTGATAATAATATAGGTGATTTGACAAACGTTCCAATCAAACTAGAACAAAAAAAGCTGCAGCCCTGTTGGGAATCGAACCCGCGATCTCCGCGTGTTAGTTAAACATTCTAATCATTACACCATAGAAACAGTTGCCCGCAGTGTTTCTACGAATTTTCGTATGATATGGTTAGTCATTAACAAGCAAACTGAATGGCTTTTACACTGAACTAATTGCGATTTTTAGTCCATCAGTTCAGCAATAACATTATACCCAAATATCTGATTATTTTAGATAAAAAATAGGTGAAAACATTGTACGTACCTTTGAAATTTGAGGCTGTCTCTCGATTTACCCCCCTTCCCCACAACAGATCCTGACTTGGTGTCAATGGGATCACCTCGGAAGCGCGCTCCTTCGAATAATATAAAGTATTTTGAAAATCGATCCGTAATTGACCGAGAAATCGATCAATATACGTTAATAAAATAAAATATACGGCCGAACATAGAACCTTCTCCGTTTTTAAAGCCGGTTAAATAATAAAAGTTATGCTAGTCAATATATATTAGATTAAAGAAAATAACTGTTAATAATTTGTGATTTTTTTTGCAAGTATCAAGTTATTCTCTTTTATTTTACTATATATACTCATATGACTTATTTACCAAAATTATAACACCTAAATAGTTCTTAGAAATATTTTTACAGTCTCCTGTAATCGGTAAAACTAAAGGAAAAATAATTAGTAACTTAACTTTTAATTAGAGTAAATAATTAGTTTTACGTGAAATATACATAAATGTGACATTGAGTAGTGCATTATCAGACAGACCTTCGGTTAGAGCAAAGTAACATATTGGATTATATGTTATACCGACGAACTTTAGACAATAAGTGATTTTAACGATGTAACTTTAACGTAGCAACGACGCCTAGTTACTATTAGACTCCAGTCTGAAACATTATTGTTGTAGTAAATATGTCAGACTTCTAATGCTTTATAACGATACATAATGGAGCCAAACAGATTAGGTATATGTATCAATATCATTCTTTTCAGCGTCCGTTGATCTATGATACCTTTTTTTGTGATGATCCTTGCGTTGTTAGTCCAGTGGTTGTATTCTCTAAAATATTAGACATTTGAATCTAAACAATATTTATCGAAAATGCTAAAAACATACATTGATGTATACCTAAAAATAAAAATTTTATCTATTAATGTTCATACTAAACCATATTTTTTTTCAGTAAATTTAATTTTCATTAAGAGTAATACATTTTTATTGTTGTTTTTTTTTGTAGAACGATTTTCTGTTAAGAAATTGGGACAATCTTATATAACTTCAGTCTGTCTCTTCATGCTACTTCATATAGATTTTTGATATGATCTTGAGCTATTTTTTTTCCATTCACCTTGGATACACTTTTTTAGATTTTCAGCATTGTTAACTGGTTTACCATTTGAACACAAAGCACGTGCTAACTTATTTCAACAATTTTCAATAACACTTAAACCAAAGAACATCTTGAACACTATCTTCTGATAAATTGTCTTTACGTGTATCATAATAAGAACAGCAGCATTACCTTGCTGAAAAATATAAACCTGAATATATGAGATAATGCTATATATGTATTATTTCTCTTATTTAATTCCTTTAGATGTCTTTTCTAAAACAATTTACGATATTAATCTGCAGCTTAAAAGCTAAGGTCGACGTAATGCACGCTGAATAACAGAACGAGCATTCTATCGGGATTTAATTAAAATAATCTAATAAAAACCATCCCAGACTTACTAATTAACGATAGAAAATACTACTACGAGACATTAGGTTTAACCCTCTCAACTTAGTATTATATTTTTTGTCGGCGCTTAACAATATTCAGACGTTTCATTTAAACCAAGCGCAATGAAATTGTAGAATTAATTTCGGTCGGAATGAACTTGTAAATCCCGTAATAACAAATGAAAAATAAAACGTAATAATCCGCCGAGATGAAAGAAGTACCGAAACAGTGTCCTAGAAAACGCACCAAATCGATTCTAAGGTGAGTAAGACGAGAACACTTCTGTGTTAATTATCTTCAGACTCAAATTATCATAAAACTTTTGACGATGTTTCTGGATTCAGAGAACAATAGTGTACGATCCTTTGCTCTGCTACCTGGATTTCGCTTTAAAATGTAAAAAAGATCGAAAATAAAACTGGTATATTCACCAAAAAGTAAGTATACACATACCTTAAGGTTACTTCTATACAAGATTAAATTTATGAAACGTTATAAAAACGGAGTAGTTTTTTAAATATAAACACAATTTAATATAATTATTTTAGAGTATCCAAAAAAAAACGAAGTGATATTCAGCTTTTTGATGGATATAACTCATCACATTGAACACCGTTAGGAAACATAGTTTAACGAAACTGTTAGGTCCAATGCAACTTGCTTTTACATTGCTTTTAAGAATACAATTAAAGGAATGAAGGGTGTTATATCAATTTGTGTACAGAAATACAGGATTTTCGAAATTGAGCATTATGTAAATAACCCTTGACAAGACGATTAATAAATAAAAAAAGTGTATAGATAACAAACGTTGATGGAAAATTGTTTAAGTAAGAATAGCATTTGATTAGGTTTTGTCATCATCAAAATATTTTTCAATAATTAATTGCAGATATATTGTTATTCACGCTAGAAACAAGAATCCAACAGATAAATCCCAACAAGTGGTCTGCAAAGACTGTAATTATGGAATAGCTTGCAAAACATATAATACGATTTGAAAATACCATGTTAGAGAGTGAAGTATTTCAAATTATCACTTCAAATGAAACGTTTAATTATATTTTAAGTAATTTAGATTTTTAAAAATAGGCCTTAAATGAAACACAGTAGATTAGATGGCTGAATAATATCGCTACAAAGTGTAATATCTTCCTCCCTATCACTGCATAATCATTAAAACCGAATTGTTATGGAAAATGACAAAGAATTACTACGTAAATGTGCTAGTTGAGAAGGATACAGGCAAGAACTGGTTGGATATGTAGAAAGGAATTTCCACAACAGCGCCCTTCGGTTTAGATGAACTCCGTCAGACACCCAGAAAATAAAATTGACAATTAGTGGAAATGTGAACTAGTGTTAGATTGGAAATTAGCAGCAGAATTATTGAGTTGAATAGTGACTCAGAATGTGACAGTGAGTGAATGAAACTTTCTAGATGTGAGAGTATGATGACAACAATGACAATGCCAAGATAGGGTGATGAGGGTGGAAGCAACAAAAGGTGGATTTATAATTAATATTATGAATATCATTAATAGAAAATCTTATTGCAGAGTGTGAAGTAGTTATATGCATAGACATGTGTCTAATTATTTAGAGCATTTGGATAAAATTTACGAGGATAAAATGAATACTAACTGTTTTTCAGATATGGTAAATTTACTAGTGAGAATGCGGTGACTAAATCTGATTCTATAAAATACACTGTTAGTAACAGAAGAAACTGGGGAGAATTATAATGATAGCAGAATGGTTTGACAAGAAAACAGAGCAACGGAGTTACCAAAAAAGTAAATATAAAAAGGTAAATATGTTCTTTAATGAAAATAAAATATATTACTTAGATGTACAATTATTAATTAGCTTGACTAATCCTTCAGGAGATAAAATAGGTGATAAAAAATCTAATATATAAACTATTGTGGCGGTTTAACTAACTATTGTTTAAGTCCTTTGATAATGTATGACTTAGATGTACTACAATGTTAAAAAAATATATTTTATTATATAATATATTTTATATTATATATATATTATATATTATATAATATAATAAATATTATATAATATTACTATATAATATATATTTTATTATAAAAATATAATATATTTTCGTTTCATTATTTTATTTAGATTAGAATGTAGTTATATATCGAAGTTAAATTAATCTAAAATACATAAAATTTCAACATTAAACGCGGCAACATTACACCGTTTTGATGTCTTAAACTGTGATGGCGTAAGATCGCTCCTATTTTGGATATAAATAAAATAATAGCATAAGTTGAAATTCGCTGTATCCTGTAAACGTATACGAACATGACCATTTTTCATTCTTACCTTTACTATAGCTTTCAAACAATTTTAAATGTTATTTGACATAAAAACAACCTTCGTTCCATAGCTATCTACAAAATTGGGATGATTTAATTATAATATTTTACTAATAATTCTCACCTCACATACGTACTTAACTATGTATTGTCTGCTCCTAATTCCTTTTAAGTAACAAATAATTTTATAAACTAATTTTAGAATAACGTAAACACAAAATTAACCTAAAAACTGCTTCATAGCTATTAGTCTCGGAAACAATGGACATCATGTCGATAACACAATAACACGTCATCCAAAGTTGGCAGGGCCTAGCAAGAGCACGGAAATATTCGAACACACTCAAAGCGCAAAATAGTACCGGTTATGCTGAACTTTAATGTATGGTAGTTCACCATCACTCACCAGACATAGCCCTTACTGTCCACTTGCTCAGATTGGCTCGTTGGCACTCGGTATCGAAATGCCAAACAATGTTAATTATTCGCCATCTCTTAAGAAAATGCGAAGTTATTTTTGCCCAACAATCATTTTTGTCATATTAACACAAATTCCTTAACACAAATCAACAAAATACTAACAAAAATAGCAAAAAAAATCTAAATTCGAGGTCACATATTTCGAAATTAAGACAAACAACATTTATTATTTGAAACGTTACACTTCTGGCCGGCCCCATGGAATAAAATTACCATTCTTCACCTTACTCAAATTGGCTTAACAATTTTTCATTTGTTTTTAATTCTTGGGTACATTCGATTAAATTTTGTGTTTCGATATTATTAAAATTTTATACTCCCTGTAAATTTATTGAGTTAATAAGACCGGCATTTTATAAAATTAATTTTTAATTACAACGTCAACTTCGTTTCATTATAAAATATAATGGATTTAATTATGAAAACGACATATTTTTGGGTGATATTATTGTAGCGTATAGATAAAATATCGAAATTCCGATAAAAACTATAAATCTTGTCCACACTAAAACAATATCAACAATATCGGTCAAATGGCTTACAGGTTGGGGCACTGTTTTGATAAAATCTGTTCAAAATTTACATAAAGGAAACAATTGATCCTGCCTTTCTTATACTATGATTTATTATTGTTTACCCTTATAGTCCTACTGGGGCTTTACTTTGCCTCCCTTTTTGGAATGATATATTTTCCTATTATCATTGGGTTGTTCAATAATTCCAGGAAATTAAGCGAGGATTGAAAAAAAACCATTTATATTTCTAAAAATTATCTTATATTTCTATACAACTTCTATCCAAATAAAGATAGGTAAGACCACCAAGGCCTGCCACATACATTTATATTGAAGAACCTAAACTAGATGAAAAAGTGCGAAATTTTCAATTTGTTTGCTTAGATAATATTTTTTCATCCCTTTATACCCCCGAAAACGGACTCTAACACTTCCTTAGCTGATTTCTGAAGAATACCATTAATACACTTAACACTTACACCATACACTTAATATAGATTGCGATGGTACAATGGGATATTTATGTCAAATAATATTAAATATGAATTAGATTAAAAATATAATAGAATAAAGAAATTAAATAGAAGTTGCTCGAAGATTGTAGCAAAGGTGGGATTGAAAGTGGTCATATTTGTATAGGAATATATTTTCTGATATTACAAATACTTGAGAAGAATAACGAATGGTAGAGGATGTCTGAAGGAAATACCTGAAGTATTTTAAAACAGTATAGATGTAAGATATATTATTTGAATACAGAAATAACAATAACAGGTAGGGCACAAGTCCTGCTATCATTCTTATAGCGCACCATCTTGGTTATATGAGGTTTACCTCAGTATCGCTTTAACCATTGTGTAGTGTAGACGTCCTAATTTTATTATGGATAAATATACGTCACAAGAGCGAACAGAAATAGTGACAATATTTATAGAAAATAATCGTTCCACTATTACCACTCAGCGGAAATTGCGTCAAAATTATACTAATCGTGCCTCACAAAACTTAATCGCAATAAAATTTTATCGTTTTCATGCGAATTTTTGACAGTAAAGTATGACTGACACCAGACAGGTCTCGTTCTGGAAGACAACGGAAGTCTCGTAACGCTGAAAATGAAGCTCTGGTGCGCGATGGTGTTGCAGAGTCTCCAGAAACATCAATTCGGACACGAAAACTGATTTCAAAATGTTCTCGTACAAAATTTAATTAGTCCTGAAACTGCTACCGCGAGATCCTGATTAACGAGTTGAGTACAGTAATGCAATCCTAAGACTGTCTGGTAAAATTTAAGATTTCTTGTCTAAATTGATAATGAGCGATGAAGCCTTTCTTCTCAGTGGCCACATCAGTAAACAGAACAGTCGGTTTTGGGGATCACAACTCTATGGTGTGGGGTTCATTCTACAAGCATCATTGATCCCTATTTTTTTGAATATCGCCAAGGTGTTGCAGTTACTGTTACTGCTGAATGGTACCATGATATGATTCGAAATTTTCTTCCGCCTGAAACGGAAGAACAAGGACTAGAGGACATGTGGTTTCAGCAAGATGAGGCCACAGCACACAGAGCTTGTTCAACAATTCAATTGTTGAATGACGTTTTTCCACGAAGACCAGCCAGATCTCCGGATTCAACAGCTCCAGAGTTCTTTTGATGTGAATAAGCCCTAAACGATTCAACATTTTAAAGCCAATGTTCGTCACGAAATTGAAGAAATTCAGATGTTGCAGGATGTCATGAAAAATGCCTTAAAAAGAGCCGAAATTATCTATTAAAACCAAACTTACTTACCTTTTATTTGCACAAATTTATAGGAATCAAATTGGTAGCGGAACTTTTGCTCCGCGTTGTCTATCGTATAACAAATTGTACTATAAATGGCATAACATAAACATAGAATGTGTAATTTTAGTAAGACGTAATTGAATTATAAAAAGCGCATTTTAATTAGCTAAACTATCTATTAATTCATAACATATACAATACATATTTATTGATAAGTTGCTAAAACAACTGCAATTTCCCCTAAATAGATTCGTAGAGTGCCTGAACAGTTTTCAACTAAATGTTCTCCCAATCTAGTGTATCAGAACATCAGCCAATTTCTTTAGTGATATTGAAGATGACAATCTGCTCCTCACTATCTCCTCTAAAATTCCCCATAAAATCCTTTAATTGTGTTAAGATCTGGCGATTGAGTTATATAATGTAATATAGAAATAGAATAAATATAAAAAGGAACAAGATTGATTTTATTGTAGACAAAATCTATCATACTTATAGCAAGCACTTTTATTGCGGCGGTTACCATAAAATCCCACTCTGATAGTTGAACGCTAGTTGAAATCAAAAATATTTAGAAACATTTCTGGAATTTAATCACAATCACCCACCTGGCCTAATTTTCATTATAAGCCACTCTGGATGCACATAAATATTTTAAAATTATACTATTATTCAATTATTTTATTCAAACTAACAGCGAACACACGTCATCAAGATGTTTTATGTATATCAGACAATATTTTCTTTCTGAAAAGGTCGGGCATGTAACCGAATCAGCTTACAAAAGTCGATCGGTTTTCAAACGTCTGCATAATTCTTCAAAATAACAGTAATAATAACTACAGGTTATAAACTGCAGACGTTTCAATGCTTTGCTTGTTTTGACTAATTTAAAATCGCTGCTTATTATTACTCTGGTTGAAAATGCCGAAGTTAGACAGAACAGATTGCGTCTTTAATCAGTTACTCTGTGTACTTCGAACAGGAACGAAATAATGGATTGCGAGTAAAATAGTTAGGGATATAAGCTTTGTGTGTATTTTTGCTGTTTAATATTAAGTTGCTGAAGTTGTTATTGAGGATATTTTAGCGTGTTACAGCTGTGCTGAATATTACTATGGGCACGGTCGTTAAAATATACCTCATATGAAGTGGATGACGATTCAAGATCAGCTTAATTAATTCATCAGCTTAAAACATAATTTAATACAATTATTTCAGTCGTTGTGTGTTTCAGTATTGAGGAGTAATACAGGATTTAATTAGTGAAAAGATAACCCATGAAGAGGTCTAATGGAGCTTCCATACATTTATTTTAAAACAAATTTTAAAAGCATTCAATAAAATGAAGGAAGAGTCAGTCACAGCCACAACAAAAATAGTATTAATACAACAAAAGTTGATAGAAAAAGGTCAAAATTTTAATAATAATTGATTTGGTTTTATTAATCATAACATGTATGAATAATTCAGCGCCGATATGTTGTTGTTCATTATGGAAAGAGGAATGTTAATAACACCTTCAGTTTGGATGAAATTTATCAGTCAGAAATTCACAAATGGCGAAATCTTGAACAAATGTTAGATATTAGTTATTCAATGTTGCCAATTCCTAAGACAGGGTGATGATAGTGAAAAGAATTGAGGATGATTATAATTAATATACCATAACTCTAGAAAATCGTATATGAAAGATTTAAGTGCATAGATATGTGTGTAATTCTTCATATATATACATGAACATTTGGTTAAAATATGTGAGGAGTGAAAGAATCTTAACTGTTTTCCATATATGGAAAATGCATTAGGAAGAATGCAGTGATTAAATATAGTTTTATGAAGAAATATGTATACTGGTAGTAACCGAACAAGTTAAGGATAAATAAAGTGATATCAAAATTATTCATCAAGCGAACACTATACTAAAGGCAAAAAGAACTAAATATACAATTGTTAAATAGGTTTACTAGAACTTCTGATGATATCATTATATAAAAAAACGCACCTAGAACTTTGTCTCTTAGATGTTGGGGAAAATAATTCAATTTAATATAATTAAAACACAATCCAAACCTACAAACTATGATAACTCTATAATTAATTGTAGTTTTAAATCCTTCGATAATATATCAATTATATTATAACATTACAATAAAGTACGTTTGATAAAAAATTTGTTTCTTTATTTTATATAGATTAGAATTTTGTTATGTCAGAGTCACAATGGGCTAAAACTCAGAGTTTTCATCAGTTTAGAGGACGTGACTTGGCTGTTTTAATGCATGTAATATACTCAAAAAATTTCGCTAAAATCGATCCAACCACACAAAATTAATTTTATTACATGCACACAGATAAAGAATTATACATACCATAGCTTAATTACATTTCCATTATAATACAAATTATTCCTTTTTTCTATTTCCCTTAAAAAATACTTTTATACTAAAACAGTAGTAAGTAAATTACAATAGTAAAAACACTTTTACTGCTTTAATAACACACAATTTTAGTTTAAGTACGATTAAAATTGCAATGGCTGTTATTACGTAGGCAGGATTTTTAAATAAAACACGGATCACATGCTCAATATTTACGAAATCCCACCGGAAATTCGTAATAAAAGACTTTTTTCCATTCCGTAAAGTAAAATTGTCTTTCATTTCTCTAAATTGCTTCTGTCTATTACCGCTATATTTGATTTCGCTGAGGCAATTTACCTTTAAAAAATGTGCCGAGAACGAAAAAAATATATTTGACGGCCGTAGTTTCAAAGTTGACTTAATATGTCGAGGTTGAACAACCTTATTATAAAGTTATATTGTTGGCTCGACTAAATATTATATGAGGCTATTTGAAACAAGACCATCCCCGAAAAAGAAGGTCCCGAAAATTATTTTCCCAACTTTTTACGCGATGTTAAGGTGTGGCAAAGGGAGACATTGATTAAAATATTCAATCTAAGCTGTCGTCCATTGATCTGAGGATAAAGAATATTTCAAATAAAGAGACTCTTTAATTTCATTTAAAAACGGAGAATTTATCTTGATTCCAAAATAATTTTGATCAGACTGTAATAAGTTTTTCAATAAGGGAGGGTCGATGTTGGTACCTGCTTGACATGTTGTGTATTATTACGTCACTAAATTTAAAACCACCTTGCGTTATACAATTAAACAGCAAGTCTAAATAATTTGCCATTTTTAAAATTAGCGTTTGCTACTGCAAAATTTGTGCTACAAAATTATGGTGGCTGCTAGAACTCTAAACATACATATTGGGCCAAGAGGAAGGCAACTACAAATAACAGAAACAATGAAAATTCTACCACACAAGGAAATCATGAGCTTTGTCAAAATTATAAAGTTTTCTCATACCGTAATGGTACCTAAACCAGGTAAACTACCGTAGGCAGAACCTCGTATAGACCTACAATTTAAAACATCCCCCGACAAAAACTGTATATCCTAAAAATATCAAGGACAAAAAGGACCCAATAGATAAAGCCTTATTTTCATAGAGAGCTCCATAGAAATGTTAACAAACAACCACCTCCAGAAATAACTACTATTAGAGACAACATAGAAGAACGGACAAGATCAAATAAGGACAAAGCAAGTACCTTTGCTGAGTATGTAAGTCATGTATTTCGGCGATTACCAGAGTCTGACTAGAAACACAAAATCAAAACAAAAGTCTACCTTAAATCAGCTCTGCAAACGTAGCTTTAAAGAGTATGAACCTAAAGAGTTTCTGAGAGATATCAAGGAAGAAAAAGCATCGGGCTACGATCTTATTGGCGCAACTATCTTGAAAAATCTACCACATAAGGAAATCATGAGCTTTGTCAGAATTATAAAATTTTCTCATACCGTAATGGAACCCAAACCAGGCAAACCACCGTAGGACAGAACCTCGTATAGACCTACAAGCCTCCTACCAGTAACTGGTACTGCAGGAAAATGGACTATACTCCTCTGCTGCTTCCTTGCACTTCAGTATGACATAATAGACAAGCACTTAGACTAAAAAACGCACTTCTCTATTACTACATAATCTTATCCTACCTCAGTCAAAGAAGCTTCACAGTTAGGTGAAATCATAAATATTGTACTTTGCGCAAAATACACTCGGGAACCCCATAGGACAGCGTACGCGGACCGGTGTGGTTCCTGATCCACGCTGCAGACCATTGTTTTCCAACTGGTGAAAACACAATGACTTCAACCTACGCAGACGACACTGTAGTCCATTCAATGTATTATGACCCCAAAAACATGTTTCATTCCAACTCATACAAATAAAATAATTCTTTCGACACGGTATTGCCATGTTGCCAAAAGATGCGAAACTGATGGAAGAAAAGTTTTTGATTAATATAATACACAATATACCAATTATCAATAAATTCCTCTTCAAAAGGAAATATGATCAGAAAAACCATCTACCAAGCCCAATATTTTTAAGAATTCCATCGATTTTTCTAACGATTGATCGCCCAGTCCATCTTTTCTATCGAAATTTCTGGAGCGAAAACTGGCGTGGAATCTCCATTTTCATAATCAACATGTTTTGAATGAGTATACAAATAACGCTACCTTTATATTTTGAAATGATCTATTTACTCTAATTTCTCAAAAGAGCTATAATATTTCTTCATCAAGTGTCACTAGATATATGCGACTTTAAGTCATTTAACACTTGGGCTAAAATGTCCCGCGTCTAACACATAGTGGGAGCTAGCTTTATTGTACTCACTACTTTTACGGTTAGCACGAACCTTCAAAATAAAGATGTTAACATTTCTTGATATTCTACTCATAAGTTTGTGAGTTATTGTGCTAAGAGTGATACTACTTTTATTATTTTCAAAGCAATGGATCAACAACAATTTGGTGTTTTAATTTTGCTTTGCTTCTTGATGGGAAAACATATCGTTGAACCGAAGCAATGGCTTGAAAAGTATTATAAGGACTCCTCTGCATCACAAACAACAATAAAACGTTTGTTTGCTGAATACAAACGTGGCCGTAGAGACGCTGATGATGCAGAACGCAGTGAACTTCCAAATGAGATGGTACCACAAGAAAACATAAAAAAAATCAATGAAAAGCATTTGAATGTCCAAAAAGTGAGCATTGTAAAGATGTCAAAAGAACGTGTTCTCTTTATATCGCATGAGTGCATGAGTCTATGAGAAAGCTCTGTAAAGAACGTGTTGATGATTCTGAGCAGTGTTCGGCCGTGTTTAAACGTAACAAACCAGAATTTTTCATTGATGTGTGGCAATGGATGAAACATGAATCCATCACTTCACTCCGGAATCAAAACAATCGTCATCTGAGTGAACAGCAATTGGTAAAAGTTCTATATTGAGGCAAAACATAAATCGTTCTACAAAAGTGGTAGTGAAATGTTATAGCGGAGCTAGAATGATTGTGCGGTTCTTGATAGAAATTACGTTCATGTATAAAGCCAATTTTGAACAAAAAAAACGCGTTTTCTTTGTTACATTCGGGACTTTTCAGCTCATGTGTTATTAGGAAAAGTGTTATGAATATGTATGAATTTGTTAAAGCAAAACAATGAAATATTGATACTAGAAGCATACAGGTTTAGAAATCAGCTCAAGTTAAACATTCGATATAAACAGTACCCTCAGGCCCTACAACTTTTGACATGAATCCAGGTTAAGCGTTGGCCGACTCCACGCCCACAGAAGCGTATAATTTTAATAACAAATTAAAAATGTATTACACAATGAAGCGTAAACGAAAAGAAACTCTATTACGTTGCACCTGAAAAGGGAAGTTATCTGTATCAGTTAGGAACATTTAATTAGACTATGATAAACTTTGAAAAATAAATTACTGTTTATCAAAAGCAGACTAAATGGAAGAGAAAGTTCAGGTAACATGCAGCTACTCGGAGATAATAACAAAAGTTCGGAATATTTTAACTCTACTTATATATTTCAATTTATACCACGAAAACATAAATTAGGTAATCTGGTTTTGTGCATTAGGCATTAGAATTAATTCATAGGCTATTAGAAAAAATAATGTAGATAATATAGCATCATGTTCCTTCCCGAAAAATGTTTGCCCCTACAGGGTAGCTAAATCCATTTCAGTGCATCTTATATCGTAAAATTGTAAACAACAATAATTCATAATTTATCAAAAGTGCTTTTGTTCATCATTTTATATATGAAAAAAGTATTGTCAAAATTCATAATGTTTGAGTGAAAATATATAAGATAACGCTCTGTATCTGGGTGGCTTAATTTAAAATATGTAAACCAATAGTGATTTTAGTTTATATGTAAAAAAATCCTGAATACCCAACAAACTTCGGTCCCGGAAAGTTGAGTAAGTTTATCGATAAATATTCGTGTTAAACACACCAAGAATTATCTAAATCAATATAAATTGACTTATTAATAGTAATCTTACATTTACAAACCGATAACATATACATAAAAATAAGTATGTCCGAAGGTTCCAAGCTTTTACATGCAAGTAGAGAGAGTCTGTGAAGCATTGTTGAAATAAAACTAATTAATAAGATATATACTTATATATTTAATTATTATTAGACTCTCCAGTCACAGCATCAATAAACCTACAAACCCACCTGGAGCAAATACAATTATGGTTGAAGACATGGCGCATTAAAGCCAATGAATCAAAATCCACGCATATAACGTTTACCTTGCGTAGAAGAACATGTCCACCAGTAAATATCAATCATCGTCAACTCCCCAAGCAGAGCATGTTAAATATCTTGGTATGCATTTAGATCGACGCCTAACCTGGAAGAAGCACATACTCTCTAAACGGAAACAACTAGGACTAAAATTATATCAAATGTATTGGCTCATTGGGCGCAAATCCAAGTTATCATTAGATAACAAGGTATTGCTGTATGAGTCTATACTCAAGCCCATTTGGACATATGGAATTCAACTATGGGGTACCGCTAGCAAATCTAATATATCCATCATTCAACGGTTCCAAAATAAGGTGTTGCGTGCCATTGTTGATGCTCCGTACTATATTTCAAATAAAGTGATACAACGCGATATTCCTCTAGAACCTATAACGAGTGTAATCCAACGTGTTTGTGTGAAGTACTTCGAAAGAGTGTCAGTGCATCCCAATGTACTCGCTAATCAGCTAAATATGCGACGTGATAGTGAAGTGCGTAGACTAAAACGTTTAACACCACCTGATCTGATTACTGGACATATGTAGAGTTTAGAATAAGCATTAGAATAAGACTAATTAATTAATATAATATTTTATACAGAAGATTGCTTAATGAAGTGATTTTCTACATGCCATGTATATATAATATAAACAGAAGAAATACTTATTGCCAATAGGGCAGATTGTGGACTCACGAAGAGTAATAAAAAAAATTATTAGACTCAATAAATACATATTTTTTATTTAAAAACACATAGCACACATATTACAACTAGTTATAAATTACAACTATATATATGTTAGACCGTCCAATAAAACTGCTAATAGACGTCATTGGTGCTTAGATCAAATCCAGCCAATATAGTTAAAACCAAACGAAAAAGCCACCACTATATATAAAAAATATGATTAACCATGATCGCTACTCCAATTTTTGCTACCATTCTTAATCCACAAACCCCATTAATGAATTGACTACCTCGAGCTTTCGATTAAGATATTGTACATTCACTAGACTAAGACGAATGTATGGCCGTACTTTTAAGCATTATTTTTATAAAACAATAATTTATTTACCTATACTCTTATGTAATAATCCATTGTACTTTCCTTGTCATTAGATCATCAGGGTGTCGTTACTAGTTTAGGATTAGTTTAGTTTAGGTTTTTGGTAGTTCTATATTTTGTTTATTTGACCAAGGTCTACTTTTGTTAGCAAATTTAATTACTTCATAGAATCACTGTACAATGTTCTTATATCTTAGCAAAATACTGTCTAATTTCTTCTTCTCTGATGCTCTGAATTTCACATTCTTCCACTTTCTCTCTCAACAATTATATCATTACTAAAATATATTTTGTTTAAAATATATGTCTAATTATTACCAGTTACTTCAATTTTTGCCACTATTCCTGATGAACAAACCTCATTAATTACTTGACTACTACTAACACAACAAGAATCATTTTCTTCCCTGTTCTTATTATCATTAAATTTTGACATATATTGATACCTATTCGTTGTCGTTGAAAATGATGTGTTATAAATTTGGCAGCTAATATTCCGACTATAAATAAAATTGATGTTGACTGTTTGTATTTTATAAAATTTGAAAATTCAACCTTACATTCTGCACTTATTCTTGTTCTTCCATATTTTAAAATCAAGGTATGTTGTACCAAGAATAACACAACAATTTAATTATAATTACAATAGAATTATTAATATAACACAAAATCTATATATTATAGAATTGTTTGTTGTTTTGACTTGATATCGACTGTACTGGTCAACTCGAAAAAAATATTCCGCCATTAGAAAAGGAAGGCAATATAGTTTATTCTTTTTAATAGCTTTCTATACAGGATAGTACGCATGTGCCAAATCCGGAGATATTTGTTAGATCTAACTAGAGTCAAAATAAACACTCATTTTGATGCGGCAACGCAGCATTATAAATTTTGATGACACTCATTGTCTATTTTATTGATTTATGAAAATTTTTAAAGATTAATCATATATATTAAACTTATAAAATCATATAAATTATATATTTTAAACATATGTCCGACATTCTACATATCTATACATAACTAAGTAGTTTAATTTTTTTAAACTAAAATAAAGAAAACATTATTTTCTTTTTTTTAATCATGTTAATAAGTTTGAACTTATAAAGAGAATATTCACATTTGGTCATTATTTATGTTTTTTTTAGTTGTATTAAAACACAAGTCCTAACTATTTTGCATTCTAAGGCTGTTTTTAATGCATTTTGGGGACTTTTGGAACAATAAACACACATAAAAATTGTTGCTCCGCTGCTGAAATGGTCCAACCTATTTACCTGAAGTCAAAATATCAAATGCCATTTTAATTATAACACCTGATACTCTACATGGCACTAGAATGAAGTAAAAATTTTAAAAAATGCACTTTCGAAATTCATTTCAGTTATTCGTATTTTTTGGTATCTTAAACGTCTTAAGTTTCTTTCAAAGATTGAAAATTTATTGTATTGTAAACAGCTTTAAATTTCGACCATAATATTGAAAAAACTCGTCTTGTCCAATATGGCTTCCACAATGAATACAGCTAAATACAGCATATAACCTTGAACCAAGTAATATTTCATAATAATGACAATGAAACATGTTCTAATTTCATATTATGTCTCAATGTATATTTCCAACAAAAAGTTAATTTATATATTGTACTGGAAAGTCCAGATATTAAACATCGTCGCAAAACTTTTTTTCACCATCGAAATTAGAAGCTGTAGAAATGTAATTGCGAATATAAAACATATAAAATAACAGAAAAGTTTATTTTAGCCGAAATACTGAAGCTTTTAACGCCACGTGTCCCTTTGTTCGTCTAATCATTTCAAGTCAGTTAATAATAGAATTCGTTGATTAATTAAAGGGCAACTCAGTCAACATCAATATTAGTTTTCTAACGAAAATAATTTCTTATTCTCAATAGTGCAAGCAGGATAACATTTGAATATTGATTATTTTAATGGTATATTTGCTTGGCGGCAAAATGAGCTCGTATATTTTTAAAAAACACTAGATAACAATATATAGTCTATTCAAAATAACAATAAACTCATGTCGAATATATCATAAACAGCATTGTCATTCTCATTTCATTTTAGTTAAAAAATTAAACAATGATATATGATGCGTCCGAACATGTAACTGATAAAATAACTATACTATAAAAATCATCGTGGTCGAGAGATTCGGCAACTTTTGGAACTATTCATATATTGGTCTGCGAAATATTCCCACCGCGAGTCAAATTGCTGAAAAGTCGATGTTGCCAAATTTACCGTTAGACTATTTGCTTTATGGATGTAGTTTATTTTAGAAAAATCATTTATTTAAAAAGATTTTCTGAAATTAACGTTTATATTTTATTTTGAAACAAAAAATTATAATAGAATAGATATGTTTTTTACTACTTAGTACGATATATTCTTGCCTTTAAATTTGGTAAAACTACCAGGTACTACAAGATAAGCATTCAAAAGAAATGGCGATAAATGTCATTGTTCTGATATAATGTTGGACATTTATTAGTTTCACTATTAAAGCGTTTAATATGGCTTTTCATAAAGTTATATTTTGACGTTCCTTTTTACTTAAAATGAAGGCCTTTTAGTTTAACATTTCAGCGTGCTAACAGGATTACAAATATGTAGAATCACAGGTAGGTTTAGTATCACTTGTTACAAATAGGATAACTTAATTAAATGACTTAAATGTTGCAGTGAAAATAAATTAATATATCATGTTTGTAATAAGACATACTTAGTAGCAAGAGAAAGAAACAGATTTCACCAGGAGCTTGCTGCACAACTAAAGCCGATGACAACAAGGCTGATCTGCCTTCTCTGTGTCCTCAACTTAATGTAGTACATACATACATACTGAATTTCGGCAGCATCTTTGTCGAATCCATAATATAGATGTTAAAAAATCCAATCTATATTTTAAAACTGTGTAAGGTTTTGAAAGTTGAAAGCCACACGACGATAAAGGAAAAAATATTATTGCTTAAATAATTAAATATTAGTTTCAAGAAGTCAAGAAGCTTATATACCACTGTATAAGGAGTTATCATCAAGGTAGTACTTTCCATAAAACTATCGATGTAACTACTATCTTAGGAATGAATTTAGGGTACATTTATCAATTTTGAAGGTAGCTTACAATAAGGCAAGAAGAGTTACGGTCAAAAAATTAATTGGAGTCTACATATAGGTAGCTTTTAAAAGGTAGCTTTTAGGAAAGGGTTGTACTTGCTACAGCTGAACGATTTGTTGATAAAGAAGAGTAATCTGCTAAAGTATCAAAGAAGAGAAAAACAGACCTAAGAATATATATATATATATATATATATATATATATATATATATATATATATATATATATATATATATATATATATATACTAAAACAAAATACAAAATATTAACATCATTGAGTTTTTAGGTACTTGAGTCCTTGATTTCATTAATTATGGTGTTATTTTTTAGGGTAAGCTATGAAATATATGAACCTTACATTTATTTGACACATACGTTCTATTGCAACTTTTATTGTATTGTAATTATTTAGTAATTAGTGTGAGAAGTATAAAGGAACGTATCTACAATGAATTTGTTATAACATTTTATTTATATATAATATATTTATAGTATTGTATATCCAAATATATGGTACTTTAGTAAATGGTTTATTGCATAAATAAAATTCATTGTTTTATATAATTTAATTAATAATTAAAATTTTAATATTGTGCTGTATTTTTCTTTTTACCTCCTCGAAAAATTTTCATAATTTAATATGTCATCTTCTATCCTTTTTTAAATAATTTTTACTATATATTTATATATGTATTGTATATATAAGTTAACATAAAACTTACGATCATTACCTTTTATTTTAAAAAATTATACGGAGTATGTTATACGCCTTAAAGACTAATACTATATCGATATCAGAAGATTGGTTATAAATAAGATGCAAAGCGACTCACGACGTCCCAAGAAATACTGAGAATATTCAAATATGTCCAACAGTGTGGACGACTGTGCCGGCGCAGTATATTCAATCTACCGAACCACGATGATTTTTAGTGTATCCTGATACTACCATTATTGATAATAATCAAAGGTTATAAATTGATAATCGCGTTTTGGTGCATCGCTTGTTGAAATACAAATATCTGCTTAATATTTGTGATTACTCTGATTGAAAATACCGATTTGATAATTAGTTACGTAGAACGGTAACGAGATAATGGGAACTCTAGGCTGTAAAATTCCTTAGAGAGGTAAGTATTGGTACTATTAAATATTAAGTTGCTGCGGTTTTATTAGAAATTTTAATATATAAATATATACAAATATTTTAGCTTATTGCAGCTGAACTATATAAAATACACAAACAAAATGAAGAACCATGTACTGTTAGATTCATTGAAAAGGAACTATCTACATATGAAAGGGGTGACATATGAATCAAGATCTCCCCGATATTAAATCTGTTCAAGACCAAATTTACGAAATGTATAAAAACAGTGAATTTACTTATCGATGTATGCATAATTTAATACAATTATTTCTTAAAAAAAAAAACAGTTAGTGTGGGAAGTATCCATAGAAAAATATGCAGCTCTTTGATGGATGCAAATCATCCCTTCTTTCAGGAAACATACAACCTACATACTTTCTAGGCATTGCTCTTGTATCTACAAGACATAAATATTTCAATATAGAGCATTGGGTCACTCTTGGCAGGACGCTAATTAAAAGAGCTTAAAGTCAGCAAAAGCTAATGGAAAATGGTAAATGTTATAATAATGTTTGATTCATTGCAGGTATTGTACTTCATGCTGGAAACAGGAATGGTTTTATTCCTGGAGAAATGATCCTTAAAATGTTTTTACTCTAGTTCTCTGAAAATCTGCTGTTAAATAACTTGGAGGAATCATCAGTTATTGTTGTACAATGCACCATACCTTACGTAAAAAGTCAATTGTCAAAGGATGTAATTAAAAAATTCCTTCCCTAAACATAAATTAAATTTTGAAAATACATAAGAAACTAAGGAGATATAGAGTTATATCAAAATTGACAGGAAAGCACTACAACGAAAGAAATAAGAACTAAACGTCAAAAGATAAATATTCTCTCTATGAATAGAGATATATACAATCGTTAACTATGTGGATTGGGCCTACAGAGGATACCACTACATAAAAATTCTACTTCATGGAAGAGTTGTGTGAAATAGAGTTGTAAGAAATATAAACAAAGCAATTCTAACCTATAAACTATTGTGGTTGCATAATTAACTCTAGTTTGAGTCCTTGGATATTATTTACATTTAAATATTGTTACATGTGAAATCCAAAATAAAGTAATAATAAATAAAGCCAAGTTGATGCGACGACAAATGCCATGTTCTGGCATGATAAATTTTGATGACGTAGCTACACTGTTTTATTTAGTAGACTATATGCATTGAATAAACAACTCTTCAAGCATAATTAAAATAATTAACATAATCAATCCATAAGATCGTGTCATGAATAAGTTTGGTGATTTGGAAATGGTAATTTTTAAGTGGCAGGTAAGTAGTAGAGAGTTTAAAAAAAAACGAAAATAAAGCGCTGGATGTTTTACACTACCAAAGTTCATGCAAAATCTAATACACAAATTTACAGCGAGAAATTTTTAACAATATATGTATCATAGTTATTTTGTCCGAAGGGTTATATAACAGACACTTTTTTACTTGAAGAGCTATTTTATTTTATAGAAAAAAGTATTTTAATCTCAATTTCAAGCTTTAATCGGGCCCCTAAGTTCTAGATGTTACTTATCGCATCATTTAGTCAAACATAAATGGACACGGTATTCGTACCAAGTGTCCTATCAGTAAACGTTCTCCTATAGAAATGACCAAAGATATACGTGACTATTATTCTGCTTGGAGAACTTCTATTTTATCTTTGATGGTTTTTTAAATAGTAGTGTTTAAATCCACATTTCCATGGTCCACCCTATGGAATTGTTTCCCAGGTTTTAGATGGTTCTAAATTCCAATTGAGATCTACTAGAGCTGAGGACTCAGCTACTACAATCAGGCTTTGGATTCCAGTATACTCCAGAGTCCAATAGCTGGATTTCCAGTAGGCAGTGTTAGTTCACAGAAACTCCAGTTCTCCTTTGGTGACCTTACACACCGAACTGTGATGCTTGTGCCGGGTGTCCATTGACTAGGAATGTTTTTCAAAACTTAAATATTTCTTAATTCGGGTAGTTTATGACTAACGATTTTAGAATACCTTCAATGCACCATTCGTAATCTTACAGCTTCAGATGGAATACCATTGCCCGAACTCCACTTAACTACACCAAGAAATGCTGAGAATAACTGCAGAATGAGTGCCAATCCAATATCCTTTTTGTTGATGAACTAACTAATTTGATTCCAACTAACTGAATGGATTAAAATAGAACAGAGTTAAAATTTTCCTGAAATTCTACCTACTGCGCCAATTATGATGTTAAAAGTTAAAAAAAAACAAAAACATTTACTGTACTTCAAAAACTATTTTATTTTACGGAAATAATTGGCGACTACTGAACGATGAACATAAAACTATACTGCTGCTTAAACCTATTTTAAGTAAACCAAACCCCTATGCCTAGACGCCTTTCTCATCACACTATTACGTTAAATATAAACACAGTATCACAGCTGGAACACTATCAACCTCATGATATAACATCAGTCCAAAGTATAGCTATGGAAAAAATCAGAATTGTGGGGCAGAAACTTCCTATAAATAAATCAGAGTAAAGTAAGTAGTTGAATAGAATAAGGGAATTGTTTCAATTATAGAAAAACAGTAAAAAATAATAAATAGTAATATAGTGTCAAGTGATGACCATTTTAAAATATAAACAAAAATAATAAATATTACTTCTCTAACAGTATATAATATATTAAAACTGTATTACAATTCGTGTAACATATAATTAAACAAACGAAACAAAACATTTAACATTTTTTGTCTAAAACTGTTCATACGATGTCTTCTTCGTACCCATTTACTTAATCCAACCCGTCTTTCCGATTTCCATCGTACACCTCGGTTATTCCATTTTTCCACAGGCACAATTGGGATCTCATCGATGTTGTTAGTGGCGGTATATAAGATCGTGGAATGAGAAACGTAGAAAGATTAAATAGATCAACAAAAACCTTATAACGGTCGCTGAAACGATAAAAACGAACGTTTCAAATTCAATTTTCGAATAAAAATCAATGGCGCTACTACCTTAACGTGGACCTCAGATATTGGTAACCTGATGACCCCCCCGTTCCCAACTGCGACGAACCGATCATCCTTTGTACCATTAGAACGTGATTATCTGAAATGTAAATTATATTATGTAGTAGAAATAAGTAGCAAAAATAAAGCATATTTTCTCTTAATGCGACTTTCTCTTATTTTTATATATAATATATAACAAAAATTAACTCAATTAAATTGAATTTTAATCGGAGAGAATATTCTCAGGGTAGTTATGAAAATATATTTGCCATAATGTGAACATGCAAAAGATCACAAGAACAAAATTGTCGTTGCTTAATACATATTGCAAGTATCGGAACATTGTAAGCTGACTCATGAACATATTTTAAAACCTCCTCCTGTCTACTTAAGATGTGGTGGGAGGCTTAGAGTTAACCATATACTAATCGATTACAGTGTAAACTAACAATTTAGAGGCCACCTGAGTATTGAAAATAATATAGGGTTGTTCTTCAGCCTAAAAAATACTTAATTCTGTAGTTCTTAGTGGAGTTGATAGTGGATCAAAATCTGCATTACTGCCTATTATGGATCTGTTTAATATTCATCTATTATGTAGTATATTAACTTTTCATAACAGGTCATTTGAAAAGTCTCCGGTCTGACACATAGATGGCGCTACTAGAATTAAATCCATATGTTCTTTAGTTAGCCCTAACACTCGCAAGATGCGTGTATAAATTTAACAGCTGTCGAATCATC
The DNA here is from genome assembly GCF_030347505.1 of Rhynchophorus ferrugineus. Taxonomy (NCBI): domain Eukaryota; kingdom Metazoa; phylum Arthropoda; class Insecta; order Coleoptera; family Curculionidae; genus Rhynchophorus; species Rhynchophorus ferrugineus. The sequence continues at coordinate 13,106,295 of NW_027472590.1, forward strand.
ACTTTGTAAATTATAGCATTTTGAGTGAAGCAACATTTGTTATTGTGAAAAGAAATGGATAAAAAAAATTTTGCGTGTTGATAACTTATTACTTTTTGAAAAGCAAAAAATACAGTTGAATCAAAAACTTGGCTTGATGCCGAGTTTCCGGACACTGCCCCAGAAAAATCAACTATCAAGGATTGGTATGCTAAGTGGTGAAATGAGCACCGAAGACGGTGAACGCAGTGAATGCCCAGAGGTTGTTACCGACGAAAACATTTTAAAAATTCACAAATGATTTTGAATGACCGTAGATTGAAATTGAATGTATATCAGATACGTGTACATGATATCATTCACGAATATTTGAGTATGAGAAAGCTCTGTGCAAAGTGGGTGCCGCGCGAGCTCACTTTTGACCAAAAACAACGACGAATTGACGTTCCGAAGTCCAATGGACAGCCATCCAAGTGGACTGCACAGGATGAACCCGCTCAAAATCTGGCAAGGTTATGGCGTCTGTATTTTGGGATGCGCATGCGTAATCATTGACTACCTTGAAAAAGGAAGGGCCATCAACAGCGACTATTACATAGCGTTATTGGACCGTTTGAAGGACGAAATCGTCGAAAAACGGCCGCATTTGAAGAAAAAGAAGGTGAATCTATAAATTGGGCTTCGAATTGCTTCCTCATCCACCGTATTCTCCATATCTTGCCCCCAGCGATCATTTCCTGTTCTCAGATCTCAAAAGAAAGCTCGCTGGGGAGAAATTTTCGTCGAATGAGGAGGTGTTCGCCGAAACTGAGACTTATTTCGAAGCAAAAGAGAAATAGTACTATAAAAATGGTATCGAAAAGTTGGAGGGTCGCTATAATTAGTGTATCGCCCTTGAAGGTAATTATGTTAAATAAAAAATAATAATTTTGCCAAAAAAAATGTGTTTTACTATGGTAGGCCGGTTAAATCTGCAATTTGTAATTACACCGAAATGGCAAATTTTAAATTTTTAGTATAAAGCATACCTATATATTTCTAACGATATATTAAAAATGTTTAACTAATAACAACTTACCAAATACAACTCCGTTTTAATGGAAAACTATTTAGAATTCTTTAAAGAATTTTTACTCTTTTTTTTTGAATCGATCAAAGCAATTTTGCAACTCATCTCTCCATTAGTAAGATATAAGCAGTTATTCGTTATATTTACCGTAATTGAAGAGTGAATAGCCTTGAATCTGAGTGTTTTACGATTCTTTATCTGAATATTTCAGACGCTATTCCTCTTAAAATGTCGGTCGTGTGCTGCTTTCGTTTCAGATATGTAGCTCACGTTTACAAACAATGCATCTGATGTCCTTGATCGACAAATAATAGATCAAAACTCGTTGAATATTAACCATAAATCAATTGTTTACGAAAGGTTGCAAACGTATGTAACAAACGCTTTTTTATTTTTTTATTATAATTTTTTATTACTAAAATATACGTATTAATTTTTATAAAATATGATTCATTCAATCAATAAAATACTTTAATGTGATATCTTGGCATAATATATGTTATATATATTGTATGTACCAAAAACTTATTTAACTCTTCAACGAATCTTTTTAACAGAACTCATAAACCCTGTAGGCCTTTTGGACAGCATTATTGGTAAATTAATAAATAAAAACATGATGACTTAGAATTAATTTTATTTCCGTTCATTTTTCGTGATTTTGATCATAATTGACTTCTTCCAGTATTCTACCCTATATTATCTAAATTTCTCTTTATTCAATGCTCATTGGAGATCGATCCTGTTTGTTTAATTAATTGCTTTTGAAAACCAAAGAAAATATAACATAAGACTTATTTTTATTTATTTACTCTTATTCTTTTACAAATTCAGTTAACCAACAATCGAAATGGAATCATATCGTAATTTTATTATTTGATAATTTGATGTTTAATCATTTTCGAAGCACTGTGGTATCAATAAAGGAGTTTACTGTTGGTTTTATGCTCAACAGAGGTATTATATACTTGATTACCAATGTCATGGTCTATTCGACACACAACTCCTGATTTTTCCAAAATTTTTAGTTTGGTATGTTGAGAGATAATGAAAGAACTGTTAGGCATTGGCAAAAAATTGATAATATAACATCTCAACTGAGAAAACAATATATTGCAATAGATAAGATGAAACTAGTAAAATCAAGACAAAAAGAAAATATACAAGAACAAACGAGAGAAAAATAATAAAAAAAAACTTTAAGTATTTAGGAAAGGAAAGCAAGAGGTGAATAACAGGGAATCACTACGAAAAAAAAGATGGAATTATATAACAAATGGCGATAGACATACTAGAACAGTAAAGAGGAAAGAAGAAACATTGAAGAATACTATGATAGAAAAGGATAACGAATATGCCTAAGACCTAGAGAAAAAAAGAAAATTTCAAATGATGTGCTCTTTATTTGTTGTTGATTTTTGTGATAGTGATACTTTACTGCTAAGTGCGCGAGAACTTTTCTCACTTTGATTAATTACAACTTGCGATGCCGAGGAGAAGACGACTTGACTTAGGTCGTCGCAGTCAACCAAATGTGCGAAGAGCTACGTCACGTACTAACCGCACTGATGACCAGAGAACGACAGATCAAGAAAATAGTAGTATTGCTATATCAGAAATGCGTTCTTTAGTGAGTAACAATGAAATAGATATGCTTAGAATTCAACGAGTTCATGCACATCAAACACAACAATCGCGAGCACGACACAATGGCATTGAGCGATTCCGCAGACACAGTTCTCCTATGATACTGGAACGAGATGCATTCCACTATGATGCAGAAAAAGATTATTGTGTCGACAAATCGGTAACAATTGGGAAAATGAAAATAATTTTTAAATATTGCAAGGCGTTAAAATACAGTGGTGAATCTACTGGATTATGTTGTGCTGGAGGCAAAGTAAAATTGCCACAATTGGTCCCACCACCAGATCCTTTACGTTCTTTGGTATCTGGGATTGGAAATGATTCTAAGCACTTCTTGGCCAACATTCAGAAATATAACAGCTGTTTCCAGATGACATCATTTGGCTACACATATTATACAGGACAATTTCATGCCCACTTTCCCACAGTTGACCCAAAATTGCATGCGGTAGTTGCCAAACACATGATACATGTACCTTGCGGAGTCATCAACTACAATTCACCCTGTATGGTTGACGTTAAGTGCTCCAAGCGATATCCAAGAGACCTGATTGCTGAAACCATAGCGGGAAATGATGGATACCCATTGTATCGTCGGCGATCAGTTGCGGACAATGAGCAATCGATAGTTGTGAAGGTAAGAGGACAAAATGTTGATATAAACAATCGTTGGATCGTGCCATACTCGCCAATATTATCCAAAACTTTTGAGACTCACATTAATGTGAAATATTGGTCAAAATAACTCAGTGAAGCCGATAAAGTATATATGTAAATATGTTAACAAAGATAGCGGTATGACCGTCTTCGCTTTTAACCAATGCAAATGACGAAATATCACAGTACCAGATGTAAGTAGCAACGAAGCAATTTGGCGTATATTTTCATTTAGGATCCATGCGACCATTCAGAATTTTCTTCCGCGACAGTTGGTTTCATTCAAGTCAGTCGACACCGTTATGAACCAGGACGACGTAATCAACTATCCCATGGAGTTTTTAAATTCACTGGAATTTCCTGGATTACCACCTAACAATTTGAAGTTAAATGTAGAATCAGTTGTCATCATGCTGCGTAACATTAATCAACCTCGACAAGACTCGCTGTGGGGGAAATCATAAAGGGAAAATACAAAGAAGAGGATGTCTTGATGTCGCATATATCGATGATTACAACGGATTCACCATTCGATTTTAAACGCTTACAATTTCAAGTACGTCTGGCCTTTGTGATGACCATAAATAAATCTCAAGGCCAGTCGTTGGAAGTTTGCGGAATCAACTTGGAGTTTCCCTGTTTCGCGCATGGACAATTATACGTCGCCTGTTGGCGCGTTGGAAAACCGTCATCTTTTTTTATTTACGCACCACAAAGCAAAACAAAAAATATAATTTATCAGAAAGCTTTAAATTGATTAACAAACTGTATCATAACTGTGTGTATCTGTAAATGTCTAATTGAAACCTTATAAATAGCCAGTGTTTCAGGTTCTCTGTTTTTTAAATATGATACATCATGTGTAATTAATCGAATATAATAAAATAATAATAAGAATATGGCATAATATGGTTTTTTAGCACATTTGAAGGAAAACAATCTAACAATTTATTGATGAAGGTAGCATTCATTTTTTTACTAGGTATAGCTGTTGATCTTAGAATATGGAGATTCTAGATCATTTTTGTCATATGTTGTTTTTACTTCCTAAAGGAATATTTCGACTGATTAAATCAATAAACGCTCAGTCAAGATCAGAATTGACTCATTTGGATCAAAATTAAACTGGCTTCAAACAAGACTTGAAAAGCACTTGGTTCAGTATTTAAAAAAAAACTCAGATATTTTACAAAGACGAAGTTATGACATTACATAATGATATATAAATATAATATATACATAAAAATAGCTAAATATTTCGATGTATTTATACTCTCTGTAGAAGACTCTTTTATAAAATAAATTTTTCGCTAAAAATTTAATTGGTAAAGCTGAACTTTACAAATTAAGACACGGAAACTGGTTTAACTTAATATCCTAATTTTTAACGATTCCCTTGCCTTTCTCGCAGACCTTGAGATATATTTAATTTTAAAAATAACCTCATTATCCTCACAAATACAATTGTCGAAGGAGAATGATTTCAACAAAAAAAAAAGAAAAATATAACGCTAATAACCATTAACCGTTTAGAAAATGTTCGAGCCGTTTGGCTTAAATTAAAGCTCTAAGGTAGTGTGAAGAAATTATGTTTATACTTACAGCGCCACTTCGTTATGAGGGAATCCACATCCATTAGTAAGTTTAGGATTTGATGCGGTTGGCTGAATCTTGGCTCATCTCTATAAAATGTTATCAGAATTGCTCCTAAGATAAGAGAAATAATTGAGTTCAAAATTATATACAGTGTAGAGTAAAGTTTTATAAAACTTATAAAATTATTGAAACGGTAAGAAGAATTAAATATGTATTGGTTCAGTAAAGAAATAAAAAGTCAAACGAAACTAATTCTGGTAAATATTATTCCGGTAAACACTCGTACACTTATTTATTTTTTATACTAGTTAGTTTATTATTTTATACCCTGACACTTACTAGTGTATTACGGTACACTATTACTTGTTAATTTACTCACTAATCTTGACCATAGATTTTTGAACTGGTTGAATATTGAATCAAGTATGATGTTTCAATTACTTTAGATTTATCTAGTTCAAAAGGCTAAAAGACTATAATAACATAGACTAGTAACAATTGTTCAATAAATTTTTCTCCAATTGCTATTTGCTATTTTAATTTATTGAATCACATTCACAATATAACTTCAGTTTTTAACTCAGTTTATTTACAGCTGACTTCTAGTTCTAATAATTGAAGCTTCAAATGTTTTATAATGCTAAAGGGAAATAAATGGAAAGCAATTTAAAACAGGCAACAAGAATATTACTGTCATAGCATTAACGATCCTCATTTGTTTTCTAATTTAAAATAGAACCGACAGAATTTGCAAATATAAAAAAGAACATCAAAATATGACCATTGAACTATTACTTCTCTAATAATTGTTTCACTAAAATTAGGTGCTTCCATGTATTCCGATAATTTTTGTTAAATTCATTCATTGACAAAAATTAGCACAATCTATATTAATGAAAATATTTTCCGTCATTTTCTAACATCTTCCAACTGCATGGTCATACTGTGTTGAAAGAACGATATTGGTTTGGCAGCGATAAACTGAATCCAATCATCGATCTATTATCGCCTTCTTCAAGTTTTCAAAGAGGTACGTCAAACAAACTATGCTTCATCTGAAGAAGTCGTACTGAAAAGGGGCAATATTTGGTGAGTGTGCCAAGTGTGTTACTCATTATGGCTGATAAATTGAGGTCGACAAACATCTGTCGTTTTATCGATATCTGCAGTCAAAACTAGCGCTGAGAACTATATATTATGAATGGTCAAATCAAACGTTTTACTACCCTTTAGTACTGTTTAGTAATTGACTACTTTTTACTATCGACTGTTTCAGTGATCTTCAATGTTCTAGCTTTGCCGTCCTAACCGCGACCTTAAATATAATGTGACTAATTTAGACTTACATATATTTATATCTAATATATATAATTTTATGTAGTGTTGGGAACTATCGCCTGAAATCGACTATCGACTGTTTAGTAATATACTACTTTTTACCAGTGACTGTTTCAGTTGCTATTTTCGGTCCGACTGATTTTGTTAATATTTAGTATCGACTGTTTCACTCCTGTACTTTTAGTTACTATTTTTGGTTCTACTAGTTTCATACGACTGATTTTTAGCGTTCTGGCTCTGTCGTCCTATCCGCGACTTTGACAAAAATGTACCCAATTTATGCTTACATAGACTTATATGTAATATATATAGACTTATGATTTTTTGATAATTTGCTTGTAAATTACTATATATTGTATATAATATAGCATCGTATATATATATTATATATATATTGTATATATATATAGATTTGTATATGTATATTGTATATATATATATTGTATATATACTATATATTGTATATATATATATATATTACTATATAATATAGCAGCATTTTGGGACGATATTTTTCAATATTGTTAATGTAATAGGATAAAAGGATTAAAATTGTGAATGATAAATAGTAAAATACTTTTGACTGTTTTTATGGCAATAATAGGTCATATTTCGATTACTCTCTCGATTTTCGTTAAAAAATATTTCCGTTCAATAATGAATAAAGCATTTACATTATTTAAAGAAGCTCTAGCAGTTATTTTTTTCGATAAAACATTTGTGGGGTAATATTCCATTCCATAGAAAAATTCCATACCTTTTTACAGATCCACATAACACTCAAATATAAAAGTAATTACTATTTTCAGTCGATAGTTTCCAACGCATCATGTATACAGGTAAAAAGGATAACTTTTCTATTGATAAATAGAAAGAAAATGCCTGCATTTATGTTATCTTGGCAACTATTGGGTCTTTTTTTGATTGAATTTTTCGATTTCATAATTTTCGAGATCTTTGTTCAAGCCTCTTTAATGTTAAAAATTGATTTTTTTATAACATCTTTATTAGATACGCTTAGTACAATCTTAATTTACAATTAATTTATTACTACTTTTCCTATGTACTTGGATTAATTAACAAGCAAGACGAGTGCGAGAAAATACATCAGTATGTATTCCTCAATTATAAAATTATAATTATTTATTAATTATTAAGTTATAGCTATAGTTTACACTAAATGTATATACTTTATATAAGTTCGTATGGTTTTGTTCGTTTCAATCTCCTGACATCCTGCGCGCTGTCCAGCAATTGTATTGCTTCCACATTAATATGATTTAGTAATCTTCTTTCGTGTTTCAAGGCGAAATCTTGGATAACTTCGCAAATCCATTTGATTTCCAGGTCTTCGTGCAGTTCTTCATTGGTTACATAGCGATAGGCATTGGTAATCAATCGAAGAACCTTGTTTTGACAGCGTTGTATGACTAATTGATTTGAATTTTTAGTGCAACCCCATATTTGCACCCCATAGGTCCAAATTGGCTTTATAATTGTATTATAGATCAACCTCTTTGATTTTAGAGAGTATCTTCCGACTAACCAGTATAGTTGTTTTATTTTGGTTCTAATGTGTTTTGCTTTTTGTCTAACGTGATGCTTCTAATTTAATCTACCGTAAGGATGGATTCCAAGGTATTTAGCTGATTCTGCTTGAGGAATCGGGCATCCATTGAGTGATATAATTAAGTTTTTATTATATCGCCTTAATGCAAAATTAATGTGGACAGATTTGGAGCTATTAAGTTGAATTTTCCCATCTTTCGTCCATTTGTAGATTTTGTTAACTGCCACTTACACTTTTTCTATTGCCCTAGGCAGAGATATATCTTTTGCTATAATAATTGTGTCGTCAGCAAAGGTTCCAAGAAGTGTTTCTTTTGTTGTTGGAATGTGAGCAGTGTAGAGCAGATACAGGAGAGGTCCTAAGGCGCTACCCTGTGGAACTCCAGCCGAGATATTTTTAAATTTCGAGAACGCCATTTCGTGCGATACTCTAAATTTTCTTCCGAATAAATATGACTCCAGCAATTGACAATAGTTACGCGGTAACAATTTGCTCATCTTACAGATTAATCGCAAATGCCAAACCCGATGTGCGAGACATCCTAGAATATTGCAGAGCAGTATTTCTTTTCTTCAAACGCTCTTTCAATAGCCGCAGTTGCTCTGTGCATTTGATCGATTGTTGAATGGTGATTTCGGAAACCAAACCGGAAATCTGGTATTGTTATCAAATGTTTAACACGTTTAAATATCAGTTTCTCAAATAGCTTTGATATTGCAGGTAGTAGCGAAATAGGCCTGTAAGAGTCAACTTGTTCTGCAGGTTTGTCAGGTTTTTTGAGGATAATTATTTGTGCAACTTAAAAGCATTCCGGGACATGGTTCAGCCTTAAACAGGCATTAAATATATATGTCAACATGATGATTGCTTTTCGTGGTAGTTCTTTCAATAATCCAGGTGAAATGTCATCTATACCAGGTGCCTTTTTAGGTTTGAGGTTATCAATTTCAGTGGGAACTTCCAGTTGAGAAATTAAATTTAGATCTACGTTGGGTTGAGTTAAAACTTGTGTCATTGAATTTTCAATGAATAATAATATTCCTAATAATAAAATGTTCGTTATTAACAATAAATGAAATTATTTTTGCATTGAAAATGTGCAATGGCTAAATGGTCGAGAAAGATTGACTGAGAGATACGACACAGATATTTAGTGATCAATCCATTCCTCTTTACAATCAAGTCAAATATATAAAATATAAAAATAATTTTTTATGTCATTCAAAATGAAATTGTTATTTTTAAGGCAAAAAAATCTCTTTCCTTTTATTTCCCAAAGAAAGTTCGAAAATAAATATGTAAAATCTCCGCTTGACTTACAGCAAGGTTGATACAAGAATTAGTAAGCGCATATTTGAATGAAATAGAAATAAACCAATTATTTTTACTAATAATATATCATTGTTACTTTCCGAATATTAAACTGCGATTAAATATATTTGGAATCTTTATTCTACACCTTGTTTTTCATAGTGCCACTAGCCAATTTAAAACTATTTAAAATTAACAGCACAATGAATCAATAAAATCCGTCTTTTCCTCTCCAAAATTTAATATGGGAAGGAATCTCCGTCTGTTATCACAAATAAAAAAACAGTCGCTAATTTTTTACTACCTACTAGTGGACTGTTTTGCGACCATTTTCAGTCGATAGTTCTCAACGATAATCAAAACCATCAAATTAACATTTGTTTAATAACATGCAAACATGCAAACATTCAAAGATTTAATCTAATTATATGATTTAAAATACGGACATAGAAAAATAAATGCAATCTAAAAAAAATCTTCAATATATTTCCTTACAGGGTAGTAACTTTAAGGTTTCCTCCGACCTGTCAGGGCATAAAAGTAAAACATAAAAAAATTCCCAATAAATCGTTAAGAGCTTAATACATCAGTATATGCTGTCTTACCTTGCAAAGCCTTGTGAGAAAATCGTCGTTCCCCTCTATTTAACAAAGCGTCGTGTATTTCGGGTCTAAATATTGATTCGTACACTTCTCTTCGTTTTTCTAAATCACTCAAACGATATTCCTTTACATTTTCGATTGGTTCGGCCTAAAAAGTAATGAGATGGAGTGACATAGCGATATTTCTGCTGGGATAAGAGAATCTAAATTGTTCTGTATTTTCAAAGAAAAACGTAAACAATTTGACGATCTGACAAAGAAATCTATAGCTACATATATACTGTTTTATATAAAAAAAGTCATTGTTCCTTCCTTCCTATTTGTTGGAAATAAGCGATGTTCTTATTTGGCTAATCAATAAGATATATAGATTAGTTTTAATGATTTAAGGTGGTATTTTAGCTTGAAAGTTTGAAGAATTTTAAATTATATTCGGGTAGCTGTTTTATTGACGCGCATCTAAAAACGAAAATATAAAAGCATTTCTGAACTACTTTTCTCGAGGTGGTTGTATTCGAGATGGTCAGAGTTCGTCCGAGGTGTGAGACGTGTTCAAACTCGTTATTATTCGGTATTTGGCGGTATTTGGTTTCCGCTCCGTGTTTATGAAGTGGGAGGCCCTGACACGGAATGCGGTGGGCCGCGTTTTTATTATACATTACTTCACAACATCTCCGAATTTGGTGCATGCGCACTATCCTGTATAGAGTAAACCATATAAAAGAATAAACTATATTTTCTCCCTTTACGAATGCCGGTCCATTCTTTTCGAGTCGATCGGTACGGTCGATCAGATCAAGACAACAAAAATATCTATAGTCAATTCAAAATAGCAGTGACACGGGAGAACTGTCAAAATGTCGCAATATCGCAGCAGTTTTAGTACATTTTGGCTCTGACGTATAACAATATTTTAATATAAATAAAAGAGTTGAACAAATATTTTATTAAATATAATTTATTTTAAAATTATAGTACATCAAATATCCCCCGAAGGCCTAATTCACATAATTAACAACTGTATATCTGAGTAATGTATTTTATTTTCATTAGAGAGCATATTTACGTTTTACGCTTAGTTATTGTTTCTTTCGATGCAATATTTCCTTGTAAAGATACTACTTGTAAACATCTTTCTTGATAAAACTACATTTAATCACTGCATTATCCTTAATGCACTTGCCATATCTGCAAAACAGTTAGTATTATTTATCTCCTCATACATGTTAACCAAACGTTCATGTATATTCCGAACAATAACAAACATGTTCATAAAGCTTTCACACTCTATAATACAATTCCCTACAACTAAAGTATAATAATTTTATACTGACCTTTAGTAGTTTCCTCTTTCTTCACCCTGTCTTGGTAATCATCAGCATTGAATCATAAACCAACATTCATAAAGTTTTATTCAGTCCCTCTCACTTTCAGAAACACTAATCAAGTGAATAACTAAGCTGTTTATTTCCAATGTACCAAAAAATTGCTCAAGATTCTACCATTTGTCAATTTCTTCTTCAATGTGTCTAATCAAGCTCCTACAAACCGAAGGTGTTATTTTCGACAGTGCCTCTTTCCATAAATCCAGACAGTTCTAGTTTGAATATCCTCCTCGACCTGAATATCTATTGTAATAATTCTTTGCAATACACCTTATCAACTCAATTGGATCAAAAAAGCAGTGATAGGGAGGAAGACGTAATACTCTATGGCCATAACATTCAATAATTTGATCTGCTATGTATCTTTTCTTAGGCTTATTTCTAAGAAAGTTAATTACATAAAATGCAATTAAATATTTCATTTATATGTACCAATTTGAAATATTTCATTCTTTAACATCCTCGAAACTTATTTTATGTACATTAAGAAATTCCTTAATTGCAGCCTTTGTTGTTGAACCCCTTCGCGGATTATCTTTACACCACTTAAATCTTATATTATCTGAAACTTTGTATACACTGTGACAATGTATGAGAGGATATTCTACAAGCATCAAATAGCTCTGTATCTTTTGGATTTTTATGGATACTTTCCAGACTAATAATTTTCTATGAAATAATTGTATTAAATTAAGTTTCGATTGAAAAAACTACTTACTCTTTTATACGTTTCGTATATTTGATCTCTGAAACACCAAGCTGATCTTGATTCGTCACCAATTTCGCATAAACACAGTTTCTCTTTGGCAAATTTAAGGTTATATTGTTTTTTATTATTTGAGCCTATTTATATGTCTATTTTTATGGTTCTTGGAGTTCTTATTAACTGTTCAAATATATAAATTTATTTAAATATGATGTTTTTATAAAAAGAGAAAGGCATATAGAAATAATTTTTATTATTTCGTTTTATTCAATACCCTTTTAAATAAAATGTGTTATTTCCAGAATTTTACCATTTTTATTTTGCTGCTAAATATAGTCGACATTAAATCTAATAATCACCATAAAAAAAAGTCTGTATATAGAGCTGTAAATACGCAAGCGCAAAATTCGGATTATTCTATGTTTTAAAATTAATTGGAGCCAATATCCGCTTGCGCCAAAACCGGAGATGTTGTCGTGTAACGTATCTTCGCGTTTTTATAAGTTTTGGAGTTTATTCTTACGCCCATATATCGACGGTTGAGTACAGAGTTAAGTATTATAACGTGCTTTTTCTAATTTGGATTTTTATTCAAATATATCCTGTATATACATTTGTATCGTATCAAATCCGCAACGTAAAATAGTAATTTTTTTCCACAAAATTACAGCTGAATAATTCGGACGCTATTTATTCAAAAAAACATTTTAATAGTTAAAATCGAAATTTATTTATAAATCACTTTTACAAATCTCTAGACTGAAATGCCTCCTAAAGGCATAGGGCGTTGATAATCAATTTTCATGTTCAACTTATGACTACAACAATCAATTACCTATAATATAATATCCACATTCACCCATTCATACATCTTTATATTTATAAGAAAAATACTTGGTAGCAAATAACAAATATTAAACGTTTTTATTCAAATAACTTTTGTTTCTCGTGGTTATAATTATCATCGTGTTTTATTTCATTCCATACCTATTTTCTTTTGTTGTTTTTTCAACGTCTAGGGATGCAAAAACTAGGTCAATAATAATAATAATCTTTTAATGAATAGATGTATTAGGCGTAGTATACTATATAAAATAAGTAATAGATGGTAAAATGAGAAAATATGGATAAAATTCATAAACTCTGTATCAATGATATATGACGATACAAATGATATGCAATGACAATAGTAGAAAATAACACCAGATAAATATGTATGATATCTCAATATGTTTAAGCTCATTCTTGTTTTCATTAATTCTCAGGTCTCGATGGTAGATTAAACTGGAAACATCATGTGAGACAAAAAGCAGACCAAATTAGACCCAAAGTCAACCAACTGTATTGGTTAGGTGGAAGGTATTCTCCTAAATTCCTACGATTAATTACCAATGCTTATCGTTACGTAACCAACGAAAAGCAGCATCATGATCTTGGAACCAAATGGATACACGAAGTGATCAAAGATTTCGCCATGAAACAAGGTTGCTAAATCACAGCAAAGTGGAAGCAAAACAGCTACCGGACAATACGCAAGGAATCAAAAGATTGAGGCGAACCAAAACACACGAAGTAGTTTAGTGTGTAAGTGTATTCTTAACTTCAACTTAGGTAGTTTAGTTTTATTTTAATTTGAGAAATACATGTATTAATCCCGTACTCGCCTTGCTTGTATATTAATGCAAGTACAACAGAACAGTAGTAATAAATTAAGTTATGAGTTAATATTATACCAAACATATCGAATGAAAGATGTAATTAATAAAGAAATTTAATAATTCTCAGGTCATTACTCTACAAACTATATCGCCAAAGATCTCGAATCTTCAATGTCTATATCAACAAATGTCGTCTTATCCTTCAAAAATATCAAATTATGAAAAATCGTAATGAAATAACCTTACCAGCCGACTCCGAATCATCAACTCGTCATTATTATTGGTTAAAAGTGAGTTCGCGCGGCACCTACTTTTCACAGACTTTTCTCATACCCAAATATTCGCGAATGATATGATGTACACATTCAGTTGATAATTTTTAGAGTGTCTGTTATTTCATTCAATTTCAATTTACGGTCATTCAAAACCATTTTGTTGATTTTTTAAATGTTTTCGTCGGTAACAACATCTTTTGGGCGCCCAAGCAGTTTAAGGTGAATTTTGAAAACTGATTTGGAAATCTTCCCATACAAAATTCAATTAGTCCAAAATTGCTATTGCACTGTCCGGGGAAATTGAAGATTTTTCGTCTAAATTGATAATGAGCGATGAAGCCCATTTTCTTCTCAGTGGCTACGTCAATAAACAGGACAGTCGGTTTTGGGGAATACAGAATCCTCAACAAATTCATGATACATCATTGGGTTCACTAAAAATAACCGTATGGTGTGGTATTCATGGTGGAAACATCATTGGTACCTATTTTTTGAAAATAACCAATGTATTGCTTTTACTGTTACTGCTGAACTATACCAATACATGATTCGAAATGATTCTTGTGCCTGAATTGGAAGAGCAAGGACTAGACGACATGTCGTTTCAGCAAAATTGGGCCACAGCATACATAGTAAATCGCTGTCACCATTTAGCCGATATAATTTCTCATAATCATAACGAAAAAAAAAATGTACATACCAAATAATTTTTTTTATGAAAACCAAACCTTTGAGCAAAGTTAGAGGCAATCAAAATGATAGCGAGACTTTTGCCCCACGTTGTACCATTTTTATCGAAATTTTATCGACCTGAAGGACCACTCCGTTTAGATATATATTCAAAATCTGTAAAATAAATCTGTTTAAAACACATTAAAAACGTGTGCATATCAATTAAGGTTAGGACTGAAGTCGAAAAGGTATTAATAAACATTATTGATAATCCTGAAATACAGTTCACGCTAAATATATAATTTACGCTAGAACATTGAAACATATTGTAACGTAAAAGCCTAATTTAAAATCATCCCGCAATATAAAACACAAGGTATCAAAATTTGTCGTTATATGTATCTGGAAGCCAAACACCGATATACTGACCCCTTTCTCTCGATTTACTCGAGTTCAATTTATCGTATCGTCCCGCAAATAATAATATGGCCAAAAAGGTTCGGTTATGAAAATTAAAATGTTAATTGTTTGAAACGTTTTAATCCACCTGCCGCCAACTTAGCCTCATAACAGAGTTTTTATGTTTTGTTCAGTTGTTACAAATGCGACTTCATAAAATTAAATTACTTTCTGTCTAGACGATATTACTCGTGTAATCTAGGAAAAGACTCCCCTTTCAATTAGCAATATCTATACCATCTTTGCGAGTGGTTTTTCAGGAAATAATTTAATTTCCTGAAAAAATGATTTGTGTTTAAAAAGAAATGAAATCGAGTGAAACCTTTTAAATGGGTTGAAACCATATCTCACTATAATTGCCCTAAGCCACTCTTGTTCTCCAAAATCTATATAAAATGCTTTGTTCTTTGTCTGACAATGTAAAAAAGTTTCTTCGTACTAGTGATTTAAATCTTTGATGTATATAATATGAACACCATCATTATCTCATCTACATGTGGTTTCCAACTATAAGAGAATATCAGGACTTGAACACCGTCCCGTTTAGGATACTTTGAACAACATTATGATAGAAGTAAGTAATGGTCGATATACAAACAGAAACGTAATAATTCCATTTTAAATCATGAATGAAAAGATTGTTTAAGTCATAAAAAGTAGGTGGAGTAAATAAACTTACACGCTCTATTCATCAGATGCTGAACATAATATTATTCCTGATTCTAATTTATTGCCTAACTAATGCTACATTGCCTGACCAACACTATTATTATTATTAATTGTTTAAAAAAATTACTAGCAATAGGGAGAGTTCTAGAAATGTATAACTAAAAAGTAATAGAATAGGAAACGGAACATGTAACAGTAAATAATAAATTAACATGAAGACATGTCCATTAACGGAATTGTATTCATGAAGCCTTACTATGAAGATTCTCAAAACTGAGCCTGAATAGTAACCTAGAATATATTAAATAAAAGACCTAATAATCCTTAATTAATACAAAAAACGCTCGGTATGAATTTTTTTTATGATTATTTTCCTTTATGATTGTTGCCTTAATGACGCTTTTGCCTCATCATCATTTTCACAGCCAGTCTTGTCCAACTGCACAGTAGAGGTTAATTAATGTTACGCAGCATGATGGCAACTGATCCTACCTTTAACTTCAAATTGTGGGGTGGTAATCCAGGCAATTCCAGTGAATTTAAAAACTCCGTGGGATATTGACTACGTCGTCGTAGTTCATAATGGTCTCGACTGATTCGAAGGAAACCAAAAGATATCGCTACCTTTGTAACATGTATTTACGTATGTACTTTATCGACTTCACAGAGTTACAATATTCCACATTAATGTGAGTCTCAAAAGCTTTGGATAATATTAGCGAGTATGGGAGGATCCAACGATTGTCTACATCAATATTTTGTCCTCTTACCTTCACAACTAGCGATCGCCCATTGTCCACAAATGATCACCCACGATACAATGGGTATCCATCATTTCCCGTTATGGTTTCAGCAAACAGGTCCCTTGGGTATCGCTTGGAACACTTGCCGTCAACCAGACAGAGTGAATTGTAGTTGAAAACTCCGCAAGGTCCATATATCATGTATTTGATAACTACTGCATGCAATTTTGGGTCAACTGTGTGATAGTGGGCATGAAATTGTCCTGTATAATATATGTAGCGCCCAATGATGTCATCTGGAAACAGCTGTTATATTTCTGAATGTTGGCCAAGAAGTGCTTTGACTCATTACGAATCCCAGAAACTAAAGAGAATAAAGGATCTGGTGGTGGGACCAATTGTGGCAATTTTACTTTGCCTCCAGCACAACATAATCCAGTAGATTCATCACCATATTTTAACGCCTTGCAATATTTACAAATTATTGTCATTTCCCCAATTGTTACCGATTTGTCGACACACTTATCTATTCCCGCAGAGTGGAATGCAGCTCGTTCCAGGATCGCAGGAGCACTGTGTCTGCGGAATCCCTCAATGTCATTATGTCGTGCTCGCGATTGTTGTGTTTGATGTGCACGAACTCGTTGCATTCGAAGCCTATCTACTTCATTGTCACTCTCTAAAAAACGCAATTCTGACATAGCAATACGATTATTTTTTTGATCTGTCCTCTCTCTAGGTCATCAGTGCGGTTAGCACGTGAGGTAGCTCTTCGCACATTTAATTGACTAAGTTAGGTCATATTCTCGGCATCGTAAATTGTAATTAATTGTAAGTACAATATCACAAAAAATCAACAAAAAAAGAGCACATTATTTGAAATGTCACTATCACAAAGGATCACCGAAGTTAAGAAAGTTCTCGCGCACGTATATTGTCGGATACTATTCTCGATATCCAAGAAGAAACAAAATTGTTGTTTTTAATTAATTTCGAGCATTTTCATATGTATTCACTTTTCAAACCTTTGCTGAATTTCCACAAATAATTCAAGACCAAAATTATCCAAATCGGTCCAACCGTTCTCGAGTTATAGCGAGTTAGTATATATATATATATAGCAACTTCATTCGCTGGCACACAGTTTCGGAAATGCTGAAGGAGTACGAAAATCAATGGATAATGATGCCAAACAAACATTGTTCTGAAAACTGAGAAAAAGTAGTAGAAAATAATGGAAAATATTTGTATTTAAGTATATTGTACCAATTTTATTAAATAAAAACATTTTAAAACGGAAAATGATCAGAATATATGCAAGCACCTAATATTGGTTCTCTCGAAGTTTTATTTATTCTCAATCAAATGAATAACTCTGAGTACCTGACAGTTTGGGCTAACTTTCGTAGTTTATTCCTAACGAACAATAATCGTCACGTCTTAATATTTTTTTGATCAGAATAATAACTATTTTAATAATAGCAGTATTTCACGTATCGTGAAAAACAGTTTCTTATCAAACAAACAATAAATTGCATATAATCTGCATAAAATTCAATGACAAAACTACCATAATTTTATTCCTTTGACATGACCTGGCGCGTTTATATCTGTTAAAAAGCGATCATTATTTTTCGTTAAAACAGAACCATTTATTTTAATACTTTGGCCAACATCAAACTTCCAACTCGGTCAAAGAAGGGGTGGCCTTAAAAAGTTTGATATAAAAAGTTGCAAAAGGATTGAACTCCAACTTTTCCACTAGAACTCTCACTGATATATTTCTATAATGAAAATATGATATGATGTTCATGTTCCCTATCAAACTGAAAATAAAATAAACCTATTATTATATGTTATTATATGGTATTATATGAAAATGCGAAATATAAACGTAAATGGTTGCTTACAGGCTAATCGGTCTGTTAAATTTGATGGTTTTAATATTTGGTTGCTTAAAGTAACAGATTTTCATGTAGTTATTCAGTGTGTGCAGATGCTAGTAATGGAAAGCTCAAAATAACTTTTTTGCATTATTTATGATGTTTTATTTAATGAAATACACTTCCGAAGCCCACCAATTACATTCTGACAATTATGATAATGACAAAGAACGGCCTGGAGGACAAGATTGCAAGACATATTAAAAAACCAGTATAATCTTTCAAAAAACCTCAAACAGCTTAGTAGTTAGTAAATCAACTTTTTGCACACGTTTATATGCGATAAGAAATATATTAAAAAATTCTTGACAAAAAAAATCGAAGTGACTACAAAAAAAGGAACTCACTAAAAATTAAAAACTTAGATTTTTAATACAAAAAAAAACATTTTAAAATAAAATATGTACATAATAGTCGCTGTAATAACTGAAGAAAAATAAACAAAAACCTTATTTAACCTATCTACTACACTTATTTTATATTCTAATATATATCCAGACAATTTAGCTTAATACCAACCTAAACCTATTTATCTATTTACGATATTATTTTAACTATTACCAACTCATCATTTCGAAGTCAGATCCATCATATTAATTTAGATTTGTTTTTTTCCTAATTTAATTTTTTGTATGTGTCAAAAAATTATATTGTTTTTTTTTGTATTATTTGGGCTCGGCACCGACTTCAAACAGATCAGATCACACCATGTGCTATAGTTTGTACTTAAAAAGCAAACTGAATGGCTTTTACACTGAACGACTTCCAACTTTCCGTCACATCAGCTCAGCAATAACATTATACACAAATAACTGATTATTATAGATAAAAAATATGTTAAAACATTGTACGTGCCTATGAAATTTGAGTTCCTTCCCTCGATTCCCCCGTTCCCTCAACAGATCCTGATTTGGTTTCAATGAGACCACCTCGGAAGTGCACTCTTTCGAATAAAAGAAGAATTTGGAAACCGACCCACAATTGACGTAGAACCCTCCTGCTTTCTTGAAGACGGTTAAAAATGAGAGGATATAGCTACCACATGATCCTCTGCAGAAAAGGTAAACCCCCAATCCCCCAGAAAGCGACTCTGTATAAGATGCTAGTCCGTCCAGTCTGCCTCATCGGAGAACAGGTGTGGTACAAGTATGTTTCTGAGAGATAACTTGAACTACTCCAAGTGTTCCAATCCAAAAAAGTCCGCATGTTACTCACTGCCCCATGGTTTATGAGGAACGCCAACACTCACCTCGAATCATGCATCCCGCTTGTGAAGAATTTCACGAACATGCTCAGTGTATGGTTCTCCATATGCGCATTAGAACACGACAACACCTTGATTAAATCCTTAGCCATCCACAAACATCGGTAATAAACCAACTACGATAATCCCAGTTGTAACTCAAGGTATCTGTCATCCGCAAAGCACTCTATTCCGAACCCGAAGCGACATCAGCAATAGGCCAGTTCTCGCTGGTCATCTTGGAATAAGACAACCACATCAATTGACTGAAAATGTCATCTCAAACTGTTTCAACATCACGATTTTATTGCTTTCCAGGCAAAGACAATGAGTTTTCTGTGGACTTTGTGATTAGAATACGATATCCAGAAGGTAATTTTGGGATTAGTGCGTGCGCACAATTGGCTATTTTGCTCTCTCTTTTCCTACTTACAGTACTCCTAATCGAACATTTTAAAATATAGTGTTAATCGAGTGAAAACAATATTTGTTTTTTAATATATTGAGTAAGTCTATAACAATAGTAATTAAAATGTGTTATTATTGGTGTTTTAACATATATTGATTTTAAAGTATGGAACGTAAATATGAGACAAAAGTAAGTACGAAATATAAGGTTAAGTTTTTAAAAGTTAAAATGTCCAAACAGCATCTATTTTGCTTATAGTGGGATTACTAACTGCCAAATTTGTAACAAAACATCTTCAAGGACATATGGAAGTCAACATATGTAAAAATTTCACCCCGAAATAGCTGCCAATTTGAAAACAATAACAAAAAACATAGAAGAAAATTATTTTCTTGTTCAAATAAAACCATTGCAAAAGGTATGAGATAAATAATATAACAACTAAATATACAATACGTCAGCCAAGAGCTAGATGTCAGTTCAGAAGTCAATTCATTAATGGGGGTTGTCCACCAAAAATAGTAACAAAAGTTGCAGTAACTGAAAAAAATTAGACATTTACTTTAAACTCAATATATTTAAGTAACTATGTAATTTTTCTCTTATAGTGATGCTACAATTTGTCGAGGAAAGGCTGAAGAAAGTTAAATTAGAATAAAAGAAAAAATTAGAAAATATTCTTACAAAATGCAAGAATAGGAGGGAACGATATCTTGAAAAAATAAAATTTTTTAATAATAAGTGACCTGAATCGAACATATAATATTAACCATCGATAACACCTTAATGATCTAATAACTACCATTCTGAAGGTAGAGGTGTGAAATTTTTGTAAAAATACGATATCTTTATGTAAATATGCTGCACGAACTTGATGTAAATATATTTCAATAAAATCTCTAACATACATAAATATGATGTTTTTTCAGATTTTTGCAATACGTTTTCTAAACGAACATGTAATTTTCCAAATATTTCCCAACACTTCCAATTATTAAATTGTGCATATAATTTAACAGTTAAATACTACATTTATTCATATACAGTTGACTTTTGAACGATAGTAGATAATTTAAAGTAGAACATATAAGAACAAATAATGGTAACTTTCCATAATAAGCCTTGGATATTCTTTAAATGAGTTCACAGCACTTAAGGAAATGTTCTATTATTGTGGCACATATTGCATTTTAATTTCATGGGCCTAATATATCTCCGCCGCGAAGTGATTAAAAATATGGTTTAAAAAAATAAATCAAAATTGTCAACACAAGTTACAAAACATAACTTATGAGCTTACGCAGAGCTTACCAGAAGAACGCTTATTCCCTCAGACATAACCATGGTTATCACCTAACGAAGCGGGCCGATCGACTCCAAGGCCAAATCGTTTCGGTCACAAGACAATGTTTGTTAGGACCAGAGAGGCATGATGTATTACGAACTGTCGAAACCTGGTGAAACAGTTAACAGTGATCGCCATCGACAACAAATAATCAATTTGAACCATTCACAGTTCGAATAACGCCCAGAATGGGGCCAGAAGACACGGTCAAATGATTTTATAGCACGATAACGCACCATCTCATAAAATAACTAGCCAAATAAGAGTTAAAAGTACTTGAATGAGATATATTACCACATCCGCCATACTCCCTAGATCGTATCCCATCCGATTATCAACTTTACGCATGAATGGGACACGCGCCTACAGAGCGAGCACTTCGCCAATTTCAAAGAAGTTCTAAAATGGCTCGATGAATGGTTTTGCTCAAAGGACAAATAGTTTTTTTTGGGATGGCATCCTAATATTGCCTGAAAGATGGGCAAGATGTATAGAATCAAATGACCAATAACATTTTCTTGAATATTATGTAGATTTTCCAAAAAAAAACGGTAACAACTTTCCGGTACACCTTGTATATCGATCAACAAGGTATAAGGTCAAACACATTTCAAGAGTCTTGAAGCACAGCACATGGTATCGAAACGCTGAAGAAGTACGAAAATGATTCGTTCAGCATTGTTATTTTGATACGGCATAGTTAAAAAAGTTATAGATAATCGTGCAAAACATCCTGATTACCATATACAAAGTGGAGGCAAAAATCAGGCTTGGTTTTTGTTAAGTTTATTTGGCCTTTACATTTTTTTTTCCGTTATTATTGAAAAATTATATCGGCTAAATGGAGACCGCGATTCGTTATGCAACTTTCGACTCCTTTTAAGGAATTTTTCATAACATCGTGCAACATCTGAGGCTGAATTGCTTCAGTTTCATGACGAATATTGTCTTTAAGATATGTAATGTTGTTTCATGAATTAATTGAGGACTTTGTGTTCCCAAAATCTACTGTTCTGTTTATTGAACACCAGACAGCCTTGGGATTGCATTGCTGTACTCAACTCGTTGATAAAAATCCCTCGGTAGTAATTTTTGGACCAATTGAATTTTGTACGGGAACATTTTCAAATCAGTTTTCAAAATTCGCCTTAAACTGTGTGCAGAAATGTGTAACTGGGAACTACGTCTCCGAATTGATTTTTCTGGACACTTTTCAAAGATATCGGGCACCAGAGCCGCATTTTCCACGTTACTAGATGCCCATTACCTTCTAGAACGAGACCTGTCTCCTGTCGTACGGTATTTTCGAAAATTCACATGTAAACGATAAATTGTGGTTTTGTAAGGCACTGGGCGATTAAGATATTTTTGACGCCATTTCCGCTGAGTGGCAATAATGAATCGATTATTTTCAATAAACATTGTCACTATTTCTGCTCGTTCTTGTAGCGTATATTTATCCATAATAAAATGTGGACGTCTACACAACACAATGGTTAAAGCGAAACTGAGCTAAACGTTACATAAACAGGATGGCGAGGAATCAAAATGGTAGCGGGAGTTTTGTCGCACCTGTTATTCGGCTAAGTTTTTCTCACTAAATAGGCGAAAACACTTAATATATAAACTATTTAAAAAAATGTCACTTAAATTTTCTGTGAAAGTTTACATAATTACACATTTTAAACAAATGGGAGTGTAAACCAAAATCTAGGGCTACAAATATAGTGTTATAATTAAAACCTAAAACTGGATCATGTCGTCTAGTTCACGTCCACGAAATGATACGACGAAGTTTGACTTCTCCGAGAAAATGGGCTCTTTCAAATATTTGTTAACAAATTTAATTTTGGCCTTTTTGCAAGAAGAAAAGTATTTTCGAACGGGGGTAACTTTGATTAACTTTACCCACTGTCATTTAATCAACTAAGAACGGCGGGTACGTTTTAGTTCCAAGCTAAAGATATCAAAGAAATTAAATCGATATTTCGTCCATGGTATTAATAATTGTGCAAAGCTGTTTAAAATTGTCGTAATTTTTTAATAATTGAGTAAAACGTAAATTATGTAAGATTTTTCCAGTCAAATCAAGCGTTAAGTGTAACAGGTCAATTCAAATGTCTCTGGCCTACCATAATAAAACACATTTTTTGGCAAAATTAATTATTTTTATGCAACATAATTTCCTTCAAGGATGATACACTGATTATAGCGACACCCCAACTTTTCGATACCATTGTCGTAGTACGAATAGTCCTTTGCTCAAAATAGGCCTCAGTTTCGGCGATCACCTCTTCATTCGACGAAAATGTCTTCCCAACGAGCATTCTTTTGAGATCTGAGAACAGGAAATAGTCGCTGGGGGGCAAATTTGGAGAATACAGTGGATGAGGAAACAATTCGAAGCCCAATTCATGGATTTTTGCGATCGTTTTCACTGACTTGTGGTACGGTGCACTGTCTTGGTGAACAGAGCATTTTCATACCCAAATATTCGTGAATGATATGATGTACACGTTCAGTTGATATCTTTAGAGTATCTGCTATTTCATTCAATTTCAATTTACCGTCATTCAAAATCATTTTGTGAATTTTTTAAATAATTTCGTCGGTAACAACCTCTTTTAGGCATCCACTGCGTTTACCGTCTTCCGTGCTCATTTCACCACTCTAAACTTAGCATACCAATCCTTGATGGTTGATTTTCCTGGGACAACATCCGGATACTCGGCATCAAGCCAAGTTTTTGCTTCAATTGTATATTTTCCATTCAAAAAGCAATATTTATGTAACTTTTGTTTTATTTGATTTTATGATAGAGTGTCTTGTTTGAGCTTTGCCATCAAAATAATCTTGATTTGCTTTAGCAAATATTGCCGAATATTGCCAATCGATTTCAGGAATACTATTTTCAACATTCCGAAGTGACGATTGCGCCGATTTCGTACTGTTTAGAGTTATTTATGCATTTATTAATTTTCTTGCCAAGTGTTATACTGATAGTATTTTTACTTATGTTCTTCAATATTATACCACATTTCATGATTATTATGTCTGGAATACTCACTCAATTTAATTCTACAAATTTTCTAGTATTCTAATTAAAATTATTATTTCAGTTAATGTCACAGTCAGTAGTAATTATCGACGAATCAATTGTGGGCAAATTTATGTTATTTGCCTTGACAAATTGGTTGCACAAAACCAATTTTTTAACTTTGAAATATAAGCTAAATAATCCAAATAAAATCGAATCGTGCTTAAAAGTTCAAATGTTGAATTGGAAAAATGATGGCCAGGAAAAGGTAAGTGGGAGTCAATGTTTCGAATCTTCGCTTCTGATACGTTTTTGACTTAGATGGTGGGTTTTCAAATTTTGTCTTTATTGTTGCTAATATCTTAGTAATCCCATTTTTTATTTTGTGATAAAGGTATTTTAATAATCTCTCTATAGTATATTATTATTATAAATGAATTGAATCTGCTTCTTTATTACAGTCATCTAGCCTATAGCCACTTCGTCTATTGTCAATGAATTAAATATCCTCGGGTGTTCATCCATGGGTGTTTTATCAAGTATAATGATGATATTATGGCTATCGGATGACATCCGATCCAATTATATTTTTAACTTTTTGACTAAATCTTTATTGTCATGAAGAAACCTCTATTTCAGAGAAAATAATTTACGCAACGCCTATGTATTTCTGTTGGTAGCGGTAACAGTACTAAATGTAATTGTTTGAGATGTTGTAGGCTGATTTATGATATAAACTTTGTTGCTTTATGTTACCGAAAAACTTTTATGAAAAAATAGCTTGAAAGTGGTCATGAAATTGAGTCAATAGTGTGCAATATGCGTGATGCCAAACGATGGCATTTGGAAACAACAAGACACATTATTCCCCAGCATCTCCGAATTTGGCGCAGAGAATAATCCGTGTTCGGCGCATACGTATATACAGCTTTATTTACTTATTTTTATGGTGATTATTAGATTTAATGTCGAATATGTTAAGCAGGTAAATAGGTTCAGCAAATAAATAAAAATGGTAAAATTTTGAAAATAACACATTTTATTTAAAAAAGTATTGAATAAAACGAAATAATAAAAATATAATTAATATATGTCCAACTATTCTATTTTTATAAAAACATATTACAATTATCATTATTTTTTATAAATAAAAATACACAAATATGATAAATAATTGATTAAATGTTGAAACTATATAGGAGCGAAATAAACATTGGACATTTTTTGGAATAACACATGTTATTTAAAAAATTATTGAATAAAATGAAATAATAAAAATAATTTCTATATGCCTTTCTATTTTTATAAAAACACCATATTTAAATAAATTTACATGTTTGAACAATCAACAAGAACTCCAAGAACCATATACATCAACATTACCATAAAAAAAATAAAGTCGTTTAATCAAACACAACCAATATAGTTAAAATGAAACGAAAAAGTCCCCACCACATATAAAAGCAGTAAAATTTGCTAAAAATCTCCATATATTATCGCTACTCTTCTTGATCCTATTAATGCATTGACTACCTCGAGCTTTCGATTAACGTATTGTACATTTATTAGTCTAAAACGAATGGACGGTCGTACTCATTATATTCATTCAACACATCATTATATTCACAAAACAATAATTTATTTACCTATACCCTTATATAATAATGCATTGTATTTTCCCTGTAACTAGATCACTAGAGTGATAATTTTATATTTTGGTTATTTGATCCAGGTCTACTTTTGTTAGCAAATTTAATTATTTCAAAGTATCACGGTACACTATACTATATCATAGCAAAATGCTGTCTAATTTATTCTCTAATTCTCTGAATTCACATTCTTCGACTTTTACTCTCAACAAATTCTAGCTACATCTAAGCTATAAAACAAAATTAAAATAAATGTCTAATTATTACCAGTTACTACAGTTTTTACCACTATTATTAATGGACAAACCTCATTAATGACTTGACTACTTCCAACACAACAAGAATCATTTTCTTCTCTGTTCTTGTTATCATTAATTAATTAGCATTAATTTTGGCATATGTTGATACCTATTCCAGATCGTTGAAAATGATGTGTTATTAATTTGGTAGCTGAAATTCCCACTATAAATAAAATCGATGCTGTATGGATTTTATAACTTTTAAAAATTTAACCTTACATTCTGCACTTATCCTTGTTCTTTCATATTTTAAAACCAATGTATATTAGAGCACCAAGAATAACACAACAATTTAATTATTATTAGTATAGAATTATTAATGTAACACAAAATCTAAATATTCTAAATTTTATTGTTGTTTTGATCTGATCGACCGTACCGAACGACTCGAAAATAATGAACCAACGTTAGAAAAAGAAGACAATATAGTTTCATATAATTTATGTGCGCATACGCCAAATCCGGAGATGTTGGGGAATAATGTATCCTGGAAACAACTATTATATTTTTGAATGTTAGCAAAAAACTGGTTAGAATAATTTCCAATCCTATAAAATATTGAGCGTAATGAATCTGGAGGTAAGAAATAATTTTTTGTCTCTCTTTGATCATCAGTATGGCTAACACGTGAAGTAGCTCGTCACACATTTCATTGATATCGACGAGCTAAGTTATTAGATCGTGTTTTCTTTGGTATTGTTAATAAAAAAACCAAATAAATCGCGTAAATAATTCGCGCGCACTAAATGTGTGACTAAATGATTAAATGTAAAATACATTTGCAAAGTATCGTTCACAATTTTGTATGCTTTATAATTATGCAAAGCTCAACATCAGCTGTAACTTCAAAAGACTAGTAAAACAAACAATCATATTCAAAACAAAAATATGAAATTATATATAACAATATTGAGGTAACCAAAAATATATTTCATAACACATAGAGAAAACCTAGAACTGCTAAAGAAGATATTTTACATTGTACCTCAATATATGTTTCTTAAATTCATGCAACTAATATTAATTTATTTCGTTTAAAATAAAGGAGAACATTCGCTTTCCCAATAATCATCAGACGTAAATATCAAAAGTACTGAAACTGTACTTAAAAGATCCATTATGTTAAAGATTCAACCAAATTATTCCACGGGGATTTTTTAACAAAAAATCTTTAAGTAAATTTTGTTGTTATTCTAAAAAGAAAATAATCTTAGAAAACACACTTTACTAAAGATGACAAGAAAAAACGGTTAATGGAATACATTTCTTTGTTTTCACTCGATGACGTAGCAGGCCAATTTAATGATATACGATTACGGAACCAACTATATCTTCATCAGTATGGCTAACACGTGAAGTAGCTAACTAATTAGATCGTGTTTTCTTTGGTATTGTTAATAACAAAACCAAATAAATCGCGTAAATAAATCACGCGCACTAAATGTGTGACTAAATGATCAAAATTAAAATACATTTGCAAAGTATCGTTTACAATATTGTATGCTTTATAATCATGCAAAGCTCAACATCATCTGTAACTTCAAAGATATATATATATATATATATATATATATATATATATATATTTCATTTATACAAATATTTGTTTTTTGATATCCATAATAACGTTTTATATGATAAATACAGGGAAAAGACAAAACAATATGAAAATTTCTGAGATATATAAAATATTTATTTATTAATAAGGTATTGAGTCCCCATTAGCGTGTAAAACAGCTGCATCTCTTCGAGGAATAGAGTTGTAGAATATCTGAATAATCCCCCAATTTTGTACCAAAATATCCGTCCATTGCTTCAGAAATAGAAACCAATGTTGAATATGATGTGGGCTGGCGATTGTGCTAACCGAGAAAGATGATTGATGATACTCTGATATTCCTTAACTCAAGCTCACTAAACTCAAGACAAATTCTTTTTTGACTGTATGTATGGGGGCATTATCATCATTAAATGCTTTTAATGCTAACTTCAGCTAAACACCGCGATATTTCCGCCCATATCATTGTGGAAATTATCCTTCCACGGCATTCCAGATGATACGTTCCCTTTGAGGTTCTCCATATACCATTTGGAGGAAATAGTGTAAACGATGGTTCATTATGACGATAAATATAACACATGGGCTGAAAAGTCACGGCCGTAACAAATAAAACGCGTTTTTTTTGTTCAAAATTGACTTTATTCATCAACACAACTGATCTACATCAAAAGCCACATAATCATTCCAGTGTCGCTCTAACATTTCAATACTACTTTTGTAGAATAATTTATCTTTTTCCTCAAAATAGGCCTGTCAGCAGGTGCTGTCCACTCAGATAACAATCGTTTTGTTTCCGGAGTGAAGTGATGGATTTATGTTTCATCCATCGTCACATATCGATGCAAAAATTCCGTATTGTTACGCTAAACATGGCCAAACACTGCTCGGAATCATCAACATGTTCTTGTTTATGGTCAGCAGTGAGCAAACGCGGCACCCAATTTGAAGACAGCTTTCTCATCGTTAAATGCTCTAAAAACCAATATGTTCCTTTGATATCTTTACGATGTTAGCTCATTCAATTTAATATTTCGATCATTCAAACCGATTTTATGAAATTGTTTGATGTTTTCTGGTGTTATTACCTCCTTTTTCTCTAAAACTAGGTTTGAAATCAGCAAACCACCGTCTAAGTATTGTTTCTGATGGAGCGAATTTCAAGTCATTGAAATCACATAAGTAGTATCATTCTTAGCACAATAACTGACAAACATATGAGTAGAATATAATAATATTTTAACAGCTTTCTTTTGAGAGTTTGTACTGAAAAAGAGGTGGATGCAATAAAACTAGTTACATCTATGTGTTAGGCCCGGGACTCATCCGGCCCAAAATTATATATAGAGAACAATAAAAAATTAAATGCATGATGTCGATCCTCAGGATAATCCTATTTCTGTTCTTTAACGTGAAAAATTTCAATAATGTAATTCCTCAAGTGACTGACATGATATGTTATCTACTGGATTATATACGAACTTGCAAAATGCTACGAATTAATTGCAACTCCTAACCGATACTGTATAATTTAGTCATAAAACAATTCCAATCGCTAAGAAAGTCAAAATGTACATAGAATGAAGTTGACTAAGGAACTTTCGATGTATTCATCACTTTGATCAAATATATAACACAATTCAGCCACATGCTTTTCAGTACATATATTTATATGAATCTTGTGATATTTTTAAAAACAGAATACCAAAAATAACACAATTTAATTCAGTTCTCCCGAAAATAACAACAGTTTTGCATTTATTTTAATATTCACGAAAAAAAATGAAAAATGAGATTTAAAAAAAAACGAAAATGGAACACCTTCTTAACTTAATAAAACCGATTTAAAAGCAAAAACAAGTTCGATATAATCCAAAATCCATACGAATTTATCGATGCATATTTTTATTAACTTTTGTTTCCACGCCATACAAAAAGAACATAATCCCTAAATATAAAAAGCAACGATAAAGAATGAAAAATCAGTAGAACTGGGTTTAACGCATTTTTACATTACCAACGAAAAGTTTCTGAAAGCTAAGGAAGTTCGATCACCTTCCAAATAAAAAAGGAAAATGCTTCGGGTCTACCTGCTATTAATTATTAAATTAATTATTATTCCAACGGAGTAGGCCGATGAATCTGAAATATTCAAGTACCAGATGCCTAATTAATTATCTACAGTTGAATTTTCCATAAAATTAATTGAAGGAACTGAACTTTAATGTGAAACGGATTTAAATACATTTTAAGTTAACTAAAAAAAAAGTTTGGAGTTCCAAAAATATTTTTCAGTTGAGAACATAAAATACGTTCATTCATAACGGTATGTTTAACCAGGAACTGGGGGAAAATATATATTTTTTAATATATTTTAAAGCCTCCTTTTACCAACTATGGATTTATCTGGACTGGGCCTAAAGTTTAAACGTGGGCTCCGAACCACGGTCCTCCTACCGACTGGCGAGTGACCGACTTTAGAAATTATCCCAGAAGATATCCGGTCTTACCCAGCTTGGTTACTGGCGTGACTGGGATAATTTTCCTTGTCGGATTTTTATACTCTTACCTAGGGACAATCGCAAATATTAAACAATAACAAACATAAATTTACGACCATGCCCTAAGGATTCGAACCCGCGGCTGTCGCAACAGTAGGAGGACTGTCTCATCGCCTTTACCACTGCGCCACCAAGCCGGCTGGGAAAATGTTACGGGTTCTGTATTATAAACATCCGCATTTGAATATATTCTTTATTAAATGGAGTATATTTTATTTTTTCTCTTTTTTAAAATATGTTTTTTGACGAATT
This sequence comes from Rhynchophorus ferrugineus, assembly GCF_030347505.1. Lineage (NCBI taxonomy): Eukaryota > Metazoa > Arthropoda > Insecta > Coleoptera > Curculionidae > Rhynchophorus > Rhynchophorus ferrugineus. The sequence goes on from NW_027472590.1 coordinate 13,136,927, forward strand.
CTATTAAACCATATTCTTGAAAAATTGAATTAAATAGTAAGTGACATTACTCAATAGCTTAAGTAGTTTAGTTCTTTTTTTAATTTGGTAAATACATGGTGGTATTAAATCGTACTGGCCTTGTTTGTACATTAATTCAAGTACAACATAACAGTAGTAATACATTAATAAAAATTGTACTAAGCATATCCAATGTAAGATGTAATTAATAAAAAAATATTACTAAATGATGTATTAGTTGCGATGAAATATTTTTTCCACCGACTAGAACGAATGGTAATCATAATAAGTAGTCTTGGGAATTATCGACTGAAATCGACTATCGATTGTTTAGTGATTGACTACTTTTTACCAGTAACCGTTTCAGTCGACTGTTTTCAGTCGCTATTTTCGGTCCGACTGATTTTGTTACTATTTATTATCGACTGTTTCAGTCGTGTACTTTTAGCTACTGTTTTTGGTTCCACTAGTTTCATTCTTATGCTTATATGCCCTATTTATATGTTATATACATATATATACATATATATATATATATATATATATATATATATATATATATATATATATATATATATATAAATAACAATATATCGTATATTAATATAGCAGCATTTAAGAACGATATTTTTCAAGATTGTTTATGTAAAAAGATTAAAATTGTCAATAATAATTAGTAAAATAATTTTAACTGTTTCTATGGCAATAATAAGTAATATTTCGATTACTCTCTCGATTTTTGTTAAAAAATGTTTCCGTTCAATAATAAACAAAGCATTTACTTTGTTTAAAAAAGCTCTAGTGGTTTTTGTGCGATCATTTTTAATTATGTCATGAATTAGTTTTTTTATGATTAGGTATATGCTTAAATTTTTTTAGTATTTATGGTTATTGTACATCATTAGTTTTTAGGTATTGTTTCAGTTCTATTGTATTGTATATATTTATTATAGTATATTACTTGAAAATAGCAATTAACATATAAAAATACGGTAAAACATTTGTGGGGTATTATTCTATTCCATAAAAAAATTCCATTCCTTTTTACAGATCCACAGAACATTCAAATATATAAGTAATTCTACTTCGTTTAAAATGAAGTTATTCATTGCATGTTAATAGTATTCAATAATTAATTTTTTCCTATACTTTTTTAAAGTTAGTATGTGAAGTAATCTGTACATCTCCGTCTCGCTCGTCTTAATTTACTAATTAGAAAATATAAACACATAAAATTATATGCTGCAAGCAATTATCTCCGTCCTTTCCTCACTTACAATTTATACAGGCAAGGGTTCGTACATCTTTGTCTGACATCACGATTTGAACAAACTTGTCGAAAGGTGCATTTGACTGAAAGTAGTCATATTTGGGTTTTCTGACACATCATGGCGTGTTCAGAGTTTGACTGAGTAGTTTATTTTGCACTAGCTGAAGCTTTTCCACTAGTTTCGGCTCGACAAACCGATACCAAGTGTTAGATCCATACAACAAACATGGCGGATCTGATAAGCAACTTGTAAAGCAATACTTTCGGAGACAATCGGAGGCAAATCATCGGAGACAATTTACTTTTCCTGCAGATAAGAGGATTAAGCACGGTGGCGACACCACAGCCTTTGCAGATTACTTTATTTATCTGTGTTGACCATAGGAATTTACGGTCAAAGATGAGGCCGAGATTTGTAGCTTTTCGTCTCCACGGCATTGAGACTTTCCTCTCTCATCTGGTAGGCGCGGATGTCTCTCTGATTGTGAAAGATTATGGCTAGAATTTTTCGGGGGTTGATTTGCAATCTCCGGAAATTTTACCATCGGTCCATAGGATTTAATTGAATTTGATGTTTTCTCTGAGCGGTATCTACAGAACGAGAACTGGTGAAGAAAGCTGTGTTGCCAACCTCTTGGTTCGGTCTATTTAAGGTAGCGTGTATATCACAACCTGAAAGTAACTGTATATACGAATTAACTTTTCTGCAAACTCATAACCACTTATAAGTGTTTTTCGTTTTCCATATAAGCTAGGGGCCAGGCAGCGGCAATAAAGTGTAAAAAACTGACCGACAATCTGCCAGAGAGATCCAAAATACTATCATCAAGCTATACAAAAGCAGATATTATAAAAACGGTATTATGGGAAACAAATATAAGAATTTTATAAGCATATTTAACAATTTTACTTATTTATCTCTCTGACATCCTAAACTATTATCCAAGAGGATGAATATAGTTAGGGTTTTTCTGTTATTCGAAGAAGAATATAATATTAATTGCGATAACGATGGGCAGTGCTAAATTTCTCTTGTTTCTTGACTGATAAGAAATCATTCTTAAACCTCGATAACAACATTTAATTAGAATTAAGCAATTCGCGAGGACCTCCTACGAGTTTCGTACCCCGACCTTTATATTGGGCATACGACGCAAGGATTTTAATTCAAAGCGCTATTATAAAACCGCGAGAGCAGATACTGAGGAGTTCATTTGTATACTTTGTATTAATGTAATACATTATTTAGATTTGGCTAACAATACATTACGAGAATTTATGGAAATTTATTCATAGCGTAATCTGTAACAAAATTTCATGTCTGAAATCCAAATCTTGTCATATTAAAATTGAATATCTGCGTTTCGGCTGAAATTGTTTCGAATGGCGAGATAAGATGATGCCAGGCGGAGGGAGGGAGAAGGGGAAAGCGAAGCTTGATGGGTAGGATTTACATTTCCCAATATATTTTTTCCAATTGGTCGGAACAAGATGCTCGAATGGTAATTTATTTATCTAAACCATTAATAACATAAATATTGTATTATAATCAAGTATTATACAAAATGCGTTCCGAAATAATGAAAGAAATCTTCTCATTTTGAAAAATACCAGGACTTATTATCAGGTGCTGCCTGTGTCCTGATCATCGATATATATTAGTAAAAATGCGAATTTTTTAATTATTTCTATTATGTTATGTTTTTTTAGGTTTTTTAGGTTATTTATAAAAATTCCAGATTATTTCCCATATGTTTTTCAAAGCTTTCGAAACAAGATGCCCGAATTTCCAAGGTAAACAGGACTATTTCTCATTTTGGAAAATAATATGATTTACTTACCACAAATAACTACTTTATTTTAATAAATATGGTCATCTTGATACAATGATCTACATGTTAAAGGATGTTAAATGAAAAATTTTAAGTTTTCTGTAGAGATTAGATATTAGTACTAGGTATTTTTCTTTATTGACTTCCCGATGATATATTCTGTGTGTAATCAAACTTTTTGAAAACCCAAAAAATTGGACATATCTAATTGCATTTATGTCAGCTGGTCTTGGGGCGACAGAGTCAATGTAATAAAAATTAAACAATAAACCAACTTACTGTCCACCTAAATATAACCTTACAAGAAAATAACCATTCTTAAGCACTTCCAGGAAGGACAGAGAGTCTGATAAAATACCTAATTTACTTTATTTTATTGCAAGAAAAGTATTTCTCAAGTTTAGAGAAATAGAAAAGGCATATTCCCCGGAATTATTTTCATTTACTAATCTATAAATCACTAGAAACATATTATTACAAAAAATACCAAGGTAATAAAAAGACCACAATAAAAATGGAGAACCAAACGAACGTAGCAATAAAACTTAAAGACTTATACCAGAAATCCAAAACCTAAAAAAGAATCAACGCACTTCCATTTGCAAGGGCTAACACCACTTAGGGTTGAATATAATAATATGGACAGCAAGCAAAAAAATTAAGAATCCATTATACAGCTGTAAGAAGCTAAAGTAAACCATAAGCATTATATGAACAATAAACAAAAAGCAGAACTCTTTGCTGAACATCTAGAAGTACATACTTCCAGCATACAAAGGTATACGAATTGCGTCAAAATTAATCAATGCTGACGTAAAATTCAGAACTATCGCATCAGTTACCTCAAATGAACTAAGCAAAACGAAAGAATAAATCTCAATCCAAGAGCTAAGGGATTCGATTAGTAAAAAAATGTTACAACAATTTCTTTAAAAAGCTATAATAATGCTTATTAATCTATTTAAAACAACATTTAGTGGTATATTCCTGTTAAACACTACCAATCCAAGATGATAATGCGGTTATATATGCATACTCATCAATGCCATGCCAATGAATGCCATCAAACATCTTTCCTGATTAGCATAATCGCCAGACCTCACCAGAATTTAACCGTCACGACAAGTTTCAACACAGGAGTCAGTGAGGAGCAGACTTCCATATCCAACATCACTGAAGCAATTAGCGGATGTCTTAAGAATGGAACAACCTTTCACTGGAAACTATTCAGATACTATATAAATATATTCCGCGAAGAATTTCAGCTATTTTAAAAGAAAATGGAGGATAAAAACCTTATTATTGAATAAATATTGTGTATATATCACTTTTTCATATTATTTTGTCCATTCCCTGCGTATATTAGTATTAAATTAATGGTCGGTCTAAGGGAACAGTTTTAATATTGTTTTTTGTTTAATTTTTAAAATGCTTTATTTTCTATTATAACCTACCAGAATTAATTAGCATAGAAAAAAATTTCAAATGATTTTATGTGTATCAAAAAATATTGTTCAAAAAAGACGCCGTATTACACATATTCAGTCGACTGGACTGTTTTTCTTATGTGCGAAAGTTATTAGTTTAAAATAATTTATGTTGGTTTATCTATATTTCTATTAGTACATATTAAATTAATTACAGTCAATGAATATTATATGGATAATTAGTAGTTTCTACAGAGTTTAGATATATTAATACCATAAATTTATATCAGGCGAGAAGGGATATACGTAGGTGTTTGTGAGGCTTATCGTATTTTACAACTGGCGAAATAACCCAAAATATTCGGGTTGCAAGACCCCGGGGTTATATATTTTCAGATATACAGTAACGAGCGATATATATGCAAATAAAAATTCTTAATATTTGTGTTAATATTCACACGTCCATTTCCCTGAATGGATTAACGTTGACGAAGTCGGATTAACCTTGTTACACATGTTGAAATTTAATATAATTTGAATACATTATAAGGTTTTGATAATTAAAAAATGTTTGAAGAACTTAAAGTTTGTAATCGTAAGTATCAGATTTTATCCACATCGTGAAGATATACATAAAATCACTTTGATGAGTTTCCAGTCTTGAGGTCTGAGATTATGAGAAGCGACGGAATTATGGTTGTATCATAAAAGCAGCAAATTGACATTGATCAAATGAAATTAATTTTCCCTTAAATCAAAGTAATAACTACTCAGTCTGTGTATTCAAACATTAATATTGTCATAACTTGAATAAATCATTTAAATTAATTTTTTTCTTTTTCTCTTTTATGTTATTTCTACATCGCCATTATTAGACGAAGGAAGTGGCATCTGCTGCTGAAGTACTAATCCGAAAGGGTCAAGCTGCAGGAACGTTTGCTTCTCTCAGATGGTGCGTGTAGAAGAAAGGGATATTACAATCAAAACCAAAATCCGTCCCTTTCGAAAGATTATTTCGCCAATCTTGCTATATAACCACGAGCCTTGGACACTGTTACAGTCTGACATCTGTTATCTTGAGGGCTTTTGAGAAAAATACATACAAGTTTCTCTCCGAAATCTCGTTAACAATGAAGACAATAACAATAAATAAATTCGGAGACGTAGATTACAATTATTAGGACATATCTGTCGAACAGCTTCGAATAAGGCATGAATCACGATCATAGAGAGTGATCCTAAAAAAACTCATAGAAGTGATCAAACCAGTTGCAGTTGATCGCTAAACATGGCTACATTTTATGAAGAATTTTCGAAATTATGCCATGGATTAATGATGATGATGACGATGATCTCATGGGTCCATAATCTCATGATGACCATCTTGGGTCTAATTTCAAGCTTTTTCCAATAATACGTTCCTTCTAAACTAGTATTAATACTTTAAAATATATAATAATTTGATAATTTAAAATATATTAATTTAAATATATATAAACACACATAGTAGTATAATTTTTAAATCACATTATATCTATTTCAATTCTATTAAACCAATTATAACTCAACCATACTTATTTTTATTAAAGAAAATGTTAAAGCTCAATGTTCCTGAAACACATATTTAAATCACGCACATTAAAAAAAAGCCAGCATAAAGTTCCTTTTAAAAGACATTATCAAATATTACCTACATTCATTAGTACATGTTATTACATTATCCTGTATAATAATTCAATTTTATTTACAATTATATAATTCGTTAGTTCTTTAAGTATGTCAATTATGAGATTATTATAAATTTCAAAGAAAACACATTTACTTTATATGCCATCAAGATCAGGGTTTACTAAAAATTTAACTTCACTATTTTAATATGACGTACGTTCTAAGGAAAAATTCAGATAGTAATCACAGTATAATATTGAAGAATTGGGGCTACTGCTCCATAAATGTTCTTGTTATATACTTCGAACTGATATAAATTATTAGGAATTTACTCATCAAGGGTAGCCAAGGGCACAAAAATCTTGATAAATATTAAGAAAACTATTTGACTTATTGGCATCAGCGACAGAAAAGAAAGTGAATGAGAAATAAATATATTACAATAACCACGAGCTTATCAGAGTTTGGGTTAACATAGTCAAGCATCAACATCAGTTGCGATTCCAACATTTGTATTTAGTGAATTCATAATCACAAAAACCTACTACGAATAATAATTGAATAATAAAATTAAATAATTATTAGAGATTGCTATCAATTATCATTGAGATGCTTGTGCTTAATCATTTTTATCATTTTTTAATCTATTTTTTTAATTCCTCTATTTCTATTAATTTATCTATTCAGTTTTCTATTTCTTTATCTATTCAGTTATCTATTCATTTACCTATTCAGTTATTTCTTCATTTATCTACTCAGTCATATATTCATTTATCTATTCAGTTATCTATTTATTCTGAATATTCTCCGCTATTTATTTATTTAATTATTATGACTCATAATCACAATAAATCAAAGATAATAGTTTTATGGTTGCAACTGTAAATATAAATTGTAGCTATATATATAAACCGGAAGCTAATGCCAAAGTGGCCAAAGTTTCTGATGTGTAGTTATGATTTATTGATAATTTGAAGCATACTTCAACGCCACCAAAGTGGTTTCTGCTGACTCTTGATAGCAGCGTATCAAGCGTGTGACTTTTAGCCTTCTCCCTTGTACGCATTGCACATCCAGCATAGCTGGAGCGCACAAGTAAAGGAAGTAAGTGCACTAGTAACAATACTGTTCATTTTTAATTTTTTTATTTTAAAGGTTACTACAAGCCTTAGTGACAGTAGATCTCGCACGTTATGCCTTGATCACATTGCACGTCATTATTGTTAGTGTTATAAACTGGTACGTGCGTGTTCCCTTCGTACAGTGTGCCCATGTCATACTTCTTCCAAGCACAGTTTATCATTGCTATCAGATATCACTATTTTCTTTCATCATTATTCCCTAATGACACGTTTAGGTATTGATATCACTATCGGCATTGAAAAGTCAACAGACCGACGTACAAATTCAATTACCAGTCAATTGGCCTTAATTATCAATATCATCACCGTTGTTAATCAACCTGGACGATAATTCCTTTAATAATTATACGGCCGATTAAACGTTCTTTACATCTTACTCTTATTCTCGAAAATTGGTTGCCCAGGTACTGTTTTATCTGTTTCAGAACCGTCGCCCGACTATTTTCTCAATCGAAGTTTTCTTGTTTACTTTTAGTTTAATCGATTTATTGTAGTTTTCAAGTACTTTATATGATGTTTGTTTTTATTGTGTATATATTTTTGTAACTGAAAGAAACAAATATCCTTTAAAAATATGTTTTTTTTTATTTACGCTCTCATAATAAAATTCGTTCTACAAATAGAACAATTGAATAACAGAATTACATAAAAAAAATACCAATTAATTCCTTTAACCTTCAAATTCCTTTAAATAATACCAAAAACACTATTTCCACGTATTTGTAGCTATGGCCATATAACATAACAAAAATAACCAACCAAACACACAAATAACTAGAACTAATTGCTTACAGCAAATAACAAACTAGAAATTTATTTATTAATATATATGGGCTACAATATTATAGATATATACCTTATATAAATGTACACGTGATAAGAAATAAACTTTATATAAGAATTAAATCAAATAATATGTTATATACAAGTTGAAATAACAAAGGAAAGACCTTGATGTTTTCATATTTTCCATGTAATTTTAAAACAAAACAATACACTATTTATAATATACATATGGAACAAAATATATTTTATTTTTGCATATTTATAGGAAGGTCAAAAATAGATTATTCTATACCACAATGCAAAATTAGCTCATATAAATTAATTTTAATCCAATACTAACTTCTTAACCACAAAACCAAATACATAAACACTTTTTAGACATCTAGACAGCGACTGTTACGGAAAACATCTCTAGTCCATCCAAAGTTTTCTTGTACATACGTCATCGTCAAAATGTTTAATATATTGCCTGCCACAATTTGTAAATTCGTTACAAAATCAGACAATATTTTCCTTCTCATTTTATTCCATGTAAAATGAGACACAAAGTTGCACGCTTGTCAAAAGTATGCAAAATTCTTCAAAACAATAGTGATCATAAAAACTGTGAGTAGTTTTTCAATACAAACCAAATTTAATACAGTTATTTCAAGGGAAACTGTTAGTCTGAAAAGTTTCGAGGAGGTCAAATAGAAATTCCGGATATTGATCTTAAGAGAATAAAATTTATAAAAGCACACATGAAAATGATGGAGGACTTATTCTTTTAATTTATGTATTTACATGAGGCATGGATATTTCAGAATGGGACCAATAAATCCAATGGTCGCTCATGACAAAATGATAACAAAAATAGTGTTATGACAACAAACGCTGTTGGACAAAGATAAATGTTGGAATAACAATTGATTAGGTCTAATTAGTCAAAAAATTTATTAATAATTCATTGCAGATATATTATACTTCATGCTATAAACAGGAATGGTTAATAACACCTGGTTGGGATGAACTCGATAAGACAGATTGAGGTAGAAATTGACATATGATGGAATTGTTAACAAATGTTATATAGATTGAAAATTAACAACTTAGTTATTCAACTTTCTGAATATGATATGATTCAATGCTGCCAAATTCTAAGATAGGTTTATGAGAGTGGAAACAAGTAAAGATGAGTATATAATTAACATATGATAACTATAGAAAATGATATTGTAGAGTGTAAAAAATGTATGTGCATAGATATGTGTGTAATTGTTCAGAATATACACTTTCCAGAATATAACTGTCTTTCCAAAGAAACACTGTATCGAAGGATACAAGAATTAGACGTAAAAGCTAACTATGCTCTCTGATAGAAGTAAAATACATTACTTGGATATACGGTTGGTAATTAGGTGGATTAAGCATCCAGGGAATACAAATACCAACGCGCATAAAACTCTAGCACATAGGTGATATGAGAAGGAGTTCAATGTAAATATAAGCAAACACAACTCTAAACTACAAACTATTATAGCTTGTACTTAATTGTAGCCTTTAAGTCCTTTAATAATGTATATATATATATATATATATATATATATATATATATATATATATATATATATATATATATATTAGATTTACTATAATGGTAAAATAAAGTACATTTGATAACACTATTTTTGTTTAGTTATTTTATTTAGATTAGAATTTTGTTGTATGTCAATGCCAAACTGAACTAAATCTCAGTGTTTATATCGTTTTGACAACACAAATTTAGAGGACGTGGATACACTGTATTTTCAATGCATTTCAATCAAAAGCACGCCCAAAGCAATAAAACTAATTCTAAGAAAAGTGATTACTTTCGATTTCAAACCCCATAAAATAAAAGACAACCCTTATTAATTTTCGAGATTACGTCTATTTATTTCAACTTTTTGACCTAAATTACTTGATAAATTATCGCGGAGTCCTCATTTTATTTTTTTTATGACGCAACGACTTGAAATGCACTCATGCAGAAGCTCTACTTACCATAGCTATTTGTCTTTGTTCGTCTAACAGCAAATTAACCGCTTTCTGATACTTTCCCCAAAAGTTAAAACCTTCCACTTCCAATCCGGGCGTCCGTTCCAGCCATCTTTCCACTAATAAGGCCAAGGACGGCTCGACTTCAGATAACTCGATCTGCTTTAAAGCTTCCTGTAAACGAAGATTTATTATGGGAAAATATCTATTAATTTTTTAATCAACGTTCTAAGTTTCGTTATAAGTAATTGTGCGAAGCGCGAAACTGTATTCATTATTAATTGGTATTAGTGACTATATTATAAAATAATGTTATAGTTAAATATATTAAAATAAGCCTGTTCGAAACAATTCACAGTACTCTAACATGGGAATGTAATACGAATTATAACTGTATCGTCACGGTCATATTTTTCTCTTATTGTGCAACCTTATAAACTGTATTATTATGACTTTGAACACTTGTTTACTTTAAAAATCCCAAAAATGACTAATTTATATTTCAAGTATGCTTAACATATAAAAATATTCTCTCAGTCTATTTTCTCAACAAATATACAGAATATAAAACAACTTTTTTTTCTCTAATGCAGCTACCAAGCTGATCTTGATTCATCACCCGTTTCGCATAAAGGCGGTTCCTTTTTGGTGAATTTAAGGTTATATTCTTTTTTATTTTTTAACATATTTTAGTGGCCTTGTCCGAAAATTCAGTGTAGCTGCAACACGCTCAAAAATATGTAGAATAAAAGCCGCGGAGATTTTAAATTTACTGAAAGAAAGAATTAAAAAGTTTGCCGGTTTATAAACCATAATTATCGTTATTTGAAGAATTTTGCAGGCGTTTGACAAACGCACGACTTTTAGAGGCACATTCGTTTACATGTTCAAACTTATCAAACAGCATTCTATCTCTTTTTAAATAGAATAAAATAAAAAGAAAATATTGTCTGGTTCTAAAAGAATTTACAATTTGCGACAGGCAGATATTGATGACGTGGGTTCACTGTTCTTTTGAATGAACTGTGGCGACCGCCACGACCCTTTAGGCCACCACCAATTCACAATGAACAACTACAAAGGTTGGCAACGCCGGTGGATTGGTACCATGCAGTTCTGGAGTATAGAAGGCCATCACGACGACGTCTCGCTCTCTTTTCTTATCACCTTCCCCCTGTAACAGTACCACTTCCACAGCGCTACCGTACTTCCTTCACCTTAACCTAATATCCTGTCAATCCTCCCATCGACCACATGTATCAATCGCACGTTAAAATAAACAACTTTGATTCAACCAGTGTTTTTAGTTCCCGTGCAAATTCCTTCCAAAAATAGTAGTGAGTGTTCTGACAAATAATCGCAGCGGCAGTCACACATTTCGACCGATTGACCGACCCGACGAACATTCCTACAGAACTATTGATAGGTTAAATAAGTTTTTGTTTAATTTTATTTAGTTACTACAACGATTATTATGTAAATATTTTATTATAAAACGTTTCTTTTTTGTGTTAAAAAGTTTGATTATTTTTTAATTTTTAGTGAGTTCCTTTATTTATTTTTTGAAGTCGATCCAATTTTTTTGTTAAATTATTTTATTTATTCAATAAATTACGCAGCTATTTTATTAAGTATTACGATGGAGAGCCCAATTAAAAATGCAGTCCGTATGAGGAAAAATAGCATTGAAGAAACGATGATTAAAAATAAGGAACGGTTCAGGACACAGGGTCCACTGTCTAGTCTAGGTGATCTGAGAAATTTTACAACCAAACTAGAACAAAAAAAGGTTGCTGGCTTCGTTGAGAATCGAAGCCGCCACCTCTGATTGGGGGTTGTAATGGTTACACCATACAAACACTTGCGTACTATGTTTCTGCGACGCTTCATATCATAAAGTTAGTGCTTAAAAATAAACTGAATGGTTTTCACACAAAATTGCTTCCAATTTTTCGTAAAATCGGCTCAACAATGATTGATTTATGATTATTTTGGATAAAAAACATGTGAAAACTTTGTACCTGCCTTTGAAATCTGAGCGTTTCCCTCGATTTCCTCCTTCCCCCTAACAGATCATGATTTAATACCAATGTAACCACCTCGGAAATGCACTCTTTCGAATAAAAAATAATTTTGAAAATCGGTCCATAATGCAAAATGTCCTAGAAAAGATATATTCTATTTAAGCTAGAATAGAGACAGAAAGAAACTAGGGTAAACACAAAGGAAATGGAATACAAAATATGTGGGTACAAGTTGAAAACGACAACAGAGTTTGAAAGGCGCTCATCAAGTCGCCTCTTCTTTCTCAGTTTTTTGTTTAAGTAAATTAATAGTGTTTGTGTTCGAAACCCTTTCTCATTATATAACTGGCTCATTTGGTAGAAGTCTGGGGAGATCACAAGGCTGTTGCTCTTTTGAATGCATTCGATTAACCGAAATCAAGTTAATTATCAAGGAAAAAAGACAGGGTGTTGTTGGATTGCCAATCGTTCCGCTGTTACTGGAACCATTCTTTGATGTAGTTAAATGGCCTTCGGGTAATATTATCACAGTTGAAGCAATAAGTTCACAGAAGGTGGAAAAACGTGCCGAAAACCCGTAAACTATTCCAAGTAAGAAACATTCAAGTTTTGAGAAACACTCCTAGTCCATGGATTACCGGCACATGTATCACAGTTCAAAGTGTAAGGCTACCAAAGGAGCACTGAAGTTGACGTTGTTAAGATAGTCTACTGGAATTTGGCCAAAAACTTTCAGTTCAGGGTAAACAGCCACCAAAGTTAATTGCAGTAGGTCACTTTCTTAACCATAGACTATTGGTATCTGGAGTCACCAAAACTTGGAAAACCATTCCACAGAGGGACATCATAGAAATTTAGGTAGATACAGTTCAATTTTGAAGATCTCCAAAGGTAGTCCGGTGAACAAAGGTACAGGCGATACTCAAAAACAATTTTATAACTATAATCTACCCAAACAGAATAAATGGTGAATAAGTGAGATGGATTTGGTCTGTTTTTTAATAGCAATCACCCAAGTTTCTAATAGCAGACTGTTTCAAATAATAATTCTAATATAAAAAGCTTCAGTCTCGTTTTGTATCGTCATTCAATAAATCAGTCCTTCTTTCTTCGAATAAAACAGTTTTAAAACACATTTTATAACATATACATAGATAATAAGAAAATAAAACAAAAGAGAGTGAAGAAGCCTAGGGATCTGTCACGATATGTCCAAGGCACAAAAAAATGACTGAAATCGAAATAATTGTCAAGCTGAAGTATAAAAAAATAGAATGCATCAAAAATTACCAAAATAAAAAAATATTTTAATATAGGAAAATAAAAGAAACAAAATGAGATAGAATGAATAGTCACAATTTCTCACTGGTGATATTTATAATAATTAGTATCGTTTTAGATATAAATAATAATATTATGAATGTATAACATATTTTACATAATCAATTTGGCATAAGGTTTTTTTCTGTGTACAATATATTACTAATTTTACTATCAAGACGCTGGAAATGCAATTTCGTCTTTAATAAAGACAAAAGCGAAAACGACTCGCTAAATAATAAAAAATTAAACGCATTTCAACCTACTACAATCCAGAGGTAGATGTAGTAGATAAGCTCTCGTATTTCGAACACCTACAAGACTTAAGCGTAGAAAAAGCATCGACATCAATTGTAATAAAAATCTAAATGAAGCAACGCTATGAAAAAAAATCAAATAGTTAAAAAACCGTTTTGTTTTCTCTGCTGAATATCCCCCTATGAATTCTTTTAACACAAGTTTTAAAAAAATATAGAACGCGCAAAAAAAATAATCAAACGAAAACTCTGGTTGAAAAGATTAATTGTAAGAATTACAATTAATTCTATAATATATATATAAATATAAAATATATATAAATTAATAATAAGAAGTTAATGAAAAACCAATTTATTCACAGAAGCTATCATCTTCCCCTCCACCGTTCGAGCAATTTATGGATTCCCTTTATTTTCTTTCTTGCTTTCTTGGATAAAATCCTTGTCTGGTGTCAGATGAGTGCTGTGAAAACTTTTAAACCAGTTAAGGTATCATAGAATATGGCATTACAATGTCTTATGTCTGTGCAAACAAGGAATGCTTTCTTCTTGTTCATATAGCATTCAATACGCTGATTTTTTCCTCCGCCGTTGCAAATGTAATTGTGCAAACGATACGAAGCTTCGGTATTCTGTGAGGTAATATTCAATGAACCATAATAAATTCTAATTATATGTTTTCCCCAAAATCTAAGTAAAATAGTCGAATAAAAAAAATTGTATATAGCTCTTGTCTATGTTGATTATTTTGTAATCTTAAACTCTTATATAAACTACATACATATACTATGGAATAAAATACAATGCTATGAATTATAACATCAGTTTTTTTCCATTTTTTTTTCTACAAACATTTTGCTTGATGTGTTAAACTTGACACTGCCACCTAGTCCGTTCAAAAAGGATGTTATCGGTAGTGAAAACATAGGATAAAGAAGAACTAAAGAACAATTATGCGCCCAGTAGTATTCACCTATCACTAGCCCACCAAAATTCGTATAATTAAAAACCATTATTAATAAAGTTTGAGGGTTAGGGCTAACTAAAAAACATATGGATTTAATTCTAGTATCTCTGTGTCAGACAGGAGACTTTTCAATTGACCTGTTACAGTAGCAGCTCAAATGCCTTAGATCTTTGTGGATTTACTCATTTCCAATATTCTATGGGGCGTTAACAGTGCTGCGAAGAATTATATTTTGGCAAGTTTAGATCATTTGATTTGGCTCACTGTAGATTCACACTGACATCAATATTTATTTGTATAAAAGCAATTTATTGTAGAGCCTTAATTACGATTCTCGTCCAAGCAATCAGCACATTTTTTGCGCATCACAGAAAGTTCTGCTAGTTTTTAAGACGCTCTTTCTACTTGAGCTTAAATATATATTTAAAGCAATTTTAACTCATAATAATTGATAAATATTTATTTCTACAACTAGTACGTTATTAAAAATAGATGAGAATGTTACTGTCAACCGAGTTCAATCTCGAATGAGGCTAATAAATCGCTCCGGATTAATTTGCTGTTTATTAAAATAAGAAGCTCAAAGAAGTTGAATTATCTTCAGCCGCTACGAGAACCGTCCGTAGCGCTGGGTAATTAATGCAATCGAAAACTGACTTAAAATCGATAATGACGAAAACCGTTATTTTCGCGCCGAATCCATTCTTCTGTACACCAACGAATTACCAAGAATTATTCGGTTCCATTTATGATTTTTATAATATCTTTCGGATTATCACAACCTCACTTCGAATATCATCGATTTATCCAAGAAAAACGTTTGTTAGGGAATATGTTAAGCTTTATAATTTATTACAAAGTTTATAAGTTATTAGAATAATATAGGTAAGTTTTCTTAGTTTCTTGTTGTTGACTACTAATATTGAAGGTTCACAGAGACATTGGTACAATGTGTGTATTTTATGGAAGGCAATATCGATTATTAGTTACGATTTTTCCTAATCTTACAGACAATATCTTAACATGTTACTTTGAGATCGAAGAATAAACCCAAAATATGGCTTCCTCGTAGCAATAGAAATATCTGACAAATTCAACAGATGAGATAGTTTCGTTATAAAGTTTCCATCACTTTTTCAACATTTATCCGAATATAATCAGGTTGAAGAAGTCAATCCCAAAATTGTGGAAACAGAGCTCTTAGTTTAAAGCCTAGAGTTTACATCTTACACTTTGTCACTGTGTTAAAATCGCCAGTTTTAAAATTCTTACGTTTTTGTAAATGAAACATTATTCCCATATGCTTCACGCGGCAATCCTGTTGTCCCGAACTACTTTGTGTTGGCACAAAACTTAACGTGGTTCACACACAGATCAAGTAACTTCTTTACAGATTTATAAAATGGTAAGACGATTAATACTAGTTATGTGATATGTAAATGCCCCAATACTGATTTATATACCTTATGCAGCCAGTCCAACTTATCAAGACAATATAGTTTCATTTTAAAATAAAGATTTTCTTCCACTATAACTTCATGCAAGTTAACTCTTTTACACTGAAGCTATACTAATGTTTTCAAAAAGATTGATTTAACAATATTGTGATGTCAGCCTTCTGTCCACAAATAGCTCTATAAGTGATATAGACCGATAGTTTTCTAAATAATTTATAGACGAATTTAAGAGAGATACTTCAGAAATACGGAGAAACTTCAGCTCAAGCAAGAAGAGTGAGCAGAAGCATAACAAAAATGACAAAAGTTATATATGGAACAAGAATATAATTTCAGCAACGACTAAAATATATACAAGCGAAGATCAACAATATGTTACATAATGAAAAGATCTAAACACCGATCAGGCAGAACACAGATGTAGGAAGAACTTATTTTATTCAATAAACTATAATCAAGCGAGCATTATATGACACATACTAAGGGGCATAATATACCTAAAATATAATATCCCTAAAATGTGATAAAAACTCATCATTAAGGCCACGAAAAATATTTAAAAATATATACGCTGGTTCTAGTGCCTTAACCAAATAAATAAAATGCTTCATTAAAATTATATATAACAAACAATAATTCCTGTATAAATAAACAATTTAATTTCTTTGTATATCCCGAAATACAGAGGCAACGGTGATATTATTTAAAACAAAACCTTTTCAGTAATAATAAAACATGAGAAACGTACCTGATCATTACCAAAAACCCTGGTGTAATTCCTATTATATTTCACTCTGTTTTCAGCTTTAACTCCCAATTTGTTCTCGAGTAGCCTGAACTGCAGACTTTGAAAACCTGAAGCTGGCTTCAGGTAGTTTCGGAAATCCATGAAGTCCAATGGGGTCATGGTTTCTAAAATCATTACTTGATCGACGAGTACCTGAAACATAATTAAACATTGTCCATTTTGTCGTCTATGTTATTCAGTTACTATGAACGAAACGCGAAAATTTTTATGTTGTTTGTCTGCGATCCTTTGTTATACGGTCTTCGTTATCTTTGAGTTTCATCCACTATTACTATTTGCCTATGATGTGAATTTAGTTTATTATATGAAAAAAAACATATAATAAACTGAAATATAGCACATAGACTGAAGAGTCCCGGGCTTAACAAAGAAAACGCGTTCTTTTTGTTCAAAACTGGCTGTATTCATCAACCTATACTCAATCAAGAGCTACCCAATAACTCCAGGGTCGCTCTAACATCTTAATACCACTTTAGTAGAACGATTTATCTTTTGCCTCGAAATAGGTCTATCACCAGTTACTGTCCACCCACAATATCCATATATATTGTTTGTAAAATATCGATATTTTTATACATGTTGCAAAAACATATCGATTTTTTTATATTTTTTTTATATATAAAAGTATCGACAACTATATATCAATATTTTTTAAATAACAATATATAGAAATATTGATATTTTTTTCGATGGCCAACACCCCAAACACACATATAATAATCAAAAAAACTACTTTTTACTATTTAATTATTAACAGTTATTAAACACATATAACCAAACCAAACCAAATTATTTTAATGGCACTTAAATAAGCAATAATAACAAATTAACTTCGGTCTAATGATGTTTCACGCATTGCTACCATCGCACTATTGGAAATACCAATTGTTTAAAAAAACTAGTTATATCGAGAAATTCTAGGATATTATTAGGATAATATATCCGTCTAACAGAATTTTCTTTTAAAAAGAAGCAACATTTCCCAATATCTAAAACTATACATATTGTACGTTCAATTAAGAACATGAATTACACGCCACACATTTCATAACTAAAATCATTTTATAATTTTTCTCTAAATGGCTTAAAAATTCACTAAATCCACAAATGTTTTATAATAAAATTGATATTTAAAACTGTCCGAATATTCGTTCAGGTGAAAATAATCGAAAAAACACACTTAAAAAGGAGGACATATAACATCTGCTGTTGACTTTAACCTTTAACACATTTTCGGATTCAGTAAATTTCTTGTTACCGGTTGTTGACAAAAGCAAAAAGGTCTTTTCAAAAGAAAATGAAAGAAAGAGATTTTGGTATTCCTAAACAAAACTAGTTTAAGATTTAATATTTTATATGGTGGTGAATGATTTATTTTTCGAAAAATCAGCAATAATTTTAATATTTATCAGAAAAATGCAGAAAAAACAACGTGGTTTATAGGCGCAGTGTATATAGGTTTAAATTACAACATTATTAGATTTGGTGTTTGAAGAAATCTGCTACCGAAGCACATCAAATAATATTACAAAATTATGGTGATACTGCTCCATTCCATATCCCAATTGTCAGCTTTGGTTTCAACTATTTAAAATTGGTAATTTTGATATCAGCAATAGCAAAAATCAAAGGGAAATAATTGTAAGATTTAATGGGCATACACCCACATTACAAGAACAAGACCTACAAAACTAATAGAGACTGGAAAATACAGCTCCAAATCCGTTCATGTCAATTTTGCGTTCCGACGAAATAACAAAAACCTAATTATACTTGACGGATGCCCGATATCTAAAGCAGAATCAGCTAAGCACCTTGGAATTAATCTCGATGGTATGTTAAATTGGAAACTGACTGAATTGCACACTGACGTCAACGTTTTTTTCTATAGAAACAACTTATTGTGGAATCCTAACTAGGATAGTCGTCCAAGCAATCACCACATTTTTGAACTCCATAGAAAATTCTGGTCTGAAATTTTAATTGTTAATAATTGATATGTATTTATTTCCACAACTAGTACATCATTAACAATAACTGAAAATGTAGTGGTCGCCCATAATTTTATTATTTATTTGAAAAATACAAACAATAACAAAAAAACAAAACATTACGTAGTAAATCTTTGCTATTTTTGATCCGACTGATTTTACTAGTTTTTATTATCAACGATTATTTTCGGTCCTAATAGTTTCATTCGACTGATTTTTAACCTTCTGGCTTTAGCATTCTGGCCGCGCCCTTGAAAGTAATGTGGCGAATTTAGGCTTACATATATATTTATGCCTAATATATATAATTTTATGTTTTGTTTGTAGTATGATTATATATAACAACATATTGTAGCCGACTTAGTTGACGTAGTGGTAATGGAGACAGGACGGGCCACCTATTGCTGGGGCGTATTCGTATTTACGTAAATGATTGTTTAATATTCGTGATTATCCTAGGCAAGAGTGCAAAATCCGACAAAAAAAAATCCCAGTCAAGCCAGTAACCAGGCTAGGTAGGACCGGATGTCTTCTGGTATGATTTCTCAGTTGGACACTCGCCAGTCGGTAGGTTTAAGATAAACCTCTAGTTTGTAAAAGGAGACTTTAAATATATATATATATATATATATATATATATATATATATATATATATATATATATATATAAATTAATATAACAGCATTTTCACTACCATCCGTATTGACTGCAAATGCTATGCCACCTACAAGTTTTTTAATAATATAGTGTTAGTAATCATTTCTTCAGATGTTTTCTTTGGCTGTTTTTATTTATAGTACTATATAACATTATTTTGTTGGACTTTTTTTTCTTGTGGTTTCTTTTACTTAGAGATATATCGAGAATAATCAAAGTAATATTAAATAATGGATTTATTTACTAGTATATTTAAAATTTGTTCCAGGCGATATTGCTTATATTAATAATTTTTTCAGAGAAAAAAACGTATTTTTAAAAACATTTTGCTTATATTGCGGATACAAATATAAACGCATAGACCATTGACTTCAGTCAATCGGTTTGATCGAAACGGTGCTCTTATTTTCACACATCACTTGTTGCAATATAAAATGTTTTCAATCGATCCCATACGTTTTCAATTTTATTTATACGGCGGTATTTTTGTCAGAAGTATTTTAAAACGCAAAACAAAAATAGACCTATTATGTTTATATGTTTGTATCGATTTTAGTGAAGTATCTGTCACATTTCGACATACTCTTTTGTGCATCCGAATCGGAAAGTCCATGGAGGGAAAGCTTTTTCCTTATTTGTGTTGCCGTCTAATAAATCTACCAATTAATTACTTTTTTCTTAGATGTATTGGAAATATTATTTCACATATTAACAACATGGTGAAAAGTATATTGACAGCACCATTTCAATTCCGACTTTCATACGAGTGGCATTATTAAAAAACCAAACCAAAAACCAAAGCTATGGAAAAAGTACAGGTAGCAGTTAAGAAAATCTATAAACTCTACTGGAAAGTGAAAAACACAGCTTAATAACTGGAAATATATCCGTGTCAGTTCTGTGTTATAGCAGAATGACAAAAACCTAATTACCTAATCACTTGAGGGATACCTAATTCTTAATCTGCTAAATAGCTCGGCATCCATTTCGACAATAGATTAAACTATAAATATCACGTTGCATAAAAAGCAGAGCAGATCAGAGTGGATAATAATAAACTATACCGGTTAGTCGGAAGATACTCCCAACTTGGCCTAATACCATATTCAGTCAAATATAAAGGCTATTTGGACTTATAAGGTGGAAATATAAAGTTTTCGTAAGCAACGAAGAACTGCACGATGGCCTCGAAATCAAATTTATTTACGAAGTTATCCAAGATTTTGCCTTGAAACATGAAATAAGGTAACTAAATCACAGCAACGTTGAATTGCTACTGAACAATACACAATAAATCAAAAGATTCAAGCGAACAAAATCACACATGTGCAGTGAATAAATGTTACTCTTAATTTTAGTTCAAGCAGTCTAATTTCAGTTTAAGTTAAAAAACACATACTAATGTAACAGGTCAATTGAAAAGTCCCCGACCTACCATAGTAAAAGACATTTTTTTGGCAAAATTTGTTTTAATTCAACATAATTCCCTTCAAGGGTGATACACTGATTATAACTAGGCTTAAACTTCTCGATACCAGTTTTGTAGAACAATTTGTCTTTTGCTTCAAAATAGGCTTCAATTTCGGCGATCACCTCTTCATTCTTTTTTTTTTCGAAAAATTCTTCGAAAATTTCTTCCCAGCGAGCATTCTTTTGAAATCTGCCTGGAAAGAACTGGAAATACTTGCTCGGAGCCAGATCTGAAAAATACGGTGGATGAGGAAGCAATTAGTAGCCCAACTCATGGATTTTTGACACGGTGCATTGTCTTGGTGAAGCAGCACTTTCTTTTTCTTCAAATGCGGCCGTTTTTCGGCGATTTCGTCCTTCAAATGATCCAATAATGTCATATAATAGTCGCTGTTGATGGTCCTTCCTTTTTCAAGGTAATCAATAAAGATTATACCATGCGCATCCCAAAATACAGACGCCATAACCTTGCCAGCCGACTGCTGCATTTTTCCACGCTTTGGAGTGGGTTCATCGTATGCAGTCCACTCAGATGACTGTCGATTGGACTTCGGAGTGAAAATGATGGAGCCATGTTTCATCCATTGTCACATATCGTCGCAAAAACTCGGTTTATTACGCTTAATCATTTTCCAAACACTGCTCCGAATCATCAACTCATCGTTGCTTTTGATCAAAACTGAGCTCGCGCGGCACCCACTTTACACAGGGTTTTCTCATACCCAAATATTCGTGAATGATATGATGTACACGTTGATTAGCTGATATCTTTATAGTATCTGCTATTTCATTCAGTTTTAATTTACGGTCATTTAAAATTATTTTGTGAATTTTTTTAATGTGTTCGTCGGCAACAACCTCTTTTGGGCGTCCAATGCGTTCACCGTCATCAGTGCTCATTTCATCACGTCTAAACTTAACATACCTATCCTTGATGGTTGATTTTCCTGGGCGAGTATCCGGGAACTCGGTATCAAGCCAAGTTTTTGCTTCAACTGTATTTTTTCCCTTCAAAAAGCAATATTTAATCAAAACGCGAGATACATTTTTATCCATTTTTTTCAAAATAACAAAAGTTGCTTCACTCAAAATGCTATAATTCACAAACTAATGATCCGACAGCTGTCAAATTTATACACGCATCTTTTAAAGGTTAAGGCTAACTAAAAAGGCATATGGATTTCATTCTAGTAGCGTCATCTATGTGTCAGGCCGGGGACTTTTAAATTGATCTGTTATTTATCCCATCCATACTCGTCTTATTTATTCCCAATGGCAATTCCCAATTCCCAAAGCCCCAAGAATTATAAATGTACCTAATGTTATTAAGGCTTCAAATTGAAAAAAATTATGTTAGAAAATATTTTGTAGTTATTTTGGTAATTTGTTACTATTCTAAAACAGAAAAAAATTGATCATTAGTCTTAAGAACTAAATTGTTTAATAAAATAAAGCAAATATCAATATATTTATATTTAAATTATTATGTTCATTTGATTTGTTATAATGTTTGTTATGTATATCTGCTATCTTATATGATTGTTAACTTTAAATGGAACTTTGAAATTAAAACGTTATGAAAATACCCAATGATTGACCATGATAATATTTTAACAGTATTTTGGACCATTATTAGTTAATACCAATATAACAGATAAAGTTGAAGAAATAAATCGTCTTAAACTAATTTATTTCTATTTGATGCTATTATGTATATATTGTCTTCATAATGTCGTATCTTTTCCACCACAATGTGCATAAGGGGACAAGTAATTTTGATTATTTTCCTGTATCTAAAAATTAATGTATCTCAATCATTAATATATATGACGTTTTGATCTTTTTTTGATAAGCCCTTGCCATTTTCCTGCAAAAACTATAATCCTATCGCTATATATTAAACAGTGTAGGTTTTAACCAACTATTAAAAGAGTTTGGCAGAGGTCTGAACAACTAGTAGTTGAACGACGTTATTTATATTTTCAATTTTATTTCAGCCCTTACCCCATAATGAAAATACTTTTAACTCATGCGATGATGACTCAAACGGTATTTTTAATTTTAGAAAAAAAAGTTAATCAGAACTAAATCAGGTCAATCAAGACTTACATATTGATAAGTTGATCTTTTAAGGAAAGAAATCACGAAAAACCGATGCTCTGTAATAAGATGCATTCTCATATGATGAAAGAAACTAAAATTATCTTGTCACAACGACTTTTTGAAATCAATGAATTCATACCAACATTTTTTCGTCTTAATATTTTTCGTTACAATTAAAGTTTATTTTATTTTTTGGCTCGATCTATGGTTATTGCCATTGAAAACTCACACATACTTATAAGTCTGTATTATATTCCATACAGAGGTCATCCGCAACTAGACTCACTGCCTATATTAATGGTTTAATAATAAAATCACAGTTATGTGAATAAAAAAACATGTATATTGTTTACCAAGACAATTTTATTAAACAGTATGAGTTCGATGTACGCAAAATAAGCCCGCGAGGATAATATTAAAATGTCCGGATCCTATTACAACGTTGAAAAGTACGAAAGCAACAAGCCCTGTTCAAGGAGAATCGATTCAATGTTCTCGACGTAATTGTATTCCCAGTCGCGTGTTTTTCAGATAAAACCATACGCGAAAAGTCAAAAAACATTCGGTCTGGCGGAAGAATGGTTGCTTCAAGCATCACGTCCATTGTACTTTCACCCTGAATTGAAAGGAGTTAATTCCACTCTGCCGCACACAACAACCATTTTTTATACGCCACATCTAACGTCGGAGATTATTTAATATGGGTTCTAATATGTAGTTTAAGATTCCTGTTATGTTTTACAAACATCTATCTTGTATATTTCAATATATTTTATATTTCCTGTATGTCTCATTAACCTATTTTAATTCTATTGATATATAATTGAAAATATTAATATGTTTTAAAATTTCGTCTCCTATTTCAGCCCAGTAACACAAATTAGTGGTGGAAAATCTACGCACATCCTATAATATAAATAATAAGAAAACACGAATATAATAAAGAAAAGGATAAAAGAAGAGTTTATATAAAAAGATATGGGTAAAAGAAGTATAAGCAAAAATAGTTGAAAATATATACTCTCTAAAGGAAACTCTTAGAACGGAAACTAGAAAACTAGGATATCTACACCGAAAGAATATCTGTAGAAGCACCTAACTCCAAGACCAGGATTAGGGAGAGAAATCAGCACCAGAAAATTCTCATAATACCTATAGCAATGGAAGCAGAGATAGAAAACACTAATCATTAATAAATAAAAACATACAAATTATAAAGTGAAGCTAAACATAACAGCTATAAAATTAGTAAATGGAAGAAACAATATAGAAAACAGTGAAAGATACAATATCTTTAATAAGAAAATTGAACCGACTTCAAAAAATCAACATCTTCATGAATCAAAACAAATCTAATTTGTTGCTCGTACTGACTTCAAAGTGATCACTTGGCAGTAGTTGAAATAGTATTGTAAATAGATAAATAGGTTTAGGTAGGTATTAATTTGGATTCGAACCTGCGACCTCCGCGTGTGAGCTGAACGCTCTATCCACCACACCATAGAAGCAGTTGCCTACAATATTTCTACGGCTTCTCTTACGATATGGTTAGTGTTTAAAAAGAAAACTGAACCGCTTCTGCACTGAACGCCTTCCGTCATATCACTTCAACTGATTATTTTAGATAAACAAATAAGTGAAAACCGTGTAACTGCCTGTGATATTTGAGAGTTTCCCTCGATTTATTATTTTTTAACCTCAACTAATAAATACCGACCAAACATATTATTTTCTATACAGATGTCTCTCATGGAATCTTAAATTAACCACTTAAAGGCAGCGAAATGGCATTCTCAATGTCTTCTCTGTTAAGGCCACACAAAGCAATCCTTAAATTATAAGTGTAAATTAACACTATATATATATATATATATATATATATATATATGAAGAAAACTGACCACCATTAGCAAGAACTAACATATATTAATGATTAATATATTATTATATGATTAGAATATACGCAGTGGCCTAATATATAAGTAATTTAGTATTTATAAACAATTCAGTGTTTATAAATTATGTTTGGAAGTTTATTTTTCTTTTATATTCTTTGATGGTCCACTCTTTGTGATGTTTTCGAGCAATGTGCTATGACATGGCGAGTTATCAATAATAATAAGTTATAGTTTCAACAATTGATTTTCAGACCAGGGCAAAAATATGTTCAGATTCATTTATCCACGGTGGTCGCCCTTGGAAAACACTATCTCATTTCCAGGACTAAAAGCATTCCTGTTTCAAGAATGGTGTATTTGAAAAGAATTATTTAAAAACCTTGTATCTAACAAAACCGAACCAAGTGATATTTTAACGTTTTTGTTCTTTCATCAACTTTAACGGTCTTTAGACTTTTTATTAGATGTCTCTTTGTTATTAAGCTCTTTGTTTCATTTTTAAAATTCCATATTTCATATAGATAACACATTTAAATAACAAATATTTCATTAGCGCTTTTCGGCAGTTATCTGTATACCGTATCTATATATATATATATATATATATATATATATATATATATATATATATATATATATATATATATATATATATACCGTTTAGACCCCGTATTTTCTAACAGAGTATGAAGAGATGTATATTCTTCAAAGAGCTGTATATTTCTAAATTTCCTATACTAAACTCGCAGCCTAACAGTTTTCTTCGAAATATTTGTATTAAATTAAGTTTATTTTGAAAAAAACTATTTTCTTTTACGTATTTTATGAATTATTATGAACGTTATCGCCCAAAATATATGAAATTAAGTATTTATTAAGAATTTAAGAATAAATTAGTCATCAGATAATAGATGCCAATAAATCTTACGCCAGCAGATACTAATTTACGGACAAACAACGTCTTATTTAGAAACCATCCCTTGTTATTATAGGGGTAACCTAAGTGCTAGAGGATCGTGCCGGGCTAGCAATATTGTACAATAAACATTCTCTCTGCGAACACCCATCGGAATTTTGAGCCAAAAGTTATTTACGTTTAATCTTTCGAGATCACTAGGCTAACAATTTCACGTTATAGTTCACACAGTTGCCTTCAGTTAAAAAAAAACGACCGCAATCTAATCAAATCCCGGTTGCATTTCATTGTTACGTCAATATATTATGCCACCGGTTTTATCTGCCTTTAAATATTTTTCGATGGAATACATTTTCACGGATTGCGAGCGCGAAAGACGGCATTGCTTGCATACAATTTATTGGTAAAACTTCGCGTAAACATCTGTTTGTTCCGCGAAGACGAAAGACAAAAGAGAGAAGTCTAAACTGTTGAAGTTTCGGGACAATTTATTCCAACTACGTTTATGAAAGCGTGACAATCCGTGCAAGTGGAAGCTTACTAGACGGAAAATTTCATCCTAGAAATATCCGGAGAGTATTTACCGACGCCAAAGAATCCCTGTATTTAACTCTTCACGTTTAAGATTATTTAAATTAAATATAAACCGCCCGATAAAATAATAATAGATGATGTCGAATTTAGCGCACAACAAAATTCTTCAAAACATCATTAATAAAATTAGAGGTTATAAACTGGAGTCTTTAGTCAGTTAATTGAAGCCGGAACGAGATAATGGTAACCCCTTTATTTCATTAAACTAAGTTAGATAGGAAAATATCGATACTTTTATATATTAAGGTATTATGGTTTTTATTGAAACCATTTTTAGTTTTTTACAGGTGCACTGAATTCTAATATGTACACTGTAGCTAAAATCACTCAAACAATAAAGGGTAATCACCTTGATGTTAGCTCTAGTCGTAATAAAACAGTAGTTTTCTCAATATAAACTTAATTTAATACAAATATTTCGAAGAAAACTGTTAGTCTGGGAGTTTAGTATAGGAAACTTAGAAATATAACATATACAACTCTTTAAAGAATCTGGATTATAAACCACGAAGAGCACTAATAAAAGATTTGTTATTTAAATGTGTTATCTATATGAAATATGGATATTTCAAGATGAATCAAAGGGCATAATAACAAAGACACAACTAATTAAAAAAGTCTAAAGACAGCAAAAGTTGATGAAAGAAAAGCAAGGTTAAAATATCATTTGGTTAGGATTTGACAGTACCAAGATTTTTAAATAATTCATTTCAAATATATCATTCTTGAAAGAGAAATGCTTCTAGTCCTGGAAATTAGTTAGTGTTTTCCAAGAGCGAGACCATGGAGAAATAAAGCTGAACATATTTTTGCCCTGGTTTGAAAATCAATTATTGAGGAACTATAACTTATTATTATTGATAATTCGCCATGTTATAGCACATTGGTCGAAAAGATCACAAAGAGTGGACCATCAAGATTTGTTATTTAAATGTGTTATCAATATAAAATATGTATATTTCAAGATGAAACAAAGGGCATAATAACAAAGACACAACTAATTAAAAAAGTCTAAAGACAGCAAAAGTTGATGAAAGAAAAGCAAGGTTAAAATATCATTTGGTTAGGATTTGACAGTACCAAGATTTTTAAATAATTCATTTCAAATATATCATTCTTGAAAGAGAAATGCTTCTAGACCTGGAAATGAGTTAGTGTTTTCCAAGAGCGAGACCATGGAGAAATGAAACTGAACATTTGTTTGCCCTGGTTTGAAAATCAATTGTTGAGGAACTATAACTTATTATTATTGATGATTCGCCATGTCATAGCACAAAGATCACAAAGAGTGGACCATATAAAGCATGTAAAAGAAAAATAAGCTTCCAAACACAAACCTTAATTCTTTTAACTTTTTTAGAAATGGGCCTGAAAAAGATACGCTATAGATCAAATGCCTGAACAACATGAGCATGGAGTGCTACCCCTTCTTCCTTATAACTACATATTTAATCCAATCGAATTGATATAGGATATGGCAGAGTACCTATATATTACTACAATGGATATTCAGGTAGAGGTCTTTTGGAAAGAAGCATTGTCTGAAATAACACATTTGGTCTGGATGAACTCCACCAAACACACAGAAGAAGAAATTAACAAATAGTGGAATTGGGAACAAAAGCTAGATTGAAAATTATCGATTTAGTTATTGAATTAAATAGTGAGTCAGATAATGTGATAAGTGATAGTGGCCGAATGAATCTTTCGAGATTTGAGCTTATGACCCAATGAATTAGGAGGAATGCAGTGCTATCAAAATGACTTGACAAGATAAGCTAATATAAAAACACAGCAATAAAGAGAAACAAGGTAAATATGCTCTTTGTGATGAAAGTAAGGTGAATTGGACCTCCAGGGGATACCAGTACATTAAAAAAACTCTCTATACAATAGCCATATACTACAAACTATTGTGGCTGTATAATTAACTGTAGCTTAAGTCCTTCGATAATATATGCATGACATGTACAATAATGTTAAATCAAATTACACTTGATAAAATTATTTTTGTTTTTATTATTTTATTTACATTAACATTTTGTTATATATCAAAAGCAAAATAAACTAAGTCTAATTTGATGCGGTAATATTCACCGTGTTGGCAAATACGTGGACCATCAAAGCATATAAAAGAAAAATAAACTTCCAAATATAATTTATAAACACAGAATTGTTTATAAATACTAAATTACTTATATATTAGGCGACTGCGTATATTCTAATCATATAATAATATATTAATCAATATATGTTAGTTCTTGCGAATGGTGGTCAGTTCTCTATATTATATATATATATATATATATATATATATTAAATATTAACCTTAAATAAAAATATTCTAATCGCCTCTTAATTATATTAGATGACATTGCAAATCAAGTAGCATGCTTTGATTTATTTATATAAATTATTGAGAAGTACCTTCAAAATAAGTACAATCCTGTTCAGCCTCTTCAGTATTTCCAGTGTTTGGGACTCTTCCAATGTTTCACTAAATATGTCTCGCACTGAATCCAATTCGAAGATGATTTGTTTAAACCACAATTCATAGGCTAAAACAGAAGTAAGGAATCATCATTTTATATTTTTCTTTAAGGTGATAAAACATTATAACACATTGTAGAGAAAATAAATATATTTTAGACATCAGATAATGAAGCGTCATCCACTATAAGCGTAATATCATCACGTCACTAACTAAGCATCGAGTTTCATCAAATAATATCACCAGACCATTATGGTACCATTGATGTAAATTAACTTATTCTTGTTCATTTTAAAATCTTTCTACGGTTACCATATATTGTTTGCTATATTACTTATTAAATTATATATTATTTCCACATATACTTTTTATGCATTTACTGAATTTTATTTAATAAAACTGTTTGAGAATTTTTTTAAATTTCAAGTTTATTTCACGATAAAATGTCGACTAGCTATCAAAGTACTTTCGAAATTTCTCTGCAAATCTATAGCAGTGTCTCTCTATTACTCTATGCTGGAATTGCATGTCATTTTTATAAATATTATTTAAATCTTACACTGTCCATGTATAAGATGAGATGTATATTAAGCCATATATTATCCATATAGCTCTATAAGAATATTAGAAACTTCAAACAAGAAATTTCAAAAAAATAAAGACGAAACCAAAGTTATATACCTGTTAATATCAATACTTAATAATTTTTATTTATACTGTATCTTGTATTAATACTCAATAAAATGAAGCTCGCTCTTGTTACATCTATTTTTGATATTAATATTCACTTTTAATTGCTTCACATTATAAAAGGGTTACTGGTTCTTTGCTGGAATTAATTCTCTTTACTTGGTGGGCCTCTTCAAAGTATATTAAAGTCCTACTTTGAATTCTGTATTTAATTTAAAGCACTAATTCCCTGTTTTGTTCCCCGATTTTGTTATAATTAAACAAAAGAACTTTCGTCTTAGGATTAATACCGAAATAACGATTTCAGAGTAGAAAATCATTTGATATTTCTCATATATTTTAAAGTGCAATCTGTTAGGGTTTTGAATAATTTCTGACTGGTTTCTGATGGAAAAACCCTTTTAATTTATTTAAATAATTTTATTTCGAGAATAAGAAGGTGGTGACAGATACTGTTTCTTTTCTAACCTTAAAACATGACCACTTGCCGCCTCTTAAATCAAACACTACATCGAAATGAACCTTCGCCTTATGATTATAGTAGAAAATCAGCAGCCTACATCATTATGCCTCATCTTGAAGAAAAAAGGTGTAGCGACCTTGAGGCATGTCGAATTTTACATCATGGAATAACGGTCTACAAAATACCCAGAAATATAATCCCAGATGTTGAACACGGGCAGGGTGCCAGCAGCGCCAACTAGAACCCGACAACGAATAGCTGGCGGCAACCCCGAGACGTTTATCTGGGATGTGATTGAAGGGTATTTCGGATTCAGTGCTCAACCCTCGTTTGGTTTAGACGTGCTACCATCGGCTGCCCAAGCCTCGTCTCCAGGTAACACCGCTGCCATCCTTTTTATCATTTGTATTTTTCACAGTTTTTTATATAGCCAATAAATAACGGTCACATAATGTAAACACCACTGTTTCATTTCGTTTAACCTCCATTCACCGAGCCACATCATTTACCCTAAAGTGGTAACCCCGACGTGATCTTTCGCAAAATTGGGTTTGGACTCGTGAATGGAAGGAACGTGGAACATGGTGTATTTTAAGTGGCCGTTATATTTTCTGTTTCAAAATTTTAAATATTTTTAATTCGATTCGTTTTCGATTTTACCTTCAATATTCCTTTTCATTTTATTCCTATTCATTTCATTATTTCCAATTAATTTTTTATCAAAATTTTCTTTCACAATCTTTTGAACTCAGAGATATTTTTACATCACTGTTTAATCATCAGCGTCTCGGCTAAACATTTCTTTCGGCGCTATGTTTAAATCATAATGTCTTCCTTCGCTCGCCGTCTCCGTCATAATGGCAGATATTTTGATTTGAAAGGCTTTGGGCGACTTCGGTCGGATACCGTCGTTATTTGTCTATCTGAATTATTGTAACGTATGTGACTACTAGTCACAGAGCAGCTCCAGAAGCTAGGTACCGATTGCAGTCACCGTAGACTCGTCATGTCTTCGCCGAGGTACCAGAATTGCCAACGTCTCGTCGAAGAAAATAAGCTACCACGTCGTCGAACAATCGATCCTCCCACAGCGTCGATTACGGGAGCCCTGTCCGAAAAATAGCTGGTTCTCAACGTCGTCAATGGACCACTTTTTATCATTTGTATTTTTCACATTTTTTTATATAGCCAATAAATAACGGTCACATAATGTAAACACCAGTGTTTCATTTCGTTTTACCTCCATTCACCGAGCCACATCGTTTACCCTAAAAAGGGTTTACCGTGATCACAGCTAGCTTTGGAGTATTATGAGAATGTATTTTTTGTGAGTATTGTTAGTCTTCTAGCTCACCTTTGATAAACTTTCCTGAATTTGAATTGAATTCTGAATTTCCAATAATTCCCGCTGAGCAACATAGCAAGAAGATCAAGAAGATGCCTTTTTTTGGCCGAACACTTTAAGCAACAAACTTTTGCTTAAACTCTTGTAAACTAAGGTCTACTAAATAGCTAAGAAGACTAAATAAGTAGCTTAAGAGGTGTTTCCGTAACTTAAGGACCTCCAAATTCGAAGTTCCCAAATTCAAATAATCAGGACTAGGAATATTTCTTTTTAGTGGCCCAGAACTGCATCCATATTTCAGTAAACTAGAGTTAGAGAGTGTTTCTTCGACTTGTAAATATTCATATTCAGTTAATATACTGACTAGGTTTTTAAAACATCGTTTCTTTGTGACCATGAACCGTCGAATATGATTCTTTCAAAATTTCAAGTATCTGCAGGCTGAAGGTGGTTGCGGCAACTATGAATTGATTATCACTACATAGTATAAAACAAAGTCGCCTTTTCTGTCCCTATATCCTTATGTGCGCTTAAATCTTTAAAACTACGCAACGGATTTTGATGCGGTTTTTTTCAATAGATAGAGTGATTCAAGAGGAAGGTTTATATGTATAATACATGCATAATATACTAAGGCAACATTGCTAATTTTAGAGGTTTCTAACGTGATGTCGTAAATTAACCTATTTTTTTAGGCTTATTTAGCAATTAGCAAAAACGCTGCCTAACCCTACGAGTTAGATCAAATTAATGTACTACAGTATTGTACACCATAAAAAGGTCTACAAAAAAGTCCGCGATGGTATATGTTTATCTTTTAGGGATAACCCACATTAACCATTTTTATTGTTTACTTTTTACGTGAGAAAATGGCTTATTTACGAAGCTATTTTAAGCAATACGGCATTAATCCTTATCGAATTAAGTACCTTAAATACAGTGTGCAATTAATATAGATCAATATGGTTCCTTACAGCATGTAAATTAAACAAATATTTTCGGAGATATTACAAATTTAAAATTTGCGTTTAAAAATGTGTAATGTAATAAAAATTGTATGAATTTAGATATTCCAAAGATAGCAGGAAATCTTCATAGTAAGTATAGGGGAAGAGGAATTGTTTTACTCCAAATTTAATGCGTGCAGGCCAAGGGCAGTAATGAATGAACCAAAAATACTGGATCGATTTTAATCATGTTTTCATTGAGTGACATAGGCATATATATTTTATGCCCGTGCAAAGTCGGAGCGGGCCGCTATGTTTTTATATACAACGTTCATATTTTTTCTGTAGTGTATTTAATTTAGTATCAGCATTGCACCCGTGCGAAGCCGGGGCGGGTCGCTACTGTTGTAATAAATTCTTTCGACCGTTCACCCCATATATAGTCATCCAACATATATAGTCTGTTTAAAATTATTTTGTACATAGGTCGTTTAAATCTGTGACATCAAAACCTCGCAATGTTGCGGCATCAGCTCTGAGTTTTAGTTCAGTTTGGCTTTGACATAGAACAAAATTCTAATCTAAATAAATTAATTGAACAAAAACGTTATGAAATATAATTTATTTTAACATTATAGTATATCTGAAAGCTACAGTTAATTATATAGACACAATAATTTATAAGTAAGAGTTAAAACCTCTAAACACTATTGCTTTAAAGAATTTTGCATACGTTTGACAAACGGACGGCGGCCGGTTGTCAACAAACGTTATTTTAGCGGTTTGATTATTTTGATAAATTTTACATCGCTCCGTATATCATATCACTTTGTTTGAAAATACCGAAAACAATAGATATTCGGGGCCACAAATTGATTGCGGCTTAATAGGTTATTTCGAAAAGGAACGAGATAATGGAGGCCCTTTTACCTAAAATTTCCATTAGGGAGGTAATTATTGATAAAATTAAATAATATAAGTCCATGCAATTTTATTGAAAATATTTTAGCGGGTTGCTACAGCGCTAAATATTAGTGTGGGTACTATGCATAACATCGCTTACAAAATGAAGAATAATACGTTAGATTCACCCAAGAAAACCATCTCGATATTGGCCCTATTCGAAACCAACTATACGAAATGTATTAGAATAGTAAGTACACAAACTATTTTATCGATATAAACATAATTTAATAAAATTATTTTAGGGAAAATTGTCTGTCTGGAAAGTATACATATACTATTTGAATTTGTGTATCTTGATGAAATATAAATAATTTAAAATGGTCCATTGTGGCACTCTTGGCATGACAGCAATCTGTTAGGCATATTAGAAATTAACGGTTTAGTGATAGAATTAGACAGTGAGTCGGAAAGTGAAAGTGGCTGAAGGAAACTCATCAGGATATGTGATAATACTGTGCAATGCTGGAAATTCCTGAGACAGAGCGATGAAAGTGGAATCAACTAAAGGTATGCGCATAATTAATTGAATATAACTGTAGAAAATGGTATTATCGGGCGTGATAGATTTGTGTGCACAGATATAATTATATTTGTTGAAAATTAAACATAAGCATTAGGTTAGAACGTATGAGGAGATAATGAATACTAACTGTTTTGTAGATATGGCAAATGCATTAGACAGAATCCAGTAGTAGCAGAAGAAATAAAATATACAGTGATACCAAGATGACTTGCCAAATAAAAGCACCATCGAACTAAACGTAAAAAGGTAAATATGGTCTCGAATGAATGTAATATACGCTTCTCAGATATACAATTGTTAATTAGGTGGATTAGGCCTCCAGGGGGATACCATAAAAAACGCCATTAGAAACTCTACCTCATGGATGATGTGGAAAACAGTTCAATGTCAAGAAAACAAATCTAACCTACAAGCTATTTTACCTGTTTTCTTAATTGTAGTTTTAATGCCTTCTATAATATATGTATTAGATGTACTACAATGTTAAACTAAATTATTGTTCAATTTTGTTCAATTATTTTATTTAGATTAGAATTTTCTTGTATCTCAAAGCCAAACTGAACTAAAACTAAGTGTTGATGCGGCAACATTGCAATGTTTGGAAGTCACAATTGGCTATGACGCATTACTAAAAAAGCCTTGAATAGACTATATAAGACTAATATATAAGATATTCATCAATAGAAGCTATAGCTTAGTGCATTGCAAGTTTTTACCTTCTTCTTTTACAAATACGTGAGGTTCTTATTGAGTGAGAAGTCTTACTTCTCTATGTGACTTCTCTAACCGCTACAACAGGCCACCGTAAATATACCCACGCTGGATTCTAAAGTTGGCAATGCTAGAGAATTGGTACCAGGGGGTTCCAGTTACAAAAAAACCAGTACGACAAGGCTTCTCTCTCTTTCCTCGCTATTATTTCATTTCCAAACACTTCCGTATAACCCTTGACATATATATCCACACATCGATCATATGTAATCTTTAACTTTAATACAACTACAGCCATCCATTGCCAAGAAGCGAGAAATTATTCAAGAACAATTGCGATACAATAATCACCTGCCAGAAAATATTGAATTTGATCGCGAGTCGATATTGCCATGTGACTTACTGTGATTTTGAGTCATTAATATTGAGGGCATTACAATGACCAGTATGACCAGTATCAATTTTGTATGAACATTTAGCTTCAAAAAAGATGTTGGTGTTGGCTCTCGCGCAATTTGACTCGAAGTGGAAAAATATTACGAAGACTGGCTCAAGTAGAGCTAGAAAAGCCATTTTCATTAACATATTACTTTATTTTCTTTATTAGGCTCTAAATATAGATAGCAACCAAAGTATAAAGAAGTTTGTTCTGCACCTCAGCAGCAATAATAACAAAACATAACATATAGCAACAAGTATTGAAAAAAGTTGTATCCTCGGATATATACGAATTAATTCATAATTGTTTTAATAAATACAATTAGAATAATAATAAATTAAATTAAAAATTATTCTTCACCGAAGCTAAAACACTTCATTTTTCAACATTTTCTACGTGTTATCGATCACTTTACTACGCTTACCCAACACAACTTCAGCAAGTAATTTTCCCCGAAAGTTTCTTACACGTCTCCATCTGGAGTTCCACGAAGTAGTAGTTTGTAACTTCCAATAATTGAACTTTAGAAAGATTTCGCTTCATATATGCACTCAAATTTTACTCCGAGACGTTGAAGGGAAAAACTAAAGGACTAAGCGCTCGTCAGCTATTTGGATTATTAAGTCAGTTCGCCTATCGTAATATATCGAAGGTAATTAAATCGATCTTAATATCTATAAAAATCTTTAAATTAAAAAATTGTGTATCTACTTATAAAAGCTGTGCATTACTATGATAACCCCTATCTTAATTAACTCTTGAATTAAAAAAGTAAATGATGGTAAATTTAAGGGAAGCTTTTACGAGCTCCTACACTCAGCTTCGGCACAGATCAGACTTCTGAATAATTTGTTCTTTGCATTTCAGACTAGATTACTTTGGACTCAAATGTAACAAGTATTTCGTTAAAACTTACATAGATAATTGAATTGAAAAAACATAATATATGCATATTGAGAAATAATTTGTCGTATTGTATCGAAAACTGAAAATTGTAATATGTGCTTATCTGCAGACTCTTTTAAAACCGACGAATATGTGCCTTCAAGTTCATACAGATAGAAATCAGACAGAAAAAACCCAAATGTATATATAGTAGCATTTAAGGAAGAATTCCTCATATCATTTTACTATTCTATTATAGTTATTATGTTATATTATCTAATTATTATTTAACGGTATCAATAACATATTTTAATTCATTTGTATGTGAAGATATCTCTAGACTTTCTTGTTTGTATACCAATCACATATGCCAAACAACAATAGTAAAACAAACTAATTTTAAAGGACTAATTCACATTATTCACAACATACTGCCCAATGCAATATAATTTTTTTTAAATTAATATATTGTTACTAGTCGTTTCCGCCTAACCTACAATTTGTCTTTATAATTTAAATCTAGGTATATAACTAGGAGGACCCATCGGCCCTAACTCAGTCTCTGGTGAAATAATGTTTATACATGCCACTGCTGAATTTTTTAATATATGCACCTCACTACACAACACTCAACAAGATCAGATGGTTTGATTCTTTTGAGTCTGTGTCCTGTTCTAGTGGTATGCAATAGTTGCAATATTTCAATTTTCGTATGAGAATGGAGTCTTTCCTCATACCCCCTTGCAATTCTCTTCATTTCTTGACTGACTATGGGTATCTGAAGGTCTCGATGTAGGTAATCAGTCCTATAGTATTTGGGTGCTCCCACAATATCTCTCAGGATTTTGTTCTGAAAAATTTGTATTTGATTTATGTTACTCTTAGCAGAACATCCCCATAATTGAACCCCGTATGTCCATATAAGTTTTAGTATGTGCTTATATAATTGCAATTTATTATGTACTGATAATTCTGATTTTCTTCCAATTAGCCAGTACACTTTTCTTTTCTTCTTTATATGTTCTTTCCAGCGAAGTTCGAGATTCATTACGAGATATTTAGCGTTGTTGCTATTTAGAATGATAGTGTTATTTATATTATTGGTTGTACGGCCTGTTTATAGGTGACCTGCATGTACATGTACAGATTTACTTTTATTAATTCTTATTTTCCAAGCTTGTGTCCAATTATTTATATTGTCACTTGCCTGTTGTAATTTTCGTGAAGCATCTTCACTATTGTCT
The DNA here is from genome assembly GCF_030347505.1 of Rhynchophorus ferrugineus. Lineage (NCBI taxonomy): Eukaryota > Metazoa > Arthropoda > Insecta > Coleoptera > Curculionidae > Rhynchophorus > Rhynchophorus ferrugineus. The sequence goes on from NW_027472590.1 coordinate 13,174,235, forward strand.
CCGACAGCTATAATCGCAGTATCATCAGCAAATGTAGCCATCGTAATATTCTCCAATTGTGATATATCACAAGTGTAGTACATAAAGCATTGGTGCCAGTACACTTCCTTGTGGTACACCTGCTTTAGCTTCTTTTATTGTAGAGTAAGCTTCTTCTTGTTTGACTTTAGACATTCTGGTTGTAATGTATGATTTTAATAGCTCGGTGTGTTGTTTTGGTAGCATTTTCTGTAGTTTATGAACAAGACCTTCATGCCAAACCTTATCGAAGGCTTGTGCTACATCTAAAAATATAGCTGAGCATACTTTTGACTTTCATAGGCTTTTTAGTAACAGCAACTGTTGAAAATCCATGTTGTAAAATTAATTTATAGGTCCGATATAAAAATTATATAAAATGTATAGAAATAAGACAGTAAAACACCTAATGCATCAATTAATCTGTCTCCTTTCCGGTCTTTCTACGTCTCACGAGTCAGTGAACGGAAAAGAAATAATCGAAATAAATCTACGGCGGAATGAACCGAACAGTTTCATTACTAATACGACCACCTGGATAAAATGAAAGTTCTGCGAGTAGTGTTTCCGTCTTTTAGAAGATTGCCAGAGATATCCGACGTGTGTTTTCAGGATCTGCTTTTTATTTCTAACATGTCCTGATACTACATTTCCGATAGATTGTATTAGAAGTTTGCAGGGAAAAAATAACGTGCACGGAACCCGTAATCTTTCTTTATTTAAAAATGAGTTATTTTGAAGAAAAATATAATAATTTAATAAGTTCATAAAAGAATTTTACACATTTCTCAACAATTTTTTTTATTTTTTTTTATTTCATATTATTTATTTTAGTATATAACATATTATTTTGTTTTTAAAAAATTATCAACATTCTATTATTGTCTCTGAATAGAAATAACAATTGAAATATTTTTTCTGTCAAAGAAGGCACCAGAATTTAAGTAAAATAAAAAAATTCCAAAGTTGCATTTGTGTAAAACAACAGTAAAACCTATTATTTCAATTAAAGCTTGTTTTCAACTTACAATTATAACAATAGATATCTAATTTAAAAACTGAAGCCAGTCACTGGACTATAGACCTAAGTACAATAATGAATTATGTGATGAAGGAAAAGTATATTATGTCATCTTTCTTGATATAACGCAGACTTGTAATAAAATGTAACATAGAGGGCTTAATTATATATAAAACAAGATATCACTCCAACAATTCGAGGAATTATGAATTATATTTCAAATTCCTACCACGAATTAAATAAAATGAAAGCAGGATTTGCCTTACCTAACATATAATAATAATTTTTCTAGGCCAGAACATGATATAGTCGCTAATTTTGTTGAAGATTTGATACTGATAATTATTCCTAAATTATAATAATAATACTTTACCAGTAATAATACTATTACTGATATAATAGTACTATATAATTATTTAAGAAAAGATCAGATGATTTTAAATCGCAGACAGGACTTTTATGTGTTGGACTGCAATGAGCTTTGATGCGCAGATATACATTTAATGTCTGGAAAGATTAATACCAACAATTACATAAGTTATAAATATGAAAGACAAATTAGCGGTCAGAATTGTACTTTTTAGCAAGACAATACTGCTATTCATACTGCAAAACTCTTTAAAAACTACATTTGAGAACACAATATTCCAATTTCAAAGCTGGGGTACGCTAGTACGTATTTTTCAAATGCTATCCAAGAAAAGTGGAAAAGATTAGATCAAGATTGTTGTGTTAAAAACCTATATGAAAATTTGCCGAAGAGACTCATGCAGAAGAGAAGTGTTCTACAGTTTTGTCGCGTCGCACCTTTTATCTATTTGCTTTCGCTTTCAATTTAAAATAAAACTAATCACCACAACTACATTGGGTATTAAACAAAACCAGTGTCGACAAGAATCAGCATCGATTCAACAAATATGAATAAAATTAGTATGTTTTATATTTACAATAAAAATATTTAATCGAAGAAACATAAACAAGTACGAATTACCTTGTTTAAGGTTTACTAGATCGCTATGTCGTTGTTTTAGGTACATACCTTGATGTGTGATAATAAATAAGTGTTCATCGTGCACTTTTCTTTTGTCCTGCTCACTTAACAGTCTCTGGGAGCTTAAAATCTTGTCCAGCATCAAATATTCACCATAAAGCATTCCGGCTTCCTCGCCCAACTGTTCTCCATCTTGTGGACCAAAACTGAAAAGATTTTTCATCATATTTTTCATATATATATATATATATATATATATATATATATATATATATATATATATATATATATATATATATATATATATATATATAAATATATATATATATATATATATATATATATATATATATAAATATATTTTATATTGAATGTTTATATTTTACATTGAAATATATTGTTGCATATATTAAATTATTTCAAAATTTCTGGATATTATAAATGAATTTTCATATAAATGAATTAAGATATCATTAGGCATGAAATATTATACTCAACAGAAAGACTTCCTAATATATGCGGGATAGTAAAAAATGCTCACGAAGGCAAAGGACATATAAAAATATTTACAAAAGAATCTTCAACAGGATTATGGAGTCGAGACCTGAGGAAGTTTAACAAATAAAAATTAAACTAACGTAGATGTACAGAATATGGAAAAATAGAAGGAAATCGCAAAAAAATTATTATAAATTTCGAAAATTACTTCCAAAATATTAATTGATTAATTAATTAATTACTTTTAAAAAATTAATCCAAATAAATATTGGATAAATGGGAGCAGATATTAAAATAGTCATAGAGTCTAATAAAAAAAATAGAATATTGAATAAAAGTAAATAAAAATAATAGTTTAACCTTAAGATTCCACAAAAAAATGCATTAATGCAGTAGTATATTATAATATTACACAAAAACAATAAATTATTTAGTAAAAAGAACTTAATACAGTATGTAATCATTAACTTATAATGATATAAAACAAAAATGAAAGGGCCCTGACTCATTATTTCTTTATTCTAATGAAATAATTCTTATATATTGGCTTGAATATAGTCAATGGAAAATACTACCAGAAAGAAGAGCAAATAACAAAATAATTTCAAACATGAACTAAAATTTTGTAAACCATATAGCTCGCCAAAGGGCAATAAAAACTCAGTTTATTCACATTACATGGAAAGAAATCTTCTTGAAAGATGGAAGATGATCTTCATGGAAGATGAAAAAAATGTCACATATGTGACTAAAAATCTACAAAATATTTTTTATCACTAAATAATGCAATAAGTAAAAATTAAACAAACTTGTAAACCATAGTAATAGTTAAAAGATATTAAATAGAACAACGCTAATAGTTTATAAACAGTAACGAAATATCAAGAACAGTGATTTTTTACAAACATGTAGAAATCCTTGTTGAAATATGAATTTTTATTACGTCTAAAACAAAGTATCCATGTAAGGATAGAAAGTATACAATATAGAATATATAGTATAGAATGATGTACTACAGCATTTAAGGAAAAAAAATTATGTATCTTTAAGTATGTATCTAAAAGTGTCTAACAATTTAAGAAGAAAGATTGGAAACTGAATGAAATGATGTAATACAGTAAAGTATAACACCAACATCGAATTGTAAAAAGGAAAAAAGAAAACTCTGATAAAATTTTTTAAACGAAATATTAAAAATAATATTTAAATAACTTAGCAATATTTTGATAAATCAATATTATTTATAAATAAAACATAAAATAGGGACGGTAAAAAAATCTACGATAAATAAAATTTACTTCGATCTAACTGGACAAGCTACAAATATGAATTAAAGTCTACAAAACAAGAATGCTTTATCCTTAAATAACAATAAATAAAAATTAAGCAAACCTATAAACTATAGGAATAAATAAATATAGAATTGTATAATACGAATAAGCATTTAGACCTAGAAATAGTTAAAAGATATAAAATAAATAAATGCAAATATTTTATAAAAAATAAGAAAATAGTAAAAACAACAATGACAAGTTTCACATTTAGAAATCCTTATTAAAATATGATTAGGTTTAAATTATTTCTACACTTAAAACAAATAAGTATGTATCTATGATGTATAAAAAATATATACAAACCATTGTTGAAGTATCTGTTGTTTTTAATATCTTCAAAAACCAACGAGTATGTATCTTTAAAGTGTCTAACAATTTAACAAGGCAGATTGGAACCTTAATGGAATGATGTAATACAGAAAAGTATAACAGCAATATTGAATGGTATGAAGGCAAACAAATTTTTACATTTAGAAATCCTTATTAAAATATGATTAGGTTTAAATGGTTTCTACAATTAAAACAAATTATTATGTATCTTTAAAGTGCCTAAAAATGTATCAAGAGAGACTGGATCCTGAATGATGATGTAAGAACCGAAAGTATAGAATGTAAAATATATAGTATAGAATGATGTAATACAATGGTAGACAAACTAAAATAGAATGGAAAGTAAAATAATAGCATTGAATAACAGAAAGATAAAATAGGACTTGGTGAACGAACTATTTAAGGAAAAAAAATAATAAATAAGGCTATCTCTAAAACAACACTGACAACATTGATTGTTTGACAAATTATATACAAACAATTGTTGAAGTATCTGTTATTTTTGGTATCTTCAAAAACAAGAGTATGTATCTTTAAAGTGTCTAACAATTTAACAAGGCAGATTGGAACCTTAATGGAATGATGTAATACAGAAAAGTATAACAGCAATATTGAATGGTAAGAAGGCAAGCAAATTTTTACATTTAGAAATCCTTATTAAAATATGATTAGGTTTAAATGGTTTCTACATTTAAAGCAAATAATTATGTATCTTTAAAGTGCCTAAAATTTTATCAAGAAAGACTGGATCCTGAATGATGATGTAAGAACCGAAAGTATAGAATGTAAAATATATAGTATAGAATGATGTAATACAATGGTAGACAAACTAAAATGTAATGGAAAGTAAAATAATAGTATTGAATAACAGAAAGATAAAAAAGGATTTGGTGAACGAACAATTTAAGGAAAACATATAATATATAAGGATATCTCCAAAACAATATTTATAATGTTTCACAAATTATGTACGAACCATTGTTAAAGTATCTGTTGTTTTTATATTACAAATAATCAAAGAGTGTGTGTATTTAAAGTGTGTAACAATTTAACAAGAAAGATGAATGGAATGATGTAATACAGGAAAGTATAACAGCAATATTGAATGATAAGAAAGAAAAAAAACTCTGTTAAATATTCGTAGACGAAATACTAAAAATAATATTGAAATACCTTAGTAATACTTTGATACATCAATATTATTTATAAACAACTCATAAAATAGAGACTAATACATTAAATAAAACTTACTTCGATCTAACTGGACAAGCCATTGCCAACTATTGTAAAACGCCGTTACCTGATAATGACATAAAACAGAAAGGAAAGAACATTGACTCAGTTTTCAGCCAGATTATCAATAGCACATAATCCGCAAGGAAATAGTTCCTATATACGTGTTCGTATCGATTTACGTTCAGTAAATAGAGGTCGTGAATGAAATAACAGACCGGCTTAAGCACTGTGTAAAACGTTAGTATCGTTACACAAATATTAAATTCACCGCTTTATATAAATAAACAGATTTCACAATAAACGGACAAATTGCAAACTGGATTTTATCAATCATACAGCAAATTGACCACATAAACACATATATAACAATATTTTAATGCGATTTTACACTGTGGCATTGTAAAGTAATAATGTCTATAGGAAATTCTATAAATTTTATTACGTATTTATTAATATATTATTATTAGTTTAGCTGTAATGCGTAGAATGAACTCGCTGTACATTTTCTTAATTTATTTATTAATATAGGGTGGGGCAAAAGTTACCACTACCATGGAGGCAATTTCCGCTGAGTGGCAATAATGGAACGATTATTTTCAATAAATATTGTCACTATTTCTGTTCATCCTTGTGTCGTAAATTTTTCATAACCAAAATTTGGAGGTCTACACATAACCAAGATGGCGCACTTTAAATATCGTAGCGGGACTTTTGCCCGACAATTGGTTTCAAATAAAAATGGTAACGGGACTTTTGCTCCACTTTTTTATATATTGCCACTAGTCGTGCCCTTGTTACAGTTGGTATCACAGTGACTATACCGACTATCATATCTTGACAGGTCAATTAAAAAGTCCCGCTAAAAAGATGGCGCTACTAGAATTAAATCCATATGTTTTTTAGCTAGCCCTAACCCTCACAAGATACGTGTATAAATTTGACAGCTGTCGGATGATTAGTTTGTGAATTATAGCATCTTGTGTGAAGCAACTTTTGTTATTGTGAAAACATGGATAAAAAGGAATTACACGCGTTGATAAAACATTGCCTTTTGAAGGGAAAAATACATTTGAAGCAAAACCTTGGCTTGATGCCACTTGATTCAGGACACTGCTCCAGGAAAATCAACCATCAAGGATTGGTATGCTAAGTTTAGACGTAGAAAAATGAGCACCGAAGACGATGGATGCAGTGGACGCCTAAAAGAGGTTGTTACCGACGAAAATATTTTAAAAATCCACAAAATGATTTTGAATGGCCGTAATTTGAAATTGAATGAAATAGCAGACACTAGATCAAAGATATCAACTGAACGTGTACATGTACGTGTATCATTCACGAATATTTGGGCATGATAAAGTTCTGTTCAAAATGAGTGTTGTTCAATATATTTTCATGTAGTCTTGTTGGCAAATCCTTAGATATGTATTTATTGCATTTTATAATCTGTATATATAATTACCAAATAAACACCTAAGAAATATTTATTATACCTCTTTATATAATTTTTTTTAAGTTGGACCCTGTATATTAACAACAAATGGATTTTAGATCTATTTGTTTGTAATATATTATAAACACTAAATTTCATAGTTGATAGCATTTAACATATCAATGAATATTGAACTACGTCATAATATAATGTTGTTATTTCAATCAAATATTTGGAAAACAAGATATCTAATTTAAAAAAAAACAAAAGCAGATGTTGCACATAACTTGTGTATTGCTGTCTAACTGGATTTAGTAATATTCAATGCAAAACAAAAATGATTGTACTGTTTCGAAAAAAGAATTTATATTTGGATATAATGTATATTAACCTTCTATGTCGCTCATACTTAACCATATGTATGTATTAAAAATAAGAATAGTAGATAAATAATATATGTATCTCTTTCATATTCGAATTTAAAAATAACTTAGCAAAAATAAAATGGAGATGATAACAAGAATTACAAAACAACGAAATAGTATTAAGGGATTTATAAAAATGTGTTTTTTGTTATGTTTTAATCTTTCCTTCGCCAACTGACTGGACTGCTTAACGTGTGACCAACTTAGAAATCATCCCAGAAGGCATTTGGCCTTACCCAGCCTGGATACTGGTGTGACTGAAATCATTACCTTTGTCGGATTTTGCACCATTACCTTTTGGCTAATCACAAACATAAATCTACAACCATTCCGTAGCAGCATTCGAACCCATAACTCTCACAACAGTAGGAGAACTATCCTGTCGCCGTTACCACTGCGCCCACCAAGCCGGTATAAAAATATATTTATTTATCTACCCAGATCTAAATACATAATCATCATTTTTGCTGCATCTCTAGAGCTTTTCGTAGTTTATATCAGTTCTTTAGTTCTTAAGTTCCCATAAATAAAAGCTAGCCATGGAACAGGAGTATGCCACGATCAACAACCCTAATTTGCCAAAAGTGATGATTTTAGTGGACTTTTGACCACAGACATATGTTTGGAGTTTCTTCTTTTATTCAAATTAAATATCTATAAATTAAAAAGTACAATTTAAAAGCTCAAATCTCTTAAAATGGGCTTCTTCATAAATTTATATTAGAAGTTACATAAATGTTGTTTGCATTAATTCATAGATCCTACAGACCATCATTAGGGTTGCTCTAAGCTATATTCAGTTTAAATGTAATGAAAATCTGTGAGTAAAAGCTAAAATATATCCGAATACAAGGTTTATATACAATTACATTCAATGACTATAATAATGAATGACATATATGAATCAGCCATTTCATCATCTTATAATGATTACATTGTTTTACACAGAAGCGGCAAATAAGCTATAACATTTCTATTGCATTTCCAAGATAAAGCAGCCCATTGCAGGAGTAAAGAACCACATTGTAATATTCACAGTTAGAGCTAATTCAAAATCTTACAACACAACTGTTACGGATACAAACACAAATTATACACAGTGGAAATTAAAGTAAGATTTTTTCTTTTTTTTTACTCTTTGTGATTCCACAATCTGCCCATGTAAAAAATCACTTCATTAAGCGATCTCCTGCATAAAAAATTATCTTAGTTAATTAGTCTTATTCTAAGGCTTATTCTAAAGTCTATGTATATATAGGCATGTATATGTCCTCTAATCAGATCAGGTGGTGTTGAACGTTTTAGTCTACGCACTTCACTATCACGTCGCATATTTAGCTGGTTAGCGAGTATGTTGGGATGCACTGACACTCTTTCAAGGTACTTCACACAAACACGTTGAGTTAGACTCGTTATAGGTTCAAGAGCAATATCGCGTTGTATCACTTTATTTGAAATATGTACTATATTTCATCAACATCAACATCAAGCATCAACAATGGCACACAACACTTTATTTTGAAACCGTTGAATGATGGATATATTAGATTTGCTAGCGGTACTCCATAGTTGGATTCCATATGACCAAATAGGCTTGGGCCTAGACTCATACAGCAATACCTTGTTATCTACTGATAACTTGGATTTGCGCCCGATGAGCCAATACATTTGATATAATTAAAGTCCAAGTTGTTTTCGTTTAGAGAGTATGTGCTTCTTCCAGGTTAGGCGTCGATCTAAGTGCATACCAAGATATTTAACATGCTCTACTTGGACAAGTTGACGACGATTGATATTCACTGGTGGACATGTTCTTCTACGCAGGCTTTAATGCGCCATGTCTTCAATCATAATTGTATTTGCTCCAGGTGGGTTTGTAGGTTTATTGATGCTGTGACTGGATCTTCATGGGATGCTAAGATTGCTGTGTCGTCTGCGTATGTTACCACAATAGTTATTTTTGTGGTGGGCAAAATATGAAATAAATTTAAAACCTTTATCAAAGTAGTCACGTAAACAAAATGAAGAATGTATTCATATATAAAGTCAATTTGCTATTGTGTTTATTGAGGGATTCCTGATTAACATGAAAGTATAAAGATACATTATGAATTAAGTGTGTTTACTAAAGATTACATGGTATATTTTAATTTTTTGAATAAAATGCTGCTAGTTTTTTTGCTATTTCTAGGTAATATTACCCTACACAGACTTACTTTTTACTTTATAGTGAAGATGTACTTATGAAGGGTAACTGCAAATAAAGCAACTTTTGTGATTCTATTGTGTATTTCAATTTTTACAGATTTTTAAAATTATTCAAATATTGCACACCAAACCAAAAGTAAGATATTAGAAAGCTAAAGTTAAAAAAGTTTATATATAGTCAGTTCAAAATAGCAGTAATACGAGTATCGATATATGCTTGTCTAAAGTTGTAAATTTGTTTTACAGTCAGACAATATTATCCTTGTCATTTTATTCTATTTAAAAAAAAGATAGAATGCTGTTAGAGAAGTTCGAACATGTAAGGGAATAAGCCTGCAAAAGTTGTTCGTTTTCCAAACGTCTGAAAATTCATCAAAATATTAAAATTAAGGGTTATAAACCGGCAAACGTTGTTTTAACCCTTTGTTTTAATAAATTTGACATCGCCGCGGTTGAAAATATTTTTTCTGCCTTGCAGCTGCACTGTATATTAGTTCGAACACAGTCACTAACATATCTCAAAAAATAAAAAAACAATATAACATTAAATCCGCCAAAAAGAAACCGTGTTTACGCGAAACAGATGACGAATCAAGATCAGCTTGGTGTTTCAGAGATCAAATATACGAAATGTATAAAACAGTAAATAGTTTTTTCAATCGAAACATAATTTATTACAATTACTGAAAAGCATCTATAAAAATCCAAAAGATATACAGCTATTTGAGAGATGTAGAACATCCGTTCATACACTGTTGGATGATCTAGGATTTAAGTGGTGTAAAGACAACCCACGAAGGGGTTTAATGGAACTACCAGAGATTGGTTTAAAAAAAATACAATTTGTAAAAACATATAACAAAATCCAGGAAGAAATATATGAATTTATATATTTAAATGAGACATCAATATTTCAGAATTGTACATTGGGTTGCTCATGGCAAGATGATAATAAATATTTTAAAGACATCGAAAGCTGATGGAAAAGGTAAATGTTAGAATAACTATCTATTAGGTTTTGTTAGTCATTACATTTATTCATTGCAGACATATAATTCTTCATGCTGTTACTTGGCAAATATAAATGAAATATTTAATTGCATTTTATGTAATTTACTTTTTTTAGAACTAATTCTGAGAAAAGATATATAGTAGATCAGATTACTGAATGTTATGACCACAGGGTATTACGTCTTCCTCCCTATCACTGCATTTTTGATCCAATTGAGTTGATACGGGGTATTGTTAAGAATTATTACAATATATATTCAGGTCCAGGAGGATATTCAAACCAGAACTGTCTGGATTTATGGATTTATTTTAGCATCTTCGGTTTGTGTGAGTTGGATCAAACACACTGAAGAAGAAATTGACAAAAGGTAGAATCTTGAGCAAGTTTTTGATAGACTGGAAATAAAAAACCTAGTTATTAACTTGATTAGTGTTTCTGAAAGTGAGAGTGATTGAATAAAACTTAATGAATGTTGGTTTATGCTTTAATGCTGACCAATACCAACACAGAGTGATGAAAACGGATATCACTAAATGTCAGTATACAATTAATATACTTTAGTTGTAGGGAATTGTATTATAGAGTATGAAAGCTTTATGAGCATGTGTGTTGTTGTTTAGAATATACATGAACATTTGGTTAACATGTATGAGGAGAGAAATAAGACTAACTGTTTTGCAGATATGGCAAATGGATTAAAGAGAATGCAGTGATTAAATGTAGTTTTATCTAGAAAGATGTATACAGATAGTAATAGGACAAACTAAAGAGAAATATAGTAATATCATTATGACTTTACAAGTGTAGCGAAGTATTCCTATTCATTTCATTATTTCCAATTCATTTTTTTAAATTTTTTGTAAAAATTTTCTTTCACAATCTTTTGAACTCATAGATATTTTTACATCATTAGTTAATCATCAGCGTCTCGGCTAAAAATTTCTTTCGGCGCTATGTTTAAATCATAATGTCTTCCTTCGCTCGCCGTCTCCGTCATAATGGCAGACATTTTGATTTGAAAGGCTTTGGGCAGCTTCGGTCAGATACCGTCGTTATTTGTTTTTTTCTGAATTACCGTAACGTATGTGACTACGGATTAGTCACAGAGCAGCTCCAGAAGCTAGGTACCGATTGCAGTCACCGTAGACTCGTCATGTCTTCGCCGAGGTACCAGAATTGCTAACGTCTCGTCGTCGAAGAAAATAAGCTACCACGTCGTCGAACAATCGATCCTCCCACAGCGTCGATTACGGGAGCCCTGTCCCAAAAGTAGCTTGTTCTCAACGTCGTCGATGGACCACATTCAAGTGCTAAAGCCACGATGAAGCATCGGTATCAGATCGCAACCGTACCAACTACAACCGTTTCGATTTACCATATCTTTCAAAGCCCTTTTCATGCAGCACATTTTGTTTGGTATATAATTTTTTTTTGTATCTGATATTTTTTCATACATTTTTGTATTTTTGTTGCTTGGAGTAATTGTATGTAAAATTCTGGCAGGGGAGTATTGTGCGACCTTTAGGCATATCGAATTTTACATCGTGGAATAACGGTCTACAAGGTACCCAGAAATATAATCCCAGATGTTGAACACGGGCGGGGTGCCAGCAGCGCCAACTAGAACCCGATAACGAATAGCTGGCGGCAACCCCGAGACGTTTATCTGGGATGTGATTGAAGGGTATTTCGATTCATTGAGTACTCAACCATCGTTTGGTTTAGACGTGCCACCATCGACTGCCCAAGCCTCGCCTCCAGGTAACACCGCTGCCATCCGTTTTATCTAATTGTATTTTTCACATTTTTTATATAGCCAATAAATAACGGTCACATAATGTAAACACCACTGTTTCATTTCGTTTTACCCCCATTCACTGAGCCACATCATTTACCCTAAACAAGGATACTTTGCATCGAAAGAAACATGAACTAACCGTAAAACATAAATATGCTATCTAATGAAAGTGAAATACATTACTCAGATATACTATTGTTAATTATGTGGATTAGGCCTTCGGGGGATATCACTACATAAAAGATCGTGCCTAGAACCTTACCGATAGTAGTACGGAAAAAAGCTCAATGTATATATAATAAAACAACTCTAACCTACAAATTATTGCGGCTATAAAATTAATTGTAGTTTTAAGTTCTTCGATAATAAATGCATTTGATGTACTATGATGTTAAAATGAATTATATTTAATCAAATATTTGTTCAATTATTTTATTTATATTAAAATGTTACTGTATGTCACAGCCAAAATGCACTAAAACTCAGAGTTGATGCGGCAACATTGCGTCGTTTTGACAGTTCTCCCGTGTCACTGCTATTTTGAAGTGACTATAGGTGTTTTTTTATTAAAAATTGCCTAAATTGTTCAAATGAGGTTATAATGTAGAAAATAATTCATAATTCATAGAGTACTGCATAATATAAACGTTTAGATAATCTAACAAAATCTTTTTAAAATATTCATTACGCAGAGTTGACGAAACATGAATACAAATCAATGCACCAAATAACTACTAAGTAACAGTCTATCCATCGAATTCCCCAGGAATAACTACGCCAGCGAATATTAAGACGAAATTATCGGTACAGAGAGTCATGGCTACAGCATTTTGCAATCGTCTAAAGTGATTAAAGAAGAGTATCATGCCAACTTATTGTATTATTTCGAAATAACTCAAAGTCTTTTGACGATCAGCGAAAATAATGTAAATAATACAGTTCCTTACACTCAATAAAACTCATGAATAAGCATATATTATCGAAATAAATGGTATTGTCATAAGAGAACTTACTTTATATGACTTTATGAACGAAATGAGCGTATATGAGAGTGAGAAAAATGTATAATCGGCGTTTAGATATGTATAGTGAAAAAGATTACATTATTTGGAACATTTAAAGTATAACAATAATCAATATAGAAACACAATGAAATTAATAAAATATATTTTATTTAAGTAATTGTAGGTAAACATTTAGAAAATACATCAAAAATAAAAAATAACAACAAATATGAAATAGTTTTCATTACGTTTTCAAAAAGTACAAAAAAATTTCTATTTTTAGTAACATTAAGTATAACGGAATGTAAATAAATGCTCTTTCATTGAACATGAATGAAATTTTGCTTCTCCGTAATAAATAAATTTCATACTAAAATAAATGTTACAATTCTAGTAATGACTTCCAATTGTTACATTGCGGGCTTAAAAATAACACAATACATCTTAAGCACTACTAAGATTTCAATTAAAGATTTCCTAAATACAATCAAATACATAATACAAAAACAATCAAATCTTACATAACAATTTTGCGTTATCATAAATACAAGTCCCCTTAAACCAAATATATTATATATATATATATATATATATATATATATATATATATATATATATATATATATATATATATATATATATAGGACTTGTATTTATGATAATGCAAAATTGAAATCCACCAAAATTTTACTGTATAGGCACAAGTTCAGCTACCATTTTGATTGTATGCCATCTTGGTTATGTGACGTTTGGTTCAGTTTCGCTTTAACCATTGTGTTGTGTAGACGACCAAATTTTATTATGGATAAATATACCACACAAGAACGAGCAGAAATAGTGACAATATTTATTGAAAATAACCGTTCCATTATTGCCATTCATTTTCTTCTCAGTGGCCGCGTCAATAAACAGAACACTCGGTTTTGTGAAACACAGAATTCTCAATTAATTCATGAAACATCATTGCAACCACTAAAAATAACTATTTGGTGTGGTATTCATGCCGGAAACATAACTGGTCCCTATTTTTTGAAAATGACCAAGGTATTGCAGTTACTGTTATTGCAGAAGGGTACCAAGACATGATTCGAAATTTTCTTGTGCCTGAAATGAAAGACCAAGGACTAGAGTACATGTGGTTTCAGCAAGATGAGGCCACAGCACACACATAATTCAATTATTGAATGACGTTTTTCCACGAATATTAATTTCGCGAAGTGGCTATTTGGCATCGCCAGACAGATCTCCGGATTTAACAATACCAGACTTTCTCTTATGGGGTTTTTAAAATCAAAAGTTTATATGAATAAGCGCCAAAGAACTCAACATCTTAAAGACAATATTCGTCACGAAATTGAAGAAATTCAGTCTCAAATGTTGCATAAAAATGCCTTAAAAAAAGCCGAAAGCTGCATAGCGAATCGCAGTCACCATTTAGTCTATATAATTTTCAATCATGACGAAAAAAATATGTAAAAGCCAAATAAGCTTTTTATTAAAACCAAACTTACTTATATTTTCTTTGAGCAAAGTTATAGGCAATCAAAATGGTAACGGGAGTTTTGCCCCACGTTGTATTATTTAAGTATTTGCAAGTATAATATATTACTAAGCTATTTTCTTATGTTGGACTTGTACATTATTTTGGTTTCGAGTCGAATCAAGATATTGCTTCATTCACTAATAAATAGAAATACGTCCAAAAATCTGTTAGGTTACATCTATCATACTAAACTTGAATAAATTCGATTTCAATTGTCCCCTTAAAAAATCTGTTTGTACTCACTTGTTGATTTTACAGATTTATTTCACTAACATAGATGGAAAAAAAATCAATTATACGCAATTGCTATAATGTCTTCCCCATTTGGAAGCTTTAAGTACTTTAAGTTTTAGTCTATGGGCAGGATACTTGATTACCAAAATGATCCAAAAACTCAGTATTTCTTCAATCGTATAAACGTAAATTCGTTTACTTCAGCAATAATTATGTTAAATTTGTAATTAATTTTGCTTTTATACTTATAGTCGCCTACCGCTAAAAAAATAAAAATTTGTTTCACATGGACCCATCGAACATCTATATTCTTTATATTTTGTGAGTATGTCGTAAAATTATTAGCTCGGCTTTGTAAATCGTATGTGTCATACTTAAACCATCAGATCTTAATATTGCACGAATGGGAGAAAGTTTTAATAACGTGACAGATCTATAAAAGGCAGAATTTAGTTAGAAATTGCCAACAACAAATGCCAAAAAAAAAACAATTTAGCAAAGTAACAGTGCTAAATAGAGCGCATAACAAAATTGACTATTTTTCCAGTTCATAAAATATTTCTTAGAAAAATATTTGTAGTCGAAAGAAAATATTGATATATACTGCAGCTGTTAATTCTTTTTTGACTGCTAACCTAACATATTTATGATTAATCATGGAAGGACCGAGTGGCTAGTTGTAATATTATTTAATATCTTGTATATTTTCCATCATTAAAGTCCAACTAAAAATTATTAAAATCAGCCATCAATTACATCCGCTAATGTCGCCATATATCACGGTAATCAGTAATGTTAATATAAGGAAACAAATTGCTAGTACACAAAATGCATGATATTAACACTACTATCTCTATTTCAAAATGTTTAGACGATAATATTAAACTTTATAAATTGTTAAAGGTGAATAGGGTAATGAACTAAGCTAGATATTATAAGGTCTTTAATTTATTATAATATCATAAATATACTGCTGATAAATTATACTGCTGTGGTCAAAAATACTAAGACTTTTAATGCAAAGTAAATCGCTCAAGCATTTCCAAATCAGATTTCTTTTGTTAGGTTCTTTAAGACCAGTAAGCAAAAAATAAGATTCGGTGTATAATCGTCCTCGTCCTATTAAACTAGATTCAACTGACTAAAAAAATCTTAAGCATCTTAAACCTTAAGCTTTTTTCCAATTATTTGATGTTAAAAGCACTCCAAATTTTGGGTAAAGAGCATAATGTTCATCAAGAGTATAACTACGAAATATGATACTTATACAAATAGACCGAACTATACCGTCCAATTAAATGATAATCATTCTATAGGTGAGTCCAAAACGAATAAACTATACCATAGCAAGTTGAAAATCAAGGTAACGTTCACAGATTTCTTTGATTATCATTATCTTGATAATCACCTGATTGTGCTCCATCGTATTTTTGGATTTAACGTAGGCTCCGAATCACAGTCCTCGGCACTAAGCCTACCGACTAGCGAGTGACCAACTTAGTAATCATACCAGAAGACATCCGGTGTTACCCAGTCTGGTTACTGGCGTGACTGGGATCATTTTCCTTATCGAACATTACGCTCTTGTCTAGGACAATCACAAATATTAAACAGTCACGAACATAAATTTACGACCATGTCCCAGCAGGATTCAAACCCGCGACTATTGTAACAGTAGGTTGACCGTCCTGTCGCCTTTACCACAGCGCCAACTAAGCCGGCAGTTTTTTGTAATTAAGAACTAATAATACTTGTAATAATTACCTATAAAAATAATAATACAGTATCAATAGTGTTATTAAATAGAAACCAAGATCAAACCCATCCTCTATAACAAAAATTCTTATTCGTTAATTAATCATGATCAATATAATATCAGTCACAATCTACGTGTCATTATGGCTACAACCATCAGGTCTTAAATATCAAACTACCAGATGGAATTATAAGTACCATAGATATTCGGAATGATTTATGAATACATTGAATGGTACGTGTATTTGGGTGTAAAAAATATCAAAATATATGAACAAATAAAACTTATAATTACATAAATAATATGCTTTAATAATTTTGTTAAACTGTTACCCAATTAAATGGGCAAACTCAAGGCTTCTGACATCTGACTCTTTTGTGTACTCAATTTTTGTACTTGTAATCACACCTGAATCACTACATCAAATGAATCACGCCCTTCATCAATTTATTGATTCAGTTAACTAGAACCAACTAACGTTGAAGCTTTGAACACTTTGAAGGACACTCCTAGTTCGTGGATCATTTTCCCAAGCATCGCAATTCGTGGTGTATGACTAGGAAATAAGCAAAACTAAACAGTAAAATACAGAATATCATTAAAGATAAACCTGAGGCTGCGTCCAAACAGAATAACGACCACTTATATCCTTTTTGGTTTCTTAAGGAAGATGGTCTACGATGGTGCGGTTCATATGGCGGTGTATAATTCTAAAAAATCAGTTTGTTGTCTGGTGATGATACATTTACATTATAAGAGTATCGTGTATATTAGATAGTATCACAACAGCTGCATTGTCTGTACAGTAGATTCGAAAAATCGCTAGTTATTTTCGATAATACTAAATAAGATTTCTAGTAAATCCATTTTGCAAACCTTACAAGTCTCATTACATGTTAGTTTACATTCGTGGATAACCAATTCAATGTAAAACTTATTAAAAATATTCAAAGTTCAAAAATAAACCGGTGACGACATCTAAATTGAACGATTGTTTTCTCTCTCCTTATTGAATGATTTTAATAAATAGTATTTAGGCAACAATAAAATCCACTATTGATTAAAATCGATTATGTCATGTAAATATTTTATGAATGTAAATATTATAATTTTTCCAATGATTCTGGGTCATACAGAATACGTAGTAATTTAAATGAAGCCATAATAACGCGCAGTAACCTATGTGGCAATGTTTTTCTTCATTCATTCAATCTTTTATGCGTATCTGAACAGTATTTCTACTCAATGCCATGTTGCGTTTATTCCATCTAGTGACGAAGACTATCCTTGATAATATATTTAGTTAATCTGACGCAGGGGTTCGATAACGTAATACAATATTTTTATCGACTACATTCGTTTCATATGCTCAACAAAGTGCCCGCATTTAGTAGTATAAGTAGTATTTAATTTTACTGATTGTATTTTTGTCCAACCTACAGTTTGAGATGCTTAGCAACAGTTGTAGGAAAACAATAGAGAATGGTTAATATAAAAATCAACTAATAAGGCCTTACCGAACCTTGTTACTAATGGATTGCTTATTATCTGCCAAGTTCGTCACTCTTTCTCTAATTTAATTTAGTTTGGTTGCAAACTAAAGAGTTCACATAGTCAATTAGTAAATCAGGCAGACAAACAGATACCATCATGTTACGTCATATCGCCACCCACCCCAAAAGTTAAGCGTCCTGAATCACTTAATTTATCATCCCTTCACAACATCTATTCTCTTCATTCATCATTCTTGCTCCATATGTAAATGTTATCTAATACAGCCATGACAAATCTGTTTTAAAACCATCTGAATGGTGAACCAGTGAGACTGGTTTGTCTGCTTTATAATAGATAAAAACCCTTATACTCGCTCGAACCTCGCCGTTCAACAAGTCGCCTCTTCTTACCTTAAAATAGCTCAGTTTTTTAAGTCAAATAATGAAAGTTTCTTATGCTTAATACGCTTTCATATTGCATTACAAACACAAGCAGTAGGATTCCGAAAAGACCACAAGACTGTTCTCTTTTAAATTCATTCAGTTAACCGGAATCAAGTTAATTGTAGAAAAGAAGAGAGGTTGACGTTGAATTGTCAATAATTCCGGAGTTATTCAAAGGGTTACTTGGGGCAATTAAGCAGAGTTCGGGCAAGACATCGCAACTGAAGCTGTACGGTTAGCTAGTACATCATACCCATAGCCGTGACCAAAAAGCCAAAAACTTCATTTATAATAAATAAACATCTCTTCGCCATTTTGTCATATATACACAAAAGATAATTATCTAGTGCAAAAAACTAATATTTTTAACCCATCTATCATATCACTTAAGTTAGTCAACCCGTAATATTAGGTGTTAAAAAAAGCCTCTCTTACTATAGCCAAGAAACAAGATATAAGTAAAATATAGACGCCCATTATATTTAAAAACTTGAGAGTTGCAACAAAAGTATTTTAAATAATATAATAATTATAACATTGAAATTCAACCCAAAATCACTTTGGCAATAAAAAATAGTTATTTATTTTATCATTTAAGCTTGTTAATATTCATTATTTTAATATAATTTCAGTTAGTTTCATATAATTTCAGAAGTTCTTTTAGCGTCTTCTTATCAACTATATAAAAATAATGATTCTGAGGGGTAAAAATATTAAATATTCTTGGAACTTAATCAACCAATAATGTTAAATCAAAGTTAAAAAAGTATTCATCATTTTATTATCAAACATATAAATTGAAAGTCCAATAACCAAATCATTTTCGTAAAGAAGTCTTGAAGAATTAATACGTTAACCTATTATCATAAGTTATAACCTACTGTTAATATAATAATAACTGATAACAATCGGTAAATTACCGGGGCCCATTCATAAGAATAATAGAACTTCAATTAGGCAACCAGTAATATAAAGTGTCAATAAAAATACACTCACCATTTCGACAGAAACAGGCTATAAATTGCAAACCTAAATTCAATATATTTTAGAATGAAACATATCAGAAACAAAAAATAATTCAAAAAACCTAAGAACTTCATGATCCTGTCAACTATATGCAAATAATGGTCATACGATAAAAATGTCCTACAAATGCATACATTGTAACACTAATATTATAAATGTGCAGCATAAGGGCAGCATAAATTTGTGTGTTGATTGATTGATTGATTTGAATTGATTTTGTAATTTGGTTTATTATTAAAGGGCATTATAAAGCCTATAATTAGTAAACTAATAATATTTCAATCTCCAAAAAAAATACAGCCAGCTTTTATTCAAGAAATAACCATAACAATTGTTTATGTTATTGTAACTTTAATCGTCCGCCTATATAACTTTTGAATATAGTGAGAACCAAATTATTTATAATTTGAATTATATGTTATTTGTATTATAAATAATAAATAAATATTTATCTCCTATTACAAAAAGGTCCTTCACCATTTTGTCACTCATTAAATTAAAGTTTATAAACATAAAAATATAAATTAATATTTACGTTTTAATTGTACTAATTTAATTACCTACCAATACTTTTTATGTATGTTTTTTTTTCCATAATATAATTTATTGTTTTAGTAAAACACCTTATTAAATCTTGTTTCTATAGGAAATTCCAAATAAATATTCCTTTGTGAACAAGAATTTACACAATATGAATTAAAATAGAATGTTTGCAACGATATAATTTTTCACAGATCCTAAGCGATATTTTTGTTCTAACTCAACTTCGAATAATATTGTTTGCTGATAATCGACATCCTCACAGCTCAGAAAATAATGTTTTGTTAAAGTATTCAGCAGAATAACACACAGGAATAGGTAAAGCCTTAATAAAATTATCCTATTTAGTTTTCAAGTTGATCAAAACTAATTGACACACCGAATTTCATGAAAAGTAATAATTCAAACAAATAAATAACTCATTCAATTTCGAGGCTATACAGAGAACAAGGAATTTTAAAAATGTATGGGCGTTAATTAGAAATAGACACAAACGCAGTTCTAAATAGGGAAGTTCTAACAACAAAAACGCTGGGACCGTTAATTCTACTAATTTTCGCTTTTTATTTATATTCTTGTTTAGACATATATTTGAAAACGTAGTGAAATGTTTGAGTTATCAAAAAGGACAAAACATAAATAATTTCATAATAACTGACTAATTCACGTACAACATTGGCAAAATGTTACCTTCGTACTTCTTATGCAGACAACACCACCTTTCGAAACACTATTAACCTTAACAGTATATCACACATTAATCATTTCATCGTTGCTCTGAAAAGCGCCCATGCATTTATTAAATTAATAATCTGATCTAGCTCCCTTGAATTATAATTAACCATAAAGGTTTTACAGCACTCTATAGTTGTAGTTTAAAAATTGTATGTTTTATGTTTAATGTTACAGTTTTATTTACATTAAAACAACACTTAATCA
Organism: Rhynchophorus ferrugineus; assembly: GCF_030347505.1. NCBI lineage: Eukaryota > Metazoa > Arthropoda > Insecta > Coleoptera > Curculionidae > Rhynchophorus > Rhynchophorus ferrugineus. The sequence continues at coordinate 13,195,517 of NW_027472590.1, forward strand.
AAATTGTCATTTCACTGATTAAATAAGTAAAATTTCCACATTTGAAACAAAATTCTACATCTTCACGACCTACAACCTCATCATCATTTAGTTCTGGTATATTACAGTATATTCCTTTATCCCACACCATCAATATAATCTCGTTAGCTCTAATGATCGTTTAAAAAGCTAAGGGGGGAAGTAGATGTAGGACGACGTATTTCGGGTCATTTTAAATTTAATTATTTTTTGGCCATTTAAAAATAATTTTATTTAATTTATATTTTGAAAACACATTGTACATGTATTCAAGAGTTTATAACCAAATTTTCAAACGTTTTTTAATCACACAATGAAGATATAGGCTGCAGCTTTTGAAAAAAATTATTTTTTTAATGTCTCTTTTATGTGAACTAACGTTAAAGTGAAAAAACGATTTTTTTCCGAATATGAAAATCAAGTAATATTTTTACCATTCTTTTACATTTACGTGCAATAAAAAAATGGTAAAAACGAAATTTCATCTCACTTTATAGTTCAGATAGAAATTATAAAGAAGATTGCATAACGATTGGTTAAAAATACTAAAGCCAGAATGTAACTACACAAATTACAAAAACATATTTTTGTATTGGTAAGTTTAAAGCAGTAATTAATTAATTTAAACAACTTACTAATTACTCAACTACCCCAGCATCATATTGCAGTCCTTCATCAGCTTTACAACAGATGGAGCAAAAGTTCCGCTACCATTTTGATTGCGTGGCATCTTGGTTATGTGATGTTTACCTCAGTCTCGCTTTAACCATTGTGTTGTGTAGGCGTCCAAATTTTTTTATGGATACGATTATAACCCACAAGAATGTGCAGAAATAGTGACAATATTTATTGAAAATAATCGTTCCATTATTGCTACTTAGCGGATATTCATAAATATCCTAATCGTCCAGGGCCTCAAAAAACCAAAATGTATCGTTTACGTGCGAATTTTCGACAATACGGTACGACAGCAGGCAGACCTCGTTCTAGAAGACAACGGACATCCCGTAACGCTGAAAATGTAGCTGTGATACGCGATAATGTTGCAGAGTTTCCAGAAATAATAATTCGGAAACTTGGTTCCCAGTTACACATTTCTGCACGTAGTTTAAGACGAATTTTGAAAACTGATTTGAAAATGTGCCCGTAGAAAATTAAATTAGTCCAAAAATTACTACCGAGAGATCCTGATCAACGGGTTGAGTACAATTTGGTGATATTGAAGATTTTTCATCTAGATTGATAATGAGCGATGAAGCTCACTTTCTTCTCAGTGGCCACGGCAATAAACAGAACAGTCGGTTTTGGGAATCACAGAACACTCAAATAATTCATGAAACATCATATATCCATTAAAAACAACTTTTTTTATTATTTAATTAATATATTGTTAGTACTCGTTTCCGTCTAAGCTACAATTTGTCTTTATGATAACTTAATTCTAGGTATATAACTAGGAGGAACCATCGGCCCCAACTCAGTCTCTGGTGAAATAATGTTTATACATATTACTGCTGAATTTTTTAATATATGCACCTCACTACACAACACTACACAAGATCAGATGGTTTGATTCTTTTGAAACTGTGTTCTGTTCTGGTGGTATCCAATAGTTGTAATATTGCAATTCTCTTGATTTCTTGACTGACTGTGGGTATCTGAAGGTCTCGATGTAGATAATCAGTCCTATAGTATTTGGGTGCACCCACAATACCTCTCAGGACTTTGTTCTGAAAAATTTGTATTTTATTTATGTTACTCCTTGCAGAACATCCCCATAATTGAACTCCGTATGTCCATATAGGTTTCAATATTTGCCTATATAATAGCAATTTATTATGTACTCATAATTGTGATTTTCTTCCAATTAGCCAGTACATTTTCCGATATTTCAATTCCAATTCTTTTCTTTTCTTCTTTATATGTTCCTTCCAGGGAAGTTTTGCATCGAGATTTATTTCGAGATATTTAGCGTTGTTGCTATATGGAATGATAGTATTATTTAATGTTATGGGTGCTTGTACGGTCTGTTTATAGGTGAACTGCACATATACAGATTTACTTTCATTAATTCTTATTTTCCAAGCTTGTGTCCAATTATTTATATTGTCACTTGCCTATTGTAATTTTCGTGAGGCTTCTTCACTATTGTCGCCGACAGCTATAATCGCTTTATCATTAGCAAATGTAGCCATCGTAATATTTTCCGTTTGTGGTAAATCACAAGTGTAGAGCAGTTAAAGCATTGGTCCCAGTACACGTCCTTGTGGTACACCTGATTCAGATTATTTTATTGTAGAGTAAGCTTCTTCTTGTTTGACTGTAAACATTCTGGTTGTAATGTATGATTTTAATAGTTCGGTTTGTTGTTTTGGTAATATTTTCTGTAGTTTATGAATAAGGCCTTCATTTTTAACCTTATCGAAAAAAAGCTTGTGCTGCATATAAAAATATAGCTGGGCATACAGCATACATATATGCAAAATGTCTGGGACATGTTTTAATCTAAATGCTGTATTGATCAAGTTGGTAAGTTTTATAATTCCCTTTCTTGGTAGTTTTTCAATAATTCTCCTGTTATTAAATCATAGCCTGGTGACTAAAAACAACTGTATGGTGTGGTATTCATGCTGGAAACATAATTAGTCTCTATTTTTTGAAAATGACCAAAGTGTTGCGGTTACTGTTACTGCTGAACTCCACCAAAACATGATTCAAAATTTTCTTGTGCCTGAAATGGAAGAGAAAGAACTAGAGGACATGTGGTTTCAGCAAGGTGGGGCCACAGCACACACAGCTCGTTCAACAATTCAATTATTGAATGATGTTTTTTCCACGAGAACAAATTTCGTGAAGTGGCTATTTATGACTATTTGCCTTTATTATAGGGTTTTTTAAAATGAAAAGTTAGCCCCAAACGACTCAACATCTTAAAGACAATATTCACGAAGTTGAAGAAATTCAGCCTCAGATCTTGCATCCTTCCATGAAAAATGCCTTAAAAAGGGCCGAAAGATGCATAGTGAATCGCAATCACCATATAGCTAATATAATATTTCAATCATAACGAAAAAAAGCTATAAATACCATATAACGTTTTTACGAAAACCAAACTTACTTACTTTATTTTTTCTTTGAGCAAAATCAAAGTTGTAGCAGGATTTTTGCACCACATTGTATCTGTCACTTTCGACTTGCTGCTGTTCTTTTCAAGCTGTGAGCTTCTGCTACCAACTGTAATATTAAGCTAGCTTAGATTGGTTAAAATACTGGAAGTTCCTTTATTAAATAAGCAAACTGATGCAATCTCCAAACTGTTGAATTGAAGCTTTCATTTACATTTTGATTATGACTGCCTAAATATCCATCAACATATATTTGATTATATATATATATATATATATATATATATATATATATATATATATATATAATCTTTATTTTCACTTTCTTCTTCTTTCTTTATTTCTTTTCTTTTTCTTCTTTCTTTTCTTCTCTTTCCTTCACTTTTTCTTTTCCTTCTTCATTTTGACTACCGTTATTTGACTGCCGATTTATATAGCGATTTCCGAAAAATGATCTTTTACAAGGTCTAGTCTTTAACTACGGTTTAAACTCCCATGCCCGTCTTTCGGTTACGAAGGAATACGTTATATAAATGATACCCACGCTATGAAAGTTAAGTTAAAATTGATTTTAAAATGTGAATATCTTTGCTGGGTCTTTAATAATTATCTTCTTATACATTTATATTCAAAAAGTTCCGTGCTAGCTCTCGAAGAGAACGGTCGTGTCCGGTCCGCCGAACCTACCTGCGCTTCCGAGAATTACCCGAAACTTTCCCTAAGACGGTCGACCCGTTATCACGTTTCACCAGTGCCTACGTAAAAAAAAAAAAGCGTCTGTAAGCGCCGAAAAGGCGTTTTTACAGACAAGGCAATGGCGTCATGTACGTCAGAGCCGACGTCGCCTCCTGAACATAATCCCAGTGTTTCAAATTCAAATGGACCATCTTCAGAAGACAGCCGAGAAGTGCTTATAACGGAATTGAGAAAACAGAACGAAGACCTGCGAAAGCAGATAGCTGACCTTAAAACGTTCGCAAAAGCCCAAACAGACGCCCTGAACAAACAGACGGAAAAGCTGGAAAAGAGCGAAAAGGCTTCCGAAGAGCTCAAGGAAGAAATAAAAACTCTCACAGCTACGATAACACAATTCATGAAGCATCAAAGAGATGCCATGGAAGTAAAGATTCCCGCTGTCATAGAAATTCAGTCCCAGACACCAGCTAAACCGACACAACACTTAGACCAAACTGAAGACTCAGAAGACGGTTTCACCTTGGTGGGAAAAAGGAAAAGAGGGCCCGTCACTCCACCTCAGGAAAGCCAGCTGCCGAAGGCCGGCAACAAGGGAAAACAGGCTCCCAAATCACAACCCAATCCGGTAGCCAAGCCAGCCACTAAATCTACCCAATCGAAAGCCAAGGCTAACGTACAGCCTTCGATTACAAAATTTGCCACCAGACCAGTGCAAAACAAGCCGACCACCAAGACGGCCCCACAGCCAGTACCGAAACAAGTTACCACAAGACCAACCCAAGACCAGCCTACGCAGGTAAGTAGCCAGGTCACTAAACAAGTCTTAACCTCCACAGCAAAAACAGTGCCAATCGTTTCGGCGACTGTTTCTCAAAGTCCCCCAAAGGAAAAAATTCCGCCTATAGTGCTCCGTGATAAGAAGAGGTTCATGGAGCTCATTAGAATTACTAAGGCACAATCAATAGACATTATAACCCGAAATAAAAAGGACGGCATTTTCTTATTCGTCGCCACAAGCGACAATTACCGTAAACTTACTACCCTGCTCGAGGAAAGGAATTACCCTTACCATTCCTTCTGTCATCCGGAGGAGAGAGCATTCCGGGTAATAATAAAAAACATCCCAGAATCACTCTGCATTGACGAAGTACGTGAACTTCTCTTTGATCAAGGCTTCCATCCCAAATTTGTGCAAAGATGGAAATTAAAATCCGGGATAGAACTACCAATTGTTCAGGTAGTTGTCCCTCGCGAAGAGCGACAGATCATATATATGACCAAACTCGGCGTCATCACAGTGAAGGTCGAGGTCCAGAGAGGAAACGGCCAGCCAGTGCAGTGCTTCAACTGCCAGCTTTTCGGGCACTCCAGCTCATATTGCCGAGCCCCTCCACGGTGCGTCAAATGTGCCGGGCATCACGACACTAGATCCTGTACCAAAATCCCAGAAGCACCTCCAAAGTGCAGCAACTGCGGTGAAACTCATACCGCAAACTTCAGCGGTTGCACCTGCCGTCCTGCTCCAAGAAAACCAAAAATTCCGACCGAAACCAGACCTCCACAAGGTTCTGCATGGAGTAACCAAGGTGGCAGAAAGCTAGCCCAAAAATTAGCCAGCGCTACCCAGCCTGCTCCAACTCAAACTCCTGCTCCAACCAATACACCGGACCTTAACTCCACAATGCAGGCGTTTACTGACCCGCAGGCTTTCCTACAAGTGATCGCCCTGGCTCACCAACTTGCTCGTCTTTTTCCAAATGTCGCCGCCTAAGCGGCAACACTTACCTGTCTCTATAACTTTCAGCAGCCTTTAACTCTTCGAAATGGCTGTTCCGAAATCTCTTATACTGATGACATGGAATGCAAATAGCTTACGCGGAAAGCAAGCGGAATTGGAGGACGTCATAACATTCTATGACGTCGACATCGTGCTCATCCAGGAAACTTTCCTGAAACCTTCGCATCGTCTCTCTTTCGAACACTTTTTTGTCTACAGAAACGATAGAACTCCGGGTCGAGGCGGTGGAACCGCCATTCTCGTCAGAAAAGGAGTCAAACACGAGCTCCTTCCATCGTTATCAGTAAACAACTTCGAAACAACCTCCATTAAAATCGATATCCAAGAACGTCCCTTCGTGATTACATCCCTGTACAGGAAATCTTCTGCATTCAACTATGCCGAATACCGATCACTCGTCGAAGGAAAATTTCCGAAAATAATAGGTGGCGACTTCAACGCCCACCACCCCACCTGGGGGTGTTCCAGAGCGAATCCCGCAGGTAACGCCATCGTAGCTCTAAGTGCAGATCTGGGCTACGGTCTTGCCTTGCCAGATGAACCCACCCATCACCCTAGTACAGTCTCTCAAGGCGCAGCAAGAATCCTAGATTTCTTTATTCTTCAAGACGTAAATCGCGATTCCGAAGTTCGAGTCCTTGACGAACTAGACTCTGATCATCGTCCGATCCTTCTCAAACTCGGAAACTGCGCCACCACTCAAGTCCCACTAACAAGATTCAGGAAAAAAACCGACTGGAAAAACTACCAATCTCTTCTCCTGAAATCCGATCCAATTCCGAAAATTAACACACCAGAACACCTCGAGGAAGCCGTACTCAAGCTAACTCGTGATATTCAGTCTGCTCACGAATCTTCCACAGTCAAAATTTCATCACAACCCCAGCCGTGGAAAAACAATCTTCCCGCTTCTCTTAAACGTGAAATTCGCATCAAAAACGGTTTATGCAGATTAGCCCGATTCACCCTTGATGCTGCAGACAAAAGGGAGGCGAACAGAGCATGCAAGAGGGTAAGGGCGGCCGTCTCGACTTGGCGAGCAATGAAATGGAACTCATTTCTCGCGGACCAAAGGCTGGATGGCCCCCCTTCCTTCTGGCGTGTCTCCAAATGCCTCGTGGGGAAGACGCACAATGTCATCCCTCCCCTGAAGTCAGCGGTTACAGGAAATTTTGCAGTCACTGACCAAGAAAAAGTCGAGCTCCTTGCAGAGACCTACGAAGCTCAAATGAAATGCCTCCCACCCGCACAGAACACTAAAACTAAAGACATTGACACTGTCATCAACGAATCCAACTCCGTCAAAAGACCAGTAACCCCCGCCTTTCTTCTCAACCATTTTGTATCTCCAAAGTCTCTACAGACTATGATCGGCAAACTTCAAACCAAAAAATCTCCAGGTTTCGATGGAATATCGATTACCCAGTTAAAAAAGCTCCCGCATAAGCAACTCGCAGAACTGGCAAACATTATTAACTCCATCATGAGACTGCAACACTTCCCGGCGTCTTGGAAACACGCACATATAGCGGTTATACCCAAGAAAGGAGCAAAATCATCTCCATCTGATTACAGGCCTATCAGCCTTCTCAGCGCCATTTCGAAGCTTGCCGAGAGGGCAATACTCTACGCTCTCAACTCTTTCACAAAGGAAAACAACATCATTCCAGATGAACAATTCGGCTTTCGCGCTCACCACTCATCCGTCCATCAAGCTTCCCGTCTGGCTGCACACATCCATCATGCTCTTGACCAACGTAAAAAGCTTGGAGCAGTTCTTCTGGACCTAACCAAAGCCTTCGACAAGGTCTGGCACGACGGATTGTTCGCAAAGTGCGTGCGGTTAGGCCTCCCAGAAGACCTAACCGCTCTCATCAAGTCCTATCTCTCGGACAGATCTTTCCAGGTCAAGATCAGGGCGTCACTTTCCAGTCGTAAACAAATCGATGCTGGCGTACCTCAAGGTTCCCCGCTGGCCCCAGCCTTATTTAATCTCTTTATTTCAGATATGCCGAGAAAAGAGCATATTGACGTCGCCTTTTACGCTGACGACACTGCTTTCTTCACGGCCGCCAGGTTCGAAGTTACAATTCATGAGCGTTTACAGAAGCAGCTCGATCATGCGGTCAAGTGGTTCAAATTCTGGAGGTTGCAAATCAACCCCCTGAAAACCCAGGCCATCATTTTCCACAAGAAGCGTTACGCACTGCGCGTCTCGCAACTTAAGATCGACACCGCAATAATTCCATGGCTGGATAACGTCACGTACCTAGGTCTTCACTTCGACCGGCGGTTCGGTTGGCATTCCCAAATCCAGAAAGCAATCCAAAAAGGTTCGGGGATAGCAAACCTGCTATCTCCTCTGATCTGCCCTTCTAGCAGGCTTCCCATCTCCATCAAATGCTTATTTTACAAGATGTTAATTCGGTCCGTACTCCTCTACGGATCTAATGTCTACTTCAAGTTTGTTACACCCAACCAGGTCAAACGGCTTCAAGTTTTCCAAAATAAGCTCCTCAGGAGAATATTAAACGCTCCATGGTTTGTCAGAAATAATCAAATTCATAGGGAAACTGACACTCCAGAAATCAAGCACTTCATATCTCAATCATTCCACAAACAACAACTCAGCTCAAGTTCTTCTGAAAACGCGCTTGTTCGCGAGCTGGTCGACATGCTGGGAGCTTAGCACCGCGTCACCGCTAAGCTCTCCCCCTTTTCCAGGCTGAAACGACCTCATCCGTCGCTACAGTCATAACTTTTGCCCCCATACAACAGTACCCAGTTGTGTGTTAGCTCAGGTTCGCGAATCAATAGAATCGCCGGGCTCTCGTGCCCAATAACGGCTGCCCGATCAGCGGGTGCCATATCCCCAAATTTAATGCAGTAGCAGTAGTGATCCACAGGGGTCAACTGTGAGGCGGTTTCGGTTTAGTGTATTGGTAAGCCCAGAGGCAGTCCCACATAACCCGGTCCAACTTGTCACTCCAGGGCAAGTCTCCGCGACCAGGTATGCGTCATGCATTCCACCGCCTGGTTTTTAGGCCAGAACAAAAAAAAAAAAAAAAAAAAAAAAATTTATATTCAAAATCGCTATTGCCAAAATAAATAAAGAATCCTTCCGAGATTACCACGTACCACTACACGCGCTCCACCCATTAGACCGGAGGACGCTCACTAAGACACTTATAATTACGGTTAGGAATTTACTTTAAGAATTTTTTGAGTATATTCTTGCACAGTTGTACTATCGGTTTATGAATATTGAAGATATATACTATTTAAGTACACTAATATAAAATAAAGGATTATGTTTGTTAAAAATAATGCGAGTGTTTGAAGTCACTACTGTATTGTGGGCTATAAATAAAAAATACTTTGTTTTTTCTTCATTTATTCTAAAAACCTGAAAACCATAATAATTTTCTCGGTAGTAATTTTTAGACTAATAACTATAACTAATATATTAAGTTGATACAAACAATATCTTTATCTTCTTTGTTTAAATTATATTTAAATTTTTTTTTTGAATTATGAATATGAAAAACGTAATGTAAACGTGCATGCTATCATGTCAAACAAAAGAATTATAAGATAGTTCAGATAAAATTGTGTAAAATAGTTGAAAAATTGTGAAACGTACCAGGATTATTACAATAATTCGGTTATATATGTTTTATATGCATCGAGGACAAGGATATTTAAGATTGAATGGGATAGAGAGATTCTGATTTTTTATATTGTTTGAATCTAATAAGCTAACGTTTATACTTTTTAAAATTTAATATATTACTTTCATTTGTTTTACTTTTTTTTGATATATTCACCTGATATTTATTGGATAGTGAAGCCACATTGAAAGAATATTGACTATAATTTTTTTAAATTAATACAAAGATCATAATTTTGTTTCAACTAAGTCCCATTTAGTAAAAATCACCCCTGAAAATACTATTATAAAACTTTTCAGTGAGGAAGATTTGATCAAACCTTTTACTGAAAGATCAAATTTAGTTTCGATATTAGCTTATATTCTCCAAAAAGTAGATCAAATACAAGGCTAATCAATAATCACAAGGATAATTGTCTGGATTATACAGTGGATGTGATAATAATTGGCAAGGTAAATTTATGTAGTTTCGAATTTATACAATGTTTCTGTTTGTTAATGATATGAACAAAGTACTGGTAGGTCTAACATATTAAAGTTTCCACTACTCTTTATTACTAGTGAACTTTTGGTGTGCATTGAAGAAAATCACTAGATATATATTTACAAATTTAATTAATATGTTTTACGGAGTGATAACGAAACTAATTGTAACATATGTAATATCAATGTCAAGCACAGTTAAACGTAAATGTAGGGTGGCATTTAGGAATAATTAATAAGGTTAGTACGAGTAGTAGACCAAGCAGACAATATGTCCTCCCGTAATATCTGACCTAGACCTAGTCTCTTCCGTTAAATATGGATAGTCGGTGAATTTAGAATAACTAAAACGTGACTAAGAATACGTATCCTGACTACATAGATTCTTCGTGCAGTTACAAGAAAAGGTATTATTAATAGTTAATTAAATGAAATAATGAAACAAAAATAGTTTATAAAATATAGTTTATTTTAACATTTTAGTAGATCTAATGCATATATTATCGAAAAAGTTCTAATAGAGTTCTAGGAACTTTTTTTAATGTAATAATATCCCCTGGAGGCCTAATACATCTAATTAACAATTGTATATCCAACTAATGTATTTTACTTTCATTAGAGAGCATGTTCACCTTTTTATATTGAGTTCTTGTTTTTTTTTCTATAGCGTGTTTCCTTGTCAAGTCATTTTGATATCGCTGTATTATCTGTTTCTTCTGTTACTAACTGTGTACACCATTCTTGATACAATTAATCACTGAATTGTTCCTAATGAATTTACCATATTTTCAAAACAGTTAATATTCATTCTCTCCTCATACATTCTATTCTAATACTCATGTATAATTCTGAACAATTGGAAATATATATGTGCACATTAAGCTTCGGACCCTACAATATAATTTTCTACAGTTATCGTCTATTAATCATATATACATTTTAGTTGTTTCCACTGTCATCGCTCTGTCTTGAAAATTGTCAGTATTGATTCATAATCCCATATTCAGAAAGTTTCATTCTAGTGAATAACTAAGCTGGTAATTTCCAATCAAACATTTTTTCACAATTCCATCATTTTTAAAATCTTCTTCGGTGTGCTTGATTGAGTTCATCCAAACCAAAAGTGTTATTAACTAGTGCTATTTCCAGCATATCTACAATGAGTTATTAATAAATGTTATGACTAATGAAACCTAATGAATTGTTACTCCAATATTAACCTTTTGTTGTCTTATTATTATTATCAACTTGCCAGGAGAGACCATTGGGTATATCGGTCCCGTTCTGAATTATCCATATCTCATCAAAATACACAAATTGAAGTAATAAGTTTTCCTGATTTTAACCAGCGAAATGCAGAGAAATGACGTTCTCAGCACCATCTCCGATTTAGAATATGAAAAGTTTAATAAGGGAATATGATTACAGGTAGATATCTCCGAAAATAATTTCTGGAATTTCTAAAAATTCTGCTGATGGCATATTCTAATAGGTTAAGCTGTGAAAATATAAAAAATAATTGATTTTTTCAAATTTTTGCACTGGAATAACCCCTTAAATAATGAGAAATATGGCACTCCACTAACTTATTAAACTGTTTAAAAAAACGACAAATAACAGATCAGTTTAAAACTCCCCAGCCTACCAGAGTAAAACACATTTTCTTTTGGCAAAATTAGTTTTTTTATTCAACATAATTCCCTTCAAGGGAGATACACTGATTATAGCGATCTTCCAACTTTTCGATGCCATTTTTTGTGGTACGATTTGTCCTTTGCTTCAAAATAGGCCTCAGTTTCGGCGATCGCCTCGTCATTCAACGAAAATTTCTTCCCAGCGAGCATTCTTTTGAGATCTGAGAGCAGGAAATAGTCGCTGGGGGCAAGATCTGGAGAATAAGGTGGATGAGGAAGCAATTCGAAGCCCAATTCATGGATTTTTGCCATCGTTCTCACTGAATTGTGTCACGGTGCATTGTGTTCTTGAAGCAGCACTTCAAATGATTTCGTCCTTCAAGGTAACATAGTCATTGAAAATTATTCCATGCGCATCCCAAAATGCAGACGTCATAACCTTGCCAGCCGACTGTTTGGTTTTCCACGCTCCAAAGCGTGGGAAAAATGCATACCAATCCTTGATGGTTGATTTTCGTGGGGCAGTGTTTGGAAACTCGGGATCAAGCCAAGTTTTTGCTTCAACTGTATTTTTTCCCTTCAAAAAGCAATATTTTATCAACACGCGAAATTCCTTGTTGTCCATTTTTTTTCACAATAACAAAAATTTCTTCACTCAAAATGCTATAATTCACAAACTAATGATCCGATAGCTGTCAAATTTATACACGCATCTTTATGAGAGTTAGGGCTAACTAAAAACATATGGATTTAATTCTAGTAGCGCCATCTATGTGTCAGGCCGGGGACTTTTCAATTGACCTGTTATATAACTAAGAGGGATTTAGTTAAAAAAATATTTTCATTTACTCTCATCAAAACAATAGTTCCGCGGATCCCACATTCTTCTACAACTCAACCAAAAATGTGTAACGAAAAAACAAAATCGAAGCGGGTGGACCGAAGCGACGGCGCGCTCCTGCTCCTGCGATATCAATTCCGACTATTCAGTACCGAAATAACACTGGTTTGGAGTGGGTATGCCGAATTAGTTAGCGGATCAAACAAAATGTGCTCGACGTGAACTGACGACAGGCATCAAAATAAATACATGTGATCGGGACGTTTGTGTTCATTTTATATCATGCTGAATTTTTGATTGAGGACATTTTTCTTACGATTTTTTTTTGGATATTTAATCGAAACTTGCTTGCGACTAGTGCGAGGTAGCTTTTCTATATTTTTTTGGTAAGTCATGTTTTGTTTTCAATTATTACAATTTTTCCCAATACTATATCGATTAATAAAGTTATATATTTAGTAAATTAACACTAATAAACTATTTGTTTTATCCTAATTTACCACTGCTTTAAAATTACGAAGTTCTTATTCTACGATAGATACTTTGGACTTATGTGCACTGAGCTTTACTCTCTTTAATCTTCTGACTAAGCCATCATTATCTAGGAGCTGGAGAACCTCAACAGTGATGTGCTCATGGAGCATCCTTAATAACATTGTCGACAGTTACCACTTTCAGGTCCTTAAAAACAATATCTCGCAGCACCATATTTTGGAATCTTTATATAACATTTATATTGCTTTCGCTGGTACATCCCCACAAGAAGAACGCCATAAGTCTCCATTGGTTTCAAGACCTGTTGCTAAAGTTTAAGATTTTGACAACAAAGCTACTTGTTGGTTTATACCATATATACTGGCTTGTTTTTGATTTTTTTTGTTGGTGAAATCAATATCCACTGATTTATTTTGATTAATTTTGATACTCCAGTTTTCTTTATTATACTGCCGAACATTGTATTTAGGCAATATCTGTTTGTAGCTTTTCGATTTATTCAGTATTGTTATCTCCTATAACTAGGATTGCAACAATTTCATTGAATGTAAGCAGGTCCCCAATGTACACAGAAGATTTTGGGCTAGTCGCAATATATTTCCCCGAAGAATAGGCATCTTCTTGATTTCATTTCATTCAACATTCATTTTCATGATTATATTTATTATCACTTATTTATCATTTATTATCATTTATCATACTCTATTTATTAGATTAAATACATATATTACATATATATAATAGTAAATAGCAGAAATATTTTTTTTAATAATGTCATATTAAATAGTAACATATAATACAGAAGGTAATAATATAAATAATTTCAATCAGTCGTGAAATTTTGATAATAATTATCATCGATAATCAATTATACGAGCAAGTATTGTTTCGAATATGTTTTAAAAATCGATATATAATAGATATTCTATTACATTAGTTTGTGTTTTATTCTAATAATTTTCGACGTGTCTTAAACTACCAGAACTCTAAGGTATATTTTTTATGCATTATTCGCATTAATTAGTTTGTGAATTATAGCATTCTGAGTAAAGCAACTTTTGTTATTGTGAAATAAATTGATAAAAAGTAATTTCGCGTGTTGATTAAATATCGCTTTTTGAAGGGAAAAAATGCAGCAATAGAAGCAAAAACTTGGCTTGATGCCGAGTTTCCGGACACTGTCACAGGAAAATCAACTATTAAATATTGGTATTGGTATAAGGGACTTAGCATAAGTTTAGACGTGGTGAAATGAGCACCGTAGACGATGAACGCGATGGTCGCCCCAAAAGAGGTTGTTACCAACGACAATATTTAAAATATCCACAAAATGATTTTGAATGATTGTAAATTGCCATTGAATGAAATAGCAAACACTCTAAAAATATCAACTGAATGTGTATATCATATCATTCACGAATATTTGGGTATGAGAAACCTATATGCAAAGTGAGTGCCGCGCGAGCTCACTTTTGACTAAAAACAACGACGAGTTAATGATTCGGAGCAGTGTTTGAAGATGTTCAAGCGTATTAAACCCGAGTTTTTGCACCGATATGTGACAATGGCTGAAACATGGCTCCATCATTTCACTCCGAAGTCCAATCGACAGTCATCTGAGTGGACTGCACACGATGAACCCGCTCCAAAGCGTGGGAAAGCGCAACAGTCAGCTAGCAAGTTTATGGCATCTGTATTTTGGAATGCGCATGCAAGAATTTTCATCGACTACCTTGAAAAAGGAAGGACCGTCAGCAGCTACTATTACATAGCGTTATTGGACCGTTTGAAGGACGAAATCGCCGAATTTGAAGAAAAAGAAAGTGCTGCTTCACCAAGACAATGCACCGCGTCATAAGTCAGTAAAAACGATGGCAAAAATCCTTAAATTGTGCTTCGAATTGCTTCCTCATCTACCGTATTTTCCAGATCCCCAGCGACTATTTCCTCTTCTCAGATCTCAAATGAATATTTGAGAGTCGATATAATCAGTGTATCACCCTTGAACGGAATTATGTTGAATAAAAAAAACTAATTTTGCCAAAAAATATGTTTTACTATGGTAGGCAGGGAACTTTTCAATTGACCTGCTAGCTTCATTGAATGAAGTATGTGAAGCGATATATAATTTTAAGTCCTTTTATGGGTAAAACCGAAATTATGTTTTTCCAAACATATATATTAGTCGTTTGAACACGTTTGTGTAATAAAAACTAACAATCACACATACAAGACACTTCTATGGAAAACTGATCTTTAAAATTAATCGTAAAATAATCAATTCCCACAAAATATAACAATTGTTATGAAAGTATGACAATATACTAGTTACTTGAATAATAATAAATAATTTCCACAAACTAATTGAACGACCTAGTTAAAAGCTTAGGTACTGGTTGAAAAATAAACACTTTAATATAATAGCAAATCATAATTCAATATCTATAATTAATTTATTATATATTAAATTAATTTAGTACAGAACAGATACTTTTAATATAATAACAAAATAAATAAACAGCTATTGCAAAATAGGCACGTAATGATATTAAATAATTAATATTTAACTAAATCAATAAATCGTAATCACGGGCCTAAATAATTGATCAGCTACAAGCCATCCGAAAGAAATGTGAAACTCATGAAATCAAGTTAGTTAAAGCATCATTCGTAATGATAAATTAATTGTCGTATATAGTCCGAACAAAAACCAAAAACAAACTAATTACATTCAAAAATGCATCCTCTGGCCTTCAACTATTTTTAAAAGTTCAATATTTCTATATCATTAAATATCGTAAATATTATTTACTTCTGTGAGAAACGTTGCTGTTTCGCAGATGTTTATTTTCATTGAAAGAGTTCAGAGACTTCTTGGTTTTTGTCTTAGTGTTTTTTAAATTATACAGTAGTTATATAATAAAAAGATCCGGTTGAAATTATGATGAAGTAGTTGTTGTTGAATTAAAAAGATCCTGATGTAACGGTGTGTAATATTAATCGCTATAGATTGTTTCAAGGAAGAAAAACTCGCTTCACTACTTCACTTATCATAGCCATACAAATTAACCAAAATATTTTCCATCAAGTTCTGTTTTGCCATCTCGAAATACAATTTTCAGCCAATTCACTCGTTTTAGGACTTCTCGTCGCATAGAATGGACTGAAAACAATTCATTCATCAACTGATACGCTGTCTGAAGTTTGTTTGAGAATTTGGGTTTTCGTCAAATAAGCCTTTCAATGCATTCTCTTCGAGCATTTTTGGTACTTCAGACCGTTCATTGTCATTAACTTCAATATCGCCAATTTTAAATTGTTGCAAGTAAGATCGATTGTTGGGATTTGATGGAGCATTATGACCATAAGTTTCTACAATTGTTCTTCAAATAAAACAAAAAAATAATGATATTTTTATCTCTCTCTAGTGTCTATAAAATAAATAAGTCGTAAGAAAATCAAAACCATCGAATTTAACAGTTAGGTTAGGTTGTTTAATAATTGTTTACATTT
Source organism: Rhynchophorus ferrugineus (assembly GCF_030347505.1). Lineage (NCBI taxonomy): Eukaryota > Metazoa > Arthropoda > Insecta > Coleoptera > Curculionidae > Rhynchophorus > Rhynchophorus ferrugineus. The sequence continues at coordinate 13,211,790 of NW_027472590.1, forward strand.
ATACTTCGCATTATCACCAATAGATATTTCTGACCAAAATATATGCAAGCGCTTAAAAAACAAAACTACAGTCTATCCAAAGTTATTTTGTACATACGTCATCTAAATTTCTGACGTCAAAACGTCGCATACAACAAGATTCTAAACTAAATTAAATAATTAAACAAAAATACAGTTATCAAATATAGTTTATTTTAAAATTATATCTAATGCATATATTAGCGAAGGACTTAAAACTACAATTAAGCACACAGTTAATAATAGTTTGTAGGTTAGAGTTACGTTTGATTATATTTAAAATAAATTCTTTTCCATGATTTAACCACCTATGAGTTAAAGTTCTAGGCGCGTTTTTTATGTAGTTGTATCCTCTGGAGGGCCTAAGCTAACTAATTAACCAATGTCTAATCAAGTAATTATTATACTATCATTAAAGAGCATATTTACCTTTTACGTTTAGTTCTTGTGTCCTTCGGTAGAGTGTTTCCTTGAAAAGACATTTTGATATCACTGTATTTCTCCTTCGTTTCTTCCGTTAATACCTGTATACATATTTCTTGATAAAACTAGATTTAATCACTGCATTCTCTTTAATGCATTTGTTATATCTGCAAAACAGTTTTTCACGCTATTTTTCCGCTGACACATGTTAACCAAATGCTCATGTATATTCTGAACAATTTTACACACATATCTGAACACATAAATATCTTACATTCTACAATAGGATTTCCTACAGTTATCATATATTAATTATATACTCACCTTTACTTGTTTCTACTCTCATCACACCATATAAGAAATCGACAGCAATGAATCGTATCATATTAAGAAAGTTTCATGCAAATGCACAAATAAGCTGTTAATTTCCAATCAACTTTTGTTATCATAACACTATTTTTATTATCATCTTGCCATAAGTGACCGTTGTGTATATTAGTCCCATTCTGAAATATCCTCTAAATATCATCTAAATTCATAAAATGAAACAATAAGTCTTCCTTCATTTTAGTATATGCTTTTAAACATTTTATTCTTTTAAAAGCAATATCCAGAAGTTCCATATGACCTCTTCGATACTTTTCAGACAGTTTCCTTTGAAATAATTGTGTTAAATTATGTTTGTATTGGAAAACTACTCACTGTTTTTATACATATCGTATATTTAATCTCTCGTAAAAATAACATCAAGCTGATCTTGATTTGTTACCGCTTCGCATGAGGACAGTTTTTTTTTAATTCAAGATTATATTTTTAATTTTTTGAGAGATTTCAGTGACCGTGTCCATATCAATATTCAGTGCAGCTGCAACACGCTAAAAAATATTTTCAATAAAACCCGCAGTTAATTAATATTTAATAGTAAAAATGCTTACCTCTCTAATGAAGTTTACTGATAAGAGGGGACATTATCTCGTTCCTGTTCAAAGTACCTGATCCGAGACGCAATCTGTTCTGTCCAGCTTCGGTATTTTCAATCAGAGTAATAATAAGCAGTGATTTGAAATTTATCAAAACCAGCAAAGCATTAAAATAACGTTTGCCAGTTTATAACCTCTTGCCACTATTATTTTAAAGAATTTTGCATACGTTTGGCAACCGGACGACTACGACCGGATAGTTCGGTTACAGGGGTGTGCAACTGCAATGGTAAGTAGTGGGGCAAAGTTTCGCTTAGTCCAATCATTGGCGTCGCTGAAAAATAGTTATGTAGAAACCTGTAAGGAAAATACTTTGCTTTGATTGGTCTGCCATTTCCCTGATTATTTTGTGACGTCACATTTATTGGCCAATAGTATTTAAATAAAAATCTAATTTAAATTTTAAAATTAATTTATTAAAATAAAATCCTATACAAATATACATAAGTGTAAATAATATAAATATATATAAACAAAAAGCAAAAAAATTAAATTAAAATATCTATAATTCTTCAATAACGCCTTCCCATATATGTTTAGTGCCATCAATTTTATGGGATCTATTAGAGTTCTAACTTATCTTGATATATTGAAGGTAAACTTTAAATCCTTCCCTGTTGATATTGCATTAACTTCATTAAACCAAAAATACAATCACACCTCAGAATAACTTAAAATTTGGTCTTGAAAATCATCATGGATTGGACAGTCGAAACACTAAAAATTTATGTGTTTTTTAAAAATATTTAGATTTTAGAGTATTTAATCTGTGGAACTACTTAATATAGAATATAGACAAATATTGCATATTGTCTCTTCTTCAGAAGTTTTGTTGAATAGCCTGAAATAAGACTAAAATACAATATTAGACTCTTGTTTTCCTCAGAGCAAAATTCTCTGGAACTGAAAATATAGACTCAACTGGTGATTCAACAACCTCAAGTGGTACTAGATCTCCCGTCAAAAAAGAATATAAGTTATCTAACATGTTCATCTTCTTCACAATTTTCTCCGGGAGAATGATGTGAAAAAATTGAAATGATGAGCCCTTTTAAAAATTTCTCGAACATACTAGGGGAAGGATGATGTTTCTACCTCCATGACCTCTAATAGATCCAACAAAAATCTTTAAGCAATCTTGGTTAAGATTTGTTAAACAAATGTAGTTATTTGTAAATTTAGACAAAATAGATTTCTTTAAGGTAATAAATCCCCTAAAAGCAGCAATTAAATTTTTAATTGATGGCACCATAACAAATATTTTCTTAACAAGGCAATCAAATTTAAATATATAATTCCTCTACTATAAAATGATTGAACACTGATTGTTCTAAAAAGTTAAAGTATTGCAAATATTTTAGGGATATTTTACAATTAAAAGTTGTATTTATTACTACTAATTATCTAGTTATATTAATTGTTACCTTCTTGTAAGATTTCTTTATGTAGAGACATCACACTGACAGCATACGAACAACTTGGTAGATTAATTGAATTTTATTACTACTAACTTCTTCATAAGTTTTTGAATTTCTGTAAACAAACAATATATAAACAGACATGTAGTAGATAGATAATTTTATATGTACCTGATAAAACCAATGATGGATATGCATTTACCCAAATACCTGTTCGTGAAGGAAGGATAATTCTAAATTTTTCACCAAAATGTCCATAACAAACACCATGACGTTGATATGTTTGCATTTTGGTTTATCCAGGTAACTTACTACTATTTACTTGATTAACCCATTTTTGGAAAGGAGCGAGATCATTCTTTGGGAAACGATGTCTAATTTCCGTAGTAGAATTTTACCCCGGTACACTACATCTTTTACTACACTGACGCATTGTCATTAATTTTTATATTATTACTCCATAATAATTAATGTAAAACAGAAAATATGCACAACGTAAAACGAAAATTTCGTGATCTAAACAAAAACCATAACCTACAAACAACAAACATAAAAATGGACGCCCATAGAAAATGCTGACTTCACACAATTTGATCGACCAATCACATTTCATGTTAGTGACTGCACCAGGAATTTAAACTAGCCAATCACAATTTGCGATCGCAGCGCTACAGTTGATTGAACTAAACAAAACATTTCCCCAAGGTCGCCTATACCGTGAAATTTCTAATTTTTTCTATGTTCGGTTACACGTTCGAGCTTATCAGACAGCATTTTGTCTCTTTTTAACTAGAATAAATTTAGAAACGGGAGTTCTAAACCGAATTTACAAATTGCGGCAAGCAATACATTAAAGATCTTGACGACAAATGTACAAAAAACTTTGGATAAACTATATATAGATTTTATATCTAAGCTATATTAACTATCTTTTAAGACCTGTGAAAAATATCGATCACTAGACAATCACATTCCATTCTAACCCCACCAATATCACTTAAAGTTATTCAGAACTAAGTATTTTGAATTTTTTTAAATAATTATAGTATATTTTTTGTTGCTACGTAATATCTTTCGAAAATATTAATAATGTGTTAAGTATCTGATATCAAGGTCCGTTACAGAAATAACTTAAAACATTTTACGGCTGAACTGCGTAACGTATAGATACTAAAATTCAAGAGTCAGATAAAAATATGTTCTCATGCGAATCTAGATATTTTAAGAAATACTTCTGGCTGCCAAAACGAGTGTTTTATCTATTGTGTATTACTCGTGTGTTATTCATATTATACATAATTACAGACGATGAGATTACAATGTTATACATTGTAGATTGTTTACATTATATACAGTGCTGTGAAAATAGTTTCAGGAACTTTAAGCGAAAGAAGTATGTATTTCTAAATACGTTTTATTAAATAAATATCGCAAATATGTTTTTTATTATAGATTATCCTTTTTTCAGTTTCAAAAGTGCTTGATGGCAAGTATTTTGAATAACTATAAATTCAATGATCACGCGAACTTTATCTTATATCTGATTTTGTTTTAATAAATCAGATAAAGGTTGGAAGAGCGTAGTTTTATTTTTTAATATTTCATTTTCCTTTTTTTGACCGTTATACTTTCATGCTTGAAATTTAAAAAAAATTGAATGGATTGGAAGAATGATTTTGGAGAAAATTTGACATATTCATTCACAAACTAATTAAAAATCTCAATCACTACATAAGAAATTTACACCTGCAAGATAATTTACACCTGCTTTAATTATGTTGGTGATGGAAATCTACTCATCAGTCTCTGTTCTAAAACTCCATTTAACGGTTCAATTATGTTGAAGTAACAGGTCAATTGAAAAGTCCCCGGTTTATCATAGTAAAAGACATTTTTTTGCCAAAATTATTTTTTTTTATTCAACATAACTCCCTTCAAGGGTGATACACTGTTGTTCATCATGAACAATTGTCTGAAATCAATAACTAACAGGTCAATTAAAAAGTGCCGGCCTAACATAGTAAAACACTTTTTTTGTCAAAATTAGTTTTTTTGTTCACACTGATTATAGCGACCCTCCAACTTTTCGATACCATTTTTGTAGTACGATTTGTCCTCTGCTTCAAAATAGGCCTCAGTTTCGGCGATCACCTCTTCATTCCACGAATATTTCCTCACAACGAATATTCTTTTGAGATCTGACAACAGGAAATACTCGCTGGGAGCCAGATCTGGAGAATATGGTGGATGAGGAAACAATTCGAAACCCGATTCATCAATTTTTGCCATCGCTTTCACTGACTTGTGACACGTTGCATTGTCTTGGTAAAACAGCACTTTCTTTTTCTTCAAATGCGGCTGTTTTTCGGCGATTTCGTCAATTCAAACGGTCCAATAACGCTATGTAATAGTCGCTGTTGATGGTCCTTCCTTTTTCAAGGTAGTCAATGAAAATTATTCCATGTGCATCCCAAAATACAGACGCCATAAAAATCATCAAAATCATTTTGTAGATTTTTTAAATGTTTTCGTCGGTAACAACTTCTTTTGGGCGACCACTGCGTTCATCGTCCTCGGTGCTCATTTCACCACATCTAAACATAGCATACCAATCGTTGATGGTTGATTTTCCTGGGGCAGTGTCCGGAAAATCGGCATCAACATAAGTTTTTGCTTCAACTGTATTTTTTCCCTTCGAAAAACAATATTTTATCAACACGCGAGATTCCTTTTTATCCATTTTTTACTATTGCAAAAGTTGTTTCACTCAAAATGCTATGATTCACAGACTAATTATCAGCTGTCAAAATTATACACACATCTTTTGAGGGTAAGGACTAACTAAAAATTATATGGATTTAATTCTAGTAGCGTCATCTATGTGTCAGGCCGAGGACTTTTCAATTGACTTGTTATGGCGATTGTGCTGGCCAGAGGAGATGGCAAAAAATCAATTTACCTAGAATGCCGGCATTATCATCTTGGAATATGGCAGTATCTGGCAATAATATGCTAATGATAGTAAGAACGAGAGGAGGAGAGCACTAATTTTGATGTGTTAACCCAAACTATAAAGAAACCTCCTTCATACTTGACTATAGGAACCGGGCAGAACTTGTGTTTATATTATTTTGTCTATCCCGTGTATGTACCAAATAAATTTAACAAATATTTCTATGTATTCTATACTTTATTTTTATGCGGGTTAAAATATTTTGAATAATTACAAACTCATCGTTCAAACAAACTCTCTCTTATATTTGGTTTGGCTTTAATAAAACAAATAAACCTTTTTTCCTTTCCCTGATCCCAACTCTCACTATTAATCTTAAAACCACTGTGCTGTAACTAGAATATCTGTTATATAGGAGCGACCGAACAATGTAAAGAATGATAAAAGAAAATATTGCAACAACTCAACAACCAATATAAGTAAAACTACAGTATACAACTACGATCGAACCAAAAAAATTTTTTTTCAGTTTTCATTATGTTGCAGTAACATAAATAATGTCTCCCAAACAAAATTTGTTATGTTTCTTAGGATGAACAGGAACTAAAACCAAATGATCTTCACAAGTATTTTATAATATATACAGTATTCAATTAAGAGAACTGAGGAAATGGTAATCAGATGTGGTAATATCCATGCTACCTCCATCTCCCAGCTAATATATCTCACTATTTGCTAAATCTTTTTGACAAACCTTTTTAATACATTCAATAATAACTTCAATCCATTTGGTTGATGACAATAAAAAACGAAAGTCTAAACATGTACAGAAAGTTCATGATGAACCAATTCGCCAAACCACCATATAGTATGCATCTCCTTCTTTAGCGTCGTGTTGTTTTGTAACCGTTTGTGGAGTTTTCCCAGACATTTGGACCCGATATTTGTATATCCTTGTCGTACTTATTCACTTTTCATCCTCCCATCATTATTCGTTGCAATAGTATATCATTTTTACTTCAAAAACTTACACGTCATTGGAAACTCAAAAAGGAACCTATGATTCAAGCTTCTTTTGATATCTGGCCTTAGAGAAATGCTTCAATACTGTTTTAAGGTCGATTTGTACGTCATTTATTTCTACATTTTAAGAATTTGATCTACCCTTTCAATGACTAACCCAATGATCAAAATATCCTGATGGAAACCGAATTCTGACGCTAGCGTTCACTTAAGCAATTATCGCCATAAGAACCAGGCAATTTTCAATGAGCGCTCATTGTATTTTTCCCTTTACGAAATTTATAGAACAAAATTTGATGAAAAGGATTTGGAATATCCAGTTTCAAAACTTAATAACTTTAGCTGTATGGCTCCACTGGTTAAATATTACTAAATATTTAAATTAAAAAAATTAAAGAAAATTTTTAATTACCTCAATCTTATGTTAATAATCTCCTCAGTTCGTTCGATGCTTGGCAGCTGGTGATTCAGGACATTTTTTGATTCATATGAATAGTAGTGCATCCGTATTTCATTCAATAAGTCAATAGTAGATTTCAAAAAACAATAAATAATCATAAAAAAATTGTATAACTAAAATCAATTGATTATTGATAATTGAAAGATAAGTTTTATATGTTTGAAATTTCGAATATAAAGGATGAATGCCCAGTGATATTCTCCTAATATGGAAAAAACTTTTTATCACAATGTTTACCAATTTTCACATTAAATATATCAATTTATTTAATAAATATGTGTAACGTGTCCCAGTTAGATTATAATTAATTAGTCATTTACAAACTCTGTCAATTAATAGTTTATAGTAGGTGTTAAATAGAGTCGTGACACAAATTCATTAGCGAGAGTGCAGCAGTGTTAGATTACAACATTAAATTCGAATTCTTAAACCATTTTCAAGTATTATTTAATAGTTTCGTTATGTTGCAGTAGAAATTAATAGGAACAATAATGATGGTTATGTTATACCCTTTGTTAGTTGAACTAATTTTCAGTAGTCATAGAAAACGCGCGCAACAATAGCGCTTTCGATGTGTACAATGGGACTTTTACTAGCATGTGATTAATGTCAAACGAAGAATTATGAAATAAAATTCGTAGTTCTTACTTCAGCATACTATCAAACCGTATAAAAGTTTCATATTATCAGTTAGGTTTCTAATATTCATTATTTAATGATAATATATTAATTGGGTTATTCAATACGCTATCTGCCAGAGAGTTAAATCTGCATAAGAAGAAAACAAAAATTTCATTTGAAGTTGTCAGTTCATTATCTTTTACAATCACTTTAAAACTGAAAAAAAATCAAAAAAGATACTAAATTTATGGAAAGAATGGTTTAAATATTGGTTGGCACACACACTTGGCTAGTATTCCCGGCTAAAAGAACAGGAACCAATTTACCGACCGTTCTAGACCGATCTCATGCCGTTCACACAAGTTTCCATAATTGAAAATACAAAAATAATCGAATAGTTAAATAAAATACCAAGCAATCTCTTCCCTCTGGAATCTAGAAGCACATTAGCATCTGCTTAACTTTTCCATATGTTTTAATATAAAAGACAATCTTCCTTCCTTCAAACAACTTTGTTTAACAATATCAACGACTTGATGATATAATTCTGCACTATTTCTTCGTAACAACAGAGAAAATGAATTATTTTATGTACATCTTTATTTATTTTATAAAAAGTCACTTTAGAAAAAAAGAAACTTTGCTATAGTAATAGTTAATCATTGATCAATATTCACTCAGGAATTATTTCCAAACACGACTGTTGAAAAGAACGACATTTTCTACCAATTTATAATATTTTCAGATTTTTCAAAATAGTAAAAATTCAATTTTTTATTATACTTACTTATACGATAGAAGAACGTAACCCTCGTAACCCCCTTGTTGGTAAAAAGGAGATTTTAAATATTTATAAAAAAATGTCGCGGTTTAGATGCCGAGTCACTAAAACAACTACATCTCTCAAAATAATTTAGATTTTGGACAATCCTCTTAAGGACATATGGTTAAAGGGTATAGCTTTGAAAATATGAAAATAAAAACAGTTTTTTTATTTCTAGTCTAAAATACCGCTTTACACTTTCTACAAGTCTGCGGAAAGAAAAGCAATATGGCACTAAAATACCTAGCGGTAGATTTTGTGGTTCTGTTTAACCTACTCTAACTAGTACAACCATATTGTTTTTAAGTATTATATATGAGATAATAACTATGTTATCATCTTGAATAGAAATTTAAATAAAATCTAACATACTTCACATCTTATAAAATAATAATCAGGAATTATAGAAAACAAAAACAATTAAACAAAACAATCAAAACAATTTAAAATCGAACGTCTGTCGCGTATTTTTAGCCGGGTAACGATATTTTTATATCACGGCATCAGAGAGATGGTGCTATCGAAAAAAATCATTAAACAGTCAAGTTTACGTCGATACCTTTTATCAGCGTTACTGTCTGACCTTAAAAACATATAAAAACACCGCCTCAGTATCACTTTAATTACTGATAATCAACAGACTGACATCAAGGTTACAAAAATAGCTCGAGTATCTGACGCTGGCTCACTCGTATAGATACTGATATCGTAACGCCAGATAAAAATATTGTCTCCCACGAATCTAGATATTTTGAGAAACATTGCACGACTGCCAAAAATATTTCCTCCTGTTTATCTGCTGCCTTTTGTGTGGTTTTACCTGAGTGGAAATTATCGTCGGCACCATCGGTGAATGTTAATTGATAAATCAAATTAATCTAATAAGGAACTAGTTTTTAAATTAAGTGACCTATTATTGGCTGTTTATATTCAATCGTTGACGTGATGTGATCTGTATTAATAATTTTTTTATTAGAAGAAAAATTATCGAATTATTATCAAAACCCCTCGAAAACAAATGCTTGCCGAAACATTTGAAAGTGTTTAATAATTATATCGAAGTAGGTCAACGAAAAGAGAAAATATTGCATGTAATTCTTACCATCTTAAGCTAGTTATTATATTTTTAATTGGTATCAGAAATGCTCTCTACCTAATAGTGTTATTCCTCTATCGGATTTAGAAGGATTTATTGTTATTAATGTTCATAACAATAAAAAAAATTTATAAATACTTTTTAAAACAATTTACTCAATGGTTAAATATTTTTGACTGAATCAGTATTTAATAGTATTCTCCCAATATCCTCTTATATAATATTATATTATATATATAATAAAAAAAAAATTTACTTACAATGATTTAATAGGTCCATTTTAAAGAATATACAACAGATGGTATAAAGTGGTGTTGGGAACTATCGACTGAAATTGACTATCGACTATTTAGTAATAGACTACTTTTTACCACTGACTGCTTCAGTCGTATTTTTAGTTACTATTTTTGGTTCTACTTGTTTCATCCGACTGATTTTTAACGTTCTGGCTCTGTCGTTCTAGCCGTGACCTTGACAAAAATGTACCCAATTTATGCTTACATAGATTTATATGTAATATATGTAGTTTTATGTTTTTTTGTTAGTTTGCTTGTAAATAACAATATATTATATATTAATATTACAGCATATTGTTACAATCTTTTTCAAGATTGTTAATGTAGTAGGATAAAAATATTATTGGGATTGATAAATAGTAAAATACTTTTGATTGTTTTTATGACAATTATAGGTAATATTTGGATTACTCCATTTTTATTATATATATATATATATATATATATATATATATATAAATATATATATATATATATATATATATATATTATAAAGTACTTATGGTTATTGTACATTTATAGTTTTTAGGTTTTGTTTAAATTCTATTGTTTATATTTATTATATTCTATTATTTAAAAATATCAATTAACACTTTAAAGTACAATAAAACATTTGTAGGGTATTCGATTCCATAGAGAAATTCCATGCCTTTTTACAGGTCCACAGAACATTCAAATATAAAAGTAATTCTACTTCGTTGAAGATTAAATTATAAATTGCATGTTATGTATTATTATTATAGTATTCAGTAATTGTTTTTTTCCTTTTCTTTTTTAAAGTTAATACGTGAAGGAATGTGTAAATCTCCGTTTCGCTTATACTACTGTTGAAAAATATAACCACATATGAAATTAACTGCCCCAAGCAATTATCTTGGATATAAAAGATTCATACATATTCGTCTGACATCACGAATTGATATAAACAGTCGAACTGAGCAGTTGAGCATTTGACTGAAAATAGTAATTACTCTTTTCAGTTGCTAGTTATTTGACTATCGACTGTTTCGACTGTTTTGCGACTATCGACTGTTTCCACTATCGAATCGGGTACATTTTTAACCAACTTCGTTGAAGACAGGCATCACCTTTCAGTGTATCTTATTTCGTCGTGAAGTGCGAGCTAAACATTTTTCCTTGCCTTAAATATGTCAGAATTTGTACCAAGTAACTTATTTATGGGAACTTTTACTATCTTATTTCAATTTGAAGAAAAGGGCATCTAGAGGTTTTCGAATGCTGTATAAAACTTATGGCAACAATATTTCATCGATTGTGATTCATCAACATGTGAATTAGAGCTTTGGACATTTTAAATGATTAATTTTAGTGGCTTTGGTACCAAAAATAGAGAGCACTCAAGATTCCCTAAAGAAGACGAGGATACGAACAAATTACTCGATTAAATCATCACTGGGGATCACTACCGACTACAGTTGGTGCTTTTGAACCGCACACTGCGCGAAAAACGACCGAAATACGAGCAAATATATATAAAATGTTATTTCTTCAGCATGAAAACGCTCAACCACATGTTGTAAAGTCGATGGAAACATTAAAATAGAAAGTACTACCTCACTCACGGTGTTCTTCAGACCTTATTCCTTCTGATTGCTGCTTATTCACTTCACTTCTTATAAAAGACACCAAAAAATTGGGTCGTCTCGTACATATACTTAAAACATACATCGTTGTTTATAGATAAAATCCGTAGATTAGCTGAAAGCTGCAGAAAAGTAACGACTATCGAAGGACAATATTTTGAATAAAATACACCGTATCGATTCTTCACAATAAGGCTTCAAATAAAAAAATCTTCCCAACCGACACGTATTTGCTGCCGCAGGATTTCAAACATTCCTCACTAAGTCTCGTCACATGTTGTGTCGCTACGTCTTCCACCCGATATGTCGATTTCGTTCGCTTTTCATTTGATAGGCATGTCTAAACTATTATAATCTGCATTTCTGAAGTTGTTGCTCAGACCTCATATCAGATAACAAACTCTAATAGTGTCCAAGTTTTTGAGCCATACAAAAGGATTGGCAAGATAAGCGTTCGAAAGATATGGATTTTTATCGTGTTTATAATATTTTCTTTCTTCCACACACACCGTCTTAGAGAAACAAAAGCTCTTCTAGCTTAGCTCATTCGGCTTATTACTTCAGCGGTATATACCACATTATTCTCCTTTATTACTGATTCTAAATTATTAAAATTCCTTTTATTAGCTAAAGGGCATGAAGACAGTCTTTGTAATAAATTCTCCACACAACGTGGAGTAAGACTTGAGCAAGGCAATTAACTATTAGAATCCATCCAACTGGTAAAGCTTAAGGCGTTTTTCCCACCTTTAGTACAATCGACAGGAATTTCAAGTGATGGGATTTCATTCATTTTGGGCTTCCAAATCCACATACTCGATCAAAATTATGCACTCAATGACGTTTAGCATCAATTTTCTCTGAACTAACCAGAAATAGTATAACTTTCCGTTATTAGTATTTAAATGGACATCGAATCGTTCGAAAATAGTATGTATAGTCTATTCAAAGTTTTTTTGTACTTACGTCATCTAAATTTGTAATGTCAAAACGTCGCATTGTTGCCACATCAACTCCGGGTTTTAGTTCAGTTTGGCTTTGACATATAACAAAATTCTAATCTAATAAAATAATTGAACAAAAATTGTATCAAATATAATTTAATATAACATTATATAATATCTAAAAACTACAATTAATTATACAACCCCAATAGTTTATAGGTTAGAGTTAAAACCTTTTATTACTATTGTCTTCAAGAATTTTACATACGTTTGACAACCGGACAAGTTTGACATGCCGGTTCCGTTAGATGTTCGAGTTTATCAGACAGCATTGTGTCTCTTTTTAACTAGAATAAAATGAGAAGGAAAATATTGTCTGAACGCGAAACGAATTTACAAATTGGGGCAGGCAATACATTAAACATCTTGATCATGTATGTACAAAAAAAACTTTGAATAGACCATATGTTTCTAAAACTTTAGTAAATTCCTTAAAATTAATTCGCTGTATTTTAGTAATCAACTTACATGAAACCAAATATATTTTACTTAAATGTTACCATCATCACTCCTATTATTTATTTTTTACTAGCCCTACTGCAAGATTTTACGCAATCTTATAAACAATAGCGTAACAATAGCGTATAATCAAAAAATCATCGATGGCCATGAAGCAAAAAAAAATAAGCTAACTTTTATTTTATTGAAATCTGAAGGAAGATCGATTAGCCTAATGTTAACACACACACAACATATTCAAACAGATACACTCAATCTAATATAATCTCCCTAATCCATTTCGTTATCTATGTATATATCCATAAGTATAATGAAATCCGTTGTTTTTATTAGAAATTATTACTTTTTTGTTATTAGAATTTAATTTCTATCAAAGTACCTTGTAGAATTATTATAATATTGTAGTGCATATTAAATTATATTAAATAAACCATATTTAATATTAGTTTTTTATCAACCACAAGCAACAGTACCGTACCAACAGTATTAGTGCAAACAACTATTAATTAATCTAACTTATATTTCTATATATAGAATTCTTATTTTCCATATCGTAATGGTGAGCTATTCTGAAGAAACCTCCTGTCACCCAAAAAACACTATTATATTCATAGTGATGCTGCTCCGTCATATCCCAATTGTTACTTTTGGATGACCTGGAGGGCCAAACTATTCATAGCCATAAAGCTTGATGCACATATGATAAGATCAACAAATTTTAGTATATTATTATTAGTAGGTTATCCTATAATTTATACATATTACTGTTCGCAAGCGTTGGGAACTATTGACTGAAAACGACTATCGACTATTTAGTAATTGACTACCTTTTACTATCGACTGTTCTTGACCGCGATCTTGACAAAAATGTATCCATATATATATATATATATCCATATATATATATATATATATATATATATATATATATATATATATATATATATATATATATATATATATATATATATATATATATATATATATATATATAGAGTAAAATGATTAAAATTTTGAATGATAAATTATAGAATATAAATGTTACAATAATTTCGACTGTTTTTATGGTAATAATAGGTAATATATTTTTAGTTGACATTTTGATTTGACTCTCGCTTGAACACTCTCGATTTTTGTTAAAAAATATTTCCGTTCAATACTAAAGCATATATTTTATTTAAAAAAAACTCTTTTAATTATACCATGGATTTTTTTTCTATGATCTTAATTTTCATATACTATTTATGGTTATATTTTTGAGAAATAGAATCACATATTAAAATACGATAAAATATTTGTAGGGTATTACTCCATTCCATAGAAAAATTCCATTCCTTTTTACAGATCCACAGAACATTCAAATATAAAAGTAATTCCTTAAAATTAAATTATTAATTGTATGTTAATAATATTCAGTGATTTTTTTTCTTTTTTAAAGTTAGTACGTAAAGGAATATGTACATCTCCGTCTGGATTATACAATCGCTGGAAAACATAAACACTTGTATAATTAACCGCTCCAAGCAATTATCTCCGTCCTTTCCTCTCTCACAATCTATACAGGAAAGGATTCATACATCTTCGTCTGACACCACGAATTGAAAGAAACAGTCAAACCGTCCATTTTACTGAAAATAGTAATTACTATTTTCAGTCGCTAGTTTTTTGACTATCGACTGTTTCGACTGTTTTGCGACTATCGACTGTTTCACACAACGAACATTCTCACAACTGGACTCCATGTATTTTATAGGTTTTTTTTCTTTTTAATATGCTTTTTCCAATGAAATGAACGAGATCAATTCATTCGAAGGTACTTGGCATTGTTGCTATATGAGATGACAGTGTAATTTTTTGTTACCGTGGTGTATGCACTTTTTTATTTTAACTTTTATTCAAGATTCAAGATTTGATTCAGTTATTTATATTGTTACTCGCCTCTTGTAATGTAGTTACTTATTTAGTGTTATCTAAAATAGCAAATATTATAAGTATCATCAAAAAATGTAGCCATGGTGGTATGTTCCATTTGTGGAAGATAGCATGTGTAAGTAAGTAAAGGATGGTATACTAGCTTTACCTCCTTTTATTGTAGAATAAAAGGAACACATGAATATATAATAGGAATATAATATAAGGCTCCATCTCGTTTTACTCTAAACATACCGGCTGATATATATCGTCTGGTTTAACCTTTTCAAATGCCGTTATTAAGTTAAGATCGCGGCTAGGACGACGGAACTAGAATGTTAAAAATTAGTCGAATGAAACTAATAGAACCAAAAATAGTAACTAAATCTACACGACTGAAACAGTCGATACCAGTCGAACCCAGTCAGCAGGACACAGCCTCAAAATGATCAAATGATTTGATCTAGTAGTACAGTGAATCGTATTTGACAAAAAAAACAGCAATGTTAATACGTAAAAAACATTAGTATAGAAATAAAGTGAGGACCAATACAACAAATAAACCAATTGTAAGTTGGTAACAACACCTAGCACGCCAGTAACCAGGCTGGGTAAGACCGGATGTCTTCTGGGAAGATATCTGAGTTAGTCACTCGTTAGTCGATAGCTAAAGCTAAACCCTAGTTGGTAAGAATTTAGATTTAAAATTTACAAATGTTTGCGGTTGAATACAGAAACCTTCTTTACACTTCAAACTTGACACTTAAAACAAAAGCAAATTGTTCTTCGGTTTGATTTAAAGTATCCACTTTTTATTTGTCAAGTAAACAATATATTTTCTAAATCCACTATAAAGCTATCAGTACCTTAATATAGGAATGCCGAAAAAATATCGATATTTTAGCCGATAATATCCAAATCGATATATTGATATTTTTTAAAATATCAATATACCGTAATATCGATAGTTTCCTCGGCGATCGACCCCCTTACCTTAACATTACAAATATTCAAAATTTCGGAAGATAATAAAATATATATGTTATTAAATTTGTATTGCACAAATATTTATGTTTTACCATTACATTAGTTCGATAATGTCAACTTAATAACAACAAAATATTTCTGTGGTTTTTTGTTTTCAAATATGATATAAACACACAGATCATTCGATTTTGTAGTCACAATTAATAAACATAAGTTATTATAAATGAATGAAACTTTATATCACTCGATGGTATCAACAATACCAGCCGATAATCGAATTTAGACCCTCAAATTTACATATATTTTTTCAGGTAACAGGTCTAAAAATAGGTTTCTTTGTATTACGAATGTATCGCCAAATTCAATAAAGAAAATTTGCCTGAATTATTAAATATTTAACGACCTTGGGACATTTCGAATTTTATCCTATCCCTATTTATTCGTCAATAAAGTCAAAGTGATAACTCCGATATCACTATTTGGAAATAGAGTTTGAACATTCTTAAAAACACGACAAAGGATCCAATTTTTTGAGTTAACATTTTATGGTTTGCAACATTTTTTTTGGTGTATATTATGTTCATTTTTGTATACTTATATTATGCAAAAATACTTTCAATGAAAGCTTTTAAAAATCACGCTCCTACAGAGAGGACAGAAAATATCTACATGGTTATTGTCCCTTCTGGACAGTTTGTAGCTTTAATAAAATTATTTGTGAGTATCGTTATATCCTCCTCCGCCAGATTTCCTTGGATGGTCTTCTGAATGACACTAGCGCTGTATAACACATGTATACAGCAACAAAGAAGGTTATTCCAAGTAATAAAATTTCACCATTCATTAACGTTTTGCACCAAGTATTATTAAACTAATCGTTGTTCGTTAAGCCAATAACTTAAAAAAAAAAAACGCAAAACTTTATAGGGAAATAACCACATTATTCATATTCTTGATTATTACCCCTTATTGTTATATCAACTCATTAAAAATAAATATTCAAGACCAAATAAGAATTAAAGTCCAAGGTTAGCCATAAGAGAATATTTGTAGAAGAAAAAATAAAGAAGAAGGAAATGAATACCCAAGAAAATATTGAATGAGAATTCATAATTTCTACCCAGCGTGTAGCCGTGCGTGCTAACTGCGAGTTTATTTCGTCGATAATAACGTACTAGGATTGAATGTTGCTGGGACTAAAGGTCCTTTAAAAAAGTTCAATGTTCTTAATGTTTTTAATGTAAAAAAGTTTAATGTGTTTAATCCTTATATCATCTTCTATGTAAAATAAGCGTCCTTTCAATCGCGCAAAATTTGAAAAATGTGGATAACCTTTTCCCTCATCATTATTAATATATTACTATAAATTTTCAATATATTGACCGGCGTTTATTCTTTATAAAATTAGTGATGATAATTACACGCAGATACAGATGCTTTAGCTTAATATCAGCTGTGTTCAACAAACTGTTACTAAATAACAACAACAGCATCTATAAATTAATTAAGGTCAAATAATTATCTTAAATATTAAATCTTCAAATGTTTCACAGAACAAATGTTTTTAATATTGTAACTAAATAAATAACTTAAATCAAGACAACTGTATTTATCTGTATCTAATGCATTAAAATGAATAAACTAAATAGGTTAGATAAAACCGTGACAAATCTACTTAAATAATTCAGTGAAACTTGCCCGGTTATATCAGTTTTTGTTACAAAACATTTGGACATACGTAATTCTAATGTCTGGTCTCAGGAAAAGTAAATTACTAAGCAAAAAATAACTCATATCTATTTTTTACTGAAATCTTCTAGTAATTAGCTATATATAGTAGTTTCTATATTTATTCTGTTCCATAAAATGATATAATTAACGAATATAAGAAGCAGCCCATAGAAATGGCTTTATAATTGACTGATAAACAAATCTTTTTCGTTTTGGATAAAATAGATGATGTTTCACAATGTTTCCAAGTTAATTTACCATCGAGATGTATACAGGTGTATTTTCCTGTTTCTTTAATACGCAATGACAAAAGTTGATTACATACTCTTTAATAATTTTATTAAATTTAAGTAATTAAATATCCAGTGAACAACTTCAAATCATGACTCAACTTTGTTTACTGACATTTACTTAAATATATCTGTATTATATATTAATCTTATATTTGTCAGATAATAGTAATCAGATTCCTATACATTTCTCCATTTATTACTAAGAGAAAGTATTTACTTCTCTCCCAAAATCCTACTTGATACTTGCTGTTGGTATCACGGAACTTCGTGATTGCCCTCTATGAAGAAATCGTTCGTTGTCTAGGAAATAAAGTCGATTTCTTTTGTTCCATACAACCCATCTTGTTCAATCTTTTTTTGGCCATTCATGGTGTAGCCGTCCTCCAGAATTTACTGCACGACATTAAATTTTTCTTGCAATAGTGGGGTGGTGAGGCTAAGTACTTATCGGACCTTCCTCGTATATAACATTTATTTTTAAAAATCTACAGAAATCTAAAAATATTTATGGAAAAAAAATTGAATATATTTTTTACAATACTCTAAAAAACAATCTAAATATTTTAAAATATTTTATTAATAATTTCTCCCATTACATCTATTGTATAATAATAGGACATAGGATTTTATATCAATACTTGATGCGTAATTACATTAATTTCAGCCATTATTTTGTCAGCTTTTCGGTACTGATTTTTATCTAAATTATGAGTTTCCGTAATTGCAATAGGCAAAACATGCGAAAATGTATTAACAATCACGACATATAATAAACATAGGCGTACAATTGTCGTGTTTTCCTATGTGCTCTGTAAATAATCCTCAAATATTTGCTTCCAAATTATTTCAAATATAGAAGATAAGAACGAAATCGTATTGTTCTTATGTATGTAGAATGTATCCCAAATAGTAGAGGTGGTTAGATAACAGAAAAACGTATACACAACATAGTCTTATCAACCTTAAAAAATTAAACATCATCGCTTTCTTGTTATTGTGCGAACAAATATATACCGTATTATTTATTACATCAATAAGGATTTTACAGCGGAATACATAATACATATACAGAATATATAGATCCACTAACTACTAGTGATCGAAATTCGACCTCAATTTATAAAGTTAATTATGTTTCTCTCACAACAGAATAAACAATAACTTAAAAATTTCATGTCAATATCACAAAAACTTGATAATTTTGATTGTATTTTCAATATCATATCAGAAATATGTTTGATAATTAATATTAATTATAGTAGTATATGTCTTTATATTAAAATACAAGCAAATTATCTCAAAAACTCACACTCACTAACCTTTTTTAAATGACATTTAATTAAATATAATTTCCGTTAAGTTTTAATAATCTACAAAGTATTATTAAAGTATCATGAGTAAAATTATTTTCAGAACTGCAACAACTTCAGAGATTTTTATTTACTTTTATGTTATAATCATAAACATGGAATACTAAAAGATGTAGTACATAATTGTATATTAAACAATAACAAATACAATTAGGCACTGCACTCTTTTCAATATAGAAATTATATTAGAGTAATATATTTATAGTCATTAAATGAACTATTCAAAAGCTCCATAAAGTAGATAACTGAAAAAAAAAATGTTAAAAGGTTCAAAGAATAAATTATTATATTATTGCATATTTGCATAATATCTTCAATTTGTCATATGTGCTAGATTTAGGCAAATTATTTAATTAGATTCAGTTTATCTACTTATTTTCATTGGTTCATTAGGGTATTAATATATATTTTATTTTTATACATATTTTTCACTTAAAATATATATTGAGAAACAATAAATTTAATGAATATCCAGGCCTATTTGATAAAAGAATAATATGTTTTACCTATATTTCTAACTAAAATTGGATCGTTCGTTACTTATTTATTTCACTACCCAATCTTTAAAAGAGTTTATTTATTTTAATCTATCATTTTACCTAATATTCTCGAATCTCACCATTACAGATACCTCATCTTTAATTTGTCTTCTATGGCTTACCTTAATCTACTGCTTATTATTTTGTCTTGTTCCTTTAGAACTGAAAGCTCACCCTCCCACAAATAGAAAATTAAAACATGAAACCAGAAATCGATTAGAACTTAATGCTTTTCGAGGAGGACCTGAGCAACATTAGTCATTAATTTTTAGATGGTATAAAAAATTTGGACAAGATTGCAACTCAGTCGTAAACAGAAGAGATGCTGATCCTTGGTGATGATGTTATAGTGAAGCAAATGGTGATAGAGGATTAAAATTAAATTTTCATAACTTTCTTAAATGTTACCATTCCTCTAGCAAGACTAATCTGAACGTTTAAGAAGGTGGAAAATCCTACAATGAAAACACAGTGTTATATTAATGAAGACAGTTATATAAAACAGAGGACAGCTAAATGGTTGTTGAAAATTGTTCGCCTATGATGTTCAACAAAATGTTAATGGTTACACTGGTAACAGTATTTAGATTTTAGAGAAAACCTTAATCAGTGTCATCACCTTTTTTCATACATTTTTCTAACAGAACTATAATATCATCAAAAGGACGCTTACTTGTCAAAAAACTGAACTAAGTTATGTTCACCAACCTTCTAAACCAAGAGTTAGATCGTTTACATATTCCGAAACTAATTAGGGAAGTTTCTTTGAACTTCTATCACAACATATTTCGCATATTATTGTCATATTTAATCACTCGTAAACATTGACAAATGAAAACTTGGCCCATTAAATTTTTCACAGTTAAATGACTTAAAACATTCATATCTAGTTTTATATAAATGTTCTATTGTATAATTGATATTTAGTTCCATAGCCATGTACTATTTTAAAGAATTTCATCGACCTTTTCAATTATTGACCAGCCAGGTTCATCTTTATCAAAAACAAAAAAGGAAAACAAGCAAACCAATATTGATGCTTTTATTCATTTAAACACTCCTCATTATAAACGCCACAGCATTTCAAACTAGTGCACGTTACATTTTTTCAGAGGGAAAAAGCATAAAATATTTTTAACAAAAAAATTTAACAGACTTCAAAAAGTAAATAAGGAACTCACTAAAAATTTTAAAATAATCAAACCTAGATTTTAACACAATAAAAACCCTTTAAAAAAAATATGTACATAATAATCGTTGTAATAACTAACTAAAAAGTAATAAACCTTATTTAATCTATCTAATACACTTATTTTATATTATACTATATATATATACTACTAAATCTATCTAATAGATCTATTTATCTATTTACAATATTATTGTAACTATTACGAACTGACTACTTTTCAATCGCTGCCGAACCCAAAATATTATATTAATTTAGATTTGTTTTGTTAGTAATTGAATTTTTTGTATATGTCACAAAATTATATTATAAAAATATATACAGCTTAATATAGAAAGAACCTCTTCCTTTTTTGAAGTCGGTTAAAAATATGACGAAAATTAAATTATTTTTTCTCTAACTTTATATTATTGTAAACATTTCCATTTTTCATTTCAATCACTGTAACCATTCAAATATAAGTATAACTGACAAACAAATAATTATTTTCCACTTAATTTCATATTATTATCATGAAAATATATCTTTAGAACTAAAATCAAATAAACTTAAAATATAATTGTTCTATAATGCAAATAACGAATACAAATTAAGTTATTTTACTACTGTTTAGACATTATCTGCCATTATTCAGGTTCAAACAGTCGACTAATGAGAATGCAACTATCGCTATAAAGGCTTTATCAAGTAAGACAATTAAAATATTTATAGTATTTCACTCAGCACTACATTCAGTTCTTTTCCTAATCTTATTACAATCACAGCTTATAAGAAAGGGGCTTCAATAACAAAGTCGAAAACCTCAGATACAAACTGTTTATTCAGGTTATCAAATTCGTGATTTGGTCGGAATATAGACGTATTTTAGTGACTAACTGGACGTCGACAGTAAAATTGTGTAAAACTAGTAAGTAGAAATCTATTTAATGTAAGATATAGTTTATTTAGAGTAGATTTATTGTAATTTCAAATTTCAATATTTTTACTCATACTATATAGTTTTCTTTTAATAAGAAGTATTTCACAACGAATTATTAAGAATGTTTCGGTTTAACAACCAAAAACAAATGAAAGAAGTTAATATTATTTAAAAAACCGATTATATTACATAGTGGAGAAAGTAGATAATGGAATTATAAAACTGAGTGGCTGTGGAAACAAAAATTACTTTTATTTGTGTCATTAAGTTCTTTCGACATCAAAACCGTACGTAAGACATAGATTTAGTGACCTGGAAAATATCTAAGGCTAATTGTGGAAAAATTATTTAAAAAAAACAACTTATTGATCAACAATTTATTATGTACATAATAAGGTATAATTTAAATACGGAGTTAAATTAACATTATATAATTATTTAGTTCCAGGTTTTAAATTTTGATGGCCATCTACTGAATAAATGTTCTTTTGTTTGGATTTTTTTTCATTTTAAATTTTCTGGCCAATTACGCGCTCTTGTTGTAGGTGCGTTATAAATAAATAAATAATATCTTGTTGCTTAGAATAAAATTTTCAAATAAAAGAGACATACGTTACCGAAATGTTTACATTAACGGTCGCTATTTAAGCGATTTCAATAATACTTACTTTTGTAAAAAGAAATAATTTAATATATTTATAAAAAAAACTAAGCAAATATTTGTATTTCAACAGCGATAATTATTTGTCAGTTAGAACAAAAATAATCTGCAATTTTAGTTTCTCTTCATTGCTATGTAGAATTGCTATATATAGTTTATTCAAAGTTATTTTGTACATACGTCATCCCAAATTCATAACGTCAAAACGTCGCAATGTTGCCACATCAACTTTGGGTTTTGGTTTATTTTGTCCTTGGCCTTTGAAAATAATGAAACAAAAATGTTACCAAATATGATTTGTTTTAACGTTATAGTACATCTAAAAACTACAGTCAATTATATAACCACAATAGTTTATAGGTTAGTGTTATAACCTCTTATCACTACTGCTTTCAAGAATTTTGCATACATCTGACAACCGGACAACTTTGACAGGCTTAGTCGCGTGCGCGATCGAACTAATCAAACACGTATTTTATGTTCTACTATATACACACAATTTAGGCGTTACCTACCTCCTTTTAGTTATTTTTTTATTTAGTTATTACGATTAACGATTATTATGTACATATTTCATTTTAAAATGTTATTTTCTTGTGATAAAAATCTAAGTTTAATTTTTACTGAGTTCCTTATTTATTTTTTGAAGTCGGTTCAATTTTTTTGTTAAAAATACTTTAACTTTGACATTTTTTCCAGGCCAGTCTAAATCTTGTCACTCTATTTCTAAGTTCAATGGAAACGGCCTCACTATCCACATCTTCCTCCTTATTATCAGTAGATTGGTTATCTTCTGTTCATAAATTAATATCAGCTATAGTATTCTTATAAATTGATTAATCTTGAAAAACTTTTAAATACTTATAAGTTCATTGTTTGTTGTTGTTTTATTAGCGATATATCAGTACTTTATGTCTACTTAATATTTTCTGCCGGGTCTACATTCAGGTACTTTATCGCTTAATTTAATGAATCATTTATTATGATAAATAATAATAATTTAGTAGGATGAAACAAGAACTTTTCACAACCAGTGTCCATATTTTTTTAGTTTTCTTTCCGTTAGTTAGTTACTTGACAATGAAATCAGTGTCATAGACATCGTAAAAGGATGAGTCAAAAATAGAATTCAAATTATGAGTGCTTTGAATGCATCATCGCGCTATAAAGATCGAAAATTAAATCAGACTATTGCCCTTGATCTAAAAGGAATGACCTCCAATTTGCATTTATAGATTTCAGTATTTGCTTATATAATAGCAATTTATTATGTACTGATAATTGTGATTTTGTTCCAATTCGCTAATATATTTTTCTATAATTCAATTCCAGTTCTCATCTTTTCTTCTTTAGATGTTCCTTCCAGCGAAGGTTTGCATCAAGATTAATTCCAAGATATTTAGCACTGTTGCTATATAGAATGATAGTATTATTTAATGTTATTGGTGCTTGTACGGTTTGATTGTAGATGAAATGCACATGCATAGATATACTTCCGTTAATTTTTATTTTCTAAGCTTGTATCCAATTATTTATATTGTCACTTTCCTAATGTAATTTTCGTGTACCTTTTTTGCTGTTGTGTCCGACATTTTCTGTAGTTTATGAACAAGGCCTTCATGCCAACCCTTATCAAAGACTGATGAAGAGTATAATTTTTTGCTTTCGTAAGCTTCTTCAATAACATCTGTTATTATGTGGACCTGGTCAATTGGTGAATGCTTGAATAAACCCAAACTGGTGTGTTGGTATTAGGTTTTTTTTCTCTCTATGATCGGTTATATTGTTTTCAACAGGAGTTTTTCAAAAACTTTAGGTATTACTGGCAGCAGTGATAGAGGTCTATAGGCTTTTATTTCGTTTGATGGCTCTCCAGGTGTTGGGATCATTGTAATTTCCGCCATCTTCCAAATGCCTGGGATTGGTATTAATCTAAATGCTGTATTGATCAAGTTGGTGAGTTTTATAATTCCCTTTCTTATGTCCTGCAAATTATATTCAATATTAGTTTCCTTTGATTTGGTTTCCAGAAAGTTTCTGGAAAGTTTCTAGATATTCAACAAATGCTTCTGCTTTTTGGTGATTGTCACGTGCCCAATTCCCACATAGGTCTCTTATAAGTGCACTGTGTAGACATGGGCGCTTTAGATATTTCGTTAGGTCTTTCCAGACTGAATAACCGGCTTCCTTATCATCTGTTAAATTTCTCAGATAGTCATGTATGAATTTGTTTTTAATTTCCAGTATTTCCCTTCTCAGTCTTTAGGAGAACCACCAGATGAGTGGAGATATCCTGCATTTTCTAAAGAAGTTATTACAGACGATGCACCAGCCGAAAATGAAATTGATAAAATTCTCCTTATCGTATTGACTGTGAAGGTAATTCGGTCCCAAATAACGTAGTATTTTGTTCTTATGCTTAACAAACTGTAGCTGCATAAATTATATCGTTAAAATATTTTAACAAATTATAACAGTTCAATAGAAGATGAATGAAACATAATACCTCTCAAGATCATAATGGATAAACTACCGTTAAAAAGATTGGAAACAACAAAGTATTTTAAAAACACAATGAGAGAGATAAGATATTATATTGTAGTGTAATCCAATCTAAACCAAACCTTAGACTTTTATTCAACATTAAGTTAAAGTCAGTTAAATATATTTAGTAAAATTAAAAAAATTGAATACATTTTTAGTTAAATTTTAACCTCGTCAAAATTACCACCCTTATTTTTAATTGCGTTTACTACTTTTTAGTAACTAACGCTAACTTTAAGTATTCGGAATCCAGTACCTTCCACTCACTCTGTAGGTACTGCCACAACTGATCTCTGGTCGATGGATATCAATTATTCACTTTTCTATCAAGTTCATCCGAAACTAATAGGACAGGAAAAAGATCTGGCTATTGGGATGACCAATTCATTATATGCCAAATTTCTTGCTAGGAAAACCTGACATAACCTTGACGAATGTTTAGAATCATTTTCTTGTTTTAAATCATACCTTCGGTTAATTAAACTATCTCCAGGAGGAACAGTATTTTCAGTTAAACTTTTTTATTGAGTTTTCTATCAATTTTAATCATATGGCAAGACTTGTATTGTAGATTTATACTAATTCACCTAATAAATATTTTTCAGCTTTGTTCCGTTTAGTTATTATATGTTTTGGCTCACTCCAATGCGTTTCTCTCGGTCTATAATTCACGGAGAAAAACCGCGAAAATACATTAATATATATATATATATATATATATATATATATATATATATATATATATATATATATATATGTATATATATATATATATATATATATATATATATATATATATGTATATATATATATATATATATATATATATATATATATATATATATATATGTATATATATATATATATATATATATATATATATATATATATATATGTATATATATATATATATATATATATATATATATATATATATATATATATAGCCGAAGATAGAACCTATTTTATATTTAACCGATTTTTCACAACAAAGTTTCAAATAAAATAAAAGGAACATTTAAAAATAATCCATAGGCCTATATTTTCTAAATAAGTTGTTAAAGTAATTAAATAAATTACATCTACAAAAACTACATCTACATTACAAAAACATCCAAAATTTAATTGAGAAAAAGTTTGAATATGAATAGAAATCATTCAAGAATGACAAAAATCCATTCGATTCGAAAAACGTATGAATAATAATAAAAGATAACTTTATAATTTCCGGTCTAATGAACAAGCCACATATAAATTAATACTTAATTTAGTAATAACATTTTTATTAAAATGATTCAAATTATTGTGTAGTAAAAAAAATCATTTTACTTTTATTATCTGAATCTTGATAATTCGTCATGTTTAACCAGGCCGAACAAAGAGTAGATTAAACCGGCCAACGAGTGCATAATGACGGATAAGCAAATTGTTGTTTGTTATACCTATCAACAGATTGGGTTTACAAAAGAATACGGCCGGATATTTGCCAATTGAACAATTGACCGAACAATTACTTTTTGGAAGACATTAATTTTCTAATCTAGCTCCCAATTTTATTTCGTAATTCCAATGAGTTTTAGTTTGATTAAATAAAATGTATTAAATAATCGATAAATACCATAAATGGTAAAATGTTAATTCGTAATGGATTTTAAATGACTTTTTATAATCAGAAACTGGCTGTGCTAGGCTCTCTATAGCCAATACATAGCGATGGGAATCAATTTTAAAGCATTGACAATCCAATATAGCCAAACGTTAAGCAGATATGGTGTTAATTTTCACCGCTTTTTCAGTTAATATTAACCTTCAAATGAAAGCTGTTAAAATTTCATCATATTCTACTCATAACTTTTTGAGTTATTGTGTTAAGAGTGACACTACTTTTGTTAATTTTAAAATACCGGATCAAAAACTTGATCTTGAAAAGTATTTTAAGGACTCCGCTCTATCAGAAACAATAATAAAACATTGGTTTGCTGACTTCAAACCTAATCATAGAGACACCGATGATTCGGAATACAGTGGACGTCCAAATGAGGTGATAACACCAGAAAACATCAAGAAAATCCACAAAATCGCTCTGAAAGATCGAAAAGTGATGTTGTATGAGTTATCTAACATCGTAAAGAAATAAAAAAAAACGTGTTGGTTTTATATTGCATGAGTATTTTACTACGAGATAAGTATGTTCAAGGTGGGTGTCGCATTAACTCACTCTTAATCAAAAACAAAATGCTTGGTTATCTTTAAAGGTAATGAACCAGAATTCTGGCATTGATATGTAACAACGGATGAAACTTGGATCCATCACTTCACTCCGGAATCAAAACGATCGTCATCTGAGAGGGCAGCAACCGGTCAGCCTCGTTCAAAGCGCCCGAATATACAACCAGCGACTGGAAAAGTTATGGCCTCAGTATTTTGGGATACGCGTGGTATAATATTCATCGACCAGCTTGAGAACGAAAATACCATAAATAGTGAATATTATGACTTGAAAATAAATTTGACCCACAAAATGAAACTTTCTTTACAATTCTATAATGCGGCTTATTAAAAGAAAATCAAGTTGAGCCTGGGCAATAGAACTAGAATACTTGCGGAATTAATTGAACTGTTGAAACTATAGTTGCTATAGCTTTAGATTACATTCAGGGCAACAATTGTGGCTATAACTTCTCATGGTAACTTCTGCCTACTTTAACGTCTGTAAGAACCAGATTAGATCGGCTACAGGATTGTAATATAAGGCATATTACTGCTGTTGTATCACAACTAAAATAAAGTTTATGATGAAGATTTGATAAGTCTATTAAATTGTCACCTGAAGTAAATGGAGCCATATTGCCATATTGCTGCCAAATACGTTGGTTACCAAAAATCTAAAAATTCATGCCTTAGAGGAAAATTATAAAAAAAAACATGAAATAATGCCTGAGAGTAACAGTGATAGTAAAGAAGATGATGATTTTATTGTTTTTGCGAATAGGGACAATGATCAACAATAGATATCAAAAATATAGTTAGAGTTACGGCTTACTAAACGATAAGTGCAAAATCATTCTGCAACGCTATCCGAAAATATAAAATATATTCATACAACATAACACAAGTTTGTGATCATCAGGATCTGTACAAACATTGTTTTCTTTAGCAGGTTTTTAGTCATTCCCCAACAAGAAGCTATTTGTATGATAGTACATTTAAATATATAGTGTCCATGAAAAGAAATTCTTCTTTTACCGATTTATAAGCTGGGCTGAACATCCAACAAAAATCGCTCAACATTACTTTACAGTACGTGCGTTTTTCCATACTCTTAATAGAAAATAAACTTATATTAAATAAAACAATAGCCAAATCATTATTTAGAACCATTTATTCAAAATCTTCTGTAGAAAATCGTTTTTTAGGTCCAAAAATATTTGTATAATACAGCAACATTATCATAATGTTTATATAATTTAACAATAAATTAAATAACATCAATAAAAATCGGTATAAATATTCAGTTTATATATTTATACTGAGTGTACCAATCAGTCATTCAACAAGGAAAGTGTCCTCTTCGTGTTAGGGGGTTATAAAAATCAGCAAGGCTTAGACTTAACTGATGCTATATTAAAAAAATTAACTTATGGAAAACTGGAATCCATTTAGTTAAGATAATATTTTTCAAAATCCTTTATGAGACATTAAAACTTTTGGTCCATCCTATATTATGTAACACTGCATGTTATATATTATTATACATTATACATCACAGGTATTAAACCAAGTTAAGGCAAAAAGCCTAAATTAAATCAGCTTGAAATGTTTGATAAGGTGCTGCTAAAACGTTAACAATGGAACCATTACATCATGTGATTCAATACAATTGATTACGCAACTCATTGTGACAGACCTGCGATTTTTTTATTATTTTAATATGTATTAAGCTAGCAAAGTATGAAATGCTCTCTGATTTCTTATATACCAGATTATAATGGGCATGGACATTAAACCTACAATTCGCGAAATTGACTTAATATTATAGTACATCTAATGCATATATTATCGAATAATTTAAGCTACAGTAAATTATACAACCACAATAACTTATAGGTTAGAATCCGTTTATTATAGTTATTTTGAACTCTTTTCCACACCACTCATGAGTTAGAGTTCCAGGCTCGTTTTTTAATGTATTAGTATTCCCCAGGAGGCCTAATCCACGTAATTAACAATTGTATAGCTAGCAGTGTAGTAGTGTATTTCGCTTTCATTAGAGAGAATATTTACCTTTTTACGTTTGGTTCTTGTTTTCTTCGATGGTGTGTTTCCTTGTTAAGTCGTTTTGATATCACTGCATTTTTTTATTTCTTTTGCTATTATCTGTGTACACAATTCTTGATCAAATTAATCACTGAATTCTTCCTAATATTTTTCTCTCCTCCGACATATTTACCAAACAATCATATATATTCTGAACTATCAGACACATAACTAATCGACGTAAATCTTTCACACTTTAGAATACGATTTCCTACAATTATGGTATATTAATTACATACACTCCTTTAGTTGTTTCCACACTCTCATCACCCTGTCGTCGAAACAATCAGCATTGAATCATAATCCCATATTCAAAAGGTTTCACTGAAGTTAATAACTAAGCTGTTCATTTCCCATCAATTGAATGTTTGTTCACCATTCCATGTTCACTGTATCTGCTAAAGGTCATCCTGACAGGAGGCGTTATTAACCTTTTCTGTTTCCACCATGAAAACGACGACTAATAAAACCTTTTTTCTGTTTAATAAAACCTGTTTAATTTTTTCCATCAACTTTTGTTGCCATAACACTATTTTTATTATCATCTTGCTATGAGTGACCATTGGGTATATTGGCCCCATTCTAAAATATCCATGTGTCATCTCAGTACACAAATTGAAGTAATAAGTTTTTTTTATTTTATTATATGCTTTTAAAAATTGTGTTTTTTAAAAACCTGAAAACCTGGAAAAAATTTCTGGAAGTCCGATTAAACATCTTCGATACATTTCAGACTAACAGTTTCCCCTGAATTAGTTGTATTAAATTATATTTATATTGAAAAAATTCCTCACTATTTTTATATATTTCATATATTTGATCTCTGGTAGTGCTAACATCAAGCTGATTCGTCACCCGCTTCGTATGAGAACGGTTTTTTTTTCGGTGAATTCAAATTTATATTTTTCACTTTTTGTGATATTTCAGTGACCGTGTCCATACTATTAGTATCAGTGTAGGTGCAACAGGCTGCTAAAAATATTTTCAATAAAAACCGCAGCAAATTAATATTCAACAGTAAAAATGCTTAACTCTGTAGCTAATTTTATGACAAGAAGGGGCCTCGATTATCTAGTTCCTGTTCGAGGTAACTGATTACAGAAACAATCTGCATTTTTAATCAGAGTAATAATAAGCAGCACTATTTGAAATTTATTAAAACAAGCAATGCATTAAGACAACTTTTGCCGGTTTATAACCTGTTTTGAAGAATTTTGAATATGTTTGACAACGGGAGGCCTTTGGCAAACTAGTTCGTTTACGCGTTCGAACTTATCATACAACATTGTGTCTCTTTTTAACTAAAAATAAATAATAAAAGGAGAAAGAAAATATTGTCTGATTCTAAAACGAATTTACAAATTGCGGCAGGCAATATATTAAACATATTGATAACGTATGTTCCCATTAACTTTGGATAGACCATAGAATGTTATTATGTAATTAGGAAATTATGCGATGGAAAACTTTTCTTTATTGTATGCTCTAAAATTCCTCATAACGGTATTGCCGCCCAAATCATTACGGGGCTTATCTGTAGGAAGCAGGCAGTCCAGATCGTAGGCTTATTTAGGGTTTTTCATACATAAACTGAGACGTTTGTAGGATACAATGTAAATCATGATCCATCAGAGTATAGCACATTCTTCCAATCATCAATTATGCTCCGATACATCTATTTATCTTATCACTCGCCAGTAATCTTAAAAGTTAATTGAAATATTATCGACAAAACTAAACCGCCTTCTCTACATAATACGAAAACTAACTGGAAATTGTTTAGAGAAAAACTGGAGAGTTTAATATCACTAAATTTGCCTCTCAAAGCTGAAACAGATACAGAAACAGCAGTAATAACTATAAAAAGTTGTAGCATATTAAAAAGCTAACTTCACATCATCCACAATTAGATAGAAAATAGCCGAAAAAAGGACAGTGCGAAAAACCGGACAACAAGCAAGAACAGATTATTTTGAATGATAAAGATATCAACTGAACGTGTACCTCGTATCATTCACGAATACTTCGGTATGAGAAAGCTCTGTGCAAAGTGGGACAATAATAAATAATAGTATAAAACATGGCCCCATCATTTCACTCTGAAGTCTAATCGACAGTCATCCGAGTGATCTGTATACGATGGACCCGCTCCAAAGCGTGGAAAACCGCAACAGTCTACTAGCAAGGTTATGGCGTCTGTATTTTGGGATGCGCATGGAATAATTTTCATTGACTACCTTGAAAAAGGAAGGACCATCAACAGCGACTATTACATAGCGTTATAATCGCCGACAAGCAGACACATTTGAAGAAAAAGAAAGTGCTGCTTCATTAAAACAATGCACCGTGTCACACGTCAGTGAAAACGATGGCAAAAATCCATGAATTGGGCTTCGAATTGTTTCCTTATCCAGATGTGGCTCCGTATTCTCCAGATGTGGTCCCCAGCGACTATTTCCTGTTCTCAGATCTCAAAATAATGCTCGCTGGGAAGAAATGTTCGTCGAATCGCCGAAACTGAGGCCTATTTTGAAGAAAAGGACAAATCGTACTACAAAAATGGTATCGAAAAGTTG
The DNA here is from genome assembly GCF_030347505.1 of Rhynchophorus ferrugineus. Lineage (NCBI taxonomy): Eukaryota > Metazoa > Arthropoda > Insecta > Coleoptera > Curculionidae > Rhynchophorus > Rhynchophorus ferrugineus. Next base: position 13,244,005 of record NW_027472590.1, read on the forward strand.
GAGGTTCGCTATAATCAGTGTAACACCCTTGAAGGGAATTATGTGGAATGAAAAAAAAACTAATTTTGCCAAAAAATGTGTTTTACTATGGTAGGCCGGGGACTTTTCAATTGAACTGTTAAGCTTTGTGAACTGTTATTGTCCAGATAGTATTAGTCAAGCGAGTTCTTTATAATAGCATTTTTGTGCGAGTATTAATGTGTTGTCTGATCATAAACCTTTTTAATGGTCGGTCTAAATTTGTTAAAGTTTTCGACAAAAGAAAAAACCATGAAGGTTTTTAACCGTTTTCTATGTAATTAAAACAAGACAGGATTGATAGATTGTTTTCGCTTTCTATTTAATTGATATCTTGAGCAATTTTGGGACTCCCTATACATGGAAAGAGTAAAGGTCCTTTTAAAGAAAATATGGCAAATTTACTTGAAGTAAACGAGGAAACACATAATTGGCTAATTCGACGTCACCACTTTCAACTAGCAAAATTGACCACACAAAAATAAACACAAAGCGCTTATTATTTAAACAAATATGTGTAATAATTGTAATCACTTAGTATATTTTTCGTCATATATTGCGAATTGATTGTAACGGTTAAAAATTATTATTTGAATTAAGAAATGTTTCGTTTATTAATAGAATAGAAATTAAAAAATAATTTGTAAATAGTAAAAATAAGTGAGTTTTCAATGAAATATTTTCTTTTTACTTTTAGAAGAGACGGCAAATTATTTTTGAATTGTTTTTTAGTGAAAATATGTGCACATCATTAGGTTTCAACTTATTCTCCATTGCTAATCACCACTTCTTCCTAAATTTATCAGGACAGGATTGGCTTTTTGGACAGTCTATTTACTTTTATAAGAGTAATTGGTAATGCCTACTGAATATGGTACATACCATATTCCTCGACTTCAAATATCTTCAGGAAACCTGTTCAGGGAGATCTTTGTATACTGTATCGAGAATTATCACGTATAAACCATCGAATTAAATATACACACTTGTTCTATCAATAAATATTTGTCCATTTTCCAGCGTTCACCAGCATCAACAATCATCAACAGCAGCATTCTTCTTTGAATCAAACGAAGTTCGTATATTGTTTATTCATAATTGGATATATTTGGAGTTCAAAAAAGTATGTTTCTGTCACTCTAGTCAAACGATGCAGAATAAAATATTTTGAAATAAATTGGAACCGACTTCAAAAAATAAATAAGGGACTAAAAAGTCAAAAATAATCAAAGAAATATAATACAACCACAAAAAAAAAACATTTTAAAATAAAACATGTATATAATAATTGTTTTAACTAAATAAAACTAAACCAAAAGCTTTTTTAACATATCTATTACAATTATAATATTTTATATTCTACTATATAACAAGTGAAGTGAAAGTCCCCGGCCTGACACAATTTTAATCAGGCCTAACCCTCAAAAGATTCGTGTATAAATTTGACAGCTGTCGGATCATGAGTTTGTGAATTTAGAATTTTGAGTGAAGCAACTTTAGTTATTGTGAAAAAAATCGACAAGAAGGAATTTCTCGTGTTGATAAAATATTGCTATTTGAATGGAAAAAATACAGTTTAAGCAAAAACTTGGCTTGATGCTGAGTTTCCGGATACTGCCACAGGAAACTTAATCAACAAGGATTGGTATGCTAAGTTTAGACATGGTGAAATGAGCACCGAAGACGACGAACGCAGTGGACGCCCAAAAGAACTTGTTACCGAAGAAAACATTTAAAAAATCCACACTCTCTAAAGATATCAGCTGAACGTGTACATCATATTATTCACGAATATTTGGGTATGAGAAAGCTCTGTGCAAAGTGGATGCCGCGCGGGCTCACTTTTGACCAAAAACAACGACGTGTTGATGATTCGGAGCAGTGAGCAGAAGATGATCAAGCGTAATAAACCCGAGTTTTTGCGTCGATATGTGACAATGGAGAAACATGGCTCCATCATTTCACTCTGAAGTCCAATCGACAGTCACCCGAAAGGACTGCACACGATAAGCCCGCTCCAAAGCGTGGAAAAACGGTCGGCTTGGGATGCACATGGAATCATTTTCATTGACTACATTGAAAAAAGCTAGTACAGCGACTATTACATAGTGTTTTTGGACCGAGTGAAAGGGGAAATCACCGAAAAACGGCCGTATTTGAAGAAAAAGAAGTGGTGCTTCACTAAGACAATGCACCGTGTCACATGTCACTTAAAACGATGGCAAAAATCCATGAATTGGGCTTCGAATTGTTTCCTCATCCACCGTATTCCCCAGATCTGGCCCCCCTCGACTCTTTCCTGTTCTCAGATCTCAAAAGAATGCTCGCTAGGAAGAAATGTTCATCGAATGAAGAGGTGACCGCCGAAACTGAGGCCTATTTTGAAGCAAAGGACAAATCGTACTACAAAAATGGTATCGAAAAGTTGGAGGGTCGCTATAATCAGTGTATCACCCTTGAAAGAAATTATGTTGAATAAAAAACTAATTTTGCCAAAAAGATGTGTTTTACTACGGTAGGCCAGGGACTTTTCAATTGACCTGTTACACACAATTTAGTTTAATACATACCTAAACCTATTAATCTATTTGCAATATTATTTTAACTACTACCAATTGATGACTTTGAAGTCGGTGCCCTAACAATTATATTAAATTATATTATTATTTTTGTTTATTTTGTACTGCTTGAAAAGCGAACTGAACGACTTTTGCACTGAACGGCTTTGGTAAGCAGACCACTACTAAAAACCCTTCAAAAATTCTTGAAAGTTATAGCGGTGCGGTCACTGCTTTCATCATCGCCTTACCAAAATAACTTCAAAGTATAGTTGTCCGTACATCTTCATAATATTTAAAGAAATATCCTTTAACTCCTAGCCGTTGTCTTGAAATAATTTTGAAAATCGGTCCACAATTGATGAAGAAATCGGTGATCATTCATAAAAAAATATACAATCGAACATAGAAGTCCTTTTTTGAAGTCAATTGATAAAAGATAGAAGGCAGCAATAACAAGTATACAGTGAATAGACAAAATAATTTGACATACACATAATGTGTATTTGTTAGTAAGGTGTTAAGCCATCATACTTTATAAATAGCTGCAATTCATCGCGAAATAAGTACGCAGAGTGTCAGAATAGTTTCCAATGAAATGTTCTCCCATTTTTGTACCAAAACATCCGCCAATTGATTCAACGATGTGGGAGATGGCAATCTACTCCTTACCCTCTGCTCTAAAACTCTCCATAATGGTTGAATTCTGTTGAGCTCTAGCTATTGTACTGGCCAGGGAAGATGTTTGATGATGTTCTGATGCTTGTCAAACACGAACTCAAATAGACCTCAAACACTTGAAACAGTTTTTCCAACAAGCAACAATATTTTTTAAACGACAAAATTAATAAACAACTATAACGATAATTTTATCAAAAGAAACAAATCAATTCCATCGATAATGAGTTATATTAACATAATTTTTGTTCGCAGATATTCAAAGAAAGTGAAAATGCCGGTGAAGGAATGGGTCCAAAAGTTTCAACCGATGCAACTGTACGTGGTGCTGACATTGACAATATTATTTTTCATAACCGAATTAATAGTCAGTCACCTCACGCACGCACTGACATTGCTGATGGATTCTTACCACATGCTCTGTAATATACTAGCGCTATCAGGATGTATTATAACAATCAAGGTAAGTTCGACGATTAAACGATGACTAGACATGCTATTTGTCATGAAGATACCTTCATTAGCAAACGTCTATTTATTGATTCGAATTTTGATTTACGCACAACTAATTTCATGTTTGAATCGACATAATTTCTTTAAGATTTATATAACAGGTAAATTGAAAAGTTCCTGGCCTCACACAAAGATGGAGCAGTATTTGAAGATGATCAAACGTAATAAACCCGAGTTTTTGCGTCGATATATGACAATGGATGAAACATGGCTCCATCATTTCACTCCGAAGTCTAGTCGACAGTCATCCGAGTGGTCTGCACACGATGAACCCGATCCAAAGCGTGGGAAAACGCAACAGTCGGCTGGCAAGTTTATGGCGTCTGTATTTTGGAATGCGCATGAAATAATTTTCATTGCCTATCTTGAAAAAGGAAGGACCATCAACAGCGACTATTACACAGCGTTATTGGACCGTTTGAAGGACGAAATCGCCGAAAAACGGCAGCATTTCAAGAAAAAGAAAGTGCTGCTTCACCAAGACAATACACCGTGTCACAAGTCAATGAAAATGATAGCAAAAATCCATGAATTGGGCTTCGAATTGCTTCCTCATTCACCGTATTCTCCAAATCTGACCATTTCCTGTTCCCAGATCTCAAAAGAATGCTCACTGGGAAGAAATTTTTGTGGAATGAAGAGGGGATCGCCGAAACTGAGGCCTATTTTGAAGCAAAGGAGAAATCGTACTACCAAAATGGTATCCAAAATTATGTTGAATAAAAAAACTAATTGTGCCAAAAAAATATGTTTTACTATGGTAGGCCGGGGACTTTTCTATTAACCTGTTAAATATTTCGTGTGATTTGGTTCACTTCAATTTGCCGATTTCCTGCTTATTGCCTAGTATCGCGAAGAAAAATAACAGTATTTCCCAATTCGCAAACTGCCAACAGCTTGGGCATACTAAAGATGTCTGCGGTAGGGAACGATAGCCGTGAAGTGTTCTTGTAAACATCACTCAAGTCAATACAGAAAGCTGGAATAGCGATGCAAGATGTGTATTATGCAATTAAAGAGGGCACCTTGCTAATACAAAGGGTGTGTAGTATACCAAAAAAAAACAATAACTTCACCCAAATAAAATTACAGCATTACAGCGATTAAGACAACTCAATAAAGCACAAAACTCTGCGAAGCCAGTTGCCATTGAAAATAAAACATCTGAAGACATAGCAATTCCAGCAACAAAAAATCCGGCCTTTACGAGTCAACCATCGTCGAAATGATGAAATTGCTCAGTGATTTTGAGACTGTAATGCGACACACTTTCAGTCAGTTAGCAAACAGAGTTTCTACGTTTAATTAACAATGCTCATCGCTACATAACCAACGAAGAGCTACACGATGAACTCGAAATCAAAAGGATATACGAAGCAATTCAAGATTTCGCCTTAAAGCATGAAATAAAAAGCTTGAAATAATGTTGCTAAATCACAGCAAGACAACACTCAGGAAATCAGAAAATTGAAGCGAATCAAACCACACAAATTTATTTAGCTTATTAAACTTATTTAGTATTCTTAACGTTAGCCTAAGTAAATTAGTTTATCATAAAACCAGTTAACTGTTGATAAAGAACTGCTGCCTAGTAATCAATGATTATCATCATGATCAACACCAATTATTAATGATTTTCGTAATAGACAAAAAATCCTTCAAAATTAACGATCCTTGTTCTTGATATTTCGAATTGAAAAATGTCATATTCTTTATACAAACAATTTCGTTCGTCATTCAATATTCGACATATACGAATACAATATTTAATTTATATTTAAATTGTCTTTTAAACGGATAATGAATCAATGTCAAACATTTCACATAAATATTATAATTTATGGATGAGGTGAAACCGCATTATGTAAGCCTCATCTAAAGCGGCAACATAAAAAAGTAGGTCTTCAGGTCCTTTTGAAACAGTATCATTAATATAAGATGGTATTTAATTCCTATATAACGTCATTTCTAGATTATATAATATAACATTATACTTCTGTATCATCAAATTAATTCACAAGAAGTTCTAGTACAAAAATCAAGGCAACAATTACTAACGAGTCATCAGTTTCAAACGATTATAGGTCACAGGTCCATTCGACTATTTCTTATAGGGAAATTTCAGGGCCAAGGTCATAAGAAGTGTCACATATAGCGTAATAAATATATACCTGATAACGTCGTCATTCAATACGCACTATAGCCGACTCTTTCTTCGCTAATGAATATTCATGATGTGTAGCAGACAAGAATACTTGTTTACATCACAGGTCCAAAATGCGAAATCGGAAAAATATAAACACGATAAATGTATGCTAATGTGTGATTAATATTGCGTATTTTTTAAGAAAAGCCTAATTAACTGTAGGCAGAATTTTCAATTTATCACCAGATGAAAAATCTGTGAAGTATTAAACCCGTATTTTGGTCAGCGATATCTGCTGGTGAGAATGCGAAGTATACACGTAAACAAGCGTCAAAAAACCTAACCTAACTGTTTTAAATCCGATTGCTTTGATGTTTCTCTACATAATATAGCAGTTTATCATTTAGTATTTTAGGGTAAATTAGATGGCTCGGTGAATGGAGGTAAAACGAAATGAAACAGTGGTATTTACATTATGTGACCGTTATTTATTGAAGTAATATAAAAATGTGGAAAATACAAAAAAGATAAAACGGATGGCAGCGGTGTTACCTGGAGACGAGTCTTGGGCAGTCGATGGTCACACGTCAAAACCAAACGATGGTCGAGTACTGAATGATTGGAAATACCCTTCAGCAACATCCCAGATAAACGTCTCGGGGTTGCCAGCTATTAGTTATCGGGTTCTAGTTGGCGCTGCTGGCACTCCGCCAGTGTTCAACAGGGATTATATTTCTTCATCTTTCTCAAGGAATCTCAATATCTATCTTACAGTCCAGATCAGTCGGGCGGTATAAAGCACAGTCGTAATTATCAATTTTTATAAAATTGTCTGCCATATTGCCGGATAATGAAAATGGTTAACAAAATGACATACATGAGTACGTCTCATTTTATTCAACAATTAAGAAACAGAGAGACATAACAGAAATAACAAGTAAGAAATAAAGAGATTATAGAAAATCTCTAATCAGAACACCAATTTTTCTCGTTTCTACATATACAACCAGCACAAATAAGTTTATTTAGTACGAATTTGAAAACATATATCTACGGGTCACTTTATACGCATTAGCTCACGATTCATAAGTCATCAAAGTACCAAAGTATGTCCTCTATCATATATATTATACTACAGATGATATCATCACCTAATAAAGAGCTTGTCGGCTTCCGTTTTGATATAAATATTCATATAGTCCTTTTAATATCAGGCGTAGAATCAAGAATATTTTTTGCGTCATACACTTCACATTCTCTGAAATAATGGATTGCCTAAGACGGATATACAAACACAAATTAAAACATATGTCTAAGGTTCGAATAACTATTGACGTGATTCAGTTAAACGTTTCCAAAATATTTAAAATAACAAGGTATTTAAAAAATTAGTCTCATTGACGCCCAAGGATGTCTCATTCTCACAATAAGTCACGTAATCCTTTGATAATATCTGTTTACCACAACAAGAACCAATTTTAACTTTATCTTCAACAATTTCGCCATTAAACAAGCTATTACCAATGATTAGAGTTAACAAACCGTTGTTCTTAATGGCAAATCACAATCGATACACTGCTTTGACTTAATTCACACTAAAATTCTCTCGAAAATATTACAACAAATCTTCCTCAAATCTCATCGAATTATTTTGATGTAGATAAAAGTTAGTTCGACTAAAATGATAAATACTAAACTAACTCATCGAATATGTTATTTGTAGCACGGTAACCAGATCGACACACCAAAAGACGAAAACAAGACTGAAGAACCTAAAACAAACCTTAAAAAAATGACCGTTGCAACTAAGCAAGACAAGAAAACCTCGCAACTCCGAAACAAACAAGAGAGCAAACTGAGGAATACCTTTGGCTGGACTAGAATCGACGTTATAACGATGCTCATATGCTGCGTCTTCTTGGCTTCGTTCTCGTTCTCGATTTATGTGGAAGCCTTGCAAACATTGGCCCATATCGACCATCAAGACGAGATGCACCATCCATGGTCTGTTTTATGTATAGGTAAGTAGCCAGAAAATGTCAAACTTCATAATAGAAAAGTCAAATACCAGATGCCAAAACTTGTTCAGCACAATCCCGAAATATAAAATGCAACCCTCGTATACTAACACAAACTAGTTATAAACCTATTAATTTACATTAGTTAACATGTTTTATTTAAATATGGGTATCCAACATTTCTCTTTACGTCAGGTATATTTGATTAAATATGTGCAAACAAACCTTTATTTGCTTTTCTAATAATCAGTTATTACATTAAACATTATTAATAAATCCTTTAAAATGACGATAAAAAATAAATACTCCCATTCTATTCTATTTATGATTTTACTTTTTTAATATATTACTGAAATTATATATTTAATTAAGAATAAAATCATCGTTCAGCGCCATCTATCAATTGCCTATGATTAATTACTGACCTAATTCATATTTCAGGAGCTACAGGACTTTTACTCAATGGAGTATGTTTTCTTCTTATTGGCGGTTACACATTCCACCAAGGAAGTTTCCTCTATGTTACTGAAAGTGGCGATGTTGTCTTGAATAAAATAGTGGTAAATGATTCTGTCCGAAAGGGAGGCCGAAGATTATCAAGAACAAGAAATATATTTTCTTCGCCGCCGAAGAAACGACAAGGATTATGGGAAACTACCAGGGACATAATTGGTACTATATTATCTATTAAACTATTTTCGTTATATTAAAATACAATAGTCAAAAACAGCCTAGGATTTCAATATTTGTCTTGACAGTTGTATGGCCGTTAATTAATATTATAACTTTAACAAAAATTTAGTACTAAAATTACGTAAATTATGAATGAAACTAGTGACACACACTCAAAAGATATTATAATTAATAACATATATTTTAGGTTGTGTCTTGGTTATGATATGTTCACTGATAGTAATGTTCACTGATCCACAGACAGCAAAATATGTAGATCCCATAATATCTCTAATATCAGCTACCTGTATAATGACGTTGAGTTATCCTTACAGTAAGTAGTTACCTGTTTATTTAAATAAATATAATACCTATTGACTTCACTAGGAAAATATTAATTCTTATCAAATAAAATACATATTATTCAGTGGCCTTAAAAATTTTTAATTTCAGTTAAAGAAAGTTGCCTAATCTTACTTCAAACAATGCCTGATACCATTGACATTGATACAATGGGCAAACAACTGGTAAATCACTTCCCAGATATAATTAATATACATGACTTCCATATTTGGCAATTGACCGCGTCCAAAGTTATATCTACAGTACATATTATATTTGAAAATCCAAAGGTAACTAGAATCTTTAAACTAAATTTTTTTAGTCATATTTAACATGTGTTTTAGGTATATAGAAACATATTGGAAGAAATCAAAGAGTTCTTTATTGAGAATGGAGTTACACAACTGACAATACAACCAGAATTCTATAGACCCAGTGATAGTATGGAAAATTTGAGCTCTAAACTACCACCAGTGTGTTTAGTAGCTTGCCAAGGTGAAGACTGCAAGCTAAATCATTGCTGTCCAATTTATCAAGTAACTAACATATAAAACTAACTGTAATTTTATATAAAATATCTATACTATTTATAGGAAATCAATAAATTTAAACAATCTGGTGAAAAGATTATATATAAAGAGAATTCAACAGCAACACTGAAGTCTGTGAAAATTATTGATGAAGAGCTTCACTCTCTTCACAGTTCCACCAGTACCCCAAGTTTAAATACAACAGGAACAGTGAATAAACAAATTGCAATAGACACAATTAGGAAAGATATCAATAAAGAGAAACCTGAAGAAGGTTCCAAAACTAGTACGACTATATCCACTGAAGTAATTCAAGACAGTGAATGTACAGAAACCAAAGAAGACATAGCTGATAGTACAAAGAAAGACTCTGAGGACACATCAGATGTTCAACTAGAAAAACAATAAAATATATGTGACTTGATGAAAAATACGTGGCTGTGCTAGATTTGTTTGTATCATCTTCTCAATAGTCAAATATATTTTATGAAGTGATGTTTATAAGATGAGTATCACATTTTATTGACTAAATCAATAAAATAAAATAATAGTTACTATTTTTTATATCACTGACAAAAGAATTATCATGTATCTAGTCATTTAATGTCTGACTTGTTATATGTTAAAACTTACCTTGAAGATATAATTGACAATGTCAGTCAGTTTCTAACGATTTGTGATGTAAATATTATAATAATAATCATTGTAAAGAACTAATTTTAATAAACAACCAAAACGATTATTTTAGTTTCATTTAATTATATGACAGGAGGGATTTACCTGACGCATATAATAATGTTAAAGGATCACAAAAATTATATTAAAAGTAATTATCACGATATTATGATTACGATCAAATTAATTATAAATGTGTTAAAATTTTAAAGAGAATATTTAAAAAAAAAAAGGTGCATGCGCCAGGCTCTTCTCATAAATAATCATTTTCTGCTCTAACTGAAATACAAGGGATTTTCTTATCTGAAACCTAATGAATTGTTATCGAAAGTGGATAGGACTCAATCATATTTTAAACAAAATCATCCGTACAAAACCAATTATAAATTATACTAAAAGATAGTATATGTATATTGGTTTAATTGATAAAGAACTGCAATATCTAAAATGTACTTACTACCCAGAGTAACTGAGTAATTTGGTGTTGGATATAATCGATAGTTTCTAGTACGGAGTATTAGGGTACAATGATACATATTATAAATAAAAATTTAAATTAAGAGTAATGGGCAATTATTAATATTACACATGTATATATAAATGGGTCTATATATATGTATGGATAGGACTGTGTAGATTCAATAAATTAAACTCTTAAATTATTTCGAAGCTCTTGCAGAACTGGGTGATTCTCCGCATAACCTAAAAATAAGTGTTAAGAAAACTAATAAGTATCTTCAGTTTATTAACGATTGCACTAAAATATTGAAATAATTATTTGTCCGTTTAAATAAATGTAAGATTGTTCAGTACACAATCTGTGCTTAGTGTTTTGATTAATAGCTTATATATTTTAGAAATAAAATAAGAGAATTAAAATTCAAGCAATAAATGATCTTTATAACAAGTAACACACTAATTCAGATAAAAGGCCAAAAATAATGGTTGGATAAATTCAATAGAAACCAAAATCTTAATCTTTTTAGGTGTTTTACACAACAGCTACAGTTTTTATTATATTAGCGTCATTTTTAGCTCTTAAAGATATTGTGAAACTGCATTTATGCAGAATAAAACAGTGAACTCACAAATTAATAGAACTGAGCTTATAGTTAAAGGAAAATATTTATGCAATTTTAATATTTGTTGTGATTGTAAAGATGTGTTCTTATATTTACTACAAAGCTATACCACAATATTGAAAGTAATACTGTTTCATAAATAAATTTCACTTATAGGAGGACCATCACCTAATAATTACAATGCTGAAGAACATTGATGATGTCTTAGAAGTTGGAATGTTCGTTATGATGGCAAATTATGTCATAAAATTAATAATCAACAATGAATCAGAGACAGTTTGTGTTTAAAATGATTTTTTCTGAAGAATCTATGTTTTATTTAACTATTGATATTCATATTTTGATATTATATATTAAAAATGTCTTCTTATTCACATTAGCTTTAACTAAGCATCGATACACCCTTAACCTCACTGCAATCATATTAATATTTGTATGTATGACTATTATTCAATTAAATATTAATTTTGGCTTGTATTCATTTTTAGTTCAAAGCATAACATTAGCAATTTGATTTAAAATCACTTATTATATATTTAATTTTTAATTTGTCAAAAAAATTTTAATAAAAATTTTTGCACGCCTCTGAATAAAATTAAAAACTGTCCAAAATGTTGTAGTTTCTTTAAAACGGCACTATAAAAAATGCATATTTGTTACTTGTAAGGAAAAGCAGTGTGCCATGAATTTTTTTCAACCCCATGATTAGCGCATTATGTTGCCGTTATGCATTTTGTATTTGTCATTGTCTGTAATTAAATTGTTTTCAATAAATTAAATCTAGATTTATATTAAACAAAATTGAATATGCTTACACCACCAGATTTTGGTTTAATCTTAGCGCGATTGCATATATCTGAAATATTGATGCAAAAATGTATTTGATTTTATTGATTTTAGTAATGATCATCTGTCCGGAATTGTTGACAACAGTGCACTTTGATGTCTAATTAGGATCATGCTTGATTTTTGTTACTTTATAGTTGTACGAGCGGTGCCCTTCGTTGTGGCTCGACGCCGTCGCTCCAAACAACTATTTTTCTTTTCGAAAAATGCAGTAGTTTTAACTGAATTCGTTCTTTTTTATTCTATAATGACTTTCTGTGCTCCTCGATTGGTAAGTTAATATTATTTCATATTCTTTAAATCTAATTGACCCTTAACTTGCGTCCATCACTGAGCCAACCGGAAAGTGACATACGCAGGAATAATTAATCCAGAAAAATATCTCATCATATTATTTTATTTTCATGTATCAGATTAAACAAGTTACATTACGTGTTCTGCGCGCTTGACCTGGGTGCGCTAATGTGGCTGACCAGCCTGGATCGTCCTAGTCTTGGTGCACATTATCATTCCCTTGGTAGCAGGCCATTGCAGACTTTGGTACGTTGTATGATATTGCCCGTTGCTTCGGCAACATCTAGTTGATCACCTTGCGGGTCTGCTACAGCTGGAGACCCTCGAGTTCGACCGATAGAGAGTGGGCTAGTATGGGTTGTCATTGGTGGTGGTCCGATAGATCTTCGTTCCTCCTTTTCCGGTGATAATGTGGGACTCGGCGTTCATCAGGACTAGTCACGCGAGCAATTCGTTCTCATGCAAGAAACCTGCTTTAACATAATATATAAGGATCTGCCCATGTTGCCATATATACAATCTGGCTATTTGATGAATCACAACTTCAATTGATATTACTGGTGGAGTCCCTTTTCTTCTAATTTGAAGCTATTTCTACAAGGTAAATACTTGAAGTAGTTTGACAATAATCTATTTATTCTTATTATTTCAGAAATTATATGGCATTGATAGGGGCAGTACAGGGGAAGATTTTAGAACTATTGATAGGTTGGCATTTTTTAGTAAAGGCTACATCTACAAAGTTGAAGAGTGAGAAACCTATGCTAGATTTCCTTCTCTCTATTTTCTTATTTATGACCTCCTGCATGAAGTCAATTACATCTCCAAATGTAATAATATTTTCCGTTTACCATTATCTCTCTCTATCTCTTTCTGTTTCTCCTGTGCCAATAACTTGTTTTCATTGGATATATAAGCATCTGCCTATGTTGCATTATACACAATCTGGCTATTTGATGAAGCACCATTCGATTCATGGCACTGGTGAAGTCCCTTTTCTCTTAATTTGAAGCTATTTCTACAAGGTAAATACTTAATGTAGTTTGAAAATAATCTTTATTTATTTTTATTATTTCAGAGATAATATGGAATTTACAACTGTTGCAGGGTAGATAGTTTTGGAATCACTGATGGGCTTGTATTTCTTTCATGTGTTTCTATGTTAAATTTTATTTTATGGTGCAAGAAAATTTTTTTCATCATATTCATCTATTTGCATCTTGTATCTGCCTATATTGCATTAAATACAATTTGACCATTATATATACCATGTTCAAGTACTGCCAAACCTTATTTCAATCCGTAATTTCAACAATGAATCAATTTTAGTCAATTAATTCATTTTGTATTAATATAACTACCGATAGCACTCAACTCTCACCTTTCTTGCCATTTATTTGTCATCTTCTGTGTTTTCTTTACTCTATTCACTCTGTCAATTGTTTCATTTAGGGCGACCAATAATATATAGACTATTGACCATAGTCAGGTATGACACCAACCTCTAAATTCTTCGACATTTGGCAAGTTGTTATTGCATAAAATATTGATGGATGAATCAAGCAATATTGTCTTCACTTATCCCAACATCTCTCCATTAATACTAGGGATGTGTTATTTTATATCATCATGTGATAAAAGAGAAGTGATAAATCCAAAGACACCAAAAGCATTGGAATCTGTGGTTTGTTTTATTTTTGACAAAGTAAGTACATAATTAATAGATTCCGCTATTACATATTTTAACATCTACTTATTTATTAGGTTGGGAGATATCTTCAGAGCACTCATCAGAAGTCTTCAAAGGAGTTCTGGTGTGATAGAATAAAAATAAGTTGTGCGAACTTATTTTAACACATTCACATGTAAAATTTCAATGATCTATAAATTGGAACCACTTATTGTTACACACTCGTTTATGTTTATAATTAAATTAATTACGTATCCAGTTGTATAAGTTTAATCTATTACGTAACTCTTATTTTTAACATTTTATATTTTTTTATAATTATAACTGCAATTTTAACTTCTTGTTATAATATTATAAAAATTAACACCAGTGCATAAGTGCAGTTGTGAATTACATTGTTTATTTCATGTCTAAATGTATAACTAATTTCATTAAGAACACTACGTAATTGTTAATTGTATAAATATTTTCCTGTATTTTGTTATGATTAATATTAATGTGTGTATATATATATATATATATATATATATATATATATATATATATATATATTTTTTTGTATGTAATGTATATAGCATGTAATGTAATAATAGTAATAATTATTTAGCATGTAAGAAAATAAAATGATATTTTTTATAAATTAAAAATTAATCCTCTAATAATAAATGTAACTTTGTATAATTTCTTTCTTAATAAATCCTTCTAACATTTATGAGGTATACCCATAATTAATCTAGAACTATTACAGGTTTCTGTAAAATGTTGTTGGCCACAGAAACATATTACAGGTTTCTGTAACATACCTTTCATATTATAGATATCTGTAATACATTTAAGTATCTTGTGGTATAATAATTTTGTAATATTGACCTATATTATCTATGGACTAATGTAAGCTATAGATTTCTGTACATATCTATTAATAAAATAGTAGGTTTTAAACAAAGCTTTTTGGGTTTTAAGCCTACATACGAATAATAATTAATTTATCGAATTCGATTTTATGGTAGCATAAATAGGACTTCTTCGGAAAACAAATTGGAAATATTGGAATTCATTATAACATTAATAAAACCCTACCTCCCACTAATAGGATAACACAAATTACGTTGTAATTTAAAATCTAATTTCCATCAAAGAATATATATACAAATCCTCACATTTGTGAATTCTGACAGTGATGGAAAAAGTAAGCATATAATACATGATACTACCAGTATTAAGTATGTAAAAAACTAATTATAATCTCATACTGTTATATGAAATAAACAAATTTAAAAAATCTAATAGAAACCTGGAATAATCAAATAATTTAATACATAGGGAAGAATACGAAGAAGTAAGACCATGCCCATAATAATAAAATAATAAGCTTTGCCTTATTGACAGCTCCGAATGTTTACCGTGCATATTTTCAAAACAAACAAAGGATAAGAAAACAACAATAAATGCAATTAGGCAATATTCCATTAAAAAAGAATTTGGCCAAGAATACAAAAAATAACATAAATAATAAGTAATTGAAATAAATCCCCTGAAAATTTTCAAATCGCTCAAAAAGAAAGTCTTATATATTTTATTAAATAAGTCTTGTTAAATGGAAAAAAATAGATATACAAGATGTTATATAATATATACAATAGAAATTGTTCATTACATACATTAAATAATACATAATTCTTAAATATTTCAAGAAAATTCAAACTATAGCGCAAATAATTTGTTTAAAAATAATTTACTATTTATTTATTTATTTATATACAGAATAAAATTATTTGCACGCCCCTGAGTAAAAATTCAAAATTGTTCAAAATATTAAAGTTAAAAATGAGTACATTAAGGAAGTGTCGATAAAAAAAAATATTTATGGCTTGTGAGAAATATTAGTATGCCATGGTTTTTTTCCCAACCATACGATTTGCGCACTATGTTGCCGTTATACATTTTATGTTTGTCAATATACATTATTAATTTATTTTAAACAAATTCAATATAAATTTATATTAAACTAAAATTAATACATAAACACTATTAACTATAAGTTTGACATTAGTTTAATTGGAAATATCTCAAATTAAATAGAAAAATTTAAATGATCATTATAAATTTAATAATTACCATCTTCCCGGATCGTTGGCAACGGGGCACTTCGATGTGCAAATTTGGATCGTACTTCATCCGCGTTCCTTATAGTTGTACAAGCGGTGCACTTCGTTGTGGCTCGACGCCGTCGCTCCGTACAACTATTTCGATTACTTTTTTTAATTAAAAATGCAGTAATTTTCACCGACTTCGAACATTTTTATATTAAGTGATTTGCTGTGCTCCATAACGGGTAAGTGGATTTTATTTCATGATTATTAACTGAATATTTTTTATGCAATTAACATTCCCGTAACTGAATCAACGCCAAATTGACATGCGTCGGAATAATTCCGAAACTATCTCATTTTTTTTTCTATTTTCAGGTATCGGATAAATCAAATAGTATCACGTGTTCTGCGCGCTTGACCTGGGCGCGCTAATGTGGCTGACCAGCCTGGATCGTCCTAGTCTTGGTGCACATTATCATTCCCTTGGTAGCAGGCCATTGCAGACTTTGATACGTTGTATGATATTGCCCGTTGCTTCGGCAACTTCTAGTTGATCGCCTTGCGGGTCTGCTACAGCTGGAGACCCGTGAGTTCGACCGATAGATGATGAGTGGGCTAGTATGGGTTGTCATTGGTGGTGGTCCGATAGATCTTCGTTCCTCCTTTTCCGGTGATAATGTGGGACTCGGCGTTCATCAGGACTAGTCACGCGAGCAATTCGTTGAAGATTTTTGCCCAGGATGTCGGGAGGCCCGTGGTGACCATCCGGATTGTGCATTACGTGCCCAGCGTCATGACGGTCGGCGCGGTAAACTCCTCCATTGTTTTTGTTTGTTCTCTTCTTGATCGTTAAGATATTACACCAATTAAAACTAAACAGTTTTAGCGTCGATTCGGTCCTGACAATGGTCGACTTGGGGTTAATTTGATGGTGGAATGTGTTTCCATCACCAAATCGGCTTCGAGCGGGTCATTGTTTGGGTCTGGGTCAACGTTGAAGCTTCTTATCCGGAGCCAGCATATCCCAGTACCTTCTTCAGAGAAGTGAGGTGAGTTTTCTCATATGTCTCATATAATAACGTTTAAATATTGTTCTCCTTTGTTTCAGGACACTTCGCGTACGCAGCGTGAGTGTATAATGTGTCAGTGGAGTGTGGTCCAACCCCCGGGCAAATTAGGGTTCCGCCGAGCCCAATACCGCGTTGTTAATTAATTCTTAGAAATCGTCCGACATTTCCAAGAAAACTTGAGCACCCGATGTGCGCGTTACGTTTATGTTGGGGTAGGACTGAAGCAAATGAGGCGACAGGATATGGGACATCAGGTAAATTACATTTTTGTATATATTTTTCTATTGATTTGTAACGTACTTTAATTTGATACAGATGTTGCAGTACAAATCCAGCCGCGTCGCGGTTCCAGGCCAGTACTAAAACAATTGACGGTGAATTAATAGCAATGATTGTCATCTGCTATGTCCAGCGTAAACTGTCTCATTGCTGACATTTTCGAGCGCCTTCTATGGGACATTTGTTTCTTGGAATCGTGTTTGAAGAAGTCCGCAAATGGTACTGGTTTGGAACGAACATATTGGGGACCACAGCAGGATATAACTTCCTTCCAGATGCCTCCAGGTATGTATTCTTACATAAGTAAAATACTATTTACAGGATATAATTTATCCGATAGAATAAATATTGAAAATATTTCTGCATATTGTTTCTTGAATTTGAATTTATTTCACTATTTTATACAATATTAATGCTTTAATCATTACTTATAATTTGTCTTTTCTTGTTTCAGGTAAGTGAGCGGTAAATTAATTGGATTTGAACGGGAATTCTTCGAATAATTTAATAACGTGAGTGAATGTGAATGGAGTTGGTGAATACAGAAAAATAAGAATGCAGGTAAGGGAGATACTATGATTACTCTATTTTATTAATAATATATTACTTAAAGTGTTGATATTTTTTAGCAATAGGTAAATTGTATGGAAAATGGCAAAATCAAAGACAAAAATAAGAGGCATTCTTAATCATAACTAAAAATTATTGTTTGAGCGTTTTCAAATTAGGTAATATAAAAAGTTGGCCAATAGTTTAATTAATGCTAGAACTCAGACGTTTTAACAATGGAACTGAAAAATATGGTAAAAATTGATATACGACATTTATATAATTTTTACTTTAGTTATGTATATTTTGTTAGTAGTGATTTTTTCACATTTTTATGTCAATTAGGTATTGCAAAAGCTACAATATTGTTATGAAGCAATCTCCAATTAATGATTGTGATGGAGTCCATGTTTTACTGTTTTTAAATTATTTCTACCCGGTAAATACTTGATGTGGTTTGATAATAATTTTTATTTATGTTTATTATCTTTCAGAAATAATATGGCTTTTGCTGTAGCAACACAGGGGAGAATTTTGGAACCACCAGCAGCTATACATTTATTTAGTGAAGGCTACATGTATTTGGAGATTAACGCACCTGTGCTAAATTTTCTTTCCTCTGATTTTTTATTTAATACCTCCTCAATGAAGGCATCTATCTATCTGTGTATATGCGTATTTTCAAGTATAATGGCTTTTTTATCCAACTTTTTCCTTTGCCATTATCTCTCTCTCTATATATATAAATATATACATACATAAATACAACATCTGCCCATGTTGCCATATACACTATCTAGTTATTTGGTGAGGCACCATTCAATTGATGGTACTGGTGGAGTCCCTTTTCTCCAAGGTAAATACTTGATGTAATTTGACAATAATATTTATTTATTTTTATTATTTCAGAAATAATATGGCATTGATAAGATCAGGACGGAGAGAACTTTGAAACTATTGATAGGCTTTCATTTTTTTAGTGAAGACTACATCTTGTTGGAGATTGACGCGCCTTTGCTAGATTTCCTTTTCTTTATTTTCTTATTTAAGATCTACTCAGTGGAGCCTTTTATCTTTCTATGTATATGCATATCTCCAAGTATAATAACATTTTTCCGCTTACCAATATCTCTCTCTCCCTGTCTTTCTCTTTCTCTCATGCAAGTAACTTGCTTAAATTAGATGTATAAACGTCTGCCCATGTTGCAATATACACAATCTGGCTATTTGATGAAGCACCATTCGATTGATGGTACTGCTGGGGTCCCTTTTCTCCTAATTTGAAGCTATTTCTACAAGGTAAATTCTTGATATAGTTTGATAATAATCTTTATTGGTTTTTATTATTTCCGAAATAATATGGCATTGAGAGGATCAGGACAGAGAGAATTGTGAAACTATTGATAGGCTTACGTTTCTTTAGTGAAGGCTACATCTAGTTAGAGATTGACGCACCTTTGCAAGATTTCCTTTTCTCTATTCTCTTATTTAAGACCCAGCAATAACCAACTTGAAGCAATTTCTCCAAGGTAAATACTTGATATAGTTTGACAATAATCTTTAATTATTTTTATTATTGTTTCAGGAATAATGTGACCTTGATAGGATCGGGACAGGGAGACCTTTGAAACTTTTGACAGGCTTAGGTTTCTTTAGTGAAGGCTACATCTAGTTGGAGATTGACGCACCCTTGCAAGATTTCTTTTTCTCTATTCTCTTATTTAAGACCCAACAATAACCAACTTGAAGCAATTTCGCCAAGGTAAATACTTGATATAGTTTGACAATAATCTTTAATTATTTTTATTATTGTTTCAGGAATAATGTGACCTTGATAGGATCGGGACAGGGAGACCTTTGAAACTTTTGACAGGCTTAGGTTTCTTTAGTGAAGGCTACATCTAGTTGGAGATTGACGCACCCTTGCAAGATTTCTTTTTCTCTATTCTCTTATTTAAGACCCAACAATAACCAACTTGAAGCAATTTCTCCAAGGTAAATACTTGATATAGTTTGACAATAATCTTTAATTATTTTTATTATTGTTTCAGGAATAATGTGACCTTGATAGGATCGGGACAGGGAGACCTTTGAAACTTTTGACAGGCTTAGGTTTCTTTAGTGAAGGCTACATCTAGTTGGAGATTGACGCACCCTTGCAAGATTTCGTTTTTCTCTATTCTCTTATTTAAGACCCAACAATAACCAACTTGAAGCAATTTCTCCAAGGTAAATACTTGATATAGTTTGACAATAATCTTTAATTATTTTTATTATTGTTTCAGGAATAATGTGACCTTGATAGGATCGGGACAGGGAGACCTTTGAAACTTTTGACAGGCTTAGGTTTCTTTAGTGAAGGCTACATCTAGTTGGAGATTGACGCACCCTTGCTAGATTTCTTTTTCTCTATTCTCTTATTTAAGACCCAACAATAACCAAGTTGAAGCAATTTCTCCAAGGTAAATACTTGATATAGTTTAACAAAATAATCTTTAATTATTTTTATTATTGTTTCAGGAATAATGTGACCTTGATAGGATCGGGACAGGGAAACCTTTGAAACTTTTGACAGGCTTAGGTTTCTTTAGTGAAGGCTACATCTATTTGGAGATTGACGCACCCTTGCAAGATTTCTTTTTCTCTATTCTCTTATTTAAGACCCAACAATAACCAACTTGAAGCAATTTCTCCAAGGTAAATACTTGATATAGCTTGACAATAATCTTTAATTATTTTTATTATTGTTTCAGGAATAATGTGACCTTGATAGGATCGGGACAGGGAGACCTTTGAAACTATTGACAGACTTACGTTTCTTTAGTGAAGGCTACATCTATTTGGAGATTGACGCACCCTTGCTAGATTTCTTTTTCTCTATTCTCTTATTTAACTAAGGTAAATAGTTGATATAGCTTGATAATAATATTTATTTCTTTTTATTATTTCAGAGATAATATGGAACTTACTGCCTGGTAGGCTGCATGGGAGATAGTTTTGGAACCACTGATGAGCTTGTATTTCTTTGTTAAATTTTATTTTATAACGCAAGAAATTTGTTTCCATCATATTCATCTATTTGCATCTTGTATCTGCCCATATTGCATTAAATACGATTTGGATGTTCAAACGATAATATACTATGTTCAAGTACTGAGCAAAATTTCAACAATGAATTAATTTAAGGCAATTAATTCATTTTGAATTAATATAACTACCGATAGCACTCAGCTCTCACCTTTCTTGTCATTAATTTGTCATCTTCTGTTTTTTCTTTACTCTTCTCACTCTGTCAATTGTTTCATTTTGGGTGACCAATAATATATAGACTATTGACCATAGTCAGGTATGACACCAACCTCTAAATTCTTCGACATTTGGCAAGTTGTTATTGCATAAAATATTGATGGATGAATCAAGCAATATTGTCTTCACTTATCCCAACATCTCTCCATTAATACTAGGGATGTGTTATTTTATATCCATATGATGTAAAGTACCTGTGTTATACATCCCTATCATGTGACAAAAAAGAACTGATAAATCCAGAAATACCAAGAGCGTTGGAGTCTGTGGTTCCTTTTATTTTTGACAAAGTAAGTTTATAATGAATAGATTCAGCTATTATATAATTTAACATCTGCTTATTTATTAGATTGGGAGATATCTTCATAGCACTCGCTAGAGGTCTTCAAAGCAGTTGTGGTGTGATAGAATAATGATAAGTCGTTCCAATTTATTTTAAATATTTACATGTAAAATTTTAATTATATTTAAATTGGAACCACTTGTTATTATTACAAACTCTATTATGTTTATAATCAAATTAATTACGTATCTAGTTGTATAAGTTTAATCTATTAGGTAACTCTTATTTTTACCATCTTATATTTTTTTATAGTTATAACTGCATTTTTAACTTTTTTTTAAGAAACTATAAAAATTAACATCAGTGCATAAGCGTAGTTGTGAATCAAATGGTTATCTCAGGTTCAAATGTATAACAATTTCTTTAAGAACACTCTGTAATTCTTAATTGTATAGATAATTTCTTGTATTTTGTTATTATTAATATTTATGTGCGTATATATATATATATATATATATATATATATAGGATGTAATGTAATAATAGTAATAATTAAGTAGCATGTAACAAAATAAAATGATATTTTTTTATAAATTAAAAATTAATCCTGTAATAATAAATGTAACTTTGTATAATTCCTTTTTTTATAAGGTATACCCATAATATATTGAGAATTGTTACAGGTTTCTGTAATGTGTTGGTGGTCACAGAAGCATATTACAGGTTTCTGTAAAAGCCGTTCCTAATATTGCAGATATCTGCAACAAGTAGGTATCCTATGGTAAAAAATCTTGTAAAATAGACCTTTATTAAATACTGTAAGGTGTAGATTTCTGTACATATATATCAATAAAATACATGGTGTTGAACTGAGAGGGTACAAACCCCAACTTTCAGATCAACAACATTTGGTTAAAAATATTAAACAGGGTTTCTAATATATTTATTTGAATGTGTTAAAATAGTAGGTTTTAAAAAAGCTTTTTGGGTTTTAAGCCGATATAAGAATAATAATGAATTTTTCGAATTCGATTTTATGGTAGCACAGATAGGCCTTCTTCGAGAAATTGGAAATACTGAAGTTCATTATACATTGATATAACCCTCTCCCCCTCTATTCAATAAAATAACATAAATTACGTTGTTATTTACAATATAATTTCCATCGAAGACAATATATACAAATTTTCACATTTGTAAAAGTGATGGAAAAAGTGTATATGATGCTACCAGTATTAAGTATATAAAAAACTAACTGTAGTATCCTACGGTTATAGGAATTAAACAAATTTAAAAATATCGAAAGAAAACCTCGGAAGTCCGTGAAAATAATAAAATAATTTAATACATATAAGTAAGACCATAATAATAATAATAATAATATTAAAATAATAAGATTTACCTTATTCACAGCTCTAAAATTTAATGGAGCATATTTACAAAAGAAACAAAGGATAAGAAAACTCCAATAAATACAATTAGGCAATATATAAATAAAAAGGAATTTAACGAAGAATTCAAAAATAATATAAATAGTAATTATATAAAAGTAATTTAAATAAATCCTCTGAAAATCCCGAAATCGCTCAAAAGGAAAGTCTGGTCTCGTCGTTTATTTAAATAATATATAATTTTTAAATATTTCAAGAAAATTTCAACTATAATGGAAGGAATTTGATTTTTAAAAAATTACTATTTATTTATTTGTTTATTTGCACGTCCCTGAATAAAAATTCAAAATTGTTCAAAATATTATAGTTAAAAATGAGTATATTAAGGAAGTGTTATATATTAAAAAAATAAATATTTATGACTTGTGAGAAATATCAGTATGCCATGGTTTTTTCCCAACCCTACGATTTGCGCACTATGTTGCCGTTATAGATTTTATATTTGTCATTATACATTATTAATTTATTTTATACAAATTTAATATAAATTTATATTAAACGAAAATTAATACATAAATACTACTAACTATTAGTTTGTCATAAGTTCAATTGGAAATATCTCAAGTTTAAATGGAAAATTTTATTTGATCATTATAAATTTAATAATGACCATCTTTCCGGATCGTTGGCAACGGGGCACTTCGATATGCAAATTTGAATCGTACTTCATCCACGTTCCTTATAGTTGTACGAGCGGTGCCTTTCGTTGTGGCTCGACGCCGTCGCTCCATGCAACTATTCCGATTATTTTTTTAATTAAACATGCAATAATTTTCACCGAATTCGAACATTTTTTTAAAGTAATTTGCTGTGCTCCATAGTCGGTAAGTGGATTTTATTTCATGATCATTAATTGAATATTTTTTTATGAATTGACATACACGTAACCGAATCAACGCGAAATTGACGTGCGTCGGAATAATTCTGAAAATATCTCATTTTTTTCTAATTTCAGGTATCGGATAAATGAAATAGCATCACGTGTTCTGCGCGCTTGACCTGGGCGCGCTAATGTGGCTGACCAGCCTGGATCGTCCTAGTCTTGGTGCACATTATCATTCCCTTGGTAGCAGGCCATTACAGACTTTGATACGTTGTATGATATTGCCCGTTGCTTCGGCAACTTCTAGTTGATCGCCTTGCGGGTCTGCTACAGCTGGAGACCCGTGAGTTCGACCGATAGATGATGAGTGGGCTAGTATGGGTTGTCATTGGTGGTGGTCCGATAGATCTTCGTTCCTCCTTTTCCGGTGATAATGTGGGACTCGGCGTTCATCAGGACTAGTCACGCGAGCAATTCGTTGAAGATTTTTGCCCAGGATGTCGGGAGGCCCGTGGTGACCATCCGGATTGTGCATTACGTGCCCAGCGTCATGACGGTCGGCGCGGTAAACTCCTCCATTGTTTTTGTTTGTTCTCTTCTTGATCGTTCAGATATTACACCAATTCAAATTTAATAGTTTTAGCGTCGATTCGGCCCTGACATTAGTCGACTTGGGGTTAATTTGATGGTGGAATGTGTTTCCATCACCAAATCGGCTTCGAGCTGGTCATTGTTTGGGTATGGGTCATCGTTGAAGCTTCTTATCCGGAGCCAGCATATCCCAGTACCTTCTTCAGAGAAGTGAGGTGAGTTTTCTCATATGTCTCATATAATAACGTTTAAATATTGTTCTCCTTTGTTTCAGGACATTTCGCGTACGCAGCGTGAGTGTATAATGTGTCAGTGGAGTGTGGTCCAACCCCCGGGCAAATTAGGGTTCCGCCGAGCCCAATACCGCGTTGTAAATTAATATTTAGAAATCGTCCGACATTTCCAAGAAAACTTGAGCACCCGATGTGCGCGTTACGTTTATGTTGGGGTAGGACTGAAGCAAATGAGGCGACAGGATATGGGACCTCAGGTAAATTACATTTTTGTATATATTTTTCTATTGATTTGTAACGTACTTTAATTTGATACAGATGTTGCAGTACAAATCCAGCCGCGTCGCGGTTCCAGGCCAGTACTATAACAATTGACGGTGAATTAATAGCAATGATTGTCATCTGCTATGTCCAGCGTAAACTGCCTCGTTGCTGACATTTTCGAGCGCCTTCTATGGGACATTTGTTTCTTGGAATCGTGTTTGAAGAAGTCCGCAAATGGTACTGGTTTGGAACGAACATATTGGGGACCACAGCAGGATATAACTTCCTTCCAGATGCCTCCAGGTATTTATTCTTACATAAGTAAAATACTATTTACAGGATATAATTTATATGATACAATAAATATTGAAAATGTTTCTGCATGTTGTCTCTTGAATTTGATTTTTTTACAATGTTATATAATATTAATATATATAATTTGTATTTTTTGTTTCAGGTAAGTGAGCGGTAAATTAAATGATTCTGAACGCGATTTCTTCGAATATTTAATAAAGTGACTGAATGTGAATGAAGTTGGTGATTACAGAAGAATAAAAATACGGGTAAGAGAAATACAATAATTACTTATTTTGTTTATAATATATTATCCTGATTGTTGATATTTTTTTAGCAATAGGCAAATCGTATGGAAAGTGTTAAACTCAAAGACAATAATAGGATGCAATCTTATTCCAAACTAAAAATTGTTATCTTTGAGTGTCTTCAGGCTAAGTAATATAAATAGTTGATCAGTAGTTTAATTAACGAATCTTAGAGTCGTAGTGTGTATTGTATATCATTAGTTTTCAACTATTTTCAGATGTTTTAACAATGGAACTGAAGAATATGGTAAAAAATGTATATAAAATATTTATATTTTAAGTTCAGGTCTATGTATTTTATTAGTAATGATTTTTATTAGTTGTTTTCGCATTTTTATGTCAATTAGGTATTAGCAAAAGCTACAATATTGTTATGAAGCAATATCCAATTAGTGATGGTGGTGGAGTCCATTTTCTACTGATTTTATTTATTTCTACCGGGTAAATACTTGATGCGGTTTGATAATAATTTTTATTTATGTTTATTATCTTTCAGAAATAATATGGCTTCAACTGTAACAGCACAGGGGAGAACTTTGGAACCAACCACCAACAACATTTATTTAGTGAAGGTTACATCTAGTTGGAGATTGATGCAAGTGTGCTAAATTTTCGTTCCCCTATTTTTTTATTTAAGACTTCAGTGAAGTCGTCTCTCTCTTTCTTTGTATATCCATAACTCCAAGTATATTTTTTTCCTTTTACCTAATGGTAAGATAATTAGCTCTCTCTCTTTCTCTTTCTCTCATGCAAGAAACTTGTTTTCATCTGATACATAAGCACCTGCCCATGTTGCAACATATAGAAACTGGTTATTGGAAGAACCACTGTTCGATTTATAGTACTCATAATTTGAAGCTATTTTACAAGGTAAATACTTGATTCAGTTTGACAGTAATATTTTTTTATTTTCATTATTTCAGAAATAATATGGAATTTACAGCTGGAGCATGGGAGACAACGTTGGAACCACTGATGGGCTTGTATTTCTTTCGTGTGTTTCTTTGCTGAATTTTCTTTTATGGCGCAAGTAACTTGTTTCCATCATTTTCATCTATTCACATCTTGCATCTGCCCATTTTACAGTAAATACGATTTGGCTATTATATATACTTTGTTGCCCAAACTCTTATTTCAATCCGCAATTGCAACAATAAATTATTTTAAGGCAATAGATTTATTTTATGTGCAACTACCAATAACATTCAATTCTCACCTTTCTTGCGATTTATTAGTCATCATTTGTTTTTCGTCTACTATATTCACTCTCTCTGTTGTTTAATTTTGGGTGAAGGGAAATTATAGATTGTTGATCAGTTATGACAATGCTCTCATATCATTTTATTCCGTTTATATTAGGGTCATCTTCTAACGCAGTTTCTGACATATGGCAAGTTTGTATTACAATAACAATGTCTTCACTCGTTCCAGCATCTGTGCAATAATATTATGGATGTATTGTTCTGTCTTGCTATTTTACTGTCTCTCTGTCTTGAAACCCAAAGGCACTGAAGACATTGGAATTCGTGGTTCCTTTTATTTTTGACAAAGTAAGTCCATAGCGAAAACATACGGCTATTATATATTTTAACTTCTACTTATTTATTAGGTTAGGAGATATCTTCATAGAACTCGTCAGAAGCCTTCAAAGCAGTTCTGGTGTGAAGCAGAATAATGATAAGTTGTTCGAATTTATTTTAAAACATTCACATGTAAAATTAAAATGACCTATAAATTGGAACCACTTATTATTATTGTTCAAACCTTCATTCTCTTTATGTTAATATCAATCTAGTTGTAAAAGATTCCTTTTAATATTTAATTATTTTTACTATCTCACAGTTTTTATAGTCATAACTGCATTTTTGACTCTTCGCAAAATCATGAAAGATAGCATCCTCTATTAAATTATATGTTGAAAGACACTTAATGTCAAATATATCAAAGAAAATTAATTAGTAATAATATGAGATGAATTTGTTATTAGAAGTTACCGCAGTAAATAAACAAATAAATAATATGCAGTTGTGAGATGCATTGGTTACGTTTTTTAAATGTATAGAATAATGTTTTAAGAATAGTACAGATTGCCTTGTAATAATAAATATATCTTGTCTAATTTTTTATAAATAATTTTTACAATGTTTATCCTGCTCTTATAACAGTTTTTTTGTAACGTATTTTATATATTACAGTTTTCTGCAACAAATATAAAGATATTTTGATAGAGAATCCTGTAATGTTGTACTTCGTTACAGATTTCTATAAATATGTTGATAAAATATATAGTTTTACCTTTAAAGGGCATAATTCCAGTTCTCCTTAACCATCCGTTAAAAATGTCATGTCAAACAGGATATCTAATAGATTTATTTTAATAATAACAATGGTAAAATAGTAGGTTTTAAACAAAGCCTTTTATTTTTTTTGGCTATATATAAGTTAAATAATACGTTTTTCGAATTCCATTCTATTGCGGTACAGATAAGCCTTTTTTGAAAAGCGTCCAAAAAATATTTAAATGTTCGCAGAAGGAAAAATAATCTTCTAAATTGCACAGTTTCTAACCGCAAGCTTCTGTCCAAATGCCAGTAGACTATGCTAGCTCACAGCAACTTCCATCCGTCTTTGGTCGCCTTATATCCTGAAAGGTGTGTCAGGAATCCGGCACTCTGGAATGGGTGTTTCTTATTTGCAACATTTTATGACTAGGGATCCTTGTGCGCCTTCAGCACAAGCTTCACCTGCGATACTTTTGCCCGAACTCCACTTAGCTAAACTAAAGAATGCTTAGAGCAACTGCAAAATTCGCCGAGCTGTTTTTTTATTAATAATTAATTCGATACTGGATAAATGATTGAGTTCAAAAAGAGAACTGCCTTATGATATCCGAATCGTATCGACTGCAAGATTAACACATACATCATTTTTATTATCCTGTTGCTGAATCAATATTTTTTTACTATTTAGATATTTGTAAGAAGCTATAATTTTCTTCTGTAGTACCACAATCAAAGTTCCTCTACTATAAATACCTTAAACATAATATCGTTAATACCTCACTCCCTTCTATATTCCTTACCATGCCACTGGAGATTTTTTCCTCATTCTTGCTATGTCTACTTCATTTTCTTATCATTATCTCCTTACTGTGATACTCGCGGGTTCGCATACGGTCAGAACAATGATGTGCTTGATGTTTGTGATTGTTTCTAATTGTTGTGGTTCATAGGCTAAGAAGTAAATTCTGGCAGGGAACAAACATTTTAGTCTCCCAGTAACAAAGCCGTGAAAAGCAGAATGTATAGAGACGGATTGATCACTCGTCAGTCAGTAGGTTTATTAACGAAAATTATAATTCAGAATATATGTTAGTAGTAGATCCAGTCGATAAATTTTCCTTTCCAAAGAGTTCCATATTTCTATAGTACAGGGTAGTACTAAATAAATAACTCTATATCATGAATAAATGTATTCCTTCCCAATCTTTCTCTCTAAAACATACTTCGTACACAAAAAACCATTCAACTTCCCTCGTCACAGCCAGATTCAACTTCGGTAAGGTACTTCCCAAAAATTCCAATGGTTCTTAGTAGCTGTGCTTTAGGCCAATAATATTATATATTCCCATGATAAAATAGAGCTAATAAATTAGTAGACATTGGACACTTGACATTCAATTTCGTAAAGTGATTCATATCTAACTGCATGTTTAGGTAATATAAAGAGTAAATAAAATTACTTTTTAAGAACATTAGTTACATTCAGGTATTCCGATAAGGTAATTACTAGGGGTACCTAATCATACATAGAATACGTTTCTCCTTATGGGAATGAAAAAGTACAAATTTATTTCGAAATGTTTAGATAGAAAATTTAAATGGTTTATAAGTTGAATTTAAATCTCCTCTCCCACCTTTTGTGTTCTAATTTGTATATATAAAATTATAAATTAATTTCAATAAAACACTATAAAAACAAAGTTGTTATGGCTAAATAATTAAAATTCTGATTTCTGAATATTGTTGTAATTTTTAATTTTTAATTAATTTTAAAAAAATTAAAAACTTCTATCGATAGCCATCGATTATGCCCATCTCTAGTTTGGTTCTAGCGACATCTGCCGTAGGAGACTTCCTATTAATATTTGAGATATTATTTTATACTAGCGATATTAAATGATAAATTATAAATATAACACTAACTATAATCGTAGAAATAAAGAGAAAATAATGAAAGTTAAAAAAACTTGGTTTTAAATTTTAAATCCCAAGGAAGTTGATTCTAGAATCTCGATAGGAATCTTAATTTATTTTATAAAACCATCGATAGAAGGCGCTAGCATATCTGTCAAAAAATCAAAAACGTGCAAGTGTAAGTTGTTTTTAAATATACAGTGTACGTATGTAGAGAAACTATGAAAACTCAAAAAGGTATGTGGTATTATCAATTATTACAAAAATCAGTCATTAACATAAACCCTTTCAACAATTGACTTAATCATAACCATAATCATGTTATTTTAGATAGTCAAAATACAATGGACAAAGTAAAGAAAACTAAAAACAAACCTTTTCTAGATAGGGCGAAAAGCAAAGCAATACTAAAAGAGAAACGTGCACGTCTTGTTGTAAAAAATTTATCTTTTAAGGCAACAGAAGAAAGTGTCCGTAAATATTTTGAGGAATATGGACAAATATCTAATGTAGAATTATTGAAAAAACCAGATGGTAAGCTGGTTGGTTGTGCTTTTATTCAGTTTGCGTTGGTGCAGTCTGCTAGAATGGCTCAACACCATACAAACAAACAACCTTTCCTAGGAAGAAACTTAGAGGTTGATTTTGCAAAACCTAAGAATGTCTACAATAAGGAAAAACAAAAGAGCAATACTGTAAAAGAAGAGGTAGAGGTAAAACAAGAATCTATTGATACAAGTATAATATCAATTAAGGATGAGGATTTAGAAGAAAAACCTGAAATTACTGATGAAAAACCAGATGTGCAAAATAGTGGAAATGGTGAAGATTCAGAAGTTGATTCTGATAATAATGAAGATTGTGATACCTCAAGCATAGTTGAAAAAAAACCTTTTATGTCAAGAGATGTGTCAGAGGGAAAGACAATTTTTGTTAAGAATGTGCCTTATGATGCTACAGGTGATGATTTAAAAAAATGCTTTTTACAATATGGCTCAGTTTATTATGCTTTAATTTGCATTGATAAAATGACGGAACATTCTAAAGGAACAGCTTTTGTAAAATTTGTGGTAAGTAGAGTATAATTTCTTTTTAATTGCTTGTTATATTACATATGTTTAGTACAATCTTAATTTACAAATTAATTTATTACTGTTTGGATGCTATTTCATTAATACACAAATATAATGAGTAGGGGATAAATACATCAGTATATATTTCCCAACTCTAGAGTACAGTGAGTAGTCTTTTTTATAATAAATTTACATATGTTTTTCTAGAATAAAGAAGATGCTGAAAAAGCCTTAAGTGCAGGAACAGAATTAACATTATTAGGCAATATATTAGATTGTCATCCAGCAATAGATCAAAATGATTTGAAAAATAAACTGCATTCTGAGAAGGAAAATAAATCTAAACCAAAGGATTCTAGGAATTTGTATTTGGTTAAAGAAGGAGGTAATTATACAATTTTTCTATTAGTTTTAAGTTTCATCAGCATAATTTATTTGAAATATTTGTATTGTAGTTATTTTGGCTGGAACAAAAGCAGCACAAGGATTATCTCAGAGTGATATGGCAAAAAGGTTACAAATTGAACAATATAAAACACAAATGTTAAAAAAATTGAATACATTTGTGTCCAAAAATCGATTAGTAGTTTATAATTTGCCAGCAACTTGGGATGATAGGAAACTTAAAATCTTGTTGCAGAAGCATGGAGGTAAAGGTTGTGTTATTAAAGAAGCAAGGATAATGCGTAATATGAGAAATTTAGATGCAAAAGGTGTAGGTGAATCGAAGCAATATGGCTTTGTGACTTTCACCACTCATGAGCATGCACTAGCGGCTCTAAGATCTTTAAATAATAATCCCAATATTTTTACACCTCATAAACGACCAATAGTAACATTTAGCATAGAAAATAAGACAGCACTTAATGCTAAAATCAAGAGGCAACAAAAGTCAAAATTCAAAAATCCAAATTCAAAAGATTATGATCCTAATTTGGCGAAGGAAAATACAAATACAACAGGCACGGAAGTGGAATGCGATGTTAAACCTTTTTCTGGCGTAACCGCCAAAGAGGGTACCATCCAAAAAATGAGGAGTAGGTATAAGTTGGGAGTACAGGCCAAGTTGCATTATGAAAATATCAAGAAGGAAAAAAGGAAACAAAAAATGACCAAGAAGAGTTTGGCTGAGAGGAAGAAAGATTTCATCAGACAACCAAAACAAAAGATGAATAACAAATCTAAGGATGATAACTTTTCTAAATTAGTTAATGATTATAAGAAAATGTTAACATCTGATGTAGCTAAGAAATCAAAATGGTATGAATAAATAAACGAAACTAAAATAGTGTTTTATTTTTTATTAGACTATTTGTTCAGATATTCCATGTGCTGTTGTATATTTTTTGGTTGATTTTTCTCGAAAATAGTATTGAACCACCATTATTACTTCAATTTTTGAATTGTTGTCTTCCTGCCTAGACATATTTAATAACATTTTCTATTTTTATAAATACTCTACATAAAAATAAAATGTTAAAATAATTTTTGTAAAATCAATTTGTATTTGGCGTAAGACAAAATATTCATATGGCTAATTAATGTTTGTTTAGTTTTCACTAAATTAATATTTTCGATAATGAATCAGAAATAGCAAATCATAAATCTAATAAAAAAGAATATTTTATTTACTACATTCTAAATTTTTCTATATGACTAGTTCTGAAATTTCTCAAAAACAAAAAATATTAACTTGTGTAAAAAGTATGTATTTAAGAGATTAAGAGCATACATTATAAAAAAATATTTGTTCTCCCATATGCTATTTTAAGAATTTAAAACGTACTTTTTCACAAGAGGTTGGTAACTCTAACTGTATATCTCAGTTTCCCCTTATTTTGTCTTTCTTCTTTTTCTTCAAAGGTACGCTTGATTTCATCATAGTAAATTATTTCAAACCATGGGAATTAAAAATGTGTTTGGTCCGCTTTCTCAACTCGTGTCCACTTTCCTTGATATTTGCCAACTTGCATGATCTTTATTTTTCAGCTTGTTCTTGATTTTGATTAACAGTTGGTATAATTCCTACAGCCACAAGGTTTCTGGTCTCTTTCTTTGAATCTTGAGGCATAACATTTTTTATATAGGCGTATTTCAGGTCTTCGTACCATACAGCGTAGTGTAAAGCAATACGGAAGGTGGTATCGCACTGAGAAGCTGAATTTATTGGACGTAGGCCCTACTCTATAATATGATGATATTGATATGTGATAGATAGAGTAGTTGACCTTCTCGCATCCAAACTTTACAGCTGTTTGTTGATACCCCTGTTTACTATACTAAATCAAAATTGTTGAATAATTAAACTTAATCGTGGCGAGAATATTTATATCTTTAAAAGGATAAATTTTTGTGTATATTTTTAGACCACAAAGCATATTATTTTTATATTTTTAGTTCGGTCATTTGTTGAATCTCAAAAATTGCGTATTCGAACAACTAGTACTAATACTTTTTCTTATATGTATACACTACAGTATTTCTTTCTACAAATAGTAAATAAAAAATATACACCTTAAAATTTTATACAACTTTTTAATATTCTTTTTTGGTGTGATCTTTTTTGATGATGAGAAATTTTGAAATTGTTATATAAAAAACTTATTATTTCGATATAGCAATTTGAAATAAAATCCATCATTCCGACTTTTTCGCTTATTGTACACGTAACACTCATTTTGATACTTTTTTTGAATTAACATAGGCGAGTTGATAAATACATAAATTAAACAAATTTTCGAACAAAAACTGTTTTATTAATATATACAAGGGGATTTCTATATCTCTCAATGTAACAACTACGGTAGAATATATATTTTGATATATAAATTACACACAAAAGATCATGTACATGTAACTGATACGGAGTATCGCAGTGGTATTTAAAAAATCACACAACCAACAAGGAAAGTACTAAAAGTATACTTAATGTTTTTTTGAACATTAATTATACCGAAAATAAGAGTATTCTATCATAAATTAAATATTTAAGATGAGAAACAACCTTTAAAAATTGTGCATGTGTGATTAACAAGTTAATCTCCTAGATAAATTATGTTCACAGTGGAGAATATAATTCATATACATAAACTATTTATACAAACATACATATACCAAATAAAAATATTCCTTTTAACGAGTCAATACACAAGAATTAGTTTTTTACTCCCTTAAATGTTAGGTCCTTTAAGGTTGGGAAATGGTTACAAAAATAATTAACAGGATACTAGATAACTATTTGTTCTTCTATATCTATTATTATTTATCAGTAATAAAGCTTTTAACAATTTAATAATTAGTATGAAACATATGAATTTTCAGTCAATTCTATATTCAATTTCCCAAGGCTTCTCTTATAAATTATAATAATTTTCTTAATTAAATTTACACTGTTTAAAGATAATTATGTTACAAAGAATTTTAATCATTAATCGGGGAGATTCGTCATTTTCAAATAAAGATGTTTCTTTAAAGCAAGTAAGTATGTTTACAGTACTTTTCTTGTTAAAATGTTTTGTGTAAGTTTCTCAAAGCTTCCAGATATTCTAAAAATAAAAATCCAGACATTTCAAGAGAGCTTTAATGTTCTGATTAGTACATATTCCATGGTGTGGCGACGACATGGTTGCTTGTCTCTATTTGTCTGGCGATTTCTTCGTGAATACTATGATTTAGCCACATCATGTGAAGCTTCTTGTACTTTTCTTCGTTTAATTTCAGAGGATTGCCTCGTCTTAAACCTTGATCGGTCTCACCGTGTTCGTCTAGATATGGCGGTGATAATGTACAGCCTCGTTGAGGTGTGGCTAATAGTAACAGCTCGCAATCCCTAATACGTAAAAATACGCCAACTCCAGCGCCACATATGCTGGCGTGATAATTACAAGCGCCAACCGATATTTTGTTGTATTCCGCCTGGCAGCAGTAGCTTTGGGAACACAATATAGCTCCACAGACTAAGCACATGGTGGGGTTCCGGCACTCTTCGTTACTGTTGGGACAACAAAATGTCGAAACCGAGTTAATCAAATCGCTGTAATCGGACGGAAGCTTTTGCAATTGCGGAATCACTGATAGTTCGCCTGATGGACCCTGTTCCATATATTTCAGAACTTCTTCGTGGTGTGTCCATTTTGAAATGAGTTTCTGTACAAATTGGTCGTTATATATCAGTTCCGGAGTAGTGGAAAGATTTAAATAAGCACACATATTTTCAAACGAGTCGCCATCCACTTCCAACAGAGAACTTGGTGCTGGCACATCTGTTAAATAATGATAGAACAATACACAGCATCTTAAAAAGGGTCTTGAACGTTCTTTTATGAAATCCCACACTTTATTAACGCAAATATTCTGTCGCCATTTTCCGGTGGATACCAGTAACGAATCTATTACCTTATGCCTCACACCATCTGGCGAAGTCATGTCGCATGGGCACAAATCGAGCAAAATCTTGATAGTGTTAACGACAAACATTAACTTAAACGTGTGCCACTCCAGTACACCTCCTGTTGGAATCGGTGCAGAGGATTCCACTAGTAACGTCGGTAGTGAATATGTTAATGATACTAAGAAACTGAAGCTGTCAAACTCAAGAACTGATGGACCATCATTTGGATGGTCAAACAATATACTAAGTAGATTTAAAGCATGGCTTTTTATGATCATATTTTTTCTCCATGTACTTCCCAATATCGCAATTACTTTTATGAAATTTTCTAAGCAATCTCTTTGTCTACTTGTTAACGATCCTAGCAAAGGTTTCCTTTGATAACTCGTAACCACTTCGATGGATTCGATAGTATATGATAGTGATTTCCATGCCATGAGAGTCAATCTTTTATCAGATGGATGTGGGGTTACATTAAGACCTCTTGTGTAAGTCACTTGTGCAAAAATTCGTAACATTTCTTTAAGTATTGGGGATATTTTGATCCTATTATCGACAAACAACTCTTTAAATTCCTCCGATATATCGTCATCCTTTTTGCTGGCAGGTGTGGTATAAAAAATCTGATGCGACTGTAAAACACAATTCATTTCACATTCTTCCATAGTGTCTTGCTCGATACTTGTTCCGTTTGTTGCGCTCACGCACGCTTGACAATGGATGTTTTCGCATCCCTCCAAATTGCATTTGAATATTCCGTGACAAACCTTGTTTTTCTTTGAGATTATCCTTTGAATGTTCAATAGGAAATCTGAAAATGATAAATTGTTCTTGGCCATGTTAGGTTGTAGTTTATTTAACGGCGGGACTAATGGCAACACTGTGTTGCTCAAACATTCACACAAGGGACATAAAAACTCCTGTTTGTCAACATCAAAGCTAGCCGGGTGACGAAGTCTATATGGTCTACGATGCTCTCTTATCATTACATTGTCAAAAAATTTTCTCCAACAATCTCGATGCATAACATGTCCACACGTACTTGTGTATGGGGCCGGACCTCTGTTCGATTGTAGGAATAATGGGTTATTCTGTTCGATTCTGGTACATTTGGTTTTGCACAAGACTGTTGCCTGTTGAACAAAAGCTGCCATAACCATTGTAGTACCAGTCGTGGAAATTCGTTCCTTCTCCTGACACAGTATGCAAGTATAAGTTTGTTCAACGGACATGTTTGCCGATTGGTTTGGTCCAAGCGCGACAGTTTGCAACTCAGTCACTTCCATGTCACAAATTTCGATATTTTTCGGCAACTCCATACTGGTGTTTTCGAAAAGGTCTGCGTTTTCCTTGATAAAATTTCGCTGTTGGGCAGCCATCTGGGCTAATATCTTGGCTCGTCGTTCGGCTGCCAGCTTGGCTCGTCTTTGTTTTTCACTGACGTCATCTGTGCTGCAACCGGCATCCTTATGGATATCTAAAGAAACTTAAAAATACAATATTTAGTTTTAAAATAAGTTATAATTCTATATGCTGCAACTGATTTATATTAATTATATAGGATAGATATTCTATCTCTTATCTATATTCTATCTAGAGATAGGAAGAAATCACGTATTTTTAAATTACAACTGGAGTTATATTTATTTTAGATAAAATACAAAACTTAAAAATCCGCCATATTAAAACACACCCACCAGTTAATGCTCGCTTATCTGAGTTAACAAGCCACGTTGAATTCACATTTTCACGGAACACGTATTTTATCTTAATTAAACATTTAACAATAAAAGAAAATATAACTACAAATATGGTTTTATATCAGGATTTTCACCACCATCAGATACTACTATTATATGTACAGTTTAAGCATCATGGAAAAAATGTAAACTATTACAAAAATAAAGGTAGAAACTAAAGAACAACACCAAAATATTGATAGTGTTAATCATTAATCGATCGAGCTGCGTTATGGCAGAACTACATTTCGGGCTTATGAATTTAATATGCATAATAAAGGTGAATTGTGTTTTCTATTATGTTCAAACAATCAGTTTTATATTTTGTATTGTTTAATTATTCGGTGAATACAGATCTCAATCATGGATCGCTTAAAATTGTATTTTAACACTTGATTTTTAATTTGGAGAAAACTGCTGCTGAAGACCATCAAACACTTTTAGCAACTTGCGGTGATTTTGATATCAGTGAGAAAGAACGGCGTGGAAAATCGCTACAACATCAATTGACCGGAAATCGCGGATTCATTCCTTGCTATTAAAAGAATAAAATAATCTCAAGCGCACAAAGTCATGGGTTGGTCCAAGTGAGCTCGTTCATATCGGCAT
Source organism: Rhynchophorus ferrugineus (assembly GCF_030347505.1). NCBI lineage: Eukaryota > Metazoa > Arthropoda > Insecta > Coleoptera > Curculionidae > Rhynchophorus > Rhynchophorus ferrugineus. Next base: position 13,281,618 of record NW_027472590.1, read on the forward strand.
CGAGCGGAATGTGTGTTACGAACTGTCCACACCTAATGAAACTGTTACTGCACATATCCACCGACGTCAACAGAACAATGTATTGTTGCAAAAATGACTGAGAATAGCGAGTAACCACCGTAAAGTCACTCTTTACCATGACAACGGTCGCCACGCAGGAGTTGTGGAGGATATTTACTGGCGCAATTCGAACAAGAAGTTCTGCTGTTTTTCACTTGTTTAACACGGCTCAATGATTCTTTCGAAACTGTATCGCTATACTGTCAGAAAGATGGGAAAAAAATTGTAGAACAAATAATTTCATCAATATATATTGTAGCAATTTTTCTTAATGCTTTTTTAAAAGGAAAAAAGGTGTAATAAACGCTTACCTGTATCTTTATTGGTCAATTGATGGTATTTTTTCAAAGCCCATTGAAGGAGACCTTTGTGTGCATCTACGCGTGGGCATTTCAGTAACTTTTCCATAGATTCAAAGATCCCGAACTTTGTGGCGTTCTCAACAAATTTGAAAAATGGATAGTGTCCTAACTGCTCCTCCTGCAAGCCATAACCAACAAGATGCAGTGCCCTGTGGAGTTGATTCTCAGAGAAACTCCTCGCGCGCAAGTTCAAACACCTTTCGAATACGGTGTTGATGATATGCAACATAACGTCACACTGTAAAAGGTTTACTAGCAAACTGAACGACTCGCATAACTTAGGGAGTTGAGGGGGCGGGCAACATTCTAATTCTCCGTTGTCTTTCCGCCTCTTTCGTTGCTGTACTTCGGCTTTAGACATTTCTTCTCGCGTATAATGATAAAAGAACACGTTAAACTCATCGTAGTATTGCGGTTGAAGCTCGTAGGTGCCTTTGGAATTGCTGGACTTTAAGGGTTCATTAAATTTAGCTATCTCATCAATCACGTCGTCTACTATATCGCTGTCGGTTTCTAAATCATCCGACACGGTCTTCACCAGTTCCGAATGTGGAAAGTGTTTAATGCAGAGCGCGTGTAAAATATCCTTCTTGACACGGTCTTTGTTCGTCACATGACTAACGCCGGGCATGTGCCTCTCGCCGATGATAATGATCAGAAGATGCAAAAACTCCTCGACTAAATTGATCGTTTGCCTCATGCTGTCTTCTTCGGGAGACTTCAGGGTGTTGATCTCGAAATCCGCCAATGCCCAATTTATTAAATTAAATTTATTCAAGACGTGAATCAGAAATTCATTGCTCTCAATCAGGGACGCTCCAATTTGAAGTAGGTTTATATCGCGATCCAGCATTTCTGTTCTACATTTGACGTTATGGTAAAAGTAAAGCGTATTCAGTAAGGCGTAGCCGTTTCTCCTCCACATGCCCGCGTGCACCTGCGCGATCATAACTTGGGTCCTGAGAACTGGTTCGATTATTTGAACTGGGGTTGGTTTTGGTACTTGGAAACTAGGACAATCGAAATGCAATCCGTATTTCTCCAAATGCAAATGCAACGCGGAGAGCAGCCTGGTTAAGGGTAGATGTATGGATACTGGTTTCAATGATACATCATAGCGCAGGCAGGCTGTACTATGGTCGACTAGCTCCCTAGTCTCCAGAGCGGCATTTTTATCATAACATGGATTACTTTCTAAAGCTTCAAGTATATACCTGTACGCTTTTACAAGGACGATTTTATCTGTAGCGCACCACTGTATAATATGGGAAATTGAAGCTGCTAATTTAATATGTAGATTAAATCCGGATTCCCACTCAGGTTCAAACTCCATGTGCTGCCCGACTTGCCGTGTTACTGAATCCATCCCTGAAAAGTAATTCATGTGTTGTAAATATTTTGCCATGTTAGTTGTCAATTATTTTTGTATTTCTTATCTTAAATAATTGAATAAATATTGCTTAGTGGAAATATTGTTGGGAAAAACATATCGAAGATTAGTACTCTAAGAATAAATGAATGAATATTATATAAGTCCTAAAATTTGTAATTGAAATGATTATCTATATACTTGCCTTGCATCATAACCAGGAGATCTAGCATGACCGTCAGCCCATGTAAGAAATGTCTCCTGAGATCATCCGTCCATGTTTCCGGTATAAAGCTTAATAAATACTTCAAATCAAAATGCATAACGAGCGTTCTTTTGAAAACCTGAAATGTATCATGTCTTTCAAATGCCAGTTTTCCTTGCTCGTTACATTTCTGGCGATATTCCGACAGTACTGTATTTAACAAAATAAAAAGAACATCATCAGTGGCTATAAGATGATGAGCCAACGTTGGTACAGTATAAAGCTGCACAGATAATGATGAAATTGAATAAGAATGGTCATGATCATCCCTAATGAAATCCTTCATTATCTGGCAATAGTTCTTCGTAAAAACTTTGGCTAAAGTTTTCTTGTTCTCATATTCAAGAAGCATCCCGGCTATAAGTAATTTGTGCCATTGCGTCCGGGCGCTTTTCCACAAAGAGGCATCATGTAGCATAACTTCAGTTAATAGACACCGCCGGTGTGGTGTGATGGCAAGTTCTGGGATTCTCACCATACAATTACTGAACACTGCTCTGAAACCTTTTCCATTGCTCAAAAACTTTTCAAGCCATGCCAGGAGTTTCATTGCGAAGATCTGATGTGTAATCACATAGGCATGATTAACCAATACCTTAAGTGGTCGGGTGCCATGGCGTGAAGTATGTTTCTCAATTTCCAATTGTGTCTCTAAGCAAGTTTGAAAAGAAGAACACTTTACAACAGCCCTTCCTTCTCTATCTATATTAGTTACATATTCAGTAGATGTTCTTTGATGGCATTTCAGTACTCTTGTTAAAGTGCTAATCACTTGCTCAAAGGTATGAACTTCATCATTATATAGAATAGTGCAATACATATCTAAGTCAAAAAGTTCATTATTTACACTACTTGATTGTTCATTAGTCAATATATCAAATCCATACCACAATATTGTATTGAATATTGTAAATGTTCTATCAATTAAATCCTGTGGTAAGGTTTCAGTGTCACCTTCTTCTTTTACCTGAAAATGCGTTTTGTTATTGTCAATCATTTACATTAATATATATTTAATACCTGATGAAGACTGCAAAATGGATCCTTTTTCCATGCTTCTAAGTCTCCACAATCACAACAACCTCCACCTCCAGACATTCCCATGCGGTATTTATGAAATCGGTGAGGGGAATTTTTAAAACAATCTACACATAGAACACATGTTTTGTCCATACCACACTCTCTACAAGAATATGTTGGTTCAGCATGTTTGAAAAACCTTCCACAGACTGATGAATGCTTGTTAGCATGGATAAGTTGGCTCAGTGCCTCTTCTGAGTCACCCTTGCAAATAAAATATTCTAATGGTAAAAAAAGAACTTCACGAGCTTGATCCTCACTGTATAACCAATGAAGGCTATTCTCATTAAGTGGGGGATTGAAGATTTTTGGAACCCACTCATTCCAATGTAGATTTAAAACATTTGATATATCCTTTGACTTTTCAAATTCTTCAATCCATTTAGATGCTATAGCTGTTGCTGTGGGAAAGTCCTGGGGCATTTCCACATCAGCTGATTCCTCCATTTTCTAAATAAATAACACAGTTCAATAAACCTACTTCAGTGGCCATAAATATCAGCAAAAGATAAAATAAAAAAATAAGAGTGTATTAATAAAACTAAATAATACGTAGAATTCAAAAATTAAAAGAATGATGACATTTGAAAATATATGACAATATTATTTTTAATATTACCTGTCTTAGTTTATTTTCAAGTTGTGTAATTAGATTTAAAGGTAACAGGGGTATTCTTTTTTGATTATAGTTCATTATTAAGTGATATTATAACAATATAAAATATTAAAAAAATATAAATACTCTTGATCTTTTTACCGTCTGACGTAAAAACACTTTCTAAACACAATGAAAATGAAATTAACTTACTGATTTTTTACTTCCTACGTATGTACTTGATCATTTGCCAAAATTGGTTAGTACACTATTTTTTCTCTAATTTAAACTGTTTTCAAGATATAACTCTCTATAATCCGATTCTGAACTGTCGAAAGATGAAGTGCTCCTACAATATTGTAAAAGATGATTGTCTGATATTTTCCTTAAAGACGTAGAAATCAGAAATGTCATTCTCCAAATGTCAATTTATAAATTAAATTTCCTGAAAATTTTATAGTTGATTAAGAAATTATTTCCTATTGTTATTTTATTATTGAAATATATTTATTAACATAATAACAACTCTTAAACCTTTTTAAATAAATAAAATTTAAACAGTATCAAGTGGTGACATCTTTTATTTAGTACTATAGGCAAAAATATCTTTAGTGATATAGGATAGGATCCTTAAGTAATTAAAATTAAAAGTAAATCTTAGGATCTTAAGTAATTCTTTATACTTTTTTTCCATAGTTAAGATTAATCGTATTACTTATATTAAATGAAGTGTTAATGAGAATAATATTATGAAATCATATAAGCTTATCAATTTCGTAGGCTAAGAAATATGAATAAAAGCAGATAGAAAACTGTAAGTGTTCGGCTAAAGAGCTGGCCTTAATAGTTGCTCGTTAGATGTCACTGAATATTATTCTTTGAATAAAAACTGTTTGACAACTTGTGAGGGAAAATATTTTTAAAAATAATGTCATATATAATAATTATTAACAATATGATTTAAGTTTACTAAAGCTTGTTGGAACATAATTTTTCAGTATATTGTTGGTTGGGCAGGTATAAAAATTGTGATGATACTAGAAATATTAATTGAAAAAAGATTTTAAAAAATTAAATAATGCCATGTTACTACTAATTGTATTTAATTCATAAAACAATGCAGACATTTTAAAATATATCTAGATGAGAAAATAATCATTCTTTAACCGCACAGTACTCATTAATTGGGTTTTTTACATATAAAGCCATTTAGTCAAAAATACTACCACACTTTCTACCTAAGATATAAAGTAAAACCCATTAAATTATGGTAATTTTTAGAAAAGTCACTTATCGATGTAATTCTTTAGATAGAAGTTATCATATCACTGCGGTTTCAAGGTGTTACTCCTTAATTTTTTCCAAGATATGTTTTAAATGTGCTGGTTAGCAAGTTTATTTTTTAGTTTATAGCTTTAAAAGATACTAGTATATCTTCTTATAAGGACTATGAACTCTTCCATCCAAATCATTAGTAGTATTTATTTTTTTATACTACTTAGCTGTTGTGTCCACAACACATTTAACAGATATTTGACCTTGCATGTAAACATGCAGTAAATACGAATTCATACTTATTATTATATAAGTTAGTATATAGTAGTTTTATTACGTCTACCTGATAGTAAAATTTCCATATATTTATACATACCACCTTACCTCTTTCAGTTGAATATATCATCTGATAATTTTAGAATTGAAAATAATTAAAATATCTTCAGGAATCTATAAATAGAATATTAAAGTGTATAAACATAGGAGGTTCATGACATATTTTTAGTATGTTGAGATTTTAGGATTTATTAGTTTTAGGTTTTTATTTAATACACCTATCTAAACAATTGAAGGCTTTATATAAACGAACTAATGAATTATCTATGTACAACAACAACCACAAGAACGCGGTCTTTCTCTTGACTGACACTTATATACATTTAACACCTACATAACTCAAAAGTCCCTAGAAACTAGTAACATTTCATTATTGTACTCAACACAGATTCCTTCTTTAAACTAAAGAAAAAATATTTATTTTTATATAGTGTAATCTTCAAACGATGGACATTGGATTTAACGATAGACTGATACGACGATACTACTGACGAACGATGATATATTGAACGATAGACATTGGATTTAAATATTATTGGTATTTTCTTTCTTATCATAACTTTGTTTATGATGTTACCGGCCATACGTTACTTAAAAAGCTAAAGCGGTACATATTATTTTAGCAATAAACATTGCTTTTTAGAAAAGGACCGTCGAACAGCGATTCACAAGAAATTTTATTTTCTTATGCCATTTTGCAGCAGGTAAATAGGTTCATGAGGTAAATAAAAATGGTAAAATTTTGAAGTAACATATTTTATTTAAAAAAGTATTGAATAAAACTAAATAATAAAAATATAATTAATATATGTTTAGAAATTCTATCTTTATAAGAACATCATATTGCATATCATTATTTTTTATAAATAAATATATAAAGAATTGTTAAATAATTGATTTAATGATGAAACATTTTTTAAATAACATATTTTATTTTAAAAAATTATTGAATAAAATGAAATAATAAAAATTATTTTTTATTTGCCTTTCTATTTGTATAAAAACACCGTATTTAAATTAATTTACATATTTGAACAATTAACAATATCCCCAAGAACCATATAAATAAAAATTACAATAAAAAAGACTAAAATCGTTTAGATCAAACCCGGCCAATATAGTTAAAACCAAATGAAAAAGCTACCACTATATGTGAAAGCAGAGAAATTCTCCTAAAAATCTTCAAATGTGATCAACTATGATCGTTACTATATAAACCAAATGTGATCGTTACTATTCTTGATCCACAAATCCCATTAATGAATTAACTACCTCGGGCTTTCGATTAACCTATTGTACATTTACTAACCTAAAATGAATGGATTATCGTACTTTTAAGCTGAAGGAAATCTCAGTGAATATATCATTATTTTTACAAAACAATAATTTATTTACTGATACTCTTATATAATAATGCATTGTATTTTCCTTGTCATTAGATCATTAGGGTGTCGTTGATAGTTTTATAATTTGATTATTTGATCCAGTTCTATCTTTGTTAGCAAATTTAATTATTTCATAGTATCACTCTACATTGTCCTTATATCTCAGCAAAATGCTGTCTAATTTCTTCTTCTCTGATTCTCTAAGTTTCACATTGTTCGACTTCCCCTCTCAACAAATTCTAGCTATATCTTATAAAATAAAATTTAATTCATTACTAAAATATATTATGTTTAAAATAAATGTCTAATTATTACCAGTTACTACAATTTTTGCTACTATTCTTGATGGATAAACCTCATTAATGACTTGACTACTTCCAACACAACAAGAATAATTTTCTTCTCTGTTGTCTCTTGTTATCATTAAATTTTGGGATATGTTGATACCTGTTCGAAAGTGATGCTGTTTGGATTTTATAATTTTTAAAATATAACCCGTTCTTCCATATTTTAAAATCAATGTATGTTAAACCACCAAGAATAACACAATTTAATTATTATTGACTCTACCGTTCGACTGGAAAATAATGTACCACCATTAGAAAAGGAAGACAATATCATGACAATATGGTTTATTCTTTTCTATGACATTTTATGCAGGAGAGGTGCATGCGCCAAAAACCGGAGATGATTGAGGAGTAATGTGTCCTATTTTCGGTATTTCTCGAGATCGATTAGTTTTGCTTTTTTCGATCTTGTACTTTCTGTACATATTGTAGATATGGTTGTGTTTTTATAACGAGCTGGTGGACATACTTTAGTGGCACACTGTATAGTTTATGTTTCTTATGTTTTGGATTTCGCAAATAGCTCTAGTCACGGTTGATTGCATGCGACTTTTTACACTTTGCAAGTTGGAGTCGCAGCTACACAGTTGCGCGGTGGAGATAAATGGTCAACTCCATAACGAGGTCTTCCTATCTCCCTTATAGAGTTGAGCGTCGATTGAAACCGGGAGTTAATCAAACATATAATACAATACCTTCCAATCAATCTCTGCAGGCACATATATAGGCCCAGCTCTGGCAGGGCCTATATGTGCGTTAAAATCTTTAGCCAGAATAGATGGATCAGTTGCAGAAATAGAATTAAAGACTTCTGCATAATTCAGTAGGCGCGTACAAAGATACAGTATATGTTCTCACCTTATCTGATTTAGACTGAATATCAATTACACAAGAAGCCGTTCTTCTAGCGACCATGAAGTCGACACCTGCTGATCGCTGGTGACCACCCGAATAAAACAAGCTGTACACTTCATCGGTGGTTGGTGTTCAGGATGTCTGAGAGATAAATTAGAAACATTGTTAAGTATGTTTATAAAATTCTTATATTTATTTCTCAAAATACCGTCTTTATAACATCCACCTTTTTATAACTTTATGACGGTATTTTGTGTCTCTCTGGCAGGACATTTTATTACCACTGCCTGGTCTCTGGTTTACTTGGAAAAGGAAAAAAGCCTTATAAGTGGACTATTGGTTCCAAGAAAAGGTGATTGTCAGATACCGTATAGTTTCAGAGTAGGTGTTGGCATACTCACCACCTTAAATAGGGCATACCAAGAGGTTCGCAAATCCATCTGACTACAGGCCCATCAGCCTGATTAGTTCACTTTCCAAACTTTCCGAAAAGGCGATATTACACGCGTTAAACAACTTTAAACAACACGGACGCACACCACATAATCCCGAACGAACAATTCGGTTTCCGTGCCAAACATTCAAGCCTTCATCAAGCTGTTCGCGTCGCACCAACAATCAACCAGGCATTAAGAAAGGGTCGAAAAACTGGAGCCATCTTTTTAGATGTTTCTAAAGCTTTCGATCAAGTATGATATCACGATCTAATATTCAAAGCTAAACAGCTTGGTTTACCTAATGATCTAATCTCCCTGATAGATTCATACTTGGACGGTAGGTCCTTTCAAGTGAGGATCGGTGACGCAGTTTCCTCTTGAAAACAGATTTCCGCAGGAGTTCCGCAAGGTGCTTTATTAGCCCCTGCCCTGTTCAACATTTACATGCATTTTATGCAGATGATACTTGATGCCTGATGCTTTTTTCACAACCGCTTACAGTCCCGACGCTATTCGCGACAGACTTCGAGTCCAACTGAACCAGGTAATTGCGTAGTACAAATTCTGGCGGTTGAAGATAAACCCGAGCAAAACTCAGGCTATTCTGTTCCACCGCAAGGAAGAGTTCCGCGCCTATTGCCTCCAAATCGATAAAGTCTTTATCCCCAGAAAAATATCATACCACGGTCTCCAGTTCGACCGCAGGTTCCAGTGGTCAGTTCAAATTTAGCACGCTATCTGTAAAGGCAATGGCGTGTATAGTCTACTCTTTCCACTCCTCTGTAGAAAAAGTAAACTCCCAATCCCCCAGAAAGCGACTCTGTATAAAATGCTAGTACGTCCGGTCTGCCTCTACGGAGCACAGGTGTGGTACAGGTAGGTCTCTGAGAGACAACTTGAACTACTCCAAGTGTTCCACCTGGGCCATTTGATTCTAGCTGGTTATCTTGTAATAAGAAAAAAAAGTTACGCAAGCATTCACGAAAATATTCACGATAAGTCAAGTTTGTAAAATAAGATTGATCCGTATGATCGAAGTTCGGGTATTTTATAATGTCTGCATTGTATTGTAACTGTAAACATAAGTATAACATAAGTAATTAAGAAACAGCTTATTTTTATTTAAAGAAAGATACCCAGGAACTATTTGATGTCAGCTTCGTGAATCACTGACATCTTCAAGAAATACTTTTTGATAATTTATCGACTTGAACCAGCGTTCCGAAAATTATTTACTGAATTACGCCAGGTAATTCAACAGTTCTTAATTTAATAGTAAGAGAGCAGCGACTGCAATTTTACAATTTGCCAATTCTAAAGCGATTATCTCCTTGTGTGCAACATGATGTTCCGTTCATACGTTCCATGTTGCAATACAGAGAGTTTTCCTGATGACGTACATTTCAGCAAATTGTTTTTTATTGGTTAGTCAGTAATCCAGCACCCTGGTTTCGAATCGAATGACCATCTTGCACAACAAGCTTTTATAGGATGCAGGAGAGTGGCTGTACCATAATCTTTTTGTAAGGGAACCTGGATTAACCGAGCCTTCTTTTCAACCTAGCCTCTCCTGAATATCGAATCCGCGAAAAAAAGCAGCTTCAAGGTATTCTCTTTTTGGAATATCTACCATAAAAATATTAAATAAGCGCAGAGCCAACGGGGAATCTTGTGGAACTTCATCTTTTTTCGGACTATAAAGACAGGAATCTTTCGTTGCCTCCATCTATCCTCCAAGAACTTTCCTCAGTGAGAACATCTTACTAAGACTATAAGATCTAGATTAGATAGACCTAATATAACCTTTGGTTAGGTTTACAAAGACGTTTAAAGGCTTTCTGGATTATACCGGCCATACGTATGACCTGATGAACGCAATAAATTTCAGTCAGTCGGTCGTTTTTGCTTTTATACCTCTGGTACTCTAGCGGATCCATTACTTCACACACTCACACCCAAATCGGTTATGATTTCTCCTATTTCATTTCCCTTTACTCAATTGATGAACGATCTAATCTCCCATCATAATTAGTTGCAGTTGATTAACTTCTGGTGTAACATTAGAGTAGGTAGAGAAAAATTCTCCTGCTTGTTTTCATGCATGATAACATTATATTTGGTGCTCCTAAGTCGAAATTTAACATGAAAATATTAAGGAAATGATATTAGAAAAATATATAAAAATATTATAATAACTATATTATAAAAGAGTTATATATATTATTTATTTTATTAAGAACATATATGCTTTTATAGTAATAGTAACTATAAAAAGTAATAAAGTACTACAGTTAAAGTTTTAAAATAAAAATTGTTATTTTTACAGTAAAAACAATTATAAATTTATTATAGTTAAATTCATAAAAGTAACAAGATGTGGATGAGAGGGTTTCTTTAATCTAACCTACAATCCTGTGTATCATGCTTTATGAAAAGTCCAGGAATGTAGCCGAAAGATATTGTATTTTTTAACATTTAAATCCATATTTATTTTGTTTACAATGTTTGTCTATGAACTTATTCTATAGTCCCGTGTTTATTACGAAACCGAAAGTGATGTTCTGGAATAATCTTTCTTTTTTTCTATTATATTATTGAGCCTCTTTATATATAATTTCTTAAAAAATGTTAAGATTACGGTAGTAAACTTATAGGCCGGTAAGAGGTGACATCTTCTGCTGTTTTTCTTGGTTTGAGAATCATTTATATTTTTGCTACTCTCCAAATGCTAGGAAATATTTTATACGTAGTGTTGCGTTAATCATAACTATTAATCAGTTTATATCCTTCTCTGATAGTTCTCGTAAAATTCTTCTGTTTTATAAATCATAGCTGTGAGCTTTCTCATTATTGTTTGTTTAAGTCATTATTGTTTGTTTAACTTCTCTAACTGTAATTTTTTTATTTGAAATTGCAAATTTAGGTAGCTTGTTGCTTTGATTGCTTCTATCCCATTCATTGTAATTTTCTAATAGGTGGATTATGCTGTTGTGGTCTTTTAAGCTTTCTTGTTGCTTTCCATAATGAATAATCTGTAGCCGTAATTGGCGTCAGATTTTCCAAATATTCCTGAATATATTGGTTTTCTCCATTTTGAATCAATTCTTTTAGCTCTGTTATTACTTTTTGAATGTTCTTTGATTTTCTGAAGTCCTTGGTTGTTGCCAGTTGTTTTTCAGTTTTCTTTTTCGCCTGTTTTCTCCTGGATTGTACATTATTATATATAGGTTTTGTAGATGTTTCACTGTTGAGTCGCGTGCCATGCTGTCTCCTGTATATTTTTTGTTTTTTTTGCTGCTATTTCTATATCAATCTGTTTTTAATGATAAGTTTAAAAATATGATTCGGTTTACCTTTCTTCTAAATAGTGGCCAGTTAGTTGTACAGTTGACACAGATAAGATGGTTTTTACTTTGAAACTACTACATTTAAAATCTATATATTGGAGAATTGTCGAAATAAATATGATGAATATAAATTAATCGATATTGTTTCATTTCAGCGAATGCGGGAGATAAAGAGGAGCATGACATAGGTATCCTCATATGAGTTAAACTAGTACGTTTAATTCGGTTGAAAATGGCGAGAGTAGACCAAAGAGACAAAAATACTTTTCGCCATTGACTAACATTTGCAAAAACTCTATTGCATAATATTCGGTATGTATGGAAAATTTACTGACAATTGTGTGTAATATGATATGTGCGAACGTTTTAATAAATGACTCAATTAAATGCACGAAAAAACGTTTTAAAAGCATTGCCGTAGGCAACTGGTATTTAGCTTTAATTAATTCTATCAAAAATTGGATTCAAACCGGATGAACCCAATAATTGGCAGTTACAGTATCTATAAATAAAGTGTTTCCCGTGAAATGATATCAACATTTTTTCGGGCGTGTTTCCCATAATAAACATATTCGTGTTAAATATTCAGAATAGTTGTTATAAAGATTCATCAAAGACTTACAAAGTATTTGGGTTAAGTTCAATGCGTCAAAATTGATATGTCTAATATTTGTTGATTTAGAAAATGCATAAAGCATTAATTAAGTAAGAGAAGACATTCTATATATACCTATATTAGAACAAAACGATATAATTATTAAATTTGTAAGAATAATTCTAGAAATATACACGATAATCACTAATTGCCATTGCAGACAAACATGAAATCAAGCACCCTCACAAACAAAATGTCAAATAGACTAAACGGGACTATATAAAAATATGAAGTAAAATAAAATAAATATAAAATATGAATATAAATGCCGGTAGGCGCTTTTACACAGATGAATAACAACAGTCCAGAACCCTATAGAAAAACAGATGATATGATAACACAGATAAAATGATACTAAGGGTATATATATTTTTATTCATCCCTTAGAACGTCAACAATCTGACTGTGGACTATATATATATATATATATATATATATATATATATATATATATATATATATATATATATATATATATATATATATATATATATATATATCTAATTTCTCTCTAAATAATGGCCAGTTAGTTTTGGTATTATGCAAAAAAGGTGGTTTTGTTTTGTTGAGAATACTTGAGTTATAATAACTGGTGAGTGATCAGATGACAGATCCAAGCATGATTCAGCCTTGCACGTTTTGGTATCAATATTTTATGTAACACAAAAGTCTATGGTATCGAGCATTGTATTTCTATCCGACGGCCAATATGTTGGCTCACCAGTAGATATAAGCTGTAAGTTCTTCATTGCTTTGACCGATTCTCTGCCTTTTGGTGTTATTAGTTTAGAACCCCGCATAACATGTTTTGCACTGTAGTCTCCTCCGGCAATGAATCTATTACCCAGCGTGTTAAAGAACCCGTGGTATCGTTCTGCTTTATTGTTGTGTTTAGGTGGGCACTAGATAGCACTCATTGTTGGTGGTCCATGCACTTCTTCAATAGTTACACTGTTGGCTTGTAAATATTCCTTGCTGAATTTCTCTCTTTCACAGTGTTTTATGTTTTTACGGATAATTATAGATGTTCCTCCATGTGATTTATCATCTGGGTTTTTGTTTTGTGTGATACAGCTTGTGTTTCGGAATCCGTCAATAATTCCTATCAGTGAAATGTGTTTCGAATATCATCATGATTGCTGGAGTCCATTAGCATTACGGCTATATTGTATTTGCTGTAATGGCTATTAGTCATTAGGCTGACTTGGTAACGACGACGGTGAATAAATTCATCATTGTACTCATTTGCTCCATAACTTTACCCTAATTTCCTCTAATCTACTAATAGTACTTACAGGTTCAGTGGTGATTGGCGTTGTCTGCATGTTAGGTTGGGTCTGACTGTTGATTACGGCGTGTGCGTATGATATATGAGGATTTTGTATTGGTGCTTTAGGCGAGTTAAATGGTATGGGTTGTCTTAGTGGCTGTAAGTTTCTTTTTTCCCTCATTGCTGGATAAATTTTTTGTTGCAGCGCTTTATGGTCTAGGCATTCCCTATAATTTGCAGGATGGTCACCGTTACAGTTGACGCATTACTTTATCGTCACGTGTTTTGCGCATGCAATCATTCGTCGCTTGTTCTCCTGCACATTTCGCACATCTATACATATATTACTCAATAACCAGTACATTTTTAGTACTTCAGCTTGAAATCTTCACAGATTTTCGTAACATGTATTTCCATACGAGACTACTTGCTGATTTATATATACTGGTTTGTGTTTGATTCTTTTGTTGGTGCAATCAATATGCATTGATTTATTTTGATTAATTTTGATGCGCCATTTTTCTGTCCAGCATTGTATTTCGGCAACAGCTTTTTGTAACTTTTCGGTTCATTCAGTGTTGTTATTTTCAATGGCTAGGAGTGCAGTGTTACCTGTTTTACAACATTTTCATGGAATTATGGGAATATACGATAAAGATAAAGGATAAAGGGCTGGTTCCAGTACATTTCTCTGTGGTACACTTGCTTGTATTTTCGATAAGTCAGAATAGGCATCGTCTTGATTGAGTCTGAAGTATCGGTCAGTTATACATTAGCATTTGAATTTTATGCTTTAAACCGTTATGCTAAACTTTATCTACTATTATTATAAAATTGCAGAAAATAATGGAAATTTTTTGAATTACAAATTAACAATTTATAGCAATATTTATCTTTTTGAAGTGAATAAATTATCAGAATACATACACTAACCTAATAGCGTAGTAATAAACTGTTCTTGTTAATAATTATCTATATCGAATATGTTTCCAAATTAATATTAACGTTTCGGAATGCTTACAAAGTAATATTTCGTTAGAGAATCTATAATTTATATGTTGCAAGGCGGATGTTAAAGAGATGCCTCCAGAAGAAGGGGAGTGTAAAATAGCGTGAGAGCAGCCGAGTGAATGAAGAGGGGAAACTGAATGTTGCTAAATAGTTTAGATCTGTTTAAATACATTCTGCTGAATGAACTGTTACCGTTACTGTTGTTTAATCAAGCTCAGTTGTTGAGTAATTTTAATAAGACGTACAAAGACGAATGTTTGTGACATTCTCCGCTTTTTGTTTTCGATAATATAATGAGAAAGCCACCGAGCGTTTGCAAGACATTTTTATTAGTAGGGAGGACAACTACTCTCTTTATAGCTCGTTTAATGTTTCCAGTTTAATTAAAAATTATAAGTATCAACTTAACATTTGAGAGAAACACACATTGTATTGAAAAATACAAGAGTTTTTTTTTTGCTCACATTAATCCGAAATTACTAATTTAGTTAAGAGTATTTACTAATCAATCAACTTAAATAGGCTTAACTGTTATAAAGAATCGCAAAAATATTGATTTATAATAATGTGCAATTAACAGATTATTAAAAATATCTTTACAGTAGGTGGACAGTACTCGTTTTTATGTAATTTATAGTTTATTATATTTATTTGAATAAATGACGTTATTTTTAAAGGGTTATTTTATCATAAATGGGTATTGGGATTACTATTATTGTTTTTGTGAAGTGGTAACACAGTATATGAGCGTCATTTGCCAATTGTGTGACGTTTCTTCTCATTCAATCATTGTCCGTTAAAAATGGCGCTTTGTAGTATTATTGTTGTATTGCCTAGACATTATAATTTCATAACTTTCAACCGACTTTTGTGCCTAAAACAATCAATCGATAAGTAATGCTCCGTACAATAATAATTTTGATATGATTTATCGAAGAATTACCTCACATTTTCAAATTTTTAGGATGGGTAAAGCTTTGGAAACGTCTCCAAGAAAATATAAAGGGATACAAACGTAGTTACTGCACTCCACACATCCCCAGAGAGAGATAGCAATTATTGTCATAATTTAAAGTTTGTTGTCAATTGAATTAAAAAAAAGCCTCTTCAGGCAAATCCTGTTGGCAAATGTGATAGAAAAAGAATCACCACGCTTCGTACAACGAGGGTGTAAAGATTTCGGAGAGGACAATGCGGGGACGGTTGTTTGAAGAGAGTCTAATAGGACGGCGGACCTCCAAAAAACCACGCTTAACATCGAGATATGAGTGTTGCAGACTGGAGTCGAGTAAGTATAAATTTTTTGGATAATATAGTTGGTCAATAACGATTTTTTATTAATTGACAGGTTCTTTTCCGGCGAATCAACCTTTCAAATTTTGATTGACAAAAGTTCTTTTGTACAGCGACGCCGTGGTGAACAACTTCATGCTGATTACCTTGTTGAGAGAGTTAAACACATGGTTAGTGTCATGGTGTGGTCTCAGCCAAAGGCATGGGCCACCTATATATTGTTGAAGGAACACTGAAACAAGACCAATACAAGCGAGTACTAGAAACCCAGTTACTATCGCAGATCAATGAATGGTTCTCTGACGATGATAACTACAATTTTAGGCATCATTCGATACCGTGTCACTAAGCCAGAAGTGCTACTGCATATTTGGTGTAAAATATACTATTTTGCTTTGGACAGCCAATTCACCAGAATTGGGAACTCATAAAACGGGCGATTGCAAAAGAAGTGATTGATCACCAAGAAGCAGTTAATTGAAACACTCATCAGAGAGTGGCATCACAACTCCTAATTCCAGTAAGATGCGAAAACATGTATTGACAGCATGTCCCGACGCATAGAAGCGCTTAATGCAGCAAAGTGTGGCGTCACTATATATTAAAATTATTTTTATTAATTTTTAGTAATATAAAAATTACTATGACGAAGATTATTAAACTGTTTTGTATATTTTTTGTAGTTTTTATGATCCCAATAGATTACAGATACAAGTAAGAAATATATAAGAGAAGTCCAACTAATCATTTGTTACAAAAATCCAGTTAAACTAAATACTTGTAGTGACCGCTACGACCCTTTAGGTCACCACGCATTCACCTACACCAAGTTCAAAGGTTGGAAACGCCGGTGGATTGGTACCATGCGGTTCCCGGCTATAAAAGACCACCACGACGACGTCTCGCTCTCTTTTCTTTTCTCTACCCCCTTGTAACAGTACCACTTCCACAGCGCTACCGTACTTCCTTTACCTAACCTAATATCCTGTCCATTCTCCCGTCGACCACATGTATCAATTTAAATCGAAATAAACAAGTATTTCTTCAACCAGTGTTTTTAGTTCTCATACAAATTCCTTCCAAAAATGGTAGTGAGTGTTCGGACAAACAATCGCATTGACAGCTACAGATTTCGACCGACCGACCGACCAGACGAACATTTCTACACACTTAAATAGTCATAGTCTCAATATTGGCCCTAATAATTTGGCTACAGGCTGTATCTTAAAATTAAGGGCAAGATTACTAAGATTTTAGCAGAAACAAAAACACAGCATTTCAGAATTCACCTTGTTAAACCAAACACTAATAAGAAGGGCTACGTAACACTGACGTCACTAGTCGTCTCCTTTTATTTTTTTGGTTTTATTGAGGCAAATTCCAAGTCTGTCCACGTTAATTTTGCATTAAGGCGAAATAATAAAAACTTAATTATATCACTCAATGGATGCCCGATTCCTCAAGCAGAATCAGCAAAATACCTTGGAATCCATCTTGACGGTAGAATAAATTGGAAGCATCACGTTAGACAAAAAGCAAAACACATTAGAACCAAAATAAAACAACTATACTGGTTAATCGGAAGATACTCTCAACTTGATCTAAAATCAAAGAGGTTGATCTATAATACAATTATAAAGCCAATTTGGACCTATGGGGTGCAAATATGGGGTTGCACTAAAAATTCAAATCAATTAGTCATACAGCGCTGTTAAAATAAGGTTCTTCGATTGATTTCCAATGCCTATCGCTATGTATCCAATGAAGAATTGCACGATGATCTGGAAATCAAATTGATTTGCGAAGTTGTCCAGGATTTCGCCTTGAAACACGAAAAAAGATTACTAAATCATACTAACGTGGAAGCAATATAACTGCTGGACAGCGCTCAGGATGTTAGGAGATTGAAACGAACAAAACCATACGAACTTATATAAAGAGTATACATTTAGTGTAAACTATAGCTATAAGTTTATAATTAATAGATAATTATAATTTTATAATTGAGGAATACATACCGATGTATTTTCTCGCACTCGTCTTGCTTGTTAATTAATCCAAGTACGTAGAAAAAGTAGTAATAAATTAATTGTAAATTAAGATTGTACTAAGCGTATCTAATAAAGATGTTATAAAAAAAATTGAAGTAAATGAGCTATATTTGTCTAGAATCATTTCGTCGATAGTGACTGTACTTTGTTACCATAATAATAATATTAAAAAGTATAGTAGAACCTTTATATAAATGAAGTGAGTGTGTATTTCAGAAAAAAATACCGTGAAATGTGAGTTAATATTGAAGAATATTAAGTAAAAATATTAATAGTAAAATCACTATAAGAATTGGTAATAAAATTTATAACTGCAAGTAACAATTCTAAATAATATCCAATAATAGCAGAATTGCCAGTTGAGAATTGTGATAATATTATTATTGAAATCAACTTCCCTCTATTTGCTAAGACAACCAAAATTGTATCGACGGCAAACCTATTGAAAAATGTAATGATGATTATTTGAAAATACAAATGTAAATGTATATAGGTAGGGTTAACAAAATGTTCATTTTATCTATATAACTGATAGTACCTACGGCACAAAAACCTGCACCTGTACCTGCAGCAGCTCTGTGAAACAAAAAGTTATATCCGATATTATATCAAATTACCTTATTTTGAGTATATGTGGTCTTTTAGTAGTGAAGAGTAGTGAATGTTCACTGATTTTAGTCAGAAGCCTATTTTCTTTTATCTTGTTAGTATTTGAATTTTGCAGAAATATTGTTTATATAATAATCTCGAATGTTATCAATGTGTTATTTATCTCGATTTTAAGTTAATTACATTAGTAAAATAGTAAATGCTTACATTGGAATGGTCTTGCTATAAATAATATATCGATGTTCAAACTATATCAGCTGGTTTACGCCTTGCAAGATTTAATCGCATTTCCCTGACATTTTTCTGCCTTTGGTCATAACGTGTTTATAATTTTTATCGATATATGATACATTAGGGGCACTCACACCATCGATACTCATCAGAATATTTAAAGATAACACAAAATGCGCACATTTAAACTTGCATTATTTCAAACGTCGTTTTTCTTCCAAATCCATATTTTTTGCAGAAATAACTTTTTTTCCGAGTAAAGTAAGCACATTGAACTATCATAGTACATTTTCAAAAAAAATCATCTAGCCTATTAATGCACACTAATGAAATAATCTAACTTACATGTAGATATAATGGTACAGATTGGTGAAAAATGTATGGTCTACTTACGAATACCAATATTACCGTGGCAAGGCAAGAATACTTCGAAGAAACCTGACGGAAGACTGATGGTTTCACCATTGACTAGTTGTCTCACTACGAACTTCGTTTTCACATCACGACTTCGGTTCTGACCGGGTTGGTGCCGATTAGGCGGTTACAGTTACATTTAGCGGTTACTTGATGCTCTTCTTTCACATTCCTCAGTAAGTTGGAGTATTCTCAATGGACAGAAATAAAAACCTAAGGGAAAGCGTGGGTTTTCTGAGTCTACGAGAAGTTTTTCTAGGAGAGTTTACCATTCAAAATACGCGACTAACTATACAATATGCCGTATGAATACAATATGTTATATAAATACAATATGCTATTGATAAGTATATCACACATTATCTAGAATTTGTAAGATATATTTTATTCTATGTATTAATGGGGTTTTTCATTATTTTTACATCTTTACATTTTATTTTTTAGGATATACATAGCTATAAGCAAGATATAAGGTAATGATCAAATACGCAAATGTAATTCAGAGATTAATTTGTGACAAATTAGGCTTTCATTATCGCTCAATCTCAAAGAACCGGTAATGTATATGTTTATTTTTCAACCGGTATGATATTGTTGGTGCTATAGGACTTCGAATATTCTTCAGCAAATCTGTGAACCAAACAAGTGGATGTGGGTTCGTTCACTTTCCATTCGTTAAAATATGTTTAGACCATACGTTTCCTTATTTTCTTTCCTCAACCGTAAATTGTTTGTCGAATTTGACTTAAATATCCCTTTTGATTCATATTATTGGTTTAAACACTTCAAATATTTAAAATTCTTTAGGGGGTACCAAATTAGAGATAAATAAATCGATAATCAAGTATATAATAAATTTGTGTATAGATAAAAGTCATCTTAAAATGAAGCTATATACAGGTTGAAACTTCATTTTATAATAAAGACCGATTTCTTTGAGGAAATAAAACAGTTTGCCATGTCTCATTTGCTCCTTGCAAAGCTCTCACCCCAAAGAGATAGCAGGGGCAAGGAAGTCCTTTTTAATGGACCAAAGCATGTTTTCGTCTTCCCGCAGGTCCCACTCAAGTTAAACCCAACTATCTATCCTACGATCTATAAATGGGGAATCTTTATCATATAAAGTATTTATAATTTGCTGACTACTCGCAACTCTGACTGACCATCTAACCAACTGACTTTTAGTGGGTTCCCTATTTACTTTTTGAAGTAATATTTTTGTTAAACATATTTTATTTTTTAATACCCTCTGACTAATACTAACGAATAATCTTTTAACGTATCATATATTTTTCGATAAAAAAATTACCATTGTTTTGTTATCAAAAAGTAATTTAATTTTGTGTTTTTTATTGGTACTATATATTAATCAATAATCTTGAAATGTCTTTATCATAAGGTGGTTTTTTAAAATAAATACCATAAATTTATTTCATTCCTGATAAAGAATTAAATAAAATAGTTTTAAAACGATAAATTGAATAGTTTAAATATCAAAGTTATCTACTTAATAAGTTCTTTGTTTAATTACTTAATATTAAGTACTTATTATTAAGTGCTTAATATTATCTTTACCAAAATGGTTTTATTAACATGCATTTTAAAACAGTTACTAACATAATTAGTTAATTTATTTTTCACTTATTAATTAATTTAGAAATGTATATTAAAGGAATATACTCGTTATGGGTTCTAAGGGGATATTGCCCTGAATCAGTTTGTTGGAAATCTAATATGGAGCATCGACGATGACTCGCAACACTTTATTCTGGATTATGTGCTTAATATTATCTTTACTAAATTGGTTTTATTAACATGTATTTTAAAACAGTTACTAACATAATTAGTTAATTTATTTTTCACTTATTAATTAATTTAGAAATGTATATTAAAGGAATGTATTTAGAATCATTAAATTAACTATTGATTGTTCAAAACTTAGATCTATGAAGTAAATAATCAAAATAATTAATACAAGATCCAAAGAATAAAATGTCACATATCTTACTACATTAATCATTAAATACTTTTTTTAAATTTATCCTATGTGTTGCATCTATGCAAATTACGTAGTTAGTTTCATTTTAAATTCTGCATATTTTCATTACTTCATTTATGTATTCATATAGTCCTTATCTTTTATCAATATTTCCCACCTAAAATACATGTAACAATAAATACACCAGGCTAATTAAACGAATAATGTCTTTACCAAAACCTTTAAATAAAATTGCATTGTTTTTGCTTATTTATTTCAGTCAGTTTGTCTGCTATGGCTTTCTTTTATCGATTGCTTTCTACATTATCTTATGTCCCATGTGTCCCAATTAATAATGTATGAAACTATTTTATAATTATTGATATTCTTTACAACATTCATTAAAACTCTTAATGCACAAATTTGCGTACTTATTACGTCCAATATTTGGTTAGCGCTTTGTGAAAAAATGCATTTATTGCAAGAAAACTGAAAATATTCAGAAGTCAACACCACTAAAATTTACAGAAAAATCTTAGCAACCTTTAGAATTATACCTTCCGATAAAACGGTTACATTAATTCGTTTTCTCTGCAAAAAAGTTAAGCGATCTACTATTATTATACTATACTATTCTTAATCGTTTTCTATCCAAATTTGCCATTAATAATATCAACAGTACGGGAACCGAACCGAATGACCGAAAGTAACGCAGATCACAATTTAAAATTAAATAATTTTGTATAATAATGTTTTAATCTATCCTAATATTATCCTCTGTCTTACTTCTTAAATTTTAAGAAAATCTTTATCTCCCGCGAGATTCGATCCTAGTACGTTGTTGTCGGCCAGGTAAAATCTTAGCCATCACGGTTACCCGCTTGGTTTCCTGATATATTTTGTGTCACTGATCTGACAGCTATTAAAGGTTGCTTGATTTGGGTTTATTGTCGTTTTGTTGGAATATATTTATTTGAATTACTGTATTTGTAAAAATTCTTCCCCCATATAATGTTTAACCGTGGTCAACTTTAATGTCTCCAGATGCCCTCGTTTTCTTAACAAAGGGAGGCAACATTTTCGCTAAGTCTATTAATATATAGAACTTATAGAAGATCTTATAGAACTTCAATAAACTGCCCTTGAGTAACAAATATTATTATATGATTTTCGTTATTATCCTGACATGTAGAAGATCGTTTCAGAAGTGATCTGATCTACAACTTATAATCTAAATCTTATTCTAGATACTATTCTAACTTATTTTAAAGTCTATTCCAACTTATTCTAAAGACCATTCTAACTTATTCTAGAGATTATTAAATCTCACTCTATGTGTCTATTAATCAGTTCGTATGGTAGTTTGCGTTTGAACCTATGCACTATACTGACATCGCGCACATTTAACTGTTTGGCGAGTGCATTAGGATGCACTAAGAGTCTTTCAGAATACTTCAGACTAATATTTAGAATCACACTCGTTATGGGTTCTAAGGGGATATTGCCTTGAATCAGTTTGTTGGAGATCTAATATGGGGCATCGACGATGACTCGCAACACTTTATTCTGGAACCTCTGGAACTATGTTAGATTTGCTAGTTATACCCCACAGTTCAATACCATAGGTCCGAATGGGCCTAAGAATTGACTTATACAACAGAACCTTGTTATCTAATGATAATTTAGATTTATGCCCTATCACTCAATGTGTCAGTCAATACATTTGGTTTAGTTTAAGCCCAAGCTATTTGCGTTTTATCACTATATGTTTTTTCCATGTCAAACGTCGATCAAAATACATTCCCACATATTTAACGTTGTCTGCTTGTGGAAGTTCATGATTATTCAATTTGACTGAGATGGTCTTCTACAAAGGGTGAATGTCACATGTTTAGATTTTGCCTCATTTTCTTTGATACGCCATGTTTTCAACTACAATTCGACTTTGTTAAGATGAAGTTGGAGGTTTATTGTGGCTGATGTGGTTTATTGGATCTTCGTGGGATGGTAAAACCGCTGTATCGTCAGAATATGTTGCAATGCTAGTGTACTAGTGTAAACTAGTACACACCGGAATATATTGGGTGTAAGTCAGTGTATTCGTCACCCTATTTGACAATAAAATGTCTGTATATGAGGTAATATTTCACCAGTTGTAGGTGCGTATGGGGCAAAAGCTTTTTCAATTTAACATGCAGTGCAATGTGCCATACCTTGTCGAAGGTTTGGGATATATCGAGAAATACAGCGCAGCAATATTTTTTATCGTTTAAGTTTTTGTTGTTTCGTGTTTGTTACGGAAACCAAATTGATGATCTGGAATAATATATCTCTCTTCTGCGATTATTTTGAGTCTCTTAATGTATGATTTTTCAAAAAGTTTAGAGATCACAAGTAACACGCTTATAGGGCGATAAGAGGAGAATATAGATAAATGAAAATACTTGTGTGCTAAATCGAAATTACCTTCTATTTACCATGGCGTAGCGGTCCACGCGACACGGTTACGGCTCGTCGGGTGGAGAGACTGGATCGATGTTTGGCTAGGCCCTATCTGCTTATTTATCGTATCGGCTTTGCGAATTATGTCATTAAAAGTTGTTTTAAAACACCATTCCCTCGAATAAACAATAATTGTTCTAGTGTTCTTAATATTTTTCTTTATAAAACACAACGTGCCCATTTTCTAATCTTCGATATATTATAATATATCTATATTAGAGTATTACTAGTAAGCTGGAGGTAGATATGGTAATAGCTGAAACTATATTGGCAGTAAAGTATCAAAAAGTAGGAGGACAATCGTTAGGATTAACTCTTGAGAGTTTATTAAAATTATATTTTCTTGGAAAATAAATCCACCTTTTTCAGAATTAATCGGGTGATGCGTTATTTAGTTGTTATATTACCTCCAAAATTCTTGAGGACCTGACAAAAGAAAAATGTATTATGATTTTAAAGTCGCAGTGCTCACCTGAATTGTTTCAACGATTTATTGAAGTCTAATGATACGTATCGGATTTACTAAAACATGCCTGCGGATAAAATCGTGTCCTGTTATTCTTGTATGGGGGGAGGGGGGGGAGTTTTGTGTGCCGAAACTGGTTCGGAGAAAATAGATCAACGAGATTCGTTTAACCCGTTGGATTTTTATCGCAGTTCCTGTCGACTGGCTTTCGTCCTCAATGGATTTATAACAATTGATTTCAGCAGGAAATTAATCACTAACCGGTTCAATGTTTTGGGTTCGGTTTTCAGGCGGACGTTATGCAATTGTCATCGTTTCGAATCGTCGACATTGTTAAACTAAAATATCAAGTAAGGTTTCCAATTGGAATGGGAATTTTTGATCACTCGATGGTCCTACCTTTTTAGCGACAATAAAATATACGCGCATTTTCTCAAGTATCAGTTTCGTTATAAGTATCTGGTGTAATTAATGAAAAGGCGAGTTTTGTTTGATTATATTTTACCGATATTTCTTTCTAAAACACAGACATTCATGGTATCGTTGTTTATCTTTTTAAAAAAGGTTTGAATGAAAATGTAAAGCAGGGCTGTCCGAACTAGAGAGAATATAGGGCTAATAAAAATGACTACATTCATTGGGAGGCCGCAAAATATTTGCAAAAACAAAATGCAGGTATAATATCATTATTTTATTATTGTATTACCTTTTCATTAATGTATCTTTTACCATCCTGTTAAAAACAACGTCAATATTGGTAATAGCTAGACGCAGTGCATGCTTAAGTGATGTATATGTATTTCGATTTTATTAATTTCATTGTTGAATATGCACTCTCACAAAGATAGGTACTGCCTATCCGTA
Source organism: Rhynchophorus ferrugineus (assembly GCF_030347505.1). Classification (NCBI taxonomy): domain Eukaryota; kingdom Metazoa; phylum Arthropoda; class Insecta; order Coleoptera; family Curculionidae; genus Rhynchophorus; species Rhynchophorus ferrugineus. Next base: position 13,306,675 of record NW_027472590.1, read on the forward strand.
TAACCCATTTTTAGGCCAATATTCGTCAGTTTTGGGAAACGTCCAACAAGGAGCTTTAAAAATTCAATTCCCCATTCTGTTCTGCCCTTATAAAAGGGGTCGGATTGCAGATCACACAGTTCTAGTTGATAATCAATCTCCATACATGCAACTGCGATCGTTAATGGATGAGTGAAGAGAGCTATATCACCTTATTTATTTTAATCTGTTTTTTTAAATCTGCGAATCGCTGCTCAAATTCCATACATTTTCCATCTCCAAATCTTTACAACTTGGCAAAAAAGAAAATAATTTTGTTCTAGAGACATTTTGAACAATTTCAGTTTGCTTCTTAATCCATTTACATGATCGTACAACTTGGCTATATTATGTTTTTTGCCTTACAACTTTAAATTTAATTCGTTCATATCAGTGTTAAGTGTTGCGTCATATCAGCTAAGAATGTAAGATCAGCCACGAACTGAGGATCTTGCATTTTATTTTGTAGTTTGGAAGTGTTAGATGCTATTTTATTTTTTAGAAATAAAGGTACTTCTTCTTCTGTCCAGCTCTTAACCATCTGATTTCTGAACATAATAAATCTCCATAAGTTACATCAATTTCATTTAAAAAGTCTGTAAATTTTTCAGGTGTCAATACCCTGTTTCCACTTCTGATCAAATTGGTTATCCTAACAACTTTCATAGTATTCATTTGTCCCAAAGATTTTCCACATAAGGCTTCTTGATGAATGATGCAGTGGAATAACGGACAATCAACGTTATTTTGTTTTAAAAGTCCCGTAAACGTAATATGGGACATCCACGATGACTCGCAACACTTTATTCTGGAACCTGTGACGGATTGCTATATTACATTTGTTAGTTGTACCCAACAGTTCAATACCATAGGTCCAAATGGGCCTAACTATTGACTTATACAGCAAAACCTTGTTATCTAATGATAATTTATATTTACACCCTATCAGCCAATACATTTGGTTTAGTTTAAGCCCAAGCTGTTTGCGTTTTGTCACTATATGTTTTTTTCAACTATAAATAAATAAATGAAAAAAAATCTTAGTATCTGGCCGATGCACTGCCAACTAATTCCAACTCTTACACGGTAGATTATTCGTCGTTTCTGTAGTACTTTAATCAGTCACGGACACGTAATTTTTAAAATCAAAATCTGGCAATGCTGTACCGCAAAATGCTATCAGGCAATTTTGAATCGGAATCGGACATTTATTATTTTAATTAATGTTATATATCTGATACATTTCTGATCTTATATTGAAAATACTGGGTATAAGTTTTTAAAGTTTTAGTAACATATCGCTTTTAAACTAATCCTTTTTCTTTATTACGAGAGAAACTTTAATTTCATAGATTGTGTTTATAATAGATAGATTATTTAGTGAAGTGTGATTTTTTAAATGGATAATGGACATAAAAAATAGACCTTTTTCTTCTCTTTAATTGTTAACATTATTGTAATAATTATATTTTAATCTTTTTACGAATTCCGCTTAATTTCAAAATTTATGTTGAGACATTACTTTTAATTTATTTTTTGTCTGTTTTCATAAGATACACTTCAGATTATTTATGTTGCCGTTGCCGTTGTGTTTTTTGGGCATGTTTTATTCATGCAGATAAGGAAGGGCTGCGCCGTTTCATATCTTGTGATTTTTTCTCTTTCGCGAAATCTGAAACATTTATTAAAATAAAGAAAAGAACATTGAGATATCTGAGCGATGACTTTTTAATTTTGAAATATGTCGAGGAACGCTGTTGGTTTTATAATTGTTTATTTTATCTTTTTTTTTAACTCTACGAAGACGGTTAAGGAACAGATGTAATTCTATTTGCTTTTTGCTTTACATTATTTCTTTAAAAATTATGAATAGATATTAATTTAGTTTCTTAATTGCTTTTACTTTGCAACTTTGTTAGTACTTTTTTTTGTAAGTATTGGGCTTATAATAAGTTGTTCCATTTTGATTGAATTTTCGAATTTCACTAAAAATAAAATTCTAATTAGTTGAGAACTTCGTTGAGCCTTAGAATATATATTTTAAAATTTATTTATTACATCGTTATTAGTTGTTGCCGACTAATCTACAATTTATCTTTACAATAACTTAAATCTAGGTATATATCTAGGAGGACCCATCGGCCCTATCTTAGTCAATATGTAATATTGCATTAACACTGCTATTTTTAAATACACCTCGCTACATTACACTACCCTATACAAGCTTCAATGTTTTGATATATTGTATGTTGTCATTTTATGGCTTCTAGACTGCTGTCTCCGACAGCAAGAATCGCAGTACTATCACATGTATAGTTATAGAGAAATAGAGATTTAACTTTATAGGAAATGTTGATGGAATTAGATGTGCTACTTTTAACTTATTACATGTTTTAATTGTTATGCTATGAGCCGCGACGGGATCCAATTCTAATTCAGTGTATATAATCTAAGTATTTTATAACGTTTAGGGCATTTAGGTTTTTACAACGTTTAGATATTAAGTTATTAGTTTATTAGTATTTATAAGACGGTAGTATAACAAGTAAAGTGAATTCTCGATCTAAAAAGTGTACCCGGATGCACAAATAATAAAGAAATATAGGATTTACTTCGAAAAAGTCTTTAGCTGTCTTTAAAAAATGGTTGATAATGTTAAAAATCCCAAACTGACTGGATTAACCATCAAAGAAATTTATAATCATTACAGCGTGTTTTGTTGTTGTAAGTTGAGATCTGGATGCTGGGCAAAGTAAAACTATTCTCCAGAGTCCCCTATTGAGTTGTCTCTTTATTACTTTATGTGTATAGTGTACGTAAAGAATTAGCCCCAATACACTTTCTTGTGGTACAGTTGCTGTAGCTTTTTATTGTAGAGTAGGTTTGCTTTTGTTTGACTTTAAACATTCTGGCTGTAATATAATATTTTAATAGTTCAGTGTGTTACTTCGATAATATTTTCTGTAGCTTATGAACAAGGCCGTCATACTGTAGCTTATCAAGGGCTTATGCTACATCTAAGTATATAGCTTTTTCTCTCTATAATCAGTTTTATACTTTTGAACGGGCATTTTTCAAGTACTTTTAGATTAGTTATTACTGATCACAGTGAGATATGTAGGTTTTTATTTCACTTGATGATTTTCCAAACGTTTTCCTGTAAATTATACTCAATATCACTTTGGTTTGGTTTGGGTTGGTTCTTTAAGCTTCCAGTATTTCCATTTTCAGCTTCTGTTATACTGTTAAAAATATTTATATTTTCAGGCCTACTAATTTGTTGCCATCTTCTTTGGTTCAGCTACCGTTTCCTTGATTTCTTTTGGATAATTAATTCCTTTAATTGTACCCTTAATTTCTGAAATATTATTCCGAACAGCTTGTTGTATCTACCAACTTATTGGAATTTTTCTGCTTCAAAATTTTATGTTCGGTTGTCTGAGTACATTTATTTGAACTCGATTGTTCAATTCTTCAGCTAATCCTTCCTAGACTATTCTCTTGTTTGATAATGTTGGGTTTTGTTCGCCGATCTGACAGCTATTAGATTTTCACTGAGTGTCAGAATTATGGTTATGTGATCTGAAATTATATCCACAATTTCTTCGATTTCCATATAGTTGGATGGTATGTTTCTAACTATGAAGATATCTAACAGGCCTGGGGTTTTCTCTCGACCAGTCAACAAATAAGTTTTTTTTAAATTAATCTCTTGGAACGTCAACAATCTGCCCGTGGGCAATAAGTATTATTGTTTGATTTCTGTTATATAATATAACCATCCTAACATGTAGAAGATCACTTCAGTAAGTGATCTGCTGTATAATTGAAAATCTAAATCTTATTCTAGATACTATTCCAACTTATTTTAAAGTCTATTTTAACTTATTCTAATGACTATTCTAACTTATTTTATAAATTATTAAAATTCACTTTATGTGTCTATTAAACAGTTCGTATGGTAGTTTGCGTTTGTGCCTACGCACTTTGGCGAGTACATTAGGATGCACTAATAGTCTTTCAGAGTACTTCGTACTAGGACTTCGAATCACACTCGTTACGGATTCTATGGGGATATCGCGTTGAATCAGTTTGTTAGACACGTAATATGGGGCATCGACGATGACTCGCAACACTTTTTTCTGGAACCTATGGAAACAATAAGTTGGATTTCCATTTGATATATAACTATATATTAGCTCAGCCGCTGCTTTTTGAAGTTCATTGCCTTTAGTTGTCATTCTACATATCCATCTTATAAATATTTCTTTCAGGCTATTTAGGACATTCGAATAATGGTTCTTTTTTTGATTGTAAGTTAGGGGACAATGGACTGAAGCTATTACAACCCTGTATATGCTTGGTTTAATAGTTACTGCTATTATCTTATTTTCCTGCCGGGTAGTGGCAAATGTTCTTTTTTATTATTGATCATACTTTTTGAGTTGATCCATTTCGGCTTCGGCATTGCCGAGGATAGAATGGAATGAATGGAATGTATTTATGGGATGCCATCAATTTGTATAAATAAACTATCAAGAAGAAATTCATTACCGAGTTACCGTGTTTATCGCTAAAGGAAGGTACATTCATTTATCGGACGGCATCGGTTTCAAGGTCAGCTTTTAGCGTCATTGTTTTTAGCCTAAATAAATCGACTTAACGGACCACGCCACGGTAAGAACACATATATTGTATCTGTGTTATCAGTGTATCCTTGAATGAATTTTAGATATGGTTAAAGATGACCTCTAGAACCAACTTCGGACCTCGAGTAGAATAATGCAAGATCAATAATGCAGGAGGATATTGGAACCGAATATTGAAGTAACAAGCTGAATTACAAGGGCTGCAGGAGTTTTTGCTTATCTAAGATGGTGCAAGTGGAAAAGAGTAGATATTTCCACCAAAATCAATATTCATTTCTTTTGAATGCTTAGATTCTGCTATAGGCTCCGAGACTTGAACACTGTTACGGTTTAAAATCTGTCTTGGAGATCTTGGTTAATGTAAATTCTGTTATGTAATGTTTCTCTCCGATATCACATTAGATATGAAGACATTTGTTTCAGATGTGATACTGGGTGTACAGTTGAGGAACAGATCTAAAACTGTATGCTAATTATGATGTCTTGGATTTGTCTGTCGAATGAAAGGTGAATAAACTCCTGATTGACTTTGTGGGCGGAAGACGCAACGAACAGCTCCGAAAAAAACACGGACTTTTATTTTGATTAGAGGGCTTTGGGATACAGAATGTAATAAAACATTTGTAAATTATGAATGAAACCAACACAAATGAAAATAAGTGTTCAAACAGCATACTAGACTAGTTTTTCAACAGGAAAAAGGATTTTGATATGTCCCCACATTGTTAGGAAATTCAGATTGTTGCTCCAATCTTTTTGGATAAATTGGATATCAACTTCTGAGGGAAAAATTCCAAAATAACAGGTCAATTGAAAAGTCCACGACTTGAGACATAGATGGCGCTACTAGAATTAAATGCATAAAGTTTTTAGTTAGCACTAACCGTCAAAAGATGCGTGTGTAAATTTGAGAGCTGTCGAATCATTAGTTTTTGAATTATAGCATTTTGAGTGAATCGATTTTGTTATTGTGAAAAAAAAATAGATAAAAAGGAATTTCGCGTGTTGATAAAATATTGCGTTCCGAAGGGAAAAAATACAGTTGAAGCAAAAACGTGGCTTGATGCTGAGTTTCCGGACACCGCCCCAGGAAAATCAACCATCGAAGATTGGTATGCCAAGTTTAGACGAGGTGAAATGAGTACCAAAGACGGTGAACGCAGTGGACGCACAGAAGAAATTGTTACCGACGAAAACATTTAAAAAAACACAAAATGATTTTGAATGACCGTAAATTGAAATTGAATGAAATAGTCACTCAGATACTCTAAAGATATCAGCTGAACGTGTACATCATATTATTCACGAATTTTTTAGAGTATGACAAAAGCTCACTTTTGACTTTAAACAGCAACGAGTTGATGATTCGGAGCAGTCTTTGAAGATGATCAAGCATAATAAACCTGAGTTTTTACGTCGATATATGACAATGGATGAAACATGGCTTCTCATTTCACTCTGAAATCCAATCGACAGTCATCCGAGTGAACTGAACACGATAAACCCGCTCCAAAGCGTGGGAAAAACGCAACAGTCGGCTGGAAAGGTTATGGCGTCTGTATTTTGGGATGGGCATGGAATAATTTTCATTGACTACCTTGAAAGAAGATCAACAGCGACTGTATCATAACGTTATTGGACCGTTTGAAGGACGACATCACCGAAAAACGGCCGCATTTGAAGAAAAAGGAGTCTGCTTCACCAATGCACCGTGTCACAAGTCAGTGAAATCGATGGCGAAAATTCATGAACTGGGCTTCGAATTGCTTCCTCATCGACCGTATTCTCCAGATCTGGCCCCAGAGTGTATTTCCTGTTCTCAGATCTTAAAAGAATGCTCGCTGGGAAAACATTTTCGTCGAATGAAGAGGTGATCGCACAAACTGAAGCTTATTTTGAAGCAAAGGACAAATCGTACTACAAAATGGTATCGAAAAGTTGGAGGGTCGCTATAATCGCCCTTGAAGGGAATTATGTTGAATAAAAGATCTAACAACATTAATTTCTATTATTTTATTTTTTTATCAAAAGACAAATCTTACTGAGCGCACTCGTCTCTAACTTAAAATTTTTATGTTGCTGTCAGCAATTTTGCAATTTCAAAGACAAAGGAGATGTAATTCGACTTGATTTTGTATTAGAACGGAAAACAGAAAGAGACAAGGGTTTTAAAAGATCTTAGCTCGGAAACGTTCTCGACTTCTAACATGAAGTAGAATTTTCGAGGATTTCGGTACTAGCCTTAGAATAAAGTGTTACGAGAAAAGATATTTGTTGAATTGGAAGTGAAATTCTTACGTGGGTTTCGCATTAATATTTTCATTTTAAAGCATTAGGAACATGATAATTGACGGTAAAAAGCAAATATAAATTGCAAACAAATACAAAAAACACTGCAACAATATATTGCTTTAAAAGTTATTAAATCTCGATTTTTTATTAACCGATATTTGATGTATAAATTAGCGTTGGGAACTTTTGACTGAAATTGACTGTCGACTGTTTAGTAATTAACTACTTTTTAATATCGAATGTTTCAGTCGCTATTTTTGGTTCCACTGATTTTACTACTTTTTACTAGTGACTGTTTCAGTCGCTATTTTCGGTCCAACTGATTTTATTACTATTTACTACTATTTATCATTCGACTCATTTTTAACATTCTCACTGTTGTTGACCTTGACAAAAATATGTCGAACTTAAGCTCATATAGATTTATATGTAATATATATAGTTTTATGATTTTTTTGGTAGTTTGCAGCAGTATTTTGGAACAGTTTTTTCAAGATTGTTAATGTAATAGGGTAAAAAGATTAAAATAATGAATGATAAATAGTAAAATACTTTTGACTGTTTTTATGGCAGTAATAGGTAATTTTTTTTTGGTTGACTTTTGGTTTCGATCTAACCCTCTATTTTTGTTCAAGTTTTGTGATTGTCAAAACTTCTTTCCTAAAATCTTGAAGACAAATTTTAGATTCAAAAGGTTCGATAAATTGAATTGATTCGAAAAGATTGGAAGAAGTTTTTACAGGAGCAATTAAATTTAGTAAAAAATATTAACCGTAAAGAGGTGATAAACTATATTCAATATTTACAATAAATATTTCTAATAAATACATTTTCTAATAGGAAAACTCCTCTTTAGTAGTTTTTTATAACATCTTTATTTGATCCAAGCGTATCAAATCTTAATTAGCAATCTTGATTATAAATTATTTTATTACTACATTTCATTTGTACTTGGATTAATTCACAAGCAAGACGAGTGCGAGAAAATACATCAATATGTATTCCTTAATTATAAAATTATAATATCTTATAGCTATAGTTTACACTAAAGGTATACACTTTATATAAGTTCGTATAGTTTGGTTCGCTTCAATCTCCTGACATCCTGTGCAATACAACTGCGTCCAGCTTCTACGTTAGTATGATTTAGTAATCTTCTTTCGTGTTTCAAGGCGAAATCTTGGATAACTTCGCAAATCCATTTGATTTCCAGGTCATCGAGCAGTTCTTCGTTGTCTACGTAGCGATAAGCATTGGTAATCATAAATGAATCAATTGCGTTTATAATTTTTCCTACTAACTAGTGTAGTTGTTCTAATGTGTCTTGCTTTTTGTCTAACATGATGTTTCTAATTTAATCTACCGTCAAGATGGATTCCGAGGTATTTGGCTGATTCTGCTTGAGGAATCGGGCATCCATTGAGTGATGTAATTAAGTGTTTATTATTTTGCTGCAATGCAAAATGAACGTGGACAGATTTTATTGATTGTTGTTGGTTGAAAGGATTTTCCAATCTTTCGTCCATTTATAGATTTTGTTGACTGCCACTTGTACTTTTTCTACTGCCCTAGGCAGAGATATGTCGTTTGCCATAATAATTGTGTCGTCAGCAAAATTTCAAGTAGTGTTTCTTTTGTTGTTGGAATGTCAGCAGTGTAGAGTAGAACTCCAGCCGAAATAGTTTTAAATGTCGAGAACGCCATTTCATGCGATAATAACTCTAAATTTTCTTCCGAAAAGATATGACTCCAGCAATGGACAATAGTTACGCGGTTACAATTTGCTCATTTACAGATTAATCCCAAATACCAAACCCAAAAGCGTGTGAGACATCCAGGAATATTGCAGGGCAGTATTTTTTTTCCTCAAACGCTTTTTCAATAGCCGCAGATTCTCTGTGCATTTGATCGATTGTTGAATGTTGCTTGAAAGCCAAACTGGAAATCTGGTATTATTACAAAATTTTTAACACGTTTAAATATTAGTTTCTCAAATAGCTTAGATATTGCAGATAGCAGTGAAATAGGCCTGTAAGATTCGATTTGTTCTGTAGGTTTGTCAGGTTTTTTGAGCATAATTATTTGTGCCACCTTAAAACATTCCGGAATATGCTTCAGTTTTTAACAGGTATTAAATATATATGTCAACATGATGATTGCTTTTCGTGGCAATTCTTTCAATAATCCAGGTGAAATATCATCTATACCAAGTGCCTTTTAGGATTGAGGTTATCAATTTCAATGGCAACTTCCATCCTATCCATGGTAGATTTTATATCATTACATTGAAATATATTAGCTAAGTATTGTGCGAGCAATTCAGCTTTTTCATCGTTGCGTCGAACCCATTCATTTCGATCATTTTTAGTAGGCGGCACTCTAATAATTGGTCTGTTAAATCTTCGAGTTGCTTTCCATAGCGAATAATCTTTGTCCGCTTCCGGGATTAGTTCACTTACATACTTTTCTAAGTTACTCTGTTTATATTCTTTAATCTTTTGCATTGATTGATTACCAATTCTATTAAATATTGTTTTGTCTACAGCATTTCTTAAAAGCCCTTTCTCGGCTAGAGTAGGATCGTTTGGAAAGAAAATAGAGTGTTTTGAATTGAATATCTCGTAACTCAACAGTTTCATTTTGATTTTATATTTAAATAAATCATTTTTTACCCCAAATGCTATAAAAATCTATTATAAAAATGCGAAATAACGATATAAACTACCACCTAAGAAACCTAACTCATAAATTCGATCTTCCCTCATTCACCTCTTCCATTTAGCGCCGGCTTGGTGGTGCAGTGGTAAAGGCGACGGGACGGTCTTCTTACTGTTGCAATAGCCGCGGGTTTGAATCCTGCTGGGGCATGGTCGTAAAATTTAAGTTTGTGACTGTTTAATATTTGTGATTGTTCTAGACAAGAGTGTAAAATCCGATAGGGAAAATGATCCTAGTCACGCCAGTAACCAGGCTGGGTAAGACCGCATGTCTTCTGGGATGATTTCTAAAGTTGGTCACTTGCCAGTTGGCAAGCCACGTCGGTCGACGTTAAGTTGTAGGTCCAGTCACTAAAAAATCCAAGAAGTTGACGTGACTAAAATCAACAAAATCTAAACTAACTTCCATTTAGTTTCATTGAATTATTCTGTAAATATAGACGCTAATCATCGAACATTAAAAATTAGATTTTCGACAGTCATATTATCAATGATAAGTTCCAATGGAAAGTTTTACGGCACCTAGTGCACACGAAGAAGTGCGAAAATTCAATCGATGATCGTATCGCCGTCAAACTAATATAGTTCTTAATAGACACGGTATCGTCATGTTGAAAGAAAGATGGGAAAATGAAACTGGAGAAAATGTAGGAATATATGTTAATTAGTAAATATTGTATCACTTTTTCTTTGTGTTGTTGAAGTGAAAACATGATTAGAATATATGCCTAATACATCGATGTATGTACCCTTATATCTATTAAATATGAATAACATATTAACATAGAGATTAGGCTAGAAATGTGCCGATTACAGACATCGGTACACCGCAAGATCATATGTTATCTGTATATGTTGTTATTGTTGTATTTACGTTCTAATAACTGTCAGCAGATATTTTTAAAGACTTATAGTGATGATTGAGTTATTTATTCAATATATATATATATATATATATATATATATATATATATATATATATATATATATATACCCTAACTACTTTCTTACTGGTTAGTTTATCTATTTTTTAGTCGATTTATTACAATTTTACAAAAATTAACATCATCAGTTTTATATCTAAACAATAATGCCTGTTATTGATCTCAAATTTGACCGTTTTATAAGCGGAAAATTGAATATGAAAGATTAAATTCAATTAAAACGCTTTTATATCGATATACGAAACCATCTCTGATAATTTGTAATAATACTGCACTTCCACAGAATGTATTTTAAAATAACTAATCAGACCAGATTCGTTTACTTTGAAATTAAAAAATTGTCTCCCGTATTTGAAAGTTTTGTTACAATAGCCGTGTTAGGACATCCTATACGAATAGCTTCAACAATTTTATAATTGATAGCAAAAGACCATTATATTTCTGAATTTTATTTGATTTGTCTGTATATTATAACCGGTAATTTAATAAGTTCTGTCGTTTTCTAAAATAATCGATTTTTTATGAAAACTGACAGAATAAGGAACTCTTTGCTTGATGAGAAAATGTATGTACCAAAGAATAGATAGAAGTCAAAGAGAGTTTAATCTTTTTACTTATTTTTTAGCTGTATGAAATAATACGTTGTCTTGAGGATATTTATTCTTTTGGAAACCAGTTTTTCTTACACATGTTTACATCCAGCTAGTCCAGGATTTTACAATAATCATCTGAGTCTATTGTTTTACCAGTTTTGGAGAGCTAATCTGTGAACAATATTCCTTTCGTAGTCATTTCGCTTTCTCGCACTATCTTAGACGGTTTCTAATTCGTTTCAAGGTCGAAGTACTTAGATTTAAGTCTTTAAGTTCTGTATTAATGAAAAACGGAAAAAATCCTTCTTAAACCTCCATTCGCGCTGATTTTTGCTTAGGTTAAATTCAAAAATTTATCTAGAATATGAGCCAATACAAGTATATAATATGAGTATGATGTTGCCGATTTTTGTTTTTGAAATTTGAGAAAAATTAAACCATGAATCTAATATTGTCATTTCCTTTTGGACAACAAAATGTATTGAACCACCAAATCAAGTATTATAATATTTGGTTTTTATTCAATCTGCTACAAGGGGCGAGTGTAAATTCAAAAACCTACTCAATTCTGTATATTGCATATATGAAGACAAGAAGTATTTTTTTCAATCGTGTTCATAGGATGATAGAACACATTAGAACAATCATTCATAGTACATGTTTCTTTTTTTAGTTTAATTGGTTGCAAAATAGTGACACTTTATATTTTAATTTGGTTTTAGGCCAAGTTGGGAGTGACTTCCGACTATCCAGCACAGTTGCTTGGCTCTGAGTTTAATGTGCTCTACCTTTTGTAACATGATGTTTTCAATTTAACCTACCATCGAGATATATTTCGAGGTAATTAGTTGATTCTGCTTCAGGGATCTGGCATTCGTCAAGTGATATATTTTGCCATGATAACTATATCGTCGGTAAATGTGCCAAGTACTGTTTCTTTTATTGTTGGGATATCAGCAGTATAGAGCAGATACAGGAGTGTTTCCAACACACTAGCCTGTGTTTTATCACATGATTTAATACGTTTTAAGATCAGTTTCTCAAATAATTTTGATATCGCAGGTAGTAGTGGAATAAATCTGTAAGATCCAATTTGTTCTGCCGACTTGTCAGGTTTTTTAAGAATAATTATTCGAGTCACCTTAAGACATTCGGGAACATGTTTCACCAGGTGAAATAAGGATTGAGGTTGTTGTCAATTTCTGTGGCAACTTCCATTGGAGACATCAATTTTACATCGGGCTGATAAACATAATTTATATCTATTGTAGATTCTATATTATTCGGTTCGAATAATGTAGTACTCTAATAATAGATCCATGTTATAGTTCTTCAGAACGAATTACTCATTTTTGTTTTTTTTATTTTCTTTTGGGATTTTTAAAATTTTTCTATACTATTTGCTAACTGACTAAAGTTGTATCGCATTTCAGTATGAAATTTCATCATGTCGACAACGATTGCCTCGTTGGTTACAGTTTCCTGCTTTTTTATTTAAATTTTTTTTATCGTTTATAGTTTTTAAGCCTTTCTGTCTGAATCGTTCTACAGCTGTCATTTTATTTGGCTGAAGGTCTTTGCTTTTCTTCTGGTACACTATACACCCTTTATAATTGGCAAGGTGTCTTTTTTCGTTTTATAATGCACATATTGCTTTTTGAATTGATTTGTGTGATGTTTACCAGCATACTTCACACATCTAGGTTCTCTAAAATAAGTAAAGTAATAAAAGTTACCATTAAAAGTAATATTGAGTATTATTCTCGTCTGATCTTTGAAATTATTGCATCCAAAATTTGAATTGAAATTATTGTCTTTCGGCCAAACAAATAAAAATGATAGATGTTATAGTGATTGTTCTATGCGTCAAATATTCCGTTCGACATTGTTTTGTTCTTCTTTGACTGCTCAAAAAATGCATATATTTTCCAGGGACTCGTCGACCTGTTCGAGATATTTGTTTTTTGTTATAACTATATTTGTTTTGAAATAACTGCCGGTTTATTATTCGTCTATTTTCTGTTATATTGAACTGTTTCAGAAATATTTTGTATAAAACATTAGATTTGTCTTGTCTTGTGTGTGGGTGTGTGTGTAGTGATGTATATTAATTTAGTGAGCTAGGGAAAGATAGGTTAAGTTATTTATATATTTGTAAGCACATGTATTTTTATATTCGACATTTATTCGTTAAATATGACATTGAATTTGCTATTGAATTTTAATTGATATTTGTGACTTTTAGTTAGAGAATAGTCAGAGCGTTTTTATTTAAATAATTGGTTTAATGCCATCAATTATGTTATGTGATTTTTTTTGTTCTATGATATTAAATAAAACGGCTTTATTTTCAAATTGTGCTGAACACAAGAACTTAAATGGATTTCTTGTAACACGTACCGTTTTAAAGTTATGGTAAATTAAAGTACTATAAATAAAGACAGTATGAACATTTTAAATTATGTTTATTTATATTATTAATTTTATAAACAAAATTAATAGATATTAGGTTGAAACTAATAGATATTATCTTCAGAAATAAAATAGTCAATTTTGATTATTTTATAAGATATAAATGAAGACTTAACAGGTGAATTGAAAAATCCCCGGCCTAACACACAGATGGCGCTACTAGAATTAAATCCATATCGGATCATTAGTTTGTGAATTATATAATTTTGACTGAAACAACTTTTGTTATTGTGAAAAAATAGATAAAAAGGAATTTCGTGTCTTGATAAAATATTGCTATTTGAAGGGCAAAAATACAGTTGAAGGAAAAACTTGGCTTGACGCCGAGTTTCCGGACACTGCCTCAGGAAAATCAACCATCAAGGATTGGTATGCTAAGTTTAGACGAGGTGAAATGAGCACCGAAGACGGTGTATGCAGTGGACGGCCAAAAGACGTTGTTGCCGACGAAAACATTTAAAAAATCCACAAAATGATTTTGAGTGACCGTAAATTGAAATTGAAATTATTCGGTAAGCAATTTTATATAATTATATACAAGATTTATTTTATTATTACTTCTCCAACCAAGTCAAAGACAAACGAATTGAACTTATATATATATAGAAAGGTCCCCGGCCTACTATAATAAAACACATATTTTTGGTAAAATTAGTTTTTTTTATTCAACATAATACTCTTCAAGGGTGGTACACTGATTATAGCGACCCTCCAACTTTTCGATACCATTTTTGTAGTACGATTTGTTCTTTTCTCCAAAATAGACCTCAGTTTCAGCTGGAGGTGATCACCTCTTCATTCGACGGAAATTTTTTCCCAACGAGCATTCATTTGAGATCTGAGAACAGGAAATAGTCTCTGGGGGCCAGATATGGAGAATACGGTGGATGAGGAAGCAATTCGAAGCCCAATTCATGGATTTTTGCCATCGTTTTCACTGATTTGTGACACGGTGCATTGTCTTGGTGAAGCAGCACTTTCTTTTTCTTCAAATGCGGCCATTTTTCAGCGATTTCGTTCTTCAAACCGTCCAATAACGCTATGTAATAGTCGCTGTTGATGGTCCTTACTTTCCGTTCGACTGTTGCGTATTCCCACGCTTTAGAGCGAGTTCATCGTGTGTAGTCCACTTGGATGACTGTCAATTGGACTTTGGATTGAAATGATGTAGCCATGTTTTATATATTGTCACATATCGACGCAAAACCTTGAGTTTATTATGCTTGATCATCTTCGAACACTGCTCCGAATCATCAACTGCCGAACGACACCCACTTTGCACAGAGCTTTCTCATACCCAAATATTCGTGAATGATATGATGTACATGTTCAGTTGATATCTTTAGTGTGTGTGCTATTTCATTCAATTTCAATTTACGGTCATTCAAAATCATTTTGTGGATTTTTTTAATGTTTTCGTCCGAACTCATAATCTGACAGCTGTCGAATATATAAATGCATCTTTTAATTGTTAGGGCTAACTAAAAAACATATAGATTTAATTATAGTAGCACCATCTATGTTTCAGGCCGGGGACTTTTCAATTGAACTGATAATGTTAAAAAAAGTCACTAACTTGTATTTTGTAGGTGGTAAATGTTACAGTGTTGTAAACATTTCATTGTTATTATTACTAAATAATTATATCGCATGTCTCTACGTGCATTTTTATTTTCTTTTAGCGCGATAACTTCAGTAGATTGTCATCACCGCTCAAGTTTGTTAAACGCTACTGGTGGTCTCTTAATTACACAGGCATTTCACAGATACTATCATATATATGTTCTATGATATGAATGGGCTTTTACATATGTTCCAACACGTTAAATTAACTTTTCAGTCGAGTTTTAGTAATAGTAGTAGCCTGCGATATATTTTTTCATGTCATTTAACCGAGTTTTGAAGTACTGTTTGAAGTATTCGATTTTGTTGAGGTTGAGAAAGATGCCTTTTCCAAATAATCGCTTTTGACTCTAAATATTTTAGTAGTCCTAGGTTTGATTATAGATTATGATTTCATGACGATATTGTGGTATCAGTTCATGTACAGAATTAATGTTTCTCGGAATAATAAACAATTTGTTAATAATAAACAACTATTGAAAACTAACATAATTGTTAAGTTTGATAGTTTGAACGTTTCTCTGTATAAAATAACAGTTTTGTATTTGGCGATATTAAATTATTTAACAATTAACGATGCTAGACGTTATTATTGAACGCTCAAAATTGGGATACATTCGAACTATCAACATTAATAACTTTTATATTAATTTGAAGTGGTCTTCTGAGACGCATCAGCCATTTTTAGTTTTACTTATGCTGCTGTGGCATATTCTAATTGTTGGTTTTAGTTTCAATTATTTCAAAGTGGTGATTTCGATACCAGTGGCAAAGAACAACCTGGAGGATCAACACAATGGGAATACAACGAGTTGCAAAATTTACTGGACAAGGATCTAACTCAATCTCCCAAAGGACTTTGAAACAACTTCCCGATTGTTGAATCTGTTGCTTCTAGATCATTACAGGTTATAGGAAAGATACTAAAAGAGGCATAACGTTTACTGTACGAATTGATTGATAGTGCCATTTCCCGTCTTGGGATGTTTATCAGCATCGGTTACGGCGTATTGTTGTAAAAATGCCACTGTATAGATTGTCATGTTGCTAGAAAGGGGACATATTTTTGTATGAAAAATCGATCAGAATACATACAAGCATCAAATAGAAACATGATTAAGTTCAAACAGTCGATAAATACTAATTTTTGATCGTGTTTTAGATCCAGAAATCGAATTAAATTCATAAATACATAATGTTAAATATATACTGTTAAGTTTAATTTATTTATATGGTATAATGTGAAAATGTATTGTTTTACTTGTATTTAATTCAATATATAATGGTGATTATTATTGATTCAAGTGTAAAAAAATCACTTGCTACAGCACAATCCCGATATATAAAAGGCAACCTTCGTACTGCTTTATTTAACAAAGATGTACTGTCAAAAACATCCAGTGAATTTAATAATCTTATATCGACTTTACTGACAAGTGGTAAACTGTTAGAGTTTCCAATTTCTTGCCGAAATCTCTAATGAAACCGATGTATCGCTGAGCTTGCTAAGTAGAATTATATTTTTTTTCGTGCTGCAAATTGCAATACACTGTTAAACGAACTAGAATGGTCTGGATACGGGTGAAATCATGTATGAGATAACTGACGTGGAAAATCTCATTATAGGAAACAACGATCGGGGAAATTTGAACAAAGAAGCGTTGATTAAAATTAAACTTTCTGACATTGTACACAATAGATAATGATATCGTAATAAATGCAGTAATATGTTACAGTGTGGGCTCGACACAATATGATTAACTTGTATACTGTATGGTTGGCATTCTTTTTGCTGTATTTCAGATTTTTATTAAGTTTGATAGTATGAAAAGCAATAAAAGTTGTATATTCTGTTGTTAATACCTGTAATGTTTCACTTAAGTCTCCAGCCTGATACATAGACGGTACCATATTTGACATATCTATACGATTCCGGAACAGTATTAGGTATTTTGATTATACTTTTATTTTAGAAAAATGTTTTTTTGAGACAAATCATGACAACATATGTTAACTACAATATTTTTCATTGTTTTTTCAACTATGTTCTATCCTTCTGGCCACTTGGTGATAGTGTCTTAAAATAACCATGTTGGTTTGACAGCGATCTATCATATGGCAGCTGCATCTATTTGAACAGGTGGCAGTTAGAAGTGAAGCGGCGGTCTGGTGAGTATGTTGGGTGCATGGTGTTACGCATTTACGATTTGGTCTGTGATAGTGTATATGTTGGCAACTCTATGTTGAACTTGTATCTGTTACATGTTATTGTTGTATTTTTGCAACAATTCTTGATTCAATTTCTTCAATTGGCATCGATAGACGTCTGTAGTAAAGATTTTATTTTGTTTTAGCAGCACGGAATACACTAAATACACTATACCTTGCTGATTTCGACATATTATTTTTATTAATTATATCTTACATTAGGTATACTTAGTACAATCTTAATTTACTAAAATAAAACTAAACTACTTAAGCTAAAGTTGAGAATACACTTATATACTAAATAAGTTGGTGTGGTTTGGTTTGCATCAATTTTCTGATTACCTGCGTGTTGTCCAGTAGCTGTATTACTTCCATGTATTACTTACATGTAATTACTTCCCTACAGTTTTAAACTTAATAAGTTTAAAATTATTGTGCTCTATTAGTTGCATATTAAGCTTATTAGATCTGTTTATTATCTGTAGATAAATAAGAAGCAAATCTAAATAAAATTAAACAAATCCTTAACAGGTCAATTGAAAAGTCCCCGGCCTTCCATATTAAAACACATTTATTTGGCAAAATTAAAAACCATTTTTGTAGTACGATTTGTCCTTTGCTTTAAAATAGGCCTCAGTTTCGGAGATCACCGCTTCATTCGACGATTTTCATTTTAATTTCGAAAATTTTTTCCCAGCGAACATTCTTTTGAGATCTGAGAACGGGAAATAGTCGCTGGAGGCCAGATCTGGAGAATACGGTGGATGAGAAATCAATTTTAAGTTCAATGGGATTTTTGCCATCTGGCTTTTCACTTACTTGTGACACGGTGCCTTATCTTGGTGAAGCAGCACTTTGTTTTTCTTCAAAAGCCATGTTTTTGTTTCAACTGTATTTTTTCCCTTCAAAAAGCAATATTTTATCAACACACGAAATTCAATTTTATCCACTTTTTTCACAATAACAAAAGTTGCTTCACTCAAAATGCTATAATTCACAAACTAATGATCCGACAGCTTTCAAATTTATACACGCATCTTTTGAGGATTAGGTTAGGGCTAAAAGACATAAGGATTTATATTTATTGACCTGTTATATATTAATTTTATTTCGATTACAATTTTTTTAAACCAAGGTTTTGTTTCTTCACGTAAATTGTTCAATATCAAATATGGTGATTATTGTTCTTTCAATGCCGCAATGATGAAGGCATGTACTTTTTTTTGGATTCCTTTGAACTTGGCCAACTGTAAATTAAAAATTAATTCACAGTATTCTAGTATGTTATAAATAAAACCTTTTTTCTTCCTCAATAGGGCGAGGACGTTTCTAAATTTTTTCGGTCTCTTTTCTTCTCAAGGAAACTTTATATAATTCTGCGTAGCCCAATTGTATTCGTACTAATAAAATGTTAGAGAAAAAGAATTCATGTAATAGTGTTTCGTCATTTGGATAAATGTGAAATGTTCTCGCCGAAGAAACGTGGCGGGGAGTAACTTGGAATCCCCACGAAGGGAGGGTAATCTTAACCCCATTTAAGCCCACATTTCCACGAACTCGTTTCATTTTAACGCATTGTTCCAGCCAGCTCAGCATTCTTAGATTATGTATAATTCAAATATAATATTATTAAAGTAATAGATTTTCCCAAATTATTTTGAACGCTAAAATATAATGGATAATAAATGTAAATCTAGTGAGTATATTGGTATTATTATAGAGATATGGGATTGATCACAATTAAATATATTTTCTACAAAGTTTTTACTTTTTTTTTGAGCAACATATTATAACTGGCCATAGATTACAGTTAAGCATTTAACTATTAATGTTTCTTTTTTATGGTAAAAGTTGTCATAATCGGGACTAATGTACTCTTATTTTGGAACAGGCTGTTACGATGTTTCTTTTTACTTAATTTTTGCCTTTGACAAAATACCAGGACAATATTCATCACATTTTCCGTCAAGTCAATTTTATTCAAGTCTTTCACTGCACTTGTTGATTGAAAACTATATATAGTAATGCTGCGAGTGTGCCCCAAGAAAGAAAAACGAGCAGTAAACCGACATGAGTCTTATGGTATGCAAATGAATAAAAAGAAACGGTTTAATACTAATGAATATTATGATTTTTTTAGCACCATGGCAATCTGTTTAAAAAAATATATAATAGCTATATATATATATATATATATATATATATATATATATATATATATATATATATATATATAACATTATTTTCATTATTTAGCTATTATATATAACATTATTTTCATGAAAAGTCTGTGCATTAATTAAGTGTATTATTATTAAAATTATGATGGATGATCAAATTCATTTAATGGAGGGAACTAAGTCATTGGTGTGAAGTGTTCGCTGATTTTAACTGGAGGAAAGTATTTCATAGTGATCAATAGCTTTCATGATAATGTTCAGGTAACTTCTTTTAAATCTAAAACTACTTTTGACGCTATGCTACCATCCTGATTACAAAATGCGTTGTTTGCCAAAAGCATCACAGCAGATAATAAAGCATAAAAGCATAAAAAAGATAAGCAAAAAATTTTAAATTCATGTCTTAGAGGAAAATTATAAAATAAATTAAATTAAATAATAAATGAGAGTAACAGGAGCAGCAGTATTCGTAGAGAAGATGACGATTTTATTGTTTTTTTTTGTCAACTGTCTAGTGAACAACCACATATATTAAAAATGGAGTTAGACCCAGCTATCTAAAC
The DNA here is from genome assembly GCF_030347505.1 of Rhynchophorus ferrugineus. NCBI lineage: Eukaryota > Metazoa > Arthropoda > Insecta > Coleoptera > Curculionidae > Rhynchophorus > Rhynchophorus ferrugineus. The sequence continues at coordinate 13,326,934 of NW_027472590.1, forward strand.
AATAAAAATAAAAAGCATTGTTTTCTTTAGCAGGTTTTATTAATTCTCCAAGAATATGTTGTTTGTCTGATATTATCTGTACCTTTAAAAATCTACTGTTCGTGAAAGGAAATTTTCCTTCAACGCGCTGCGTTGGATTAATTTTATTTACATAGCTTAACACCTTACTATTTTCTTTTTAATTTAGATTTTAAATTAAAGTAGTTACAATACTATATTTTGATTTTTAGCTTTTAAAATGCACTTAAAATATTTAGAATTTGGTTTTTTGAACACAGGACAGATGGTATTTTGTAATTTGTTGTTCAATTACATCAAAACCGTGTAGCTTGTCCAGCTCTGATAACATTATTATGTTTCATGTGTACCGTATGACATAGAGCTAATAAATTTATTTATATTTGGTAGTCATTTTTGTCGACCTCATTTTAATATAAATTGAATGAGGTGAAGAAAACGTAAGACAATAGTTTTTGTTGTTGTGATGTATTTTTTTATTTCGACAATATAATATGTGAAAAAAGACATTTGGAGATTTTCATTTTTAAATGATTTCCATTCCCTCACAAAAATACAGAAGAACTGTATTTTTCATATAGGCTTTTATCTTTTACATACAATCGGTGTATTATATCAGAGCAGATTTTAGAACACATATGCCAATTAATTCAAATATTTACGGATTATAAACTTGATTTTTGTGTTTTGGATTGTTGTTATATTATGTCTATTTGAAATAAATTTAAATAAAGCAAAAGCTTTTATATCATACCACGAAAATTTTACGTATTGAACGATATCTTCATCTCCCTAAGACAAGAATTTTCAGATAGCTTAGCAGAAAATTAATACAAATCGAATCAAATGAAGAAAATATCAAGAAATTGTTTTTCTTGTATCCTGTGTTGTATTTCTTTCATTTTAACAATTTAATATGTGAAAAAAACCATTTGTCGATTTTCATCTTTAAATGATTTCCATTTTCCGACAAAAATACGAGAGAATTGGATTTTTCATATAGGCTTTTGTTTTTTACAATCGCTGTATTATATTATAGCAGACTATAGAACACATATGCCAATTAATTTAAACATATATAGATTATAAACTTAAATTCTTCTGCTTTGGATTGTATATTATATTATATATAGTCAATTTAATATAGCAATGACACGAGAGTCTATATATGTCCGTCTAAAGTTGTAAATTTATTTTACAGTCAGACAATATTATCCTTGTCATTTTATTCTATTTAAAAAGAGATAGAATGCTATTAGAGAAGTTCGAACATGTAACGGAATGAGCCTGCAAAAGTTGTCAGTTTGCCAAACGTCTGAAAAGTCTTCAAAATATTATAATTATGGGTTATAAACCGACAAACGATGTTTTAACGCTTTGTTTTAATAAATTTGAAATCGCCGTGGTTTTTATTGCAGCTGCACTGTGGAACATCCATAGATTGCTTTTAAAAGAATACAATTTTTAAAAACATATAACAAAATCAAAGAAGAATTATATGAAGTTATATTTTTAAAAGACCCATGAATATTTCAGAATGGTACATTGGGTTGCTCATGGCAAGATGATTATAAATATATTATAAAGACAACAAAGGTTCATGGGCAAAGGTAAACGTTGGAATAACTCTCGATTAGGTTTTGTTAGTCATAACATAATGCATCAATGCATTATGCAAAGCCTGGATTTCTCGATCAGACACATTGAACAAGAAATTGACAAATGGTAGAATTTTGAGCAAGTTTTTAATAGACTGGAAATAAACAGCTTGGTTATTAACTTGACTAGAATTTGTAAAAGTAAGTGTGATTGAATAAAACTTTATGAAAGTTGGTTTAGGATTCAATGCTGACGATTACCAAGACAGGGTGATGAAAGAGGAAACCAATAAAGGTCACAATTAATATACTTTAATTGTATTATAGTGTGAAAGCTTTATGAGCATGTGTGTTATTCTTCAGAATATACATGAACGTTTGGTTAACATGTATAAGTAAAGAAATTACACTAACTCTTTTGCATATATGGCAAATGCATTAAGGAGTGATGTGATTAAATGTAGTTTTATCAAGAAAGATGTATAACGAGTGTAACAGAACAAACTAAAGAGAAATATAATAATATCATAATGACTTTACAAGGATACATTGCATCGAAAAAAACATAAATATACTATCTGATAAAAGTAAAATACATTACTCAGATATATAATTGTTAATTAAGTGCATAAGGCCTTCGGGGGATACCACTACATACAAAAACGCGTCTAGAATCATATCGATACTAGTGTGGAAAAAATCTGAATGTATATATAATAAAACAACTCTAACCTATAAATTATTGTGGCTGTAAAATTAATTGTGGTTTTAAGTTCTTCGATAATAAATGCATTTGATGTACTATAATGTTATAATAAATTATATTCAATAGAATATTTGTTCAATTATTTTATTTATATTAAAATTTTGTTATATGTCAAAGCCTAAATGTACTAAAACTCAGAATATCTGCGGAAACATTGCGACGTTTCTCGTGTCACGGCTATTTTGAATTGACTGACTATATATTTGAAACAAAAGCTCTTATATCAAAATTCCAGAAAAATATTACTTATTGGACTATATCCCCACATCCCAAAGACAATAAGTTTCAGATAGCTTAGCAGTAATTAATATAATTTGAATCAAATGAAGAAATATCAAAAAATTGTTTTTCTTGTATTCCGTGTTATATTTCTTTCATTTTAACAATTTAATACGTGAAAAAGGCATTTGGCGATTTTTGTTTTTAAATGATTTCCATTTTCCGACAAAAATTCGGAAGGAAATAAAGACTCTCCGATGGAAAATTGCATTTTTCTTCTCTGGAGTGCCGAGCACCGGGACTGCAAATCTAGCGGAAAGCGTAGGATACGAGTATGAGATCGCGGACGTGGAAAACCGCACTTTTCACTTTTCGAAAACAACAATCTCCAAATACTAAACAACCGGTCGTGATTAATATCCTCCGTCGAAAATCAATTGTTATAAATCCGTGAAAAACGAACGGCTTCGGCAGGAGGTGAGAAGCAGCAGGTTCTTGCTGCATAGGGTTGGGCGGGCGCATCTCGTCGCCGACGACGCCGACGCAACAAATACGGCGCCTCGACCCATAAAGCTGCGGGACTAACATCATAGTGCGGTGAACCTGGTGCTGGAGCGCTCTTCGCGCGGCTCCCTCGTCCGAATTCACGATCGCCGATCGCTTTCCGGGTCTCTCTTTCTAATTCTGGCGCGTCGCGGATAACGACCTGTGTGCGTCGTCCTTAAATAAAGACGTTTTTTCGTTTTTCGTCGTACAATTCACGCGGCTGTGAGATGTAAGTGTTAAAAAAACCACCGCTCGACGATGACTGTTTTCAATGCCGTGGTGAGATTGCGATGTGCGCGGCCGAGTGTTTTCCCGGAACCAATATGATCAACGAGCAATGGGTACCGTTCTCCTGTGGTCGCTAACGTTCGCGTTAGCCTTGTCCGCGCCGGACTGGATGGACTGCCCGTCGCCTTGCCAGTGTAAATGGATATCAGGCAAGAAAACCGCCTTCTGTAAGAAGCAGGGCATCACCGCCGTTCCCGCCTTCCTTGACGAGGGCATGCAGGTGCTCGACCTGTCCGAGAACGAGATTCCCGGTCTACCGAAGGCCGCCTTCCAAACGGTGGGCCTGATAAACCTACAGCGGATATACCTAATGAACAGCGGTATCACCGAGGTACACCAGGACGCCTTCAAGGACCTCATCATCCTGGTGGAGGTGGATCTGTCCAACAACGCGATCGCACACCTCCACCCGAGAACCTTCTTCGGAAATCAGCGTTTGCGTATCCTGTACCTGAACGGGAATCCGTTACGCAAACTGTCCCAGGCCCAATTCCCCCATCTACCGCATCTGAGGAATCTGCAGCTGGAACGATGCCAGCTGCGGTTCATCCACCGGGAGGCGTTTGTGAACCTGCCTGCTCTCGAGACGCTCAATCTCGAGCATAATTTTTTGCGAAATCTGTCCGAGACGGCCCTCATGAGTTTCGGTTTCCTCAAGACCCTCCTCCTGGAGGGGAATCCGTGGAGGTGCGACTGCGAATTGCGTGGGTTCCGCGACTGGTACCTAGCCAGCAAGTTGCTATCGGTATCCTTGCAGTGCTACGAGCCGGAATCTCTGTACGGGCAACGGTGGGAGGACGTCGACTCCACGGAGTTCGCTTGTCCCCCCCGCGTCTTCGCCCATCCGCAACAGCAGGTGCAGGCGGAGGCAGGCGGGAACGTGAGTTTCGGGTGTCACGTCCTCGGCGATCCCGAGCCTCAGGTCTCCTGGCTCTTCGAGGGGTATCCGATCAATCACACCTGGTTGGTGTTGGAAGCGGAGGAGGGTCTCTTGGACAAGTGGGCGAACATTACGGTTTATAATGTGAGTGAGGCGGACGTCGGATTGTACACCTGTTCGGCTCGGAACATTCTCGATGTGGCCGAGGTCAACGTGACTCTAGTGCTTCCGGAGGTCGTGACGGCGACCACGGTGAGCAAATCCGACTCAGTGGCTGTGTGGTGGGGCTTAGTGATTATAAGTGTCGTGTTAGGATTATCGACTGTGATAACGGTGGTGGCGGTGTGTTGTGCTCGCAGAAGGAACAACCTTCGGCGCGGAATGCAGGCCAGCGTCAGCTTCACAGACCAGGAGAAGAAACTGTTGGACGGCAGCATCGCCACCACGACGGACCGCGGCACGGGTAGTGCCGAGGCGATAGGTCCCGAGATGGACATGATGGACCCCCCCGTGCATATCACAATCGAACGCGAGCCCCTGCCCATGGTGGTGTTCCCGCCCCCGCCGGAATTCTCCACCAGCACCCTACCCGCCGGCGCGTACGGCAACATATTCATTTCCGTGTCGGTGAGTCGCGATCCCTCGGCTGATATCTCTAGATGCCCCGACCTGCTGGACCTGCCCCATCGGCCCAAGCGGGTCTATCACGGCATGGCAACGTTGCCGCGTCGGCCCATACCCGCCCCACCCAAGTACGATAACATGGGTCCGCGAGTGACGGCCGGCGGCAGTTCCACCCTGTCCCTGCCAGACGCGACGGCCTCTCCCGCCCCTCAAACAGAGCTACCACCCGCCAAACCTCCCCTATGCGTCCCACTGGCCCCCGAATTCGTCTCACTTTAACCTCCCTACGGTTAATCTTCAATTAGTGCCTTTGCTCACATCAACATTTTACTTTTATTCTAACTCTAGATATACATATAAAAAAATATATATATATCTCTTCTAAAAATGATTTCTCCCATGTGATGTTTCAATGTTCTCGACTTTCGTAAATAGTATCTTAAGACAATTAAGGCTCTGTAAGTGTATCCAAATCTACTCCTCTATGAAGCTCTGTGTAAGCGGAAATCCCCTTAAGATGAAAATAAGACTTTTAATTGCACTACTAAGAACCATTTTCATTTATGTATTGTTAAATATGTTAGAGAAATAAATTAATCTTTTTAAACGCAAGGTTTTTCATTTCTCTATGTCTCACTTCCTAGCGATAACAGTATTTTTCCGATTATTAAATTATAAATGGAGAAACTTCGATTTTATCTACATTTTCTTGCAGATCAATACAAGTATGTATAATAAATCTAGCAATGTAACATATATAATAAGAATAATGATTTTTTAAAATGTTTTAAACGTTAAAAATAATTTAATATCCTTATATTACAATATCTTTAGCCTCTATTACTGTCTTCTAACTGGATTTTAATATGTTTGTTAATATGATCTTTTGAGCAAAATCATGTTTATTTTGGCTAAATTTTTCTAATATTTTTTAACCATTAGAATCTAAAACATTACCTTTATTCTTATTTACTTCGTTATTTATTAAATATTATAACTTTCAAATAATGAGACAAATAATATCAAGTCTCAAGTCATATAAAAATGAAATGTTTTGTCACTAATCAAGATCATTTTGTCTGCAAATTTGGGAGCATATCCATATTGAAATCTTAAAACCAAAGGCTTCCTGTCTCTCTTCGGCATAGTACACCATAGTACTTTTTATGGTATTATGAAACTTTTCATAATATCTTAAGTTTTTTACGATAAGTTCCAAATAATGTCATCATCGCGTTTATCAAGTTGATTTTGTATATTTCGTTCTATTTTTAAATAATGTTTTTTGGCTGTTCGGGTGCAATATGGTTTATCAAGATCATTTTGTTTGCAAATTTGGGAGCATATCCATATTGAAATCTTAAAAAAAGGCTTCCTGTCTCTCTTCGCCATAGTACATCATACTACTTTTTGTGGTATTATGAAACTTTTCATAATATCTTAAGTTTTTTACGATAAGTTCCAAATATTGTCATCATCGCGTTTATTAAGTTGATTTTGTATATTTTGTTCTATTTTTAACATATAGTTTTGTTTACGTATAGTTTTCCTTTACGTCGAATTCTTCTAATTGATCTACGAGTAATTGAATGGATAGGAAACGATTTTATGGGTTGTCTGTTTATTTCAATAACAGAGAAAAACATTCTTTTTACTGAATTTATTACTGGAAGGACTTGTTCTCTTAACAATTTCCTGGATTTGGTAGTGTATAAACTGTGTTTAATTGCAAAAGAAACAATTTTATTTAAATATAATTGGCTGGAAAGGTTATACTTCTTTGCTTCAATCCTTTAATCAAATATTTCTATAGTAATTTGGTAGAAGGTAGTGGTAAACATACCACTTAAAGTATTTTTCGTGATCTCCAACAGTGTGTTATATAATTCTAATATTTACGACAAAAATATAATATAAATTGTTTCTCCATTTATAATCCATCCGTGGTTTTTAAGATCTGGATATCGATTTGTTTTGTTTATGTATATAGGGCGGAAGTACAAGAAGGGACACTTGGATCAATCAAAATTAACATAATTTTGTTGACATAATTTGATAAATATTAAAATTTTAAATAAGAATTGCTAATAAGAAAGGTTTTCCAATAAGAAATAAGTACAGTATAATTTGACATATTTACAATATTTTAAAAATTATTATCCATTGAAAAAAGAATTTATGATATATTAAATAGTATATCATTAGTGTCTTTCATTTTTAAATTTGTAAGATATTTTTATTAAACATATTTGTTGTTTTTAACTAGATAATTTATTTTAACTAAATATTGTATAATACTAATTAAAAAAGTGGCCTCTGTTGATAAAAACAAAACTTCAATTCATTTAGTAACATTTAATTGCATGGGTTTTATATATCCCATTAATTGTTATTCGTAATCATTGATGTTGAGATTAGTAGCAGTGGTTAATACGTAGATTTGTTCAAGTTTTTTCTGTCTTTTCAACAGATATTCAGTACTCATGCAAGTTGTTCTGGTTTTTCTTCTGTCCTCAAATTATTATTTAGAAATTCCTTAAATCAATGTTTATATTTTAATTTTGAAGGGTAAAAATAAAAGTAAAACTGGCACAATTAAAAATAAATATTTCCTTACAGAAAATGTATAATTATTTACTTTACAATTCAGTTCTAAGAAATATTTTGATCAAATACACGAATAACACAATAAATAAGTAAATTGATTTTCGTTATTGGATTTTAAATATACTTTTGAATAATTGTATTTGAATATTTTCACTTTTTTGTAACTGTATTTAATACATTCCACTACATTATTTAAATAATGAACAACAATTATAAATCTGGTATGGGAAAGTATACATTTAAGATCAATTTTTAAATTTTTATTTTCAATTTTTTTGAATTTTAAATTTGAATACTATTTTAACTTCAAGAAATGCAGAAGTAATTCCAACTGCAAAGATGGAAGAATCAATGAAATAGAATTATTTAGTAGCTACTGATATACTATTTGATTACAAATAATAATAATAATATTCTTTCAAATGATTTCAAGCATTCTTCAAACCCGTAAATTTAACGAAAACAATTTAAGAGTATCTCAAAAATGTCATTAGGTGCTTGCATATATTTTAATAATTCTTTCGCTTTAAAAACGCATTTATTGAGAAAAATTAGCACAATATGTAGACTCTTCCATAGTTTTATACACATTTTTCCTATATTTTTGGCAACATGGTGATACTGTGTCGAAAGGACGATATTGGTTTCAATTATCGATTTATTTTTGCACTTCTTCAGCATTCCGAAACTGTGTTCCAGTCAAGTCATATTGCACTGATCTGAACAAGTGATAATCAAAAGGCGCTAGGTCTGGTGATTACGCTGGGTACGGCAAAACTTCACACTTCTTACAACATGTGATCGAGAGAATCGCTTAGTGTCTGTTATACGCTATTTATTGTACTAATATTGGTAATATATTATATTTTATAATTTGATATGTGTAATATATAGATAATTTGACATAATTGCAAAATTATTTAAATCTTACTTTTACCATTATCAAAATGGTTTTTTGCCTTCATACATATTTAAAAATTACACACATCACATTTTGTTGTTTATAAAAATGATGGGAAATAGTCGTAACTTTATCTATAAGGAATCTTTTTTGATTAATGTGATATCAGTAAATGTATATAGCATATTTATAACCAGATATGATATAGGGTTTTAAATGATGTTTGTAAAATACTGATGTTGGGACATATTTTTTATAATATATTTTATAGATATATAAAATGCTGCGATATTTTTTATACATTAATTTTTTTATTTTAATTTCATGAGTTTATTTTTTTTTTAATTATTTTAGAACAATAATCGGAATTATTATATATTTTGTCAAAATAGATCTGAGTCCGGTTAAGGGAACTGGCAAAAATTCTTTTTATGGTTAAGTTTGGAGAACTGTATTTTAAAGTAGAGTTTGAACCTCAGTACCCTCAGTTGTGTGTTCACCTCAATTTTGTCCAATATTCACAATGCGTGTAAATCATTAGGAATTTGTGCCAAGTAACAGAAAATGTTTTATAATGTTTGCAATGAATCGATTATATCAAAAATATATTTGTATGATTTTTTTAGAAAATTTGAAAAGCCCTGGTTGGCTAAGTTTATTTTACTACCTGGCCACTTTAGTTTATGAGGGAAACTTTGTAGAAAAAGGCCACATTTGTACAAATAATGTCTCTGGATTCTGCATCAATACAACGAATTCTCTCACACAGGATATCATTGTGAATGACATTTTGGCCACACAATAAGACACATCGAACAGTCACTGGATTAACCTAGTAAGGCTCCTGTTATCATATTTTCTTTTAGTTGATAGAATACCTAATAGAACTTGGGTTAATTGTATTATTAACTGTATTATTTCAGAAAGGGACTCATTAGAACCACTACATAGTTCTTGTAATTTTTTTTATGGAAGTTAGTGCATTTAAGTGCATTTTTTAAATATATGTCTGTGCTCATATTTCTTGTATTAATTTTTTTCATAAATAGAGATTAATTATAACAAAAACTGACTTGTATTTTATAGTTCTTTAAATTAGAATTCGTATCGATTAGATTCGTTGACATTTATAAAACGTATTTTTTTACTTAAACTTATGAGGACAAATTTTGTCAAAGGATAAAAGTTGTCTTACAAGGCTATCACTGTGAATGACAATCTGGCCACTCAATAAAAAACATCTAACACTCAATGTATTCACCTAGTACTGCCCCGGTTAGCATTTTTTATTCAATCGATAGAAGACCTAAAATAACTAGGGTTTATTCTTTGATGTAAGTGTATATTTTAGAAGGGGATTAATTAGAACAATTACATAGCTCTGGCAATTCTTTATGAAAATGTATATTATATACCATATATTGTTTATGCTCATATTTCTCATAGCAATTTTTATTATAAATGGATAGAAATAACTTTTAAACAAATTTGTCTTGTATTTCATAGCTAGCTGAATTGGGATTCATATCGATAAGAGTTATTATTTATAACACGAATTATTTTACTTAATCTTATTAGAGCAAATTTGCGGAAAAAATTTCAGATTTATACAAATAATACCCCAGGATTTTGCGTCAATACAATACATTTTCTCAGAAGGCTATCATTGTGAATGACAGTCTGGCTACTTAGTTAAAACATCGAACAGTCACTGTATTCACCTAGTGAGGCTCCGGTTGACATTTTTTCTTCAATCGATAGAAGACCTAAAACAACTAGGGTTTATTCTTTGATATAAGTGTATTTTTTTAGAAGCGGTGTAATTAGAACAATTACATAGCTCTTGTAATTCTTTATTGTATTCTTCTTTGTATTCTTTATGAAAATATATACCATATTTTGTTTATGCTCATATTTCTCATAGTAATTTTTATTATAAATGGATAGAAATAACTTTTAAATAAATGTGTCTTGTATTTCATAGCTAGCTGAATTGGGATTCATATCGATAAGAATTATTATTTATAACATGAATTTTTTTACGTAATCTTATTAGAGCAAATTTGCGGAAAAAATTTCAGATTTATACAAATAATACCCCAGGATTTTGCGTCAATACAATACATTTTCCCAGAAGGCTATCATTGTGAACGACATTCTGGCTACTTAGTTAAAAACATCGAACAGTTACTGTATTCACCTAGTAAGTCTCCGGTTGACATTTTTTCTTCAATCGATAGAAGACCTAAAACAACTAGGGTTTATTCTTTGATATAAGTGTATTTTTTTAGAAGTGGTCTAATTAGAACAATTACATAGCTCTTGTAATTCTTTATTGTATTCTTCTTTGTATTCTTTATGAAAATATATACCATATTTTGTTTATGCTCATATTTCTCATAGTAATTTTTATTATAAATGGATAGAAATAACTTTTAAACAAATGTGTCTTGTAATTCATAGCTAGCTGAATTGGGATTCATATCGATAAGAGTTATTACTTATAACACAAATTTTTTTACTTAATTTTATTACAGCAAATTTGCGGAAAAAGTTTCAGATTTATATAAATAATACTCCAAGATTCTGAGTCAATACAATACATTTTCTCAGAAGGCTATCATTGTGAATGACATTCTGGCTACTTAGTTAAAAACATCGAACAGTCACTGTATTCACCTAGTAAGGCTCCGGTTGACATTTTTTCTTCACTCGATAGAAGACTTAGGTCAACAACTAGGGTTTATTCTTTGATATAAGTGTATTTTTTAGAAGGGGACTAATTAGAACAATTACATAGGTCTTGTAATTCTTTATGAAAATGTAAGTGCAATTATAAATACTTTGTTTATGCTCATATATCTTATTGTAATTTTTATTGTAAATAGATAGAGGTAACTGCCTTGAAGTGTATTATTTCAGAAAGGGACTCATTAGAACAAGTACCTTGTTCTTGTAATTCTTTATGAAAATGTAAGTCCAATTTTAAATTTTTTCTTTATTTTCGCATTTCTCGTAATTTTTATCATAAATGGATAGAGGTAACTTGAAAACAAATCTGCCATGTATTTTACAGCTACCCGAATTGGGACCTGTATCGATTAAAGTTGTTATTTATAACACGTACTTTTTATATTAGAATATGCATCACACCCGTCTACTATTCTATTAATAAAGCACGTAAAAAGTTTCACAAAAATTAAAACAGCTATCATATACAGTTTATTGCCGCATAGACCAGTTTTTATTTATATTGAATTATGTGAGTTTTTGTCGTCTGCTTATATAAAATATTTCGGTTGCGTTTGTTCGTCTATCGTTAATATCAGATAATAATTCTATAAAGAGATAAATATTTGAACGACCGAGAATCGAAGATTTATTAATTTTCTTCTTTGCTTTTTTCCTTCATAATAGTTTTTATGTCGAATGATTTGAATTAAGGAGCTTGTAATTTAATGAAACTCTTATATAACATTTAAAATTATAACAGTTGAATACAAGGTTTATTTTAAGATATTCGTTTAGTTTCTTTATTTTGAAGCTTTGTTTAAATAGATTGGTACTATGTATTTAATGTGAAGTATTACTTATTGTTAGCCAGTACTATTATTTTCCATCTTTAATAAATCTCTTTTTTTTCATAAAAAGTTAATTGCGGCTAGACCGGGCTGACCACAATATGATAGTCCCAAAGAGTAATGTCTGGTGAGACAAAGCTTTCCATTTTAGCATTTCAATCTTCTTGACAATATTGTTGGTAGTATACACAAATTCTATCTATAGTGATGACGTTATGATAAAATTCAGTTATGATATTTTCGTTTGGTTGTTATGAATGATGATACATTAAAATAGCATAAATTGTTTAGTTACTTTGTTAATAAATACATGGTGCTCCATGAACTTATTGATTAACATAATACATTCACCTGCGAATGTTCGTTTATCTTAATAGTTTTATCTCAATCTACAAGTGTATTGATTATAATCAGGGTAATAATTACTAAGAACTTGTATGTATTTTAATCAGTGATATCTACTGGCGAGAATGCGTAGAAGAGTATCAGCGTAGACCTATTATCTAAGCTCCTAATAAAGCTACATCTTTATTAGAAATCAGAAATAGCGAAAGAAAAAGTGTATATCGTTTCACATAAATTAACAAATAAAAACGTATTCTTTCTTTATATAAACCTTTATTTTGAATTTAAAATAATCACTGAAGAAGCTATATTCAACTTTCTGAAATGTGGAACAAAATCTTTGACGCCTTTTCACGTTGATATTTTCTTAGTATAAGGAAAATAATTAAACAAGATTCGCAATATGCTATTTACTACTAAATATTTCGCGATAGCTTTTCAAATTTTAATTAAATCTTTAAAAAGAATGGATGGTAGAAGTAAAATTGATACTGATTGGTAGATTGGTAACTAAGCTGAGGAATGTCATATTTTAATGATGTACGGTTATTTTTTAAGAAATATTCATTATCTATACTAATGCTTCGAATTTGGACTACTTCGAATAATGATATCTAGTACATTTACAAAATAATTTATTACTATTGTTCTGTTGTACTTATATTAATACACAAGCAAGGCGAGTACGAGATAGATACATAAATTAAATTAGACTACTTTACTATTTAATTGCACTATTTGATTTAGATGTCATCGGTTAGGGCTTTGTGATCATATAGCGATAAACATTGGTAATTAATCGAAGAACTTTGTTTTGGTGGTGTTGGATTACTAGTCGGATTAATGTGATAGTGCAACCCATATCCAAAGGTCCAAATAGGCTTTATAATTGATTATTATTTGTGAAAGCATAAAGAAATCTTTGACTTCAACAACTGTGAATTTGTAATTTAAGCTACAAATATTTTTTAGGGAAAATTTTCGCGATTTGCGACAGTTTGATCCTCCATTACCGTGCATTTCGGGAAATTATTCAATCAAATCTAGTTTTACGATAGGCTAAATATATATTTCTGTAAATAATTTATATTTGAACATAGCTTTAAAGCGTTTAAACTTATATCAGCTAGTAATAAAGCTGCGGGCCAGTGTTCTTTTTCATTTTGTAAATAATTGACTGGGTCTGTACAAGTGGAGATGTTGTAATAAAATGCCGAGCCGTTCCCTTTTCAGCTAACTATCTGATAGAAACCCGTGTTTATTGGACTTATCCCTCTTCAGGAGAGTCATAAAATCCATAAAACAGGAACTATCACGAATGCCATCGAACTTCTATTCAACGAAATGAAATATATATTTCAAGTGATGGCTCTTGTTGTAGCTGTTATCGAAATACTTCCTAAACTGTTTTATATAAAAAACTGACATAACGTGAGCGTTTGATAAATTCTTTTCTTTTATCTTGTATTGAATTATTATTTTTTATTTTGGTTATTAAGGCTTAAAATGACCTTTTAATTTAATAAAATAACAATTATTAGAGTTTTTTAAGTTTAGGTTCTCAGTATGTGGAAATATGTAATAATATACTAATATTTTGCATGAATAAGATATTTATTGACTATTCCTTTTTGTACTTCTTTAGAAATTCGGTAGCATGTATCAATAGGAAGGTGTTAGATTAGGCGAGTAAGCTGGGTACTCGTGAACCCATTCAGATTTAAAAATCATTCTTTATATTAATTTATTGCTCTTGGCCTATCTACTAATGGCCCAATATTTTTGATTTTAATAGTTCGTTGGTTTCTTCATATGCTTTTAGATGCTGATATATTTCGTTTTCTTTCTTCTCTGCTCATGATGTCATATTACTAGTCGTTAGATTTTCACTGTTGTGGCTTGATTTGAAGGTGTCAGATGGATGGTGGGTACTTTACAGAGATCCATTACTCAGAGTTTGAAAAATATATTGAGGGAATGAAGGAAAAAGTTTAGAATTAAACCTTACAGAAACCCTTTTGACATTTTATTTCAATTTATCTAGTAGTTCAGAAGATAGAGCGGCTATTTTTCACTTTCGGAGTTGGGCTTTGGTTTGTCGTTCATCCTTTATTCACATCAATACCATGCCATTCAATTCGTGTGAATACGGCTGGTAAATTTTACACATATATAACAGGTCAATTGAAAAGTCCCCGGCCTGACACATAGATTGACTAGAATTAAATCTATACGTTTTTTAGTTAGCCCTAACCGTCAAAAGATGCATGTATAAATTTTACAGCTGTACGATCATTAGTTTGTGAATTATAGCATTTTGAGTGAAGCAACTTTTGTTATTGTGAAAAAAATGGATAAAAAGAATTTCGCGTGTTGATAAAATATTGCTTTTTGAAGGGAAAAAATGCAGTTGAAGCAAAAACTTAGCTTGATGCCGAGGTTTCGGGCACCGTCGCAGGAAAATCAACCAAAAGAGGTTGTTACCGACGAAACCATTTAAAAAATCCACAATATGATTTTGAATGACCATAAATTGAAATTGAATGAAATAGCAGACACTCTAAAGATATCAACTGAACGTGTACATCACATCATTCACGAATATTTGGGTATGAAAAAGCTCCATGCAAAGTGTCACTTTTGACCAAAGCAACTACGGGTTGATGATACGGAGTAGTGTTTGACGATGATCAAGCGTAATAAACCCGAGTTTTTGCGTCGATATGTGACAATGGGTGAAACATGGATCCATCATTTCATTCCGGAGTCCAAAGCGTGGGAAAACACAACAGTCGGCTGGCAAGGTTATGGCGTCTGTATTTTGGGATGCGTATGAAATAATTTTCACTGACTACCTTGAAAAAAGAAGGACCATCAGCAGCGACTATGATATAGCGTATGCCGAAAAACGGCCGCATTTGAAGAAAAAGAAAGTGCTGCTTCACCAAGACAATGCATCGTGTCATCGAATGCATCGTCATCGGGCTTCGAATTGCTTCCTCATCCACCGTACTCTCCAGATCTGGCACCCAGCGACTATGTTCTATTCTCAGATCTCAAAAGAATGCTCGCTGGGAAGAAATTTTCGTCGAATGAGGAGGTGATCGCCAAAACTAGGCCTATTTTGAAGCAAAGGGCAAATCGTACTATAAAAATGGTATCAAAAAGTTGGAGGGTCGCTATAATCAGTGTATCACCCTTGAATTGAATTCTGTTGAATATAAAAAACTAATTTTGACAATGACATGTGTTTTACTATGGTAGGCCGGGGACTTTTCAATTGACCTGTTATGCTGCTTCATTCAATAGCTGTGGCTCTATATTTTCTACTCGATAAGTATGGGGGTGACCTGGTGAAAATCTTCCGGCATTCTCTTAGAGTGATCACATGAACTATTGGGTTTAGCTAACTAGCCTTTTTGGTAGCTTTTATTTTTTTCTTCTTTGGAATTAGGAATACTTGCGTTTAGCGAAGTTTTAGCGTTTAGAAGCTTATTTCACTAGGAACCAAGAATTTTCAAAGAATTTCACAGTCTAAATGATTACTATGCTCCATAACATAAACATTATTTTTATTTTAAATTATTTATATTTCGGAAGAAAATGTAGTGCTTTAATATATTCGATTATTTAGA
The DNA here is from genome assembly GCF_030347505.1 of Rhynchophorus ferrugineus. Lineage (NCBI taxonomy): Eukaryota > Metazoa > Arthropoda > Insecta > Coleoptera > Curculionidae > Rhynchophorus > Rhynchophorus ferrugineus. The sequence goes on from NW_027472590.1 coordinate 13,342,942, forward strand.
TAATTAAAATTTAAAATTAGGAAATATAGGAAAATTAGAATTACTACTTCTATATAATATTTTTTCTAAATTATTTGAATAAGACCTGAGAGAAGGGCAGCTGCCTTTTCTATGCTTTACCTTGAGATTAAAAACTATTGTTTATCGCTATCAAATATGTTTCAAAAATAGCTTTATTGATAACAAAAAGTCCATGAATAAATCTGTTGTTGAAATTACAAAAATAACAGTACAATATCGATATACTTATATTTATACTTATATTTATTTTATTAGTTGGATCGATCATGAACTCTGAACAATGCAAAAAAACGTATAACTTCTTGTTCGTACAAACACTATTAAATAATTAGCTTCAAATAAAGAAATAAAAGCACTTGATTAAGGACTTGATTTGCACCTTGATGGACTTTATGCGGAATAAATGGTAATAGTTTATGCATTAAGTGTATTTTCTCTCTTTGTTGTGTATATCAATCAGCAAGGACTTATATGGTTTAATAGCTTTTACTGAGACAACTCGAATTAAAATTTCTGTCATAAAACAAATAAAAAATGGAGAGTGACACAATTTAAATGATATATACAAAGTTGTTAACATTAATAGTTATCATCATGAATTCATAGCCGGTGATTAGGGAAGATTTTTTACCTACCGCTTTCTATAATCTTGATTCATGTTATTTTCGGTGCTGTTTGCTGTATGTTCTATCCAAAAAGCCGATTTCGACTGAGTTATCTATTGCAGGTTAGCTATTTAAATGTTTGTTATAAAAGCGCTGTTTTGATATTAAGATGCTTTGGTGTTGATAAGAAGATTCCATTCTGCAGTCTAATCCGTTATGATTTGCTAAAGAGCGAAAGACATGTTTAAAAGTGATATTCTTTTCTCGATATGAAATGCATGCTTTTATATTGTAGGAATGTTCGTCTGGTCGGTCGAAATGTGTGGCTGCCGATGCGATTGTTTGTTCGAACATTCACTACTATTTTATGGAAGGAATTCGTACGAGAACTGAAAACAATGGTTGAAGAAATACTTGTTTATTTCAATTTAAATTGATATATGTGGTCGACGGGAGAATTGACAGGATATCAGGTTAAGGTAAAGGAAGTACAATAGCGCTGTGGAAGTGGTACTGCTACAAGGGTAGAAAAGAAAAGAGAGCGAGACATCATCGTGGTGGTCTTTTATAGCCGGGAACTACATGTTACCAATCCACCAGCGTTCCCAATCTTTGACTTTAATGTAAGTGAATGCGTGGTGACCTAAAGGGTCGTAGCGGTCGCTACAATGTTACCTAAGATCTGAGACATCTGAGACATGACACATTTCGCCAATCGCTTGTTTTAACCGTTGCAAAATAAAGCATAAATATACCCACATAGGATTTATAAAAGTTTACATATAAACTGAGCAAGTAATACGAGACGTATTATATAACCGGAAGCAGTGTTGCTAACATGCAACATTCAAGGTATACTATTTTGTATGGTATATATATTATTTTGTCTATCCCTGTATATACTTAGAGAACCACACGTTACACGAATTAAACAATATAGAATGAAATGAAATTTAATAATAATTAAATATATATTGTTACGTAACAACAGACAGAATTGGATTATTGAACTGAACATTTATAAGTCTATTTTGAACACCTTTCACCATGTAAGGGGTAATTTACCCAGTATCAAAGAAATTATCAAAGAAACTAATATGATCATACTAATGGATAGTAAATAGCTGATTTTGTTGGCAGACATACTGGTAGCTAAATTGAATCTCTTTCTTTCATACAATTTTCGCAAATGTTTATGATGGTTTTCCTCCGTGCTCCGTTAGTTTGATGTCTCGTATCGTTGAACAGATAGTGTATTATTGTGCGTTTCTTTTTAAAAGTATGTTTCCGTCATTAGGTCGATATTAGTTCTTATGTATAAGTACTTTAATTTTCCTAGCATTTTGTTGTTGTGCTGTTATTTCTCGTTGATATTCCAAATATTATTTTTTAAATGTAGATCTCTTCAATTAACTTAATATGGGTTTCGACACAATTGTTATTTAGTCAATTACTTATCATTTATTCTATGGTTTATGAATAAGGATAAATTTGAAGATTGGCAGCAAAAGCATATTTTTTCAAAATCATGTTCTAATATGTCAATATAAATCGCTAATAAGGTATTGAAAAAAGTACTACTTATGTCTGTTATAATTCGCATTTATGTTTTAAGTAATTAATTTATGGATAGTTTTTTAGTGAACTTAATCTTTTATTTTGCCAATTGTGTAAATTAATTTCAAATGCCGTTGCCAAACATTCCAGTTTCTTGACTTTCTGGTAGTATTTTAACGCATTTGTTGCTAATTTTCCCATATGTTATAACGTGTGGTTGTGGTTTTATTATTTTTATAAGTACACATTCAGATAAAGCTACACAAGAAACATATATATTGATTAAGTAATTCTTCAATAAAAGGAAGGAAAAAAAAAACAAAACTACAGCTGTAATCCCGCATACTTCAAATAATTCATATAAATTTGTCTAAAGTCACATTACTGCACAAAATATTAATTTTGTATTATTTTTCATAAAATAGCGGTTGTTTTGTGAAAAGCAATTTTGAATTTTGAAAATAGGATAAATTCACGAAGTAATTATTATTATTATTAGTTTTAATATATTAAAGTCTTCTTTTTTCCAACGACGATTTATCTAGAGGAAATCCCAGAGGAAATCCGGACTTACCCAGCCTGGTTACTGGCGTGACTGGGATCATTTTCCTTGTCGGATTTTACACTTTTACCAAGGCCAATCACAAATATTAAAAGATCACAAATATAAATTTACGACCATGCTCCAGCAGGATTCTAACCCATAACTATCACAATAGTAGGTGGACCGTCCTGTCGCCTTTACCACTGCGCCAACCAAGCCGGCCGATGTAAGTATATTTCCACGTTCACTCTAATATTCTAGTACCATATGATTACTTTTCCAATATCGTATTAGACCCATCAGATCTTTCCTGTATGATACTATACCTATAGTACCTTTTACAACATTTCAGAATTCGGTGATGCTAATTTTGTTGGCATTCGATTCTGTATAAAAATCGTATAAATTTCATCCCGCAATTAACACAAATAAATCGACACCTGTAGTTATCTCCGAACAGTTCATTGTTACATTTTAATTTTACTTTATGCCTTCAAGGAAGAAGCCTTTTGTTCCCGAAAATTTATTCTCAGAACATTTCTGAATGATATGCACACAGGGACCTTACTAATTATGAATCTAGAGATGTTTTGGTGTAATTCAAGGTACAAAATTTGTTTATATATATTTTTTTATAAAGTAACGACCTAACAGTCTCTTGAAGTTATAACGCCCGGGTTTATTAACTTCTTTATATTTTTTTTATATTTATTTAACATAAATGCCTTATAATGTAGGAATAGTACAAATAATTTATATACAGAAATAAGCACAAGTGTGATATATAGTAATTATAAAATTAATATTTTTACATTAAAAATAAAAACATTATAGACAGTAACAAATAATTATATAAATACGATATATTAGATCTTAATTACACTATGCTGACTATATATATATATATATATATATATATATATATATATATATATATATATATATATATAATAAAAAGGAATGACCTTTAAAATTATTTAAATTAAGATAAGCGTCTAAGTTTTTCCCAATCCCAGGGGTCTATCTTTAACTTGTGTATTTCTTGCATACAATTATTATTCGGTTAACATATATTATTTATTATATATTATATTACATGTTACATTCTACATTGTTACAACAAAATAAAGTGTTCACCATTATTGAGTTCTGCATCCTTCCTGCATAGTAGTCTGCACATTCATTTCTTTGTATGCCAGTATGCGATGACAACCACATCAATGATATATGATGATTTGCTTTAATATTATCCAACGATTCTAGAGTTTTCTTATTTTAGTGGATTTAGTGGATTTTTAACTAGGCAGTTTTTCTGTTAACCGTATTATTACTTCTAAAGACATCTTAGATCTTTTTTTTTTAATTACAATAAAAGTAATACTTCCCGCATATATTGTTTTGTTCTTTCACTCATGACTGCGAAAAAGTATCTTGTTTACACTTAAAATAGTTATAATTACTTGCTAATTCTCCCTAACGAGGTGGTTTAATACGTTATCCCTCCAAAACAAATTAAGGAAATAATTTACTACCGTTTGATATGATTACAGGACATATGTAATCTGTAGATTAATATTAGATATGGTTTGTAAAGCAAATTGATTGACATTATATGATATCTGTATAATAATATATCATAATAAACGCATATCACCTTGTAGATATTGGAGCTCAGCAAGGGCAATAACAAAACAGTTATAGCTGATAATTGAACTGTCAAAATTACCACATTTTCTGTATCGGTCAAGAAACTGTAATTGACATTCGGTTGGATTTAATAGAACAAAACCATCCGACAAAAGCGCTGCACAGTAATCGTGATTTTCCAAGTTTAATTGAAAACTGCGAAATTAGAGTTTTAATGCGTTTTGGTTTTAAAATAGGCAGTTAAAAATAACGACGGCAAAGCAGAACTGGAGCACGTCCGAATAGTGGCCGTATAGCTCGTTTTTTTTTCGAAATAATGGAACATTTCTTTAAAGCGAATGAAATATACGGACTTGATCTGAATAATTAACTAAATCGATTTTTATATTATAGAGTAATGGTATCGCGACTCGGTTTGGTTAAAAATATACTGGTTTTAGAATAGTTATGTTTCCTTTTAATCAAATACCAAAACATTTTTTAAATAGATCTCCTCTTTTTAGATAGATAGAAATTTATGAAAAATACTAATACTAATAAAAATACTAATAAAAAAAGACTAGAAGTAAGGTTGGGCAATATTTGATATTACGTTAGATATTCTTAGTACAATTTTAATTTATAATTTACGCTCTTAATTTATTACTGCTGTTCTGTTTTACTTGCATTAATACACAAGCAAGGCGAGTATGGGATATACATCAGTATGTACTTCCCAAATTAAAATAAAATTAAACTACTTAAGCTTTAAATTGAATATATACACTAAACAAGTTCTTGTGGTTTGGTTCGCTTTATTCTTTCTGTAGATTTCCTGCTTCTTGTACAGTAGCTGTATTGCTTCCACATTGCTGTGATTTAGCAAACTTATTTCATATCTTAAGGCGAAATCATGGATCAGTTTGTATGTCCATTTGCTGCCTCTCTGCAAACTCTGCTTCAGGATTTCCGGTATTCGTCAAGTGACAATTAGATTTTAGTCATTTCGCAGAAACGCAAAATAAACATGAACAGATCTGGGGTTATTAAGCTGCATTTTCCAGTCTCTAGTCCATTTGTAGATCTTGTTGACCGCTACTGGTACTTTTTCTGTAGCCTTATACAGAGATACACCTTTTGCCATGATAAGTGTGTCGTCGGCAAATGTTTCAAGTATCTTTTCTTTTATTGTTAGAATATAAGTAGTATAGAGCAGATATAGGAGTGATCCCGAGGCACTACCCTGTGGGACTCCAACCGAAATAGGTTTAAGTGTTTAAAATGATTCTAGTAGTGATTATGTAGATTAATCCCAAATGCGATACCCGGTAAAAAAATTGTGAGACGTCTAGGAATATTACAGGGCAGTATTTCTTTTCTTCGAGTGTCTTTTCAGCAACCGCTATTATTATGTGCACTTGGTCGATTGTCTAGTGGTGGTTTCGAAATCCAAACTGGAAATCTGCTATATCTACAAATGGTTTAATACGTTTTAGCAGTAGTTTCAGGTGTCAGGTTTTTTAAGCATAATTATTCAAGCAACCTCAGGACATTCCGGAACATGCTTCAGTCTCAAAGAGGCATTGAATATATGCGTCAAACTGATTATAGCTTTTCGTGGCAGTTCTTTCAATAACCCAGGTGAAATATCATCAATTCTAGGAGCCTTTTTAGGATTGAGGTTGTTGTCAATTTCTGTATCAATTTCCATTAGAGAAATCAAATTGACGCTATGTGGTTGACGGTTGATAAATTGGGGTGGAATACGTTAGTTAAATGATCTGTGAATAATTCAGCTTTTTCATCGTTACATCGAATCCTTTCAGCGTTGTGTAAATGTAAAGCCACTACTAAAGTAATTTAATGGCTCAGATGGTATTTCAAAGTAAGTTATGAGAGAGATCTATTTGTATTTGTATTTTAAATAAATGTATTTGCAGTACTCTATTTTGTATTTTATTTTTCAAATACACCAATTATACCTGTTTTGCTTTACCTATTTTAAGTAGATAAGAAGTTAAAGTAAAATATGTATTTTGAACAGCTTTATGGCAATTTCAATACAACAAGAAACATATTTCATATTGGCATTGAACAAACATATCTAAAACTAAATCTAAAAAAATCCATAGCAAACTTTGTATTGTGCATTGGTCAACATGTCGCCACTCCCATCCAACCAATGAGAGCTTTTTTTCATATGAATAATGAAAAATATAATTAGCCAAGTTTCCATTCGTCAGTTTCCATCACTGAAAATAAAACAATATCAAGCTATTTGTTGAAGGAATGACAAAAGGTGAAGAAAGGTAGATCACTTACGACAATAACATTGGAAGAAATATCGTGGTCGAAGCTTGTAGAAAGTTCATGAACAATTTCATCATGATCAACTCGATATTGACTAAACCCTTAGTTCTATTCTCTAATAGTGAATGCGATTGAATTGATCGATTAAAACAAAGAGGTATTATAAATAATAAAAGCTTTAGCTTTCATCAAGACAACGCTAGACCAGACATATGTTTAGTAACTCCGTAAAAATTGTAATATGATGGGAAGTATTGATGCATATATCGTACCTACCATTAGTTAACATTGTTAGTGCTTTTACAGTTGTCTCGTTGCCTTTTATAGCAGTATATCTAGCAAAATAATCTGAAGCAATAATCTATCAAAAGATATAAATGCGATATCATTGATTAATGTTAAATGTTCATTTATATGAAGAAACTTGCTTTCAAAAACACGACAAACCTGAAGTTACTTTTCCCTGCCAATTTTTTAATTCCGTGTATATATTAAGTTTTTATAAAATCCATGTGGCGAAAAACGCAAAAACATTATATAACATTTAATTAAATTCGAACAAAAGTCATTCTCGCTTCATTTATCCTGTACTAATTTTATCTCTTAAGAGAAATACACCAATAATTCGTCTAATATCAGAACGTGCTCTATTTCAAAATTGCCGACTTTATTTTTAACCAGCTATTTTAAAAGCAGAACGCATAAAAACTCTTAATTTCTAATTAAAACTTGGAGAGAATGGTTCTGGTGAAAAATGCTTTTTAAACAAGCTTCAACGAAATTAATTAATAATCGGAGTCGAAGTCAACTTTATTGTTTTCCATTGAAAAATTGTTTGATCGTTTTCGAATATATACGGCATAATACGGAATAAATTCTTTTGAACTTGTGAAGTGAACTTCTCATTTGATTTGTAATTCATAAATAAAAATGTTTGTGTATTGATTTAAGCGATTTAATGTTTTAGTAGTTTAAAGTGGTATTACTAGACCTTTTCGTTTCTGTTTATTTTTAAGACATTTTGTATTAGAAATTTTGTATGCGCTACATTGACTTCTTCTGTTCCACGCTCAGTTGTTAATTTATTCGTTCCTCGAAATATACACAAAATATAGACTCGCAGAAGATAATTTTCCGTAGCTTTACCTATTAAACTTGGTTGGCGCAGTGGCAAAAGCGAAGGGACGGTCCACCTACTGTTGCGATAGTCGCAGGTTCGATTCCTGCAGGGGCATGGTAGTAAATTTATGTTTGAGATTGTTTAATATTTTTGATTGTTCTAAACAAGAGTGTAAAATTCGACAAGGAAAATGATCCTAGTCACGCCTGTAACCAGGCTGGGTAAGACCGGATATATTCTGGGATAATGCCGGGGACCGTGGTTTGGAGCCCAAGTTAAACTGTAGATCCAGTTCAGATAAACCCTCGTTGGTAAAAAGGGGACTTTATAATATTTTAAAAAAAAGTTAAATATTTAGAATGGAACTATTTTAATTTAATTATTATTTAAATACTTAGTATTTAAATGAGACGTTATCTAAGTACATAGAAAAAAAACCATATAATTTCACAGTATTTAACTAATATGAAAAATTTTTCATTAAACCAACAATACATTTGTAAATGGGAATACACTAAAATTTTTATGGCCGCATGAGTTATATAAAACAGAACCTCGCTAATGTGAACTAATTCAAACCAAGTCTAGTTCACATTATCGTGTGTTCATATATCATGTATTATTATTACATATTTATGTACCTTAACGGACGTGATTTAAAATTCAAATAATAAAGGTTTATTAGAAGAAACCAGTAATATATTTATAACAAACTAAATAAATATTTTAATTGCGATAATTGCTTTACATAGAAGCAAAACGATTTTTGTGTTTTTTTTTTGTGAAATTTTCCCATTGTTATTGAGTGTATATATTATCCAAATTTTTGAGTAACGAATAAAATAGAAATTTCTATGTAAAATTTAACTTTATTTATCAATAACTATCAAACTTTTCCGCAAGAGTGTCATTTTTTAAATACTTTTTTGTGGAATGATTTGATATTCTTTCTCAATTTTCATTCTTTTCTCATCTCTTACATTCAAAATATATTTAAAAAAAATTGAAACCGACTTGAAAAATAGTCAATCTTAGATCTTTAACACACAAAAAAAACATTTTAAAATAAAATATGTACATAATAATCTTTGTAATAACTAAATAAAAAATAAAGAAAACTTATTGAACCTTAGCTAGGTTCACGTATTTTATATTCTACTACATACACACAATTTAGTTTAATATCTATCTAAAGCTATTTATCTATTTACAATATTATTTTAACTGCTATCAACTCACTACCTTGAAGTTTGTGTCTAAACCAAACAGTTTTATTAATTTTGATGTGTTTTGTTGGTAATTTAATTTTTTTGTATATGTCACAACATTATATTATAATTTTTGTATTTTTTGACTATTTAATTTAATATTACAATTGGTAGGCCAAGTAAAGATGCAGCGCTTATGAGAAAAAATAGGAGTAAAGGCACAGTGATTGAAAATAAAGAAGGCTTCAGACCCCGGGGTCTGCCAATCTAGGTGATTTGACAAATGTTTTAACTAAACAACAACAAAAGGTTATTTCTCCCGCCGGGAATTGAACCCGCAACCTCCGCTTGAGAGCTAAACGCTTTAACTATTACATCATAGAAGCAGTTGTCTACAATATTTCTACGTCTTATATGCTAGTGACTATATGTTAGTGCTTAAAAAGTAAACTAAATGACTTTTGCACTGACTTCCAATTTTCCGTCACATGAGCTCAGAAATAACTTTATACCCAAATATCTGATTATTTTATATATAAAATATGTGAAAACATTGTACGTGCCTTTGAAATTTGAGGTTTTCTATCGATTTCCTCCCTTCCCCCAACAGATTCTGATTTGGTTCCAATGAGGCCACCTCACAAGCGCACTATTTCGAATAACAGAAGAATTTTGAAAATCAGTGCACAATTTACGGAGAAATCGACGAACATATATTAAAAAAATATATACATACGAACATTATCTTCGATAATTATTCATTAATTCGAGACCAATTTCTTTCTATGGTGCATTTTTGGTGGTCAGAACAGCCAATTATTACTTCAAAAGAGATCTGAATCATAAGATGAATGATAACTCTTCGAAGCATAATTAATTCAATTCGTTCTACTTTTTTTTTGAACTTAAAAAAAGCTGTTTCACTAAAGCCTCTCTTAGAAGATAAGAAGTATCTGTTTATAGCTTTTGAATAATATATAATAACTAATTATCGCCCTGTGGTCGTAATTCTACCACAATATTAAGTTCATCATGTAAAAGGGATAATTTAAAAATGATACACTACTATGATACTTACTGTTAATAAAACATGTTTGGGCAATATTTTTAATATAACATCAGGAATATATTTGATATATAACATTAATTACAGTCCAATTTCTTTCTTATGGTGCCATTTTAGTGGTCAGAATAGCCAATTATCACTTAAATTCAGATCTGGATAATACGATGGGTGACAAAACTATTCGAATCATTATTAATTCAATTCGTTTCTTTTTCTTATTTTTTTTTCAACTTAAAGAAGCTTAGTTTCACTAAATCCTGTGTAAATGAGTGATTCGCTATACTTGGAAGACAAGAAGTATCCGTTTTCAACTTTTCAATAATATATAATAACTAGTGATAGCCCTTTATTTTATTAAGTTCCTCATGTTTCTGCAATAATAGGTTAAAGAGAATAATTTTAAAATGATATGTTGATGTTACTAAAATTCATTTGGTCAATATTTTTAATATAACATCAGCAATATATTTGCTATATAACATTAATTACAGTAATATATGTTTACATATTAAAATATTTGCATATATTTTGTTAAATCAAAAACAAACACTTACTGACCTTGTTTAAATTGTCATTTAATTAAATATAATTACCATTAAATTTTAGTAATTAACAAAATATTAATAAGTTTATATTACTATACCACTAAGGATTATAAAAAAAGTATCATGATTGAGATAAGAAGAAGCTTACTCTACAATAAAAGAAGCTAAAACAGGTGTACCACATGGAAGTGTACTGGGAGCAAGGTTTTATCTACTCTACACTTGTGATATACCACAAATGGGAATGGCTACATTTGTTGATGATACTAGGATTATAGCTGTCGGAGACAATAGTGAGGAAGCCTCAGAAAATTACAACAGGCACGTGACAATATAAACAATTGCACACAAGCTTGGAAAATAAGAATTAATGAAAGTAAATCTGTACCTGTGCAGTTCGCCTATAAACAGACCATACAAGTACCAATAACATTAAATAATAGTATCATTCCATATAGCAACAACGCCAAGTATCTCGGAATGAATCTCGATGCAAAACTTCGGTGGAAGGAACATATAAAGAAGAAAAGAATAGAACTGGAATTGAAATATAGGAAAATGTACTGGCTAGTTGGGAGAAAATCACAATTATCAGTACATAATAAATTGCTATTATATTAGCAAATACTGAAATCTATATGGACATACGGAGTTCAATTATGGGGATGTTCTGCAAAGAGTAACATAAATAAAATACAAATTTTTCAGAACGAAGTCCTGAGAGGTATTGTGGGGGCACCCAAATACTATAGGACTGATTACCTATATCGGGATCTTCAGATACCCACTGTCAGTCAAGAAATCAAAAGAATTGTAAGGGGACATGAGGAAAGACTCTATTCTTATGAGAATATTGAAGTACTGCAGCTTTTGGATACCACCAGAGCAGTTCAGCAGTTTATGTATTAATATAACTTCTAACTTTTATACTTATTTTTCACCTAAAATATATACTGAAAAACATTTAGTCAAATAAAAAATAGGGTTATTTGATAATAGAATAATTTCTTTACCTACATTTTTAAATAATTTTTTTTGTATATATTTTAAAGTTTCCTTTTACCAACCAATCGGTTTATCTCGACCGGAGCTAAAGTTTAACGTGGGCTCGGAACCACGGTCCTCAGTATTAAGCCTACCGACTGGCGAGTGACCAACTTTAGAAATCATCCCAGAAGACATCCGGTCCTACCCAGCCTGGTAACTGGCGTGACTGGGATCATTTTCCTTGTCGAATTTTATACTATTGCCTAGAACAATCACAAATTTTAAAAAATCACAAACATAAATTTGCGACCATGCCTCAGCAGGATTCGAACCCGCGGCTATCGCAACAGTAGGAGGACCGTTCTATCGCCTTTACCACTGCGCCACCAAGCCGGCTTTAGATAAAATTGGATCGTCCTTTACTTATTTATTGCACTATTTAATATTTAAAATAGTAGCTCACCATCTTCTATGACTTTAGTTAATCTGTCGCTTTCTAATTTGCCTTGCGTTCTACATGGGGACTAAAAACTCGCCAACAAATAAGGAATTAAAATTCTACAGTTTATTTGATAACTGCTAATATTTATTAAAACATTAATTTTAAATCTTGATGCACAAATTAATATATTTATTACCTGCAATATTTAGTTACTGCTTTGTTACGAAGTTTGCTAATAAAACCTGAAATGAATTAGAAATTAATAACAATAAAATTTATAGAAAAATCTTAATAAAGCTTACAATTAGTTCTAATACAATGTCCTATGTTATGTCTCAAGAACGTCATCAATTACTACGAGTTCTTAAGTAAAAACAAACAAACCTAAAACTTCTTCCCGTGCAAAAGCTTTAACCGGACCAAATTTCACGCCTCCTGGTGCATCCGTTTCACTCAAAAAGTGAGGCAAAATTTTCGCTAAATCAATTAATATATAGAATATTCCTGAATAGTTTATGCGTAATATATTTTTAAACCAATAAAAAAGTCAATCTAGTATAACCCCTTAATGATGCATTAATTATTTTCTGTTTTAAATTTAGTAATTTTAGTTTTACAAACAAAAGTCAACGTGAAATATCGATCTATTTTTTTTTGTGATTAATTAATTTTTCACTCTATTTTGAACATTACACGTTTTCAAGATATAATTATAAACATATCAACACCAGGTGCTGTTTTACTCTATTTAATAACCGGAGGTCATAAAATCGATATTAATTAATAGGGGGGACGACATTTATAATTCGACCCAAACAAAGTTCGGACACAGATCGATAAATTCTATTTTAAGTGATTTTTATCTCTGAATACTAGTTTGTTAGTTCGTTCTTTTTTCGAACGACAAAAGGCTCATTTTCCAAGTTTAATTGAAATTTACGGAATTGGGTATTTAATGCGTTTTTGGTTGGGAAACCAGGCCTGGCTAGGATAATTCCGACACATCTCGGTCGAGGTCAACTTTTTTTCGCTTGTATACTTTAACGATCTATTGAAATCGATTGATTTAAATGTTTGTTGTTTCGACATCGGGTTAATGATGCCACATTTATTACAATCGGTGATTACTAACAGAGGAACTATTGTATACAAGATGAGTGATAATCAAGGATTTCTGCTGCGAAAATCTTGCGTAAATCTTATATTTGGTTTAGTTTAAGTTTATATCTATTCTTCTGTGAGTCATTTTTATCATCATTGTTCTAAAGCATGTAACAGGTCAGGTGAAAAGTTCTCGGCGTGACACATACATGGCGCTACTAGACTAGAATTAAATCTGTATGAATGTTCGTCTGGTCAGTCGAAATGTATGGCTGTCGATACGATTGTTTATCCGAACACTCACTACTATATTTGGAAGGAATTTGCACGAGAACTAAAAACACTGGTTGAATAAAACTTGTTTATTTTAACATTGAATAACACATGTAGTCGATGGGAGAATTGACAGGATATTAGGTTAGGTAAAGGAAGTACGGTAGCGCTGTGGAAGTGGTACTGTTACAAGGGGGTGGAGGAAAGAAAAGAGAGCGAGGCGCCGCCAAAAGATCTAACCCTCAAAAGATGCGAATATAAATTTGACAGCTGTCGTATCAGTAGTTTGTGAATTATGGCATTTTGAGCGACGCAACTTTTGTTATTGTGAAAAAAATGGATAAAAAGGAATTTCGCCTGTTGATAAAATATTGTTTTTGAAGGGAATAAATATTGTTGAAGCAAAAACTTGGCTTGATGCCGAGTTTCCGGACATTGCCCCAGGAAAATCAACCATCAAGGATTGGTATGCTAAGTTTAGACGTGGTGAAATGAGCACCGAAGACGCCGAATGCGGTAGAGGCCTAAAAGAGGTTGTTAGCGACGAAATTTGTTCGTCCAATGAAGAGGTGATCGACGAAACTGAGGCTTATTTTGAAGCACAGGACAAATCGCACTAGAAAAATGGCATCGAAAAGTTGGAGGGTCGTTAGACTCAGTGTATCACCTTTGAAGGGAATTATGTTCAATAAAAAAAAACTAATTTTGGCAAAAACATATGTTTTACTATGGTACGCCGGGGATTTTTCAATTGACCTGTTATGTACGTTTTTTATGCAAGTCAGTTGAAAATTGAAAATAAAGTTGAAGTGTGTGTCGGTAATTCCTTTTCGATTTTTTTCGTTAAAGGAAATACGTTATTTAGAATGGGTAGTTCAAATTTATTTATTTTAAGTATTCGATTCTATATATTTTGCTCATCTCTCAGGTAATATTTTGGATTCATTTCCATAGGTACAGTTGTTGCTTTGTGCCAAAACATTTATCGAGCCATTTTTAACTTGCTGTTTTGTGAGAGATAGAATGATATCTGGAGAGTACGGCAGATTAGATAAAATTTCCCATTTAAGCAGTGGCAGATCTTCACAAGTTATATTTTGTGAAAGGGTATTAAACAAAAATAATATTAGCTTATATATAAAATTCTCATGTCACAGTGTTGGTTCCTATACTCCTCCAACTCTATCTCCCTAAATGGCTTGATCGATTTTTATGAAATTTTTTATGTATTTTCAGTAGGTTTGAGAATCGGCTACTTTCTATTTTTCAAACCACTGAGTGATAAGGGGCCTGAGTGACAACTCTAAATTTTCATTTTTCTATAACCAACCACTGCTTTTTAATAGTTATTTTAATAATTTTACTATTTTTTATCCTGCTCGATACCATCAATTATTATCACTTGATAAGTTATCGCCTCCATGTGTCTAACGGTGCCACTTCTCACCCAGTAAACAGCACGGAGTAGAGACGATATCGAAGATGGTCTTTTATTTCTCTCAAACAATAAGCCTTCCCCCACTCCCTCTATAATTTTCGGCTATTATTAGTGTTTATGCGTTAAGCGTAGTAGTTAAACATTTTTGCTATCTCAATGTAACACTCATATCAAATCTATTCTCAAGTAACTTTATTATTTATTAATAACTAATATTCTTTAATACAATTTATTATTAACAACTAATAAAATTATTACTTTTGAATGTAATTGGCGCGATCAGTTAATTATTTCATTTCTGCACAATCATTGTATCGCAAGATGCTCTCATTGAATAAATATTTCCCGATGTATCGACAAAAAATGTGGACGGTGGCATTTTGAATCTGAAGATACAACAGTTATTGCCAGGGGACTTGGTATCATATAAATCTATTGATACCGTTTGCGATGCCACTGAAGTTGTAAATTAACATAGTTTTTGAACTCACTGGATTTGTCAGACATGCCACCACATAACTTAAAATTGAAGGTTGGATTTCCAATTATTTTGCTTCGTAATTTGAGCCCGCCACGGCTGTGCAAGAGTACGCCATTAGTTAGTAAAAAATTAATGAAAAACGTTATCGAAGCCACCATTTTAAATGGTAAGTTTCGAGGTGAAAATATATTAATACCACGAATACTTATTATACCCACAAAAAAAGGTACCAATTCAATTTAAGCGTATTCAATTTCGGATTATATTGGCATTTGCAATGACTATTAATAAATACCAAGGCCAAACAATGTCTGTTTGTGCCTTTGATTTGAGCACACCATGTTTTTCACACGGGCAATTATACGTTGCATGTTCTCGAGTAGCTAAACCATCAAGTTTGTTTGTATTAGCTAAAGATGGGCTAATAAAACATACTGTTCACGCTGTAGTATTAAGAGTTTAGTATTAAGTAATGAATTAATTATATAAATAATTATTTCTTAAAATAAATAATAATGAATTAAAAAAATAATGTTTGGTGTTTTGTTATTTTTATATTCCCTCATCGTTCACAGCGCTCCATGCCATTTTGACTCATATACCACATCCTTAGACAACGTTTGCCGGTTTTACCTAAAAAACTGTTTTATTCTCTCGGAAAAATTAGGCGAATTGTTGAACGGTTATACAATGCGACAGTCTGGGTCTATTAGAAAACAGACCAACCCGTCTCACTCGTTCACCATTCAGGTAGTTTTAGAAGCAAATGAACATATAGTCCTAGTACTACATAACACCTCCCTGTTAAAGAAACGACCACAAGGATGGTCGTTATTCTATCTGGACAGCTTATAGTTGTTATAAAAATTGTTTTGAGCAGCGATAGTATCTTTGTCTGCCAGTTTGCCTTTGAGGATCTTTGAAACGATACTATTTCTACCAAAATTTACGTGTATAATGGGAATAGTTTTCTAAAAGTTGGTGACTCCATATTCCAATAGTTTACGGCTAAGAATATGAGCTACTGCGATCCGCCTTTGGTGGCTGTTCACCCTGAATTGGAAGCTTCTGTCCCCATTCTAGTAGGTTATGTTAATTCGTAGAAACTTCAGTCTGCCGTTGGTAGCCTTATACCTTGAACTGTTATTCCTGTGCCGGGAAACTACGACTAGCAGTATCTTTCAAACATTGAATGTTTCTTACTCGGAATATTTTATGGCTAGGGGTCGTTGAGCACCTTCAATCCATCTTTTGTGATCTTACAGCTTCAACAGCGATATTCTTACATGAACTCATAACTGCGAAATTATTGGCATTTTAACGAAAACCTGTTTCCTTTTCTTGATAATTGGTGACCTGTTGAATGGCGACACAAAGCGACATTCACTGACGATTTTTCTATTATTTGATTGATGTCATTCAATTCATGTGGCACCCACCTTCTCATCTTTTCGATCTTTAATATTGCTTGTAATTGTTCACAAGTTGCCGGTCGGTGCACATTTAATTATTTTCGATTTTTTTAATGGAAAAACTAATTAACTAACTGCTTCTCTCTTCATCTGTTACTTCTTCGATAGCTCTCATAGCAAACTGCATTTGGAGCCCTTTTGTTTGTTTATTCATTTGTTTGTTAATACACTCTGGGCCCTGGTTAATTGCAGCTGGTGATTTCAGCTAGACTTTTGTCTTGCGAATGAATGAAACACTTTACTTCGTTCGACCTATTTAAGGTGTTAAAGGTGTTAACAGTTTTACTCATTTATTTCTCCGACATCTTTAATACACACATATTCAACATACATATTCATTTTGCATGTTTACATATTCAAACGTTGTCGGACTGCATTGAACCTTCTAGTCACTGCATTTACATTGTCGAAACCACGTTTCACATGTTCTTTTGGTAGGGTAGGAGCATGTTCAACGTAAGTCTCTAGTAGCACCGATGATTTTCAGCGGCTTTTTTTTTTGATGAAAAAAAAGTAATGCTTAACACAAATGCATGTTTTCAAGCACAAAACTTGATATTTTCAAAAAATTATAAATCTATAACATTGTTGTTTTGGCCAAACGTAACTTGCATAGTTTTTTTAGGTTAATGTCAGTAGAATAAATAGTATATAAATAGTAAAGTAAATAAATAGTAGTAGTATCTGTATCAAATCATAGCATTGTTGTATTTTTTACCTATCTTATATGCCCACTAAAATTAAATTTGACACTTTACAGTATATTTATTATCAATATTTACATTTTAAATTAGAGGAAATATAAATTAAATAAAAATAACAACCGTTCCGCATTTGTTGGCTTCGTTTATCGGCCGAAATCATTCACTAAATAATAAAGTCACGAATGTCTGATGCCGCTAAATGCGCTTTTGTCGTCGTCACGCAAACGTTAAATTGAAAACAGATTGTTTATTTGGCACAAAGTTGCCATTTTAAGCTTCATTTGGGACATAAAACCGTTTAAAAATTATTTATAGTATTGCTCGTTTATCAAAGTCGGTGGTATTTGATTAAAATCCTCTAATCTGGATTAGACGAGTATTAAATATTATAGATCACGGTTTGAAAAATTATAGAAATTAATTTTAAAATGAGTTATTATCAAATTAGTTTACAAATGACGGTTTAAAGTCTCGTTTTACCAACTTGGGCGTATCTGAACTCAAGCTATTGAACCTTAACGTGGGCCCTGAACCATGGTCCTATGGGGTATTACATCTATCGGCTGACCAAGTTAGAGATCATCCCAGAAGACAGCGTTGTTGCTGACTGACTGGAATGGTTATTCCTTGTCGGCTTTTACGATTTTACGGGATACATTTACAATTACAATCACAAATTTAAATTAAGTCCTTTCCTTGTGGGATTAAAATCTGTGACTATCACAGCAGTAGGAAGACCATCCTATCGCCTTAATTACTGCGCTACCAAGCTGGCTTAGAACTTTGTTATCATTATTACGAGTATATGGTGCATACAACAGTTCGACCTGTCTGAGAATCTTGTGCGTATTTCAATGCCTCAATAATCAAATATACTGGTACCATAAATATATCATCAGATAGTCCAGTTAATTAGATAGATCAACTAAAGGCAACAGCTTATTTGTGTGCAAAATAAATTTTGCATTTGTAAATTTTTCCGTTGTTTATAAATATCTGTTCTAGATTTTGATCACTCGAAAAGAAATCTAACTATAAGACAATGATTCACTGATATAGCTTTAGTTGTTGGACCAAGAGATCAGTTGCTGATGCAGGAGCAAACCTTTTTGTGGGGCAAGGTGTATTGAAATTCCGAATTAACATGCAAAATAAGTAATTTTTGATGCTTTGGCTCGCAAATGGAGAGCGTCAGAGTGGGAATATGTAAGATTTATATTAACTTAAAAACTTTATTTTATCCATTATTTTAAATAATACATTTTTGAAGAACACTAAAGAAACTTCCATATTAAGGAATATTTGGTTTTGAATTTTGAATTTTCGACAAAATCACGAAAGCTGCATGTTAATGGTCTGAAGATATAACGAAGGTCCCATCGAAAAAAATACTGAACAAATTGTTACCTAGTTATGGACAAATATCGACCACTTAACTCTTAAAAGAAACAATTAATTGGAATATGAGATAATGTAATAATGTTTCGGTTATTGAGTATCTTGACGATTATTAAAATATTATTTGGGCAAAAAAAGAAATTTTTATGAATAATTATTATGTAAATATCCTAACTACATTTAAAATATTCCTTTGAAGATTTGTCTAGACAGCAAGCTTGGCTTTGAATTACAAAAACTTTTGGTGGTGTTTAAATAAGTATTTTTGGAATATTGTAAATAGATAGATAGGTTTAGGTAGGTGTTAAGCTAAATTCTGCGTATATAGTAGAATATAAAATAAGTGTAGTAAATAGGTTAAGTAAGGTTTTTAATTATTTTTATTTACTTATTACAACCATCATTATGTACATATTTTATTTTAAAATGTTTTTTTTTTGTGTTAAAAATTTAAATTTAACTATTTTTCTTAAAAATATTTTATTTCTCTTTTCTTAGTGTTAGATGTTTACTCAATAAATTATGCAGTTACGTTATTTAATATTACGTTGGGTAGACTAAGTAAAGGTGCAGCCTGTATGAGAAAAAATAGGAATAAAGAAACAATGATTGACAATAAGGAGCGATTCAGGACCCGGTGTCTGCTACCTATCCTAGGTGATTTAACAATGTGTTCACACACGTTCTGACTAAATAACAACAAAAAGTTATTGTCACTGCCGCGAATGGAATCCGCGATCTCCGTTTGGAGTTATCTACAATATTTCCACGAGGTCTTATATGCTATAGTTAGTGTTTAAAAAGCAAACTGAAACAACTTCCGATTTTCCATTACATCAGCTCAGAAATAACATTATACACAAATATATGATTATTTTTGAAATTTGAGCGTTCCCATCATGAGCAGCGGTTTGTCATGGGAGGGGAGATCAAAATCATTTTGCATTTGGTTACATTTTGCAGGTGTTATGGAAAGTCATGACATGGATAGGAGAATAAGCGGATTGTTGGAATAAGTTTTATTCAACATTAAATTGAATAAAAATCAATTAAAATAAAACCATTTTTTGAATTAATGTTTATAGCTGTAAGGTCGTTTCATTTTTGGGAGCTTATAGAACACATGCATACATATATATATATATATTTAAGTTCAATAACACCACGATATTTGGAAATGCATGAAAATGAAAAACCGTTGAATTATTAAAATGTTTCCTTTGTTTTTCGTGTTTTTTTAACATACCGAAGGGGAGAGAATTAAAAGTTCTTTGAACAGATTTTTATTTTCGAACGGAAACATATTTGTTTTGTGAGTCCTGCCTTTGAATTAACCGGCCAGATTTGTAGCGTTAATTTAAAATGAAAAATGTTCTATCACGTAATGTAAGCATCGCCGTATTGCAGAAAGGAAATCTTCTATTCTGTACCATTTTCTTATTAGCTTTCGTGAGGTCATCTTACGTTTCGCTAAAAATACTGAGCTTTAGGACGGATGATAGTGGCAAATAGAGCACTATAATTTATTGCAAGTCTGTTTCCTGTTGGAATTTTTGCCGGAAATTATGAGAATAGAGGAAGGTCACAAATTAAAGTGTCGCTTCCTGCTAATTAACTGATGTACTATCTCATGTTTAACGAGTTATTAACAACAGATGGTTTTAAATTATTTTTCAACGGTGAGATAATTATGCTTCTTGCGGAAATAGTACGCGTTTAGTAAAATATAGTTTTGAGTGTCGCATATTAGAAATAATTTAATTAAAAATTATTTGCTGGCTTGGCAGCTGCAATAGTTAGAACCACATGTCTTCTGGGAGGATATATAAGTGGCCACTGGCAAGTTGGTAGGTTTAATACCAAGGACCGTTGTTTGGACTTCACTTTATGTACTTCTAGTGCCGATAAACCTTAGTTGATAAAAGGAATTTATTTTTATATAGTAAATTTATATTGTTTGATATTTTTTTAATATAATATATAATGCTTGTTTGTTTATTTTAGAGATAATTTCTATGAAACTATCTACTTTTTACCTGAAGTGAAGAAGGCCGTAATTTATTAAATTAATTGTGTTTCTTCTGTAATAATATAATAATTATTGTGTATGTTATTTTGAATTTGTTTTATTGCTTCAGCTGCGAGCTCAGATATATATGTTATGTTACACGGGCCTGACTATCCGACCATCTGGTTTAAAACTTCGTGAATGGTAAACAAGTGGAACGAGTTGGTCTGTTCTCTAATAGATAAATATTCTGTGTTGCTTTATATAGTCGTTCATCAAGTCGCCTCTTATTTACGTAAAATAAAACAGTTTTAAATGTAAATTAATAGTTTTAGTTTCCTTTCACATTGTTAAACTGGCGCGGTGGGTAGATTCACAAGGCTGTCCTCTTTTGAATTCATTCAATTAACCGAAGTCAAATTACTTATCAAGAAAAGAAGACACGTTGACATTGAATTTTGGTGGAGATTTTGGTTTCAGAAGATAAGTGGATGATTGAAGGTGCTCAACGACCCTTAGCTATAAACTGTCCCAAGTAAGACATATGCAAGCTTTGGAAAACATCCCTAGTAAGTGGATTCTCAGCACATGCATATCAGTTCAAGGTGGAAGGTCATGAAAGGCCAAGTTCTGTGAATTAACTTAGTCTACTAATTAGACAGAAGCTTGAAATTCAGCTTTATTATCAAATAACCTTTTGACAACTTAGCAGTTGATGAAACAATGCTGAGAGATGCTATGGGAAAAGATCAAAGGGAGCCAAAATATCGCGGTTTCATTGCTTGCCAATCAAGAGAAGAAGACTTTTTTGTAATGTATTGTGCCTATTGTTGAAAAGCGGATCTGCTACTAGTTATAGTTCTAAGTGCCAAAAACCATGGTTAGTCGAGGAGAGCCATCCGCATTGACACCAAAGCTGAATATCACGGCCATAAAGTCTTGCAGTAATAAACTATAGAGTATTAGGAGCTGCTAAAACCGAACGATATTCTTACTGTAGATGTTTATTGACATCATTTGAATAAATTGAACAAAATTTTGTTATTCAAAATACCACCTATAGTGCAACAGATGCAAATTTATTCCTTTGCATGACAACGCTTGGCTTTGAAGAACATATTGTTGTAACTCTATAGGCAAGTTCTATCGCACCCAGCATACCTACTGGACATAGCACCATCTGATTACTTGTTCAGATTGAGACGGCGTTGATTGGCTAGTGCTTAATTACAAAATACTGAATAAGTGCGAAAATGATCGTTCTTTCGATACGCCATGTTATCGCCATGTTACCTAAAAAGCGGGAGACTTTTTCTCAATAAATGGCTTTTTGATTAGTGTAGTAATTTATATTTTAATAAATAATTTTTATTAGCAATAAGTGTAAAATTAGAATATTTTCAAGCATTTAATACAAACATTTAATTTGATTAACATTTGATGCGAGCTGATATAAAAATGCATTTTTTCAAGAACGAAATTGACTTACGTATATGATACTATGACGTATATGATGTATATGATACTATGACGTACTTGAACGTATATGATACATCTTCTTTGATATGCAGTCTAAGAACACAAATTCACGCCCACAACAGGTTCTGCAAACTATACGCCCACACTAATATGAAAATATAAATTTAATGAAAGTCTTAAGTATCTATACGTGTACGTATTTACAAGTCTTATGTGGAGTTATTTTATTTTAACATAAGCGAGCAAAGTTTTGTCAAGGTATTTTGCGAGTTTGCATAAAAGATATGGATATTTTTTACGTTAACTAGGTAGCTTAACTTAACTTGCTTTCTTCTAATTTATTAGGTTCTTTAAACAAGCTTGTTTTTCATTTCATTTTAATTGTTTTGATATCAGCAGGATATTCTTTACTTACTTCTAATTTAGTTAATCAGACTTTTATAGGATGTGGAATATCTGTAGTCAATGTTGGTTTCTTTTTCAATTTATCAATAGTAAGTTAAATTAAATATAGTAGAATTAGACCTAGGTATTATTGTTTTTATATCTGTTGACTGCATGGTACCGATCGATGCATACTGAAAACTGCTAGCATGCAAGTTACAGAGATGCCTATTAAGGGTTAGGGGATAATGTAACACCGTTTCAGTTGCTAATGCTCATTGCAACTTAATGAAAAATGAATGAACTAAAGTTCTACTTTTCATATATCTGATAGAGACGATGTTTAAAAATGTAAAAGGTTAATTAATAATAAATTGAACATTAAATCAAAGAGACGATTTCTGTTTATGGAAAATAATCATAAAAAAGATAATTCGAACGAAGAGGGAAATGCTCAAATTTCAATGGCACGTGTAAAGTTATGAATTTTCAGGTATTTTTTATATAAAATAATAAGATATTTTACTGCGCGACTGGGATCATTTTCCTTGTCGGATTTTACACTCTTGCCTAGAACATTCACAAATTTTAAACAATCACAAACATAAATTTACGACCATGCCCCAGCAGGATTCGAACCCGCGGCTATCGCAACAGTAGGATGACCGTTTCATCGCCTTTACCACTGCGCCACCAAGCCGGCTAAAATAATATTGTAAATAGATAAATAGATTTAGGTAGATATTAAGCTAAATTGTGTGTATATAATTGAATATAAAATGTATGTAGTAGATAGATTAAATAAGGTTTTTGTTCATTTTTATTTAGTTATTACAACGACTATTATGTATAGTATGCATATTTTATTTTAAAATGTTTTTTCCGATCCGATGCTCCCTAAATAAGAAAACATAATGTGAGAGAAAAACAGGACAAAATGATGATTTCTTCCACTCAACATATTGTTTGGGCAAGAAGCACTTAATTTCTTCCCCAGTTCAAAAATTGTGTCACTTCTTGGATCCGAGAGATAGGAATTATAGGGAAAAGTTGTAGCTAATATAAATATTGTAAATAGAATATATTAAACCACATTCTCCGAATAAATTTATATAAAGAAACCTCATATTATACAATTTTCTAGAATAGAAATTAAAAAATGTGAATATTAATTCAAAGCTCTGGAATATAATTGTGTCTAGGGGAATAATTCGACTTAATCAAATCAACCTCTACCCAATTTGCATAAGCGAATTTGTAGAAAAACTGAAAGCACGCTTTAAATAATAAATAAGGTGGTAAGTAAACAGATCGATTTTTCGTTTTAGATCGAGCTCCAAACTCGAGCGCTTTCTATTCAGAAATAAATATATTTTCATGAACAAACATTTTTATTTTCTCTATACATATGTTAAGGTTAAGTATGCAAAAAAACTTTTTCATACAGAAACAACATTGACAATATTTCAACTTTAAATAAAGGGTAATACCAAATAAAGCATAATATTTTTATATAATTTGAACATATTTGATGTGAAATATACACTACTTTTGTTTTTTTTTTGTAATATTTTAAAGTCTCCTTTTACCAACGAGGGTTTATTTTATTATATTACTTATTTAACGTGTGCTCCGAATCACAGTCCTCGGTATTAAGTCTACCGACTGAAGAGTGACCAACTTAGAAATCATCCCAGAAGACATCCGGCCTTACCCAGCCTGGTTACTGGCGTGACTAGGATCATATTCCTTGTAGGATTTTGTACTCTTGCCTAGGACAATCACAAATATTAAACAATCACAAACATAAATTTACGACCATGCCCCAGCAAGATTTGTACTCTCGACCATCGCAACAGTAGGTGGACGTTTGTCGCCTTTACCACTGCGCCAACCAAGACGGCTTTAGTTATTTTAAGTCTATGGTTTAACCTTTACAGATTTTCGTTCAGGAAGTCACAAGGAACTAAGTCTGATGAATTGCCCCATACGGGAGAATTTAAGAAATCGTTGTTGAATTAGTGAAGTCAAAGTTCATTTCAAGTTCTCCATGCCATGACCTAATGGCATGAAAGTCAGATGGTGTGGTTTTACCGCAGTATGTCTTCTGTTTCTTCTGTCTGAAATAAGTAACGTTGTCTTTGTTCGAAATAAGTAGACATTAGACGAAACAATGTCTAGTAAATATGGTCGGCGTGGTAGGACTTTTACATTTTATTAATTTTTCGATATAGTTTTCTCTAGTTTTATATATGACTGATTGTTTCTTAATTATAATTTGCAACAGATTTCCAGAATAGTTTAGTTCAGAAAAGATCGGTTAAAGCGCTTTCTGTTTATTATCTGTTAACACTGTTGCTACAACTGTTGTGCAGGGCTTGGCTGGCACATTGGCTGTTTCGAAATTCAGAAGTGCGAAAATGCTTAAAAATGCTTGTAATATAACAACCTAATATTAAATCTAAATGCTATGTTACAGCAGACTTTTGATGAAAATTGTTCAAAAGCTCTTATACCGATACTGATCACTGTAGACTTAAACAGTCGTTAGAAACACTACAGGATATTTGATGAGACTGCGCTACATTTACTCTTTTCAAAATTAAAAAAATATGACGAATAACAATTTAAATTTCAAGGCGCAGTAACTTCTGTCTGAGTAGAGAAAAGCTGCCTTAATGTTCTACGGTTGGGTACCTGCGAATAAAGTATTACCAAATATATTACCAATACAATACATTGAAATTTAAGAAGGAAATTGTGCTGAAAAAAAGTAAAAGTAAGTAAGTAAAGTAAAGTAAAAAAGAATAAATTAATTTATCTTTTCACTTGTGTTTATTTTAGTATCATTTATGGGATCTTATTGAAAAACCTGCCAAAAAAGCAATATCTGTTACTAGTGCTGTAGACAGGGTTAGGCAGTATTTGAACTACTTATATTTAAAATGCGTAATTGAGATACCATTACATATTTCAAACCATGGAGTATTTCCAATCGAGAGGTCGTCATCTTTCATGACAACGACAGTCCACATACTGCAGCTTTGACAAGGAATAAATTGGATGAAATGCGGGAAACTCTCGAGCACCATCCTTATAGCCCTTGAAAAAATCACCTGGAGGCCAAAGATTTGAAAGCAATAAAGAAGTAGAGGAGAATGTGCGCAATTGACTGACAACTCGCTCTCAAAATGTTTAGTTTGTGTATTTAGTTAATGTTAGTGTAAGAATGTTCGTCCGGTCGGCCGGAATGTGTGGCTGTCGATGCGATTTTTCCTCCGAGCATTCACTACTATTTTGTAGAAGGAATTCGTTCGGGAACCGAAAACAATGGTTGAATAAAAACTTGTTTATTTCGATGTTAAATTGTGACCTCTTACATTCTATTCACACAATTAAAGCAGTCATTCTTATTAAAGCATTCATGATCAGCCATTTGCCAATTGCTAGGCTCATCGCCAAGACTGAGGTTCAGAGCAAAAGCTGAGCAGCAGGTCAAGTCAACAGAAAACTCACTTGGTGAAAAGAAGATTAGCATATAGTAAAACATACATAAAGTAAACATCTGTAGGAATGTCCGTCGGGTCGGTCAGTCGGTCGAAATGTGCGGCTGCCGCTGCGATTATTTGTCAGAACACTCACTACTATTTTTGGAAGGAATTCGCCAAGTGAAGGAGTACGAGAACTGCAAACACTGGTTGAAGAAATACTGTTTTTTTTAATATTAAATTATACATGTGGTCGACGGGAGAATTTACACTATATTAGTTTGTGTATAGGAAGTACGGAAGTTACGAGGGGTAGAGAAATGAGAAAAGAGAGCGAGACGATTTTTTTTTTAATTCAATGATGAGCTAGAGCCAAATGGTCTTTTGTTGATGTCGCTTCTGGTTTGGGATAGTTAGTGTTTTGCGGGCGACAGAGACCCTGGGTTGCCACTAGGATTGTCGTAGTTGGTTTACTACGAAGGTTTGTGGATGGGTAGGATTGTCGTGTTCTAAGGCGCCTATGGAGAATCTTGCAGACTTGGAGACTGAGCATGTTCGTGACATTCTTCACAAGCGGGATGCCTGATTCTAGGTGAGTATTGACGTTCCTCATAAACCATGGAGCATTGAGTAATGCGCGGACTTTTTTGAATTGGAACACTTGGAGTAGTTCAAGTTGTCCCTCAAAGATATACCTGTACCACATCTGCGCTCGCTGTATGCATGATGTATTTGGGCTTTCCATTGGAATCCGCGGTTGAACTGGAGACCGAGGTATGAAACGTTATGGAGCTAGGGGATAGGAACTTTATCAATTTGGAGGCGATATGCACGAAACTCTTTCTTGCGGCGGAACAAAATAGCCTGAGTTTTGCTCGGTTTTATCTCTAGCCTCCAGAATTTGTATCACGCTGTCGCTTGGTTCAGTTGGACTTGGAGTCTGTTGCGAATATCGTCGGGACTATAACCCGTTGTGAAGAAAGCGGTGTCATCTGCATAAAATGCTGTGTGGGAAAGTTTGTGGAGTTGGAAATCAGCCATATAGAGGTAGAATAATGCTGGAGCTAGTAAAGCACCTTGCGGGACCCCTGCGGAAATCTGTTTATGAGAGGAAACTGTGTCACCAATCCTCGCTTGAAAGAACCTACCGTCCAAATATAAATCTATCAGAGAGATTAGGTCATTCGGTGGACCAAGCTGTTTCGCTTTGAATATTAGACCGTTGTGTCATACTTGATCGAAAGCTTTGGAGACATCTAAAAAGATGGCTTCAGTTTTTCAACTTTTTCTTAATTCCTGATGGATTGTTGCTACGACGTGGGTAGCTTGACGTCTGTGAAATCGTTTAAGGCGTTTAATATCGCTTTTTCGGCAAGTTTGGAAAGTGAACTAATCAAAACGATGGGACTATAGTCAGATGGATTGGACTTGGCATTTTTAGGAACAACAGCGACAAGCGCTTATTTCCAGTTCTTTGGGACATGCTTTAACCTCAGGATGGAGTTGATAATGTTTGTAGAGGTGGGCAATGAGATCGATTGCATTTCGATCGATGATTCGATTTCGAGAGAGCGAGACGTCGTTGTGGTGGTCTTTTATAGCCGGGGACCGCATGGTACCAATCCACTAGGCGTTGCCAGCCTATGAATTTGATGTAGGTGAATACGTAGTGGCCTACAGGATCGTAGCGGTCGGTACATTGGCTTTTTTGTTTTAAAATATTTAAGACAATAACAATGTACGATAAGGAATTTAGTTATTAGTTGTCAGATTATATGTTTTTTGTGTATCTTGAATATGCATTATACAAATATCAACCAGTGTTTTAGTATAAGTAATATTTTTTTATCATACTTTTTAATTTCCCCTTGTAATAAAAAAAAACTCGCTTTGCGCGCCTTCAGGTGGTTCGGACGAACAAAACTTGGTTACATCTTTATAGATGAGGGATTGCATTCTAAGTATATCTATTTTATGCATTTATGTTGTCGAGCTATGACCGTAGATAATACGAATTATTATTAATGTTACAATATCTAATATAGTTAATGACATGCATGTTTAGTATGAAATAAAACATTCCATATTACCAATAAAATGCTTCAAAGAGCGGAATTGCATCTTCTTTATCTTTATGTGGTAAAAAGTTAACGGAAACGAAAGGAAGCTAAAACTATATTTAGATCCGTTTTCACCGCGTCGAACAATTTCCATCTAATAGAATAAAATTCCTGGCGGGCATTTAGTCGAAGCTAAGCCGACCTGTACGGTGCCGAAATAGATAAATTTTTATCGTTCCGTATTCTATTTTGAGCGCAACTCTATTTTTAAAGACCTTTCAACTTAACTAAGTAATAATTTCTCCTCCTATCTGCGCCTTCTTCAGCGTAAAGTCTAAATTATTACACCGCACAGTACTGCGGCCTTAAATGTTTAGGGTTGGGTCAAACATAAATAATGTTCCATAAAGAAGTAATTAACGGAAATACGAGCTTTCTCATAAAGGGTCCTCCTGCGTAAAAATCTTCCGCGGCGAGCTTTTATGAAGCGACGATGATGATGGCATTGTCTACTTTAATATTTGGACAAGGTGGGTAGCTGGTTTATTGATGTCATATTTCTAAACGTGTAATCAGAGTTTATTGCACGGTCTTCTTTTATACGTCATATAATTTTTATTTAATTAAAAACGATAAGAGCAGATGCGTTGACAAAAAATATATATATGTACACGAATTTCGTCCAAATTACAAATTGCCGTTTATAAATTAAAATCCATCCTAAGATATTTAGGACACATTATCATATTAACTATACGACCACGTTTGGTACGTCGTAATATAGTTTCATTAATTTAGAAAAAAGTGGATGTTTTGAGATTGAGTGTAAATTTAATATATTCCTTGAGCATACATTAATTAACCAATAATTTTGGGTTTTGCGCATGCACACTGTATTGCATAGAATAAACTATAGAAAAGAATACACTATATTGTCTCCCTTTTCTAATGGCGGTACGTTCTTTTCGAGTCGATCCGTAGAGTCGATCGAGTGAAGGCTATAAAAAATCTAGGATATTTAAAATTTGTGCTACATTAAATTATTGTGTTATTTTTCATGGTTTGACATAAATTGGTTTTAAAATATTGAAGAACAAAGGTAAGTGCAAAATGTAAGGTTACATTTTTAAAAGTAATAAAATCCAAACGGTATCAATTTTATTTTTAGTGGGAACGTTAAGGATACATTACTCAACAAATATCTCCGGATTATAAAAATGAATAAATTATATTGCCTTCCTTTTCTAATGGCGTTACATTCTCTTCGAGTCGAACGGTACAGTCGATCAAGTCAAAACAACAAAAAAAAACTAGAATATTTAGATTTTGTGTTACATTAATAATTTTATACTAATAATAATTAAATTGTTGTGTTATTCTTGCTGGTTTAACATGCATGGGTTTTGAAATATGAAAGAACAAGGGTAAGTGCAGGATTTAAGGTTAAATTTTTAAAAGTTATAAAATGCAAACAGCATCTATTTTATTTATAGGGGGAATCTTAGCTGCCAAATTTATCACATCATTTTCAACGACAACGAATAGATATCGGTTTATAACATATGCCGAAATTTAATGATAACAAGAACAGGGAAGAAAATTACTCTGGTTGTGTTGGAAGTAGTCCAGTCATGAATGAGGTTTATCCATCAAGAATAGTAGCAAAAATTGCAGTAACTGGTAATAATAAGGCATTTATTCTAAACATAATATATTTTAGTAACGATTTAAATTTTAATTTATAGACGAGATATAGCTAGAATTTGTTGAGAGTGAAAGTCGAATAATGTGAAATTTAGAAAAGAAGAAATTAGACAGCATTTTACTAAGATATAAGAAGAGTGTACATTGATACTATGAAATAATTAAATTTGCTAACAAAATCAGACCTGGATTAAATAAACAAAATATAAAACTATCAACGACACCCTAATGATCTAATGACAAAGAAAATAGAATGCATTATTACATAAAAGTATAGGTAAATAAATTATTGTTTTGTAAAAATAATGATGTATCGTCTAAGGTTTCTTTCAGCTTAAATGCACGATTCTCCATTCGTTTTAGGCTAGTAAATGTACATTATGTTATAACCGAAAGCTCGAGGTAGTCAATTCATTAATGGTGTTTGTAGATCAAGAATAGTAGCAAAAATTGTGGTAGCGATCACAGTTGATCATGTCTCCAAACATTTTTAGGAGAATTTCACTGCTTTCATATATAGTGGTGGCTTTTTCGTTTGGTTTCAACTATATTGGCTGGATTTGATATAAACGATTTTGGTCTTTTTTATGGTAATGTTTATTTATATGGTTCTTGGAGTTCATGTTAATTGTTCAAATATGTAAATTAATTTAAACATGGTGTTTTTATATAAATAGAAAGGCATATAAAAATTATTTTTGTTATTTCATTTTATTCACAACTGGTTTGCTAACAAGAGCAGACCATAGTGGATCAAATAAACAAAATATAAAAGTATCAACGATTATCTAATTATCTAATGGCTATTTTTCTGAAGTTGGAAGGGTGGAACCAACAAGGAAAAGAAGACGCATTTTTATATAAGAGCATAAGTAAATAAATTATTGTCTTGTAATAATAATGGTGTATAGACTGGAGACTTTAGCTGAAAAGTTCGATCATCCATTCATTTTAGGCTAGGTTTAGGCAATTTTTAAGCAATCAAAAGCTCAAGGTAGTCAATTAATTGGGTTTGTCTATTAAGTATAGTAGGACACATTGGAGAAGGGATCATATTCGGAGATTTCTGAGACATTTTCACTGCTTTTATATATAACGGTGTTGGTGTCTTTTTTATTTTGTTTTAACTACGTTGGCTGGATTTGATCTAAACCATGGAAATAATTATATTTTTGTTTCAGGCAATTAAATTTCAATTAAATATTCAAGTTTCATCAAGATCAAACAAATTTAAATAGTTTATCATCCTTGGTCTTATTTTATGCCTATTATTAAAAATGGAATTCTTTTTAAGGTAATGTCTGGAAGTTCCATTAAACCCCTCGGAGGGTTATCTTTACACCATTTATACCCTATGCCCTGTAAGAGTATATGAAAGGATGTATTACATCCCTAAAAAGCGGCATGTCCATAATTCTTTTATGTATACTTTCCAGACAGATAATTTTCTCTAAAATAATTTTATTAAATTATGTTTATATCGATAATTTAGTTTGTGGACTTACTGTTCTTATACAATTCGTATATTTGGTCTCGAATAGAGCCAATATCAAGATGGTCAAGATTCATCACCTACTTTTAATGTAGACGGGTTTTCTTGGGTGAATCTAACGTATTATTCTTCATTTTGTAAGCGACGTTATTCACAGTACCCACACTATGCTTAGTGCGGCAGCAGCCCGCAAAAAAACATTTTCAATAAAATTGTATGGACTTATATTATTTAATATCATCAATAATTTCTTCTCTAATGGAATTTACCGACAAAAGAGAGTCTCCATTATCTCGTTCCTTTTCGAAATAACCTATTAAAGCCGCAGTCAATTTGTGACCCTGAATATCTATTGTTTTCGGTATTTTCAAACAAACTGATATGATATATTCAGAGCGACTTAAAATGTATCAAAATAATCAAAGGATTAAACTAATGTTTGCCGGTTTATAACCTGTAGTAATTGTAACTACTTTTTTGAATAATTTAGCATACATCTGACGATAGTGATAAGAGGTTTTAACACTTCCCTATAAATTACTGTGGCTCTATAATTAACTGTAGTTTTTAGATACATTATAATGTTAAAATAAATTATATTTGATAACATTTTTGTTCAGTTATTTTATTTAGATTAGAATTTTTCTCGTATGTCAAAGCCAAACTGAACTAAAACTCAGAGTTGATGCGGCAACATTGCAATGTTTCGATGTCCCAAATATACATTACACATTACTAAAAAAACTTTGAATAGACTATATATATTGCTGCATTGTTATAGCAACAGTAATAATACTCCTCTTAGCGACTATCAGATGCAAAATTAATAACTCTTGAATGACAATGTTGGCTATTTTTGGCACATTGGGGAAGGAAATACTATTGAAGCTCGGACGAGTTCTTATGCCGCACTCACCAGGCATAGCGCATTTTGATTTCCACTTATTTATGAGAAAGATAACTCCTAACTAATATCGTTTTATCAATACGGTATCGCTAGGTTCCTAGAAAATGTTACAGACAATAAATAAATACCATTTTAAATTGAAAAAAAAAAATGATAATATGACATGTATTCTTAACATTAGTGATCACTATTATAATTTTGAAGCAGAACAAGATATTTTAGGGTGTTGGGAATCTCCAAGCACTGTGCTGAAGTTTAGGAAGATTATAATAAATAATTATAAATTGTATAAAGGTTAAGAATATGGAGTAACAAAACAACAGTTGACAAAATCACTGGTATATCCGAGATATCCATTGCAATTTGGAGGCGTTAGGATTGTAATCAGAGGGTTTGCTGTCCTGAAGAGGCTATGAAGAAGTCGCGATAATAATATTCCTTAATAACTATACAATAACCATTGAACATATTAAAGCAGTTTTTATTTTACTGGAATTGTGATGATACTATTACTAGTTGTTCAAAAAAGTTATTTTGAAATTATTCAGGGAATTTTGATTATTAAATGGAGAGTAAGTTAAAATTGTCTACGTGAAAATCGTATTAATCTAGTTTTTATGTCTGATTTACTAAAACATGTTTACTTGTTTTAGACAGTTTGCATCTAGAAAACATATAATTTAAATTGAAATATTACGAATAAACCATAAAATCGGGAATTAACTTGTGACTGTGTGAAATATTTTCATAAAGCAGTGTTGGCTCCAAAGAACTCCATTTTTAAGTTAAATATGGCTATATTAAAAACTGTTCGTAGCATAAAAATTCTACGCAATGCTTGAAATAAGCGGGTCTAGGTTTATATGGCGGATATGCAGAATAAAAAGAACCCAGCGAGAGAAATGAAACCCATTTTGTTTCCAGATATGAACGCAATCCTGTATATAGAATTGTTAGGAAATTTTTAACGAAATTCAAAATTTTATTTCCCCAATAGTTTTCAGTTTAATTGTGGATATACTGGACAATATATAAAATTACCTACATAATAAATAACTATGTGTTAATTAAATTATAATTTATTTCCATTTGTGCGTACGTTTTAATAGATTTAATTATGGCCTACCAAACTAATTAGCCTCCATTTGAATACTGTAAAACAATTTCAATGTTAATGAGTTCTGATAAATATGCCCAATCTAACACCTCAAATTATTTTTATCTAATTTATCTAAATTATAAACTGTTCTGTAATTATACGCAGTTTTTATTAGCACACTAGATTCGTATACGGACCCATAATACACAGATTTAGATCTCTCCAAACTTCACACTTAAAGGTCACACTACAATGTTTATAAAACACTCCGCATTGTAGTATTTAAATAATTCATAATATCATTCCTGTTATTGATTATGCTTATAATAGTATATTATTTAATATATATTTATACGAGTGAATTTCTATAGATTTGAAGATATGATAATATGATTTTCTCTATAGTCTAATTTGTTGTTAATTTTAGTTTATTTCTTTATTTGATGTTAAATTACTTTCATATTATTAATTTATTATTAATAATAGTCTATGTAAAGTTAAAAGATATAAAAAATATAAAAAGAACCCTTCTAGATCTGATCTAGTCTAATATTCTTCCATTGTATTGTTGAATTGTATTATTTAAAATATAAATTATATAATATATTTATTAATCTATATAGTTAAATAATAACTAACCTTATTAACTAGAAATAAAGGATCAATGAAGCAAACATATTTGAGTCATTGACTACAATTTTCCTAAAACTTTATCAATTTATATCAAATGTATTCTCCCATAGTCAGATGGTTGTTAATATGGTTTCTAGTACCTACATGTTGATTTTTAAATTATTTATTGAATTTACATTTATATTTATATTTATTTTTGATTTACTAATATATAGGTTATACTTTAGCTATTTTGTATAGTGGAAAGATGGGATGGGATATCAGTGTTTAAGTTGTACTATAATTTGGTGGATATTAGAAGTATTATAGAATCAGTAGGAATAAGCGATGCAAAAATAAGGGTCATATAAAAATATTAAAGATATTTATATAATTACAGATAACAAGAAACCGTCAAAACTTAAACAGTATTAAGACAGAGGGAAAGTATCACCCAAGCTTTGTTCATAATATTTATGGATTAAATTATAAAGAT
The DNA here is from genome assembly GCF_030347505.1 of Rhynchophorus ferrugineus. Taxonomy (NCBI): domain Eukaryota; kingdom Metazoa; phylum Arthropoda; class Insecta; order Coleoptera; family Curculionidae; genus Rhynchophorus; species Rhynchophorus ferrugineus. The sequence goes on from NW_027472590.1 coordinate 13,377,569, forward strand.
ACGTCAGATCGAACATGCAAGCTTGCTTATATAACGATATGCGAATATAAAGAATAGAAATGTTGTAAGGAAGTTTTGTTTGTTTACGGAAAATCCTAAGCAGACAGAATCCGAAAGATATTAAACAAAACCACAACGAAAGTTATGGTAATAGAAGCCCCAGTAAAGATAGAGTAAGTGAATTCATTTAAATATAGAAATTGAGTACAGATAGGAATATAAATTGAGTACCAGTTAACCAAGAAACTAATATCAGAATTGGATAATGTCAGATTTATTCAAGACAAATATAAGTTCAGCTGTGGGACATGGATGCTATAAAAATGGATAAATACAAAATCTAAGCAGCGAGAATGAGATATGTTAGAAGACAAGAGAAGTAACGAAAATTAACTGAATGAGAAAGGACGTCAATATACCATATTAGAAATGGTACAAAAGGGGTTAAGAAGGTATCGAAAGCAACTGTAGAAACAAGGAAGATCATTGGATTACTTAAACTAATATAAACAATAGTATAAGGTACTGAAGAAAGGAGCAAAAACTCAGCCGAAGCAAGAATATTGATCAGGTGCAACAAACTATGGGCCAAATTTGGTATAAAATTTATATATATGACAAAATTGAAAATACACCTTCATTGAAAATTTTCTTATATATATATATATTATCCATAATCTGAAATAATAATTATATTTTGAAATTCCAAAGATAATTCTATATTCTGAGAGATATACTCGTATGTTAAAAGTCATATATCGCGTTTCTATAATTTCTTAATATCGAAGATCCTCACTCCAAAAGTGAAAAAGTTCTTGGCTGATCTCTTTTGCCGATATCGGCGCCGGAGGTGGTAATATCCGCTCCCCAAAAGCAATTTGATAGATACGTTAAAAGAAATTAAGCTGTGCTAGATAAGAGCGTTACCAACTGGGGTAAAAGTTACTCAGGCAGATATCCAATCATATGTTGCGAATATTCTTGCCGGTATCTTTACCGTTCCTAATTTAATCCTTTCAAAATATAAAACAAAAATAAATTCGATACGAATGATTCAGGTTATAGAGTTGTTATAGTAATTTTTGTATGGATTTTTAATAAGTTTTATATAAATATTTAATAACTGATTTAGTAGCTTTATTTTTGCTGAGGTTCTTTATACATTCGGAGATTAAGGAGGAGTCGGATTTAAAGGATAGAAGTTTACAGTTAGTAAAGGTTTTACTTATTTCGGAAGTACATTTTTTATTCTCCCTTCAGAAGAAATGTCAACAAATTATATTATTTGATTCAATTATGTATAATTTTGATATATTTTTCGAACAGCATGAATTTTGTGTCGTTGATTCATTATATCGTTTATCATATCAATTTCTAATAGATATAGACATAATCTTCAGTGTTTGACAACTTTATTTAAACAATCACTTCAGAGAGTTGCCATAAAAGTTTTTTATTCAAGTGAAATTTCTTTAAAGGGTATTTTATTTAAACAGTTGGAGACCATTTTCTTAACTCAGATTATTACTTAATATTCTTGAAATTTTAGTGACAATGAACTAGGCTAAATTCTGGATTGATCAAATATTTAACAATTTAATTAATTATATAAGTCAATGACTTTTTGAATAAAATATATTGTTTTCAGGCAAAAATCGTTTTGTTTCTAAACACAAACTCTTTTTACTCATTTAGTTCTAACATTTAGTACAGCATTTTTTCAGTTTTTCTACTCTTTCCAAATAATAGAGTTTCTCGGCGTCTGACGTCCAAAATAAGCATTTTTTTAGTAGTGGCCTCTTCATTTGGTTCAAATTTCTTACTATCCAGTCGGTTGTTCCGACTTAGACGCAAAAATAGTCACAGAGGGTTAAATCTGCAGAATATTCTGGAGATTCGTTGGTTGATCAGTTGACGTTCGGTGCCACATGACTACAACGGAGCTTAGTAAATCACTTTCTAACTATTCAAATTAATGAGTTCCCAGAGTATTTATCAAGTTGTCCTTGATTTCGGTGATGAGTTTTTTGTGCAAAAATATAATACTTGATCAGCTTAATCAATAATCAATAATAATTCACTTTTTTCTACCTTTGTTAAAATTTAATTCTGTTGCTTGAGAAATTGAAAAAGCAACTGGTTTCTCTGCCCTTGTAATTAATTTGAATTAATTAATTCCGTTGGATGGAAATTGATGAATAGTTTTTTATAGTTTATAAGAATATTTTTCAATTAGTATTGACATTTCAACAGATCATTAGGGAAAAATAGACTTTACTTACAAAATAGTTTAGCGTAAAGTATTAGCGTAAAGCCAAACCTTAAAAATGATAAGCTCAAAGATTACATAAGATGTAATAATATAGTTTGGGAAAAAGTTTATTCGATTTTTTCATAGATGAATGTGGCATATATTTATTAGTTTTCATTAAAGCTATACTATACTTTTGAAAACTAACAGTCCTTGTGCATTATTAATTAATTATAACCCTCAAAAGATGAGGGTATAAATTTTGTTATTATAAAAAAAATCGATAAAAAGGAATTTCGCGTGTTGATAAAATATTGCTTTTGGAGGGGAAAAATACAGTTGAAGCAAAAACTTGGCTTGATGCCGAATTTCCAGACGCTGCCCCAGGAAAATCAACCATCAAGGATTGGTATGCTAAATTTAGACGTGGTGAAATGAGCACTAAAGGCGGTGAACATAGTAGACGCCAAAAACAGGTTGTTACCGACGAAAACATTAAAAGAATCCACAAAATGATTTTGAGTAATCGTAAATTGAAATTTAATGGAACAGCAAACACTAAAGATATCAACTGAACGTGTACGTTATATGATTCACAAATATTTGGGTATGAGGAAGCTCTGTGCAAAATGTGTTCCGAGCGAGCTCATTTTTGACCAAAAACAACGACGAGTTGGTGATTCGGAGCAGTGTATGAAGATAATCAAGCTTAATAAGCCAGAGTTTTGCATTGATATGTGACAATGGATGAAACATGGCTCCACCATTTCACTCCAAAGTCTAATCGACAGTCATCCGAGTAGACTGCACACGATGAACCTGCTCCGAAGCGTCTGTATTTTGGGATGCGCATGGAATAATTTTCATGGACTACGGTGAAAAAGGAATGACCATCAATAGCGACTATTATGTAATGTTTTTGGACCGTTTGAAGGACGAAATCGCCAAAAAACGGCCGCATTTGAAGAAAAAGAAAGTGCTTCTTCACCAAAGTAATGCACCGTGTCACAAGTCTGTGAAAACGATGGCAAAAATCCATGACTTGGGCTTCGAATTGCTTCTTCATCCACCGTATTCTTCAGATCTGGCTCCCAGCGACTATTTCCTGTTATCAGATCTCAAAAGAATGCTCGCTGGGAAGAAATTTTTCCCAATGAAGAGTCGATCGCCGAAACTGAGGCCTATATTGAAGCAAAGGACATATCGTACTACAAAAATGGTATCGAAAAGTTGGAGGGTCGCTGTAATCAGTGTATCACCCTTGAAGGGAATTATGTTCAATCAAAATGTGTTTTACTGTGGTAGGCCGGCGACTTTTCAAATGCTTTCTTATTGTCCAATAAATAATTTGAATCATGTTCTTATGTGGATCACCGAGGTTTCAATTAGTTTAGATCATCGAGATAGCACTGTGTTAAATTATATGGTATTTTAATATGTTAATATGATAGTTTTATCAGGATTTTAATATGATAAATATTGCAGTCATAAATAACGCGATTGCTTCAATGGGCTACATTATTTTACGATTTGAAATATGAAATTACTAACCAGAATTAATTTTCCAATAATTATTCGATATAGCTTTTATTCGACGCTATTTATTAAATATAATAAATAACTGTATGACAAGCTGAATAGTTTTGAAGGTAATATCGCCAGAAATAAGGTTGAAATCGAATATTTAGCATTTCACCATATTTAATATCATAAATCACGATGTATGAAAACCGTCTATAATAGTTATTTTTCGAAATAAATTTATTCTGCGTGATGTTTATATTGAAATAACTTTAGATCCAATTTTCGACGGGCACCAATGTCGTTTTATTTGAGATAATGAAAATAAACATGGCGAAATTGAGTTGCAAAACATTTTTGTTTAATGCAGATGTTCCAGTAAATGTCGAATATAACAATATGGGTGTACGGAAGGTTATGGTTTTTTTTTATAGAGCTCGGCAATTTTGAGATTGGGTTTACTTAGGTGCCCTATGTAAACTTTAGGTATTATGATCATAAATATTAACAGAAGTTTGAGTAACGTTCTGGTTTTGATGGTAATATATAATCTTTTGTGTTCTCATTCTCGGGTAATTATTAATATTGTGGATTATTTTATTTAGAGCAATTATTTATATGGCTGAAAATGGAAATATATGTTTGTTTATATGAAATCGATAATGTATGATATAGGTCTATTATATATATATATATATATATATATATATATATATATATATATATATATATATATATATATATATATATATATATATATATATATATATATATATATAATACTAAAATAAATACTAAAATATAATACATATATATATAATTCAGTCACTATCGACGAATCGATTCTGTGTAAGTTTAAATTATTTAAGCATTAAACCCATTTTTAACCGAGATATAATGTTTATACGCTGGAATGCGGAAATCATGGTTACGAAACGGTAAGTGACGTCGAGACAATGTCTCGTAGCGTTTCTGATTTGTGTTCGAACTAACATGTCCAATTTTGAAACGTATTAAACGTTTATTTCTCGTAAAATCTCCAAAAATCAATCGCATATTTTTGGTAATCACTCTATAGTAAATCTCTATAGCAAATCAACATTTTTATGATTCGTTAATACAGTCATCCAGCCTTTTATGATTATCTCAACATTGGCCTCCACGGTATTCAATATACTCTGCAGTTCTGTATCTACGCTGCTCCTAATTAGTTTCATGGTCTTCGTTTCTACTACCTCGTCTGTCTTAGTTAGCTGATTAAGTATCAAAAATCCTTCACGTACCTAATAATTTAGCAATAATACATAATTTTGATGTTTTCATTATATTCAACGCATTGGTAAAATAAGAGATCTTCCTCTGACTTTGCAAATAGGTCACATATAAAACGGTTGTATACAATTGCACTTTGTTATTTTTATGATTTTATGATCATATACCTTCTAAAGCTTTACGTTTAGGTACTTGGAAATAGTATTAGCGCAGCCCAATATACTTTTAAATCAGCTAAATAAATTACAGTAACAATAAAACGCATGGACTATAACATTTAACAAACTATCCGTTCTGAATTATGGACAAATATTGACTCTAGAACAAGATTTAGAATAAGATATTTTACATAGGAAATTAATTACTTTATATCACTTTGATTTTGATGATGTATAGAATAATGTACATACAATTATTCATGTATATAATAATTATTATAGAAAGTACTTATTGCCCATTGGCTGTTAACCTCTACTGAATCAATAATGGAAATAAAAAGATCCCTTTAATTCTTTTAAAAGTCGTATCTGAATTTATTTTTTGCTGTCTGTTCCACATTTTCAAAATAAATTTAATGTAGTCATTCAATGACTGATTATGATTATATTTTTATGAAAAATGAGACAATTAATTTTTGTAATCGAAGCATAATTTATAGAGGTGCAAGTTTTTTATTTAATCCGCAGGGAAATACTTGTAACATACTATTGCGGGGTTCAGGTTCTTCTAAAGTTGTTATAGATTTACTGTTGCTTTTACATATTTTTTCCCATAGTAATTTGTTATACTTGGCCTGGCCGGTCGGTGGGAATAGACGGACTGATGAATGATGGAACAGATATTTCTTTTCTCGGAAATCGATGGAGAGCTTGGTGAATTTAGGCTGACATATATTCATATATGCCGATTATTATGATTGATTCTTTGGATATTTACAGAGTAAAAGTAATAATCACTATTAAAGCTCTTTCCATTCAAGTTTACATCGTTAATTTTAATATACTTTTTACGTAAATGCCCGATGAAAAATTGTTCGAGCAGACTTAAAATAATGTTTATATTAATATTTTGCTTAGTACTACCTTTAATGTGTAAACTTAATGTATAGTCTATTCAACATAATAGTGAACTCACGTCATGAATACGTTTAATGTATTGCCTACCTCAATTTGTAAATTTGTTTTAGAATCAGACAATATCTTCCTTCTCATTTTATTCTAATTAAAATGAGATATAATGTCTGATACGTTCGAATATGTAACCGAATCAGCCTATGAAGGTCGTTCCGTTGTTAAAGGTCTGTAGAATGCTTCAAAATATTAGATACAATAACCGCAGTTTATAAAACGGCAAAGGTTATTTTAACGCTTTGCTTGTTTTGATAAATTTCAAATCGCTGCTTATTATTACTATGGCAGAACCGATTGCGTCTCTTATCAGTTACTTCGAACAGGAACGAGATAATGGAGGACCTTCTTGTCAGTAAAATTCGTTAGAGAGGTAAGCATTTTTAATGTTAAATATTAATTTTGCTATGGTTTGTAGTGTAAATATTTTTAGCATGTTGCAGCTGCACTCAATACTAGTAAGGGCACGGCCACTAAGATATCTCAAAAAATAAAAAAATATAATTTTGGATTCACAGAAGCAAACAATCATCGAACGAAGCGGACGACGAATCAAGATCAGTATGTGTATTCAGTAAGTTGAAATGTATAAAAACGGTAAGTTGCTTATTCAATATAAACACAATTTAATACAATTATTTCAGAGGCAACTGTTAGTCTGGGAAGTATCCTTAAAAACTGGAGATGCAGCTCTTCGAGGGTTGTAGAATATCCCTTTATACAAGGTTGGATAATATAGGATTTAAATAGTGTAAATAAGATAATTCACGAAGAGGTCTAATAGAACTAACATAATAAACAGATACTGGTTTTAAAAGCTTACAATTTTTAAAACCATATAATAAAATAAAGGAGAAGTTATTAGAGAGTTACTCATGGCAAGATGATAATAAACAACATGGTAAATGAAAAATAAAAAGGTAAACGTTGGAATAACAATTGATTAGGTTTTAGTAATCATAAAATTTATTAATAAGTCAGGAATTCTGGAATAGTTAATAAGACATAAAGTTTAAATGAACTGGATCAGACACACTGAAGAAGAAATTGATAGATGATGGAATCGTGATCAAATGTTAGGTAAATTGTAAATTAACAGCTTAATTATTCACTTGAATGAAACTTTCTGAATGAGGAATAATGATTCAATGCTGACAATGTTCAAGACAGGGTGATGACAGTGGAAACAATTTAAGGTGAATATATAATTAATGTATGATAACTGTAGCAAATCTTATTGTAGAGGGTGAAAGGTTTATCCGCATTGATATGTGTGTAATTATTCAGAATATACATGATTATTTGGTTAAAATGTGTGAGCAGAGAAGGAATATTAACTGTTTTACAGATGTGGCAAGTGCATTAAGGAGAGAGCAGTGAATAAATCTACTTTTATCAAGAAAGATATGTCATGTAGTAACAGACACTAAGGAGAAAGACAGTGATAATCAAATGACTACAAGGAAACACTGTACAGAAATAGACTACAACTAAACGTAACAAGTAAATATTCTCTCTAATGAAAGTAAAATACTTCCATATACACTTATTAATTATCTGGGTTAGCCCCCAGAGATTACCATTAAAACGCGTTTAAAACTCTACTTCATAGGTGTTTTGTAAAATAGTTTAATATAAATATAACATAATACAACACTAACCTACAAACTGTTTTAACTGAATAATTATTTGTATTGTAAGTCTTCCAGTAATATATGGATTAGATGTAATAAAATATTAAAATAAATTATATTTTATAACACATTTGATTCATAATTTTATTTAGATTAAAGTTTTGTTATGAAACTCAGAGTTAATAAGGCAACACTGCAATGCTTTGACGTCACAAATTTTGATGACGTGAGTTCACTGTTTTATTGAATGGTCTATAACGTTTCAACTAACAGAATATGCGGTTCATTATGCGTGAGTTATCGGAGAATGTAAACGCTACGAACTTTTGTGTTGTTTATTATCTATTATCTTGTGCTGTGTTAGTTCCTGCCATAGTGTATTTTGTAGTGTGTAATCGTCAGTGTTTTTACGTATTTTTTATTTTTAGATGTAACAAAAGTTTAAAATGAGATTTAAAATATGTTGAATGAGTTTGAAGCGAATTTTTGAAAGGCATCTTGTTTTTCTTTTTGTTTTAAACGGTTTAATTAAATGTATATCTAACTGAGTGAATGAATTTCAACTTATTCGATGGAGTTTTTTCAGAAGAAAAACTCTTTATCTCCGTGTTATTACTCTGAAACCGCATTTGAATTGCCCCAGAGTAATGGTAACCCCATCAGAGCCCACCCACATTCAGGTTAACCTCTGATCATTTATCGCGCTTCTTCTTTTGCTCGATACCTCTTTTATTGAAGGCTTCCACCGTTTTTCGTTCATCTAAATATTTAATCATTATATTTGTAATATATAATATTTATTTATTACTTAAGTATAGCTGTCGTCTTCAAAAACGCCTTTTACTCTTATGAGTACTTGTTGCCAATCGTTTGATAAAATAATTGCAACGAGCAATATTTAAATATTGTATTTGTTTAAATATATTTTACTTTAATCACTGTTAGGGAATAATGGCACGAATATGATTATTAATACATGAAGCTAATTTTAAGTTGTTGTAGATAAACGTTATAGATCAGTTGGCAACGACTACGTGTTATAGGATTTCCATAGTATTACACAGTTATGTTAATATGTGTGTTATGTTAGTATGTATGTTATGTTAGTAAGTATGTATCATAGTATGTTAGCAAAATAACATATTTCGTTTTATGGAATCAAATATGGAGAATATTAAGTTGCTATCACTATAGAAAATTCAATGAATGAATCGATATAATTAATATGTTAATAAATATGTATATACGCTTGATTAAAAAAAAAACTTAAATACTAGATATTCAGTTTTATTCAAATGCCAATTATTTCTATATATGAGTAATTGACTGAGATGACCCAAGTGTTGTAAGTAAACTATCGAGAGCATTGCAATTTAAATAATTCTGATATTTTCACAATTTAACTTTCTATCACGGTATTTAAAAAATATTCGAACTGATTTGTAATCAGCATATTTCAATATCATATGGTTATATGAATAGTATTCTTGAGAAACTCATTTCTTACTGATGGGAAAAATCGTATAGGTAACAAATGTGTATTTCGTAATTAATAAAGGAAATGCTGCACTAGATCTATTTTGCTAAATTGAAACTATTATTGAACACATATTAATTTTAATTATGTTTTCGTACTAATGCATGATAAGATATCAATAATGGACGAAAATGTACGACTTCAAGTAGTGTTATTTAATTGATTGGAATAAATTATTGGATTTTTGCTTCAGAGCGATAAATAATTTAGATTTCGATTTTAAAATGGAAAAGTTTCGGATCGTATTTCATTTCTTTGACGGACAAATCAGAATTCCTTTTAATTTAACAAGTTATCGATTCGGGGGGTGAACTGTATTTAAATCTACTTTATTTTATATTTTAATGAGAATCTGCTATCTTCATATAATTATATAATAGTGATAAATATCATTTTTTATATATTATCTCTAGAATAACATAAATAAATATATTTTTAAGTAGATTTTCTATTGTTATGAAATACTAAATAGCAAAAACGAACAACCAATATAAAGTTATTCAAGAATATATTTCTGTATTTGAAAACTGGCACTTTACTAAGACAATGGTCGAATATGGAAAGAGCAATGATACAATCAGTTAGTATGTTTACAAATAAGTATCGAGTGTTTGAAAATACAAGACGATATCAATAAGTTAATTGATTGGTATTCTAATTGTCATAAGTTTATTGATTTGGCGAGAGCACAACATTCAAGTCCTAACTATAATGCGCTGGAAAATATCAAGAATTGACTGAATATGCCATTAATCCAACTTAACATCATGGTATCATTTCTTGTCAGGTAAAGAAGAATTTTCTGTGACATTTTATAGTGATAATAAAAATTGGGTCTACTATGATAAGCCCAAGAGTAAAAAGTCATTTGTTTCTTTGGAATGGTCATCTACCTCAACACAAAAGCTGAATATAGACGACCATAGTATGTGTCTGCTTAATGTGAGTTCAGCTAGGTGTGGTGCATTGTGAATGGTTAAAACTGAATGAAAATATTGATTGACGTTGTATTGAATGACCAATTGATTTAAAAAAGACCAGCAATTACAACAACGCTCGGCTACACGTTACAAGAGTTATAAAGAGTACACTGTGACAGTAAAATAACCTTGTCGTGCGTGCGGATTGGTCAGAACTACTCAGGTGCATGTATTATAATTAGATTTCACAGCCACGCCTTGTTATTTACTATAGTTATGATTCGGAAGTAATTTTTAAGCTAATTTTCTATTTATAAAAGTTTGTTGAGGTAGTATAATTATGAATTATTTAATAGAAAAAATTAGCAATAGGCAATGCAAAAATAAGTGCATAATGAATGAATTATTAGTAAAATGATATAATATTGTGGATTGCTATGGAACAAAGGTACGTTTATGTGAAATAATACTAAAACAGATTTTCTGAGTTTGAAAATTATACATTTATATAGTAATTAAATTTATATTGATTATACTATATACTAAAGTTCAGAATGAAAAATTGTCATACTTGTATATGTTTTTTTATTTATTAATTATACTTAGAACTTTCTTATTTTTCAGATGTTTCAGAAGGTTAATAAAAGCTAGATGCCAAAATGAAATGTTATGAATTTTGAGGATAGTGTTAATATAATATATAGTTAACAGATTCCTAACTATTTATATTTTTTAGTTTATGTAACTCACCAGAGCAGATGAGGAAAGCAGAAAAATTGAAATATTATATCATATAACAAATTTTATTTCAATAAATGGTACAAAATAAACAAAGAAAGTGAAATTCAAGCAAAATACAATTAGTCAGGCACACACAAACCATATAAATAAAATGTTAAAATAAAAATAGACAACTATCTGCAAAAAGAGAATAGATTGTTGCACTGTATACGTCCTTATTATATTTACATTAATTCATTACATTACATTCTTCTCCACACCACTTATGAGATTAAGTTGTAGGCGCGATTAAAAAAATAAATGTTGTGGTGCCCCCGTTGACCTAATCGAGCTTTTTATAAGTTTTCATTAAGAGAGCTGATTGATGTTTATTTGTAAAAGTGAAACAAATGTATGTGAAGTAATATATTACGCTTTTGGTAAAACATATTAACGTTTGGTTGTTGGAAATTATTGCTATTTCGATCCTACGTTCTCTAAGAATCGGTTTTATGTTATAAACGATTTCGATTTGAGATGCTTTATCGACTGATTTCAAAACTATATATATATTATCTATTCTATTACTCTATTAAGTTATTATCCTTATTTGGTTCTTTTAGTTACTCCCAGTGAATATATTTCTTGTAAGATTCTTCTAATTTCTTCTTTGTCTTTCTCCTACAGCACTTGCTACATAATCTATAAAAGGAATTAATGTTCATTCCGTCGTCATTCATACGTACCACAACTATAACATTAGTATTACAAATTTTTAACATTTTACTTATACAATGGACTCCAATGGGACGGCCAATATTATTCTTTCGATACGGCATCGTCATGTTGTAGATGGATAAGTTCCAGAACTTGATAGAAAATATTTTGATTAAAATATGTATGTTAACTAATTTTACTCCATAAAATGATTACAAGTTGTTAATGTGAAGAATGTTCAAAACACGAAGAATGCCTTTATTTTTTCTTTGATGTCGAGGATCGAATCCGACAATCCACGTGCGCGAAAAATTTCTTAACTTCGGTGATCCTGTGTGATAGCCACATTTCAATTTATGTGCTCTTTTTTTGTTGATTTTTTTGTGATAGTGACTCTTTACTGCTAAGTGCGCGAGAACTTTTCACACTTTGATTAATTACAATTTACTTTACTGCTAAGTGCGCGAGAACTTTTCTCACTTTGATTAATTAAAATTTACGATGCAGAGGAGAAGACGACCTGAGTAGTCGTCCCAGTCAATCAAAGTACGAAGAAATGTACAATCGAATGTACGAAATCAAATATCTCATGTGCTAACAGCACTAATGACCAGAGAGGGACAGATCAAGAAAATAGTCGTATTGCTGTGTCACAATTGCGTTCTTTAGAGAGTGACAATGAAGTAGATAGGCTTAGAATGCAACGAGTTTGTGCACATCAAATACAACAACAGCGAGCATGACATAATGAAATTGAGCGATTCCGCAGACAGAGTGCTCCGGTGATCCTGGAATGAGCTGTATTGCATTATGAGGCGGCAATAAATTATTGTGCAGACAAATCGGAAACAGTTGGGGAAATGACAATAATTTGTAAATATTGCAAGGCGTTAAAATACAGTGATGAATCTACTGGATTATATTGTGCTCGGGGCAAAGTAAAATTGCCACAATTGGTCCCACTAACAGATCCTTTACGCTCTTTAGATTCTGGGATTGGAAATGATTCTAAGCACTTCTTGGCCAGCATTCAGAAATATAGCAGCTGTTTTTAGATGACATCATTTGGCGCTACACATATTGTACAGGACAATTTTATGCCCACTTTCCCACAGTTGACCCAAAATTGCATGCGGTAGTTGCCAAACACATGATACATGTACATTGCGGAGTTTTCAACTACAATTCACCCTGTATGGTTGACGGTAAGTGTTCCAAGCGATATCCAAGAGACCTGATTGCTGAAGCCATAACGGCAAATGATGGATACCCATTGTATTGTCGGCGATCGGTTGCGGACAATGGGCGATCGGTAGTTGTGAAGGTAAGAGGACAAAATGTTGATGTAGATAATCGTTGGATCTTGCCATACTCGCCAATATTATCTAAAGCTTTTGAGGCTCATATCAATGTGGAATATTGTAACTTTGTGATGTCGATGAAGTACTTATGTAAATATGTTCACAAAGGTAGCGATATTGCCGTCTTCGCTGTAACCGATGCAAATGACGAAATGTCGCAGTACCAGATGGGTTGCTATCTAAATAGCAACGAAGCAATTTGGTGTATCTTTTAATTTGCGATCCATGAAAGGCACCCTACCCCAGTCGTTCATTTGGCAGTCTATTTAGAAAATTGTCATTGAGGAAAAAAGTCGAGGATTCGAGATTGTCGAGGATCTTAATGCAACTATTCAGAATTTTCTTCAGGCACAGTTGGTTTCCTTGAAATTAGTCGACACCTTTGTGAACCAGGACGACGTAATCAACTATCCCACTTTTTAAATTCACTAGAATTGTCTGGATTACCACCTCACAATTTGAAGTTACAGGTAGGATCATTTGCCATCATGCTGCTTAACCTTAATCAACCTCGACTGTGCAATGGAAGAAGACTGGCTGTGAAAAAGATGATGAATAACGTCATTGAGGAAATCATAAAGGAAAAATACAAAGGAGAGGATGTTTTGATCCCGCGGTATACGATGATTCCAGCGGATTTACCATTCGATTTTAAGCGTTTACAATTTTCAGTACGTTCGGTTATTTGCGATGATGCTTAAATCTCAAGGCCAGTCGTTGGAAGTTTGCGGAATCAACTTGAAGTTTCCCTGTTTCGCGCATGGATAATTATACGTCGCGTGTTCGCGCGTCGGAAAACCGTCATCTTTGTTTATTTACGCTCCAGAAAACAAAACAAAAAATATAGTTTATCATAAACTCTTAAAATTGATTAACAAACTGTATCATAACTGCGAGTGTCTGTAAATATCTAATTGAAGACTTACAAATAGCCAGTATTTCAGAAAAACTCTGTTTTTTAAGTATGAAACATCATGTGTAATTAATCGAAAATAATAATAAAAATTCATTCATTCCGAGCATTTTTTTAATTAATTACGGATTATTAGTCTTTCATTTATCGATTGAGGCAGTACGGAGTCTGCCGGGTCAGCTAATAATTTAATATTTCAGTGTTCTAAGATTACTTAATATAAATTTGCTTTAGTTTGATAGAGCAATATTAACTTTAATTGCAACAACTAAGATTTGATATTTCGGAAAGTTATCTTTGGGCTTTGGCCAATTGACGTCACTTCACAATTACGGTTACGTTTGGCGAGTCGATGTTTCTCTAACAGGAATTGGGCCACTCCTGCAGATCGAACTGGCCTTTGAAATTAGTTAAAATAGCGGTGCCGGTTTATTAAGGGTCTCAGTTTTGTGGAATCCAGCCTCTTTATCAGGCAATCAGATCCAGTTTTGTGCTGTTCGCGAATGATATTATTGCTTTGTATTACTTTTGGGATACGCGTCCAAACAATTCGGAATAATTTAGGGTTAGGTTGAGGTTTTCGGATGTGAGTTGTTTTGTGTATGCGTGTATATGGGAGGTTGAGAGAAAATTAATTTTATTATATTATGATAGAATGTTGAAAAACTTTTTCCAAGAAATAATTTTGTGGGATGCCAGAAGAGCTCAAATTCAGAAGAACTCAAGTGTGGAAGATAAGGTGGATATTGTAAAGAGTTCCGATTTTAGTTTACTGATCTTTATAAACTCGATATTTTTATGAATAAATGGGGTCGCACGAACTTATTGAACAATCATGTATTGTGAAAGAGTGGTTCGATAAAAACTTATTTGCAATTTTGTTAACTCTCTCATATATCAATCTTTTTAAAGATATTCTGGAGAGCTACCAAAGGATCAATTGTCAATTGAAAAATAAAAGTACTAAACATATACTGACTATCACAGCCATATGCGAGGTCCATCTGTTCTACGACTACCTAAATGGTGAACGAGCGGATGGGTTTGGTCTGTTTCCTAATAGACAATAACACTCAATGTCGTTTTGAACCGCTGTTCAACAAGACGCCTCTTCTTTGCTTTAATTAAAATAGTATTTTAAGTAAATTAATAGTTTTGTATTTAAAACTTTTGAGTAGATTCAATTTACCAGAATCAAATTAATTATTACGAAAATAAGGCAGGTTACCGTTGGATTGGTGATAATTTCACAGTTATCCGAAGCATTTCTTGGTGTAGTTAAGTGGAGTTCAGGCAAAAGTATCTCAGCTGAAGATGTAAGGTCACAAAAGGTGGATTGATGTTATTCAAAGACCACTAGCCGTAAACTATTTCAAGTAAGAAATATTCAAGGTTTGAAAGACATCCCCTAGTCGGTGGATTCCCGACACACGCATCAAAATGAAAGTTTACCAAAAGCCGAATAGCCTAATGAAGCTGCTGTGAATTAATTTAGTCTACTCGAATTTGGACAGAAGCTTACAGTTGAGGATGTGTGGCCACCAAACTATTCCGTAGAGGGATAACGTGAAAGGGCAAAAACAGTGTCGTTTTGTCGATGATCTTCAAAAATAACTTTACAGCAACTATAAGCCAACGAATTTTTTTTGGCCTAGTCG
Source organism: Rhynchophorus ferrugineus (assembly GCF_030347505.1). NCBI lineage: Eukaryota > Metazoa > Arthropoda > Insecta > Coleoptera > Curculionidae > Rhynchophorus > Rhynchophorus ferrugineus. The sequence continues at coordinate 13,393,200 of NW_027472590.1, forward strand.
GGAAGACTCGCAAGAATAAGTGAGTTCGACTGGTTATGTGGAAACTGCATGTGGGATACCTACTAAACCCCACCCTATCGGCTAATCCTATGACCCTAACTGATACTTCCAACTGTTAGTTAAGGAGGGAGCCCGTCACCGGTAGCACCGTTAAGAGGCACAAAGACCAGACATGGACATGACGTCGTATTCACACCACGTAATTTGCGGTACATGAGTTAATTGCTCGCCGAAGAACGTCGAGACAATTTGGAGTTATACGGGGTAGTGTCGGCTGTGATATAATAAGACCACGAAGAGATGAATGAGTTATATGCCTAAAATATCAGCTAGCTCGGTAGTATATCTGTTGTTCGAGAGACGAAGAAATATCTGGAGTAGAGCTCTGATATAAAATCGTGAACTTGGGGGATGTTTGTTTCTCTATGAATTTGATTACTCCTGACAGATCAGGGGTCATGGATTATTCTACTGAGAATTTTGTTTTGAAAGACTTGGAGGCGTTCCATCTGACTAGGTGAGACATATTTTAAATAGACACTGGAGCCGTATTGAACGACTGATCGAACCAGGATCTTGTACAGGAGAGATTTTATTGAAAGAGGAAGCCTGTTGGCCCAGTTGATGGAAACTGCAAATTAAGAATAATTTAACTTTTCTGGAAGGACCTTTGAATCGGGGAGTTCCACCTAAACTTGCGATCGAAGACAAGACCGAGATAGGTGTCTTCTTCTGATCACGGGATTTCGGCGTTCTCGATTTTAAGACGCGAAATACTCGGTGCGAAACGCTTCTTGTGGAAGAAGATGGCCTGGGTTTTCTGTGGGTTAACCTGCAACCTCCAGAAATGTAACCACTGAACCGTTTCATCGAGTTGTTTTTGGTGTCTGCTTTGTAGGTGAGATGCTACTCTTGAAGAAGCAAAGTAAGCAGTGCCGTTTGCGTTAAAAGCTGCCTCAACTTGTGGTATAAGCCGACCAGACGGAACAACGACAAATACATCCCTGTGGTCGCTTCTTCAGGACGGGGGATTATATAATTTTATAGTTACGAAACTGATTACCGCGGTGCAAGAAAATGATGATACGATTTCTAATAGATGAAACTCAGTGTCGTTTTATATAGCCTTTCAACAAGTCGCCTTTTTTTCTTAGAATAAAACAGTTTTTTGAAGTACATTAATATTTGTTCTGTTTAAACCCTTTCATATTTTTATATTCATATTTTTTAAGTTATATTCAATAGGAATGATATTAAAGGGCGAAGTATCAGATTTATATAAGTTTATAACAAAGAAATCGTAAAAATATGACACTAAAATCAAATACCTGCTAAAACCAAAACTGAGACAGCGGCGCCTAATATATCATTTATTCGGTTTCAAAATTCGAGAAAGGAAAACAGGCACGTCAAAAGACAAAATAATCTAATTTTAGCTAATAAAAGGAGCAAACGCGCTTCGAATTACATTATCCAGTTCCTTTGTATAAATAAATAAGAAATCATAAATGATACGCTTTGAATATATTGTATAGCTGTAGTAAATGGTAAAAACTTAGAGTTAATGGGATGCTCTGATGCTTAAAAGCTATTTTATAGTATGGATTCTTTGAGGCATTAGAAGAATTATTTAAAAAATTATATAAAAGGCTAATGTATGAAACTACATCTGTATATATGCGATAGTAGAATCAATTTTTTTGTTATAACTTTATGTTTAAAATTAAATTAGACTACTTAACTTAAAGTAGAGTGATATTAGATACCATACATTTTCGTGTGGTTCGGTACGCTTCATTCTTCTAATTTCCTGCGTATTGCCCAGCAGCTGTATTCCTTCTACGTTGCTACGATTCAGTGTATTTCATTATAAGGTGAAATTTTAGTTAACTTCGTAGATCCATTTTATTTTAAAACCATTGTGCAGTTTTGAGTTAATTAAGTAGTCATAACTTTATTTTGGCAGCGTTGGATTACTAATCGATCGATCGCAGGTATAAGATAACATATATTTTAAATATTTATTAATAATTATAAATTATTAATCTACTAGCTCCATGGGCTGTTTTCTTTTCGTATAAATTCTGCTTGATATAGCAATTAAGTAGTAAAACATAACTACACAGAAATATAAAATTATATAATATTTTCCTTGTAAAATTTATAAATTAACTTCGTATTTATTATAATAATTTATCATAAATATAATAATTAAGCAAGCATAATTATGGCTCTAAATACAAGCCAATAAATAATTGAATTGTGGGATTTCGGATTGGATCCACATTTGTTGATTAATAATATTCGAAGATTATATACTTATAAACATATTAGAATATAAAACCCAAATATTGTAAACACAATACAATTATATGTATAAAACTAATATAGACATTAAAATAATTATAGATATAATAGATACGGATATATAGAAGAGAATTTGATATAGCCATAAAATATTTTTTTGGCAAAATTTGGTTTTTTTTATTCGACATAATTCCCTTCAACGGTGATACACTGATTATAGAGACACTCCAATTTTTCGATATCATTTTTGTAGTGCTATTTATCCTTTGCTTCAAAATAGGCCCTAATTTTGGCGATCACCTCTTCATTCGACGAATTTTTTTCCCAGCGAGCATTTTTTTGGAGATCTGAGAACAGGAAATAGTTGTTGTGGGCCAGATCTGGAGAATACAGTGGATGAGGAAGCAATTCCAACCCCAATTCATGGATTTTTGCCATCGTTTTCACTGACTTGTGACACGGTGTATTGTTTAGTGAAGCAGCACTTTCTTTTTCTTCAAATGCGACGGTTTTCCGGCGATTTCGTCCTTCAAATGGTCCGATAACGCTATGTAATAGTCGTTGTTGATGGTGCTTCTTTTTTCGAGGTAGTCGGATGACTGTGATTGATGACTCCGATTGAACTTCGGAGTGAAATGATGGAGCCATGTTTCATCCACTTTCATATATCGACGCAAAAACTCGAGTTTATTACGCTTGGTCATCTTCAAACACTGCTCCGAATTATTAATTCATCGTTGTTGTTGGTCAAATGTGTCGCCCCACTTTGCGAGTTTTCTCATATTCAAATATTCGCGAATGATATGATGTACACGTTCAATTGATATCCTCAGAGTGTCTGTTATTTCATTCAATTTCAACTTACGGTCATTCAAAATCATTTTGTGTATTTTTTAAATGTGTTCGTCGGTAACAACCTCTTTTTGGCATCTACTTCGTTTACCGTCCTCGGTGCTCATCTCACCACGTCTAAACTTAGCATATCAATCCTTGATAATTGATTTTCCTGAGCCAGTATAGGGAAACTCGGCATCAAGCCAAGTTTTTGCTTCAACTGTATTTTTTCCCTTCAAAAAGCAATATTTTATCAACACGCGAAATTCCTTTTTTATCCATTTTTTTCGCAATAACAAAAGTTGCTTCACTCAAAATGCTATAATCACAAACTAATAATCCGACTGCTGTCAAATTTATACACACATATTTTGAGGGTCAGTGTTAACTAAAAACAAATAGATTTAATTGTAGTAGCGCCATCTATGTCTCGGGCCGGGGACTTTTCAATTAACCTGTTAATAATACACTGAGTCAAGAATGCGTATAAGTTTTTCATATCTTTCAAACAAAAGAATTCTTCAATATTGCCACCAAGATAATTTTATCGTTCTATCAGTTAATCTGAAAGTCTAAAAATATTTATTAAAATAATGTACGTGTCAGTGACACTATATTGAAACGCTTAGTACTGAAATAAATAGTAACAGTGCAGGATTTGAAAAGTTTTATTCTTGCAATGCATTTCAATTCTCAAAATATTACAAAAAAAACGTCGATTATTGATTTTATACGCCGTATAAAGCTTTTATGTATTTTTTATGATTAATCTTTCCTTTTGATGAATCTTTTGAAACGATTTCCCTCCCCCTTCGTTTATTTAGCCTCCCCCTTTGTGTTAATCTTCTTTCGCTGTTCTCAACTTATCTGGCTTATCTGCGTATCAGTCCTCATTTCGTCATTATTCCTTGCAATAAGTTCCCCTCCTTTCCTCCAACGGAAAGTTTCCAAAATGGATTGGGGCTTTTATCGGACCTTTTTTTACCTTGTTTGTAAAAGCGATGCGATTGGCAGGAAGAGTTTATTGGACTCATTTACATTTGTCAGTAGCTGCTAGTATTTTTATCATAAATTTTCTAGAAAAAAATATTATAATTAGGTGATAATAAAGTATTAAGATAGTATACAAGTTGAGTAGATAGTCGGTTGAGCCTATGGTTGTATACACTCAACCGTACGAATATGTGATGAAAATCATGCAATATATAGTTTTTCCAATTCTCATTTTACTAATTAACATTGCTCTTGTTAAAAAGATAGTATGATGCATCTGAACATATAATCGAATCGGTCTATGAAATTTCATTTGTGTTGATACTGGTAGACACTGTTGTTGTATGTCTGTAAAATTATTCAAAACATTAATGATAATAATTATGAGTCATAAACCGACGGGCGTTATTTTGGCTCTTATTTTCATATATTTCTAACGTGTTTAAAATTTGTAATAATTCTGACCAAAGTCATTAAATAGTCTATAATCATTTAGTTTGAATAGAAATGGGAAAAGCTAGCCAGTAAAATGCATTATAGAGGCAACTACTTATACTATTAAATATTTAGTTGTTGTGATGAAATATCACCTTGATGTTAGCTCTATTCGAGGTTACATTTATGAAATATATAAAGTAGTGAGTAGTTTTTCCATATAAATATTCTCTAACACATTTATTTCAGAGAAAATTAATAATCTTGGAAGTATCCATAGAAAACTTGGAATTATGCAACTCTTTCGGGCATCTTATTTTGGCTCTTATTTTCATATATTTCTAACGTGTTTAAAATTTGTAATAATTCTGATTAAAAATGCCAAAGTCATTAAATAGTCTATAATCATTTAGTTCGAATAGGATTGGGATAATAGGATCCCATCTAGCCAGTAAAATGCATTATAGAGGCAAGTACTTATACTATTAAATATTTAGTTGTTGTGATGTACAGTTGCTTTATTTTGAGTCTAATTAGCTCTGCTTTTTGTCTCACATGATTTTTTCAGTTTAACTTATCATCGAGATATATTCCGAGGTAACTAGCTGATTCTGTTTGAGGAATTGGGCATCCGTCAATTGATATAATTAAGTTTTTGTCTGATATTTTGATATAATTAAGGTTTTCAGGTTTTCAGGTTTAAGTGTTGAGAATAAATATTTTCGTGTATAGATATTTGTGTAATTGATTGGAATTGATATTAACTGTTTTACAAATATGGTAAGAGCATTAGATAGAGTGCATTGATTAAATCTAATTCTATAAAGAAAACATGTAGACAGATAGTAACAGAAGAAATTCAGAGATATGAAAGTGACTTAACAAGAAAACAAGAATATAAAAACGTAAATATGCTCTTTAATGAAAGTAAAATATATTAGTCGGATATACAATTGTGAATTAGCTAGATTAGGCCTCCCAGAGATACCACTACATAAAAAAGTGTGTCTAGAACTCTACTTCATAGATGGCGTGGAAATTTCAATATAAATATAATAAAACAACTTTAACCAACAAACTATTGTCGCTGTGCAATTTGGAGCTTTCTATATATTTTTCAAATGCTCTGTGTAACTTATGAAAAGTATGTAGTTCAAAGGAAAAATATTTTAAATTTTTTCTTAAATGCAAAAATTCATTGCCTATAACAAAAATAGAATAGTTCAACAGATGATTGGTGCATTTTCAGGAAGTATAACAAATTCAGCGAATGCATGAATTGATTACAGTTTTGTTCGATATCATGAAAATACCTATATTAAATCAAGTTAAATATTGAGTTTTTCATCAATCAACTCCCTATATTTCCATGTTTATGCAGGTTTATTTACTTTAGGAAAATAAACAGTGCATAAGTTTTAATTTATTATTGGGTATTAAAATTGACTAACATCTATTTACCAAACGTATAAAAGCAACGTTTAAAATAATATTAAAAGGTAACTGATTCCAAATATTAGGATTAAATATAAACATAAAAATTTTGTAATACAAAGTTTATTTTGAAGCCTTTAATATCCCTGTATTTTAGTGTCTATATTAAGTTTGTTTTCTGCGAATATACTTGAAGTTGCATTACAGCCTACTACTTGTTACTTACAATTTAATCCAATATTTATTTTAATATTGAGTTCTTTATAATATGTATTGAATGACTTGAGGAACTTAGACTAATGTACGTTTTGGTTTAGATCAAATTGATCTATTAAATGGATTTATAAGATACAATTGTATAGAAAAGTTCATCCAAAACATGCAAAGATGCAAATAAAATATTTTAATAGATAAACTACGGCGTGAGATAACATCTTGTATGTAAATAAATAGCTCCTTTCATTGATATATTAATAAAAAACATATTCAGGAAAAAATTTTTTCTGCTGTTAACATAAAAATTAAGATTCATCAATTTAAATTACCCTTAGATTGATAAAACCCCTTGTGTTAATCCAAACCTTCAATTCAAAGAAATTAACAAGGAGTAGTTTTGATTTTATGTACAAAGCCAACGTGCCCTTGGCGTATCTTTACTCTAATTTTGCAAAAAATATATTGTCGATTGAGATCTGGCTTCAGCGTTTTTATTGGTTCCGGTGGTATATTTAATAATGGAAGTGAAACTTTTCTTGCTACCCAGCCAGCTCAAGACCAGTCAATTCACCTAGGTACATAAGTGCATGACAATATTTTTAGTTATTTTCATATGATTTGTGCATCTAATGAATAGTCTATTGCGGCGTCACGAACGTGAATGTGATGTGCCTCTCGTTGTCCAAGTCTATTAGCTAGAAGACCTTCATATTTTCGACCAATATTTTCGTTCGTCCTCGAAGACGTACTATTTTTTTTTATTAAATATAAAACATATGAATATTACTAACATTTCAAGTTAAAATTAACAGGAATGTAGACGAAATTTCACTAGTATAACCAAAAACATTGAGAATATAACTGACAATGACCATATTGCAAAATATTACCATATGTTGGCATTGTAATTTATTTATTATTTAATATATTACTGCAAATTAACATACACTCTATAATGTAAGAAACAGTATATTTCATGAAAGGGCTTAATTAGTAAATACTGTAGGATGATTACATTAGTGATACTAATATTCTGTTAATATTAATCTATTAATAAATAAATAATAATAAAATCGATAAAGAAATAACATATTAATATAATATAACATATATTTTATTCTACCTGTAGCAATATAGGCGAAAAGTTGAAAATTTCTAGTCAGAAATATTTTTAAAACTTTCTGGAATCTTACTGCAACAGCTGAAAAGTCCTGAGTGAGAGAACATCAGTCGCTGTTACTGTCCACTCAGATGACGATCTTTTTGATTCCGGAGTGCAGTGATGGGTCAATGTTTCAGCCATCGTCATGTATGGATGCAAAAAGTCCGGTTAGTTACGTTTAAACATAGCCAAACACTGCTCAGAATCATCAACAGGTTCTTGTTTTTCGACAACAGCGAGCAAACGCGACACCCACTTTGAACAAAGCTTTCTTATAGTCAAATGATCATGCGATATAAGACCAACACGTTCTTTTGACATCTTTACGATGTTAGCTAACTCATGCAACTTCACTTTTCAACCATTCAAAAGGATTTTGTGGATTTTTCCAATGCTTTCTGGAGTTGCCAACTCATTTGGACGTCCTATGCGTCCTGTACCATCGGTGTGTCTACGATCACGTTTGAAGTCAGCAAACCAACGTTTTATTGTTTTTTCTGATGGAGCGGAGTTCTTATAATACTTTTTAAGCAATTGCTTCGCTTGAACGGTATTTCTTCCCATCAAGAAGCAGTGTAAGATTAAAACATAAAATTGTTTTTGATCCCTTGTTTTGAAAATAACAAAAGGAGTGTCACTCTTAGTGTACAGTAACTCACAAACTTATGAGTAGAATATCATGACATTTTAACAGCTTTCCTCTGAATTTAATTTAACCGAAAAAGACAAATGCAATAAAACTAGCGCATTTATGTGTTAAGCCCATCTTCTCAGCCAATGTGTTAAATATAGAGGTTGGATATCTAGCTACTGTTAATAGTATAAAAATTATAGCTAATTGATAAATTGATTTAATATTTGCACAAGGAAAACGAAAATCCTTTGTGAAGTGTAAATACAATATGGAAGTTTTTCGATTTAAAATTTAATTTAAGTTCTGATTCGATTATACGCCGATATAAATATGGAATCCTTCAAAGGTTTTTTCCTTTCTTCTCGGTTTTTTTCAAACAATGTAACAGACGTAGAAAATTGAGATATTCAGAAATAGAATATGCCCGTCTCTTTATATCACGAATCAGTTGACACATTTTTGAGACATAATTTATAAAGCGACGCGCGAAGTTATCGACGTTTGACATTATTCTGGTAAAATAAGTTTCTTTATTCGGCAGGAGAAAAAAGCCACGAGAAAATCAATCGACAAATGTCGTACGTTGATTGGGATATTACCCTCGTATTAGGGAGCATATCATTTTAAATTATTAACATGCGTTTTATATTTTCTTCTTTTATGTTTTGTGGTCCATAATATATTTGAGATTGGAGAGAAAGGTTAGTATTTTGAAAACATATATTGTATAGCTAACTGAAAGCATAACGCTTTTTAAAGTAATTGTTTAAATGTGAAGTAATTTTTTTTTAATGAATGATGGGTTTATAACTCAAGGTTCAATATCTTTTTATATTAGTCTTTCGCTGATGTTGCTCCCTGACTCTTGACTATTGTTGAGTCAATCTTAAAAGATCACATTCCTTAAAATTAAAGTAAAAACGATTAGAGGGTTTTAAAGTTGATTGGGGAGATTAAGATCAAACAAGGCTTTGAAGACTTCTCCAGAAATCGAACTGTATAAAGATCAGAAGAAGGTTAACGTATATGTATTGCTCAAGTATAAATCTTAATTACATCAAAGCAAGATTATAGATAAGCAATAATAATTCAATAGATATTAAGCAATATTAGATCATAACAAGCATGGGAATGGTTAAGCCATGCCATTATTACCATAATATCATTATTGATCTGGTTAGTATTTATCTGAATTTGAATATAGTATGTAATGAAACTGACCTAATCACCATAGTTAATTTAAGGTTATTGTCTATCCAAAGGTATTTCGTACATACATACAGATAGATATAGACAGAACATACTGCCTCTCTAAATAGTTAATTTAAACAGGAACGAGATAATCGAGGCCCCTCTTGCCAATAAAATTCGTTAGAAAGATAAGCATTTTTACTGTTAAATATTAACTTGCTGCGATTTTTATTAAAAATATTTTTAAGGTGTTGCTGATGCACTGAATATTAATGCACGGGTACTGAAATATCTCAAAAAGTGAAAAATATAATCTTCAATTCAATGGAAAAAAAAACGTCCTTAACGAAGCGGGTGACGTATCAAGATCAGGTTATCAGAGATTAAATATATGAAATGTATAAAAACATTGAATAGTTTTTCAATACAAACATAATATAATACAATTATTTCAAAGGAAACTGTTAATCTGAAAAGTATTGAAGAGGTCTAATGGAACTTCCGATATTGTTTTTAAAAGAATTTAAAAAAATTAAAGCTTCTAATAAAATGAAGGAAGACTTATTATTTCAATTTATTTATTTAGATTAGATATGGATATTTCAGAATTGGACCAATATACCCAACGGTCGCTGATTGCAATATGCTAATAAAAATAGTGTTATGACAACAAAAGTTAGATAATAGATTGGAAATTAACAGCTTACTTAGTCACTTGAATAAAACTTTCTGAATATAGTATGATTAAATGCTGCCAATTTTTGAGAGAACCCTGTCTCACGCGATGACAATGGAGATAAATAAAGGCTAAGTATATAACATTTATGTGCATAGATATGTATGTATTTGTTCGGAATATACATGAGAATTTGGTTAGGTTTGGTTTATTAAAGAAGTTTTATTAAAGAAGATGTATACAAGTATTAACAGAACTATATATTATATGTTACAGGATTACTAAAGTTAATACTAAGATCAACAATTCTGTCTTTAAGTTTGTTTCTGTCTGTCTGTTAAACCATTATGTCTTTAAGAACTTCTGATATTGCTTTTAAAAGAATTAAAAAAATTAAAGCTTATAATAAAGTGAAGGAAGACTTATTATTTCAATTTATTTATTTAGAGTAGACATGGATATTTCAGAATTGGACCAATATACCCAACGGTCGCTCATTGCAAGATGATAACAAAAATAGTGTTATGAAAACAAAAGTTCATGGAAAAAGGTAATGGTTGGAATGACAATTGATTAGGTTTTATTAGTCATAACATTTGTTAATAATTCATTGCAGATATATTGTACTTCGTGGTGGGAACAGGAATGGTTTATAACACCTTCGGTTTGGATGAACTCGATAAGACACATCGAAGAAGAAATTGATAAATGATAGAATTGTGAGCAAATGTTAGATAAGGTTCGTCCATAGATCGATGGACGAACCTTAACAGCTTACTTAGTCACTTGAATAAAACTTTTTGAATATGATATCATGCAATGCTACCAATCTCTGAGAGAACCCTGTCTCACGCGATGATAACGGAGATAAATTTATGTGCATAGATATGTATGTATTTGTTCGGAATATACATGAGTATTTGGTTTCGTTTGGTTTATTAAAGAAGTTTTATTAAAGAAGATGTATACAAGTATTAACCGAACCATCGAAAGAGAAATAGAGTTGTTGATTACTAAATGTCTTTATAAGGAAGCACTGTATAGAAGGACACAAGAATTAAGCGTAGAAGGCAAATATGATCTCTAATTAAAGTACAATATATTATTTGTATATACAACTATTAATTAGGTGGATTAAGCCTCCAGGGGATACAACTACAAATGCTCTTAGAACTCAGACTCGTTTTTTTTTCTCGACAAATTTGGATGACGTATGTATAAAATAAATTTGGATAGAGTGTATGTATGTAACGTGGTTCTGGTACAACAGAAAAAAAACTAGAGGCAACAGAAATACTTAATGTATTTGTCTCTAATAAGTAATAAGTAATTTTGTAACATAGTATGGAATATGCTATTATAGTATGTAACATACCACATAAATACGTCAGTAATTACAATAATACAACATAGTGATGTGTGAAATATAGGTATACGGTCCAGCCAGCTTTGGATGAACATTGAATGGGTACTAGCCACACATCAGTTCAATAATATCTAGGATTTAGTTACTCCACAAGGCTATTTTGAAGAAAACCAGCGACGGAGTTTTCAGATTTATAAACACCAAAATAATATCAGGAAAGATTTGTAATATCAAATATTACAATTTACCTTACCTTGATCATTACCACAAGGCAGTAACAAGTATTTGCTTAAATAATATTAGGAGTTGGTGATACGATTTGTAAAGATTGCGAAACGTCGACACGCAGTTTTAGTCGACAAGTAAGTTGTTTTGTCCAAATTAATATGATACAGTTAGAAATATATGTGTCATTATTATTATATGATAAACTACTCGAATATAGTGATATTTTTTGTCTTTGATTTTATTTTAGAAGTTCGACATGCATTGTATCCAAGTGAAATTATTTTTGGGGATAAAGAAATTTAGAGATATATAAATCTGTTAGTATTTTATTTGAAAAGCTTTTACTATATTTTGATTACACCAATATATGAACTATTTATTGCATATGTCTTCATTGCTATGATGTATAATGTCCTTGATATTATTTATGTTAACTATATAATTTTCAGTATATTATGTTTTATTCGTTTTAGAACTTTCTTGAAGAATATAATCCTCGTTTCTATAATGCCCAGTTTTATTCCCAGTTATTTTAGCTGGTCATAGGGAAATGCAAAATATAAATGCATATAAAATAATATACTTTCAACACTCAAATAAAACTATTAATTTGATCTATGTTGTGTTTTGTGTCGGCTTTCTGTTGACTAAATGTAAAGAGGAAACTTTACGTACAAAAAATAAAGAAAACCTTAAATTTACAAAAAAATCCTCAAATTCACCGTACTAATATGTCATTTATTTTCAGAGATATTTTATACGAGTAGGATTTATATTAATTGTGAAATATATTTGAACATGGATAATTTATTCCAGGTATATAAAAATGCACTATAATTAAATATTATAACCTCTATTATACATTAGGTTGATTACTAATTATATTTAATTAAACAAAGTAGAATTATATGGCTTCATGCTACTTTTTATCTCTATGTAGCACATATTGCTATCTAATATCATATTTTAACCTTTATAGGTTATATATACTACTATTCCACGAAAAAGTATTATGTTTAGAGTTGCGTGAACAGGGTTAATCACAAATTGTTCTAACAAATATTAATAATGGAATCTCGAATAATTTCTAGCTGTTGTCTAATGTAACAAGAGTTACGAAACAGTCCTGTCTGATTATTATGTAAGTGATCTTACATAGTGATTGGGCAAGCATCTTTCAAGAATCCATAAATAATTGATACAGTTAATCAATATGTGGCAAATAATTGATATGTTGCAGCATCAGCCAAGCAGAATGGACTACTGCCAAATCAGCTGCGGTGCGCTGATAGCTGATCTTTGGAGCCCATGTTAAGACTTTACTTAATTGGTTGGTGAAAAGTATAGACAGATAATAATATAGAAAGTAAATAGTACAATAATAAAAAAACCACTTTTAATCCAAATTGTTTTATGTTTAGTGCACATTCTCTCTTGATCCATGTAGGAACTATGGAATGAAAGGAACTTATGCTTTCATTTTCAGTTTCGCTAAGGTTACCTCTTAATTTTTCTCCTCTCCGTTTTTATTTTCCCATATTCTCTTTACCTGTCTTGTGGCTAACATGTGCTGTAAGATATCCTAACCTGGTGTAATTATTTCTTTCATTCTAGCTAGTTTTTTATCCAAATGTCTTCAGTTGAAATACATTCTTCGTCAATATTTGAGTCTTGAATTTCGACTTTTAGTACTGTATTGGTATTTTTTGAAGGTATAATGGAATATATCTCTTTTGCGATAATTTGTTGTATCGCCTCAGCAGTACTTTTAATACCAAATACTGATTCTTTAAATCGAGGATAGCAGATAACAGAAGTTTAGGATTGAGGAAGGAAAGATTATCTTTCAAAATATTCTCAAACCACAGAACGTTTAGCTGAGTGCATCATTCTACTGAAAAGTTATAAAATAATAAAAACAGATTGTAAAAAGGATTTCTCTGCCTCACCTGCTGATAAAATAAATCTTAATTAAAAGCCTCGCGACCATTATTATTTTCTTGTATTTATTAATAGACAAGAAGATAAATTGTTGAATATTAAACAAGAGTTTTCCTATCAGAAAAATTATTTAATAATAATATTTTGTTTAAATATTGAATATAGTTTAGCACCTTTTTACGGTTAATATTTTTATGAAATTTAACTGCTACTGTGAAAACGTTTCAAATCTTTTCGAATCGATTCAATTTTTGGAACCTTTCGAATCTAAATTTTGTCTTTAAAGTTTTAAGAAAGAAGTTTTGACATTCAAAAGACTTGAACAAAAATCGAGAGACTTGATCAAAACCAAAAAGTAAAAAAAAAATGACCTATTATTGCCATAAAAATAGTTAAAAGAATTTTACTATTTATCATTTACAATTTTAATCTTTTTACACTGTTACATTACCAAAATGCTGCTATATCAATATACATATTATATTGTCAGTTACAAGCAAACTACCAAAAAAAAATCATAAAACTAGATATATTACATATAAATCTATGTAAGCGTAAGTTCGGCATATTTCGGCTAGGACGACAGTCAGAATGTTAAAATCAGTCGAGTGAAACTAGTAGAACCAAAAATAGTAAATAAAAGTACACGACTGAAACAGTCGATAGTATAATAGTAATAAAAAAAAATCAGTCGGGTCGAAAATAGCGACTGAAACAGTCACTAGTAAAAAGTAGTAAAAACAGTCGAACCCAAAAATAGCGACTCAAACAATCTGTAGCAAAATGTAGTTAATTACTAAACAATCGATAGTCAACTTCAGTCGAAAGTCCCCAACGCTATATTTTATGTACACTTCCGCTGATTAAATATTGGGATTTTTTCTGATTCCTTTATTTCTCATCCTGTTTATCTTAGTTACACTCCGGACTCTATTGAGATATGTAATTTCTACTGCTTTTATCTTATTTTTATGTGTTGTTGTCTGAATGTGTATTTTGTATGAATGTTAGCATTAGTCAGTAAATTGTTTTGTATAATTTTTTTCATTTCATTTCATTTTCATTTTACTTGATATTTATTTCCCTTTTATTGACGAATTTGCTATTTATAGTGATGTACAGTAAGTTATCAAGTTTCTTGAAATTCTGGCACTTATTTCCGTGTCCTGAATTCCATTAATTTAGATTTCTATATCCATATACTTTTTACTACATAATTACTTTATTTGTTTTACTTTTGGACCCTCAGTTTGGGCTTTTGTTAATTCCAGCACCATGACATGAATACAAAATGATATACTTTTTTGCATTATCATTCTTCTTTCTCCTAGTATTACAATCTGAATCTGGTTCTAGAGATATCCAGTGTACCCTGCTAAAAATTTAGATGATGTCACTTCTTAATAAAATAATTTTATAGTAATATATTCTTGTTGTTTTCTTGTTGTTTCTAAACCTTAACCATTTTATAAAATGAATCAGTTGTACAAACGATATTGTCAATCCATTCTTATTCTATTGTGAACGAAACATTTATATTTTAAAGACGCCACTCTTACCATTTGAAACCAGACGCTACACCGATTTCTTATAATAACCTACATAACATACATGGATCTTTGAAATAAATAAAAAATATTCCATTTCAATACGAACTCTATACAAGATTACTATTTATATTTATAAAACTGTCAATAAAATCATAAATAAATCAATACTTTTATAACGAACTATAATGAGTTACTAATACTGTAACGACCATATCAATGGTATTTTTTGGGTGAATAGGTTTCCGAGAACAATATAGTAGTTAGCATTTTTTATCCAATTCGAAGCGGTTTCCAATTCGAAAGAAAAGAATAATATTCATAAAAATAGATATTTTTGTATATGATTTATGTATATAGGATATCCTCATTGTAATTTTATATACGATTTCGGCAATTATGTAATCGCTTTCATAGATACATTTGGAAAAAAGTTGCTTTGCTATAAAAATAATCACTACTTAATTAATTGTTAGTTTCTATTTCCTTGAGGAATGGATTCAGATTTGCATTTGTGAACATTGACAGGTTACATTTTATCTGAGTGCTGAATTTTCAATTTCAATATATCATATAAGTCTTCGGTTTGATATATAATTTACATTATTCATAATCATACACAAAATTATTTTCATTATTGTTGTATGAGTAACAAAGTGCTTGTTTTGTTTACAAAAAAGAGATGATCTGGATAAACCAACAAGGGTTTATCTAGACTGGACCTACTGTTTAACGGGGGCTTCGAACCACGGGCCTCGATATTATTCTTACCGATTGGCCAGTGACCAACTTAGAGACCATCCCAGTGTGATTGGGATAGATATCCCCTGTCGGATTTTCCACCGTTGCCGATAAAGATATTTACAATTACAATCACAAACATAAAGGTGAGGTGCTATTTTTTAGTTTAATTTTATGTTTACAGTAATCCTAAATTAGTATATAATTGTTTATTACTTAATAGAACAAATCAGCAGCAAATAACACCAAAATAGTTTGTAAGGTATGACTTATTAGTAAACTGATATAATTTAGCAATACTCATTTTGTAGATAACAAGGTTTTGCTGTTTTAGTCAATACTTAGACCCATTTGGACCTATGCGGGGTACTACTAGCAAATCTAACATAGATATCGTCCAAAGAGTTATCGTCGATGCCCGATATTACGTGTCCAACAAACTGATTCAGTGCGATATCTCCTAGAACGTCAACAATCTGGCCGTGGGCAATAAGTATTATTATATGATTTCGGTTATATAATATAACCATCCTGGCATGTAGAAGATCACTTCAATAAGGGATCTGCTGTACAACTTAGAGTCTAAATCTTATTCTAGATACTATTCTAACTTATTTTAAAGTCTATCCTAGCTTATTCCAGCTTATTCTAGAGATTGTTAAATCTCATTCTATGTGTCTAGTAATTAGTTCGTATGGTAGTTTGCGTTTGAGTCTATGCACTACGCTGTCACCGCGCACATTTAACTGTTTGGCGAGTGCATTGGGATGCATTAATAGTCTTTCAGAGTACTTCGCACTAACACTCGGAATCACACTCGTTATTGGTTCTATGGGGATATCGCACTGAATCAGTTTGTTGGACACGTAATATGGGGCATCGACGATAACTCGCAAACACTTTATTCTGGAGCCTCTGGAAGATATATATGTTTGATTTTCCAGTAGTGCCCCACAGTTCAATACTATAGGTGCAAATGGGCCTAAGTATTGACTTATATAGCAAAACCTTGTTATCTTATGATAATTTAGATTTACGACCTATCAGCCAATACATTTGGGTTAGTTTAAGTACAAGCTGTTTGCGTTTTTTTACTATATGTTTCTTCCATGTCAAACGTCGATCGGAATGCATTCCCAGATATTTAACTTTATCTGCTTGCGGAAGTTCATGATTATGCAATTTTACTAAGGGACATGTTCTTTTACAAAGGGTGAATGTCACATGGGTAGATTTTATCTCATTTGCTTTGATACGTCACGTTTTCAACCACAATTCGGCTTTGTTATGGTGAAGTTGGAGGTTGGTTGGAGTTCCTCTTGTGATGATATAACCGCTGTATCATCAGCATATGTTGCAACAATAGTATTTCTTGAGGTCGGTAGATCAGCTGTATACAATAGATACAATAATGGGCCAAGAACACTACCCTGCGAACACCCGAATATATTGGGTGTAGGTCAATATATGCGTCACCCTGTTTGATAATAAAGGCTAACAACTTAATGCATAACATGTTAAATCTGTAACATGTTAAATTTTGAGGGGCATGCTATTATACAGTTCTGTTATCGAGCAGATGAATAGAACTAATGACCCCCATTGTGCTTAATTAATGAGCATTTATGGGGGTTTGTCTTCAGAGAGCAGAACCCAGTTTATCTTTAGATTTTCCATTGTGTTGAGATATATGGTGATTTTAGGCCTATGTCTTCTTTCATTTAGGTTTACGTAGATTGGATCAGGTTTTGATGGGGCACTGGATGCCACGTTACGTTTTTTTTGGCTCTCGATGTCTAGCTAACCAAATAAAGGCAATATTATGTTGTACTTGAGTTCATTTTTAGTGTTATGTTGTTTAATTGATTTATTTTCTAGATTTAGTGATTTTACATAGTACTAAACTTGAATCCAGATATCAAAACTATAGGTACTCCAATTGTGTCCAAGTTAAGCATCGATCTAAATGCATTCCCAGATTTTTCGGCTTTCGAGAGTGAAATATTAGTAATATCTATTGGGGTATAAGTATGTTAGGTGAATAGATTTTGTCTTATTCGCCTTGCTACGCCATGTTCACAATCTTAAATGGATTTTGTGATGTGTGATGAAGGTGGAGTTTGTATGTTGTTTGTCGCATATGCTGTATTATCGTGAGATGATAAAATGGCTGTATTATCAGTATATGTTGCCACAGTAGTAATTCTTAAAGTGATATGTTAATATCCATTTTAAACGTGTTAACTGTTATTTGATTTTAAAATACACACACCCATTTTGCTGAAAATATACAACTAATTGTACATTCGGTTTCTGTAGAGCTGGCTTAAATGGATACTGATGAATGTGGGTGGTAAAATATTTTCGATTGCTCTTTCAGATATTGCAATTTCAAAAATAGAATTATTTATTAAAAACTTGCTATTTCATTCGTTTCAAATCGAAAGTTTTATTACCAGACATGGGAATTAATATAAGTTCGATGATTCAGCTGAAAATATACATTCAATACATCTCGCAAATGTTTTATGCATCGAACTGAACGTTGCCAGCGAGCTTTATATTTAATATATAAATAAATACATTTTGTTTCGGCAATAAAATGATGTAGTTGGGAAACATTTATTTTTGCTAACATCTAATGGGTTGGGAAATATGTAATATTGGTTTTTTTTTATATTTTTCAAACCAGTATATTACGTTATTTTATTGATATGAAATCACAAATTTAAATTTCCGGTTGTGATCTATGACTATTTTCTGGTAAGGTTTTCTTTCTGTTATTGTAGAACTTCTAGGATGCTTGAGCGAAAAGTATCTGACTATTTTTTTTAAGTCTTTCTTTAAACCAGCCTTACACCATTAGGTCAGTCCCAAATCCGGAACAAATGGAGGGGTCACAGCCCGGAGTATACGGTGAACAGAGCTAATATCTTCCCAGTTTATTTATCAATTTTTATCCGGTAACTAAAAGTCCTTATAGGTTAGGATTATTGTTGAAAACACCGACTAGACACAAAAGTTTTGTCCGCTTCAGTTATTATATTTACTCATTTTTAGGCATTAGTTCTTGATAATAGACAGTCGAGTTAAGGGTTTGGCATGGTTCCATTAGCTCATGATGAGCAATTTATTTCCAATTCTAACAAAGTACTTAGAGTCATTTTCCTTAATGATAAGCAAACCTTTGCGAAGTTATTGAATTTTTCTAATTGTGTTGATCGACGAGGGCAAGGTTTAAACCATCTTTAACATCGAACGAAATCGGAACAAACAATTCTAGCACTAGCGTTTTGGCCGGCAACAAGATGGTCCTCTTACTGTTGCGATAACCGCGGGTTCGAATCCTGCTGGGGCATGGTCGTAAATTTATGTTTGTGATTGTTTAATATTTGTGATTTTTCTAGGCAAGAGTGTAAAAATTCGACAAGGAAAATGAGCCCAGTCAAGCCAGTAACCAGGCTGGGTGAGACCGGTTGTCTTCTGGGATTATTTCTAAGTTGGTCACTCACCCAGTCGGTAGGCTTAATGCCGAGGACCGTGGTTCGGAGTCCACGTTAAAGAGTGGATCCAGTCCAGATAAACCCATAATTGGTAAAAGGAGACTTTAAAATATGTAAAAAAAACATTAGCGTTCACTTTAAAACTTATTGCTATAAAATCCATAAAATTTTCGATGAGTTTGAGCAGTATCTTTTCGTGTTAACACTAGTAACAATGTAATATATAATTAAAATGACATGCTGGAATCTCCATCTTGAGACGCATTACATTTTTATTGGGCAATCTTAATAGGTTAGTAAATAGGTTGCAAATTACTAGAAGTATTACTAGATATACTTTAGAGATATTTGCTTTTAAGTAGGAAAAGCCAAAATTACTTTTTACCTTACTACATATGACTTAACAATGCAAAAAACTATAAATATATAAGCTCCGTTTTAATCTTCTAGTTATATATATGTTTATGTAAATAAATATGTATAACAATTTATTTTTCTTCAATTCCTAGTTAATAAATGAAAAGGTTTTTAAAGAAGATGAGAAACTTTTTCTGAGTATACGTCCAGCTTTAGTTAGCTTCTTATAATAACTAGTCTTTTACAGTGCCGAGTATAATTTATAAACAATTTAAATTTTATTGTGCGAGTAATATTTTGGATTTATATTGGGTAATGGGTTACAGGAAACAGTGCAGAAAATATTATCCTATTCGCTGAAAACTAACAATAGTTCCTAGATCGTTCTAGTCTTATTTACATAATTTGTGATATTTGTTGGTGAAAATGAGAAATATCCATATAAATAGCTGTTACAACCTAACCTAACTGTTAGATTTGATGGTTTTAAGATTACTTTACATAAATTAGCTGTTTTCTATGTACTATTATTGAGCTATTCAGGGTATCCAAACGCTAAACAAGGAATACATTTATTGTTTTAGTTGAAAATTTTTTTTAACAATCTAAGAAACGGTTTTACAAACTTATGGCGATTCTGTTTCATTATATTCCAATTGTCGATTTTGGTTCCAATGATTTAACACTAGTAACTTTGATGTCGATACAAAAAATCAACGAGGAAATCCAAAAATGTTCGAAGACGTTGCAAGCCCTATTGGACGAACAACTAACTTCAGCTGCCAAAGCCATACGCCAGCTTTAGCGTATTTTTCTTACGATTGACAGCAAAGCGAAAGAACATTTATGTCTGTTATTGCTTTCTATATGAAGAAATCAAAAGAGTGCACATTACAAGCTGCTGAAACTGATAAAACTGTTACTGTAGAGAATGCCTGATGTAAATTGAATTAATTTATTAACATCTTGTAGGAAAACAGGCTGGCAATAGCGACTAATACTGCTGGAGTAAATAGATGCAACATGGTTGGTATGGTACTGGAGTTAGAAATGCGAAAATGGGTTAATGATTGGATTGCTACCAAACAGAATCGCTCTTTCGACACGATATCGTTACGTAACCAGAAAGATAATAATATATTTTGTTTAATATACTGTACCAATTTTTAAAAAATAATCGGAATACATGCAAGCACTTAACAACTAAAACTATACAATGCTTTGTTTATATATAAATGCGAAATATAATCAAAGAAATTCTTATTATACTGAAAATACAAAGAAACAAATTAATAGATGGGTTGGTATCTAATGTAATATTTCTTCTTTATCACTACATCCATTAACTATGTTTCTTGTTCTTTTTAATGGCATTTTTCTCCATTGTGATTGAATCACCTAAGATCTCCCATAAAATATGCTTTCTCTTTTAACTCGCTACGTAGTTGACACTTTTCTGCGACCTCATAATTTACTGAGAGAGAAAAAATGAAGCTATCGAGCGAAATCCCATTATTCTTGGAAAATCTTTTATTCAGATAGAAAACTTCCATTAATTTCGGTGTGGTTATTATATATGACTTATTCTTGTATCCATTGCGTCAATGATAGTTTATTTATGACTTTATTAGTATGTTTGGTAGTAAATGTTAGTTGTGTTACTTTAAAACAGAACTTTTTTTAAAAACTGTTATGATTCATTTTATCGAAATTTGATGCCATGAAATTATTGCTAGTTTTGCCCTCTTAGGTATGTACTGTAAGCAATGAATCTCCAAATTTGAAGGCAATGAATTAAAAGTAAAACGTTTGAACGAAAACTATCACAGACTGTTGATGGATCAACTATTTCCGGGCGTTTATATGCGATTGAAAAGGTCCATAACTAGTAAAAATAGCTTCCAGACGAATTGACTGAAAATACAAACTGTTAAAAGGAATATCTCTATGTGGCGTATTATGACCATTTGACTGTATTGTAGTCTGATGTAAAGGATGTAAAGTGTATCATAATTCCACGCGAAACAATCCGTGGATTAGACCAGGAGAGCCATTCACATTAACATTGAAGCATAATGTTCATGGTCATAAAATGTTGTGTATTTGGTGGCAAGGTGTAGTTACGAGCTGCCAAAACCGAATAAAACTTAGTGTACTTTATTGTACTTAGAACAGTCCTCGGCCTACCTTAGTAAAACACATTTTTTTGGCAAAATTATTTTTTTTATTCAACATACTTCCCTTCAGGGGTGTTACTTTTCAATACCATTTTTGTAGTACGATTTGTCCTTTGTTTCAAAATTCGTGATCGCCTCTTCATTCGATGAAATGTTCTTCCCAGTGAGCATTCTTGTGAGATCTGAGAACAGGAAATAGTCGCTGGGGGCCAGATCTGGAGAATACGGTGGATGAGGAAGCAATTCGAAGCCCAATTCATGGATTTTTGCTATCGTTTTCACTGACTTGTGACACGGTGCATTGTTTTGGTGAAGCAGCACTTTCTTTTTCTTCAAATTCGGCCGTTTTTCGGCTATTTCATCCTTCAAACGGTCCAATAACGCTATGTAATAGTCGCTGTTGACGGTCCTTCCTTTTTCAAGGTAGTCAATGAAAATTATTCCATGCGCATCCCAAAATACAGACGCCATAACCTTCCCAGCCGACTGTTGCGGTTTTCCCACGCTTTGGAGCCGGTTCATCGTATGCAGTCCACTCGGATGACTATCAATTGGACCTCGGTGTAAAATGATGGAGCCATATATTGATGCAAAAACTCGGGCTTGTTACGCTTGATCATTTTCAAACACTGCTCCGAATCATCAACTCGTCATTGTTTTTGGTCAAAAGTGAGCTCGCGCGACACCCACTTGGCACAGAGCTTTCTCATATCAAAATATTCGTGAATGATATAATCTACACGTTCAGTTGATATCTTTAGAGTGTCTGCTATTTCATTAAATTTCAATTTAGCGTCATTTAATATCATTTTGTAGATATTTTTTAAATGTTTTCGTCGGTAACAACCTCTTTTGGGCGTCCACTACGTTCACCGCCTTCGGTGCTTATTTCACCACGTCTAAACTTAGCACACCAATCATTGATGGTTGATTTTCCTGGGGCAGTGTCCGAAAACTCGGCATCAAGCCAAATTTTTGCTTCAACTGTAGTTTTTTCCTTCAAAAAGCAATATTTTATCAACAGACAAAATTTCTTTTTATCCATTTTTTTCACAATAACAAAAGTTGCTTCTCTCAAATGCTATAGTTCATACACTAATGATCCGACAGCTGTCAAATTTATGTATGGATTTAATTCTAGTAGCGCCATCTATGTGTCAGGCCGCGGAATTTTCAATTGACCTGTTATTGTATGTTGCAAGAGTTGTGAAGGATATATTGTTTCAGCTCAAATGGAAAGCTTTGCCACACCAGCATACTTATTAGGCATAAGGTCTTTCGGCACGATATATCGAAATGTTGAAGAAGTGTAAAAATGGATAGGTGACTGCATAACTACCAATTGGTATATTGCCATGTTGCCAAGAAAAAGGGAGAAGGTTGTAGAAAATGATTGATTGATTTGTTTATTACTTATTTTACCAGTTTTTCTTAGCAAGTGTCTTTTAAAAGTGAAGAAATGCTACTTGTAAGCAAGCACCTAACAATGCTAGATTATTAAAAACTATTATAAATCTTCATACATTTTTCAATTATACTGAACAACTTCAAGTTTTTGATATAGTGATAAGTGTTTTATCCTTTTTATATATGCATATTTTTTAATTTAAGTAATATTTTACCAAAAAAATCGTCGTTATTTTAACGTAATATAATTTTTATATGCACCATATAGTACCGTATACCGTATAACTACATTAAGTTGATTTCAAGTTGATTAAAAGAACCAATTTTAGGAACACGTGCAATGTAGTTTGTTCATGTATATACTACTTGAATCTTCCTGGTAAGGAAATAGCTGTGACTTAAAATATAATTATTGGAATGTCATGATTTTTTTTTATAATTCGCAATTTCTCGATCATTATATATATTTTATCGTATATTTGAAATAATATATCGATATATTGAAAAGGAAATTTTAATAAAGACCGTTCAATTTCCGAAATCTTATACGTTATATCAGCTTTGCGGACACAACTTTATTTATGTGTTTCCAACTTGGTTTCCTACGAACCTACGATATCTTTTACTTGTTTGGACATTAATGACTTTTCTTTTTGATAATGTGTCTTTTTCTGACCCGGATATTTTTTTCTTCGTTCCCAAAAGTTCCCGAACGATCTTTCGCAAAGGTAAAATTGAATTTCACCCGGAAAAATATGTACCTTCATGGGTTTATAGTTATGCGGTTGAATTTTGTTCGTGCACAAGAACATTTCTGTGACATGTTTATTGTTATTTGAAATCTAGTACATATTTAACATTTCATATTTTGTATCAAGTTTATATATTAGTGCACATTTATGGAGAGTAATAGTAGGAGCTTGCATTTATTGATCAGCAATATCCATCGGTAAAAATGCGACTTACCAATATAAACAGTCATTAAACCCAACTTGATTGTTAAATCCGATGGTTTTGATAATTCTCTAGATAAGATAACAACTTTTTATTTAATGGTATCAGCGTTATTCGTAGCATATAACACTGTTATTTATGTAATAACGATATTATTCCGTATATTAACGCCTTAATCGTGGAGTACTCAAAATTTCATTTCTGATATTCATTAGTTTTGTTTTGTTCATTAGATTTGAAGAAATCTCTTGCTCAAACACACCAAATATTTTTTGACTTATGGGCTTTTGACTCATGATACTGTGGTGTAATATCTCAATTGGTATATTAACTGTTTACAGTCGTTTACAAATTATAGGAGATATTCAAAATGAAAGAAAACTAATATTAATTGAAAATTCCATTTCGAATTGTTTCAGCACCGTGGGTGATTGCTCATCAGGTAATAAAAGACAAGTGCTCTATTAAGACAGCGATTGTAACAATAAAAATGTGAAGAACTGGTCTAACTTATATTAGTTCTATAATACTTACATAACCTAACCCCTGACTGTATTTTGTAATTTTAGTTTTATATAAAAATTATTATGATGTATTTCGTATTTTAAATAGATGCGAGATAATATTTTGTAATTAGTTGCATATATATTGCTCAGGCCTGGACGGTAGATTTCTAAAAATGTTGTGAATACTCTAAATAAGCTGAAATGAATGTGAGGTTTGACGATGATTTTTTGTATTGAGTAAATATACCTTTTGGGTTTAAATACTTAAGGTATCTTAAGGCGTCTTCATTCTATTTTTCCAATTTGTCTCTATTTGCATTGTCGGTGGCTCAAATGAGACCTTTATAACGTAAACACATCATTAGTCACACCACGCCAAAAGATTCCTGCCTGATTTCTTTATGATTTCTTTCTGATATCCAGTGCAGTAGTAGTTGCGTTATAAAACATATTTAACTTATTTAGTATAATTAATTATTTAATTAGTATCTTTTAATTAGTAAAAAGATGTTATCCATGTTATAAATTATTTCTATTACTAGTGTTTATATTACTACTTATTAGATGACCTGATGAATTGACATTTTGGTTAGTGAATATCAAAGATTTTACTTAATTTTGAAAAATCATAAAAAATAAATTGTTATGGTGGAGCATTCGAAAATATATAGCATTCATTTTCTTAAAATACACATTGCGATCATTGATTTCCTGTGCTAAATTGATTTGCTTGATTTGATTTCTTTAGTCAAACAAATAATAAGGATGTTCCTAAATGAAACCGGAGAATGTATAGTCCAGTAACATACTGAAAATGTGTAATTGCGTCGAAATGCGAACAAAAATCTCTCTCAATGCGTTGAAAAAGTTTGAATTTGTCCTGAGTAAATCGTATTTGTGGGAAGTTTTATTTTTCTACTTTAATTTGAGGAAAAAACTGCTGAATGTCACATAATTCTGTGTGAAACTTATGGCAACCATAATCCATCGATGCCATGTAAAATGCCAGACGAATATGCAGAGTTCTTGGTAGTAACCAAGAGTCATTGAAGTCAGTCATTTAAAAGTAAAAAATCGTGAAGACTACGTGGTAATATAACAGCGGCAAAGCCGGATATCCATGGCTCCAAGTTAATTCTTTGAATTTTTTTGGATCAGCTTGATGTGGTATACTGCGATGTACTGAAATTTATATAAAGCATAAATAGGAATTGCCAGCGACTACAAATGTTGCATTTAAGCCGAGAACTGCACGTAAGACGATCCGAATGCGAGTAAAGATACAACACTGTTATTCTTCAACGTGGAAACTCTCGAGCACATGCTAAAAAACCGGTAAAAACGTACTTGGGCACATTAAAATGGGAAGCCCTACCTCATCCGCCGGATCCAGACGTTGCTCCATTTGATTACCACTTATTCCGAAATGTGAATATTAACCTGTCTAAGCAGAGCTTTACTTATAATGAAGATACCATAAAATGGGTCGATGCGCAGATAACCGCAAGATACATATCATTCTTTCGAGATAGAATCTGTGTATCATTGCCTAAAAAGTGGGCAAAAGTATTTTGAATAAAATACATTATACCGATTTTTTACATAATCACAATATTAATTTAAAAAATCCTTTAAAACTAATTTATAGGTATATATAGCTATATCAAATGTCTCTATTCTCAATAAAAATCTAAGATAATTGTAGATTTTAAAATAAGTGACTGGAACATTTGTCTATATTATCGTCTCTATAATTATATAAAGAAAAAGTTTCGTGGTATTTAGTTGATAAAAAATTAGAAAAATCAAAGAGTGGTCGCCAAAACACCCGGAGATTGACATGAAAATCAATAGAGACAACTTTGCGCCGACTATATATTTCCACCAAGTTATACTTTCATCTATTTCAGAAGTTTGCTTCATCTCTTTAGCGGCTCACGTACGAAACTACAGTTTTTTCTTATTTTCGTATCTATCCTTTTACAAACGAATCTAACCAAACGTGTTGTTAATATTCACTATAGATTCGCACATATTATATCCCATATCCCGGATCGTAATAATTATTCCCGTGTTATTTAATCACGTTAATTAGTCGAAATTGGAGGCCTGATAAAATAACTTTATTTGGTTCTCTATTCATTAATTGTGCATTGAATGACTCATGATAAATGATTGTAACACAATATATTTTGTTTGAGTTGATTTGCATTAAAAAGTTTAGTTTCAAATATCAAGCTACAATTACTGATAATAGAATAATCTAGTTAACTATACAAAATAAATGATTGTTTATTAAATAATGTAGTATTTTGTTAAAATGTATTGAAATTCGATATTCGTTAATGTATATACGTTATGAAGATACATTCATATTCCATTCTCAAAACATTCACAGAACATTGAACAATAGGCTAGATGACTATAATAAAAAAAATCACAAACATATTGATATAGGATAATAATATGGTATGGAGAGGCTATTAAAAATACATTTATTTTAAAATTAAAAGTGGGATTACTAAGATTTTAGCCGGAACAAACAGTTAAATTTTAAAATTCGACATTATAAGCAAACACCTATCAGAAGCGCTACGAAATGAAACTGACGTCACTTAGCGTTTCCTGTCCACTATTTCCGCAATCTAACATAAAATTTTTTTAGCACCTTTCGATTTTATTTGAATTATTTATCTTATATTTCACAGTTAAAAAATGGTTTAGTGCAACCAACGGAAGGAAAAGTTGAAAAGGAAAACTTGAACTGGGATTAATAAAGGCAAATAACCTACTTTTGCCCAGAAGCGCTTCGTCGATAGTGACCGTAACTGAAATAATAACTTTAAAAAGAATACTAGACATTTTATGCAATTGAAGTGACTGAGAATTCCAGAACCACTAGCAATGCAATGTGGTAGAATACAAATCAAAGTTATTTCGATGACAACACTAGTGTAACCTTTTTTGACGACAATTTGAAGATGTAGATAAAAATGTACTTGACAGGGCTACTTAAATATTCATTTTACATAGTGGAACAAAATTGTTATGGTGTCATATACACAATAAACAGAACAAATAAGGCCCAACCTCAAATGTCTCAACCATACAAACCTCCAACACAAGAATGTTTGCAGCTGTGATGATGCAGCTTTTTATTGTATCAAATTACCTTGTAGTTTTCGTGGGAAAAATGCAAAATTGTAATTTTTTATGTTCATTTTAACACTCTTATAAGCATGGGCATCTGCAATACTTCACCAAGTACTTTACACAATCTGTATTTAGACATGCTTTAGCATATCTTCAACTAGATATTTGCTTAGTTTCGTTTACTTCACACGACTTCAATGATAAAAAGTTGTCATTCAAAAGTGGATTATCTAAGTATGATGAGATTGGATTGACACTTGTTGAAGGATTCAATTTAGTTAATATTATTCTTTGAATTTTGAGGATATATGGCCGCAGTGAATTGTTTAGTGAGTTCAGTTTGAAGCCCATTTTCTTCTTCTTCATAGTTGACATTCGAATGTTGTAGAAACATATACTGACTTCACAACTACTGACACCAGTCACATTATATTGCCAACAATATTATTTACCTCGATATTGCGTCTATTATATTTTAGACATAATTAAAGTGACCTAAAATAGTAAATACTTATATTAGAATGATGTTATTGCTGTGAATGAATAAGCGATGTTCAAAGTATACTGACCGGTTCCCGCCTTGTAGAATTTATCTACCTTGGAACGAAAATACACAACTTGTTTGAAGTGTTTAGCTATGCATAATTACATTGGGGGCGCTGATATCATCAATACACGATATAGAGAATATCTAAAATGTATAAATAAGACCTGCACCCATACAAACCGACCAGTGCGATCATAAGAACTACGTCCCGCGCAAATATGGAGCTTTTTAGCGCACATTTAAGATTTCATTATATCAAATGTCAATTTTTATATCAAATCGACTCCTTTTGTACAAATAACCTTTATTCGGACTCAACAAAATACGTAGAATTGTCATAAAGTGGTTTTTCATAGTCTAGATGGCTATTTACTTACTGGATTTCAATTAGAAATCTTGAGAATTTTTAAATCTTTTTTTCAATTTTTTGGTAACTAGACCCTTAAATTGCAACAATAAAGGGTTCAAGTATGTTGATTGTGTGTTGTTCAGTCCTCCTGGTTCATCAAGAATGTAATTTTTCACGTTTTCCGAAGGATTTCCCTGATACATTCATCTCGGGTTAGCTTAAATCGCCCTCTGATTTTTCTCCATACGTTGTAATAGTCCTTTCCTATTTCTTTACTTTTCATGCTGTGCATCTTTGTTACTCCCCTGACTCTTCTGAAGTATTGTATTTCTACTACTTGTATTTTGCTTTTATCACTCTTTTACAATAGTTATGGCTCACAATCGAATGTTAGTTTGTAGATTGCTCGGTATAGTTTCATTTTCGTTTTACTTGATATTTCCTTTTTGTTAATAAATTAGCTATTTATAGCGAAGTATAAATTCATGTTTTTCTTTCTAGGTCTGGAATTCATTCCCTTCTGCTGGCCTGTATTACCTCTCATTTATATACACAGGTATTTAAATGCATTTACTAGTTTTATTTTTATATTCATAATTTGGATATTTATTTCTTCTTATTGATTCATTCTATCATCATAAGTTTTGTTTTGTTTTGTTTAATATTACTCCGTATTCTTTTCCTTCTATCTTTTGTAGATCTGACCAACCAGTCAGTCAGGTTTTAGTTATTAATTCTATTATTATTTTATCAGAAGAATTTCTGAGAATAATATATTCTGTATCGGTGATATGAATATTAAGTTGAATATGGAAAATTCGAATGTTCTAGTTTCTAAAGGTACGAAAGATTTCAAAAAGGTACGAATTGTTATTATTTATAAGACTGACATTTACATTATTTTTCAATTAGTTTGTTAAATTGAGATATCATTAATTCTTAAGATTCTTAAGTATAAAAATTAGATAACGAAAGTATATGAAATAAATGATAAAATGCGGTTTGAAGCTACTTTATGATATACATATTTCTTTACCTTACTGGATACGTTGTAATTGACCCACGTCATCTATATACTTTTCCACTGCTTCAAAATTGTCATTTCCTATTTCTTTACTTTTCATGCTGAGCATCTTTGTTTCTCCCCTGACTCTTCTGAGGTATATTATTTCTACTACTTGTATTTTGCTTTTATCACTCTTTTACAATATTACATCGAAGCTTAATAGTAAGAAGCCAAGGCGTTTGACAATAACAACCTGTGGCATATTGTAGCAATCACAATGACAAATTATCGGATGATTGTCAGCTATAAAATACAATCAAAAATGATGTCATCGATCAATACATAATTTCAGAGTTTTTAAATTTCAAAGTTTGATGTTAATCTATATTCTATATTCTTCATTATTTTGCTTCCACTTTTTAAATTATAATTCGCCTATCTATTTAAACTCTGCTAAAACACTTTTTTAAACACTTCACTAATTAAGACTGGCTATTTAACATTCGAACATTAAACTTAAAGTTAATGAATTCTCTGTAAAAAATGTTGGTGATATTTCATTCCGTCAAAATAACTATAAGCAGTCTTTTGATAAGCGCGTAATGAAAAGCGTAATTTGTTCACTCTTAGTTTCGTAGAGCCTTTCTACTTGAAGTCTGGAAGAAATTACGTTTTTTTACGATTAGATTAATAATAATAAATAATGCATGAACAAATTTACTAAAAATATTTTAAATAAATATGCTATGTATGGTTATTAACTATCCAGACTGACATAAAATTTCTAAAAAGCGCTAACAAAACTTATTATAAGGAGGTGCATACTAATTAAAATGTTAGCCCATTAGGATATATGTGATATCTATAAAAAAAGGGGATAAACGTTTTTGAAAGAATCAGAGCCTCCTTAATACCAATCAGGGTTTAATTGGACTGGACCTACTACTTAACAGGGGACTCGAACCACGGTCCTCGGCATTTAACCTACCGACTGGCAAGTGACCAACTTAGAGATCATCCCGAAGAGGGTCTTACTCAACCTGGTTACTGGCGTGACTGGGATCATTTTGGTTGTCGAATAATGTCTCGCCTTATAGACTATGAGAAATATAAATTTACAACCATACCCAAGCAAGATTCGAACTCGTGACTATCGCAATAGTAGCAGTCTTGTTTAATTAAATAATTACTGAATCAGCGGGAACAGGAGGAATAAGATTTGAATCTGTTATTTCTAATTAACTATTTTTTTGACAACAATATTCAACAAATGACTGTTAAAATTCATTTTGTTCAAGTTGGACAAACAGAGAAAACTGATTACATCTTTCTTAGAAATAATTAAAAAATTAGAAAACAATACGCCTATGCCCTCAAGAAATATGAATGGTAATGTAATCCAACAACATCACGCTGATCTATAAGTTATCCTAGTATTGCAAAAAATCGATTTTTGCCTAATATCTGAAAACCAATAGACAAATGAATCCTTTATTCAGTTAGAAGATATAACTTTTCTCACACCATACATCCAGGTAACACTACATGAGGAGGAAGTGCCATAATTTCCTGTAATGTAAAATGTGCCTATTAAGCCGAACAATTTAATTCTTGTTCTATATGAATTGTAATAACAATTCATCACGCTGCTTGAAATAATAATTAATTAGGAGTACAAACAAAACAATAACAGGAAATGGTAAACTGAAAATGAAAGATACGAAACAAAATGAACACCTGAACACTTTTTTAAACAATACAATATTTTACATACCAATTTGGTTTATTAACAATCATTCGACGATTGACCAGGTGCATAGAACAACAGATGTATTTGAAAAAATCTATAATGGTTATGTTCAGCTATATTCTTAGATGTAGCACAATCCTTCGATGAGCTATGGAATGAAGGCATTGTTCGTAGGCTACAGAAAATGTTTTTGAAAATGTCGCACTGAACTTTTGAAATTTTATATATATTACAGCCAGAATATTTACAGACAAACAAGAGGAAGCCTTATCTCAAAAGAAGGAAGCTGAACTCTCCAATAAAATAAGCCGCAAGGAAGCTGGTGTACCACAAGGAAGTGCATTGGGACTATTTCTTTACCCCACACGTGTTATATACCACAAATGGAAAACATTACGATGGCTCTTAATAAATTTACAATATTGCAATAAAAATTCCAATAATATTGATTATAGAGATGAATTTACCTTTTAATAGATTTCTTCAAATACATTTTCCTCGCAAATTTAATAGGATTTTGCGGAGGTGTACAAGAACTTCCGTCGGCGTCAGTAAGGAGAATTGCCAGCGACTACGACGGTTAGACTTTATAAGTACGAGTAAATTAAAATTTCTATTGTTCTCGTTGCAGCTTTGTAATGCTACAGTTTATTTTGATGAACGCGTGGTATCTTGAGGAATAAAATTATGCTGGGTGAAGGACGAATTATAAGAGTTTATGAAAGGTTTTAAAGACTAAATAATTAATTTTCACATCGGTGTTCATTTGTATTTTTCACTGATAATAACAAGCCATGGTTTAGAATCAGATAATATTTTCTTTTTCATTTTATTTTAGTTAAAAAGAGACAATGCTCTCTGATAAGTCCGAACGTGTAACCGAGCTAGCCTGCCAAAGTCGCCCGGTTGTCAAACGTATGCAAAATTCTTTAAAGCAATAGAGATAAGGGGTTATAAACCGGCAAACGTTATTCTAATGCTTTAATTTTATTGATACATTTCAAATCGCTGCTTATTATTACTCTGATTGAAAATTCCGAAGCCAAACAGAACATGTTGCCAGTAAAATTCGTTAGAGAGGTAAACATACAAAGAGAGTGATGATTGTTTTTTTTTTGCCTGGAACCGGGTAGGGGAATCCTGTTACGGATACCTGGTTGGGAAGACCCGCAGGAATAAGCGAGTTGGACTGGTTGCCTTTGGGCTACCCACTAAAACACACCCTATCAGCTGATCCAATAACTGATACTTCTTACTGTTAGTAAGGAGGGTGCCCGTAACAGGTAACACTGTTAAGAGACACAAGGGCCAGGCAAGGACGTGGCGTCGTTATCACACCACGCAGCTTGCGGTACATGAGTTAATCGCTCGCCGGAGAAGGTCGAGACAATTTGGAGTTCGACGGGGTAGTGTCGGCTGTGATAGAATAAGGCTACGAAGAACCGAAAAAGTTATTGGCCTAAAATATCGGC
Source organism: Rhynchophorus ferrugineus (assembly GCF_030347505.1). Lineage (NCBI taxonomy): Eukaryota > Metazoa > Arthropoda > Insecta > Coleoptera > Curculionidae > Rhynchophorus > Rhynchophorus ferrugineus. The sequence goes on from NW_027472590.1 coordinate 13,426,086, forward strand.
CAGCTCGGTAATACATCTATTGTCCGAGAGACGAAGAGTGGAGCAATATCTCGAGTAAACCTCGGATATAAAATCGTGAACTTGGGGGCCGTCTGTTTCTCTATGAATTTGATTGTTCCTGACGAACCAGGAGGCATTGATTATTCTCCTGAGAATTTTGTTTTGAAAGACTTGAAGACGTTCCACCTGGCTAGGCGAGACGTATTTTAGATAGACACTGGAGCCGTATAGAACGACTGATCGAACCAGCATCTTGTACAGGAGAGATTTTATAGATAGAGGAAGCTTGCTGGCCCGGTTGATAAGCAGGAACAGCAAATTAACAATACCTTGACCTTTATGGAGGGACTTTTGAATGTGGGAATTCCACCTAAATTTGCGACAGAAGAAAAGACTGAGATAGGTGGCTTCTTCTGACCATGGAATTTCGGCGTTCTCGATTTTAAGACGCACGCTTTTGTGGAAGAAGATGGCCTGGGTTTTCTGTGGGTTGATCTGCAACCTCCAGAAATGTAACCATTGGACCGTCTCATCGAGCTGTTTTTGGAGCCTGCTTCGGATGTGCGGTGCTACTCTTGAAGAAGCAAAGTAAGCAGTATCGTCTGCGTAAAAAGCAGCCTCAACTTAAACAGGGTAATGAGAGTGGAAACAAGTAAAGGTGAGTATATAATTTATGTATGATAACTGTAAGAAACATGATTGTGGAGTGTAAAATATTTTACAGACATGCGTGTAATTGTTCAGTATATAAGAGCATTTGGTTGAAATATGTCAGGAGAGAAAGAATAGTAACTGATTAGATATGGTAATTGTATTAAGAAGATCGCAGTGATTAAATCTAGTTTTATCAAGTAAGATAAAGAAATAGAGTGATATCAAAATTATTTTACAAGAAAAGACTGTACCGAAGGATATAAGAACTAACCGTAAAAGGTAAAAAATAATATGTAATAATATATGTAATATAATATAAAAAATAATAATATAAATAGAAATATGTTCACTAAAGTAAAATATATTATTTGGATTAGGCCTCCAGGATATACAGCTACAAATTCGCCTAGAATTCTAACTCATAGGTGTATGGAACAGAGGTCAGTGTTCAATATAATCAAACACAACCCTAACCTACAAACTATTATAGCGGTGTAATTAATGGTTTTATCGTCCTTCGATAGTATATGCATTACATTTATTATAATGTTAAAACAAATTATAATTGATAACAGTATTTTTGTTTAATTTTTATTAGTTTAGTTACTATTATTATTTAGATTAGAATTTGTTTGTGTCAAAGCTAAAGTGAACTAAAACGCAGAGTTAATATGGAAACATTGTGACGTCTTGACGTCACAAATTCGGATGACGTATGTACAAAACTTCTTTGCATAAACTCTATGTTTAGACGATAACACCATTTAGTAACATAAGCTTCGCCTTTTGTCCTCGAATATAGAGTTTTCGTAATCAAGTGCATAACATTCGCGTGATATAAAGCTCCTTCCTAAAGAAACGATCAAAGGGACTTACGTGGTAAATCAATTACGGTCTTAAACCCAAAAGGGCTCCTGGAATTGATGATATTTCACCTTGGTTATTAAAAGAGCTACCTCGAAAAGCAATAGTTATACTGATTTGATTGAACCAGCAGAACAAGTTGGATCTTATAGGTCTATTTCGCTGGTACCTGCGATATCAAAATTATTTGAGAAACTGCTGTTAAAACACATTTATAGAAATACCAGATTTCCAGTTTGTATTTCGGAATCACCATTCGACAATCGACCACGTGCACAGAGTAATGGCGGTTGTTGCCTTGTAATATTCCTGGACGTCCCACAATTTTTTGACCGGATATGGCATTTGGGATTAATCTATAAAATGAGAAAATTGCTGCCGCGGAATTTCTGTCGACTGCTGGAATCATATCTTTTATAAAGGAAATTTAGAGTCTTGCATGAACGACCATTTTCAACACTTAAACCTATTTCGGAAGAAAGAATAGAATTCATAGAATTCCACAAGGTAGCGTCTTGGAACCATTTTTATATCTGCTCTATACTTCTGATATCCGAACAATAAAAGAAACAATAGTTGGAACATTTGCTGACGACACAGTTATAATGGCAAAAGATGTAGATACAGCAAAAGTAGCAGTCAGCAAGGTCTATTAATGGACTAGATACAGGAAAATACAGCTTAATAGCTCCAAATGTGTCCTTGTCAATTTTGCGTTATGGCGAATTGACAAAACTTAATTATATCACTTGACGGATACCTGATTCCTCAATCAGAATCAGCTAAATACCTCGGAATATATCCCGATGGTAGGTGAAACTGGAAACATCATGTCTGACAAAAAAACAGAGCAGATTAGATTCAAAGTCAAGCAACTGTACTGGTTAGTCGGAAGATACTCTCAATAGATTAAATTATCAGTCAATCATAAAGCCTGGGGGTGCAAGCGTGGGGTTGCACTAAATTATCAATCCAACTAGTTATCCAAACACATTCAACGCAAAGTTCTACGGTTAATTATCAATGCTTATCGCTACGTAACGCACGAAGAGCTGTACCATGATCGGAATCAAATGGATACACGAAGTGATCCAAGATTTCGCGCTAAAACATGAAATAAGGTTCCTAAATCACAGCAACGTGGAAGCAACACAGCTACCGGACAACAAGCATGAAATGAGAAAATTGAAGCGAACTAAACCACACGAACTGGTTTAGTGTCGAAGTGTATTTTTAAGTTTAGCTAAAGCAGATTAGTTATTTTAATATGGAAATTTAATGGTACTTTAGATTAAATGATGTGGCTCGGTGAATGGAGGTAAAACAAAATGAAACAGTGGTGTTCACATTATGTGACCGTTATTTATTGGCTATATAAAAAAATGTGAAAAATACAGTTAGATAAAACGGATGGCAGCGGTGTTACCTGGAGACGAGGCTTGGGCAGTCGATGGTGGCACGTCTAAACCAAACGATGGTTGAGCACTGAATGAATCGAAATACCCTTCAATAACATCCCAGGTCGCGGGGTTGCCGCCAGCTACTCGTTATCGGGTTCGTTATTCGTTATTATATCGGGTTCTAGTTGGCGCTGCTGGCACCCCGCCCGTGTTCAACATCTGGGATTATATTTCTGGGTATTTTGTAGGCCGTTATTCCACGATGTAAAATTCGACATGTCTCAAGGTCGCTACATTACATATTGATGTAGTTCCTGTACCCGCCTTGCTCGTATATTAATGCAAGTACAACAGAAATAGTAGTAATGAATTAATTTATAAATTAAGATTGTACTAAGGATATTGAATGTAAGACGTAATTAATTAAAAAAATATATTTTTATGGAAAACATCTTCAATTTAATTAGTTGCAATACCCATAAAGGCTACTGCTTTTATTTTATATTAGAAAAATTAACGAATTTTCATAGTCTAAGTTAGGCTTGGCTGTTCTCTATTTGTTTGCGGATTAGATAATACCGCTTAACAATTTGCCATTCAAGCAAAAGCTCGCTCTAACTCTAATAAAGTGCATCCTTACAAAGTAAGACCGATTTAGATATGGGGGGAAATAATCCCCATAGGCGTATGGAGGCTTGCCAGCAAATACCGAATTGCATTCGACGGTTACCGGATATCGTAAACTGTAATTTGTTACCATGTAAAGTTGCCTCCCGCCTTAATGGATTTGTTGATCGATATTAGCGCCATTAGTTATACAACGCACAAGTATATCAACAATATAATCGTGTTCAGATCCAGTATCTCGTTAGTTCACTTTGTTTTCATACATATTTGTATATTTGCACAGTTTTTACTATTTTGTGTATATACCGCGCATGCATGTATTTTTGATCAAATAGAAATGATTTTGAGTAAGTGCTAATCACAAAGCTCTATACCTGGTGAGGACACTGGATGCGACAGCACCTATCATCAGAGTTGTAATATTAAAAATACGTGGCTGGGCATTATCATAAAAGAAGATAACTTTACGTCTGTTACATCATATTTTTTGTAACAATAAGTCGTGGTATTTAACAAAACTGGCATCTGCAGACATCTCAAGTATTAGCTTCATTCTGTTGTAGCTACACTTTATAGACATGAGTACTCTACTTCGTTGTTTGTATAGATGGCTTTCCTGCACTAACCAATGTCTTCTTCAGCTCTCGAAATAACATGAAATGAGTTCATGTTGTGGTCATTTTCCCTCTTGTTGTATCTGATAACATTATTTGAGAATTTGGGCTCTGTTTCCGTCTAATAAGCGTTAAGATTTCTTCTGGTCTGACATTATCTCACTCTGGTTGATATCGAAATAGCAGTTTAAAATCGTTTAAACCAAAACCGACATTTGGGATATGATGAAATAATATCATCATAAGTTCTTCGGCAGTCCAACAGTTTTAGCAACACATTTCTTCAAATAAAACACCAAGAGTCATGAATATCGAATACTAGCTACCCTATACAGTGAACTTCTCATCAGAGCTTTAACTTTACCAACGTGTGTCTGGGCATTATCATCATAGAAGAAAATTTTACGTCTGTTACGTCATATTTTTTGTAACAATAGGTCGTGAAATTTTTTCAACTGACATCTGCAGACATCTGAAGTTTTAGTGTCATCCTGTTGTAGCAACTTGTAATACATTACACTTTACTGATTCCATCATATACATAGCAACACTTTATAGTCATGAGTATTCTAATTCGTTGTTGGTATAGATGGCTTTCCTGCACTAACCAATGACTTCTTCAACTCTTCAAAATAATATGAATTGAGTTCGTGTTGTGGTCATTTTCCCTCTTGTTGTCTCTAGTAAAATTATTTGAGAATTTGGGCTCTATTTCCGTCTAATAAGCGTTAAGATTTATTCTGGTCTGACATTCTCTCACTCTGGTTCGAAATAGCAGTTTAAAATCGTTTAAACCAAAACGGACATTTGGGATATGATGAAATAATATCATCATAAGTTCTTCGGCAGTCCAACAGTTTTAGCAACACATTTCTTCAAATAAAACACCAAGAGTCATGAATGTCGAATACTAACTACTCTATACAGTGAACTTTTCATCAGAGCTGTAACTTTACCAATGTGTGTCTGGACATTATCATCAAAGAAGGAAACTTTACGTCTGTTACGTCATATTTTTTGTAACAATAAGTCGTGAAATTTTTTCAACTGACATCTGCAGACATCTGAAGTATTAGTGTCATTCTGTTGTAGCAACTTGTAATACATTACACTTTACTGATTCCATCATATACATAGCAACACTTTATAGTCATGAGTATTCTAATTCGTTGTTGGTATAGATGGCTTTCCTGCACTAACCAATGACTTCTTCAACTCTTCAAAATAATATGAAATGAGTTCGTGTTGTGGTCATTTTCCCTCTTGTTGTATCTAGTAAAATTATTTGAGAATTTGGGCTTTATTTCCGTCTAATAAGCGTTATGATTTTTTCTGGTCTGACATTCTCTCACTCTGGTTGATATCGAAATAGTCAGTTTAAAATCGTTTAAACCAAAACCGACATTTGGGATATGATGGAGTAGTACAACCATAAGTTCTTCGACAGTCCAACAGTTTTAGCAACACATTTCTTCAAATAAAACACCAAGAGTCATGAATGTCATCAAAGAAGGAAATTTTACGTCTGTTACGTCATATTTTTTGTAACAATAAGTCGTGAAATTTTTTCAACTGACATTTGCAGACATCTGAAGTATTAGTGTCATTCTGTTGTAGCAACTTGTAATACATTACACCTTACTGATCCCATCATATACACAGCAACACTTTATAGTCATGAGTATTCTACTTCGTTGTTGGTATAGATGGCTTTCCTGTACTAACCCATGACTACTTCAACTCTTCGAAATAATATGAAATGAGTTCGTGTTGTGGCCATTTTCCCTCTTGTTGTATCTGATAAAATTATTTGAGAATTTGGGCTCTGTTTCCGTCTAATAAGCGTTAAGATTTTTTCTGGTCTGACATTCTCTCACTCTGGTTGATATTGAAATAGCCAGTTTAAAATCGTTTAAACCAAAACCGACATTTGGGATATGATGAAATAATATCATCATAAGTTCTTCGGCAGTCCAACAGTTTTAGCAACACATTTCTTCAAATAAAACACCAAGAGTCATGAATGTCGAATACTAACTACTCTATACAGTGAACTTTTCATCAGAGCTGTAACTTTACCAATGTGTGTCTGGACATTATCATCAAAGAAGGAAACTTTACGTCTGTTACGTCATATTTTTTGTAACAATAAGTCGTGAAATTTTTTCAACTGACATCTGCAGACATCTGAACTTTTAGTGTCATCCTGTTGTAGCAACTTGTAATACATTACACTTTACTGATTCCATCATATACATAGCAACACTTTATAGTCATGAGTATTCTAATTCGTTGTTGGTATAGATGGCTTTTCTGCACTAACCAATGACTTCTTCAACTCTTCAAAATAATATGAAATGAGTTCGTGTTGTGGTCATTTTCCCTCTTGTTGTATCTAGTAAAATTATTTGAGAATTTGGGCTTTATTTCCGTCTAATAAGCATTATGATTTTTTCTGGTCTGACATTCTCTCACTCTGGTTGATATTGAAATAGCCAGTTTAAAATCGTTTAAACCAAAACCGACATTTGGGATATGATGGAGTAGTACAACCATAAGTTCTTCGACAGTCCAACAGTTTTAGCAACACATTTCTTCAAATAAAACACCAAGAGTCATGAATGTCATCAAAGAAGGAAATTTTACGTCTGTTACGTCATATTTTTTGTAACAATAAGTCGTGAAATTTTTTCAACTGACATTTGCAGACATCTGAAGTATTAGTGTCATTCTGTTGTAGCAACTTGTAATACATTACACCTTACTGATCCCATCATATACACAGCAACACTTTATAGTCATGAGTATTCTACTTCGTTGTTGGTATAGATGGCTTTCCTGTACTAACCCATGACTACTTCAACTCTTCGAAATAATATGAAATGAGTTCGTGTTGTGGCCATTTTCCCTCTTGTTGTATCTGATAAAATTATTTGAGAATTTGGGCTCTGTTTCCGTCTAATAAGCGTTAATATTTTTTCTGGTCTGACATTCTCTCACTCTGGTTGATATTGAAATAGCCAGTTTAAAATCGTTTAAACCAAAACCGACATTTGGGATATGATGGAGTAATATCACCATAAGTTCTTCGGCAGTCTAACAGTTTTAGCAACACATTTCTTCAAATAAAGCACCAAGAGTCATGAATGTCGAATACTAGCTACCCTATACAGTGAAAAACTCTAATTCTAGATAGAAAACTGTTATTTTATGTATAGTTATGTCAAATCCTATAAAATATAAGATTGGTTAGATTGTTTTTATATTTGTTGCATTTTCACTAATATAATTAGCAAATATTGCTATTCAAAATACATGCCAGCACATGGTAAATAACATTAAAGAATTGAGCTCCTCAAAAAAATAATTAATTGATGTATGATACGTTAACAAGCGTTTTTGTACGGCGTTGAAATTTGGCATTATTCAAATAGGTAGTGTCTTTTATCTCAAGAGATAACTTTATACATTTCAGGTAAAAACAATGTTGTGTCAGCATTTACTTTCGTAGAGGAAGTTACTGAAATATCAGAGACATATCAAAATGTATCCACTTATTTCGTGCCTAATCCAGACATATAAGATTTTTCATTTAATCCAATGAATCAAGTATTAGATTTTGAAATTTGGTTTCTATGAATATGAATACGAATATAATTTGGTTAAAAAAATACTAAGAAAATATTAACGGCAAAAGAGACTTTTGTCTATGTAGTGCATAGAGCAAAAATCATTTGCAGAATAGAATATATGCTGTTCACAAAGTTAACGTAATTAGGTAACAGAAATTCAAATGTACCAATCAAACCAATCAGCAGCAGCTCAAACACTTCAATGAAATGACTAGAAAGGGGGATTACTTTGCTATTTAGTTAGGAAACGCCGTTGAAGTAATAAGTTGAATTGGACAAGTTTCACGATCTTTTTTTCCTTCTGAAGCCTGAAGTGATTCGATTGCAATGTCTAAGTAAAGTCTTGCATGTATATCTACGAATTAGTATCGGTAAATGAAGTCATTAGTTTAAGGTGCGACAATCCATGTACAATTGAAGAATAAATTCAGAGATAATGGTTTGGGCATGCCTGTCGAATGAAAAGTGGACGTATTCCAACGATTCCAAAATAGACATGGATCTATATTATAGCAAGTGATCAGAAAAATTGATGAAGATGATATATCGTATAATTTGCTAGGAAGCACGTTGAGTTAAAAAATAAATTTATGAGTTTTTTAATTGAATACTACAATAAATACAATAGCTTGGTAGTGGCACTGTGAATGTTCATAGACAATTTTTGAAACAATTACGTGATTATTAATTACGTCATATACTCAAATATATTGTGTTTCAGATGACATAAATAATAGCTATATCTAAAAATAAATCGGCAATAAATTAGATAAGTAAATGAAATTTAATATTCATACTTTTTGTCTTACCACTGTTCAGAGGTGCAAATAAATAAAACGCTATTGTCGTTCGGTATATCCGTTCTTTGATACTTTTTTAGCCAATTCCTTTAATAAAAAGAGATGGCTCGCAGCGGACAGGCTTTAATCCGTCGTGATTCTGAAGCGAAAATTCCTAAGAAAGATTGATAAAGGCTAAAAGGTCACAAAAGCACCGATAACTTTTACCACTCGAGCAGATGAGGTGGGATTCGTTTTCGATAATATCGGACACATACTGTTTATTTTCTTTGAAGCATGTTCGATTTTTGCGCCATCTCTGTTGGAATTTATATTGGCGTATAATCCGAAATAATTTCTAACAAAAAAAACTTTCAGTTATGTCTTATAAAAATAAAAGCTTTATTTAATTTGTAAATATATTTTTGGGTGCTAAATTCGTAAAATGTAATTTAAATTCCTTCGTTTATGTTTTTTTCTATACTTTAAAGTCTGATTTTACCAACTAGGATTTTATCTGGACTAAATATCATCCCAGAAGACATCCGGTCTTACCCAGCCTGGTTGCTGGCGTGACTGGGACCATTTTCCTTGTTGGATTTTGCACTCTTGCCTAGGACAATCACAAATATAAATTTACGACCATGCCCCAGCAGGATGAGAAATAGCGACTATCAAAACAGTAGGTGGACCGTCCTGTCTCCTTTACCACTGCTCCAACCAAGCCAGAGTTTGCTTATGTTGGTTTACAAACACTGCAAAAATAATAATATAATTTTGTGACATATATACAAAATGAAATTACGTATAAAATTCAATAGAATTTTATTATTATCAAAACAAATCTAATTTGTTGGCCGACTTCAAAATGATCAGTTGGTAGTAGTTAAAATAATATTGTAAATAGATGAATAAGTTTAGGCAGGTATTAAGCTAAATCGTGTGTATATAGTAGAATATAAAGTACGGGTAATAGATAGGTTAAATAACGTTTTTGTTTATTTTTATTTAGTTATTATAACGGTTATTATGTACATAAAACGTGATGTACGTAACGTATTACGTAAACGTATTATGCACGAAAACATAACAAATCTTCTTTTAAAACGTTTTTTTTGTATTAAAAATCTAAGTTAGATTATTTTTTACTTTTTAGTGAGTTCCTTATTAATTTTTTGAATTCTCTTAAATTTTTTTGTTAAAAATATTTTATTACGTTTACGCAATCACATTTGACGTTTTATCGCAATCCGTTTAATTTCTTCGTTGACTCTAAGTAGCCTTAGATAGTTGTAGATATTCTTGCTTCTAATATACCATGGAGCGCTAACAATTTAAGCATATATCAATATAAATTTTCTTTGCCCAACAAAATGCTGGGTATTAAACATGTGTTTATACAATAACAAATTGTTGTCAAGTGACAATTCGCATTCCATTTCTTTATAGGTCCACATTTGCTAACTGGTTTATGTATAGCTATTTCAGTGTTGCTACTTACAATGAGGAAGGTATCATAAAGCAATCACCATATTGGTGATTATACCAAATCTGAACATTTATCACCGTATATTACTTTAAAATGGTGAATTTGGCCCATCTGACTAGTTTTTTCAATTATATTCGTAGTAAGATGTACTTGATCAAAAGTCGAGTGTATATATTTAAATTCCAACTTGTAAGGTGGGTTTAATTGCTTTTCTTCAATAATTAGTTTGAGGCGTTTCAATCATTTCTAGAAGAGCTTGGACACGATTGGCAGCGGTGATATTGGGACGATACGATGTTTCATCACAGGATTTACCTGGCTTCGAAACTGTATAGGCACATATTACATTGGTAGTTGAGCAATGAATCGTTATGAATGTTTTCTTATACCGTTTATTGAGAGCTGTCTAAGCACTCTGTCACTTATTAGATCGTAACCTAACAAATTCGATACAGACATTTTTCTATATTTATTTTTGTAATATTTAGAGTTATTTTAAAACTCTATTTTTCCATTTATTTGGACCAGGCAAGAATTACTGTCTTCAGTAAGGTGTGGTTGGAAAGTACTTAACAAGTTATTCCGCCTTCTCGCTATATTTTTTGCCTTTTTTTCATTTTCTTTACAAATCGACTAGTTTGGATAGAATCAAACATTGAGAATAATCAGTCCCTTGCTAATGGATTAAGAGCTTGACAAATTCGGAGGATATATTAGTGTTTGCAATACGAATTACATGTTTCAATTTTTGATGTAGCTTATTCAACACAGTTTGCTGCGAGCTCACTAATTTCCCTTCAGTAGTTAATTGTTGCTTTATTTTATGGCTTTTTGAAAATTAAATACAAGCAGTTCTGCCTTTGTAATTTCTAGTTCTGTTATTTTCAGCAGAACATGCAGGTTAATATTTCTTGTTTCAGTATCAAAGATTCAATTTTATTAGATACTTATATAAAGTTTAACCAACTTCAATGGAGTCTATGAAAGTCCGTATTTAAAATATTCATTATTTTTTAACCGTACCTGTTATACGAACTGTTTAAGTACACACGGCACTAGAGAGAGAGTAAACGCTGCCAAAATTGCACGGTAATACTAAAAGTTTTATACAGTCGACTTTTGAAACTCAATTTTTATGCCCTACTTGATGACTATCGCAGCTAAAATTTACGTTTATAACTTTTCGATGGAAATGCACATTTACAGACCAATAACTAATTAATGCCGGATAAGTTATAGCGAGCGCTGAACTTCTGCAGTTTTAAAATAAAACTGGTTAATTGTGAGATAACGGCTACCGGTTATAAAAAACATGTATAATTTTACTATGGTATTTTACAAATAAATAGTTTATTCACATGGGATTGCTTTGTCATGACCTTTTTCGTAACGGCTAAACCATAGCATGTTCGTTGGATATTTTTTATTGGGGGGTATATCGGGGCTTTCGTGTAACTGACTAATAATAGGAAATTTAGTGCTATAAACAGAATAAATATTTTTATATTGGTGCTTTTATATTTAAATAACTGTTCCCTATACGCGTTATGTAGGTGTGGTATATAGTGTTTAAATTAAAATGATTTTTTATATAACTATTTTCCAAAGTAATTTATTTTTATGGGTTTTAATTTAATATATGGATAATTAATCGCGCATTAATTAATCTGACCTAACCAAGGCTCAAATATAATTAACACGTATGAATAGTCTGCAGATAATTACAAGAATGAGAATGAGAGATCCAGAAGTTGTTCGATAATGAGAACTAAACTTCATGAAATGTTATAATGACATGACGAAATTATGAATTAGAAATATTGTTTGATTTATTGAGATTTAAAATTATTTTATTCTTTTCTATTACTGTAAAACTGGTAATTGTAGCAACTACTTTCGAAACTGATTTTTAATACTTTACTTGAAATTACTTTACTGTAGGAAAACAGTAGAAGGTTAATTTTTTCAATAGTTTATTGGTAACACACAAGTTAGAGAAAAGCACTACCATAAATATAATTTAGTTTTTAGAGCAACCCTATATACTACCTGATAAAACTATGTTAATCTGCGGTTATATTCTTGATATTTCCAGTTATTAGCCGTTTGTATGCCCTATTGGGTTATAAAACGAAGACTGGAAACAAAGTTATAAAACGAAATCCATAGTTTTTCTTAAATTTTACTTATTGTTTCAATGACTTTGTTTGTTTGTAGTTAATCGGTTTCTCTTAATATCATAGAAGTGTAAATATCAATGCAGTGTAGTGGGGGAGATCTTGATATAAAACCCGTTTCTTAATAAAATTCTTCGTAATAAATCACCAGTTTGCTTACCGAGTGACTTAATTTTACATCATGAGATCCAAAAGCTATAGGTCTAAATTCTTCAGTTTATTCATATGAATATCTATTTAATGTCCGTTCTTAATATGTTTTATATGCTTTGAAAATGTGATTTTGGTTACCTTAACTTAATAATATGTTAAACTATATGATTTTGAGTTCAAGATTTACCACGTTATGTCTTATTTCTATTTCAGTATTTGTAAAGAGTATCATGTGAAGGTATCCGTATAATTTGAGCAAATTTGAAAGCAAACTAGACAGAAAAAATTAACTTCTATTAGTAGGGTCATTATCATAAGCGACATTATTTTAATTTTTTAAATTTTATAATAGTTAATGAATTTGTTAATAATAATATAAATACTACTTAACATTTATTCGCCCTATTCATTTAAAAACTATCAAAAGAAAGACCATCTAATATCACAATTGTGATGTTATTAAGTATGGAAAATATTTCATGATACCAATAATATAACTTTCACAGGGAATCTTTTAAACGAAGTTTTTAAAACTCTAATGTCCATTTTTATCCACCATAAGAAACAATACTTAATTACTAATACTATTACAAATGTACTCTTAGTACTTGGTCTATTTGATGCTGTACAGCTTGGTTCCTATCTGGCTGAAGTTGATGGTACATAGTAGTAGGGGTGTTGGCCACCGAAAAAAATATCGATATTTCGATATATAGATATTTTAAAAACTAATTTTTTTAAGGTTTATTAAAAATTATATTTAATTTATTTTGAAACAATTTCGAAAAATATCGATATATCGGCCAAAAACATCTATAATTTTATACTTTATAAATATAATATAATAAATAATATTTTTTATAAATAAGTTTTTAATATTTATATAGATAAATCGATATATCGATATTTATTCTGCATCCCTACAGAGTATTGTGTTTCAAAAGAATCTATGAAGGAACATTGTTATAATTTTCAGTTTTAGAACATTTGCTATAATTCATTTGAAAAAAATCCTGCTAATTTTAAAGTATTTTTATATATTCTAATATGAACTAAATAACTTCTGTTGAATATTAAACTTATCTGGCCATATATTCAATTCCAATGTTTTGTCGTAAAGAATCTGTGAATGATCATATGCTTATTTCAGTTCAATTATGTACAATATATTGTACTATATATGTACAACACAATCAAGTATAATATTATATATTTACAATCTAAATTAACACTAAGAATAGCATCTTGATTAAGCATTGCTCTTGGACATTTAGATCTGTAACTATCATGTCTGAAATACAAAGAACAAACGTTGCTGTACTTATGTAGGAGTTTATAAGCGACCCCCTTATGTTTGTCACTCTTTACTTTTAATGGCCCTTTTTGGGCTGGAGCATAATTATTAGGAGAAAAATAATTAATTACGTTAAAATAATACCCAAAAATATCTATGAAGGAACATTGTTATAATTTTCAGTTTTAGAACATTTGCTATAATTCATTTGAAAAAAATCCTGCTAATTTTAAATTATTTTTATATATTCTAATATGAACTAAATAGCTTCTGTTGAATATTAAACTTATCTGGCCATATACTCAGTTCCAATGCTTTGTCGTAAAGAATCTGTGAATGAGCATATGCTTATTTCAGCTCAATTATGTACAATATATTGTACTATATATGTACAACATAATCAAGTATAATATTATATATTTACTATTTAAATTAACACTAAGAATAGCATCTTGATTAAGCATTGCTCTTGGACATTTAGATCTGTAACTATCATGTCTGACATACAAAGAACAAACGTTCCTGTACTTATAAGCGACCCCCTTATGTTTGTCACTCTTTACTTTCAATGGCCCTTTTTGGGCTGGAGCATAATTATTAGGAGAAAAATAATTAATTACGTTAAAATAATACCCAAAAATATCTATGAAGGAACATTGTTATAATTTTCAGTTTTAGAACATTTGCTATAATTCATTTGAAAAAAATCCTGCTAATTTTAAATTATTTTTATATATTCTAATATGAACTAAATAGCTTCTGTTGAATATTAAACTTATCTGGCCATATACTCAGTTCCAATGCTTTGTCGTAAAGAATCTGTGAATGAGCATATGCTTATTTCAGCTCAATTATGTACAATATATTGTACTATATATGTACAACATAATCAAGTATAATATTATATATTTACTATTTAAATTAACACTAAGAATAGCATCTTGATTAAGCATTGCTCTTGGACATTTAGATCTGTAACTATCATGTCTGACATACAAAGAACAAACGTTCCTGTACTTATAAGCGACCCCCTTATGTTTGTCACTCTTTACTTTCAATGGCCCTTTTTGGGCTGGAGCATAATTATTAGGAGAAAAATAATTAATTACGTTAAAATAATACCCAAAAATATCTATGAAGGAACATTGTTATAATTTTCAGTTTTAGAACATTTGCTATAATTCATTTGAAAAAAATCCTGCTAATTTTAAATTATTTTTATATATTCTAATATGAACTAAATAGCTTCTGTTGAATATTAAACTTATCTGGCCATATACTCAGTTCCAATGCTTTGTCGTAAAGAATCTGTGAATGAGCATATGCTTATTTCAGCTCAATTATGTACAATATATTGTACTATATATGTACAACATAATCAAGTATAATATTATATATTTACTATTTAAATTAACACTAAGAATAGCATCTTGATTAAGCATTGCTCTTGGACATTTAGATCTGTAACTATCATGTCTGACATACAAAGAACAAACGTTCCTGTACTTATAAGCGACCCCCTTATGTTTGTCACTCTTTACTTTCAATGGCCCTTTTTGGGCTGGAGCATAATTATTAGGAGAAAAATAATTAATTACGTTAAAATAATACCCAAAAATATCTATGAAGGAACATTGTTATAATTTTCAGTTTTAGAACATTTGCTATAATTCATTTGAAAAAAATCCTGCTAATTTTAAATTATTTTTATATATTCTAATATGAACTAAATAGCTTCTGTTGAATATTAAACTTATCTGGCCATATACTCAGTTCCAATGCTTTGTCGTAAAGAATCTGTGAATGAGCATATGCTTATTTCAGCTCAATTATGTACAATATATTGTACTATATATGTACAACATAATCAAGTATAATATTATATATTTACTATTTAAATTAACACTAAGAATAGCATCTTGATTAAGCATTGCTCTTGGACATTTAGATCTGTAACTATCATGTCTGACATACAAAGAACAAACGTTCCTGTACTTATAAGCGACCCCCTTATGTTTGTCACTCTTTACTTTCAATGGCCCTTTTTGGGCTGGAGCATAATTATTAGGAGAAAAATAATTAATTACGTTAAAATAATACCCAAAAATATCTATGAAGGCACATTGTTATAATTTTCAGTTTTAGAACATTTGCTATAATTCATTTGAAAAAAATCCTGCTAATTTTAAATTATTTTTATATATTCTAATATGAACTAAATAGCTTCTGTTGAATATTAAACTTATCTGGCCATATACTCAGTTCCAATGCTTTGTCGTAAAGAATCTGTGAATGAGCATATGCTTATTTCAGCTCAATTATGTACAATATATTGTACTATATATGTACAACATAATCAAGTATAATATTATATATTTACTATTTAAATTAACACTAAGAATAGCATCTTGATTAAGCATTGCTCTTGGACATTTAGATCTGTAACTATCATGTCTGACATACAAAGAACAAACGTTCCTGTACTTATAAGCGACCCCCTTATGTTTGTCACTCTTTACTTTCAATGGCCCTTTTTGGGCTGGAGCATAATTATTAGGAGAAAAATAATTAATTACGTTAAAATAATACCCAAAAATAGAAAATACACAAATCAAAGTATAAGACCAAAAGCAATAAATTTGCTATAAAAAACAAAGTGTCTGGTTTGTTTTGGTTTGGTGTGTATTGCATAGGAATTGTTTTTATTTGAGTTTCTACTACCAACAACAAATGTAATTGAAAAAGTTGGTTAGCAATCAATAGAAAATTGTTTTTTATCACAACTTAGAAAAAAATTAGAAAACTAGGAGAGATGAGGATGTAGAAATATATCGATATATTTGTTAGCCAATATTTTTTGATATATTGTTAAAAATATTTCTTATAGGTACCAATTATTGCTAATAAATAATTAAAATATTTATATATATTTTTTTACCAATATTTTTTTTCTTAAAAATATATATTATTATTTCATGTAAAATTCTTAGTTGTTCCAAACAAATATCATGTTTTTTTCTGCGATATATCGTTATATTGATATTTCAAAAAATATACCCATATAAATATATCAATATTTTTTAAAATATCAATATATTTCTCCACGGTCGACATCCCTAGCCTCCGACATCTCTTGTTTTGGGGCATCTTATAGCCCGGGACTTGCCCTGCCCGATTACTATTTTTCCTCGCCTCTGCAAAACTCTCGTAATGGTGTCATTGAATTAGCCTTCAATCAGTCAATCAAATCCCTGTCCTCAGTTTTTGACCTACAAATATCACAAGTTCTATAGCGGCAGAATTATGGTCTTACCAGAAATGAAGAAAAGGTTCATCGATCAAATCAGCATTATCTGTTATTCAGGACAGAAAACGAAATTACTTTTTTCCAACCAGTTATTTTTCTTTGAAAATATTTGAAATGTAAAAAAACCACCAACAGAATTTTAAATGTTACGATAATTAATAGAGTAATGTAAAACTCATTTTTCAATTTATTTAATTACATATTTACTAATTCATTTGTATTAAAAACATTTGCAATAAGGATAGTATATAAATTTTATTCCAATACAACAAAAATGTAGACGTATTTCGTAGTAAACCAGATAATGCAAACACGTCCATGCCCTCTATGGTTTTTATGCTTCACCGATATAGATCAACCCAAATACATTGGCGGACATCACCGAAAGAACAAAAATAAAACAGTAGGCTCTGCAAAATTTTATCGGTTTTATCTTGTTGTATGCCTTATTAGCGAGTCGATTGTCAAAGGTGACGGAGTGTTTGGATTTTGCCGCGTTTGGGTCCAAAATCGATTCAAAAGACATTTTATCGGGGGTGTATTTGGCGAAACTTTAGTGGTGAGTGAAATATAAATATTTCTCTTTAGTTTGAGGTTTTTTTCCGGTGAAATAAACTTCTTTTAAAAAGTTATTTTAAAGTTTTATATATCCACCGATGCCATGGAGTTATATTACATTTTTAATATCATATTGCATATTAGATGTTGTTATTAATATTAATATGATGCATTATTTAGATATTATTTTGACATTTTCGGTCTATGAAATTACGTAACGTGACGTAACGGCTAATGCACTGGCACCATACCTTCTTTGACAGTTTGTTTATATCTCTTATCATATTTGCTATGGAATCGGCTTAAGATATTTCATCGACGTTTTATAAAAAAAAAACAGCGGCGAGTCTATAGTTTATTTTTTGTGGATTTATGTGGTTATTTAAAATCAACTAGTTGAGTGGTCTTGTTGATTTTTTAGTTTTTATTATTTTGAGATGCATTTTTATGATGTGTGCATATATAAATATTTAAGGTGAATAAAATGTTGATTTCTTATATTATAATGTTCTCTCTGGTTTTAAATATATTTAGAATTATAGATATTATGATTTGGGTTGTCATTGAGAAGTTTCTCCTGTATACTGTTAGATATACGGTAATGATATACGGTAGGATACTTTGATTATCCTGTATCTTTCAATGTCGTTTTCTAAATTTTACTCTGAATTTTGACTGATTTCAATGTTAAGATCTCCATTTTTGAAATTATTTATCTGGCATATTGTGATGACATTTAATGACTATAAAATATTTTTAACAAAAAAATTGAATCGACTTCGATTAAATGATTAAAAAATAATTAAACTTAGATTTTTGACAAAGAAAAAACGTTTTAAAATAAAATATGTACATAACAATCGCTGTAATAACTAAATAAAAATAATCAAAAATCTTATTTAACCTAGCTAATTTATGCATTTTATATTTTACTATATGCACACAATTTAGTTTAATACCTACCTAAACAATAAAATAATATTAATAATAATAAATATAATTAATATTTTTCTTGTTGGTCGATTTTTTGGGTCAGATATATAAATATATTTATTTCTTTTTAAATATATGGATATATTTTTTGTAAAATATCGATATTTTTCCTGGTTGTTGCAAAAAAATATAATGCTTATATCTTCGGTAACGGAACAAACGAAACATCCCCCATGCTTGATTATAGTAAACAGGCAGTCAGGATCGTAAGGTTCTTTTGGATTTTCCACACATACACGACATTCTTCTAATCATCAAGCTTTTTAGTTTTAAGCTTTTTTAGCGAGTTAATAAATACAATTATATATATTTAATCAGATCTCATATTTATAAATTTACTTTAATATTTCATTTTTTATACAATTAAATATTTAGTATTGGTGTAATATAATAACGAACAATAGGAACATTTAGAATATTTGCGTAGATTCGTGGTGTTTCTACTTCAGTAAGCGGATTGCGTATTTACTGTCTTTAGAAAGGGATTAAACTTTATACCGAATTGTACAAAATTATTTTAGTTGTATATTGGAGTTTGAAACCTATATCAATGTTTAAGTAAAGTAGGATTTAATTTTAAATTGGAAACGTGTCACTACACTTGAAGTTGAGCTATATATTGAAAATTATATTGCCGTGTTGTTTAGGCGGCATTTGTTTAATCTGTCGTTTATTATTCAGCCACTGATGCCAAATATTCATTAAGCAGTACATCAAATTATATATTTATTTAAAAAAATGAGTATTTATAAATCTATTCACATTCTAATATACAAAAACATACGTGAGCCTATAGCGATTAGTGCAATATTTGGTTGCGGATATTTGCTAAATATTGTAAATAAATTTATTTATTCAATATGTGGCCAACAGTACGTAATTAATTGCTTTTGCATAATAACAAAAAATCAAAAAAACGCTACATTTATTTAAATAACATATATTACCAGATTACTGTGCTTTGCAAAATATTTATTTACTCATCATATATATATATATATATATATATATATATATATATATATATATATATCATGTTATAAAACGTAATCTCCTAATCAGAAAACAGTTATATTATTGTTATATAAACATATTATGTTAGCGAATTACTTACTATTCCATATTTTTTTCGTCCAATCATACAATTCATTTATGTTTCTGCGATGTTTTTTAGACCTTTTACATATTCGGTCTTAATCTCCTTAATTTCAGAGAGGTTTTTTGGAGCTTGGAAAGAACTTGGAAGTTCAACAGTGTTATCATCAATTCATTGCCAGTTCTTGAGGGGTGTGTCTACTTCTCAATATGCTGTTGCTGCTGCCGCAGTTGGCGGTCGGTCGCAGCTGTTTTAGCTTCGGACAATGTTAATCTTATAATATTCAGATTGTTGTCCATGTCTTTTTCGGAATTTTTCGCTGAATCCTTTAACCAACACGCCAATTTTAGTACAGAATTCTGTGACAAATTCGTTAACATTTCATCTGACACACATGTCCAGCCATTATAATCTTCGTCTCTGAATTTTCAGTTCAATTGTACACTCATTGTTACATTCTAATGAATGACTACGTATCTAATTCGAAGAATAGCATGTAGAAAGCGCCTCTTTTGATAGATGTCACTTTCTTCTCCTGTATCTTGATCCTGATCCCAAATACAGCACTTGCTCTAAATGGTTCCAATTGAGACTTACAATAGCAGGTAATCTGCCAGTTGTCAACAGTTTGGTA
The DNA here is from genome assembly GCF_030347505.1 of Rhynchophorus ferrugineus. NCBI lineage: Eukaryota > Metazoa > Arthropoda > Insecta > Coleoptera > Curculionidae > Rhynchophorus > Rhynchophorus ferrugineus. The sequence continues at coordinate 13,446,357 of NW_027472590.1, forward strand.
TTTTCATTAATTCATTCATTATTCTATATTTCACTAATTCTCAAATCATATGATGCTGCAGCGCGAAGTATATCATAATGCTAGAGTCTATTCAAAGTAGAACTAAACTGGCGTCATCTCAATCTATGACGCCAGAACGTTGCAATGTGGCCGCATTTAACTTTATCACTTAGTTATTTCTTATTTTATCTATGATAAGTAGCAATATTCTAATATAAATAAGACAATGAATCAAAAATATAATTTATTCTAACATTATAGTACAGCATTATGGGATTCAACTACAGTTAATTAGATGAACAAAATAGATTTTAGGTGAGAGTTATTTTATTATATTGTCATTTAACTCTTTTCTAGCCACCTTCAGTATCCCTTGGAAGCTTAATCGACCTAATTAATGTTTGTATATTACCCTGTTAATAAAAGTAGTGTATCTTATTTTCATTAGAGGACATATTTACTATTTTATGTTTAGTTCTTGTTTCCTTCGTTGCCGTGTTTTCTTGTCAAATCTGAAATCACTCTGTTTCTCCTTAGATTCTTCTCTTACTACCTGTGTATATTTTTCTTAATAAAATTATATTTAATCACTGAATTCTCCCTAATGTATATGCTATATCTACAAAATAGTTAGGGTTTGTTTTCTTCTCGTACATTTTAAACAAATGGTCATATATTTTCTGAATAACTACACGTATATCTATGCAAATGTGCATACATACATACATATGATGACTAAAAAACTGGAATCTATTAAAACAAAAAGCTTCACACAAAGACTCCATCAAGATTCTTTTTTGATAGCTACATATACAACAACAATAATAACACGAATTTTAGTTCTAAGGTATTATTTGTTGTTACAATAACTACTTTATTTAAGAGTTTAGCTCGTTGACAATAAGGCACTATCGTCTCGACAGTTCAATTAAATATCACTGGGGCTAAAGGTCGTTTAAAAAAAGTCGGTAAATAACACAACAGTGCTGAGAGTGACTTTAAATAAGGAACTATTTTATTTAGTCACTGTGTCTGCCGTAAAACGACCTATACTAATACAGCAAAATTAATACTACAACGTTATGCTAGTTACGTTATAATTAATTTTTGTATTCATGTTATATATCTAAATATAAAAACTGTATTGACATTTATATAACTCAATAACATTTTCTTCATTGGTTCTTGGAACTTTCGCGTATTTTCACTTGAGAAGTTGTTGCCACGCAACGATTATTTTGGGGGGAACGAAAGTATATAGAGATAAACCAAACAGAGAAAACCTTTAAAATTTGAATACAGTTTCAGTTTGAGCAGATAATGCAACGAATTGCTATTTTGAGGACGTGATGATTTGAAAAAAAAACCGATGAGAATAATGCATGAGCAAGTTAATAGAAAGAATACCATGGAATTGAATTTGAAATTATAAATAGCGACTTTATTTAGAGCCATAGTATAGTGTTATTTGGGACCGTTTGCTTCTTAAAATACTCTTATTGTTTAATGAATGGATAATCCAAAGTATTATTTGGTACAAACAATTAGCTGATAATAGCGGCAGGAGCTAAATATTGAAAGTTAAAAAATGATAGTTAAGACAATAGCCGTTACTGTTACTGCTGTGCTGAACGGTACCAAGACCTGATTCGAAATATTCTTGTGCCTAAAATAGAAGAACAAGGACCAGAGGACATGTGGTTTCAGCAAGATGGGACCACAGCACACACAGCTCGTTCAATTCACAATTCAATTATTGAAAGACGTTTTTCCACGAAAACTAATTTCGCGAAGTGGCGATTTAGCATGACCAGCCCGATCCCCGAATTTAACAGCACAATAATTTTTCTTATGGGGTTTTTTAAAATCAAAAGTTTATGTGAATAAGCCTCAAACGATTCAACAGCTTAAAGACAATATTCGTCGCGAAATTGAAGATATTCAGCATCACATGTTGCAGGATGTCATGAGAAATGCCTTAAAAAGAGCCGAATGTTTCATAGCGCGGTCACTATTTAGTCGATATAATTTTCAATCATAACAAATAAAAACATGTAAAGACCAAATAAACTTTCCTTGATTAAAGTTATAGGCAATTAAAATGGTATCGGGACTTTTGCTCCACGTTGTATTACAAGTCACAAAGTTTCTTCGTTAGAGAAAATCTGCAGTCTTTGTGGAATGTTTATGAACAAAAAAGTTCGAAGACTATGAATTTCAGTGTTTACTGAACGAAAACCTAGTTCAGACGCCCAAAAATAGTCAAGCAGATTAGCAGTTACTAAAGTTACTATTTCCAGAAGTTTATCCAAGAGATCCATGTTGGGTTCCGATTATTATCACATGTTCAGATAGATGCAGAATGACTTGACTCGCATGCGATTTTAAAATGTCGAGGAACTGCGATAATAGGTCGATGGATTGGATCGTTGCCAAACCAACAACGTTATTTTGATGCGGTGTCGCAATGTTGTCAGAGAGATGATAAAACTAGTAGAAAATGATGGGAAATACTTTGATTAATATATAGTGCACCAACTTTTCGCATAATATATATCAGAAATCTGCCTCGGGTATTCTATTTATAAATGCTATTCTATATTATAGATATTCCACCATAATAGCGACTATAACATAGGACTAAAACGCACAATTTGTGGTATTTTTACACGCTGTTTTAGAAGATTATCGCATTCATAAGCTTGCATAATTTCATTGGAATGAGACATGTATTATAGAAAACAACATTATCTGTACTTGATGTTATCATTATTATCTTGTATTGATATCAACTCACTTGCCTTGATATGTAATATATAATACACAAAAATATATAGATATATCTATTGTAGGATATAGTAAATAATATAATAATATTCTGTGTAATTTTGTATGATATACTTCTACTGTATATAAAACTTTTCTAGTTCGGTTTCGTATAAATGACAAATGTATATAAAAATTCTAAAAATACCAATACTTATTTCATTAAAAATTTAAGAGTTTGTAAAGTTCCTCTAATGTATATTCCTTAGCTGGAAAGAAATTATATTAATATCCTATATTATTTAACGAAGGAGCAATAAAATTAACGTATATTATTTTTATGCATGGAGATGTAATTAATTTATGTGGTATATAATTTTGTCTCGGAAATTACTAATTAATTATGGATGTGTTTTTTTTTATAAATAATTTTTCTGAATTTGTCTTTTAAATGTATTCATATAGAATATTTAATACATAGAAATACATTTTCATATTAAAAATTAAAATTTATGTTATATGGATTAATATTACGACAGCACAACAAAATGATGTATTTTATACATGTTGACTTTTGAATTTGAATGACTGTATTTAGATCAAAATGTTGTTCGTCGACAAACGAAAATCTTTGGTTATAATATTAAAATATTCTTCATTGCTTTTCTTATAAAAAAGATTGCTAGAAGACATTTTTGTGAACTAAAGTTATGTAAAAGAAGATCAACCCAGATACTTTAAAAAATTTTAACAGGAATTATGACCAGTGAAAACAAGTAGAGAAAGATGAAATTAAGTTACTTAATATCCCAATGAGTACACTAATATTTTATCTGTGATGGAGATAACCTCTTTACATTATTTTGTTTATTGCCTTTTTTTGGAATCTCTATTATCTAATTTGTAACTATTTGGTCTATAAAGATATTTTAATATAATATCTTTATAGACCAAATAGTTATAAATTGTATTTTGTATTTGTGTAACAAACCGTGTTAAAACGGTACAGAAGCTTTTTTGCTTAGAAGCAAAAATAATATATTTTTTTTTAAAATTATTTATACGTTATTACTAGTCGTTGGCGTCTAACCTACAATTGCATCTAGGAGAATCAGCCCTATCTTAGTCTTTGATGTAATAATGTTTATGTATTAACACTGAAAAACTGTTAAGTGCATCTCAAATAATCTTCACAAGATCAAATGGCTTGATTCTTTTGGGGTGATCTAAAAGTAGTAATACTTCGATATGGACTTGAGTACGATTTTCTGAAGGTCTCAATGTAGGTAATGAGTCTTGTAGCAACAGGAACCACCTACCATATTTCTCAGTACTTTGTTCTAGAAAATATGTATTGAGTTCTCATAATTAAGTTCTGTATTATGGACATATAGATTTCAATGCTTGCTCGTATAATAGCCATTTATTATGTACTGATAATTGTAATTTTCTTTCCATTAATCAATAGGTTTTCCAATTTTTTTCCAACTCCAATTATTTCCTTTTCATTTTAACATGTCCCTTATAACGAAGTCTTGCATTAGGGTTCATTCCTAGATAGTAAGGGTTATTGTTATATGGAATGATATTATTTACTGTAATTTTGTTGCTTGTGCGGTCTGGCTACACGTAAACTGCACATTGACAGATTAACTTACTTACTTGAATTGTTCTTGAGGAATACATGTTTTTAATATGTATTAACCGATACAAAAAGTCATTTCGGATTTATATTATATTTTTTTTCTATGAAGATAGTACACAATCTGAATTACTAACTATATAACAAAAATCTGGATTATGTTTATACTCGAGTAGCTCTATTTGAGTTCTCGCTTTCGTAAAGAAGTATTTTAACCCTTCTTTTTTTTTGAAGTCTACCAGTGCTATATTTAGTTCAGCATTTCTTATTGGTTGGTATATTATAATGTTTTACTTTCGGTTTATATTTATAAAATTATATACAAAACTAGTGTACGATATTAACGATTAATTTGTATCTGTATTAACATACTTCGAAATCGCAATGGAGGTCACATACGGGTACATAACAAGTCTATTGAAAAGTCCCCGGTCTACCATAGTAAAACACATTTTTTTGGCAAAATTAGTTTTTTTTATTCAACATAATTCCCTTCAAGGGAATACACTGATTATAGCGACCCTCCAACTTCTCGATACCATTTTTATTGTACGATTTGTCCATTGCTGCAAAATAAGCCTCGGTTTCGGCGATCACCTCTTCATTCGACGAAATTTTCTTCCTAACGAGCATTCTTTGAGATCTGAGAACAGGAAATTGTAGCTGGGGATCAGATCTGGAGAATACGGTGGACGAGGAAGCAATTCGAAGCCCAGTTCATAGATTTTTGCCATCGTTTTCACTGACTTGTGACACGGTACATTGCCTTGGTGAAGCAGCACTTTCTATTTCTACAAATGCGGACGTTTTTCGGCTATTTCGTCCTTCAGTCTAATAATGCTATGTAATAGTCGCTGTTGATGGTCCTTCCTTTTTCAAGGTAATCGATGAAAATTATTCCAAGAGCATCCCAAAATACAAACGTGTCGTTTGTGACGTGCAGTCCACTCGAATGACTCTCGATTGGACTTCGGAGTGAAATGATGGAGCCATGTTTCATTCATTGTCACATTTCGACGCAATAACTTGATTTATTACGCTTGATCATCTTCAACAAACACTGGTCCGAATCATCAACTCGTCGTTGTTTTTGGTCAAAAGTAGGCTCGCGTGGCACCCTCTTTGCACAGAGCTTTCTCATATCCAAATATTCGTGAATGATTTGATGTAGACGTTCAGTTGATATCTTTAGTCTTTGCTGTTTCATTCAATTTCACTTTATGGTCATTTAAAATAAGTTTGTGGCTTTTTTAATGTTTTCGTCGGTAACAACCTTTTTAGGGCACCCACTTCATTCACCGTCTTCGGTGCTCATTTCACCACGTCTAAATTTAGAATACCAATCCTTGATAGTTGACTTCCCTTGGGCAGTGTCCGGAAACCCGGTATCAAGCCAAGTTTTTGCTTCAACTGTATTTTTTCCCTTCAAAAAGCAATATTTTATCAACACGCGAAATTCCTTTTTATCCATTTTTTAAGTAACAAACACAAAAGTTGCTTGACTAAAAATGCTATAATTCACTAATACTACTAATAATCCGACAGCTATCAAATTCATACACGCATCCTTTGAGTGTTAGCTCTAACTAAAAAATATATAGATTTAATTCTATATTCTAATAGTGCCATCTATGTGTCAGGCCGGGGACTTCTCGATTGACCTGTTACCAAGCACATGTTTGTTCAGCACATTTATATCGCTTGGAGGTTGGAGGTATTGGCGTAGCCGGACAGCCGAATTATTCTATAGCTCCACACTGGTTTTAGTATCTGTTTTATAAAATCAGCTTGTCATAAATGTATATCTTAGAGTTTGAGCTAAGCTTGGATCTTCTTGGACTTAAGGTTGAATCCCATATATGTGGTCAAAGTAATTAGATACATTTTTATATAATATTGTGATGGTGGCCCATCACAGACCTTAGACATATGTCTAGGGTCTGTCCAAAATAAAATTCTATAGAAATAATCAAAAAACCTTCAATTATTTTCGCGGAAAAATGAAAGGTTAATGTTAAAAACGAACATTATGAATCTCAAAAGATCGACGTAACTAATCTACGGCTCAGATTGCCATCTGTCAAAATTAATACTGACTTATTCCAACAAAACAAACCCGTAATATTAGAATCAGTAAATTTAGAAACTATTCACAATGGCATAAAAGCTGTTGATTCCCTGTCAATTCGTCCTCTCCACTCTTTCAATGTAGGAGAAGGAATCTCAATTTTAAATATAACAATTACTTGTATTGTATTTATAGTTTTAGGAATATATATGTATTTTAAATATATAAAAAAGGACGCTGTAAAAATGACGCACTCGAGAATGCCACCTCATTCTCTCATACTTAAGGAGGGAGGAGTTATATGGTCATTTATGTCTATTCAAATGCTTTACTAGCCTTTAGACCTAAGAAAAAGCTAACACATCATATTTTTACTATAAATGTAAACGCAGAATGCTTAGATTTTAGTCTCGCTTAATCCTTGTATTGTAACGTAACAGTTGTTGTTAAAGTCCAAAGCTCTTCATTATTATTTTTGAAATAAAGTTTGTTTTTTTTTAAAGACATTCCGAGTTTCAAACTTAATTGGCATAAAGCATATGCTCGATTTCTTAGAAATCTACGGTATGGAAGAATATTAATGGAATTAATGCTTTCAAAATATTGGGAAGTACTAAAACTTACTAGTACTAGGGGATAAGATATAGGGAAGTACTAGGCTTTCACAATGAAACCTTAAGTTATAGAATTATGCTTGAATTCAAAAATTACACTTTTAACTTTATTGAAATTATTTAATTCTAAATTATGTTAGTTATATTGAAATAGAGTCAACTACTAAACCCTAAATAGATTCTTGTGTCCTGTCCTGTATCTCGAGGAATTTTTTATAAATAACTTGTTAGCGATAGAAATAAAATCAGTTTAGCGCTGCATTAAGTGGTTTTTGCAACTTAGCGAGGATTAAACTCGTCGAGTACGACGTGACAAAAAAGGAGCATCGTTCATGGAAGCTTCCAGTTTACGTTGCTTTTTTGGATTATTCGGTCATATAGTGACTTAACTCAACCATTTAAAGTGAGGAGTAAATTTACACGTTAATTATCGTAGTACTTTAATTATGGATTTTGTTTTAAATATAATTTAATAAGGCATATTGAATTTTCCATGAATGTGTAAATTATCTTTGTCATAACGTTTATAATGTGTTTTGTGTTTTTTAGCATATACTATTTTGTTTCTTCATAGTTTGGATGTAAGGAAGAAAATGTTATATTGACAAAATCAGAAATTTGTAATATTTTAAAAATAAACGAAAATATGATTTTTTGTATAACATTTCATTAAAAGAAATTTCCGTGAGGATAAATTATCATTATTTGAATCTATTGTATAATTTCAATACTGGAGTGAGCTTTAATCAAGGTCCTGTTTTCAAATCACGCCGCTGTTGATCACCTCTGTAATATTAAGTTATCTTTTTCTTGGAGTTTCTGGCTGCGTCTGCCACGCAAGAGATCGATTTTCAAGCTGTGAGTATGTGAGAAATTCGTTCAGTTTCTATTATACATACATATCCAAACCTTTGTAATTTGCGGATCTCGGCCTGTTCGACAAATTCTTTTTTTTGTTAATTAAATATTACATTCGATATGCTTAGTACAGTCTTAGTTTACAAATTAATTCATTAATATTGTTCTGTTGTACTTGAGTTAATAAACACGCAAAGCGTGTACGGGATTAATACATCAGTATGCATTTTCCAAATTAGAATATAACAAATCTATTTAAGCTAAAGCTAAGAATATACTTATATACTAAACTAGTGTGGTTTGGTGAGCTTCAATCTTCTGATTTCCTACGTGTTGTCCCGTAGCTGTATTGCTTCAACGTTGCTGTGATTTAGCAGCCTTGTTTCATATTTTAGGGCGATATCTTGGATCACTTCGTGTATGAATTTGATTGAAACGATACATTGGACTGAAAATAATAATTACTATTTTCATTCTGTAATTACTATTTTCAGTCACTAGTTTTTTTTAAACTATCGACTGTTTTGCGACTCTTTCGACTATTTTCAGTCGATAGTTCCCAACGCTGATTTTTACTATTTACTGTACACAGATTTTAATATATGGCATAATGTTATTTCTTACATACTACCGTGTTCAGAAGCTCCAATAAAACGATGTAAGTGGACAGAAAGAATATAGACTAAAAATTTAACAAATTTACGTTTACTGAACTTTTATGAGTTATTATTTAGATATTTTTGGAGATGTGTTGCACGAATAGGAATTTACGTGTGCTTTATGAGTTTTAACCTTTAAATACTTTTGAAATTGTGCGAAGGGGAATTATTATTAAATATCTTGCCTCCACCGGAAATGAAGCCCTTATTACTGGAACAATTCGTATCTTAATTCAAGGAATATTGCTATGGAGACGATACTATGTGAACACACGTGTAGTATTGTCTTTTCCTCTGTGCTTTTCCCTTTTGAAGATATTCGTTTTTTCATTATAAAACTTATTAGTCGGCTACCCATCTTACATTGTTTATGCTCTGAAAATATATTGTTTGAACTGTTCTGTGGTCCCCGATTTATTATGACAAATGTATGTTTTTAATACTTATTACTTGATATCTAACAAATTCTGAATCATTAACAATATATTGAGGATCTGGATCATTTTTACGTTCACATGAGCGTACTTTTTCCTGAGTTACTTTGTTTCATTCGAAAACCAACAACATTCGGTTTAGTTTGTCTATTATAATTTTAATATCAATCATAGTGTATTTCTAGGGGTTTTATTTTTTATATATTTTTGAAATACGCGTTTAAAATTTTGTTTTTAAACGCCGCCTGTTAGATGTCCAAAGCCGCTATATCTCCTTTCGTCATATTCTTAAAAGGTTAAATTTTAAAATATCAAAAAAATCTCTTTGTTTCACATTTCTAGACGCTTTAGCCTTAATTATTTTTTCTTAATATTTGTTTTTTAGTTAATTCTTTAAAATTTTTGATATTTCAGCACGAAGATCTTAAATCAAGATTAGTATCTTAATATTATTAAGTTCACCAACAGGAATCTAAAAATTGATATTATTATAAACTTATAAATCTTTAATCAGATCTAAGCTACGTTATGGCCGTTCTCTATATAATTCAGTATATTCTGTTTTGACAATAGTGCTGGCAGGTTTAAATTTACTCTTTTTGCTCACAATGCAATATCTCGCCTGTACTTCCCTGGCCTCTGGAGGCTTTCTAATGACCGACTGCTATTATCGAAAATTGCAAATGTTTCAGCTCCGGAGTGCCCTTAAATTTCCCTAATATTAAAATAAATTAATATTGGCCTTTTAAAATCGGAGTTTTCTGGAATTTCAAGAGCTCTTTCTTCAAATCCTATGGAATTTGATGTCGCAGATGATCCAAGGATTCGGAGTAAGACATTCAGACTATTGATTGCCATTTGCTTCTATTATTCTCTCTGTTGTGATATTTGTTAAAACTTTGTATGTGTTATGACTTTAAATCTTCTAATCTTCCTTAAAAGTGATCCCAAAATATGGCTTATATGTTTGGAGTTTGAAAATCTCTATTTACTAATAATATTGTTTTCCTCACAGCCGTTAGTGATTTAATTTCTTAATTTATATATTTTGATTACCTGTATTATCTTCATCTAGACCTCTAGCAATAAGGGTAAACCTGGAAATGAATTGGCTCACAATCTGAATTATTTATTTATTTTAAAACTTAATATAATCCTAAACATAGCTTCGTTTAATGTTGACTAATAACTAAATAAATTTGATTTATTACTTTTGTTGTTGCTTATATTATTTTATACTATCGATTTTAACTAGTTAATGAAATCTTCTGTGATTGTTTTGATTGGTAGTTTTCTATTGGAATATATAATATAGTCTCTGTAAGTTTCTAGTGGTATACAGACACATAGCGGTTAGAGTTCTACTATAATTGTGATTAGTTATATCAGTGACTTACACAAATATTCATATTTATTTGTTGTGTATTTATGAAAACCAAATGTCACGTCCTTAAGGGCGAACAGGAAATATTGGTCGGTGTACAGATAATACAGAAATAGTCTGTAACTATTGGTTAAATAGAACTGCAGAAGAACACTTGACCGATAATGCAAAATGTTACAGACTAGGTTACAAACACACGTGTAACATAAATTTAAAACAACGTCTTCGAGCAAATAGATTTGATACAACGAGATACACGAGATACATTTCATAACTCTACAGTCTATTTGAGATAGATATAACATACCTAGGAATCTGAAAACTCTTTTTAGTTCGAACCACGTCGGTAAAATATTTGATTATTTATATAAAATTCATTAAAAATGTTCTATTTAATTTCTTATATCATATTTAATATTATTTTGGAGAAACCAAATTATTTTATATTATAACATTTACGTTATATTTTATCTACTGCTTTGGTCTCAATATATTAATATATTATGTATTATGAATTATAATTTTCTGTTATTTCATTAATTTTTTAATTTAATTTAATTTTATTTATTTATTTTTATTTTTTATTTAAATTTTTTATCGGTTGTGTTACATACTCTACTTATTATAATGATATATTTTATATATATAATATTTATTTATGTTTTATCTGGTTTAATATATTGATTGATTATTATTTTATATATACAATTTTTGTTTGCATCTTATATGCATTTTTTACATGTTTGCTCTGGTTTGGTTTTGTGAACTAGGCATACTTAATATACTTAATAATATATACCACAGTCCTAATAAAATTAATATAAATTTAAGTCACTAAATAACGCAACAGCGTTCAAGTGACTATAATAACAAAAACAAATCATAAAAAATATAAAGGTAAATCGGTTAGGTTTTAGTGCGCATCAGAAGTTCACTTTCATTGTTCCACCAAAATCATTGAAAATACAGTTAGCTGGCGCCACATCTTAGTCGAAACACATTTTGTATAAACTCTGTAAATTGAACTTTTGTTTCCAAATGACATTATTTGGAGCAAAAAGAAACGTTCGGAATGATGATGGTAGATTACAAAGAATAACTGCGTTATTATTTATTAAGTCACTAAATATCGATGACCTTTGGTAGGGATGAGCTCGATCAGACATATTGAAGAATAAAATGAAAAATGGCGGAATCGTGAGCAAGTTTTTGATATATCGCAACTAAACAGCTTAGTTGAATATCTACTTGAGATTCTGTAAGTGACAGTTATTGAATAAAATTTTTGAATGTTCTTTTATTATTCACTGCTGACAATTACAAAGATAGGGTGATGAAGGAGGAAACAACTAAGGGTCAGTATATAATTAACATACTTTAACTGTAGGAAATTGTATTATTGAGAGTGAAGGATTTATGTGCTTGTATGTTATTGTTCAGAATATACATGAACCTTTGGTTGAAATTAAATATATGAGGAGAGAAATAATATTAACTCTTATAAAACTCGCAAATAAAATATTTTACTCAGATATATAATTGTTATTAGGTGGACAGGTCAGTGATTAGGCCTTAGGAGGACACCACTACATAAAAAAACGCGCCTAGAACTCTACCTATACTATTATTGTGGCGATAATGCGATAGTGCGACGTTTCGACGTCATCAATTCAGATCATGTCGTGGGTTCACTGCTATTTTGAATAAACTGTGAAACAAGGCAAGGCAATACACATATCCATAAAGGAGATTATTTCTTATAATATTTACTTATTTATTTTGAAAAGCATTTTGTAGCTTTACAGCTATTTTAACCTACGTTACAACAAGTTAAATAAATATTGGTTGATTATTTACGGTTATTACGAAATAAATTAAATTTGAGTAGGTATTGAAAACATCTAGTATACTTAAAATAGCCCTGAGAACGTAAATATATGTTTTACGAAAACAACTACACCGAAACTTGGTGGCGTTGCTCCTCAGTATCCGAAGGAAATTGTCGCAATTAAGAAGTTCGTAACAAAGTTAAAATTTAATTTTTAGCTCGGTTCGAGGAAAGCAGAACTTTACAAATAACGAAACACAGAAGATTTCGTAAATTTGACTATTAGCATATCGTCGAGATTCCATTGTAAAAAGTCCTTAATATGGCGGGCGGCCGAAAACTGGTGAATTATGAAAACTAATATTATCGCGACCAAAATTAAAATTATAACTTGGCGTAGAGTACACCAGCTGAATTTAAATACCCTCACTTTTTATTTAACTTTCTCTTAAAGCAGTTGCAGTTAATTTCCTAAAGTTATGGGGCGTCTATCTCTCTGCTGTTTCTTTTTTAATTAGGCGCTTATATAATGAATTAAAATTAATCCTACGGACTGTTGTTTAAAAATTAAATTTTCTCTTTAAAATGGAATTATATTTAGTCTTAAATTGATATATAATTCCAGCGTGAACCATAGTGCTTTATGTTAGATTTTTAAATAATTTGACAATGCTGCTTACAGCTCAATTGAAAAGTCCCTGGCCTGACACATAGATGGCGATGCTAGAATTAAATCCATATGTTTTTAGTTAGCACTATCCTTCAAAAGGTGCGCGTATAAATTAGTCAGTTGTCGGATCATTAGTTTGTGAATTATAGCATTTTGAGTAAAGCAACTTTCTTGGGTTGATAAAATATTGCCTATTGAGGGGAAAAATACAGTTGAAGTAAAAACTTGGCTTGATGCCGAGTTTCCGGACACTGCCCCAGGAAAATCAACCATCAAGAATTGGTATGCTAAGTTTATACGTGGTGAAATGAGCACTGAAGACGGTGAACGCAGTGGACGCCCAAAAGGGGCTGTTACTGAAGAAAACATTTAAAAAATCTACAAAATGATTTTTAATGACCATAAATTGAAATTGAATGAAATAGCAGACACTCTAAAGATATCAACTGAATGTGTACATCATATTATTCTTGAATATTTGGGTATGAGAAAGCTCTGTGCAAGGTGGGTGCCGCGCGAGCTCGCTTTTGACCAAAAACAACGACGAGTTGATGATTTGGAGCAGTGTTTGAAGGTGATCAAGCATAATAAACCCAAGTTTTTGCATCAATATGCGGCAATGGATGAAACATGGCCCCATCATTTTACTCCGAAGTCCAGTCGACAGTCATCCGAGTGGACTGGACACGATGAACCCGCTCCAAAGCGTGGGAAAACGCAATAGTCGGCTGGCAAGGTTATGACATCTGTATTTTGGGATGCGCATGGAATAATTTTCATGGACTACGTTGAAAAAGGAATGACCATCAATAACGACTATTATATAGTGTTATTGGACAGTTTGAAGGACGAAATCGCCGAAAAACGGGCGTACTTGAAGAAAAGTGCTGCTTCACCAAGACAATGCCACAAGTCAGTGAAAGCGATGGCAAAAATGTATCAATTGGGCTTCGAATTGCTTCCTCATCCACCGTATTCTCCAGATCAGGCTTCCATCGACTATTTCTTGTTCTTTCAGATCTCAAAGGAATGCTCGCTAGGAAGACATTTTCGACGAATGAAAAGCTGATCGCCGAAACTGAGCCTTATTTTGGTATCGAAAAGTTGGAGTGTCGCTATAATCAGTGTATCACCCTTGAAGGGAATTATGATAATAATTAATAATGCTGATAATAACGAAGAAATTCTCAATTAAGCGCCTCCATGAAATTTTTAGTGAGCTTTACACTACACATTTGAGTATTCTTATAATGAACTTACTCATGTTGAACATTTATTTTGCTATTTTCATAGTTTTTTCTTTGATCCAAGCTGTCAATTTGCAATCTCGTCAATTTTATTAACATATCGCCTTCAAAACATCGAGCTTGGCAGACATCAGAAATAGATTTTATGTCATTGTATTACCCTAACTTTTTCTATTCCGCCCACCATTTGTTTCGTCCTATAAAGTTATACTGGGATGGAATAATTATTTACCGGAAAAGTAGCAAATCGATCAAAATAGTATATAATTGCCTTTTATGCTATACAATTTATTTATGTTTTTCCTAGTTCAATTCTATTCACTATTCCCCAAAATATAGTAAAAATGCCATTTATTCAAAAAGTTTGCTTTTGCGGTTGCGGTAAATAACCCAGGATTGGACATATTAGTTATAATTATTGCAATGTCATTCATGTGTCTCAAAACAAAATCTTCATGTTGGGGACCACCGTACTTTTAACCGGAAAGGTCGGTTTGGTGGAGCAATGGTAATGGCGATAGGATGGTCATTCAACTGTTGCGATAATCGCGAGTGCGAGTCCTGCTGGGGCATGATCGTAGAATCTATGTTAGTGATTTTTAATATTTGTGATTGTCCTAGACAAGAGTGTAAAATCCGACAAGGAAAATGATCCCAGTCACCCCAGTAACCAGGCTGGGTAAGACCGGATGTCTTCTGGGCTTATTTCTAAAGTTGGTCATTCGCCAGTCGATAGGCTTAAAGCCGAGGACCGTAGTTCGAATCCGAAATTAAGCTGTAGGTTAAGTCACTAAAAAATCCAAGAGGTTGACGTGACTAAAATAATATAACATTTAACATTTATAACCTGAAAGGAGGCATCATTGCTTTTACAAAAGTAAGTTATTAACTTCTAGTCTTATATTAAAATGCATTCATTTTTATTTGTCTTTCCACTCTTCTACCTTCGAAGAACCAACCGTTATATAATTAGGGTGTCGTTGATCAAAGCATCGTTATCCACTAATCTTCCATCGTGTAATATTTAGTTTAATATCTTTTCTTATTCTATATTCTTCGGTTTTCTTTCTCAACAAATTCTAGCAACACTATCCATAAATTAGAAATTAAATAATTAATAACATATATTACGATTACAGTAAATGTAAATTCTAATAATACTAGATGCTGCAAAAATTAGTTCTATTCTACTATTCTTGATAGACAAACTCCATTAATGAATTGACTCCACCTTTTGGTTGACGTTTACTTACGTAGCCTAAAAGAAATTTTTATTTGAAGAAGAATAATTGCCCTATCTAATGTCCTGTGTCCTGAAATACTTGACACTTGAAACATTTGAAGTTGATACTTAATATTTATATTATAACTAGCTAACTATATTATAACTAGAATATTATGTTTAAATAAACATGTTTAATACTACTGCTAAAACACTCTGGGCATAATGACTGGTAATTCTTCTTGTTATCGTTTTGAAACCTGCTTGATGATAAAGTAATTTAGTCAGTTATTCTTCAAAGAATATTAACCAGAATTAATTTGCATTTGACTCTATGTTGAACACTAAGCAATTACACTATTTGTGATAATAATAATGTAGTTTTCTATAGCTAATACATTTTTGTGTAGACGTGTTTTTCCCTTCTCGAAAACAACTCTCTAAAAATGTTAAAAAAAAGATCTGTATTTTATCACGGTCAACTTCCAGTTAACGGTCTCAAAGAGTTCCCAGTTACGCGTTAACCTAAAGTGAACTGAATAGGTGCCGTGAAACAAAGACCATTCCAAGTTTCGTCCTTATAATTATCGGACAGTGAAAAGAAGAACTTTTGTAGAAGTATATTATAAATATCAAATAAAATGGACCAAATTGCACTTATGAATCAAAACAATGTTTGAATAGTAACTAATCAGCGGTTAAACCAAAAACTATTGTAATTAAATAATGAGTTTGCAGCAATGCCATTAGATATGGAAGGTCCGTTACAGAATGTTGACGAGACACCAAGAAAATTAAGAGATGAGTATTTTACCGACGAGGACGAACTAGAGTGAGAGTTAAGCGAACAACACGAATGGACAGAAGCGATGAATAAAATGAGGAAGAAGTTCGAGATGACACTTTCCCCTCCAGTATGGCGTTTGAGATTAATCTATAAAATGAGCAAATTGCTACCACAGAATTACTGTTGACTGCCGGAATCATATCTTTTGGAAAGAAAGTTGAAAACCAAGCATGCAGGGCCATTCTCAACATTTAAACCTATTTCGGCTGGAGTTCCAGAGTGTAGCCCCCTTGGGATCACTCCGATATCTGCTCTATAGTGCTGATATCCCAACAACAAAACAAACAGCACTTGGAACATTTGCAGACAACAGAGTTATCAAGACAAATGATGTATGTCTGTCTAAGGCTGTAAAAAAAGTACAAATAACGGTCAACAAATTCTACAAATAGACTAGAGACTGGAAAATACAGTTTAACAGATCCAAATCTGTCCATGTTAACTTTGTTTTGCAGCAAATTGATAAAAACCTAATTATGTCAATTGAAGGATGCTTGAAGAAGGGTCAGTTAAAAACCTCGCAATACATTTCGATGGTAGGTTAAATTGGAAGCATCATGTTATATAAAAAAAAACAGAGCAGATTAGACTCAAAGTCGAGCAACTGTACTGGTTAGTCGGAAGATAATCTGAACTTGCCATAAAATTAAAGAGATTGGTTTATCAGTCACTCATACAGCCAATTTAGACCTATGGGGTGCAAATATGCAAATATCAAACCAACTAGTAACCAAAGCACCCAAAACAAAGTTCTACCATTAATTACCGATGCTTATCGCTACGTAACCAAGAGCTGCACGATGACCTCGAAATCAAATGGATCGAACAATTCGCCTTAAAACATGAAATTAGGTTGCCAAATCACAGCGACATGGAAGCAATACAGCTACTGGACAACACGCAGGAAATCAGAAAATTGTAGCGATCTGAAAAAGAATGTTTTAACTTTAGTTTAAGTAGAATAGTATTATTTTAATTTGAGAAATACATACTAATATATTAATCGCGTACTCTCGTCTTGCTTGTACATTAACGCAAATATAACAGAACAGTAGTAATAAATTAATTTGTAAATTAAGATTGGACTAAGCATATGTAATGTAAGATTTAATTAATAAAAAATAATTATAATGTGATCTTAATATACGTTACAATATTTAAAAAAAATATTTTTACCGAATATACAACTTACAATAAACAACAAAAAATACTGTAATTTTTGTGTGCAATTTCGCCGCCGTAAATCTTTATAAATTACGTGATATACGATTTCATTAGCGATAAAAATACAACATAAATTTACACCGTGATCAATAAGGCCGGAGGAAGACGTAATTTAAGAGTGAAACCTAAAAAATGCGTTTTCATAATAAATTACGGGCCATTTTTTACGGTTATTATATATCAGATATCAAGTCAGAAACACCTAGGGTCATTTGCATAGCCCTTCATAAATTTCTCGTGCCGTTCGAGGAAACTATCCCTTTTCCGGAGTAGAGGTTTTTTGTAACCGAGTACGCCTATTAGCTCGGCCATCGTATTAAGCCTCCCTCTGAAGGACGTTAATTTTGATAAACGATTTCCGAAAGTTCGCCATCTTGCACGGACTACGAAAACGAAACCGGAGTATTTTTTTATTATCCAACTTGTTTCGTTCGCGAACTTCGTGGTCCCAAGTCGTCCCGTTTTGACAAGAAAAAATTGCTTTTGTTGCGCCCGCAGTTTGGTGGTCAAAAATTATATACTAAGTTTATCTTATATATATATATATATATATATATATATATATATTTATATATATATATATATATATATTTATATATATATATATATATATATATATATATATATATTTATATATATTATATATATATTTATAACTATTAGGATATCTAAAATTCATTTAAATATGTGACCATTTGTTCTATTATATATGTTATATATATTATGTTATGTCTGTGTTTGACTTCAACAAACATTTTTGAAGCATACTTATAATTGCTGTAGATAGGGAAAAAGTAAATGAATAAGTTAAATTTCAAGTACATTTTAATTATGATTCACCAACGGAATTTTTCGGTTCTCTCATTTTGTTATGGTTTTGGTTTGGCATCTGGAGTCTACAGGTATACCGGAAATTCATTTATTCATCATACCGGTTTTCTAACAGATGTCGCTAGGCTTGATGCATGCAAAGTTATAATTTGACATATATATAATTTGATTCTACTGACATCAAACTTCAAGCTATACACATAGAGTAATAGATAGAAAACTAAACTGAAAACGAGAAAAAAGACTAACTGAAGAAAACTTTTGCTTTGCCCAACAACCAGATAAAGTTTTAATCGGCCATTCGCGTAGTTTGATTGCTCTCCATTCTAGGCATCTGTAAGAACAACATTTTGATGTGAGGACATTTTATTGGCTCTTTAACGACGTTTGGCACGTGACTGCCCTAAGATCACGCCAATAAAATTTTAATAAAAAACAATTTAATTTCTTAAATAACGATAATACGATATAAATTCAATGAATGAATTAAATATAATCTGTATATATATATATGTAACCTATGGAACAAATCAAAATCTCTCCTGTCTTTTCCCATCTTCATATTTGTTTAGTGCCATCAATTTAACAGGATCTATTAGAATTCTGTCTTTGTTTTCTTATACTGAAAGCAAACTCTGAGTCTTTCCTTACTGAGACAACTCAAGGACCTACTGACAGTATAATAAAACAATTTTCTGTGGCTGTGGCCTTGCCTCGTTTGTTCATATAGGAAAATCTGGAATCTGGAGTCAAGTTGCAATTTCTCAACTCCTGGTAATACATTCCCCATTAGTATGGAAAATAAATTATCCAAACGGCCCCCATGTTCATTATCTTCTCAATTTCCTAAAGGCAAACGAAATAAAAAAAATAATTTATGATGAGCACTTTAATTATTTGTACCGAAATTATTTCTCCAAAACATACTAGCCGAATAATGTATATTCCTGAATCCATTAGCTCTAATTAATATAAAAAATATCAAACTATCTTAGTTAATTTGTTTGTTAAGTCTTGAATCGCTTTGCACCAAAATTCCTAGTGTATTGAACATCGGTTAATCTCTTAAAGTGTTTGTATTCAGTAGATATTATTTTAGTGGAGTTGTAGCTATTAAATAACTGATCCAAGAATAAAAGTATATCTCTGGGTGTATAGCTTCTTTCGGAAGGGAATTAATTTCTAAAATTAAAAAACATATATTTCATATTATATGATTATTAATATTATTGATAATTATTATATAATTATTATTAATATGAATAAACTTACCACAACTTACAACAACAAAACACGCTTTAATGATCATAAATCTCTTTCATACTTAATCCAATTAGTTTGGGATGTATAACATTATCAATTTTTTAAAGATAGCCAAATATTTCTTCGAAGGAAAACGATTCTGAATTTCTTTACTAACTGTTCTTCTCGGTATACAACATTTCCTAGATCGATAATATACTTTACTTAATGTACCGAATTATTTATACTAATGAACTAATAATTTAATCTATAGGCGTTATAATAATCTAAACACACAGTTCCTTACGTCAGGCACACTGAAAATGATGTCCGAAACTAATAAACAATAAAGGGCAAATAAAGGCCTCTACGACAAGGCCAAATCATTTTGGTTGCAAGGCAATGCTCTGTGTTTGGGGGGGCCGAGTGGTTTGATGTATTACAAACTATTTAAATCTGGTGAAACAGCTAATAATGATCACTATCGACAATGATCAATTTAAACCATGCATCGAACGATTAAAGTCCAAAATGGGCCTTAAGAGACAGTGAAATGATATAAAACAAAACTCATAAAACAAAACCGGTCAAGGAAACTTTGGAAGCATTTGGATGGGATATATTATCGTATCCGTCGTACTCTCCAGACCTTACCCCATCGGACTATCCATTTTTCGCATCATTGGGACAAGCGCTTGCAGAGCAGCGTTTCGCGGATGTGTAGAATCAAAAGGCCAATACTGTGAATAAATAATTTTTTCCATTTCCTTGAACATTTTGTAGATTTTTCCGAATATACTGGTAATGACAACAGGTTTTCTAAGTTTATTTACAACCTGTTTCCCTATATTTAACCTTGAGATATTTCCTATTCTAATTGTTATTTTATATTATTACTCATTGAATTTAAAAGTCCAAGTAGTAGTCAACTATGGGAATATACAGCATAATAACTCCATGTCCATCTGTCTATGTTAATTTTACGTTGCGAAATGACAAAACCTAATTATATTACTAGCCAGCAGAATGAGCTAAATATCTTGGCACACATCTCGATGGTTGGTTAAACTGAAAACATCACGTTAGACATAAAGCAGAGCAGATTAGACTCAAAGTCAAGCAAACGCTACTGGTTAGTCGGAAGATACTTTCAACTGGTTTATTAGTCAATTGACAAGCCAATTTGGACCTATGGGGTGCAAATATTGGGTTGCACTAAAACATCAAACCAACTAGTAATCCGACACACACAAAAGTTCTACAATTATTTGCCAATGCTTATCGCTACGTAACCAATGAATAGCTATATTAAGACCCGAAAATTAAACGGATATAAAATACAATATATATATATAAAAGTTATCTAAGATTTCGCCTCAGAGAGAGTTGTTATACAGTTAGTGGACAACACCCAGGAAATCAGAAGATTGAAGCGAACCAAACCACACGAACTTGTATTGTGCATAAGTGTATTCTTAACTTTAGCTTAAGTAGTTTAGTTTTATTTTAATTTGGGATATAAATACTGATGTATTAAAGTTGTACTCGCCTTTCTTGTGCATTAACACAAGTACAAAAGAACAGTAGGAATACTTTAATTTGTAAATTAAGATTGTACTAAGCATATTTAATGTAAGTATTAATATATATATTTTACATATATGTACACACACATATATATTGAACAAAAGTTATATTTTCGTCTCAGTAGTTTCTTTAGTTTACTTCAATTTTAACAATTTTAACAAAATAGTTGTTTGGGGATCGTTGGATGAGGTTCTTAAATATCTGACCAAAGAACTTATTCAAAACTTCTTCATCTCTAAAAAAGTTAGTTTAATGCCTGGAGTACTCTCTTATTGGAACTGTAGTTGTATGTTTAAATTATCTTATAACTAAAGTCAATTGTAATTTCTGTACAGTGTTCGAATTGTAGAAGCACGTTAAATAAGATATAGGATAGTTCGGATTAGTTAAGTTTAGTTAAATAAAACAATTTTTAACTTTGCCAGTTTTTTTTTCATTCGAAAGGAATGTAATTAGGCAACAGTTATTCGTTCAATACTCTTAGTTTTGCATTCGAATGTGTTTTTTGTTCTATTAGAATGCGGAAGATTCAAAACTTCCCTCAAAAGTATATCCTACATTGCTTAATGAGTTGCTAAAGTTTTATGTTAAATCTCTCTTCGTTAATCGATAATTCAATAATCAATTTAAGAATAATCGGGATGATTTATTATACAGGGGATAATTAACTGAATTAGGCTATAACCGACGAGGCTGGTCAGTGACAACTTATAACCGGTCAGTTTTGTACCAGTCGCGATATAACCGTGCCGGACAATTTATGATCCAGTCGTCTAATTAACTATACTCCGGTTCCGCATTAGTTTAATATAGTTTAATAAAACGGCCGAGTGCCATCGGGTTATAGAGCTGCGGGCGGAATAAAATGTTTTTGAGTTGAAAATAATTGTATTATCTTTATTAAGGATGATGGATGCGGCCCGTGGCGACATAAACAATGGCGTTAGTTGGACGCGGAACGTGGGTTTAACTAAAATTAAATGGTCGCTGCAAAAAGTTGCTAGATAAAGTCCTGCACCGGAATAGATGGTGTAATGCATATTTATTACCGGCGATAGTGTATAAGGTACAGCGGTTTATGTAATTAATATTGTGGAAGAAAAATACCCGGCGTAACATTTTTGCTGGCACCGGATCATTTGTTGTCGCTATGTTTAATTTAAGAGAGTACGGTGGACTCTCGACTAGCCACTGTGGGCCCGATTTCACAATTTCTGGCCAAAGCTCTGTAACTTTCAGAACCAAATGAGTGCCCATTGATGGAAAAGTTCTTAAAACATTTTCAGCAACATTAAAATGTTGTAGGGGGTGTAAACCACAACCTCTGGATATTTTTGTATTTACAAAAAAGTAACTTCTTTAACTTATTATAGCCATTTTAGTTTGATCAAATCGGACAATAGACTGTGAAGGTAATGTTAAATATACTTAAAAACTACTTTAAACAAAATTTGCTATTCTCTATCTATTATGAAATTTCGATGCAATATAAATATATGTTATATATACGAGGGTCACTATTTATATTTCGGGAATTGGCAACACTCACTTCACTTTATCATGTGTGCCCATCTGACAGTTCCATCGTAAAGTTACACGATATACGTACTTAGAACATTTTGTCGCATGGACGCTATTTGATTATTGTATATTTAGTTGAAAGTTTCGTCTCGGCAAAAAATGGAACTGAATCGTGAACATTTTCGTGCGATGATTTTTTTGATTTTCGACGTGGATTATCACAATAAGAGTGTATCAATCAACTTAATTTAACTTTTGGCGATGAAACTTTATCAAAAACCACCGTGTATCACTGGTTTAGTAAAATCAATCGTTGTCGTAGTTCGCTGTCCGACGAGTTTCGTGAAGGTTATCCGAAATCGGCTGTTGTGCCAGAAAAAAATCTATGCTGTATGCGAAATTATTAAGCAAGCTTTTGTAAAATCGTGACAGATGACGAATCATAGATATATTCGTATGAACCCGAAAGTAAGCAGCAGTCGACTGTATGGGTGTTCCAAGATGAACCAGATCCAACTAAAGCTGTTTGCGCACGAAACACTTCAAAGAAAATGGTGGCCTGTTTCTTCGGGAAAACTGGTCATATTGCAACAGTGGCTCTAGAGGATCGTAGAACAGTAAATTATGATTGGTACACAACCATTTGTCTGCCAGAAGTCTTCGGTAAAATTAGGGATACAAACAAGAGACGCCGGATTGTTCTTCGTCATGACAATGCGAGCTTTCACACATCGGCTCAAACAAGAGGCCATTTGAGCACTGAAAACATCGAATTAATGGGTCATCCGCTGTACAGCCCTGATTTGGCACCCTATGACTTTTTTTTGTTCCTATCCTAATCGTAATAATATTGTCAATATATTATATGTTATTATATGTAAGTTAATTTAAAGCAAAATATGCGATCACCACGTGAAAAGGAATATAGCCATTTAGGAGTGATTGAATTATCACATTGACTTGTAATATATATATATATATATATATATATATAATTTTACGTTGGCGGAATTGCAGAATGTAAAATTTAAAAAAATATATTTGTCACTAAATCGCGAACTGTTGCAACTGTTGTTGAACTGTTTTAATTGCATTTAATTAAATCTAATTTCCATTAAGTTCTGGTAATCAACAAATTTATGAAATTATTATTACAGTAAATGAGCTATTGATTTTTAAAAACTTAGACCTATTGAAGTAAATAAAAGTAATCGATCAGAAATATTGTTTGAAGAATAAAACGCCATTAAAATGTGTCAGTTTACAGCATCAGTTTAACAGTTTAAAATATTTACCAAATTACTGTGAATCATACATAATTCATTCTATTTCTCCTATGTGTGCCATCTAATGAAAATTATATAGTTTATTTTTTTCTGAATATTTTAGTTACTTAATTCAAGTATTCATATAATCTCTATCTTGTACTCTATAAATATTTACTACATAAATATAACAAGCTTATTCGATGAAAGGTTATTATTTCAATAATTTTTTTCAAATTTTTAAATAAAATTTCATTGCTCTTTACCTATTTATTCAGCTCTTCGACCTTA
Source organism: Rhynchophorus ferrugineus (assembly GCF_030347505.1). Classification (NCBI taxonomy): domain Eukaryota; kingdom Metazoa; phylum Arthropoda; class Insecta; order Coleoptera; family Curculionidae; genus Rhynchophorus; species Rhynchophorus ferrugineus. The sequence continues at coordinate 13,470,557 of NW_027472590.1, forward strand.
CCGTACCTGTCGTATTTTATTATTATATTTGTATCTTAGTAAATTTTTTTAAAGTTATTAGTTTATGTAACGTTCTGGAATCTGGTCCTTTTTACCACATGAGTACTAACAACTCACCAACAAATTAAGAATAAAAATTTCATGAAGCTATTTTGTAATTGTAAATATATTTGAAAACATTCAATTTAACTGCTGATGCTCAAAGTATTACCTTCTATGAAACTTATGAAACCTGAAATGGATTAGAAATTAATACCAACAACATTTACAGAAAAATCTTAATAATGTTTTCAAATTACACCTAGTACAATTATATACTATGTCTCCAGAACCATATCAATTGCTATCACTTTTTAAGCAAAGAACAATTTTGAAAAACAACAAAGATATTAAAATAACGTAAAACTTATTAATTTACTATTTAATGAATCCCTTTAAAATAAACCTTTTAAATTCGCTTTGCTTACTTCGGCGAACGTGCAGGGAGAGATGGAGAAGTCTAGGCGCAGTGTGCCGGACTATTGAATGGTCCAAAGTACGGAAGTTTCCAATTAGTTAAGCTTGGGTTTAGAAATTCGTAACGGCATTTAACTAAAAATAGCATTAACTTATTATAGCAATTTTAGTTTTAACAAATCGGACAATAGACTGTGAAAGTAATGTTAAATATACTTAATATCTACTTTATTATCTATTATCAAATTTCCATGCAATATAAATATATCTTATTTTAAATGTATTTATGGTCTATTCGAAGTAACAGTGAACTCACGTCATCACAATGTCGGACAGACAATATTATCTTATTAATTTTACCCTAGCTCAAAGGAGATAAAATGTTGTTTGATATGTAGGAATATTCGTCTGGTCGGTTGGAATGTGTGTCTGTCGAGGCGATTGTTTGTTCGAACATTCACTACTATTTTGTGGAAGGAATTCGCATGGGAACAGAAAACACTGGTTGAATAAAAACTTGTTTAATTCATATGTGAAATATTACATGTGTTCGACGGGAGGATGAACAGGATATTAGGTTAGTTAAAGGAAGTACGGTAGCGCTGTGGAAGTGGTACTGTTACAAGGGATTTACCAAAACTAATTCATGTCATAATTAAAAATGATCGCACAATAACTACTAGAGCTTCTTTAAATAAGGTAAATGATTTATTTATTATTGAATGGAAACATTTTTTAACAAAAATCCAGAGTGTAATCGAAATTTTACCTGTTATTGCCATAAAAACAGTCAAAAGTATTTTACTACTTATCATTCAAAATGTTAATCTTTTTACCCTATTACATTAACAATCTTGAAAAATACTGTTCCAAAATGATGCTATATTAATATACAATATATTGTTATTTACAAGAAAATTGCCAAATAAATCATAAAACTATATATATTACATATAAATCTATGTAAGCATACATTGGGTACATTTTTGTCAAGATCGCGGCTAGGACGACAGAGCAAGAAAGTTAAGAAACAGTCGAATAAAATTAGTAGAACCAAAAATAGTAACTAAAAGTATACGACTGAAACAGTCGATAGTAAATAGTAACAAAATCAGTCGGACCGAAAATAGCGACTGAAAACAGTCGACTGAGACGCTAATTGTGAGTAAGATAATGATATCTCATTCATAATCTCCTTCATTCATTTCATAATAAGTATGAGTCCCATAAATTGATTGATGGGAGTTACCAATTTTAATTATGAGAACGAGATTAAGGTATATGGACGAGATCAATAACTTCAAAATATCTTTAAAAAATCTTACATAATATTCAATTCTGTGAAACTTTGAATATACGATCTTTAGTACTTTATCAAGTGTTCTTTTTACATGGGTTCGGTTTGTTTCTTTTGTTTATTTGACATTTTCTCCTGTATATTTATATTATATATCTGATGAATCCACCTGCCAATTTCATCATTCAATTATTTATTACTTTAAAAACCAAGTCATATTAATCAAGAATGTTGAGCATTTAGCGATTATGCAGTATAAATAATTAGATTAAATACAAAAATAATTATAATAAACAAACGAACGTGCATCTTTAATTTGGAACATTGTGATAAAAATCGTATTTATAAAATGTTAGTAATTCGATATAGTTATAAAAACCTATTAGTTGCTCGGCGCGACTGAAAGGATTTCTTATCGTATTTTGGACCCTTGTCTACCGAGATCCCCGGCAATCCTTTACAGCATTACAACGGTTATTTTCCGATTAAAAAACAACAACGAGGCATTGATTCAACCGGGATTCTATTGTCTAGACCTACAAGCAAGACATGCTGTTGCTCGATGTACCAGATCTATTGTTCGAATGAACTAACCCTGTTGAAATGTTCGGTGCAATTTTATATACATGTATCATATTAGTCATATTATAGTTAAAATCAGTATTAATTACTATTTTGATTCTTCTACTACTAGAAGAGAATATAATAAAATGTTATAAAAAATGTTTCATATTTTTAAAGAGGTATGCTAATTTAAATTTAAATCAAATATTAAAAAGTCAAATTACTCACGCAATATAAAACCAACAAATTCTTTTGATATTTTTAATATTTTAGCTAACTCATACAACTTCACTTTTCGATCATTCAAAACGACTTTGTCTATTTTTTTGAAGTTTTCTAGTGTTACCACCTCTGTTGGACGTCCACTGCGTTCTGCATCATCGATGTCTTTACGGCTGCGTTTGAAGTAAGGAAACTAACGTGTTATTGTTGATTATTATGGGGCGGAGTCCTTATAACACTTTTCAAGTCATTGCTTCGCTGTAACGGTATTTTTTCTATAAAAAAGCATTGCAAAATTAAAACACGAAATTTTTTGAAAAATGAAATTTTTGTTTTGAAAATAAATAAAATTAGTGTCACTTTTAGCATAATAACTCACATACTTATGAGTAGAATTCCATGAAATTGTAACAGCTTTCTATTGAAGGTTTGTACTAACTGAATAATTAATAATAATAGGCTTTAAGAATATCAGATATCCCAATTAGCCAAGTCAAATTCTCCGAATTGGGAAAACATTTATTTCAAGAAGTAAAACAAGTTTCAACAGCTGAAAGAATATTTTTCTTTTATCTATTCATAAAAGGGACTAAATGTAACATTATGTATTATAACGTTACCCTTTTTCTGAATTTGCCTTACGCGAATTTTGCTTGATGGATTAAACTTGAACTTGGTTAATCTGCCGCCCAATCTTTGAAACCCCGTTGCTGTAAAACAATTGAATTTTATAGAATTCAGGGTTGGTACTGCAGTGGGGAGAATATTGAAGTATGAAGTTCTTGTAGAGGTATTCCAACTCAGACTATGGATATTATATTAGTATATCCCTAATCAACATAAATTTCCCCGCAGATTGGGAAATTCCTCAGTTGTTAGCAGTACTGGACAGACGTTTATATTACATAATAACATATATTATTATGAATGAAGCAAAATAAATAAAACATAATTGTGAATTTGATTAATTTTAATGAGAAAAAGTCCACACACGGTCTATTTTCAATTTGATATAACCCCTTAATAATGCTCATGTATACATTGAACTTTCCATATTAATAAATGATTGAAATTTATGACGGTTATTCTGTTCGATTTAATGGAAATCGTTTACAGCCAGCTATTTTATAGTGTCACTTGTTCATAAAGTAGGTTAACTTTTGAACCCATAAAATAATGTATCAGATTTAACTCACTATTCATAACCCTTTAAATCGTATGATATACGGACCGAACATCCCACATGCGGTGGCAGTAAAATGTTTTCAGTTTGGATGGACGTCCAAGCAGTAATGTTATTTTGATAAAACTGCATAGTATATCTTTACTGTATCTGTATCCACGCGTTCTCCCGCTAGGAATCTGTTGTAATGTTAAATTTATGATGTTTGTGTATTTGGTCGGAGCGGATATGTCATCTACATGTTGGCTCCGAAAGTATTGAAAACTTTTACATAGGTCGCCGTTTTTCTAATGGCACGTCGTCGATATATATAGGGCATAAAATTCGTGGAAAATCTAAAATCATTTCGTCAATGACATTCTGTATATGACGAATGTGGTAACGATGAAAATTATATTAATTGAAAAAGTTTTTTTCTCTTCGATATTAAATTTGCCATCTTAAATCTTTGAAATCTCTCACGGCTATTCTCATCAACCGACTCCAAGGAAAGGAGGAGGTTCCATATTCGACCGTATATATTATTTTAATGTATGTTTGCCGATTTCGCCGTTAATTGTAGGCCGATTTTCAAAATTCTTTTTTTTTTATTCGAATGAGTGCGCTTCCGAGGTGGTCCTATTGTAACAAAATCAGGATATGTTAGGTGAAGAGGAGGACATTGAGGGAAATGCTCAAATTTTAAAGACACGTACGTTTTCATATATTTTTTTATCTAAAATAATCAAATATTTGTCTGTAATGTAATGGAATATCGTCCATTGCAAAAGCCGTTTGCGTTTTAAACACTAATCACATCATATCTTCTTACCACTTCAGCTCACATGCGGAGGCCAACTTATTTTGTTGTTATAGTTTGGTTAGAACATTTGCAAAATCACCTAGGTTAGGTAGCGTACTCCGGGACCTGAAGCATTCCATATTTTCAAGCATTGTTTCTTAATTTCTATTCATACGAGTACACCTTTATTTGGCCTACCCAATGTAATACTTAATAAAATAACTGTGTAATTTATTGTGTAAATATCTAACACTAAAAAGAGTAAAATAAAATATTTTTAACAAAGAAATTTAACTAACTTAAAAAAATAAATAAGGAATTCACTAAAAATTAAAAAATAATCAAACTTAAATTTTTAACACTAAAAAACGTTTTAAAATAAAATATGTACATAATAGTCGTTGTAATAACTAAATAAAAATAAACAAAAACCTTATTTAACCTATGTACTACATGTATTTTATATTCTACTATACACACAATTTGGCTTTATACCTACCTAACTCTATTTATATATTTACAATATTATTTTAACTACTATCAACTGATCACTGTGAAATCGATACGAACAGCAAATTGGATTTGTTTTGTTAGTAATTTAATTTTTTGTCACAAAATTATATTATTATTTTTGTATTGTTTGGGTTTATAGTTCTTGATTTCAAGGAACTGCTTTAGTATAGAAAAACATTTTTTAATTTTAATAAGGTTAGCAACTTACATTATACCACACCAAGCTGATCGCACCAAATACAGAGAATTAATTTGGTGCCATGGATATTCCGCTTTGCCGTTGATACTGGTGCATAATCACCAGTAACTATACGATATATAAAGGCTTTCCAATTTTGCAGCATTTAACACCTGACCAAACTTCTTTCATTAACTCTTGTCTGTCTCAACTCATACGGCAGGAAATATCCAAGCTTTTGAATCATTCCCATGCCCTTTAAGCGATTGGAAATTTTTTCTTGAGTTACTCCCCACAATTTGGAGTCTTTTCTTTCGTTTTACAATATAACATTATCGGGTAACGCCTTCTAATTTTAAAGCCTTTTTTAGCTGTCCGTAACGGTGTGAATATCACCAGCTCTAAAATGCCGAAAGTAATTTTTCCACGTTACAATGTTACCATGGTTGTCATAAGATTGACACAGCATTCTATATCCTTCAGCTGCGTTTTGTCTTCAAAATTGAAGTAAAAAGTAAAATTTGTTTTTGATGGTCCGTGAACTGTTCCACATGAAGTTGGTTACCAATGTACTGGATGCGATTTAATACACAGTAACGCCATCTGTTGTAAATCCCCTGAAATTAACCTATAGATCTGATACTTATTTATATTATCGTATGACGTTGATGAGAGCATGTCATTTTTTTGAATCTCCACGCAATGACTTGTGTCTGTGTTAGTAACAGTGACTATATATATGTATCAGCGCTACCCTTAACTTCTATCTCTTCTCAACTTTCATCAAACTACTGTGAAATTTTGGTGACGAAATCAATAAATTGCTCTCGTAATGGTTATTCTCACCATTATATTCTTCAGATTTGGCTTTATCAACTATTTTCTGATTCCAAATCCGAGGAAATGTATGAAAGGTAAGAGAATAGGGTGTCGAACATACTGAGACAAATCCATATAATACATATCCGGAAATACTAAAATAATTGGAGAAACGCTGTATTAAAAGTACCGACCTAAAAGTAGATTATGTTGAAAATTAATATGGTTATTTGTAGCGTTGAGAACAATCGACTGAAAACAGTCGAAACAGTCGATAGTCAAAAACTAGCGACTGAAAATAGTAATTACTATTTTCAGTCAAATGGACGGTTCGACTGTTTTTTTTTTCATTTCGTGATGTCAGACGAAAATGTATGAATCCTTTTTTGTATAAATTGTGAGAGAGGAAAGGGCGGACATAATTGCTTTGGTAGTTAATTTTATATGTGGTTATATTTTCCAACGGTAGTATAAGAGGGACGAAGATGTATAATTTCCTTCACAAACTAACTTTAAAAAAGAGAAGGAAAAAATTACTGAATACTATGTAATAATTATACATAATATGCAATTTATAATTTAATTTTAAACGAAGTGTAATTGCTTTTATATTTGAATGTTCTGTGGATCTGTAAAAAGAAATGGAATTTTTCTATGGAATGGAATAATACCCCATAATTCTTTTATTTCATTTTAATGTATTAATTGCTATTTTTAAATAATATGCTATAATGAATATAAACAATACAATAGAAATTAAACAAAACCTAAAAACTAAGATGGAGAATAACCATAAATACTATATAAAAATTAAAGATATACTTAATCATAGAAAAAAAACATATGACGCTTTATTTATTATTGAACGGAAATATTTTTTAACAAAAATCGAGAGAGTTATCAAAATATTACATATTATTGCCATAGAAATAGTCAAAATATTTTACTATTTATCATTCCCAATTTTAATCTTTTTACCTATTACCTATTAAAAAATCATAAAACTACATATATTACATATAAATCTATGGAAGCATAAATTGGTTACATTTTTGTCAAGGTCACGGCTAGAACGACAGAGCCAGAACGTTAAAAATCGGTCGAATGAAACAAGTAGAACCAAAAATAGTAACTAAAAGTACGACTTAAACAGTCGATAGTAAATAGTCAGTCGGACCAAAAATAGCGACTGAAACAGTCGATAATAAAAAGTAGTCAATGACTAAACAGTCGATAGTCAATTTGGGTCGATAGTTTCAAACACTAGTTATTTGTCGAATTAGTATTTTTCATTCAAGAAGTTAACGGCTAATAAAAAAAAATCTAAATAATGTAAAACTAGCTAATTTTTTTACAGTTCTCAATGACTAGAAAACAAATGGCAAAAAACGGAAAAAATGGTCGCCGAAAACAAAACAATTATAATTACAAAGCTACATTTTAAATTCGCCATAACAGATGCTATCTTATAAAGTTTAGGTCGCACATTGAACGCTATAAAAGAGCATTGCAACAGTCCAATTAATAAATCAACACCACTTAATAAATGGGTTTGCTGATACCGTAATTAGTGATAGATAATTTTAATTAAAATATCTATTGAAACGGCAACAAAATTCTGACGTCTATTATAACTTTAGAACAATTTCGGGGAAATACCGCAATTATCTTAATTACTAAAATTTCCCGACCATTTCCTTTCTACAGTAATGGTTCGGAGCTATTCCAGATGTTTGCGTCAACGTTTCGAAAAATAATACGATATATGATCGGCTTTATTGTCTAAATCAATTTCAATTACTATTAGATTATTAGGAGATTGTAGAAATGGAATGGAGGAAAAAATCATTGAAGGGGACAGCAATAAAGAATTCATTAATATCTAAACAAGGAGTAATAGATGTCGGAAGAAACATATATTGAACTGATCATAAATGGAGATAGATGGGAATCGAAAAAACTACCTAAAAGGAAGGAAGTTAAATTGATGAAAGAGGTAACGGATCCAGACAGAAGGAAGAAAGAGAACAAAACTAAAGTTATTAACGATATGTCAGTAAGAAACAAAAATAGTTACTTTGTACGCAGAAGAAAAAAAGAAATAATACAAACATAACAAAATAAAGGAAAAACAAAATAATGAAATAAAAAAATTAGTTAAAAGCACCTTTAGTTACTAAGGAAACATTAACAGTTTCTATTATATATTAGATAGACGAAGCAAATAATATTACCATATTGCAATATAGTAAGTAGTAGTTTAGATAATGTGATGCGCATGTATTTCTTAGTTTACATGCCAAGTTTTGTAGACTATGTTCCAGTTTATTATGCTTTATATTCTTCGACGGTTAAAACGAGCCATTGGTGAAATGTGTGATGTCTCAGTACTTTTCAATCATTCAATGGGCGACAGAATTCATGGTAACGACAGTGTACCTAAGACCTGGTAAATATCATATTCAAAGTTAACTGACAGGGACCAACGAACATTAAAATATGTTGTCAGACAACATACAAATACAGTGGTAAAAATGACAGCAGAACTCAACATTCATGTGAGTAATACTGCTTCGACAAAAATGGTAAGGAGCTCCGTTCCGATAACTGGAAGGTTTGATATTGCGAAACTCTTTATAATAGTGCAATATAAATAGTGTAATGATCATAAAACCTAGATACTTAACGCTAATGTTATGGTGCGATAAATTATCGTTTGCATGTCAATGTTAATACAGTCAACCATGAGGGAAATTCAGTTATGATTTGAGCGGCAATATTGTGGTATTCAGCTGATCATGTCGGCATCCTCAGTGATGTAATCCGTACTGTGACTAGCGTATTGCTGCCAACGGAATATTGAAGCATTTTGTGGATATTTGGAGATGTGGTGGTACAAGAATGGGACAATATTCTATTGGAACCTACTCAGACATTTCATGAAGAATTGCAATCGTAGTAAAAGCACAGTGGCACAACAACTTATTAATAACATTCTACATATGTAATTTTTTCACATTATTTTCTCAATTTTCTGTATAAAGGGTTATTGTTAAGCAATATTTATCTCTAAATATTTGTGAAATTAATCCAAAATTATGTATATTTTGGAATATTCGAGGTTGAGTAAAATTGATAAAGAGCAAGTATCGCAAAAAGGATGATATGAAGCGTAAAGCGAAGAAAATATTTTACATATAACACCTTAGGATGTATAGAAAACGGTGTGCGCTAAACTGAAATCCATTACTCTCGAAGTAAAGCAATAGAAAACGTGGAGTAATGGTAAAACATAAGGAATTTTTAGTCTGTAACTAGGGTCTCTTATCTAAGATTAGAATATCGGACACAGCACAAATAAAATGTACATGAACTTTAATATTTATGTTAATAATTATAAAATTTTCTTGTTATTGTTTTTAATATATTTCAAAGTCTCCTTTTTACCAACGAGGGTCTATATGGACTGGACCTACTATTTAACATGGGCTCTGAACCACCATTAAGCGTACTGGTTCCTAGCTCAGTTACTGGCATGACTGGGATGGTTATTCCTTGTCGGATATTCCACTGTTTCCTTTAAAGACATTTACAATTACAAACACAAAGTATATGAATTCTTCAGTAGGATTCGAACCCGCGACTATCACAACAGCAGGAAGTCCGTCTTGTAGCCTGCGCCACCAAGCCAGCAGGAACATTTATTTTAACAATGTTTTACTATGCAAGTCTTTAGAACTCCGTGACGTCATACTTAAGGCTAATATTAATCTAATAGGCCTAATACTCATTACCATATTATACCTTGTTCTACGTCTCCGATATTAAACACATATAAAATCAAGAAATAACATCTAACATGTGTTTATAGTTAAGTCGTTATATTTTACATTTTTTTTCTTTCAGTGGCCTGTGAAAGTGTGGCGAATAATTACGCCATGTGTATTAAACTGTTGATGTTTCTGCTTTTGGATACATTCCAAGTTTATTAGTGACAATTAACTAGCGTATCATTCTAGCTAAACTAACAGTTTCATCTACTACTAATTAATGTGATATCTGCGATCTGCTAAATCGAGTTCTAATTATAGTAATTTGTCGTCGTTCAGGTCGCGGTTTTAATGAAATAAATTATGTATGATATTTGGCAACTGAAATAATGAAACTGCTTATATTCTGGCTTCTGCTAGCTGAATATACTTGTAACATATATTAGCGGTTATAAAGGGAGAAATAACTGAATAATATTTGAATATTTTATCTATTTTGTTGTATCAGAACTAAAGAGTTAAAATGGATATTTTCTCTTGTATATTTTTTAATTATTTTGGCTTTATGTTTAGAATCATTGCTGGGCAGAACATTTGAAAACAAACAAGCAAGCAAGTTATTATTGTAGTTTTTCGGTATCTCAGGGCACTTATCTATCGTGGAACGACTCATAGTAACTTTTTATACAATAGTTAATTTTTTACAATGGGTCCTTGCTTCATGGTTTGAGAAATACCACCATACTCTAATCTTATGTTCATAATATTATATTCAGTATAGAATCCCTATTGGTAAGACATCATTGCTACTATATTTTATCTTATCTATATAACATAAACTTGCTTTCATCACAATATAATATTTTACTTCATTGAAAATACTGTTAGATTTCTAACTAACTTATTTTGTTGCTAATTTGTATCCAGCAAGACTGGAAAGAATTCCTAGTTCATCTAACAGAAATTTAAATATATATAATTTTATTATTTATATCAAGATCAGACAAGATAGTAATACACTTTTTAGTGGATATCAAATACCTACTTTACCAGAAGAAATATACTTTCCCTAAATCTTCCTGGTGTTGTTCCTGTAGCTCAAGACGTCTTGATTGTGAAACAACTACATCTGTTTGCAACCAGCCAATTAAATTTGTTGTTAATTATATTGTCTATAGCTGTCAATATTTTAACACATTAATATATTAGATGTCTGTACGCTCCATCTTGGTTATGTGACGCGTAGTTCAGTTTCGCTTCAACCATTGTATTGTGTTGGCGCCCAAATTTTATTATGGATAAATATACGCCAAAAGAATTAGTAGAAATAGTGACAATATTATTGAAAATAATCGTTCCATTATTGCGACTCAGCGGAAATTGCATAAAAAAACACACTTTATCGTTTAAATGCGAATTTTCGACATTATGGTACGACAGCAGACAGGCCTCGTTCTGGAAGACAACGGACGCCTTGTAATGCTGAAACCTGGCTTTGGTGCGCGATAGTGTTGCAGAGTCTCCAGAAACATCAATTCGGAGACGTGCTTCCCAGTTACACATTTCTGCAAGCAGTTTGAGGCGAATTTTGAAAACGGATTTAAAATTTTTCTCGTCCAAAACTCAATTAGTTCACAAATTGCTTCCGTGAGATCCTGATTAACGCGTTCAGTACAGGAATGCAATCCTAAGGCTGTCTCGGTGAAATTGAAGATTTTTAGTCAAAATTGATAATGAGCGATGAAGACTATTTTCTTCTCAGTGGCCACGTCAATAAACAGAACACGAAACATCATTGCATCCACTAAAAACAACTTTATTATGGGGTTTTCATGCTGGAAACATCATTGGTCCCTATTTTTTTGAAAATGACCAGGTTATTGTTACCGTTGAACGGTACCAAGCCGTGATTCCGAATTTTCTTGTGCCTGAAGTGGAAGAGCAAGGACTAGAGGACATGTGATTTCAGCAAGATGGGACCACAGCGCATACTGCTCATTCAACAATTCAATTATTCAATCGCGAAGTGGCGATTTAGCATGGCCAGCCAGATTTAACAACACCAGACTTTTTCTTATGGGGTTTTTTCAAATCAGAAGTTTATGTGAATAAGCCTCAAACGACTCAACATCATAAAGACAATATTCGTTACGAAATTGAGGAAATTTAGCCTCAGATGTTGCAGAATGTTATGAAAAATGCTTTAAAAAGAGCCGAAAGTTACATAATAAATCGCAGTCACAATTTAGCCGATATAATGTTTTAATCATAACGAAAAAAAATACGTAAAGACCATATAAAAGGTTAATTGAAAAGTCCCCGGCCTATCATAGTAAAACACATTTTTTGGAAAATTAGTTTTTTTTTATTCAATATAATTCCCTTCAACGGCGATACACTAATTATAGCGACCGTCCAACTTTTCGATACCTTTTTTGTAGTACGATTTGTCCTTTGCTTCAAAATAGGCCTCAGTTCCCAGTGAGCATTCTTTTGAGATATGAGAACAGGAAATAATCGCTGGGAACCAGATCTGGAGAATACGATGGATGAGGAAGCAATTCGAAGCCCAATTCATAATTTTTTCACCATCCATCGATTTTTTCGCCATCGTTTTCACTGATTTGTGACACGGTGCATTGTCTTGGTGAAGCAGCACTTTCTTTCTTCTTTTTTCTCTTTCTTCTCTTAATAATATTTAATACATGTTTTATTAAGTTTAACTTGCGAGAAACGATATGGCCACTAATACTTTCTTTTACTTCAAATGTTATACTAATGAAGCTGATTTATCAGCATTTTTTGCAGCTTTTTTGAACTTTCTGATCATTATTTATTTTTTCCAGTTTGTTTTTCCCTTTTCATCTTTTGTTTTCAATATCGGTTTATTTTATTTCTTATTTTCGCACACACTTCACATAAAGCTACAATGGATAATAAATTTAGCATTTTCGTTAGACATTTTATTCTTGTTGCAATAGGCAGATTCTATTAATGCTTGTCTTATTATGTTAGTTTGCTTGTTTTAATCGAGTAAGAATGTCACAACTAGGTTTCATGAATTATTTAGTTCGCTATATTAATAATTCGCAGTTTGCCTGACAAAGGGCTATTTTACTTATTTCTCTAATAGCGTTGTTTAATGTTTTATTTAAACGTATGTTATTATTGAAACGTATGTATCTTTAATTATTTATGTTGGTGAATTGTTAAGGAAATGAATACAAGATACACATAAAATCAAAATATTGCTTCATGTAAAGTGAAAAAGTTAAGCTTCGATGTTGAATTATATTCAGATAAGAATACCGTTATACGCCATTCGGATCGTTTGCTCGTGGCATCTGTGGCGATATAGCTGATTCATCACGCACTCATTTTATTTAAGTGGGTAGTTTCGATTCCCCCCATACTTCACTTCTCTTACGATGTAATGGATATATAAAGTCCATGAAAACTAATGCACTAGCAGCTATAATATTTAAACACCGTAAAATTTAGAATAAACGGAACATTTTCTTAGTTCCTACGCTATTAAAAATGAATAAATACATTTTAAAATGTCTTATGTCATAATTTAATAATGTACTTATTTGGTTTCACTTCAGTTTTGACTATAATAGTTAATTATAAATAGACATTAAATTCGAGAAAACTGATTATTATGTCTTTTTTCGATTTTCAGTCGAATTTGTATATTATATGTGTAGGCATAAGCCAGATTATATTTTAATTAGGTGATTCTCTAGAGCGAAACTGTAAGATTTATTTCTTTGGCAGGTTTTATTCAAGGATCAAGAAGATGCTGTTTGCTAATTCATTTAAAAATCTAGTGTTCATGAAAGGAAAATCTTTTATTATTGATTAATAAGCTGAGCTGTATTAGTTATATTCTGTATACATAACCTAACACTTGACTGTATTTTGTAATTTGTATTTTTTTTTAATTAGTTTTTTTTTAATTAAAACTGATCTCCTAGACCAACAATTAATTTACTGTTAGCAATTCTTATTACAATTTACACTTATAGTTTATCCAGCGACCATATATAAGTTTATTCTCACAACTTTCACAACAACACGCCGTCACTTCTTTAATTTAATCCTCTTTAGTTTGCGAACAGAGTGTCGTCCATTCAGTAACTGAAGCACTTCTTTTAAGGGTTTAATTTTTTCAGTTTTTTTTCCACCGCCAGCAGTGCTTTTTATCCACAAATGTAGGTATCGCAATTCCCTTTGGTTTTGGTATGTCACTATTATAAAGCAGATAGACGATGGGTCCTGGGATGCTGCCTTGAGGTATTCCTACTTGTACTCCTTTTAGTTAAATAGTTAATATACTGTATTTTGTATATTGTATTTTAAATACATGACTTAAAATTATTTTGTAGTTCGTATTAGTTACATGCGACATAGTATTTAAATTAAAGCCAAACACATTTGTCCAGTTGTGACTGTAACGAAGCGAAGATTCAATGAACTAGAATAAAAATGAAGTTCGTATATTCTATGTTTGCTGTATTGACAATCTACAGATTATTATCATTCTGTAAATTACCATGTTAAGGTGAAATGTGTGCTACCAACTACAAACATTGATATATGTTTATTCGAAAACTTATTGTACAGTACTCTCCATAACCTTAGTCCATCTCTAGGATACATACGGATACTGCGAATATAAAATTCGTCTTCTTTGGAGGATTTTCATTTTTGTTAAAAAATTAAGCTTTTATTAGAATTAGTAGTAAATGGTGTCATTGACCGGTATCTGAAGAACAAGACTGGTTGAGTGAGAAGTCCCATTTTAGTCCTTCAATATGAATTATAACCTCTTGAGTCGCGCGTTGACGGGCATTGTGATATAATAAGATTATTTCCTTATTCTTTTCTTGATATAGCGAAATCTGTCTTTTAATAGTTGTCTCAAACGCATAATTTCAGTTATTTAACGTTTTCCTGTAATGGTTTTGCCAGATTTTGCAAGGTACCATGTATATAGAACAAGACCTGGGCATCATAAACGTTTGGTTTCGTCATGGATGTGAAAATGTGGCTCGGATATCAGGTGCTGGGTCTTTTCTTTTTCAGTAAGGATGCGAGAAAACACCCCTTTCTTTTTGCCGTTACAGCAATTGCTGACCTGTAAAGTGAAACAATTTCTGAAGCTCTCTGGACTTGAATTTATATAGTAGCCAATGTTATTCCTTTGGAATATTTTCTAAAGCTTTTACTCGATGGAAAATTATTTGTTGACTAATAATGAGAAGTCCCATTTTAGGCAACATTTATAGTCTTCATTTACTTCAGCAATACTTCAGATACTGCACTGAGGGATGTTGAACAAAAGTTTTGTCTTGACATCAAATTCTTGTTCAACATTTTGAGTCCTCGTTTTCCATTATATCCAACTGTTGTAAAACGACAGGTCACAATTTGTACCGCTAATATACGAATAATTATATTTCACTTGTAATATATTTTACGCATAAAATCATTTTTACATAGTTGACATCGTTGTTCGAATAGGCAGGCAATTTAAAAACTCATTGCAATGTCTATATTAATTTAAATTTATCTTTAATTTAAACGTGTGGAATTCATTTAATGGAAACAGTCCTGTTATAGTCTATTATAGTCAGTATATATTATTAACGTACATGTTTGACCATAGAGAGAAATCATTTTCGCACCAATAGATTCTAAAGTTCGTTATTCATAATTAAGGGGGAAGTTATTCTTTGTTGAAATAATATATTGTTGTGGGTAATTAAAATAAACAGAGAGTTTGCTAATGAACTTACCTACTAGCTTTCATTTTAGTCAATTCTTCTATATGTGATATAATAGTTAGCATATTTAGTTCTATATTATTATACAATTGTTGCATTATATTATGTTGATATTATTATGCCAGTGTAACAAATATTATGTTGCAAAATATGTGTTACCTGATAATATGATTAAATGTATGATTTATTTTGCTCAGATAATTTCTTTAATAATACTTTTTCAGATATTTTTTGAAGTTATAATATTTATTATATACAAATACAATTTATTGAAATATCTCATTATTCCATCAAACTTTGACGACGTTTAAGGAACAATCATTTGTGTTATATTGTTTAGTAGCCTTTTCTATTTTCAACAGTGATAAATTGGCCCTTTTATTTTAGATAACTGAAGGTATTTTGATCAGCGATATCCATTTTTGAAAATGCTGAAAAGTATGAAGGTGAACAAATGTCAGACAACATAACTATTACCATTTATCAACATCAAATAATGATTTTTTTATTTAGTGTTATTGAGTTATTCAGGGTGAACAGATCAAGTTAATCAAGGAACTGCCAAAATTGTCCTTTCGACTTTCATTATTTGTGTTGTTTAATGAAATTTGCTGCCAAAGTTTTGTCAGATCATAGATGTGAGTTTTGGTTTAAATTGTGTGAAGTGGTGACTTTAATGTCAATGATAAATGTCCTTTGGACAAAGGTAATTCAAGGTAATGAATTGAAGAACTTATTGGACGAGACTCCGGCCCAAACTCTCAAAGAACTTTGACACGTTTTAGCCAGATGTTGAATCAATGGTTTTAAGACTTGCACATATGATGGGAAATGTCTAAAATGCGGAAAATGTTACCGCAGGAATTGACTGAAAATACAATTTTGAATCAAGGCATAAGTTCGAGTTTTCTGTGGCGGATTGTGCCTGGAAATGAAAAGAGGATCTATTAAGTCATAGGTTAGTCATAAGGAGTGCTGTACATATGGTGAGATTAGCAAGGTGTGATGCAGCAAAGGAATCATGACTGAAAATGTTTGCTAACGTCAATTCAACCAACTGAATGATATGTTGTTGCAAAAATAGATAAGTAATAAATATAATGAGAAATTCTTCAACGGCTAGCACACGATATCGTCATATTGCTAGAAAGATAGCAGCATTTATAGAAAAAAGTGGAAACTATTTTAATGCACATATATTTCCACTAATTTGTCCTAATAAGTGCTCTTAAAGTGAACAAGTGATCAGAATAGATTGAAGCACTTAATATAATTCTATTGAATTTAAAAAATTTTCTTTTAGTTGCGTAATTTATTTTGGTTTGTAATATTTTATTGCCTCTATTATAATACTATGCAAATTATCCCAATAATAATCACATCAGATACATGGTGTGAGTAAACGGAATCGATATAATGGCGACTGATTTTCGGTTGGAAAGGCAATTAAACTGATACAGTGACAACATTAACAACGCCACCCTAACTAGTGTTTAACATTACCATAATAGACACATTTCTCGATATTTAATGTTGTTAATTTTAATCTGTTTGTTTAATTCGCAAATTAATGATTAGAATCGGTTAAATAAAGTTGATTCATGTATTTTATAGAGCTACACATACAAATAAGGTTCTTCTATTATTAATTGATTCAAATATTATGAGGCAGTAAACGTATCTATTCAAATTATGGCAAAATGGTTCGAAATGGTTTTGTGAATTTAGGAAATTGCAGAATCTGAATTAGCAATGAATAGAATTTGTGATTGTCTGTAAAAGACTCAGTGGTTTCATTCCCTTTAGCGCTTATTTCGCTAGGCATCCCCATATGGTATTTCGTTAAAATGAATTTCGGTTTTTCCTAACCGATTGGCTTAAACTCCTATATTTCGTGTAGTATTTATACATTGAAGCATTATTATATATAATGGTTCTAGATATAAAGATTCTAGATGAAAAGGAGGCGTCATTCTCTGCAATTTCCTCGGTCGCCAAGTGAATTTTTTGAGTAAAAGTAAGGTTGAAGTGAAGAAATAACGATAATAAAATATCGTAAATGTATTGAGATTTTTTTAAATATCGATAAATCTGTTTTACGAATGATGTTTATTATGAATAATAATGTGCTAATGAGTCACATATCAAAAATGTTTACTCGTATCGTTCATTAGAGTTTTAATTTTTAATATGAATAAGTTTCCTACGAAAAACATGAAAACCTGGTATTACTTTTTCGGCACCCGTTAATATGTTCCCAATAATTCTTAGATAACATTGAAGGGCTCGATTGTCATGAAGGTATGGTCTGATTTCGTGTTTCTAGGCGAACTATTTAATTTATTGTTTGAATGTGAGGATTCTTATGTTTTGATATAAATTAGCATTGCGTACATACCAAGGTGAATTCACTCTTTATATAACAGCTTGGTTTAAAATATTGTTTCATTTTTGTAACTCGTAATTATTATAATTATTTGAATAAGAACACCGACCATAATTTTCTAAGTACGTATAATATGGTCGGGTTAGTTACATGATCGCCAACTCAAGAGAACCGATTCTATTGATCATTGATTGGTTGAATTTGTCTCGGCTGCAAATATTGGAAATTTAACAGAGAAAAAATTACACTGTGAATTTTTTAAAAGTATGTTAGATTTACAACACCGCTATCTTCCGTGATTATAAACTCACGCACACACGCTCAAGTCTTATTTGACTAGAAAGAATCTAGAAAGATATCGAAATATATAGAAAATATTCGAATGGGAATATCTTTTTTTTAAAAGTTGCTCTTCTTCTCTCTTAAAACTTCGTAGCAATTGTGTATTTCTGCAATATATTGAGATTATTTAGAGGCGCAATATATAACGGTCTAATAATTTCCGCCAAATGCCATTCAAATTCAAATCTGTGATGCTATGATGCAACAAAACTTGCTGGTGGAAGAACATGAGAGTTTCTCTGTTGAACGATTGGTTTGCTGAAGATTTATTCGAGCAATTGCTGACTATCGGTAACGGCTCTGTTGAATGGCCTAGGGAGCAAGCAATTTTGGCCTTTAATAATAAAGATGAAGATGACATAAATGTCGTAATTCAGGATCAAATTACGTTAGTACTCTGACTATTAACTATGTGATAAATGAAGACCATCAGCTTTGCAATTGAATGTTTAAGCTCACTTGATGTGCTTGTGGTTTATCATCGCACAATTTATAACTAAAGTTTGGATCGATATAGTCATCATGCTTTGAAATTTAAACAAACCAAATACAATGGAGCATGTTTGGTTATAAGAAAACTGATAATCGATCCACCCGACTATACTCAAAGAAATATTCTCATTCATCCTCATTCTCTCATTATCAAAGGTGAGGAAGTTCTCATTCTGAGGAGTCCCATGAATCCAACCGATATACTCTCACTCTAAACGAATTTCGACTCGTATTTATTCGCCATGATGACTAACAAATTACAAGATCAATTCTTGAGTGTTTGTGGCCTGAATCTAGAAAATGCATGTTTTTCTCATGGTCAATTGTATGTGGCGTATGCACGTGTTGGCAAACCAACTGTGCTTCATTTTTTCTTGCACCTGATACCAAAACCAAAATTATAGTATATCACAAGGTGCTTCACTGAAGATAATCAGTCCAAGTGCAATCCATGCAGCAACATACGTAGATTCTTGTACTTAACTACTTGAAATTCATTTTATAATGTTAATAAAAGCTTAAATTAATTTCAACAAAAAAGAAACCTGACATTCATTGGCTGTTTGGCAGTATAAAGTTCGCCGGGTCAGCTGGTTTAATTTTTTTAATTAATCTCCTAGAACGTCAACAATCTGCCCGTGGGCAATAAGTATTATTATATGATTTCAGTTATATAATATAACTATCTTGACATGTAGTAGATCAGTTCTGTAAGTAACCCACTGTACAAATTATAATCTAAATCTTATTCTAGATACTATTATAACTTATTTTAAAGTATATCCTAACTTATTCTAAAAACTATTCTAGCTTATTCTAGAGATTATTAAATCTCACTCTATGTGTCTATTAGTCAGTTCATATGGTATATTGCGCCTGAGCCTACGCACTTCACTGTCATCGCGCACCTTTAACTGTTTGGCGAGTGCATTGGAATGCATTAATTCAGAGTACTTCGCACTAACACTCCGAACTATGGTTCTATGGGTATAACACGCTGAATCAGTTGGACACATAACATGGGGCATCGACGATGATACACAACACTTTCTTCTGGAACCTCTGGAGGATATCTATATTAGATTTGCTAGTAGTACCTCACAGTTCAATACTATAGGTCCAAATGGGCTTAAATATTGACTTATATGGCAAAACCTTATTATTAAATGATAATTTAGATTTAGGCCCTATCAGCCAAAACATTTTTTTACTTTAAGCCCAAGCTGTTTGTGTTTTGTAACCATATGTTTTCTCCATATCGAAATTCATTCATTGCTATTCAATTTTACTGAGGGACATGCTTTTCTATAAGGGGTGAATGCCACATTGGTAGATTTTGTCTCATTTGCTTTGATATGCCACGTTTTCAATCACAATTCGATTTTGTTAAGGTCGGCTTTATACATAAGATATAACAATGGGCCAACAACACTGCCCTGCGGAATACCCGAATATGTGTAGGTCAATAAGGTACGATTTCAGCAGTTGAACATGCTTATGGGGCAAGTTTTTTCAATTTAACATGCAGTCCAGTGTGCCACACCTTGTCGAAGGCTTGAGAAATATGGAGTTTGTGTGTTTATTATGGAAGCCAAATGGTTGGTCTGGAGTAATAATTATTTCCTCTGCGATTATTTTAAGTCTCTTAATGTATACATTTTCGAATAGTTTACAGATCGCAGGTAGCAGGTTTATAGGACGAAGCTAGTTTTAAATATTAAAAAATATTTTATTATTGAATATTTAACTTGTCTGTTAGTTAATATGAAAATACAATTATTATTTATTAAGTGTACAACGTAGATATTTCCGAGTTATTAGTATATAAACGAATCGATACGTTTCTGTAATAGATATAAAGACTAGTTTTGTTTAATCTTATCACCCAATTCAATTGCAGTTTCAATTGCAAATCAGCCGCAATTATATCGAGGCTCTTTAATCGCACCCTGTGTTCAATTTACTTATTATTACATTAATTTTCCAGCAGTGAGAAGTAAAAGATTAGCCACAAAAGTGAAAATTGATATAATAAAAAGTAAGTGGCGTTTGAAGTAAGGAAAATGAAAATACTCAACTGTCGTCGGTGATATTTAGCCAGATAAGCCTAAGCCATTTGGAAACACTTTCGGCGTTTTGCGGCAGCTGTAGCAGAATAATAATACACGTATTTTCCTTAAGAGTGTAATTTGAATTCGTTATTTTTGATAAGACTCATAAACGTAAAAAAAACGTAACGTTTAAGGATATGTAAAGTACGGTTGATTACTATTACACATTTTTAATGATAATAGTTAATCTTTATTTAGAATTTCTTTTTTTATTCTTAGTTTTTTTATTAACATCGTCTTGACTTAGTTATTTCAATTTGTAAAAGTAACTGGAGTTGTTTAATGTTGTATCTTGTCATGAAGCTTGTAGTCTAGAATATAATGATGGAGCTAATATCACTTCTTCGTGGCGTCTGAGTTTGCTAATTATATTTTCAAGGGGACAAAACTTTACTGACGCCTTCAAATTATTAATTTTTAATGTATTTTTAGGGCGATAAAATAATCTTATCATTTAAAAGTTTTGGTCTTATTTTTTGGGACATTAATAATTATAAAACGTATTGTTATACTGGATTCTTGGTTCCTCTAGTTATTTTTTCCGGTATATATGGCATTCATCAAAGCAAATAGAATTTGTCATACTTTTTTAATTATCTGAAACCAAATTTTGGCAAACCTATTTATCTGTATAAGATTTAGTTATGTTCACGAAACTTTTAGCGTATACAAGGTATGAACAAAATATATGAACGCCTGACATGTATAGGCAACATTTGTTTATTAATAACGTGTTGAAGCACGATTTGCTTTTAAAATAGCTGACATTTTTCGATGAAGTAATTCGTAGACTGCCTAATTAGTTTTTAACAGGATGTTTTTCCATTAATGCACTAAAACATCCGCAAATTGATTCAATGATGTTGGATATGGAAATATACTCCTTACACTCTGCTCTAAAACTCTCTGTGACTGTTCAATTATGTTGAGATCTAGCGAATATGTTGACTAGGGAAGATTTTTGATGCTATTCTGATGCTTTCAAACGAAGTCTGATCCTTTTTGGTTGTGTTATGGTCCAATTGTCATTCTTGGCATCTGACTGTGTTCGGCAGCAATATATTAGTCAAACTAAGAATTTCATTATTGCAAATATGGAGATATTTATTCGCAGTTATTCGGACAGTGATCTAAATGAGAGGACTTGTTCAATACCATGATATTGGCGTTTAAATTATAACGGAACTTCCCCCATGCTTGACTGTAAGAAACAGGACATTCCGATCGTAAGGTTCTCCATACATAATCTTGGGGTTCTCCATAAAAACAGATAAACCCAACATAAAGCGCGTCCATATTTCAGAGCTTTGGTTTCTACTATAAAGCTTTTC
Source organism: Rhynchophorus ferrugineus (assembly GCF_030347505.1). Classification (NCBI taxonomy): domain Eukaryota; kingdom Metazoa; phylum Arthropoda; class Insecta; order Coleoptera; family Curculionidae; genus Rhynchophorus; species Rhynchophorus ferrugineus. The sequence continues at coordinate 13,492,794 of NW_027472590.1, forward strand.
ACAACCGCAACCCTATCGTGATTGTTAGCTTTATGCAGCTACCCCTGTAAATTTTTTGTCATACATACATACAAAATAATATATAATCAGCATATAATATAACAGCAGTGACTAAATACAATCTTTTAAAGAACCAAAGGAAATCAAAATTTAATTGGTTGAAGTTCATTATGTATTTTTTCCTATGCGTGAAGCTGCACAATTGTGGACATGAATGTTGGCCAACTGTGGGCAGCTCATTACAAATGTACAAAACGTGTCTTCTCCAAAATTAAGATCTATTGTCTATTTTTGACCGATTAATATTTGCAAGATTGCGAAAGAGTTAAAGCCATAAATATGTCAGTGCATTAGCAACTTTGCATAAAAAGTGATTATAGAAAATCTCTCAAAAGAATGAATAATCGAATAATGAATATATTAATTTATTAGAATGCTTTTGAAGAGGGAAATATGGGGAAGTTAAAATTATGTGTTTTTCGGAATATTTATGGAATTCTTTAGACCGGCACTTAAACAAACTAAAGAAACAATAAGCCTAGAGTATTATTCATCAATATTGCAGAGGTTGAATGAGTAAATTAGGAATTGCTGGATAATGAAAAAGTAGGAAAAATCATGGAATATATTACCAAACCAATTACTAAAACATTCACTGTATTTTTTTTAAGATTTAATTTTTTTTATATTGTAAACATTAACGAGAATATAATTAACTAAAAACACAATTTAAAGACTTTCTAAAACGTTACTTGGTATAAAGAATTAGGAGAAATGCGTGGAAACATTATAATTATTTATATTGTATAAAAAACATAATTACAAGATACAAAGCCAATTAATTTCCTCCCCTCAAAATTAACAGGAAATATCCAAAGTCGACCGTAAGATACTTTTCGTTAATTAAAAGACACAAACATATATATCTCCCCAATTACGAGTAGATAGATCTTTTTATTAAATAAGGTCACTGTTTCGAATTTGTTGTTATACGTGTATTTAAATTTATCTTCCTTTAAGCTGTTTATACTAATTGGAATACTAAATCTTTATCTAAACACATTTATTCCAGTTCTGTCTTCTTTTATATTCATCTTACTGAAACAATTTTTTGCATAATTAAACTAATTATAGGATACAATAGAACAATAGTTATTGAAATCCATCTACTGCTGATATATTCAGTAGTAATTAGACATTAGCAACAGTGACTATATGAATATTTGAAAATATACGCATTGAAACCATTAAAAGCAATATTAATTTTATTTATCATTTCAATTAATGTTAGAATGTGCTTACCAGAATACGTTATATTCCATTTGAGTGAATCAAAGATTTGGATGATACATTTTTAATATCGAAAAAGTTTTCTTGATATAACACTCATGAACTACAAGTTAGAAAAATTATAAAGCCTTGGATGTAAGATAAGTGTATACAGTGTGTTCAATATGAGTGAACAAAGGTTATCAAATTTTATAAAATCGAAGGGTCACAATGTTGCAGCATCAATTTTGACTATTAGTTTATTCTGGCTTTGATACATAACAAAATTATAATCTAAATAAAATAATGAAAAAAATATAATTTCAACATTATAAAACATCTAATGCATATATTATCGAACAATTTAAACTACAATTAATTATACAGCCACGATAGTCTTTAGGTTAGAGTTGTTTTGTCATATTCATATTAAACTCTTTTCCACATCACCTACATTGTATGCGCATTTTTTATGCTATTGTATTCTCTGGAGGCCTAATCCATCTAACTAATAATTGTATATACAAATAATGTATTTTACTTTCATTAGAGAGTATATTTATATTTTTAAGTTTAATTCTTTCTCCTTAGTTTCTTCTGCTACTACTTTTTATTGAATAAAATTGGTAGATTTGATAACTGTATTCTGTAATACATTTGCTATATCTGCAAAACAATTTTTATTCTCTCCTCAATATTCTACGCAAATTTTCTACAGTTATTCTTTATCAGTTATATGCTAACACTTAGCTTTTACCACTTTCATCACCCTGTCCTGATAATTGTCAGAATCAGTTCATAATCCAACATATAGAAACTTTCGTTACAACACAATTAAACACTTCATCTATATATACCGACCAAAAAATTGAAATACTTCACTTCGAATTTTGTAAGCTGATTCGGTTACATATTCGAATATATCAGACATCACTATATAGGGTAAATTAAAAGTCATCGTGGTTCGGTAGATTGGACAGAGTGGGCGCGCGCGTCCCGAGTGTTAGAAAAAAAAAAGAAAAACAGTTTGGAGAGGACATATTAATTTACGAAACATTTTAAAGGAGGTAAAAAGAAAAATACAGCATAATAATAAATTTTTAATTATAAATTAAAGGATATAAACTTAGGTTAGGTTAAAAAATTAGGTTATACTATATTATGCATGTATTTTATACAAAAAATAAGATAACAACTTCTTTGTAGATATGCTTTATACTTCTAACACTAATTACTATTTAATTACAAGACAATTGAAGTTGCAATAGAACATTTTTCCAAATATAGGCAAGGCTAATATATTTCATGGAAAAGGGCTTACTCGCTAAAAAACCATCACCATAATTAAAACTCAATAAAAACTCAATGATGCTAATATTTTGTGTTTTTTTTTTAGTATGGTATATTTAATATATACTTTTCAAGTATTTTTATTTCTTCTTAGGTCTGCTTTTCTCTTTTTTGATATTTTGCCAGACAGATTCAAATTAATTTTTTGTCCGTAACTCTTCTTGCCTTATCGTACCTAATAATCACACCGATATTTTTAAGGAATATACTATATATAACATATATATTTGAAACTTCTTATTTTCTGAAAAATTCTTTAAGCAATAATTTTTTTCGTCGTCCTGTGGCTTCCAACTTTCAAAGCCTTACAAATTCTTAAATCATAGAATAGATTATTTAACACCTATATTATGGATCTAGCGAAGATGCTGACGAAATTCAGTATGTATGGATAATAAAATCATTAAGTTGAGAATACAGAGAGGGCAGATGATCCTTTTTGTCATCGGCTTTAGTTGTGCAGCAAGCTTATGTTGAATCTGTTTCTTTCTCTTGCTACTAAGTATGTCTTATTACAAACCTGACATATTAATTTACTTTAACTTCAAAATTTAAGTCATTTAATGAATTTATCCTTTTTGTAACAACTGAAACTAACCTTTGACTCTCCATATTTGTAATTCTGTCGAAACTCTGAAGTGTTTAATTAAAGGCGTTTTTTTTAAGTTAAAAGAACGTCAAAATATAACTTTTTAAAATGCCTTATCAAACGCTTTAATAGTTAAATAAATAAATGCCCAACATTTAATCAGAGCAATACGGTTTATCGCCATTTCTTTTGAGGAATATTTGGCTTGCAGTACTCTACAATGTTGCCAAATCTAAAGGCAATAACTGTGTATTGTATAAAATAGTAAAAAACCTTTCTATTCTATTATTATATTTTTCTTTAAAGCAAAATGTAAAAGTTAATTTCAGAAAGTCTTGTTAAGTAAATAATTTTTCTAAAATAAATTATATCCATAAAGCAAATAACCTAACGGCAAATTTGGCAACACCGACTTCTAGCATTTCGGTTTGCCGCGAGTATGTTGCACTGACCGATATATGAATAGTGCCGAAAGTAGCCGAATCTCTGGAACACGATGATTTTTACTGTATACTGCACTACACTATCATATCTGTTTTTAACTACAATATCTAACACACATAGGAAAACACTATCTAAAACAAATTTACACACTGCAATTGGCAATAGATTGGACAAATTAAATTCGACATCGTGTATATATTGCTGAGCTCACTATTATTTTGAATAGACTATACATCAAATATAGTTAGACAAATAATAAAAGACTGATGTGTGTTGATACATGTTTATCAAACAAACATATTTGATATAGATTTGACGAGAAACCGAGCTTCTCTTGTTATTCAAAAGTTTGAATGTCGACCTAACGAAAATATTGATTGATAAGGGTAAAACGTAACATCCGCTAAATGGGTGCGAGTTCAGAAAAAGAGATAATCCAAAATCACACCAAAACAAACATAGAGAACGCTGCTATGTCAATAGACGAGGCGTAATTAGCCGATTTGTTTGAAATCTCTCTAAAGGCCCCAAAAACTATCGCACCGATTATTTGAAGTTTTAATAATGCAGGCCAGGCACAAAAGTTTTTTGCTTCAAAAAATGTTTTATCGATTTTCGTGAATAATGCACTGCCGAATATTCGGAATATATCGGAAGTTTTGGATATTAGCAGACTGGTCATATACGTATATTGAAATATTAGATGTATGATTTGGCACAAATAGAAAATATTGCAAATTTAATCTAAAATACAGGGTATATACGTTATATGAATTGAAAACTAAGCTACACAAAGTAAATTTTAAATATATATTTTTGTTAGATAAAAAAACTGGTAAACTAACTAGTTCTGTTCTCGTCGTTAGAAAACGTCCTCGATATATTCCAGGACTTATAGTTGCTAATTAACTTTGCGCCCTGGTTGTGCACAATTGACGATTTCAACTAGACATTCTTGCGAATTAATGAAACACTTTACTTTACACTATTTGATTTATTTGTATAAATTGCAATTTAGGTGAACCAAAGCTATCTTTAATATGGGTCTTTCTATCTATCTTCACAGGATACATAAAAAATCATCGTGGTTCGGTAGATTGAATATACCGCGTCGGCGCGCGCGTCCCACTTGTTAGAAATATTTGAATATCCTCATTATTGCTTGGGGCATCATGCGTCACTCTGTATCTTATTTTTAACCCAACTTCTGGTATCGGCTATATTAGTCTTCAAATAACAGTAAATATAATAAAAATAGTAGTACATAGTAAAAATGACCTTTAAATAAACAGTAAGAAGGTGACATTTTGTAACACGTTCCATATTAAATAAGAAAATTCATGGTAGGTCCACCACGATATTCAATTGGTGCAAGAATAAAAGCCCCTTGTTGGAGGCTTAACTTCGTAAATCAGACAACTAAGAGTCTTTCAATGTATACTAACGTCTTTTACTCGGATGAAGCTTATTTCACTTCATTTTATAATCATTATTAACGTTTTGCATCTAGATCTCCTTTCCTTTATTACTACCTGTATATTCATCAGTCCTTTTCGTAGGTTATCTTGAGATTTAGGTGAACTATATCCTTTAAAGATCAGAATATTCACGAGTTTTCTATGCACAATAATTTCGAACACAGGCAAAATTAATGTGATCTTGGTTCGATATCCATTTTACATGGGGACGATATCTTTCTAGTGCATCCAACATTGCATTGTTGCTCACTTTTTGAGTCACAGTGCCTATATTCATATTCAGGACAGCTGCAATACGCTAAAAATATTTTCATTAAAAACCCCGGCAACTCAACATTTCATTTTCTTGTTCCTCTCTTTTTCTAACTCTGACTGTTTATTGTCTTTGGTATTTTCAATTAGAATAATCACAAACATTAGCAAAAAAGTACTGAAACAATATTTCCCTGTTTACCACTTTTAGTTATTATCATTAATGTTTCAAACGAATTTTGTCGATGATTTGGTTACATATTTATGGGCATCCGACAACATTGTATATATTTTTAACTAGAGCGAAATCAGAAGGAAATAGTGATGATACTAGTTTACTGTTATTTTTAGTCGACTATATGCGAATTTTTCGTGAAAAATACTTTTACTTAAAGCTGTTGGCATTAAAATTACGTTAGAAATGCATCAATTAACTTACCTTTTACATTTCACATTGGTTGAAATGTTACGTTGTCAAATTAACTACGGTAAACTGAAATGAAATTGATGAATAAAAGTTCTAATAACAATATCAAAACGTGTTTCAATTGAACAACTATCGTATTATGTCTTTAGATGAAATTTACAACAACCGCTATAGCAAGGACTTATTAAGTTTGAAATGCTTGGTTATAACTTACCGGAGGATATCTATTCCGCTCTGGCATTTCTGAACTATTTAGCGTAGTAAAGATTTAACAACTGGGAATGTTGAAAGATAGTTTGCAAATATAATCTGGTAAGATTGCGTCTACATCTCTATAGCATTATATTCACTGGTAGAGTAAAGTAACAAATTCCGAAAATATATGTAATTCTACTAATTTAGAGTTTTCAATTATAACTTAGTATTGACACTTACACAATAATTGTGTAATGTTTTGTTTTATTTTAATCTGTTTGCCATTTGATAAGAAAGAACACAATATTATAGATTGAAATGCGCAATAATACATTTCTCTTCCCAATACAATCACGATAAACAGCGGTGTATCTGTTTTCACATCAGTTTTGGCAACTTTTAACAAAATTAATAATATTTTTTCCAGTTACAAGTCTATCCAATAAAACAGCTACGTTATCTGAATTTATGACATTAAACGTCCTACTGTTGAGATAGTGACGTACTGCTGGGATATGATCATAAATTTATGTTTGTTATTGTTTAATATTTATGGTTGTCAAGGCAAGAGTGCAAAATCCGACAAGGAAAATGATCCCAGGCACACCAGTAACCATTCTGGGTAAGACTGGATATCTTCTGGGATGATTTCTAAGTTGGTCACTCGCCAGTCGGTAAACTGTACCTGATTCAAACCGGCGGCTATCGCAACAGTAGGAGAACCGCCCCCCTTTACCACTGCGCCACCAAGCCGGCTATTATAATATTCTTAAATAATATGAATGTATACCACATACAAAATTTTGACGATATTTTATACTTTATCATACTAAAACACACTACTGCACAAACAAAATAATGCAATTATAATTAAAATATTCCATAAAATATTCGAGTTTGATTTTAGATGTCACGTCACTAAAATAGTTACATGCTAATAATCTAATAAACATTTTAAATTCTAAATTCAATCAATTCTTAATAGAAATCTAATCTTAATAAAAATATTCTTAAGGGCATACTCCTAAATTGTTAGGATTTGAAAATAAGAATGAATCTAAATGAATCCATATTTTAAGTTTTCTAAAAGAGATATAAATTAAAGAGGGATATATCTGGCGGGTTGCGTAATTTTTTCTGCAATTCCTATATTGCCGATATGTTTTTCCTTTCAGATGCTTGAGGAAGGAATCCTTTTCCTCACGACGCATTTCTTGTTTATTACATCTGCTGCTTGTTTTAAAAGCTTGTTAGGTGGGAGGTAATCCTTCTCCAAACGTCTAAAATAGCATTTAAAATCTGCAGCGGGTTTATTCACAAAATGTCTTTAGCGATAAAATTGTTTCAAAGATTTTTAATGTAATATTGGAATATCTCGTTGCTTAAGTTTTAGAGAATGCTTGGATTATAATATTCTGAAATAATATTAATGTATACAACATACAAAACTTTGAAGATATTTTATAATTTATCATACTAAAACACACTACTAGGCTAATCAAATAATGCAGTTATTATTAAAATAAATAATGTATATAGATTTAATTTATATTTTAAATTTTCTATTGAGTATAAAACCCGTATACACTCCAACATTGCAAAAAAAAATCGCAGAATTTTATTCCATTCCTTCTGTATCTCAATTCTTTATCAGGCACAAAGTCAGAATATGGATGATATATGGCAAGCGCATTCAGGTAGCATATTTAATTTAACCCGAAAAACTTTTATGGGGAAAAGGTTCCAGCTCATATGTTTTTCATTAAAGCGAAAAATAAAATACGCATGTTTCAGCTTTTTCCCTGAAAAAACACAAAGTATGATAGGAATAAATGCCATAAATCAAGCATTTGTGTCACAGAAAAATGATTAATGAACAGTCGATTGTTGGATCTACACATTCTCCGATATAGCATAGTCAGTGGCCATTTCGTTATTACTTATTTAAAAGTGACTCAACCCTTTTTCATCATTGTGTCATTTATAAAAAAAATATGAAAAAGGTTTATTGCCATTGGAATTTAAATTAATATTTATTTTTATGGATGGAATGGGGTTTTTATTACATTAATTACTTTTTTGAAGAACGGTATGTTTTTTTTTATTTATAGAAAATATATTTATAGTCAAATGTTAACACTGATCACCAAATACTTCAGGAAATTTATTACATATAATATTTTATAGTATTTTATACATAAAATATCGCGATTCAACAGCTTATATTTACTCCTTCTTCGTATTTTAACATAATCTCCAATAATTCAGAACAGAATGTTAGAGTTGTTAGAGCTAAACAACAAGAAACTCTTAACAATAAAAGAAAAAAAATAGGTGTATCGTAAGATAGTGTTTCGAAAGGTTTTCCTACTCTATACACGTAACATATCACAAATATAACGTGTACTTGTGGTGTAGTATGATATATATATATATATATATATATATATATATATATATATATATATATATATATATATATATATATATATATATATATGTAGTGCGTTTTAGCTATATTTATGCAAGCAGCGACCAGAAAATGCAACAAGCAAGTGACAATATAAATAAGGGGTCTAGATATAAAGAATAAATCTCAACGAGAGTATATAAGTGCATGTTGGGCTCACAGATAATAAATATTGATTGAAAGATACTCATTGCCATAACATATTAGTCATATTTAATTACAAAATATGTTATTTATATTTTATCATTTCATTGTATACTTTCGACAACGCAATAAGCTCTCTTATAGTTGGTATATTATAGTTATACTATAATATTTTATTAATAAAATAATATAGTATTTTTTTATATTTGAAAGTCTACCAACTATGGGATTATCCGGACTGGACCTACAATTTAACGTGGGCTCCGAACCACGGTCCTCAGCATTAAAGCCTAGCGACTGGCGAGTGACCAACTTTAGAAATCATCCCAGGAGACATCCGGTCTTACCCAGCCTGGTTACTCGTGTAACTGGGATCATTTTCCTTGTCGGATTTGACACTCTTTCCTAGAACATTCACAAATTTTAAACAATCACAAACCTAAATTAACGACCATGCCCCAGCAGGATTCGAACGCGCGGCTATCGCAATAGTAGGAGGACTGTCCCATCGCCTTTACCATTGCGCCACCAAGATGAATATGAATGTTTATGAATCCTTATTTAACAGTTTTTAGTGATTTAAACCAAATATGTTGATACATGGATTATTTTTCAGCTAATTCTTTAAACGCATTTCGATTATATTTTGTAAAACAAAAATAAGTGCTCATAGTGACTAAGGCAACTTTTTTAAATTAGAAAAATTTAATTCAAATCAAATTTAATTTGATTTGATTAAACATAACTACTATTACGACAAGAATGTTGCTAAATTTTCTATTATTAATAAAGTATTAAACCGAGTATAAAGATAAAGATAGAAATATAATATTGATACATTATGTATAGAAAAAATGTTGTTAAAATATCAAGTTAATAAATATTAATTACAGTGAGAAAAATGTGCATATTAACGGTCATTTCAACTCAAATCTGATAATCACAAACCAATGTATATTTAAAAATATCATTTACGTCATCTTGCCCCATATGAAGTACATTCATATTCCTTCCTAAAGCAGGCTGTATTTCAACTTGACCGTCAACTGACAAAATAACTGACTCCTCGGCTTTTCCCTTAAAAGTTGTTCTTGTTTTATTGCTGAAAGGCTAATTAAAATCAAATTATTATCACTGGAATGAATGAATCTCAAGTTGACATATGTGACATAGAACTCACCTTGTATTGAATGTATGTGAAACATGCAGAGGAAAGGTAAACCTATCAAATTATTAAAAAATATAAAATCATAAATGTAATAAAGAGCTTTGTGAAATTTAGGTAATTTTTAAATAATTTTCCTACTAAAAATATGATTCGTTGTCACTAAGTTAAAATTCTAGCATTCTAGTTACATAGTTGCCTATAAAATTTCGACTCATAAACCTGATTGGTTTGAATTATTTCACAAAGGCTCCTTTCATTCTGTTTCTCTACTTGAGCTTCAAAGCAGAACATTTTACAGTATGGGTAGGTAGGTGCAATGTATTCGAGCAACAGCGTAGCCTGAGATTTTGAGCTTACAAAACTGTTATTTAAAACTTTCATTAGTGTTTTGGGTGTGGAAATACAAGCATCTCTGTATTACATTATCCGGAACAAATCTGCATAAATTGATTGGGTTAGTCTTTGTTCAAGACAATCTGTTTCTCTGTCTTGCAACTGGTTTTATTTTCTGTCCTCCGAGTTTCCATTCGATTCAGCTTTAATCCAATAGCAATAACATTTCTGGAAATGCTAAGTCGTAATCTTTTATAATCTGTGAACTCTAACGGCTAATATTTCTTTTTCTTAATTGTTATATGGTATATAAACATAAAAGTCTATCTGCAACAGTAGAATTTGTATTATATACTGCCATAATGAATTTCGATTTCGCCGAAGCTGTACCACCGTGGCTTCAAATCCTCTTACTGCGATCCAAGTTTTAAGTACAAATATGCTTACACAACTGGACTACATACAATGTTTTAATAAATAGATGTACTTAAATGTAACACATAAATTGGCATAATATACCGACAATAATATAATGACCTATTTATTATCTATTAAATTTCCACTAAAACTTTGGTCGTTAATATAATATTTTGAAAGCTTCCTTAATTTTATGACATTCCATTCGGATCGTTGTATTAAGCTTATTGCCACTTCTTTCCGCTTTATGGAATTTTGTATGGAATAAAATTCTATACAGCTTTAGCTAGAAAGTAACATTATTTTTGCCGCAATAAAGGTTTACTTTATTCCCACTGAAAACCAGCCTCAGAGCTTTCTTTTTCTTAAGTTCCGTGTTCGTATCATACCTTTGGTTATTGTGTGTTTAAGCTCGTATTGTGAAAAGCCCAATAAATTGTAGGTATGATGGCTTATATTCTTTACGCGACTGTATTCTTTTATGTTACGCTTTTATGTTGTTTCTTATATCAAAAATCACTTGCGAATCAATGGATTCCCATTTAGTATGGTTATTTGTTGTATTACTACGGTTGTGAATTAATATTGAGGACCTATATATGGAATAAAGAATATAGTTTTTCGTATTAAATATGTTTAATATCATATTCAAGCCAAAGCTCTGTCATAATATAAAGGATATAAATGTCAGGATATAAAGTACGATCAAAGTATTTATTTCTGATGACATTGCATTACAAGCTAATAAAGCATTACTTACGGCATTTTCTGTAGATAATAAATCTGTGCTGTTAGAAGTTTACAGTAATTATCATACCCTCCTAGTGCGCTTATTTTAATAATATTAGTTATTATTAATTATGGTTTTCTCTCACAGATAATGCCTTTAGATGTTCTTTGTGGCACGAATAATGGTAATCATCCTTTATGTTGAAATTACATCGTACGTGGTATCGAATCCCCATTTCATTTAAATTTTGTTGAAACTGTCTTCCTTGTTCTTTATTTACATATTGATGTAAATAATTTTTTAGATAAAATGACTTAAAATGATTGTGGGAGAAGAGACTTCAGGCGTATAAGCAACTAAGAGCGTTTTATTTTCAATCATATTAGCTATCATTGTTTTATAGTTAAGAATTTTAAAATAAAGATAACTTGTACTACCCAGTGGTACTAACATTGTACAACTTATTTAAATGATATCTAAATTTTTGATTCAAAATCAATTTAGGAAAATCTCATCTTTTATTTGAACTTTTGGTAAATTTTATTTTCTTGTCTTTTCTCTCTCACATTTTAAAACCCTTTTATTGACCGAGGAACATGGAGAGTTTTTTTATAAGTAAGTAAGGAAAGTAATATATTTAAAAATTCAGTACATTCGTTCCAAGACGATGACGTGAGCAAAGAAGGTGGTTCAAAGTTACAATTGTTAGAGTTGTTGAACACAATTATTTCAACAATTTTTATGTAGTGTTACTAGGATTGTGTACTGTGGAAAATGACGAAAACATCTTTGTGAAGATTAGAAATGATTTATTTTTATTATTGAAGATGGATATTATTTAAAAGTTGGCTATAAAAATCGTAGATTTAGTCAAAATACTCAAAACAAATGGCAGATATAAGTTATTATGTATTAATTCCAAACCGATATTTGGATATATTTAATTTCATTATTATAAACTTAGGTAAAACTGACTCTATGGGTTTTAATATTTGTAGTATCGATTTTCTGATGATCAAGATCAATAACATAAAAATTATGCATAGGTTTACTGCTAAAGACCATAACAATATTCGCCGGTAAAATTATCTTTGAAAGTAAGAAACTGGGACACAAAAACAAATCAACTACCACGAAAATTAAATACTTGTAGGAGGTCGCTTAATACATGCAGAAGCTCCCGAAAAACTTTCCTGTGAGCCAATGGCGATTTAAAAAATACATTAAGTCACGACCGTTCAGTAATTTATCATTGTTTTTTTTCAGGAAAGCACCAAAGAACTTTCCTAAAATCGATAATCGAGACGTGGATTATGTAGTCTATTCATAATCCCTTTTTTTAATTTAGGAAACTCTTTCTTGGTCGTGTTATTAATCAATTTAATATTTTTTGTGTCCAATTATTTGGAGCGTAAATAACATATCTGATATTTTATTACGAATGAGAGAACGACATAAATATAACACATACGCAGATTTCGTAGAGTTTCTTATTTTTGCCATTTCTTTCTAGTACGTTAAAATAAATAAATACAGGATGAGCTGAATTACTCATAAATATAATATTTTGGATTATTTTCTCATTTTAGAAGTGACTTATACTTGTTTAGCTCCAAAAATCTATCTGGGGTCTAGATTTTGGGAATCCAGGCGTTAAGAGTGCGAAGGTTTTACACAAACGAGCAGTATCCGAGGCGATTGCTTCTAGAATAATGCACCAAACGTGCTCCAATTCGAAAACGAATGACACAGCTTGAAGACTGATGAAACTATGAAAAAAATCAAAATCTGATTAACCAAGATATTAAGAAAGGTAGATAATGTGGATAGTATTTGTCGCTATCCGAAGTGAAGAAATCATTTAAATCTGTTTTTCACGGCATTTTGCAAAAGTATCTATATCTGCGCCATTAAAAGATCAATTGGTATAAGAATTGTCAGAACGAATAAGCAGTTAGAAACTTCAACGTTCACCGATATCCTGTTTTTATATGTAGCATATTTTCATCCCATAAAGGACCCATAAAAAAGCAGAACCGTCGCTGCTATAGTGCAACGTATACATTTCTGCTAAACACCTTTACTCTTACTCTAGGAAGGACCTCAACTGTTTTGCTACATTAGTGTATTATTTATAAAATTATTTCTATATTACAATATGTTGAAAAATGTTGGAGAGGAATCAAAATAGTAAACTCATTTATTAATTATTGAGAATGTTACACTTAACTAGGATACTGAATACTACGTTAAAGCTGGAAAATAAAGAAAGTTATTCGGAAAAAAAGCAGAATATACCGATAGAAACATTATGTTAATTAACGTCAATTCAAAATGAGGATATTTTAATAAAGCTTAACCAACTCCTTTTTAACAGTTGCTTAATTTACCTTATTTACATTTGATACAATATTATATTTGACAACACTCGGTCATATCCATAGCACTTGATTATATTTACTACTATCCAATCATCTCATAATAGTTTTAGCTCGCGTATGTAAAGTGGGTTAATTTTTTATCAATTATAATTTCACTCGAAAATTTTCAGAGATTATTCTAAATTAACTTATTGCTTATGGTGTTGGAATAAATGCTCATGCGAAAACTAATCAGCATCAATCCATAATTGGCAGGATTTTGAAGCTATTTGATACCACCAGAGAAGCATGTGAAGAATTCATTCACATTTACAACTGCTTTGTTTTTCGCAATTTGAATGAATAATGTCATTTCTAATACGATTTTGAAGATAAACATGTGGAATTTGCGTTAACCATCGTATTTGAAGTACCTTAAAAAGTTTACAGATGACAGATTATAATAGTGTCAATGTTTTGGAAGGATATGAAAAAAAAATTTCGTCGCTTCAATATGTACCATTTCAGGGAAGCGAAAGCTATTGCACCTTGACCGATTTGGTTTATTACTTCAGCCATAGATGCCACTTTCTTTAAATACTTTCTGCGTAATCAAATCAACTACTATGTTGAAAAGCAACGGAAAATATCGGTTCGGATCTCAAATGAATTCTACAAATCATTTCGCATTCGCACACTGTTATGATGATCCCACCAACGTAAGATGCTTTAAACTTAATAATTTTTAGAGAAATATGTTCAATTTCAGAGTGTAGAGTCAAAAAAAACTCAATAAAAAACATTTGTACGCTTTCGATATCTAGTTCCATAAACTAGCAGCATGCAGATTTTTGCACAAATCTAATCTACATAACCAGCCTTCCCTTCTTTCTAAATCCTACAAACGTATCTTCACTTGTTCCTTGTTGCAAGTAGCCTCTTTGATAATCATTGGTATAATATTCATAAATTCTTTTTCATAAGAATTTCTTAGATATATTTACGGACTTATTTCTCCTTATTTGTCTTTGTCTTTTTATCAATATATGAGCAATTAATGCATTGTTCTATGATGGCAGTATTTTTGCAGCCACTTGGTCGACTCCAGCCATTTTGTTTTTTATGACAGTTTGTACTCCATATTGTTGACTTGATACATATACAGAAGTTGGTGGCCGAATAATTCCAATAATCCTCATTTTTCCATTTTTCAACTTTACTTACCTTGTCTTATCTAATATCTCGAAAGTTCGAAAACTCAAGAATAGTATTTTACCCAATAAAGATCTATTACTTCACTAAAATTACTTCAAAGTAACATGCTAATGATGGGAAATAGTTACATGCCATTAAAAATTCATTTCTGTCTTATAAATTAGACGAATCACAGATCCAAACAAACTTTTAAAATTAAATCGCATTTTTTTAAAAGGTTAATAGTAAATTCTTCAGATATTAATAAAAATAATTAAAACGAAAATTAATTGTTTCAAGAATCCATTTAATTACCAAACCGGTCTTTTAGCCAGAAATTTGCGAAGGAGTAAATTTGAGTAGTGCAAATTACAGCATGCAAGAGGTTTGTTTATGGCCAATTAAGAAGACGAAAAAGAAAATAGACGTCGTAGTCGAGTCCGTCATTGCGTTTAAAAACCTATTTCTTGCCGTAAAGGTTTAGCAGCGGAGAACTCTGAAGTTTAATTGGGTTGTTTATCAGATCAGTTGTTTCATCCTGATAATTTTAATAAGATAATACGTTCTTTTTTTAATTTTAGCTACTGTAATGCAATTAATGTTAAATAGTTCGTCGTGAAATTACGGTTGTTTGAATATATATGTTATTTATTTAATACTTTCTTTTATTTGTAAGAAAAATATTGTTTGTGTTTTATTTTATCAACTAAAGGTATTTGGATTTATCAGTGTTTATATACTTTTTATGACTCAAGTAGCTATATAATATTATTATCAAAACTACACACAATACTCTTTTTTATTCTTCTGGTATTACTGTTTATTGTCAGAGAAATTGAGCGAGCTATCTGAGCAGCATTTATCACTACACCAAAAATTATGTATAAAAAATTCGTATTACGTGGTTTGTCCGCGATGAGCTCCAAAACTATTGAACCGATTTTTATCAAATTTTGCACACTGTGTGTAGTTTGATCCAACTTCAGGTATTATTTGGTTTATATATTAATATGTACTTGTGATATATTTTATTGCAAATTATTTGTGTACTATAAAACAATATATGGCGCGTCTGTTTCAAATTTGCTTACGACACTAGCAGACCCTGTCACGCATTATAGAGGCTAAGATATAAGTTAAATTATATATTACAGTAAATTATTCAATACAAATATTTATAATTTCCTTTTAAATTACTGTAGAATAGATCTACAATCAGAAACGCATCCAATGCCATAAAATAAACTTCCAGGCAATATCTGTACTTCCAGAGAAACCCTCGTTGGTAAAAATAAAACTTTAAAAAAATATATTAAAAAAAATCTGTACTGTTGTTTGCGCAAAAAGTTAATTAATTGAGAATATTTTCCCAGATATACAAACTGATTACTTGGATAATAACTGACTCAGTAATCGTGCTATTTGGGCTATTTGATGATGACAAAATTAATCTACAGATACAGCATTTATTGCTAAGTGATCTGATGTCTATTAAATTAATCGATGCTGCTATTGTGACATGAAAGTATTATTTTTCCAATATTCCTGAAATATCACCATATAATCGTCAGTTGAAGATTGGTTCATCTATTATTCTTCTGCGTACCTTGAATCCATATCGATTATGCAATACTACACGTATAATACTACATATTTTTGAAGCAATCACATTGGCTGAAAAGCTTAAATGAGAAGTGGCCCGGTTGCAACGTATTCCAATGATGCTATCAGAATTTACTATGCCCTTCAGAAGAGCACAGTGGCACTCGTTTAGCTTTCGCCTATAAATAAGTCTTAACAATGCCCATTTGTGGTTTAGATTTGGAAAATCCATGTTTTTCCCATGGGCTAACTATATCTTTCATACCAAGTATATTGTGTACCGACTGGGGCTGATAAATTAACATTGAAAATATTTATAATTGAAAATAATAAATATTTTTGCTAAAAATTAATAATATCCTACCTTTATAACCTACCTGTTTCATTTGTAAAATTAAATCTTAATGTTATCAACTAAGAATTTTGTAATTTACTCATTTGTCACAACTTGAATATAAGATTAATAAAACATAAAATTCAACATTTTATGTTGATTTGTGCTTAAATCAACTCTATGAAAAATTTTATCAATAGGTTTCAAATTTTGACCTCAAGTTCAAATCTCAATCCTGTGGATTTTAATATTGCCTATAACGTTTTCGTCTTTATTTGTATAGAGTAATATAACAGTATTGCATATTTTACTATAAAATAATTTAACGTATACGTTAGCTGCAGCAACGCGTGGCCGAGACTGCTAGTATAATATACATTTTAAGTTCATTTAAAGTGAATATTCAATTCTTGATAAAAAGTGGTGAAGATGATATTTGCGCTTTTAAACCTAAAGCTTAAAATACACGTAATACTGCTTATAATATATTCTATTTCTCGTATTCGACAGAAATTATAACTTCTCTTTATCGTTTCAGATTTTTAAAAACTTCATCACTTTTTTCATTAAGTTTTTGGTGAGATGGGAGAAACCGAAAAAAATACATTTTTCTCCGCCCAACGCATAAAAAAAAATTTCCATATTTCATTTACACATTTAACTTCAAAAGTCCCTTTAGTTACCACGATATGTATTACGTCAATTTTCAATGTGATTCTATAACCTTACTGGGAGGTAGTTAAGAATTAATCCATATTTATCCAGTCACCGTCAGGCCCTCTATCAAGACAAATTATAACAATTACCAGTCTATTTAACAGCTCGTGAATACCATATTAATTGGCTGGAGATCAAGTTGTTAGTTAAATTCGGCCAATGCATTATGCAATTGTCATGAATAAATTTGGACTTAATCCAAACGCAAATTTATATAAAGTTAGCGAACTGGATTTTCTATTTAATTACTACGTATCAACTCTGCTTTATCATATGGAGTTGCATTATCGAGGAAGCATATATGTCACATCAATATATATAGTATATTCAAAGATTTTTTAGTAATGCATCATGGATATTTGTGACGCCGAAATATTGCAATGTTGCCGAATTAACTCTGAGTTTTAGTTCAGTTTGGCTTTGACATCCAAAAAAAATATTATGAAATATAATTTATTTTAACATTATAGTAAATCTAATACATATATTATTGAAGGACTAAAAACTATAATTAAGAACACAGCTATAATAGTTTGTAGGTTAGATTTGTTTTATTTACATTTAACTCTTTTCCACACCATTCATGAGGTAGAGTTTCTAGGCGCGTTTTTTATGTAGCGGTATCCCCCTAGAGGCCCAATCCACCTAATTAACAATTGTATATCTGAAAAACGTATTTTACTTTCATTCGAGGGCATATTTACTTTTTTCGTTTAGTTCTTGTTTCCTTCAATGGTGTGTTTACTTGTCAAGTCATCTTGGTATCACTGTATATTTTATTTCTTCTTCTATTATCTGTGTACACCATTCTTCATAAAATTAATCACTGAATTCTGTCTAATGCATTTACCATATCTACAAAACAGTTAGTATTCATTCTCTCCTCATACGTTGTAATCTAATGCTCATGTTCAATTTTTAACAATTAAAATCATATCAGTGCACACAAATCTTTCACGCCCTACAATACCGTTTCCTACAGTTATATTCAATTAATTATGTTTTGTCACACCTTTAGTTGTTTCCACTCTCATGAGTCTGTCTCAGGAATATTTAACATTGCAAAGCATGAAAACATATCCTGAAAGTTTTCTTCAGTCACTGTGACATTCCAACTCATTGTCCAATTCAATCACTAAACTGTTAATTTCTAATCTGTCTGAGACATGTTCACAATTCCAGTACTTATCAATTACTTCTTCTGTATGTCTAATCGAGTCCATCCAAACCCAAGGTGTTATCGAAGGAATATCCTTCTTGACCAGCAATATATCTGCAATTAACTATTAATAAATATAGTGATCAACAAAACCTAATCGAATGCTATTGTAACTTTTACCTTTCTCCATCAATTTTTGTTGTCTTTGAACTTTTTTTTGTTACCGTCTTGCCAAGAGTGCCACAATGAACCATTTCGAAATATTCAAGTTTCATCAAGATACACAAATTCAAATAGTTTATCTTCCTTGGTCTTATTTTGCGCCTTTAAAAATTCCGTAATGTCGGGAAGTTCCATTAAACCTCTTTGAGGGTTATCTTTACACCATTTAAACCCTATGACCTGTAAGAGTGTATAAAAGGATGTCAAAAAGCTGCATGTCCCTAATTCTTTTATGTATACTTTTCAGACAGAAAAACAAACATTTTGTCTAAAATAATTTCATTAAATTATGTTTATATCGATAAAATAGTTTATGTACTTACTGTTCTTATATATTTCATATATTTGGTCTCGAATAGAGCCAATATCAAGATGGTCAAGATTCGTCACCCACTTTGTATGTAGACGGGTTTTCTTGGATGAATCTTATTTATTATTTTTCACTTTGTAAGCGATGTTATAAATATTTGGCCCTGCAGCAAACGACTAAAAAGCATTTTCAATAAAATCGAAAGGACTTATATTATTTAGTGTCATCAATAATAACCTCTCTAACTCTCTCGTTCCTTTTCGAAATAATCTATTAAGGCCGCAATAAATTTGTGACCCTGAATATCTATTGTTTTCGGCATTTTAAAACAAAGTAATATGTTATATTACGCAGCGAGTTAAATTATCAAAATAACTAAAGGGCCAAAATAATGTTTGCCAGTTTATAACCTGTAGTAATTATAACTAATATTTTAAATAATTTAGCATATATCTGACAACCAGACGGCGACCGGCTGTCAGATATACGAAAACTTCTTGAAAGCAATAGTGATAAGAGATTTTAACTCTTACCTATAAATTATTGTGGCTGTATAATTAACTGTAGTTTTTAGATTTACTATAATGTTAATATAAAATATATTTCATAATATTTTTGTTCAATTATTTTATTTCGATTAGACTTTTTTTATGTCAAAGCCAAACGGAACTAAAACTCAGAATTAATTCGGCAACATTGCAATATTTCGACGTCACAAATATCCATGATGCATTACTAAAAAAACTTTGAATAGACTATATCTGTATTTGTTTAGATCGGATTTTTAAAAGATCGGAAAATATAGTGGATAACGTATATAAGTTGATAAAAAGTATATTTTTGAACATGTATCCATTTACGAATATACATAATTTTATAAAAAATTGACAAAAAAAATCCGAATATATTAACACTTTTTTTTATAATGCGTTTTTGTTCTCATAGTAGATATATATTTTCTGGTGCTAAGAGTGATCCATTGACATTCGACCGTATGCTCTTCGTTTCTTTTGAACCTAATCCTCTTTAGTTCTCATTTGTACATCATATAATGTAGTCTCGTGCTGCCTAGCATAATTCTGCTTATCTGAAATCGATACTTACAGAGGAACTGTTAGCGAAAATCATATTAAAACATTTTCTTCATGATCGTCATTTTCTCAAATACACTCAATGCCCTGAATCAGAATCAATCGTCAATCAAGCCTGAGGCTCCCGTTTCATAATCACCATAGAGGATACAATATTTTATAGACGTTTTACGTTATTCTGATGCTGCTCAAACCAAGACTTAACCTTTAGGCTGTGTGTATAGGAGCATTATCATTGTAGAACACGGCATTGTTTAACACCAATATGCTAGTCATTGTAAGAAATTCATCAATGAGGTTGTCAATATATTCATTTGTAGTAATCTGGTCAGTGAAGTGATTGATAAGACCAGCGGAATACGTTGATATGCAGTATAAGAAGCAAGTAATCCGGTTTTTCATACATAAATCCCGCGAATTGTCGAAATACTGCGGCCACGAAAGTTTTATGTTGTCCGGTCACAATCCTTTTTAATGTTCGTTGGTTTTTGTTAGTTAATTTTGAGGTTGGTCCACTATTCCTATTCTGTTTTGTATATGCTTTCATGGAAATTGTCGCTCTTGAAACGTGTTAAATAATCCTTTAGATGTAATATCTACACCGATCACTTATTTTAACCGTCGCCAAACAAAATATATAATACTTCGAAATATAACCTTCAAGACTTTGCGTCGCATTATTTATATCGGGGCAGTATTACCAACACATAGTAAGACAAACTATATTGCATGGTGTTAATATTATTTTGCCTGTCCCTTATACATTGCTGGGTCTATAATACATTAGAATTGTTAATTAATTATTTTCTTCAGTTTCTCTTTCATCTCTAACAGCTTCTTCAAAAACTCATTCCAATAAACAACGATCACAAAATATTTTGAAATTGGAAATATAAGCTAGGTTCAGTCTTCAGAGTGTTCTGGGAAGGCCTGTGTATATGCCCGAGAAGAAAGAAAAATACTTATATGTGATTTATATAACATTGGTCAACATCAGAATTACATTAAGTTTTACTATAACACCCGTATCGTTTCTTATTGTTGTCTCACAGTGCAATGACACCATTAGAATTGGTCAAAATTATTGCTATTCAGTGATATATCAGTGACTTATGAATTACTTGAATGGCAATGAGTTATTATTTTAAAGTTAAACCTTTTCGTTAAAGGAACCATATTTTGGATTCAGTGTTCTACGTTAATTAATGGATAATTATTTGAATTAAGAAAGTTTCCAACAGTACTTTCACGTATAAAACCAATATTTTCTATGGAATATCCATTAACTCCATCCAAGATTTTGATTTTGTATTACGTATACCACAAATATCACAAATATAGTCATTTTAATATTAAAATAGTTTCTTTAAGCAATTATGTCGTGTAATATTACGATAACCTTCTAATATTTATTATAAAATAAATATGCAGAGTGATACACAACAGCGACATATATGCAGATATTTAAAAACAATCTAGTTACTGCTATATAAATTGTGTTTTAAACCATTACGAAGTATTCCCGACGCTCTATACCAAGTAAAAGTCTCGCCGAAATTTAATTAAAAAATATTACACTATAGAAAAACTCTCCTGTAATAAAAATACCGACGGAGACCGCCGATCCTGAAATATTCTCTGAAAATTATATGAAGCGAAATATTTGTTAGAATTGCGGAAAAAATACTTGAAGTGAAATTTATGTTGTTAATTAAATGAAAATTTAAAATAACCAGTTGCAGAATTTTATCTTTTTTCAAGCATGGCGAACTAAAAAATTCATTCTGGAATTGTGAATTCATTCTGAGAAATGTATGTCGTCTAAAATAGTGTTTTCGCCATAGTTGGTAAAGAGTTCTAATTACTCTAAAAATACAACAATGTGCAATGGGAAGTTCCAATGGAATGAAACTATCGTGAATGATAGCTGCCTATTATGTGCTTGAGAACAGAACTGGAACTAAAACGTCAAGTGTAACTGATAATAGAATGAATGAAATGCTTATTTTGGAAAACTCGAAGCCGTCTGACCTGGTTGGTTGTAACACACTTGAAGTAAACATTAGATCTGTAGAGGAGTACGGACCCAATTAACATCTTGTAAAATAAGAATTTGATAGATATGGGAAGTCTGCTAGAAGGGCAGATCAGAGAAGATAGTAGGTTTGCTATCCCCGAATCATTCTGGATTGCTTTCTGGATTTGGGAATGCCAACCGAACCGTTGGTCGAAATGGAGACTTAGGTACGTAACCTTATCCAGCCATGGAATTATTGCGGTGTCGATCTTTCGAAGTGTCGAAGGTGTCGTCGAAGTTGCGAGACGCGCAGTGCGAAACGCTTATTATGGAAACTGATGGCCTGGGTTTTCCGGGGGTTGATTTGCAACCTCCAGAATTTGAACCACTTGATCGCATGATCGAGCTGCTTCTGTAAACGTTCATGAATTGTAACTTCGAGTCTGGTGGCCGTGAAGACAGCAGTGTCGTCAACGTAAAACGCGACGTCAATGTGCTCTTTTTTCGGCAGGTCTGAAATAAAGAGGTTAAATAAGGCCTGGAATGACCTGGAAAGATCTGTCCGATAGATAGGACTTGATGAGAGCGGTTAGGTCTTCTGGTAGGTCTAACCGCACGAATTTTGCGATCAAACCGTCGTGCCAGACCTTGTCGCAGGCTTTGGTTAGGTCCAGAAGGACTGCTCCAAGCTTTCTACGTTGGTCAAGAGCATGATGGATGGATGAGTTGCATGATGATGGTTGCGGCTAGATGGGAAGCCTGATGGACGGATGAGTGGTGAGCGCAATAGCCGAATTGTTCATCAGAAATGATGTTGTTGTCCTTTGTGAAAGAGTTGAAAGCGTAGAGTATTGCCATCTTGGCAAGCTTCGAAATGGCACTAAGAAGGCTGATGGGCCTGTAATCAGATGGAGATGATTTTGCTCCTTTCTTGGGTGTAACCGCTATATGTGCGTGTGTCCAAGATGCCGGGAAATGTTGCAGCCTCATGATGGAGTTAATGATGTTTGCAGTTCCGCGAGCTGCTTATGGAAATAGAATGATTTTATATTTGTTTTAACGGATGTTATCTTCACTTATAATAATTGTTCTCAAAGAAGTTTTATAGTTTTGAAGAAAAAACTATAGGGTGAGATAAAGATAAAGTTAAAAAAATAAAAATGGTTGATTTCATTCAATTCATTCTACAATAGAAGGATGAGAGAAGGAATAGAAATGAAATAACGACTGAATGAAAACTATTTGGCGTTGATATCGTAAAAGAACCTCTAAATTGCAGTTCAAGTGAAAAAGTGAAAGTCAAAAGAAAAGAAAAAGTAAAAAAACATTGATAATATATATTCTTTTGTACTTGAGATATTTTAAAGAAAAAGGATGATTCTTCAATATCTGAGGAAGGTGAGGAGACGGCAGACGTTTGTGTTTGTTGCAACGGCTTCTTTTCCAATTTCGTATAAAAGATAAGCTAGGTTCAGTCTTCAGAGTGTTCTGGGAAGGCCTGTTTATATGCCCAAGAAGAAAGAAAAATACTTAAATGTGATTTATGTAACATTGCTCATCAAAAACCCGATTTAATAGTTTGATATTTTAATACACTTCGGTTTTCATACATTAATTCTGTTTTCTTTGATGTAAAATTCAATAGCGGTATTATGCTTGGTCAGATCAGTAACCAAGACGACAGGAAGGTCTTTCTATTGTTGCGATAGTCGCGGGTTGGAATCCTGCTAGAACAAATGATAGGAATGCAAAATCTGGAAATGAAACTGATCCCATTCACGCCAGTAACCAGGCTAGGATTTCCAAGTTAGTCAATCGCCAATCTCTAGGCTTAATGCCGAGGACCATGATAAATCAGATATACCCTAGTTGGTAAAAAGGAAAATTTAACATTTAACAAAAATATATAAAAATCACAAGGATTGTATTTATTTTTGTTATCATTTTAGTTAACTGATATGTACATAATACATGTTGTTTATGTTAAAATAAAGTTATTTTGTGATCGCGCAACTGGTTAATATTTACGAATTTAAGGAGATACTATATTTTATATTATTACAGGTGGATAGTAAGAATTTAAAATATGCATATATTTAATTTTTCGAAAAAAATAATGAATAATGATATATAGATATAAATTGATATTAAAAATTAGATCTAAATTGCGGCAATAAAGTGAACGAATATAAATGGGATCATATAAAGTAAATATATTCTTATCGTGGGACATATAAAGTAGAATAAAATATCTGTTTCTTTTTTTGCGGTTCCGCATCGCAATTGTGTTTTGCGGCAATCAAAAATGTTCGCCGCAAATGGAAAACCGAACGATATTTCGTTTAGGGCCCTTTATAGTCTGCCGTTGACGCCGAAATGACGTAGGCGCTCCTCTATCAGTTTTCATGGTTTTATAAATACGTTATCAGGGAAGGGAGGAATTCAAACTACCAACTTAAGTAAAATGCGTGCGTGGTGTATCCGTTATTCTGCCACAGGTGCCCCGATCGGTCGCCCTGAATGGCTTGTAATGCCGTTTTTATCTCGCTAAAGATCGACACCAGAAGCCTGAATGTTTTCATTTCGCCCGGGCTGCTGCGGCGTTCGGCCTTTAATATTTACTTTTTTTCGTCATTTCGCGTTATTAGATGGGTGCGTTAAAAAAAGTTTACCAGGTGATAACGCGGAACGAACATCGGTTATGTTATATGTGGAAATCCGGGCCGAAATTTGCCGTACTACATATAGATAAGTGGAAATAATATGTGTTAACGGTTTCTACATTTATCTCGTAACTACTAACGAAAAATTAATTGTTTTGTGTATAGAGGAGATAAAAATTTTACGTAAATCCAAAAATTAAATCGAATAAATTAATTTAAAAACACATGTTCGTGTGAGTTATTATCGAGCTAGGCGCGACAAACCTGAAAAAAAGACAAATGAATGTAATCATTAGACTATCTTGAGTTGCCAACCTGAAATACGATTGAACACGTTCAGTCTGGTGCAACGTTTTCACATATCTGTTATCTAAAATTATCAGATATTTGTGTTCAATGTTAGTGCTGAGCTGTTATGTCGGAAAATCGAAAGTCGTTCAGTTCAAAACCCATTCAGTTGGCTTTTTAAGCACTAACCATATAATATGAGAAGTCGTAGAAATATCGTAGGCAACTGCTTCTACAGTATAACGGTTCGATGCCCGGTGAGGCGAACGATTTTTTGTTGCTCTTCTAGTTTGGTTATAATCTTTCTGAAATCTCTTAGGAGAAACGGCGAGCCCCGGCGCCTGAAGCGTTCATAATTTTCAATTATTGTTTCTTTATTACTATTTTTCCTCATACGGTCTGCACCTTTACCTGGCCTACCCATTGTAATACTTAATATCTAGCTAAAACTATTTGTTTATTTACAATATTATTTCAACTACTGTCAACTGATCAGTTTGAAGTCCGTACCGAGCCCAAACAATACAAAAATAATAATATAAATTATGTGTATATAATAGAATATAAAATATTTGTAGTAGATAGGTTAAATAACGTTTTTGATAAATTTTATTTAGTTATTACAAGGATTATAATATACATATTTTTTATTTTTTGTTGTGCTGAAAATGTAATTTTAATTTTTTTTTCTTTTAATGAGTTCCTTATTTATTTTTTGAAGTCGATTCAATTCTTTTTGTTAAAACTGTTTTATTTACAACTAAGGTAGGAGTAACGCAGGATAATCAGCAAATGTGGCTATTGTTACTCATATTGGAAGACGGTTTAAATACTATAAATATGTTTAAATATTGGTCTAAAGGTACTACCCTTTGGAATATCCGCACAGATAGGTTAAGGAACTAGCTAATCTGTAGTAAGCTTTACTTGTTGGGAAAAATAAAGTAGATGATCGAAGGTGAATTTAATAAATAAAATAATTTAATAAAAATGTTGAATTTAAATAAAATAAGCTTGAATAAGAATCATCATTGTAGAAATATTGTCAGTATAGAAGTTAAAATTACTATCTAGTAATTTTACAATTTGGGCTTAGTGTCTTGCAAATATAATATATCAATGTGTTTATGTGACAATGCTCCTCTCGATTGACGCTACGGCGAGACAGTTTTTTTTTCATGAAGAGTTGTATATATCATACATAAAGCTTTCAATTCGTAAAAAAGAATCTCCAAACTTATACCTATATACTACTGTAACTAATTAATGCTTTGAAATGTTTTCTTGTTACGTACGTAGATAGATTCATATCGAGTAGATTGATGTGATTGACAGTGCTTAACAAAGCAATATATTCAGTATTACATTTATAGAGCTCGTAGTAATGCCTGTTATTCGAAATAATAAAGATAGTGAGTGTTCTTTGTAATAACGTACAATCAAAGGTATAATATAATCAAGAGAGACATAATATGACAATTTGTGGTATTGGCATAATTATTTATTCTATTATTGTCTATTATAATTTATTCTATGATTGTGTAATAACACGTTATGGTTTATTTGGTCTCCTATTTTGAACACAACGCACTGTGTTCTAAAAATAACAGCTACATATTTTGTCAATATTTACGATTGATACGAACACAAATAATAGATGAACCACAACGAAATATAAATAACCCAAATAAATAGCAATTCAATTTTAGAGAGCCTTTAAATTAGCTGTAAACATGTTTATATACACCTTATGCAGCACAAGTTTTATAACCTGGTTGTAAGGAGACTTGTACCAATCCAAACGAAAAAACCCAAACGCGCAATTTTAAAAGAAAATCCCGGACTATCTATGGCCGGATATCGATTTATTCCTGGTCTTTAGTTTCAGTAAACAAACCTCGAACTTCGGTTCCGTTACTCCCATGCAGATAACAGGGCGGCCATCAAAGTTTCAATATTACATTTGAATATATTTAGGGCTTTTTTAGGTTCCAAATAAGAGTTTTTTTTTCGATTCCGGTCTCAAGGACACGGTTGGCGATGTTGATTTGTGCCGAAGGGATAGAGGAAAATCTTGATGAAAAACATGTAAGGTAAAATGTTCGTTGAAAGGCATACAGTAAATGATATTTGCGTATTTTTTCATCAAATATCTTTGGAAAATCCAATATATATACAGGGAATGGAAGAAATAATAAGAACATATGACATATAGTCTATCCAATGTAGCAGTGAACTCACGTCATCTCAATTTATGATGTTAAAACGGTACAATGTTGCCGAATTTAACGTTGACAATTTACCTAATTTATTTTCTATTAGGTAACAACGACAGCAGTTTTTTAGGTTAGTGATGTTTTATTATATTAACATTAAACTTATTTCGAAACCACCTACGGTATCCCCAGGAGGCTTAATCTACCAATTAATAATTATACATCCAAGTAATGTATTTTATTTTCATTAGAGTACATATTTATTTTTTTATGTTTAATTATTGTTTCTTTCATTGCAGAGTTTTCTCGTCAAATCATCCTGATATCACTCTATTTGTTGTTAGTTTCTTCTATTACTACTTGTGTATATTTTTCTTGGTAAAATTAGATTTAATCATTGCATTCTCCCGGATGAATTTTCCATATCTGCAAAACAGTTTGTATTAGTTCCTCGTTTATTTTAACCAAATGGTCATATATTCTGAACAATTACACACATCTCTATGCACATACATCTACAATACGATTTTCTACAGTTATCCTATGTTAATTATATAGTTACCTTTAAATGTTTCCATTCTCATAACCAGGTCTTTGTGTTATCAGCACTGAACTATAGTCAAACATTCAAAAAGTTTCATTCACTCACAGTCACATTCTGAGCCAGTATGCAAGACAAGTTGACTAAGCTGTTAAAGTCCAATATAACACTAGGTCACAATTCCACCATTTGTCAATTCAACCGAAAGATGTTATTGTGGACAATCTCTTCCATATATCCAAACAGTTTATGCCTGTATATCATTCCTGATCTGTATATCTGCTGTAGTAATTCATTTTCATATCCCATAACAGTTCGATTTGATTGAATAGGCAGTGTTAGGGAGTAAGACGTTACACTTTGTGGCCTTATAATTCAGCCATCTGATCTACTGTGTATATTTCTTCAGACCTATTTCTAAAAATGTAAATTACATAAAACACAACTAAACTTTTCATTCATATTTACCAAGTGACAATTTGAAATAATTAATTCTTTAATATGATATCTTCAGAACTTAATTTATGGTTTGAATGCCAATCCTTAATTATAGCCTTTGCCGGCCACTTGTTGGGATCTTTTTGTTAGATTCCTCTTTTTAGCATGAAAAAACATATATTCGGAATTAATTGTTAAAAATATTATGATTTACACAACCTACTCAAATGCTATTCTAGCATTACCTTTTCCCGTCAACTTTTGTTTTCTTAAGAGACTTTCTATTACTGTCTTGCCAAGGATGGCCTAATGTTCCATTTTGAAATAAATATGTCTGCACGCAAATTGAAATTACAAGTCTCTCTTAATTTTTTTATATGCTTTTAAAAATATATTATTTTCGGAACAAAATCTGAAAGTTCCTGATGTTTCCTGACAGTGTATGAAGGAATGATTTACATCCTTCAAAAACTGTATTTGCCTAAGTTTTACATGGATAGTTTGAAGTGTAAGAATTTTTTTTGTGCGTGACATTATATTTATTTGCAAAAATATACTCACTGTTTTTACACATTTTGTAAAATTGATCTTGAATTGCGCTAACATCAAGGTGATCTCGATTCTTCACCCGCTTTGTATTGTGCCACTCTTTGTATTCACCTGATCTCAACGTGCTAAAAATATTCCCAATAAAACTGTAACAATGTAATTAATATTTAATATTATATATTAATAATACTTATTTCGCCAAAAATTTTACCGGCAAGAGGGGCGTCAGTTATCTCTTTACTGTTGGAAGTAAGTGATTAGAAAAACAATTCTGTAAGTTCCTGGCTGACTATTTAATGGATTTGGCATTTTCAATCAGTGTAATCACAAATATTATATAGCTGTTAGAAATTTATGAAAGCAAGGTCCATAACAACGCTTATTACAGTGATTACAATCTCTAATTATTATCATTAATATTTTGAACAATTTTGCATATGTCAATGATGTCGACTATTATCAACAGAAACCAGATTTTGTAGACTTATTCAGTTACATTTATCGACGCATCAGACAGCATTTTGTCTCTTTTTAATTAGAGTAATTTTAATTAGTTAACTGAGTTATTGGCTTTATTATTTCAATATTTTGGTAAATAGTTAATAACTTATTTTCGTTAATTGAATTATCTGCGAATTATGACCCCATATATTAATATGGGGTCATAATTATATTTACTATGTTAGTAATAAATAAGTAATATAGTAATATATTTTACTGTGTTAGATAATCGTAATATCTGGTTGTTAATTAAAATAAGTTTCATAGTTTGTTAAAATACTACTACACTATCTCGAACACTACTTTTATTTGAGTAATTTATGCCATTATTGGTCAAGATGTAAGTATACAGAAACCCAGCCCAATACTATATTTTAATTTTTGCTAGAATATAATATTGATTTCAAATTGTTTTCGTCAACCCAATCTAACATCAATTATATCTAGTACCATTACCCTACAGAGTTTCAGTTTTATCAATTTCAAGTAGCGAAATATGTTGAGTCAAAATTTCACCGAGAGATTAAGGTAACAGATTCATTTTACTGATTGATGGATTACCGGGACATGAAGAAATGGGTTTCGAGTTCGATTGGCACAAAAAGGGGAAATGACTGGTTTTAATATTGATTTTATGAATGTACATGCTCAAAAAATGGAAATATTTAATAGAATATGGCTTGGCAATATAAAAATGTGTTGTTGTAGGGAGTATGAATTAATTTGGACGGTTTTAAGCACATCATTTCAATCACCGATGGTATTTTTTCGTAACGGTTTTCTTCAGTTTCAGCCTTATATTGGCCATCACATATATTTAGCTAGTTGCCTTTTAATTGTTATGACAATAATTAATAATAATTACTTGGCTTAGGCTGATTATTAAAGTTTTGATGTGTATACTATTAAACTGATTTAGAAAGTAAACTCATCTTATATAAATATTTAAAAATCCTTTTTTCATCATCTAGGAATTTGAATTCGCAACTATTTCGGCATTAAGTCTTCTGACTGGCCAGTGGTCAATATAGAGACTGCACTAGAAATATCTTCAGCCATCCTAATCATTGGAGTGAATATTACATTTTATGATATGAAAGAGAGGATTTTTCGATTTTTGTGAAAAGTTAGGTCAGTGAAAACAATTTATAAGAACATCATGCACTAAAGTTTTAAATTATTAAACTATTTGATAAAACAGAGTCACAATTATACTAAGATGAGAAGAATAGCAATGAGTAGCATTGGGAACTAACGACAGAAAACAGTCGAAACAGTCGATAGTCAATAAAATAGCGACTGGAAATAATAATTACTATTTTTAGTCAAATTCACGGTTCGACTGTTTTGTTCAATTCGTGATGTCAAACAGAGACACGAAAGGATGGAGTTAATTTTATAAGTGCTTATATTTTCCAACGGTCGTATAAGCGAGACGGAGATGTACATATTCCTTCACGTACTAACTTTAAAAAAGAATAGGAAAAAAATCATTACTGAATATTATTAACATGCAATTAATAATTTAATTTTAAACGAAGTATAATTACTTTTATATTTGAATGTTCTCTGGATCTGTAAAAAGGAATGGAATTTTTCTATGAAATGGAATAATACCCCAAAAATATTTTATCGTATTTTAATATGTTAATTGCTATTTTTAAATAATATACTATAATAAATATAGACAATACAATAGACATTAAACAAAACCTAAAATCTAAAGATGTACAATAACCATAAGTTCTAAATAAATATTAACTAATAAATAAATATTAACATATACCTAGCCAGAGAAAAAATAACTAATTCGTCACATAATTAAAAATAATCTTGTGCATAACTACTAGAGCTTTTTTAATTAAAGTAAATGCATTATTTATTATTGAAAGGAAATATTTTTAATGGAAACAAAAATCGAGAGAATAATCGAAACATTATCTATTATTGTCATAAAAACAGTCAAAATTAATTTACTATTTATCAGTCAGAATTTAATATTTATCCTATTACATTAACAACCTTGAAAAATATCGTTCCAAAATGCTACCTTAAATATGCATTCCAAGAAACTTAAAACTATATAAATAGTCGATAGTTGATTTCAGTCGATAGTTCCCAATACTAGCAATGAGTATTGAAATAATCAGAAGTGTTTATGTAATATATATTAAGTATATATCAATAGTTTTCATAACATCATAGCAAATTACGTGTTTTATTGGAGATTTAAAAAACTACACTCTAAGGTGTCATTTACAATATTCGTGCTAATAACACATATAACACTTAATAACTAAAAGCCCATTCTTTTGACAGAAATATCATAGATTGTATACTCTAACGCTGATCAATTTCGTAATTGACTTTAATTATTTAAAACGTTTTTTTTTTCGTGTAATTTACACGCCAATACGTCGGATAACAATTGTTATAATTTACATAGTGGGCCATAAATTTATTGTCGTGTACATATTTTAGGTTTAATGGATATTGAGATAAAATTATAATATACCACAAATGAAACAGAGAAAAATTACATAATAATACCCATTGTCATTAATATGTGGTCATTAAATAAACATTACGTCGTTCTTTTTTTAAAGGTGACATATGAGAAGGAAAGGAAACTAATTTACATTGTATTCCATTAATATATATAAGGGTGTAGTTATTAAGTTAGCGGAAATTTTCAGAAAGAAATAAAGAAAGAAACGGTTTTATATTAATAAAAACATTTTACAATAATATAGGTCAATTAAAATGTCCCCGCCCTGACACATAGATGGCGCTACTAGAATTAAATATAACCTTCAAAAGATGCGTGTATAAATTTGACAGCTGTCGGATCATTAGTTTGTGAATTATAGTATTTTGAGTGAAGCAACTTTTGTTATTGTGAAAAAAATGGATAAAAAGGAATTTCGCGTGTTGATAAAATATTGTTTTTTGAAGGGAAAACATACAGTTGAAGCAAAAACTTGGCTTGATGCCGAGTTTCCGGACACTGGCCCAGGAAACTGAACCATCAAGTATTGGTATGCTAAGTTTAGACGTGGTGAAA
The DNA here is from genome assembly GCF_030347505.1 of Rhynchophorus ferrugineus. Taxonomy (NCBI): domain Eukaryota; kingdom Metazoa; phylum Arthropoda; class Insecta; order Coleoptera; family Curculionidae; genus Rhynchophorus; species Rhynchophorus ferrugineus. The sequence continues at coordinate 13,525,326 of NW_027472590.1, forward strand.
TGAGCGCCGAAGACGGTGAACGCAGTGGACGCCCAAAAGAGTTTATCACCGACGAAAACATTTTAAAAATCCACAAAATGATTTGAAGTGGGAGCCGCGCAAGCTCACTTTTGACCAAAAACAACAACGAGTTGATGATTCGGAGCAGTGTATGGAGATGGTCAAGCGTAATAAACTCGAGTTTTTGCCCCAATATGTGACAATGGATAAAACAAGGCTTCATCATTTCACTCAGAAGTTCAATCGACAGTCATCTGAGTGGACTGCACACGACGAACCCGCTCCAAAGCATGGGAAAACGCAAAAGTCGATTGCCAAGTTTATGGCGTCTGCATTTTGGGATGCGCATGAAATAACTTTCATTGACTGATTTCCTGTTCTCAGATCTCAACAGAATGCTCGCTGGGAAGAAATTTTCATCGAATGAAGAGGTGATCGCAGAAACTGAGGCCTATTTTAAAGCAAAGGACAAATCGTATTACAAACATGATATCGAAAAGATGGAGGGTCGCTATAATCAGTGTATCACTCTTGAAGGGAATTATGTTGAATAAAAATGTTTATGTGTTTTAATATGGTGGGCCGGGGTCTTTTCAATTGACCTGTTATATTAGAGTTTTTCGAACGTATGGATCTCGTAGTCTTCTGGAAAACACATATGGAGCTTATTGTTAATCATTTAATGAAAATTGATGTTCACGAATAATAATACTTGACATGTAAGAAAAAAGGGATAAATCTGGCAGATAAGTGTATGTTCAAGTAATTCTTCTTTTAACATACTTTTTAAAGTTCTTCAACACTGACTTGTATATGTTCATAAGGATAGGGGGATGTTGTTGACTGTAATAGGTAATAATTCCAGTCATATTTTTTTACAACGATTTTTAAGTTACGTATTAATTTTCCTAAAAAGAAACTGAGAATTAACCGAAGTTGGTGGATAGCATCTGAACATATAATTTATTATAACAGTAAGTTAAATTATGCAAGAAAACATTTATTGATTTATATTATTTACATATATTTTGCGTGTGAAAGGATTCTACGTCAACATTAAAATGGTAAAATTCTACACAATATACAATATGGTTTCTTGTTTGTGTAGAATGTAGTTTTATTTACTTAATACTCAATACGGAAAAGGAAGTATATATCTTTGTTTGTATGCGTCTCACGTTAAAAATACATTTGTTTGTTTTGGTTCGATTCTTAGTTAAGTTGTTTCTTGTGAATAACATCTAACACTACTAGTTATTTAATAGTTAAGCTTAGTTAGACGTTAAGACATGTGGAAAATAAACGTAGTGTATCATTCTAGCTCGCTTTATTATACTTCATTTTACATATTTATTTTAAGTGGCCAACAAAAATCAGATCGGTTTACATTCTAGATAACTATATTTTTTTAACCTTTGCATTTTTTTATGAGTGTTTTATTCGTTTCAAATTCTGCTCCGATATTAGAGCTAATAAGTCTATAAGTGGACATTCAGTTATCTGGTTTGTAAGTCAGTAAATTTTTATACATCGCGTGTCTAAACCTCGAACGTGTTACTTAATTGTTTTTCAGATATATTTTTTTTCCATCTCATTATTTATTTAATTATCTAATCCATGGCGTGGATGTTATTGGAAACACAGTTCCAAGAAATCAATTTATGTAAATGGTGGTTTAAAACTATAACACTGTTTGCAATAAATTAGCAATGTTTATTAGACTTGTAACCTATGTGATCATTTATACTGATCTACTGATTTCCAGATTGGGGCTGCGTTAATTTACTAAAACCCGCCGGCGTTTCGCAATCATCACATATTGCATCTTCAGGGTGGGAATTCTCCTAATCATGTTATACTATTTAAGATAGTCTTTTTAGAAGTTTAAGAAGTTTAAGAACGTCAAGTGATCGACTGATTAGTATCCCACTTGTTACATGGTTTATTAGTTAACTGGAAACAGAGACAATAATGTTCCAGGTAGGGTTGTTCTTATATGATAGCTCTTTGGTTTATTGAGAGTGCTTTGGTGTTACAAAATTCCTTCATTTTATCAGCTGATACTGTTTTTTGAGATTGAGAAGAACCGGAGAATGCCTTCTGATGTTGCTAGCCTGTCAATATAATCTATTATATCCTGATGAAACTGGAAGACCACTGGGGAAATTTCTCAGGCTTTATCTTTTTTTATTTCCCTTTCTATAGAATGTAAACATTGGAATAATCATCTCTATAGTACATTTTCTTATTTTTGTGGCCATAATGGTTATTAAGGAGATCGCTGAGAGTTGAGTTAAAGAGTTAATAATCAATTCCTAAGGAGTTAGCCTTTGATGTGGCGGAGGTTCTGTAAATTAAGGAATCCCGGGAGTATAATTTTTGGGATAGGTGATTTTAAGTTATCCTTTCCTCGAACTACAAGCTCTAAGAAAGGAATCTGGACATTATCATTTTTGGTGAACTGGATGGCTATATGTTAAGAATTATGAAATTAAGTGAGACAAGAACTGGTTGGGCACATCCCTATAATTAAGGAAGGATTTTTTATGTTATATCTTCAGAAAGTTAAAAGAAGATAATGTGTATTCTTAGACGAAGTTACAATGTCGTGTTTATAGTCGTAATTAGAGTATTACTTAGAGATAAATATAGAAGAAAGTGTTTGAATAGGTAAAATGAATTAATGATTTCATTTAACTGACATTTCTTTGTCTTTCTATAGCAAGGAATAAGAACCTATATAAGTCACAACACAAACAAACATTGAATGTTATTGTCAGTGCTGAGTTAGAGTTTTGGTTGTGGTCTGCGCTTTGCATACTAAATGCGCGACTGATAACAGAATGTTAAAATTATTTTCAAATTCACATTGTTGAGCTATAGTGCTACCCTCATGGGCATATTGGATCATGAGCCGTAATTCTGTTCAAATTGGATTATGAGTGCCAGTTTCCACTTCTTGCCTGAAATGTTGACACTGTATGGTATTTATAACACCGCGATAATAATTGCTATTGGAGTTCTTCATATAAGCCCTGTGAGGAGTATATACTATAAGACAGGCCCTTATACGAGAAATGTTTGAATAAAATATGCGAACTTATTGCGATATTAAACAAATTAAATTACTATTACAGGTTTTCACTTGAAATGGGATTATAACTACACCTACCGAAACTACAGTGTGTCGTATCATATGTTAAATCCAAACGAAATAAAAAAAAACTTATAGACCTATATTACTGCTGTCAAAAATATCTAAGGTTTTTGAAAAATTCCTGTTGAAAAGAAAAAAAACCAATCATAGAGAGAAAAAACATAATACTAACACACCAATTTGGGTTTACTATCAAGCATTCAACAATTGACCAGGTCCACAGAATAACAAATGTTATTGAAGAAGCCTACGAAAGTAAAAAAGTATGCTCAGCTCTATTTTAGATATAGCACAAGCCTTCGATAAGCTTTGGCATGAAGGCCTTGTTAATAAAGTACAGAAAATATTACCAAAACAACACAACGAAATACTCAATCGTACATTACAGCCAGAATATTTAGAGTTAAAAAAAAGAAGCTTACTCTACAATAAAAGAAGCTAAAGCAGCTGTACCACAAGAAAGTACACTGGGGCCAATGCTTTATCTACTCTACACTTGTGATATACTACAATTACGATGGCTACATTTGCTGATGATACTGCGATTATAGCTGTCGGAGACAATAGTGAAGAAGCCACACGAAAATTAGAACAGGCAATTGACAATATAAATGATTGGACACAAGCTTGGAAAGAAAAATTAACTACAGTAAATCTGTGCATGTGCAGTTCACCTACAATCAGACCGTACAAGCACCAATAACATTAAATAATACTATCATTCCATAGAGCAAGAACGCTAAAAATCTCTGAATGAATCTTAATGCAAAACTTCGCTGGAGGAAACATATAACGAAGAAAATAAAAGAACTGGAATTGAAATATTGAAAAACGTATTGGTTTAATGGAAGAAAATCCCAATTTTCAGTATATAAGAAATACTGAAACCTATATGTACATACGGAGTTCTATTATGGGGATGTTCTGCAAAGAGTAACGTAAAGAAAATACAATTCTTTCAGAACAAAGTTCTGAGAGGTATTGTCGGCGCATCCAAATACAACAGGATTGATTACCTACATTAGGATCTTCAGACATCCACAGTCAGCCAATAAGTCAAGATAATTGCAAGGGGACATGAGGAAATGCTCCATTCTCATGAGAATATTGGAGTATTGCAACTTTTGGATACCCCTAGAGCAGGACTCAAAATAATCAATCCATCTGATCTTGTGTAGTGTTGTGTAGTGAGGTGTATATAATAAAAAATACAGCAGTGGCATGTATAAACATTATTTCACCAGGGACTGAGATAGGGCCGATGGCTCGTCTTAGTTATATACCTAGATTTAAGTTATCATAAAAACAAATTGTAGGTTAGTTGGAAACGACTAGTAACAATGTAATAATTAAATAATAAAAAATATATATGTTAAACATCCCAACCTTCGTTATCGCCATTCGTTATCCTTCTAAAGTTATTATTCATATATGCATGTCTATAGGCCTGCATTAAGTATGAAGAAATTATTCAAAAAAATATTAAGGTAGCCGTCAGTGTATCCAGTGGTATTTTACTCAAGTTAAAGAACATATGTACCGAAGTCACATTTTTGTTTATACAGAGAGGACAAAGATGAACAAAGAGGACTATGTAGGTGTGTCCTACATATGTCAACAAACAGAGCACTTCTTCAGCCTTTCCCAGAATTTTAGTATACTTACATTGAGTTTTGTATATAAGTAAAAGCGGATTCTTGTCATCGCTGTGGAATCAATAAGCTTATTGAAGCAAGTTGAATCTATGCAACCTTCGCATCCTCTAGAAATATGTTTTACTGAAAAACTTGCCAGCTTCTAAAAATAAGATAATCAGTATGACTAGGTGGATAGATTGATGAGGGTTAAAACAGGACCTGTATTTAAGCCACATTCTTTTTGGAGCAAATATCTTAATACGTATATGTCAAATATATATCAGAGAATACAGAATATAAAAGCATTAGATCTAATCGTGAAAATGGATTTATGCGTCTCTAAACGGATACTCATATCTTATACTAGGTGAAATTTCTTCACCCTAAAAATCTCTTGAAGCTGATGGTTTGATTACTCATTTCCTTTATTTTTTAAAATAATTTCATTTCTCTATTAGTTATTAATCTAAATTTTGCATGAATTCTAATTTAGTATATCGTTAACATCTGTTTTATAACTAATATAAAGGTACTCTTTGTTTGTGTAAATTTGTATCGAACGGGGACATGTAACATGGAAACACAATAGCTGTTGTGCCTGTTTCGGTGACTATTTGATTTATCGATTACAAAAAAATTGTGACAATGTTAGCGTTACAGTTTAACTTTGCAAACTTTCTGAACTTTTTCATTCTACTTTAATGCGATACATGGATCTGCCAAAACTCGGAAAATGGATCGTTTCCACAAAGAAGCAAAAAACTATGACATATAAAACTACTTTGATTCTTCATTATTCTATAATTTATTCAGTTTACATGTTACTAGTAGTAATGTAAATATAGTATTAAGAATTTATAGAGAAAGTTCACAGTAATAGATTAATATAAAGAAAAAATCTTTTAAGAAAAAAATGCATTAATATTTAAGTGATGTAGTAGAGCTTCCTATTTAAGTGTTTCCAGGTAGTTTCATGTTGTTTTTTTTTCAGATTTTACTACATTTCGTTAAGTGTTGTTATGTCGCAATATTAGTTTAGCGTATACAGTAAGTCCCGGAAAGAAATTTAGGTTTGTACAGTACGTTTTATTGAACTTTCTGGAGGGCGCACAGTATTAACATATGGTGTGGCCGTTATAATTTTTGTAAATAGGGATCGCTGTATAAATTTGGCTTGTTTTCTGTATTCGGACTAACGAGTGCCTTCAGTTTCATGTAACTGATCGATACCCATACATATCAAATTCATATTACGAGACAATAGTGAGTATATGAGCGTTAATTTAGCTAAGTAGTAAGCTGAAATATTTGAAAGTACTAGATATTCACAGGATAATTAAAAAATGTTGACTTGTAGATGTTCCTCTGGAAATGATTATACTTCTTAATATAGCTAGTAGATTATCTTATTTTTCTGGTTATCTAAATAGTATACTGACTGCAGTAATAAGACAATATTGCAGCAAGCAATTGATGAAGCTCTCAGATACATTACCTTAATTATAAAAAACATAATATTTTCTTAAATATATCTAATTTTGCATTGAAAAAATAACACCCTTAAATATATTTGTTCAATTTTCTAAACAGAATTTATTTTGTGTCACTTTATATGCATATATAGGGGTAATTTTCGGTTAAAGTAAACTATTAGTTGTAAACGTTTCCCATAATGAAGGAAACTTCAAAGGATATATGATTATATAATTCCCTTTTTTAATTATCAGGAATTTGTTATTATATTTAATTGCATCTTATAACAGAAAAGTCAATCAAGTATGTTTAGCATCAATTTTATTTATTTATTCCTATTGATGCAGTTTGGTTTGGCAAATGTTTGAAGATGTGCTGATGAAGAATGCTATCAAACCAACATAGTTTTCTCGACAAGGCATCAACAGGTCATATCGTCAAAATAATAGAAAAATGTTGAAAAAAACAATAAATGTAAAAATCTCTCTACTAAATTTCTCCCTTGATTGATTAGCGATTTTCCAGTTTTTAATTGATAGATCCATGTGGATAGTCTTCAGAACTTAACGACACTAACACATGGACTGAAAAGTCCTGGGTCTAACACATAGATGGCCCTAGTTTTCTTGCATTTAAAAGAAAGCTGCTTCAAAAGAAAGCTGTTAAAATTTCATGATATTCTACTCATAAGTTTGTGAGTTATCGTGCTTAGAGTTACACTGCTTTTGTTATATTCTAAACAATGGATCGAAAATAATTTGGAGTTATGATTTTACACTGTCTATTGATGGAAAAAAAATACCGTTCAAGCGAAGCAATGGCTTGAAAAGTGTTATAAGGACTCCGCTCCATCAGAAACAACAATAAAACCTTGGTTTACTGACTTCAAATATGGTCGTAGAGGCACCGATGATGGAGAACGCAGTGGAGGTACAAATCAGGTCCAAACAAACCGGAATTTTTGCGTCGATATGTGACAATGGATGAAACATGGCTCCATCATTTCACTCCGGAATCAAAACGATCGCCATCTGAAAGGACAGAAAATGGTGAACCTTATCCAAAGCGGCCGAAAGCACAACAATCGGCTCGAAAGGTTATGGTTGCGGTATTTAGGGATGTGTGTAGTGTAATATTCGTCGACTATCTTGAAAAGGGATATATAATAAATAGTGAATATTATATAGCGTTATTGGAGTGTTCAAAAGACGAAATTGCAAAGAAACGACCGCATGTGGCAAAGAAAAAATCCTTGTTTCAGTAAGACAATAAACTGTGTCACAAATCAATCAAAACATGGCAAAACTACATTAATTGAACTTTGAGTTGCTCCCACATACTACTGGCTGTTAGTTAGGACCTCGAGTAAATACTCACCCGTAAGAAATTTCGCAAGGTTAATAAGGGGTTATCGCTGAAACTGAGGCCTATTTTGAGTAAAAGATAAATCGTTCTACAAAAGAGGTATTAACGCTAAATTCTAGGAGCGGCGCTGGAATGATTGTGTGGATCTTGACGGAGATTACGTTGATGAATAAAGCTAATGTTGGACAAAAAAACAGCGTGTTCTTTGTTACGCCCGGGACTTTTCAGCCAATGTGTTACTACCCTATATAAATACAGCACATATTTATTAGTTCTATTCATTCAACACAATAGAGTGCAATTTGTTTCTTTTAACCAAGAAGTAGTAAATTTTTTAGGAAAAACAAAACAAGGTATCTAATATTTTGTACCTAAGTTTATCGAAGGCCCTATATATATAAAGTAAAATTGACCTCATGTCTCAACGTCTGTTCTAATTAGAGATGTAAACGTTTTTTTCTCTCGGTAAAACAAATGTTGTACACTAAACGCTAAACGTTTTTTCCATTATTTCCTATTTCTTCTCTCTTCCAATCAAATGCGATCGTCAAACAAATTGCCGGACATTAGCTGGCCTGACTCAAATAACCCTACCCGGACGGCTTTGGAAAATTTACGGCTTTATCTTGGATTCCCTTCATTATCTTTTTTGGAATCGATCATACTCTGAGAGCGAGTGGTCGGGTCCCCAGACAATTTCGTTGCTTGAAGCCTAATAGCTGACCGAAAGATGGCTTAACGCGTTCTAGACTTAATTTATGAGTTATTGTTAGCACAGCGTTGGTAGCAAAAATATAGCTACAATATATGGTTTCAACACTAATTTTGCTTTAGACGCGTTGGCGTATATCTTTAGTTAATATTATTATACACTATGTTATTAATTTTTTATGCATTATTTGTCGTATTAATATGTATGTATGTCTTGTATGTCTTGTTTGGGATTCTATCATATAATATTATTGCACTTATATGTCAATTTCGAAAATATTTATTTATATGCATAACACAGTTAGTGAAGAAAATAAGTGCTATATTTTTTTTGGACGGATTGTCTTTTCGAGAGGGATCTTTATTTGTTACTCTTCATTAACATAAGTATTTGTGCTCTCACATTTATTTTTATATAACTTGTTTCCTTATATTCAAACACAAAGTCATCATTTTGCATCAATTCCAAATGTTTAAACAATTCTTGGTACAAGAACAGATCATGCCAGACTATTCCTTTTACTGGGCACAATATTTTCTTCACAATCATTTATAGGAATTTGAACTCTAAAATTTTGACATATTATTCTGTTTCCATGTTCATTGAAATCCATATGACGCAATCAAAACGCCTATTATGTCGTGTCGGTTTGCATAGACCCATATTTATTTTCCTAGCATATAGTAATTTTTTATAGTTCACCTAAATTTGTCTATTCCGTGTTATAATTTTCACGTAAAAAGTTCAATGAGTGATTCACGTTGGTAACGGAATCTTGTAAAGACGATCTTAAATAATTTAATTTTTGTATTGCCGAAAGAAAATTGTTGTCATGTATGTATGAAACTGCTAAAAGTATTTCGAAACTCCGACTATGATTTCGAGTTGCTATTAAAAACACATTAGCTAACAGGGTATAAAAATAGTTTTCAAACTTATATCTTCTAGCATATTCTCTTTCCAGCTCAGTCTCATGTGCATACAGCCCTAATCCTTCCTAATTAACCTAATTAATTTTTGGCAAAAATATTAGTGGTAATTTTAACTTCTAATCGTCACTATTGAATTTTGACCTTATTATCCGACGAAAGCCTTTTTATTTGCCGTTTCCTATTGAACATTATCTCATTATAAAATTTCTCAAAATTACATCTTGCACCATCTCTTTCTCTTTATCTATAATCAAGTGCATACCATTCTAATTTATTTTTCATTTCCTCAAACATATCAAAAGCTATCTCAATAAAATTAAGAATTTTTTATGGTTATATTTTAGATAATAATATATTTCAATGCCATTTAAAGAGTGCTCGGGAGTTAGCAGATCCAAATAATTTTTCAAAAATTTCTGCGATTTCTAGTTAGGTTCTCCTGACTCTAAGCCACTGTTCTTTCTTGCCCGGTGATGCCACGATGAAAGGAATATAAACCAAAATAAAATACCAGAAAACTTGTAAGTCTTACAGGTCTACTTTAAACAAAGGAATAGGGTATTTTAGATCGCCGAATGATATAACAGATAGACCAAAAGTTGATAGATATCTTGTCTATCTAAAGAAGTCTATCTAAAGAAGTGGTGAACATACTTCATCAACTCTGAGTTCTATTTCAGTTAGGGTTTGTCATATAACAGAACTCTAGTTTAAATAAAATAATGAAATACAAATGTTATGAAATATAACAAATATAGTTTATTTTACATCATAGTACATATAATGCATATTTTATCGAATCATTTAAACTATAGATAATTGTACATCCACAATAATTTATAGGTTAGAGCTGTTTTATTATATTTACATTGAACTTTTTTCCACCTATGAGGTAGAGTTCTAGTCCCATTTTTTTATGTGGTGGTATCCCCCTGGAGGCCTAATCCACCTTATTAGCAATTGTATATTCAAGTAACATATGTTACTTTAATTAGAGAGCATATTTAACTTTTTGCGTTTAGTTCTTGTTTTCTTGGATGGTGTGTTTCCTTGTCATTGTATATTTTATTTCTTCTGTTACTACTTGTGTACACCATTCTTGACAAAATGCAGTGATCCTGCTAGTTCTTCCAAATACATTTACCATATATACAAACCAGTTAGTATTCATCCTCTCATCATACATTATAACCTAATGCTCTTCATGTATAATTCTGAACAATAACACACATATCTATTCACATAAATCGTTCACACTGTACAATGTAACTTCCTACAGTTATCGTATATTAATTATCATCCTGCCTTGGAAATTGGCAGCATCGAGTGATAATCCCACATCCAGAAAGTTTAATTCAAGTTAATAACTAAGCTGTTATTTTGCAACATTTTTTCACAATTTCAGCTTTTGTCAATTTCTTCCTCAATGTGTCTGAACCACTTCATCCACACCGAAGGTGTTTTAACCATTCCTGCTTCCAGCATAAGTAACAATATATGTTATGACCTAATCAATTGTTATTCCAACGTTTACCTTTTCCCATCAACTTTTGTTGTCTTAACACTGTTTTTATTATCATCTTGCTATGAGTCCCATTCTGAAATATCCATGTCTCACCAAAATACGCAAAATGAAATAATTAGTCGTCCTTGATTTTATTATATGCTTTTAAAAATTGTATAATTTTAGACCATATCTCATATCACTAATCTATCTATGGGTACTTTCCACACAGTTGCCTCTGAAATAATTGTATAGAGGTTATTTTTATACATTTCACATATTTGTTCTCTGATAGAGCTAATAACATAACTCGTCCCCCGCTTTGTATGAGGACCGTTTTTCTTGTCGGTGAATTCAAGGTTTTGTTTGTAATTTTTTCATATATTTTAATGACCGTGCCCATTTTATTGGCTCCATTATTTTGTTCCTATTAGAGGTAACTGATTAGAGACACAATCAATATATATATATATATATATATATATATATATATATATATATATATATATATATATATATATATATATATATATCGAAAATCATTGGTTATTAATAACATAAGCTGAAAAACTTTCGTTGGGGTAATTATCTCGGATTTCTTTAATTATCTTCCACGGTAGAAATCGTGGTGTTGGGACGAGCGATCGAATCCCTAGACAATTTTGCGGTCCCAAACGTGAAGGCAGACCGGGCGATGGCTTAACGCGTTTTCGACCTATTTTGCGGATTACAGCTAGAACGGATATCACGGAAAACTTTCGAATGAAATATTGCTACTTCGTATTATTTATTGGCCATCAGTTTTAAATTAACTGTCAGATTTTCGGCGCTATTCAAGGACAAATTATTGGTTACATCAAAAGCCTTTTAAAGGTTAACCTTTAACAGTTTTCTAAAAAAAATCTGGAAGAAAACATACCATACGTATTTAGTTTTAATTAATTCCAACTCCTTGCCAATCCTTGCGCATGCCTATACACATTTATCATATTTTACTTTCTCCCACTTGTTCTATTCTTTGATACATAGTCTCCATAAACAGCAACTGTAGACAGAAAAAGCTCAATTTTTGTGAAGATGCGGAATTCCTTCTGACATTCTTATGGAATATGGAATATATTTAAAAGTGTAACACATTATGTCTTTTGTATGTCTCTCAGTTCATTGATTACAAACGTATCTACACTCGTAAATACATTCCTATATAAATGTTCGGATAATGTGCGGGTTAATTGGGATACAGTCTTCAGTTTAGTGTATAAATCAAGTCGAAGCTCGTGTAAAACAATGCCTTTTAATACATTCCTACGGGGAAGAAAGTTTTTGTTGTAAGTTAAGAGTTTTGAGGGTTGTTGAATATTATCTTCGCAAGTTTATATCAACGAAATAGTGAAATAATGAAACTGAAATTTATATAACTAGTAACTATGTAATTATATAACTATGTAACTATGACTGAAAGTGACTATCGACTATTTAGTAATTGACTACTTTTTACTATCGACTGTTTCAGTCGCTATTTTTGGTTCGACTGATTTTATTACTTTTCACCAGAGGCTGTTTCAGACGACTGTTTTCAGTCGCTATGTTCGAACCGACTTATTTTGTTACTACTTACTATCGACTATTTCAGTCGTGTACTTTTAGTTACTATTTTTGGTTCTACTAGTTTCATTCGACTGATTTTTAATGTTCTGATTCTGTCGTCCTAGCCGCGACCTTGACACTAATGTACCCAATTTATGCTTACATAGATTTATGTGTAATATATATAGTTTTATAATTTTTTTTGCTTGTAAATAACAATATATTGTATATTATAATAGCAGCATTTTAACAATATTTTTCAATATTGTTAATGTAATAGGGTAAAAAATAAAAAATTGTGAATTATAATAGTAAAATACTCTTGACTCTATTTATAGCAATAATAGGTAACATTTCCATTATTCTCGATAAAAAAAAATATTTCGGTTCAATAATAAATAAAGCATTTACTTTATTTTAAAAAGCTCTAGTAGTTATTGTGGGATCATTTTTAATTATGCCATGGATTAATTTTTTGTTCTATGATTAGGTATATATTTAATTTTAATTTAGTATTTATGAATTATGATATTTATGATTATTGTACAACTTTAGTTTTTAGGTTTTGTTTAAGTTCTATCGTATTATCTATATTTATTATAGTATATTATTTTAAAATAGCAATTAAATTATTAAAATATGACAAAACATTTCTAGGATATTCTATTCCATAGAAAAATTCCATTCCTTTTTACAGATCCACAGAACATTCACATTAAAGTAAATCTGCTTTGTTTAAAATGAAATTATAAATTGAATATTAATAGTATTCAGTAATTATTTTATTCCTTTTCTATTTTAAAGTTATTACGTGAAGGAATATGTACCGTCTGGCTTATACTATTGTAGGAAAATATAAGCACATAAAATTAAATGCTCCAAGTAATTATCTCTGTCCTTTTCTCTATCACAATTTGTACAAGAAAGGGTTCACATATCTTTGTCTGACATCACGAATTGAAAAAGAACACTCGAACCGTATATTTGACTGAAAATAGTAATTACTATATTTAGTAGCTAGTTATTTGGCTATCGACTGTTTTCAGTCCATAGTTTCCAACGCGAATTATAATACATCCTAGCTGGAGTTCATTTGAGCTGTAGTAGAAATCTTCCAATTCAACTGAAAGCCTCTTTATTTAGGTAATAAATGTATAAGTTTAGAGCATTTCATATAAGATATATCTCTTTGAATATATTTTTATACTGTGTAGGCTTTAATAAAGCTAAATAGTTGCAGAAACAAGACATACAGTAATAAAAAACTCTAATATTTTAATAATTTTTTAACATAAAGGACTTTTTTGATAACATTTAATAAAATATATATTCTTCAAAGTAGTTTCCAAGATTTTCTGCAATATTTGTCTGACATCATGGCTATACCATGTAGAAATAATGAATGTTGGTTTGCCAGCGCTCCAATCATTGAACCTTTTTCTCAATTTTTCAGTATTTCCAAACCGTTTGCAATTCAAGTTATGCTGCATTGATGAATAGTGGATAAGTAGTAATCAGAATTCGCTGTATCTGGGGACTAAGTTGGGTGTGCAAGAACTTTCCATCCGTATTACAACATTATATCCTTTAAATATTCTAAGACGTGGGTGTTGTCAAGTAAGAAGATAGCTTTCCGTCTGTTACTTACTATTTTTGGGTCTTATTTCATCCGCCATCTTCGGTGTCGATGTGAATGGCTTTTCTGTCCTAAGCAGGACTAAGATTTTCTGCTTGGCATTATCGTAGTAGATCCTTTTTTATCACTGAATAGCTCAATAATACTCGATGGAAAACTTTAATTTAATGTTAAGAAATTGTAAAACACACATTTACTCCTGATTACATTAACAGTTCACATGTTTGAAAACAGAAGTCGCTGAATGAAATATATTCATCCACCTAATATAAGAACTCAACTTATATAACAGAACAATTATTTAAAAAATTATAGGTTATCCGTTAACAATAAGAATATATTTAATTTATTTGATATTTCGAGCGATGGACGATCAATACTTAAATATAAATTTAGGAATACCATTTAGGAATTGTCTTTTTTTCGTCTATTTTTGACTGCTTCACTTATCTATAGCAAACTATAATCGATGTCCGTAAACAAATATAATCATAATCAATCTATTTAATAGCATGATTTGATGTTACTCTATCGAATATATATTAACAAATTCTTATAAATAGTCAACTTTCATGGCCAAATTTTATTTGTTAGATATGCCGATTATGGTTCTGGAAGAATGTTATACAAAGCGTAACCATCAACTCTAAGTATTTCTATAGATATGTTTTTTTCCTCTCGATTATTTGTCTTCATTCATTTTATTGAGTGTAATTTTTCATGCTGCTGAACTGATATGACCATTCTCGAATCAGTGTAAAAAACGTTCTTGCTGAATTTCCCTTTTGTTCTATCAATCCGTTTATTTTCTAGAGTCTCTTTTGTGTTGATGTGATCTTGAGTGGATATTTTTGACGGCCTTCTCTGCCTCTCTCATATATTAAAAGTATTTTTTGGTTTTTTTCTTAATGCCTTATTTAACTTAAATCTACGTTGAGGGTTAACGAGTTGGTTTTAAAATAGAGTAATATCAATTGCACAGTTGTTCGCACCACTTTTTTTTCTATTAGTAGATCTTTTTAAAAATGTCGCAATATCCAGTATGCTTATGTTCTAAAATATAATTTATTCTATTAAGTTGTGTGAAAATGTCTTGAGAGTTTGAGCTGAATTTTTGTCCAATAAGGCTTTCAATGCATTATCTATTACTTAATTGGTTACTCATGCCATTATTTATTATTTACATTAAAATCATCACTTTTAGATCTTTGAAACGAAATGGACACATATTATATGACGGAGCCGCGTAACCATAAGTTACCAAGAGTGCTTGATGGTCTACAGCACATTTGAAACCAAACTTACAAATATACTCAAGATATACCCAATAACTCAATAACGTTAACTGAATAAGTCCATTTTACATCGAGAAATATCTAAGCCAACAAATTTAACAGTTCGGTTCAAGCAGCAATTTAGTTTTAACGTTTTTTTCCTAATTAAATTTTCCATCAACAGACCCGTATTTCTTTCTTAGTAATTTTAAAAGTTTTCTCATTTTTGCGTAAGAAATAATATGTAAGTTCTGTTTTCCAGGATTTCATTAATAATGGTCACCTCTAACATTAACATTTGGAAACAAATTCTAATATATTTTTCTGCCTTTTTTAAACCTTTTTTTGCGTTGAAGTTGATGAATACCGTTGATAAAATTTAAGTTTGAGTGTCATTTGTTTTGATTGTTGCGTCCTCATAATTTGTTCTGCTACCTAAAATTAATATTTTGGTATACCTGTCAAAAACATTTGCATCTGTATCTCCAAATTATTATCATAAAATTGTTCAGTAAGTTTACCATCGAAACAATTTTGATTTATCTTAGCAAATATATGGCGTTTGATTTGAAAAATACAATTCTTACAGTCCCCAACTGATGATTCTGGCATTATAGGGTACTCTTTAGAGTTATTACCTACACTTATTAATTTTCTTGCCGTTGGTGAATTATACTGAAAGTATTTTTACTTAATATTCTTCAATATTCTACCATATATCACAGTTAGTGTGTCTGGATTTCCCAATCACTTCAATTCTATAAAAGTTGTAGTATTCCTTTTAAAATTTATATTTCCATTATGGTTACAGGGTACAGTTACCACCAACAAATCGATTCTGGGCAAATAACCCAAATTTGCCTTGATAAATAAATCCCTATTAATTTTTTTATTCATATTTTCTTTACGTTGGTTAAACAAAACTATTTTTTAATTGTAAAATTAAATATAAGGTAAATTGACCAAATAAAATCGAAGATCGGTGAAAAGTTCAAACATCGTAATGCACAAATTATGGTTAGGAAATGGTAAGTAACGTCAATGTTTCGTAGCGCTTCTGATATTTGTTCGATTTAAAATGGCGGAATTTTAATTTTTTTGTTATTATTTCTGGTAAAATCTTATAGTATATTCTCAGATACCCCCCTCCCCAACCTTATAAATAGTCCCATACCCTTTATATGGTCTACAGAGTAGTAAAAACAGTTGTAATAATAATAATATTGTTATTATAAATCAATGTTTCTTTATTACAATCATCTAGCCTGTTGTTTCACGCAATCGAAGTCTGTAAGGAATTCGTTAATCCTTTCTAAATTTTTGCGTTTCTGAATGAGTTCTTCAATTCTGCATTTATTGTTGCATCTTAAATAAATAACCTCATCTCTAATACAATCTCGAAGGTAAAGTTCTGAAATTTCTCTTAAGCATCGCATTTGAAAGTTCTCAAACTGTAAATGATGTCAGCCTATAGAGCTGTCCAAGTTTCGAAACCGCATAAAATGATTGACAAGAGAAGTGTTTATTTTAATTTTGGTAGTAACATTTTCCCTCTTCTACACAAATAATCTTAGAGTTCCTAAAGCTTGGCGATTTCGACTTATTACTTCAGCAGATAAGTGGTGATTTTATTATCCTTAATTAAGACCATTAATGATTAGGAGGCATAGAGTGTATATTAGTCGAATGTAAGTAAAATATTACTATTATTGATATAATTTTATGTTACATAAATGTTCTCCTTTACTATTATAAAGGATTTTATGTGGGTAGTTGATATTTTCTTATTTTTTACACGAGATCCTCTTATCAAGTTGCCTGCCTATTCGTTCCATCCATGGCTTTAACATTTGTTTTTATTCTGATTCCTAGCTGGTTTACAAAGCCTTGCTGACATTAAATGACGTTCATGAATGCCCGTAAAGGCATGTATACCGGAGGGCGCGAGGACCCGAAGGCGGCTTTTGGTCGCTTGTAATGGGCAGGAGGCTGGGGGTTATCTGGAAGGGATTTTAAGAGGGGATTATCCGAGAGGGCTTAAGTTTGAAGGAATTTGTTGAATATATGGTTCACAAAATCGATTACGGTTGGGTTGTCTGTGTCTCTGTGAAACTGGACCAAGTGTTTGATCCAAAGAGGATCAATGATCTAATTAAGCTCTTCCAGAGCATAACTTTGATAGTTGGTGGTAATTTACTCTTGTTACATAGTAGCGGGTACAACGTGGGAGAGATTCCGTAGCCTGGTGAAATGACCTTCCTGATGTGTTGGTACTAGGTGAATCGTTTATCGAATATTAAATCAGGATATGTTGCCTTTTCGCGCTAGGGATTGGAGAATTATCTACTTGCAGCTTGTATATTCTTAGGTCTCTTTTATGATGGAATGCTATGGCTTAGGTTTTTTTGAGTTAATTTCTAATCTCCATAATCTTAGACATTAAACGGCTACGGATAGTTGTTTCTGAAGTCTATTTTGGGCGCAATCCATGAAATGAGAAGCGGTGAAGAAGACAGTGCCATCCGCGTATTGTGGGGCATCTACGTTCTTCCTAATTGGAATGTCGGCCATATAAATGTTGAAAAGGGCGGAGGAAACTCCGGAGTTGATTGATTTGGTCGATGAAAGATTTTTCGATTTTTCCGCTCTGACTTGCAAGCATCTTTCCGACAAGAATGACCTCAGTAGAATTACCAGGTCTATGGATAGACCTGCTTTTACGACTTTATAAATTAAGCCTTCGTGCCAAACTTTGTCAAATGCCTTTGTGATGTCAAAAAAGACTGGTTTTGATCTTATTACTTCAGCAGGTAAGTGTGATAATATTCTACTTAATTAAGGTCATCAGTGATTAGAAGACATTCAGCGTTTATTGATCGAATGAACGTAAAGTATGATTATTAGTAATATTATTTTAGCTATCATCATATAACTGTTCTGCTTTAATAAGATTTCTTTTCATGAAAGGTTTCACGAAACGCGATATTACAAAAAAAGACTACGAAATAACAACGTTCTATAAATATACATTATCGTTAATGTAATTTACGTAAACTCTTCCGATTTTACGTGGGTGGTTGATATTTTCTTATTCTTTAGACGGTATCCATTTATCAATTTGCGTACAAATTCGGTATTTAGGAAGATGTGTTAACAACACCGTGTCCTTTGGAACGAAAACATCGTTGGTAATGTGGCTGTCTCAAATCAATGGTTCTGTGTTTATTACTTCAGCAGATAAGTGTGATAATATTCTACTTAATTAAGACCATCAATGATTAGAAGACATCCAGTGTCTATTGATCGAATGAAAGTAAAGTGTGATTATTAGTAATATTATTTTAGGTGTCATTATATAACTGTTCTCGTTTAATAAGATTTCTTTTCATGAAAGGTTTCACGAAACAAATGCGATATTACAAAAAAGACTACGAAATAACAACGTTCTATTAATATACATTATCGTTGATGTAATTTACGTAAACCCTTCTGATTTTACGTGGGAGGTTGAAATTTTCTTATTCTTTAGACTCTATCCATTTATCAATTTGCGTACAAATTCGCTATTTAGGAAGATGTGTCAACAAGACCGTGTCCTTTGGAACGAAAACGTCGTTGGTAATGTGGCTGTCTTAAATCGATGGTTCTGTGTTTATTACTTCAGCAGATAAGTGTGATAATATTCTACTTAATTAAGGTCATCAGTGATTAGAAGGCATTCAGCGTTTATTGATCGAATAAACGTAAAGTATAATTATTAGTAATATTATTTTAGGTATCATCATACAACTGTTCTGCTTTAATAAGATTTCTTTTCATGAAAGGTTTCACGAAACAAACGCGATATTACAAAAAAGACTTCGAAATAACAACGTTCTATAAATATACATTATCGTTAATGTAATTTACGTAAACTATTCCGATTTTACGTGGGTGCTTGATATTTTCTTATTCTTTAGACGGTATCCATTTATCAATTTTCGTACAAATTCGCTATTTAGGAAGATGTGTCAACAAGACCGTGTCCTTTGGAACGAAAACGTCGTTGGTAATGTGGCTGTCTTAAATCGATGGTTCTGTGTTTATTACTTCAGCAGATAAGTGTGATAATATTCTACTTAATTTAGGCCATCAGTGATTAGAAGACATTCAGTGTTTATTGATCGAATGAACATAAAATATGATTATTAGTAATATTATTTTAGGTGTCATTATATAACTGTTCTCGTTTAATAAGATTTCTTTTCATGAAAGGTTTCACGAAACAAATGCGATATTACAAAAAAGACTACGAAATAACAACGTTCTATAAATATACATTATCGTTGATGTAATTTACGTAAACCCTTCCGATTTTACGTGGGAGGTTGAAATTTTCTTATTCTTTAGACGCTATCCATTTATCAAGTTGCGTACAAATTCGGTATTTAGGAAAATGTGTCAACAAGACCGTGTCCTATAGATCGAAAACGTCGTCGGTAATGTGATTGCCTTAAAAATACCATCGATTAGTTGGCGAATACAAACGGGTTGATCGTTTTCGATGTTTCATAATTTCTGATATTAATTTTCCATTGTAGCGGCCTTTGTCGTTATAAAGGGCGTTTTAACGAGATTCCCTTTGTAAAATTATAATAAATTGATTGAATGATTAGCAGATTGTTTACAAAAAGATACGTTCTCTTTATTATTTATTTTATCGAAAAGAAAACAGGAAAAGTATTAAAAAATACGGAATTAATTCTCATGGATTCGTTTTTAACATTCAAAGTTTCATTGTGAACATACGTGTATATGAATGCTCGCTTAATAATGTTTTAATACACTCACTTTTCGTTTTAGCATCGTTTCAAATACATAGGTATGTATGTATAGGTATAACATTGCTGGAATCAATTTCATAAAAGATAATTTTGTCCTTAACTTAAGTAAGGTCCAAGTTCTGTGAACTTCTCCACTTTTACACAGCGGGCTTGGCAGTGCATCTGTGATGGACAACCGAGCATTCCGTTTCAAGGTCCCTGAACAGGGTTCAGTATTGACCTGAACTCTTCGTGATATTCAGAGCTTCATCCTACATCAAAACACAATCCTTCAAAGAATGGATAATCCTGAATTAGCAGAAGTACGACAATCCCCTGGTCACCGACTCACTCATCCACAAGTTTACTATGGATCCCTTCTCACGTTGGTATACCGGGAAATGTCGGCAGCCTCCTCTCTCCTCCCCGTCACGGATGTTTGTATCCATATTGACCTGATCCCATTCCTTTCTTGTTTCAGAAAGAACGAGGTTTAACGTCATTGGACCGAGAAGGCCAACCACAACAGGCTCTTTGGGGTTAACTTTTTTCTCTTCTGTGCTCGTTCCTTTCCTTCGTCACCATGCCTTTGAATCGACTGAGATTGGACCACTGTCATTTCTCGCACGGTCATGACTTTGAGCCCACTTACTCACTGTAAGTTTTGTCAACCTGTTCCTATTTCAGGCTACCACATACTGCACGACTATCCAAGGCTCACCCAGATTAGAAATAAGTATTGGCTGCAAGATTTTCGAAATGCCTTAACAGGAGAAGATACAGACAGGCTCCTCGGATTTCTAAGAGAAATCGGTTTTATCGCGAACATCTGTCATCGACATACGACAAAAAAAAGAACAAGATTTTGATTTTAAAAATTACGCTTCCGTAGTGGTTTACGTACAATAAAGACGACAAATAATCTAGCGTATAAGGAATGGAATTGGATGTGTCAGTGCCTAAAATATTTGTTTATATATTTTGTGTCACCAATCTGACAGTTATTCCTGGTTGTTCGGTTTGGGGATATTTCGTTTTATTAGAATTAGGCAAAACATTAGGCTTAAAAATCTTTCTTTGAAGCTACCGTTTGTCTCGAAAAGGGAAGAAGATTTTAACTAAGTCAATTAATATATAAATTTAATTCTAAATTTTTATATAAACAGTATACTTATACAACTATATAATATATAAATTCTACCATGCTTTATATAATACTTAAAAGCCCAATTATAACTAACAATATTCCACAAGCGATGAATTGGTCAAGCAGAATGCAGATTTGCAGATAATACTGCTCTGGCCAAGATACCCGATCATCTAGAAACAAAATCAAATTGCCATGATTGATTACATCAATCGGATAAAGTAATAGCGCATTAAACTAGTGAATTCACGTAAATTTTATACGATAGTATACAGGGAAAAAATATACCAAAAGTTAACCAATTAAAGTCGTTAGATATGAGGACGTTTTTTTTTTCATGGAATATGAGACTTGATGTTTTATACAAGGTAGACTGAGTATGAGGTTTATTTGTTTATATGGTGTTATAAAAAATAAAAACTATATCACCCTTGAAGATGTCTATGACTGGAAATTATATTTAAAAGTTTGGTAAGATTAGAAAGCACTGAGAATTCCTAGAAAATACAAGAGTAACACAGCCACTTGACGGGAAAATATTTGTTCCTTAACAAGACAAATTATGAAAATTGGACCTTTGTATGCGAACATATACATACTGTTGCGTGCAAGGATGTGTCATCTTGATGTTTTATGACTTTTGTTCTTGTCATCTTACTGGAAATTAATGAAAAAATGAATTGTATTTTCTTGAAATCATGGTATTTTTTCCATTTTTCCGAAAGAAATGTTTATTCATTGAACAATTTTTCAAATATTCCAATTTATTTTTCAATAAAGGAGGTTGTATTATTCGTAATATTAAGAAGAAGGCAATAGTCAGGTAGTGAAATATAGAGATAGAGGAAGGATGTATATCAAAGCAATACTAATTAAACCATTAATGAAATTATTGTTTTCCAATAGTCCAATTCATACTAGTACTTCACTAGTAGTACTCCAACGTTGGCGCATATAGGTATGTGCCAGAGTATGGTAGCTATACGTAAAAGTATATTCGTAAATCTGCTGCAATGCGACCATCCACCTACTTTAGTATAGCACGACAAATCCGACTTCAGACCTTCTTTTATGGAGTTACTATTTGAAACGGAGTTTATTTAAAAGTGACATGGTGCCATAAAGTGTCCGCTCATATTGCAGAGCTATATGGCTTAAGAATTATTGAAGAAAATACTTATGGTTTGACAACTGTGTACTGTCACCTTTTATTATAAATCTCACAGGCATCTAATTAGAGAATGTGCATAAATCGTCAATTGCGATTACTTGGGATCAGTTAAAAAGGAAGTATTAAGCTGACATAATGAATTGGAAGCTGCGGACGTCTCTGCTTCTCTAAGATAATGTATACGGAAAATTTAGGGTAAGGAAAGGGGAAATATTACTGTTCTTGTGTGTTACTCCGATACTTGGAGACTTTTAGGGTCAGACATCTGCAAGCTTGAATTATTCCAGATGGGAGGTTTTGGTCTAAACCCTGAGATGAAATAAAGATTCTTTAATACAGTACATAGTGATGAAGCAAATCCAGGGACACAAATTAAAATAGTTTGGATGAAAGACGCAAGTCTGAAAAAGACATCACAGTCGTGACATTACAACGAGTATGGTTCAAATATGATGGAGACAAAGGCTGTAGATGGCGTGCATGTTTGTTTTGAGGATCGTGGCTTGAGTATGTGATAGCTGGGTCCCTTACGATCAGTGTCGCATAGTTTTCGTCGGGAAAGTATGTTTTACGCGCGCGCTACGACCATAAGTGAACATCAAGTGTCGCTTATCAAACCCACTTATCGCTCCAAGCGGAGGAGCATTCCAGCACGAAATGCGATCCTTCTCCAGGACAACGCTCGCACTTATACCGTGCGTCTCACGCTCGATGCAATATCCGAATTAGGGTGGGAGGTACTGTAACACCCCCTACAGTCCGGATTCATCACCTTGCGGCCATCGCATGATAGCACCACTGAAAGAAGCCCTCGGAGGTCAAAGATTCAACACCGATTACGAGGTAGAGGAGTTCGTTCGCACATGGCTGTCCGAGTTGCTCAAGAAATTCTTCCATACCGGCATCAAAAAACTTCCAGAATGTTGGACAAAATGCATAACTAGTGAGGGGAAATACCTAGAAAAACTGTACATCTTTTGAATAGTAAATAAACGTGTCAGAGTATTTGTCGCGATCATATTTGAACCACCCTCGTATATGGGTATTCGAATTTCTATATAGGAATACATCGTATTGGTTGAGAAGTAGATATGCTTCTCGAACGCCGGCTATGGATTGATGATAATGATGATGTCGATTGATGTTGTTGTTTATTATTCACAAACATTGAAGAACATGGAATCTTTGCATCATTAGAATATAATATTTTACATAATTAGTTTCACTTTTCTTATTGTTTTCTACATTACACTTTGTATACCTATGCTATAAAATTATGTATAAGCTTGGTAATTACGAAAATGTATCAAAACAAGTCGATAGGTCGGAAACGACAATAATGTGATTAAAAATGCCATCGATTAGTCTATCAATATGAACTGGTTGATGTGTATCGATGTTACATAATCGCTTACATTAATTTTCCATTCCAGGCGACGCTGCTCGAACAAAGTGTGTTGTAATAAGTTTTCTTTTATACAAAACTGCTAAATGAATTTGATAACAAGCTGGTTATTTTACTGTATTTTTTAAATTGTTATGATCATGCAATATCATATGAAAGTTGTTATAAGTTTAATCGATTATCGATAATTTTAGTGTTTCAATTAAATATGTTTATTACCTTCAGTTATTTGAGAAATGGAGCAAAATCTTATATAAAACCGACTGTATTCGCTTCTTCCAGTAATATTCTAAATATTGGAAAAATTCTTCTTCAAAAGGTTAAAATCAATCATAGATAGAAAAACTCTACTATTTTAGCTTCATCAGGTTTTTTTAATGAAACATATACAACATGTATAAATTTCATAAAATGTTATCGCAGCAATACGTTAAACTCTTAAACTATATCTCAGCCAGTATGTTTATATTTAAACAAGAAGAAGCTTACTCAATAATGTACGGAACAGAAGCAGATGTACCGCAAGGCATCGTATGATGGCGTATTTGGACTTATTTTTGATCATTTTATGTTCGTGAACTATTAAGACTGTTCTGTGTTCTGCGTATCTAACCAGAGCATATTTATGAGGTCGATAAGTCAGCAGTAATATAGAATATACAATATTAAATCCAAAAAACTGCCTTGTGGAACTTAATACTATTATCCCATACAGTAACAATACATAACATAACAGTACTAGGTAGTTAGGCGAATAAGGATGAATCTTTATGCAAATCTTCAGAAATCAAAAATATTAAAAAGAAATTGCATATTTTATCTAGGCTTAGAGGTAGGTCCAAATTATCAGGTACATATATTGGTATTATATGTGTGTTCAATATCTTATTGCATAGTAAACTATTAATCCGTAGAATAATATTTCAGTAGCCGAAAATTCGGATAAGGGAGAAACATTTCATCCTATAGTTTTTTTTTGTATATTTATCCTAGAGTTCCATGCTTGTTACGAAGCTCAAATCATGTTCTGAAATAATATTTCTATTTTCAGTTATCATTAATAATTCAAGCTTAATACAAACCTTCAGTTTCCAACATTTTTGAAAAAAGACGAATTTAATGAATTGCTTCATTCAACCACCACGGCTTTGATTGTCCCTTTTGCCTACAATCTTGCCAAATTTTCTCTTGATGCTTTTCCTCACTACATATCCCTTACATTCATACACTTTGTTTTTCTTGCTATATAAACTTTTGTCTCGTTTTCCATGACATATTCAGATATTTTTTTTGATCTTAATATGATTAACACATTCATCATTGTCAGTTTTATTTATGTCGCATATTCTTAGTTTACATTTTTACAGATTTTACATAAATATTTTATCTCACTATATTCATCTCGTCGTACCATAACTATAATATATTTAAATATGTCTATCTACACACATTCAGAATTTATCTTTAATACATGAACGTTTTTCGTTATATTTAGTTTTAAATTGGATGTAGTTTATTGTAGATTAGTTTTATATTTATATTAGATATATATCTTGTTTGTAAACAAACTTCTCTGCTCGTTGATATCTTCAACACTACACTGATTAAATCAACAGATTTATTTTGTTAAATTATATAGAAACTCGGTCATTAGGAAAATGTGTCAACAGCAGCGTGTAATATAGATCGAAACGACGTGATAGGCTGATTTAAAATGTCAGGAATTAGTTTATGAATATGAATTGTTTGGTCGCTTGACTATATGACATAATCACTTATTTTCAGCTGAAATATACTTTGAAAATGCAATATTGGTTTTTTATATTATTTAAAAAATGCATCTTATATTAGATTTGCTTAGTACAGTCTTAATTTATTAAATTAATTTATTACTATTTTTCAGTTGTACTGGCATCAATATAGTTAAATTTGCGATTAAACACTTATACACTGAACAATTTTCTTCAAGTGGTTCGCTTTAATCTTCTGATATCCTACGCGTTGTCCACTAGTTGTATCGCTTGTACGGTGCTTCCATTTCGATAGCCCAACTCAAAAATCTTCCCTACAAGCAGCTAGCCGAACTAAGTAATATTATCAACGCCATTCTGAGGCTGCAACACTTTCCATCCACATGGAAGCATAAATTCATCGCAGTTATCCCCAAAAAATGAGCTAAGTCATCACCTTCTGACTACGGACCTATCAGCCTACTAAGTTCAATTTCCAAACTTGCTGAAAGAGCAATTATTTATGCTCTTAATAATTTTACGAAGACCAACAATCTCATTCCAGGTGAGCAATTCGGGTTCCGCGCCAAACACTCAGCCGTTCATCAGGCCCATCAGCTGGCCGCAAAAATCAACTGTGCTTCTAACCGACCTGAAAGACTTGGAGCGGTCTTTTTGGGCCTAACCAAAGCCTTTGACAAGGTTTGGCATGAAAGCTTAGTGGCGAAATGCATCTGATTAGGTCTTCCTGATGACCTAACAGCTCATATTAAATCATTTCTGTCAGGACGATCGTTCCAGGTGAAGATTAAGATATTCTCTCTAGTCGGAAAACCATCGACGCAGGAGATCCACTAGGCTCCCCCCTAGCACCCGCTCTATTTAATATTTTTCTTTCAGATATCCCTAGGGGACCACAAGTTGAGGCAGCTTTTTACGCAGATGACACTGCTTACTTTGCTTCTTCAAGAGTAGCATCGCACATCCGAAGCAGACTCCAAAAACAACTCGATGAGACGGTCCAGTGGTTACATTTCTGGAGGTTACAGAAACCCAGGCCATCTTCTTCCACAAGAAACGTTTTGCACCGAGCATATCGCGTCTTAAAATCGAGAACGCCGAAATCCCATGGTCAGAAGAAGCCACCTATCCCGGTCTTGTCTTCGATCGCAAATTCTGGTGGAATTCCCACATTCAAAGATCCTTCCATAAAGGTTAAGGTATTGTTAATTTGCTGTTCCCGCTTATCAACTGGGCCAGCAGGCTTCCTATCTCTATAAAATATCTCCTGTACAAGATGCTGGTTCAATCAGTCGTTCTATACGGTTTCAGTGTCTATATAAAATACGTCTAAAATACGTTCAAAACAAAATTCTCAGGAGAATAATTAATGCCCCCTTATTCGTCAGGAACAATCAAATTCATAAACAGACGCCCCCCAAGTTCACGATTTTATATCCGGGGTTTACTCGAGATATTTTTCCACTCTTCATCTCTCGGACAATATATGTATTACCGAGCTGGCCGATATTTTAGGCCAATAACTCATTCGGCTCTTCGTGGCCTTATTCTATCACAGCCGACACTTCCCCGTCGTTCTCGAACTCCAAATTGTCTCGACCTTCTGAACAGTGAAGTTTTTCGTTGCTTACGTAGCTATAAGAATTAGTAATTAATAGTACTTGTTTTGTAAGTTTTGTATTACTGCCGATTTGATATTTTAGTTGAACTCTTTATTTTGCATCTCGTAAGTTGCAATAGGCTTTATTATGACGTATAAACCAAAGTTTTTGGTCTTTGTACTTTACTTCCAGACTAACTTCCAGACATTTTTAATATCTATTCAATAATTATACTTAAAAGATATTTGGTAGGAGAATAATCTGTAAGACTCAACTAGTTGTTTATACTCTTGCTAATTATTGCCCGTATACATTTAATAAACTCTTTTAAAATACACGTAAATAATAGTATCTATAACTAAGGAAGCCATAACTAACGTTAACATAGTTTGACGATAAACTTGTAGCAATAGCAAACAATAAAGCAACGAACTGAGGAAAGGTAGTGTTTTTAGTATTTTGTGCACTTAAATAAATTAATGAATGAAAAACTATGCAACGAGAAAAACAACAAAATATTACATATCAGGCGAATTTATAACATTTATTTGGACATTGTCGATTTATAACATCAATTAAACCAATAGGTGAAGATAAGTGAAGTAATACGTTGTGTAGTTTTGAGGTAATCTTTATAGAATAAAATAATATGTATCAGATCATAACATTGTATGCTTATAGCTAGTGAAATCTGTTACAAAACGGGAAAGGAATTGCAGACTCACCTGGCACTTTTTAGACTGCTTGGTAGAATTCGATAAAAGTAATATTATCTCTAATACCATCTTACAAATGAAGTTTTTTTATTACTATTAAGGCTGAAAAGTTATA
The DNA here is from genome assembly GCF_030347505.1 of Rhynchophorus ferrugineus. Lineage (NCBI taxonomy): Eukaryota > Metazoa > Arthropoda > Insecta > Coleoptera > Curculionidae > Rhynchophorus > Rhynchophorus ferrugineus. The sequence continues at coordinate 13,553,311 of NW_027472590.1, forward strand.
TAAATTGTAGGAACTAATCAAAATATAATGAACATTATTTTATTTGTTAGTGGTGTGTTAGTTGAAAAGTAGGTAGTTTTGCTGAGCAGTATATCATGGAGACCTGATATACTTAGATTAGGCTCTACTTTATGGTTCACTATTACTATTATAGAACCCTTAATACTTTGGTGATATTTAACAAAGACAAACCTTATGAATACCGAAAACTGGCTCACATATTATATATTGGTTGAGGAGAAAGTCGGTTAATACCTGTATTTGAAATTACATACAGCGTTGTTTTTTGTCGGATTGGGAATTTGCTTTTTCTACAGAGTAGTGGAAATTTGCAGTCGAAATATGGACCGAGATATATGGCTTTCTAGAGCCAGGGGACCGGGCCTTTTTCGATTTGAAGGTGATACGGTCAGAGCTTCCTCCAACGATTTTACGGAATAGACTGTGTTTTATTCAGGTTAATCTGCAGTCACCAGAATTTGTACCACACTATCGCTTGTTTAAGTTAGGCTTGGAGTCTGTTTTGCATTACATTGGGACAGTATCCCGTGGTGAAAAACGCTGTGTGGTCTGCATAAAATGCTGTGTTCCACTGCTTCGGGCGAGAAAAATCGGCCATGTACAAATTGAACACAGTCTTCACAGGTTTATTTCCGAGGATAACACCATATGTTAAACCTAGCTTTTTAAATATTTAGCATGAAAGCAGAACTGTTCTTCCAGAATTATGTGGTTTGCTTCTGGGAATCTATTCAAAGCGTGCAATGTCGCTTTTTCTGCGAGTGTGTACTACCTAAGCATTGGCATTATGAGAGGGATGAAACTATTTATGAGGCTGGAGGGCGGTGCCTACCCAACGCAGAAGGCGCTATATCTAACAATATATAAATTGAAAAGAAAATAATTTCGGCTTTTCCTACTAGATGTGTTTAAAGTTGCATGCGTCCTCAATAAAGTCATGGTATAGAGCGTTTGAGGCGCTTCAACGTGCCGACAATGCCCAGAAGGCAATTTTAAATAATTTAGATAAAATGGACCTAGTTTCTATTGGTTTCTACGTTATTTTTGGGTTTTTTTAGTTCGCAAAATTATTATAGTATTTTTAATTTTATTCAGTTTTTTCTATAATGATTAGTTCCACCGTGAATGAGTTCCTATGAGTGAACTTTACCTATCGCTCTATTTAATAAAATAATCTGCGAATATGGTTACGATATTTCGATTTCTAGAACAAAACTCTTATGTTTATATTAAAGAGTTCTTTCCAATAAACTAAATTTATCACAGCTCGATTGAATTAGATTGTAGTTAAATTATATGTGACAAAAAATTTTGTATTTTATAAGTATTTACATAATTTCACGTCATATTAAGGCTTGTATATTATTCGGAAAATATATGAAATATTTTTTTGCGACAGACTCTCAGACGTACTTGTAAAAAAATGTAAAAGTGTGTAATATATCTCCAGACCCTAATAAGCATTAGCATATGCGTAGTATCAATGTTATCGGCGAAAAGTATCTGAAATAAATTTCACGGATCCATTATGATGCAAAATGTGGCTGTCAACCATCCTACAGGACGACCTTCATGAATTATTAAAACTGGCCACACGTATACACCCTCGTCGGGTCCTAAAACTTTTGTTAAAACACAAATTTCTTGATTCCACGTTGAAATTGTTTCTTGTTTTCGGGCTTTCGGGGATTTAATGACCGTCACTACAAAGTTACTTTTACCTTTTTGACTGTGTTTAGGCACCAGTTAATTTCAAAAATGAATTATGTATATATAAATATTATACACCTATGTACATATACATACGGGGGATGGCGGAAAGAATATAAACATCTGACGTATGCGAAATATTTATATACTGGTGACCGCTCTGTGGTTAAAATTCAACAAAAATTTGTTAAATTAATAATGTTTCTCTCTTAGTAGACTAAAGGGACTCGTTTAAAAATATGTTAGTAATATTTGTTTTCACAGTATTTTCAATATAAGATTAGAAAGAAATATTAGATCAGAAATATCTTTGATATATCACATTAATTAAATTAATAAATTTCTGTATATTAATACATCTTAAAATATAGGTAAACTATCTCAAGAATAAGCACTCACTAACTTCATTGAAACCTTTATATCCAATATTCGTTAAGTTTCAATAATGAACAAGGTATTAATACTATTCAATTATTGTACTACTTCACCACTGAACATTATGTCACAAAGTAACTTAAGATTATTTCGAAACTGTAACAATTTCAGAGCATCAAATATGTGTAAAATGTATATGATCTTTATTTACTATTATGTTATAAACATAAATGTGGAATAATAAATGAAGCAATACATGTTTTAATATTAACATAGAAAATATATGAATAAAACAATTTTGAAATTGATATTTGGCTTTAGTATGTATATTAAAACAATAACGAAGGCAATTAGATAATTTATTTTTTAAGATTTATAAATGTACATTAAAGGAATGTATTTATTATCATTAAATTAACTATTGATTTTTCGAGACTTAGATTTATAAGATAGATAATCAAAATAATCGATATAAATAAAGTTAAAAGAATAAAATGTTATATAGTCACATAACTTATTGCATTAACAGTTAAACACCTTAATATTTATTAATAGTTCATAATTTGTACCTTAATAATTCATCATTTTTAAATTTAATTAACAGAAGAAGTAATATGTTAGATAAATTGATCTAAGCTTAAATAACTCATTTACTGAAATATCTAGCCGTAGCACACTAAAGAAATGATTACACCAAACATTTAAATTATTAATAAAACATACATAAAACTTTTCCAAACATATGTAATAGTAAGTATTATGAAAAGCGTTTTACATTTAATGTGCATTGGATCAAATTGTATAAGCATAAATACATAAGATCTTGAATTATCAAAAATATACTAGTATACGTGGTATAATTATGCCTATATTTGGAGATGACACTATCCTACTCCTTATTGTGCAGGGTACGCCATCAGCTGCATCTCATGATATCATTTCGATAATGGCTTGGAGTATAATATTGGAAATCGGAACCAATCGGAATCGAAAGTAAATCGGGAGTAAAGTGGAAAAATAACTAAGCAAGATTTAAATAATAGGCCAAGCTGCAACAACTAAAATCAGGTTCCGGTTCAGAAAGTTTCTGCTGATTCTTGGGTATTGTCTCAAGACTTGGACTTTCAATAACTTTGAAAGTTATTGAAATTTTTTGTGAATCTAGAACCATAAGGTTGATGTAAAGAACATACAAAAATTTAATTCCCAATATGAATACTATTGTGTTAATTCAGTTTCTAAGAATATCGCCATATAGATACTAGAAATATTGTTTGAGTACATTTGTAGTTAAAATAATTTACAATCATCGACTGTTTTTAATAGACAGTTTCAGAATATTAACTCTAACCAGTGATAGTTCCATTAATATTTTGAGAATGTTGATTTTCTTTCTATTTCAAAACATTTCAAAAAACCTAATATAGTAAATATAAATTCCGCAAGAATGAATCTATAAATGTAATTGTCTTGTTCGAGGTGATATTTCCTTTTATACAAGACACAACAACTTCTCCCTAATTTGGATAATTTATTTGTAAACCGTTTTGAATTAAAAGTTCTTTTTTTTGTTTTATCGTTTCCAAGTTCAATAGTGGAAAACAAGAGCGAGCGGACCCGGAATAAACTTTTTTAATAAAACACAAGACAAATCTTAATTTCGTGCTCTTTCCCTTCAAATTTTTAACTCTTACGCTGATAAGAAAATGGAAGAAAAATCATCTTAAAGCGTTCGTGAGTTTTTATAACGTTTTCGGACGGCAACACTCGAGCTTTGTCAAGCTGAAAAAAAGTTGGCGCCGCCTAAAATCAGTCAAACTTTTATAACGCTTTTTGCCTGTCAAATTTCTTTGAAATTTTGCAACATAAATTTGTGAAAGTTTACTTTCGTTTCCCTCTATGGTTCGGGTGTTGAATAAAAAATACTTTGGTATCTTTAGGGTTACCGTATTATTATTCTTTGTTTAAATACCATCACTATGATCTTATTATATATTAATCCAAAATCGAATGTCTGTTATAATGAAAATTATTTTATAAGGTAGAATAATGGGTTATTATGAAAAGTATAATTGAAATCGATGATCATATAATAATTTTTCAGTGGGTAGTAGTTAAAATAATATTGTAAATAGAATATAAAATACGTGAAGTAGATAAGTTAAATAAAGTTTTTGTTTATTTTTATTTAGTTATTACAACAATTATTATGGACATATTTTCTTTAAAAATGTTATTTTTTTGTGATAAAATCTTAAGTTTGATTATGTTTTAAATTTAGTGAGCTTCGTATTTATTTTTTGAAGTTGGTTTAATTTTTTTGTTTAAATTTTATATATCTACAATCTGTCATTTCTATTGCAGGGATATTCGTCTGGTCGGTCGATCGAAATGTGTGACTGTAGATGCGGTTGTTTATCCGAGGATGCCTGATTCGAGGTGTGTGTGTGAGGGTACCTATAAGTGTGGTGCCTTACGTGTTCCGTTTGGTGATGCAATGATGATCATGTGTTGATGTTATGCATGATGGGCTTCTGTGGTTTTGTCCATCAGGCCAGTCTCGCGTGATAACGTCGACGATGTTGATGTTTATGGGTTCCATTCCTCGTGCTATACTTCCATGCACGTGTCAAGCATCTGTCGAGTGGCTTTTGTTGAGTTGGTTTACCTGTTAGGCACTTCGATCATGTCGGGGTCACCAATTGTAGGGATGTTCGTTTGGTCTCTCAGTTGGTCGGAATATGCGGCTGTCGATCCGATTGTTTGTCCGAACACTCACTACTATTTTGTACTACTACACTATAAGGGGGTAGAGAAAAGAAAATATAGCGAGACGTCCTCGTGGTGATCTTTTATAGCTTGGAACCTCACGGTACCAATCCACCGGCTTTGCCAACCTTTGAAGCTGCTGTAGGTGAATGCGTGATATCCTAAAGGGTCGTAGCGGTCGCCATACTCTGCGTGTCTTTCACCTAAAATATATATTGGAAACCAGTAAATCTAAAAAAAAACGCTTCGTTTTTTACTTATTTTTACCACTATTCATTCTTTAAAACAGCAGCAGTCATTCTTTTTCTTGTTAGTAAATTTATTTTAGGCTATAATTTTATGTAATATTCTGGAAGTATCTTCGGAAGGCTTTCCCTAATTTAATTTGTGTTCTATGACTTTCGTTAATAGAATAAAAATAGCAAACTATTTCATACTTGCTAATATCCTTTGCAACATTCATTTTAACTATTGATGTATAAAATAACGTATTTATCAGCTGCATTATTGATTACTGCTTTATAATTACTTTTAATGAAGCCTGAACGGATTACAAGTTATTTCCAGTATTATTTCTAGGCAGTGATGTATTATTTCTCCAGAATCTTATCAAATACTACCATTTTTTAAGCAAGAACACTTTATCTTAACTGTTCTGTGTCCACCAGATATAAAATTAATTGAAATTGTTAAAATTATTTCAAATAAAATTTTATTTGATCATGTTTTTCTTAATCGTTAAATTATAACTGCCATAACTCTTTAATAGGTCCAATGTGGGAAGTAATACTAAATCTTAAATAACGCTGTTTAAAATCAAATAAAATCATGTTGCACAAGTTAATATCATTTCAAATACAAAATACAAGGACTTCTGTTCCTATTTAAAATTGCTCTGCTAGCATTTTGTGATACAGTGTGGATTTACCTACAAGATAAACGGTAAATAATCTACCATGTTAAATTTGAGACTGGTAGCGAGTCGGCCAGATCCAATGAAAGTAGAAACTCCTTTTTTTAATTTATTTTGTGTCACCAATCTGACTGCTATTCCTGATTGCTTGATTTGGGCGTATATCGTTTAATTGGAATTTTGTTATTTCTAGGGCATATTACACAAAAAATGTATGCCTAAATGTTCTTCCTCTGTATAAGTTTTAACCGCGCCAAATATCACAAACCTGGTGCTCCCCATTTTCCTCAAAAGGGGAGGGCACAACTTCCCCGACTGGTATAGAGATTAAATAATAGAAATTACGAATCTTTAGAGTAACTATTAAGAGATAAGTGTTAGTTTTAAGAATTATTGGTTCAAGACTTCAATCTAATATTAAATAGAGAAAAAATATTTGTTTGTTCCTTAGTATTAGTATCGGTATTGACACCTTATTTTCGTACTTTAACCATTCACTATCGTGTCAGAGCGCTTTCCCAATGGCCAAGATATTCCTTGAAGATAGATAACAGTTAACGTTGGCGCGGGTTTCTAGTTACGTCCAGAAGATAAATCTAATAATATCACTTACCATTCTGTCTGATTTAAATTGCGAGTTCATTTTACAGGGTTCATCCGTCACAACGTAAAGCCTTTGTAGAAAAACTTTAATATATTATTACATATATTTTAAGTCACTCAATTAAATTGATCCCTACATAACTGTGAGATAAAATATAAAAAACTTAATCTATTAGTTGCCTAATTCTTAGAACCGGCTTGGGATTAAACGTAATAGATAGGCTTTTCACGGGTTCAGTGAGAGTTCGAAGAAGAACAGCCTCTTGTGCTTGAAGAGACAAGTTCCAGACCCAGGTATCTTGTCAGGTTTAAGTGATTGAAGTGAAACATGGACCCTTAAACTTTGACCTGTACAAGGCCTTCGGGTATAGCCTAGGATTACATGTTACGATACACCGTTTTGTTATAACTAGACGGAAAAATCTTCTGTAGCATGGTTTAATGAGTCTAACCATACGTAAAGCTAGTGTTTTTCTAAATATGAGTTATATTAAAATCTAGTTAACGTCATTAAGGAAATATTACGGTAAAAATGGAAAACAGTTAATAGGTTTGAAATATACACGAGTCATTAACCGTTGTAATAAATTAATTAGAATGGGAAATACGCTATAATGCGTGGAAAAAGAGTATATGCTTTAAAACAACAGTAATATTTTAGTAGCTATTAAAAGACCCCATAATTTCTTTATATGATATGTTTAAAACTGTACAAATGTTGTGTTTATATACTGAAAATGTTTCTTTTTGTCAGAACTTTTACGTTGAATTTTAATTTTAATTATGAATAAGAGCAATCATAAAAAACAAATTTCATCTCAGTAAACTCTTGTTTTTAATACGATATTTATTTGAAATGTAGGTTGTGAGTGTTCAGTGTGAATTATATAATCGTATAATTCTAAGTTCATTAATTAATACCATCAAATTGAAGAATGAAAAATTAAAAAGCAGGATAGAGGGAACTAGATAATCATTGGGATGATGTCATCGGAACTCTGATTTTGGAAACAAATGACGATAATTCTATTTATAGTTTACAAAAATTTTAGTTTGTAATGAACGCTGCTATATCTCTTATATGCTATAAGTTTGATAGTGTTACAATAAAGAGACTTTGGGTTGACAATTAAGTTATTTATGTTTTTTGTTTGCGTAGGAAAATTTTACAAAAACGTTTCATGTAATCTAATTTTACAATTACAAAATTACTTTCTTATGTACCTCACAATTATTTGTATAATACTATTCGTTCACTATTTGTTCATTTATTAATGTTTCTGTCACAACAACTTTGACCATTAAATATGTTGTAAATATAGTTTTAGTTATATTTGTTGGTATAAATTCTTTTTTATTACACTTTGATGGTCATTGATGGTCAATTATGTTATAAAGATATAATATATCTTATATTTCAGTGTTTAACTTCTCCTTTTACAAAATTGTTACGATTAGAATATCAGGTTTTTACAAATTCTTTGATCAGTGATATCTATTGGTGAAAATGTAACTATGAAAATATTATTACATTGACACTGTTAAATTCGCCGGTTTTAACATTTTTCAATATAAAATAAGAGTTTTCTATTTGGAATTTTAAGTTACTCAATGCATACAGACGATGATCACAGATCGCTCAAAATGTCATTTTCAATATGCATTACTTTTTTTCCTGTACATTTGTAAAAACGTATGTTCCGTTACGCTCTAATTGTCGGTTTTTGTTATTAGTTATGGTAATTTTAATGTATTTTACTAATACACAAAGTTCGAAGACAATGAATTGTAAGATTTATTGGACGAAGATCTAGCACACATTCTGAAAAGACCTTAAGTCAGAATAGCAGTTGATAAATACACTATTCTTAGACCTTTATATGTATGCGTCCAGTGAAAATATCGTACGAATGGCGTACTGCAATACCAGTAATAGAAACCAACTCATCTTGTTTAACGATGGTTTTAAGAAGCCGAATAATAATTGGAAAGAATTTATTAACGAATCATCGCGGTTTGAACCATCTGGCTATGTTACCAGAAATATAAAAGTGTTATGATATGATATCGAGATAGGAAATATTTTTATTTAATATTGTGAAAAACATGTATAGAAATAGATTTCTCGTGTTGATAAAATATACCTTTTTGAATGTAAAACATGGCTTGATGCCGAGTTTCCGAACACTGCCCCACGAAAATCAACCATGAAGATGAAAGCTCTGTGCAAGGTGGGTACCGCGCGAGCTCACTTTTGACCAAAAACAACGACGAGTTGACGATTTGGAGCAGTGTTTGAAGATGATCAGCCGTAATAAACTCAAGCTTTTGTATCGATATGTGGCAATGAATGAAACATGGCACCATTATTTCACTCCGAAGTTCAGTCGACTGTCATCCGAGTCGACTGCATACGATGAACCCGCTCCAAAGCATGGGAACACGCAACAGTTGGCTGGCAAGGTTATGGCGTCTATAATTTGGGATGCGAATGGAATAATTTTCATTGACTACCTTGAAAAAGGAAGGACCATCAACAGCAACTATTACATAGCGTTATTGGACCGTTTGAATGACGAAATCGCCGAAAATCGGCCGCAGTTGAAGAAAAAGAAAGTGCTGCTTCACCAAAACAATGCACCGTGTCACAAGTCGTTGAAAACAATGCTAAAAATCCATGAATTGGGCTTCGAAGTGCTTCTTCATCCACCGCGTTCTGGCCTCCAGCGACTATTTCCTGTTCTCAGATATCAAAAGAATGCTCGGCGGGAAGAAATTTTCGTCGAATGAAGAGGATATCGCCCAAACTGAGGCCTATTTTGAAGCAAAGGACAAATCGTACTACAAAAATGGCATCGAATAGTTGGAGGGTTACTATAATTAGTGTATCACCCTTGAAGGGAATTTTGTCGAGTAATAAAAACTAATTTTGAAGAAATATATGTTTTACTATGGTAGGTTTTCAATTGACCTGTTATATTGTACTAATTTTTCTGAAAAATGCCTTTTTGAAATGAGAGATTGATCAGGCTAAACTGCTCTGTTATTTTTATTAAATTATCCAATAGGAATCTAAATACTCAATAATGAAAACAATGCGTTAAAGGAATATAAAATTCGTATATTCGCCAATTAAGACAGACTAAAGTTGTTAATTATTATTGTTTTAATCGAAAAATAGTTATTCTTGTTTAAATATTTATTTGGTTTATTATAAATAAATAAATAAATGTTATTAATGTTTCTTTTTTCAGTAATGTGAGGTACAGTTGCTTCATGTTATTTCATATTACTGAGCATCTGCTATAGTTTCCAATTAGATGGGCTTTTTGCAATAATGATATCAAAATATGATAACAATTGGATTATGTGTATGATGCATATTTGCCAAATGATGTATATTTCGAGAGTTACACATAATCCATAAGCAAAACATGAATATTTTTAAAAACAGTAATTTGATATTCTTGTTATACTCTAATCATGCTGTAAAAAGTATAATTATTATCATTATTTAACCAGTGATTAATTAAAAAACTTGTTATGGAATATTATGTTAATTAAGGATAAAGTAATAATGAATTTTGAAAGTTAAATTTTACGTCGGCATACTTATACTTTCGTAATTTCTAATTGGATGTAAAACTGTAAAAACTCACAGTTCATTGTGGCCGGAGATGTGGAATGGGTGTTTTATAATAAAAGTTTTTATAAGGCAACTTTTATTTTGCCCCTCGAAAAAGGGGTTTATCTGTCAGTTGAAAAATTGCTTTTACTGCAAAACCCTGTGTTCTAATTCTATCGTTCCGCATTTGGGGCCATAATTTTTCTGATGTTTCCTTTTTGCTTCTGCATATATCACGGTTGAGCTTATAATATGCGGAAACAGAACGATCGTATGTATCGTCATATAAAGAACTGATTTTGCATAATGGGTTTTTCGGTTACAATAACGCTGGCTAATTTATCATTTTTTAATTACTATTTTTTTGTACGGGATATATTATATACGATTCGAGCTGTAAAATAATGTATTCATTTGCAAAACGAGAGCCAGATGACCGTTAAATCCGAACTAGTTAGTATGTTCAATTAGCATTCTCCTACAAGAAGATAGTTGTTTTTACTAATGCCGCTGTATTGAATAATTGTAAATTGTGAAAAACAATTTTGACATTCGGATTGTAGCAGCGAATATTAATTAAAGCTAGTTTAGTAATATTTACAGGTCACATCATCAGACCAGGTATCTGATATGTATATCTCTTGTCTTTGTTGATATAAAGCTACTAATTTTCTCCTCATAATTCTAACCAAATGCTTATTCGTATATTCTGTATACATAACAGGTCAAAAGATGCGTGTATAAATTTGAGAGCTGTCGGATTAGTAGTTTGTGAATTATAGCATTTTTAGTGAAGCAACTTTTGTTATTGTGTAAAAAATAGATAAAAAGGAATCTCGCGTTTTGTTAAAATATTGCTTTTTGAAGGGCAAAATACAGTTGAAGCAACAACTTGACTTGATGTCGAATTTCCGGACACTGCCCCAGAAAAATCCACCATCAAGTACTGGTATGCTAAGTTTAGAGGTGGTGAAATGAGCACCGAAGACGGCGAACGCAGTGGACCCCCAAAAGAGGTTGTTACCGACGAAAATATTTAAAAAATCAACTAAATGATTTTGAATAGCCGTAAATAGAAATTATATGAAATAGCGGACACTCTAAATAACTCACAAGATATCAACTGAACGTGTATATCATATCATTCACGAATATTTGGGTATGAGAAAGCTCTGTGCAAAGTGGGTGCCGCGCGAGCTCACTTTTGACCAAAAACAACGACGTGTTGATCATTCGGAGCAGTGTTTGAAGATGATCTAGCTTAATAAACCCGAGGTTTTGCATCGATATTTGACAATGCATGAAATATGGCTCCATCATTTCACTTCGAAGTCCAATCGACAGTCATCCTAGTGGACTGCATATGATGAACCCGCTCCGAAGCGTGGGAAAACATAACAGTCGGCTGGCAAACTTTTGGCGTCTGTATTTTGGGATGTCATGGAGTAGTTTTCATTGACTACCCTAAAAAAGGAAGGACCAGTAACAGCGACTATTACATAGTGTTATTGGACCGTTTGAAGGACGAAATTGCCGAAAAACGGCCGCATTTGAAGTAAAAGAAAGTGCTGCTTCACCAAGACAATGCACCGTGTCACAATGTCAGTGATGGAGAGGTGATCTCCGAAACTGAGGCCTATTTTGAAGCAAAGGACAAATTGTACTACAAAAATCGTATCGAAAAGTTGGAGGGTTGGTATAATATAAATAATTGGGAAGGGAATTATGTTAAATAAAAAAAACTAATATTGACAAAAAATGTGTTTTACTATGGCAGGCCGGGGACTTTTCAATTTACCTGTTATGTTTATACATCTCATAAAGTTTATCTCGAATAGAGCTAACATCAGGGTGATTTTAATTCGCACCCGCATCGTATATGGACGCTCCCTTTTCGGTGAATCTAACATTATATATATTTTTTAATTTTGAGGGATATTAGTCTCAGTGTCCATACTAATATTTAACATATATATCAACAAGGCCCCCATAATCTCGTTCCTGTTCCAAGTAACTTATTTGAGATGATTGTTTATTGTTATTTGTTTATGATTGATTACTTATTGGCTTCGGCATTTTCAATCAGAGTAATAATCACTATTATGTTGGATAGACTATAGGTAGAATGTTTTAGTGGGGTATTAGTTAATGCTTTGTTTTTAAAATATTCCATGAAGTTGTTTGCTGTAATAAGATATATTGGGGAACCTGTAGAGCTGCTGGATATTAGTTCTTAGGAATTTTATTGAGATCCGAAATGTATTGATGTAAGATTAACAAGAATAAAAACTAATGATAATATTTTAGTCGGATTGGCAGTTTGGATTCTTGGAACGTTTTAGTTAGGTATTTAACAAAATTGTAGGTGTGTAAATAGGATCTGCAATGTTACTTATGGCCGGGTTGGTTGGCACAGCGGTAAAGGCGATAGGACGGTCCTCCTACTCTTGCGATAGTCGCGCGTAAATTTATGTTTGTGATTGTTTAGAATTTGTGATTGTCCTTAGGTAAGAGTGCAAAATCCGAAAAAGAAAGTAATCCCAGTGACATCAGTAACCAGACTGGGTACGACCGGATAATTTCCTAGTTGGTCACTCGCCTGTCGGTAGGCTGAATGCCGAGGACCGTGGTTCGCAACCCACGTTAAACTGTAGGCCCAGTGCGGATAAACCCTCGGTGGTAAAAAGGATACTTTAAATTACAAAAAATGTTACTTAACTGGGCGGAAAACTTACAACAGGAGGAATGAAGCTGGTTAATTTGTTAACTTATTTGTGTAGGTGATATTATTATTATCCGATATTTTATTATTTATACGATATCTATATTTGTTTTATACTATTAAAATTTTTTCTAATGATACTGTTTTACCATTTTCTACACAATACTGAATAAAATATATGTTTCTCTATTAATTAACCATTTTTTAAAACACTGAGTTAAGGTCACAAATTATTTTGAAGAAGTGTCAAGTGCTTCAAAGACTTGCTTAGTTTTCTTAAAATTACCATAGTGCCAAAATTTAGCTCGAGCAATTTTGCAAAAAAAAAAAACGTTTTCCACATTGTGATAATAGTTATTTATTACCTTGCAGGTTGTATATTTGGATAAAGTGGCACAATAGATCTGCTAACAATGTATTATTGTATTGTATTTTTGATGGTCATGATAAAAAAATTATTGGTGCCAGACATAGAATAATTCTACAACATTTCTGATAAAGCATCTATAATCTAAATAGTGGTTGAGATTGTGGGAGATAATAACTGATGGACGAAGTCATCTGAGTCCCAAACTTATTACAGCTTCAAACAAAGTTCTTGGAAATCCTCGGCAAATATAACGTTAAGATAAAATTCTGACAATTCCAGTGCCATAATGTGATACCCGAAACTAGTTTAATTGCCAGTTAAATTGTATTTACCAAGAAATCTTAAAACCTCTATCTTTCTCTATTCCGCTTTATTACATCTCCCGATATGCCATCGCGCTACTTTATATTCCATTCCGAAATTCGCAAAATTCAGAGACAAAAGAAATAACGGATTGAAATTACACGAAAAAAATTAGTGCCCTTTCACGCATCTTAAAATAAAATGACTTGTGCGGTCCTGAATAATAACAAGATTTTTCGGTAATATTTTTCCCCCGAAAGCATTTACGCCTTTGTAATTTGCATAATCAATCTCGCCTCCCAGGGGGAGTCCGATTTAAATTGCCGAATTATCCATAAAATCGGAAAAAAATTAAACAATTTTACTTTTGGTAATGCTTGCCAAAATGTATTCCCATTATTTACATTTATCTTTTCTTTTTTTTAGCATTCGAAAAGATAATTGTTTCCATATTAATTACTAGGATTGTATGATAAGTAGTTTTGATAAGTTTTGTATATATATACTATATGTTATAAGTTGTACATGGATTTTAGTTACATAAGCCTTTCTTCTATTACTGAGTGTTACTAGCGTTATTGGTAAAATGTTCTTTCTCGGATTTTATACACTTTTAACTATAAACAATGACCAAAAAAGAACAAACGAACAAATAAAGGTTTGCAATGATGCCTTTCCTGGATTCGAACCCGCGTCTATCGTCTTGATCACTGCTGCTACCAAGCCAGCAGCTTTGATAAGACAATATATTTTGAATTATTTATTACATTGTTACTAGTCGTTCCTAACTAACCTTAAACGTGTCTTTACAATAGCTTAAAAATGTAGGTATATATTTAGAAAGATCCGTGAGTCCAACTTAGTATGTAGTCTAATAACGTTTATGTATTAGCACAGTTGTTTTTTTCTATTAAAAACATCTGCTTATACTACACTGCACAATATCAAATGGTTTGATTCCTTTAAGTATGCATCCTGTTCTGTGTTATCCAAGAATTGCAATACTTCGACATTGACATGACAATGGAGCCTCTCCTCAGGTATCGTGCCATTCTCTTGAATTTTTGACTATGATTCTTAGGATTGTGTTCCAACCTTGAATTCTGTAGGTCCAAATAAGTTTTGATACTTGGTTATATAATGATAAATTATGTATTGAAAATTGCGATTTTCTTCCAATTAAACAATATATTTTCCTATATATAAAATGTAGCTCATTCCATTTGGAGGTAATTATTACGCTGTTGCTATATGGAATATTAGTATAATATATTGTCATTGATAATTGTGTGGTCTGATTACAGGTGAACTGCATTTTCACATTTTTACTTTGCTTAATTTTTGTTGTTCAGGTTTGAGACCAATTATTTTTATTGTCGCTAGCGGGTTATAATTTTTGAGTTGCTTTATTCATGTTATGTTACATGTAAGTTAGCAAATAATTGGTCCCAATATACTTCCTTCTGATACACCTTCTTTAGGCTCTTTAATTGTCGAGTAGGCTTCCTCTTATTTGACTCTAAGCGTTCTAGCTGCGATGTAAGATTTCAATAGTTCGGTGTGTTGTTTGAGTAACATTTTCCGCAGTTTATGGATGTCCGCACGATGGAAGTCCTCGTGCCAAACTTTATGCTACATCTGAAAAATAGCGGAACATACTTTCATAAGCTTTTTCTATGAGATCTGTTATTTCATTATTAGTGTGATAAATCTAATCTAGTGTGACATTAGGTTTTCTCTCTTTCTAATAGACAAAAATGTCGTAAAGTAAATATTCTTTCAGTTGGGGTATCCAGAGTAGCCGTAACCACTCATAGTATTCGGACCCTTTAATAGATATGAGATTTATTTCATTAATAGGTGAAATGATCGTCTCAGTAGTTTATTGTGATTTATGATCAAACTTCATTTGATTCCACGTCAGTCTGATGCTTTGTTTTCTATACTGTATACATGTATGTTATCTTTGCTTTATTTATTTTTCTAATATTAAAAAAAAATGAAATAAAAGTGATAGAATATGCTATATTTTAGAGACTATTGTTACGTGTTATCTCTTAATTACTACGACTACACATTATTATGATATATATATATATATATATATATATATATATATATATATATATATATATATATATATATATATATATATATATATAAATATAGGTTAATAAAAAGCCTAAGTATTGATCGATATTTCTGATTTATGAAACCAATGTCTTCAATCGAGATATGCCCAATATGCGACAGCGTTAATTAGTATGAATATTTAAAAACAATTCAGGGCATGTGTGTTAATCGAATCAGTAAATACTAATTCAAAATGATACAAAGGTGATGAAAAAATCAAATCAGCCTAAAAGAACCCAAAAAGGTCTAAAATATTTAAGTTTTGAAGGTTAGAAGCGGAACTTTGCCAGAGTATGGATCTTTTGCTGATGTTTTAATCAACTAAATATAGTAATTGATCAATAACAATTAACAATTTTTAAATTTAATCTACACCTGATAACTTGGTACCTAATAACTTGGTACCTAATAACTTAGAGTAGTAGTAGAGCTAAAGACCACTCACGGAAAAAATCTAAAATTATGTTGGAAAAAAAGTAATATTTATTTACATTTCTTATTCATACCCTTTCCGTTGATGGATTTTCGATAGAAAATATTTATCTATCTGCATTATATAATTGAATTATGTAACGATGACATGGTGCAGGTTAATAATCATAACATATTTCGTCAAAGGGTATTCGAATCCAATGAATTATAACGACATACATCTGTTAGATCTCTATTAGTATTACGTTCATGTGATGAAAAGTGTTAGCCGTGACATAACACGTGTCAATATCACTGATACTAATACTATAGGATAATCGGATATAGGATGAATTAATTACGTTTATGGATAATGTATACCAATTAGTCATATGTGATACATAATGGCATTCATTTTCATATTTTACGATCGTTTCGACGAAGGCGGTTTTCTAGTTTAAATATTTGAAACAATCGTTTTTTATTTCATGCCTTCAATTCTTAAAACTTAAAGTTATTTATCAATTTAAAATATTTTTGGAAAAATAGTTGTTCTAGTGATGTGGCATCCAAAAATGAAACTTTAAGCGTAGTGAGTATGTAGAATTTTTTTAAACATGCTTTTCAACTACCATAAGATTTTATTTACAAATAATATGTGTCATTTTGCTAAAGTCTAGTATTATATTGTAGTATTTATTTAAAAAAGTATCTTCATTAATGAACTGTCTAATTTGTTTGCAAAGCTTCCAAGGAAGTGCTGCCCTACTCTTGCATCAGAGACATCCACCAATGATTTAGAGATATTGAGAACAGAAATATGTTCTCTTTTTTAAGAACTTATAACATTTCAGTCTCACTCTCTCCTCTATTTTCGTATGTCTCTATGAATTTACTTTTGGTTTGCTCTTTCGTAGAAACTCTTAGTGAGTAATGATATTAATTATATGGTCTCACATATTTATACATTTACCATTGCAATAACTAAAATATCCTCAAATTGTTCAGTTCATCACTATTTCCGCTGTTTTGTGTGCGTAGTGTCATTCAGCTGGAATTAGATATTATATATATAGAATTATATATATATATATATATATATATATATATATATATATATATATATATATATATAATTCTAGTTAAAAAGAGCTATAATGCTATCTAATAAGTTCGAATGTGAAACTGAATTAACCTGTCAAAATATTAGTTATAATTACTACAGCTTATAAACCGGCAAGCGTTATTTTAACGCTTTGATTATTTTGATAAATTTTAAGTTGCTGCGCAATATATCATATAACTTTGTCTGAAAATGCTGAAAACAATAGATAGTTAGGGTCACAAACTGATTGCGTCTTTAATAAGTTATTTCGAAAAGGAACTAAATAATGGAGCCCCCCTTTTGCCCGTGAATTCCATTAGAATGGAAAATATTGCTGATATAAAATGTTATAAGTTGCTGGAATTTTATTGAAAATCTTTTTGAACGTGTTGCTGCTATGCTGAGACTATTAGTGTGAGTTCTGTGAATAACAGTACCTACAAAATAAAGAATAATAGTTAGATTATCTCAAGAAAACCCGTCTGCGAATCTTGACCATCTTGATATTGGCTCTACTCGAGACCAAAAATACGAAATATTTAAGAACACTGAGTACACAAACTATTTTATCGATATAAAAATTATTCAATAAAATTATTTTAGAGAAAACTGTATGTCGTGAAAATATACATAAAAGAATTAGGGACATGCAGCTTTTTAAGGGATATAAGGCATCCTTTCATACACTTTTAGAGGACACGAAAGATTGTGTGTATAGAAATGATTGTAATTGTTCAAAATTAAACATGAGCATTAGGTTAGAACGTATAAGGAGAGAATGAATGCTAACCCTTTTGTAGATACGGTAAATGCATTACACAAAATTCAGTGATTAATTTTATGAAGAGTGGTGTACATAAATATTAGCAAAAGAAATAAAATATACAGTGATACCAAGATGACTTGATAAGTAAACACACTATCGAACGTTACAAGAACTATACGTAAAAAGGTAAATATGCTCTCGCATGAAGGAAAAATACGTTTCTCAGATATACAATTGTTAAATAGGTGAATTAGACCTCCAGGGGATACCATTAAAAAAACGCGTTCAGAAACTCTCCCTCATGGGTGGTGTGGAAAAGAGTTAAATGGAAACAAATCAAATCTAACCTACAAAATAACCTGTGTTCGTAATTGTGATTTTAATTCGTTCGATTACATATGCATTAGATGTACTATAATGTTAAAATAAATTATATATATATATATATATATATATATATATATATATATATATATATATATATATGCGGTAATTTTATATATTGATCTTACAAAGAGTATTATAATCTTAAGTGGCATATTAAAATAAACGAGGAAATAAACTCAGCAAGTCGTTTTAAGTAACCCGCGCAATATGTCTTATGTAAATCACTTTCAAACAGCCACAAAACGGACATAAAACCATTATGCCGGTTTTTCAACGGTAATCGCATTTTGCATGCTTATGCAGGGACAATATAGAAGATAGAAGTTCTTTATGGGGCCACTTTTATTCAGCTCGGTGGCAAAAATGTGTCGACTGTGGAAATTTTTTCTTACTGTTAAACTACAAAATTTATCTTCAATGCTCTGCATCTCGTTCCATCCTTTTGCGATATTTCGTTTCGCTACTTTATATTCCTCAGCCAGAACCGTAAAATTTGGGACAAAAGGAATAATGGACTGGAATTACACGAAAGGTTAGTGTTTTCTCACGCATCTCCAGAGTAAATATTGAGCTGTTGGCCGCTGCATAATAATCAGATATTTTAAGAACATTTTTGTTTCAACTGTAGTTACGGCCTCAAATACATCTTTTATGGAATAGTAAGAGGCTTTGTTCTGAGTTTTAAGTGGTATTGAATTGTAGTAAAAAATATCTAACAGCAGTTACTCGTATTTTAATGTTCTTGATTTCGAATGTCATAAATTATTAACTCTTTTTTTATTTAAGTCTTTCACTATCTTAAGTGAGACTTATGATCTACTTCCATGTTATATTCTGTGACAGGGTTCTGTAATTTTTTTTGAAGTACCTTATATAACCTTAAATATATAACAATATAACCGTTATGTTCTATGGATACATTGGAGTAATTGGGCAATAGATATTGGATGATTTATCATCTTCATTTTCATAAAATTTCCCACAAGCAATACATTAATATATATCATTACTTTTTGTTCTTTCTAGCCCGAAAGATGTTTTCTTACACTGTTGTGAAACTATAAAACTCAGAGAATATCCGGGAAACAATGATGGGTATCCTTTTGTTTGTCCTTGAAAACTGCAGCTATAAATATATTTACGATTTACTTGACTACTGACTACTAACATGTTTACCTGCAAAATATATCACATTAGTAATAGATAAACCAGTATATATTGATTTATTATGATTTCAGTATCTGCTGGGTACCCTAAGCTTGTTATAAATAGATAGCTCGGAGTTTCGTCCAAGTAACCAATGCATTTTCCTAAACTTGATGTTGAATTCATCGCGTTTCTTTTTTGTATGCCTCTTCTATGTGAGGTGGCATCCAGGGCCATACCGAATGTATTTTGCTGTTTTACCATATGGAACGCGCATGATGTCAATAAAGATATTTTGTGGCGTGATGCTCTTATTTGTGAATTCATTGTACGCAGATTTTGCTTAATTTAATTTGATTCTCCATTTTTTAGTCCAGTAACTAATGTAGTTAAGATAGCAACAGTTTAGAATGTTTAACACAGAAGTATCAATAAATCAAATAAGATTTTAATAGTTGGTAGACATGTTTAGGGATATAAAATAAAGTCATTTTATGTAGAATGACTTTGTGCTATACCCTGTCAAATGCATATGCAAGATCGAGGAAGACAGCACACTCTTTTTCAAGTAATGCTACAGTTACATCTGTAATTTGATGTAGTTGGTCAAAGTGTTTAGTGGACATTCCTGACACCAAACTGGTATCAGCATTTTTTGCTCGCGGAGCGCTTCACAATCAATATCTCAAGGAGTTTAACCATAACTGACAATTAAGAAATAGGGCGAAATGATTCAACTTCACTTATATTTTTACCAGGTTTTGGTATCATTGTGACTTCAGAACTTTTCCCTGCATTTGGTACATAGCTTAACCAAATGCAGGTGTTAAACAGGTTGGTTGATTTAACTAAGAGCTTGGGGTACTTAGAAAGTAAAGTGGTTCTTACTTTCTTTCGAAATTTCCCTAGGAGTAACCATTATCATATCAGAACAGTTGTTGTTATTGAGGCATGGTAGAATATTATCTCTTTGGTTAGAATGGAACCTTTTTCCAAATGTTCTGTAATTGTATTTTCTTTTTCAAAATTATTTTGGGCCTACCTGAGGGCCCAAATTTCATTTGTTAATTGCTGTGTGGCTCTATTAAGCAAGGTTTACGTTATCTTCTTCTAAGTTTACATTTTTCGGCTATCAGACCTCTAATTTCTATTGGTCCTCCTGTCAGTTTACATTCAATACTCTATATCGTTCTCCAAGCAGTCTCTTGAATGGCAGCGCTAAAACTACGTGCTTCCCCTTCCAGATGTTTAGTTGTTTTAAGAGGTGTATACAGGTTAATATTCTGATGTAATAGGTAATTGAAATAATACTATTCTGCGCGATTATTGATCAAAATTGGATTTGAGGTTTCGTAATTATTTGATCACAGACGGTTAGATATATTGAAGAATGATCCGGGTTTAAACCAAGGCCATCTAGAGATCCGTTTAAGTCAGAAGGCCAGTATGTTGACTGACCAGTAGATAGGAACTTATATCCAAACTATAATTCTCACCCCTTTGATAATTCTTGCTCTTGAATGAGTGTTCTTGGCAATAAAACTGGTATCAATAATAAGAGGCCGTTACGTCTCTTAAACAGGTCAATATATGCTTCAACAGTGATGAACTTACTTTAACCTTTAGATTGGTTGATTCCATCGTTACGGTTGTAGTTTGGATATCTATCCAATAATGCATACTGAATTTATAATTTCTGACTTCTGATTTCTTATTTCACAGGCGAGTTAAAACATGGGTAAGTGGTGAAGTTTGGTTAGTTATATAAGTTTTTATTTGCCTGCGCGTTGTTAGACACTTCAATCATCAATTATAACTCTGCTACTTGTGCTTGTAAGCTATATAAATAAAACAAATATTTCAATAAGCCTTAATGCTATTTTTTTAGACTGCATTTGACAGGTTTTCCGTCCAGTAAAGAAAAGAGGGAAATATTTACACTTTTTATACTACACACACAGCCTATACATAGTAATATTTTTTTTTAAAGATTAAGATAGGAAAAATTCCCAAAAAAGTTTTGACTAAAACTTACTAGCTGACTCTCAAAAAAAGTAGAATACAGTATAGCCTCGTATAAAAGAGAATAGGAATATGATGAATCGAAAATTGTTTTGTTCCATTGTATAGAGACCTTCTTGAAGCCACTATTTTCTATAATGATTTATAAGAACTAAATTAAATTTATATAAAATAAAGAAACGAAGGCATAAGAATTAAGTCAGACGAAGCATGGCAACGTCCAGAACCGATTGATTGAAATTGGTGTTTTTTGATAAAATTAAAATAAAAGTGAATTTCGTTGGTCAAAAATATCTGGATAATAATAAATACATCTAGGTGGCGCTCCAAGGAACTTAAGTACGAATACCAAGAATATCTGGCTTTGTATATACAGAAAAAGTGAAAATACATTTACTTTAACAGAGCATATTATATAAGACATTAATGATTACCAAACCAATAATATTTGTGAATTAATTTATATTCTCCATCAAAAGTTATCAGACTATGAATAAAATGGAGCATATTGAAAAGAAAAGAGAATAACTGAAAATTAAATATAAACAAATGTATTGGTTATTTGGAAGAAAATCCAATTTATCAACAAATATTAAAACCTACATGTGCCTATGGAATTCAATTAAAGGAATATTCTGCGGGAGCTAATATCAATATAATACAAGTATTTTAGAATAAAGTCCTGGGAATTATTGTAGATGCACCCAGATCAACTAATTACATAGAGACGTTCAGATTCCTACTGTCATAGAGGAAATTAAAAGATTCTCAACAAGACATGAGGAGAGACTCAATTTTTGAAGAATGGTGTGAATAACTCAAAACTCTACTGTGTCGTACTGTTTTATTATTTATCGTAACAAACTAACTTATTACAAACAATGCATGATTTTTTACCTAATATTCTTTCATTCAACAATAATAACAAGAATGCGGAATGGAACGACAACCACTCCGGCTTCCATAATACTGTTCATCCAGCCATAAAAAAATAAAACCATTAAATCAGGTCGCGAAATGAAACCGCATTCTGCAAGATTATGTGGGGACAATATACATGCTCTTTATGGATCTAGTTTTATTCAGCTCGTCGAGAATAAGTATCTGTTGATGGGCAAGGTTTTTTTTTCTCGCGCTGTTAAACAAAACATTTTATGTTCAGGGTTCTACATTTTTACTTCATTCTTTTTGGGAGATATCGGTATATATACTGTAAAATGTCTGTTTGGAGCCATACAGTTTAAAATATAATTAAATCTTACCATAGATTTTTTTCTATGGTTCAAAATCAACAAGGGACAATTACTTCAGTTTTGTCTGTCATCAAGCTGGGTAATCTCGTAAATGAGTAAGTAGCCATATATATATATATATAATATATATATATATATATATATATATATATATATATATATATAATATATAATATATAATATATATAATATATATATATATATATATATATTATATATATATATATATATATATATATATATATATAATAAGTAAATAGATAAGATTAAATATTGAACAAACATATAATGTATTACATTAGAATCAGATCCTCATTTATTCTCATCATTTACTTTATTCCTTAATCATTTATTACACGGATGAGTGAGCGAAAATGATGTGTTTTATACAAGATTGTGAGTTAGAGTTAGTACTGAATATTATAGAAAAATATAGGAAATATATGCAAATAACTTTTTACTTGATGGAACATAAATGAGACGTAACTAACGCCTAATGTTGATATAATAGGGTTTTAATAGGTAAGAAGGTTCTTATAAATTTTCTACAACTCTACAAAAAAGAAAATCGCCTACAGGGCTTCAATAGTATAATATATTTACGAATCGATAATAAACAAATAAATAGTCTAGGTTTTATGGATAATTTTGCAACTAAGATAGTATAATAATTCCACGTAAAAAATAAGTGAACATTGGCACCCATGAAAAACTAGATTCTCTTAAAGTATCACAACATTAGGCTTTGAAAACGAAGATGAATTGCCTCTCTCAATAAAGAGTCCTGAAAAAGAGATAAAGAAGAATAATTTTTTTTTCGAAATATGTGCTGCTTATTTTGTCTATTAAGCAATAAATAATTTTATAAACTAATTGAAGAACAATGTAAACACAAAATTAACATAAAAAACTATCTAATCGCTACTCTCGTAAACAATAGCGCGATGAAATTTAGGATACGTTATTTAGAAAAACGATTGTTCCTTTTTATAGGATATCACTTTTGATTACAAGTGATTGTTTGTGACAAAAAGTGAGATAATTAAGATAAATGTCATTGTTGGGCTTCATATTCAAAAACTACCAGAAGGATAAAATGGGTATAATAGAGCTTACCACTATTTATTCCAACTGATGAACTGAAATGAATTCAAGTCTATTTTTAGTGATTTAAACAACGGTCGCTGGCCACACGAAGGAAAAGGAAATGATATTCGAGCCGAACTTACACGAATGGATCGTAAATAGCACTAGTTTCGTTAAACAACAAAAAGTCGTGGGATCTTGAATGAGATTCCTTCTTACACCCGCCGTTAACATTCCTCAACCATAGCAACATCGCTTTTCTGCTGCTTGTTTATTCCCGTAGTTTTCTCTGTAGTCTATTGTAGGTATATATCACTAGAGAGAAAAATATTGATATTTAAAAAATATTTGATTGAAAATAAAATTCGATTCCAAATCACGCGAAAGTCATTTGATGTCCGGGGGAAGAAATGTCAAAACAAAAACTCGATACGGATTTTTTTTCGCTGTAATCTTACTTTTCCCTGAAAAATTCACTCGATGACCGCAAGAGGAGAAATCTCAAAACCTAAAATAACACTACATCATTTTTACACGTTTAATTTTTGTTGCTTTTATACCTAAAAATGAGAATAAGAACAAGAAATAGTTCTGCATTTGAAAAAATGCTAAAAACTAACTCACTGTAAAATTTTTTTACCAAAATAAAATTGAACCGACTTCAAAAAATAAATAAAGAACTCATTCAAAAGTACACAATAATAATACTACTTAATCAAACATTTTAAAATGAAATATGTACACAATAATCGTGGTAATAACTAAATAAAATAATCAAAAACCTTATTTAACCTATCTACCACACTTATTTTATATTCTACTATATACACACAATTTAGCTTAATACCAACCTAAACCTATTTATGTTACATTCTAGAACGTGAACACTCTGCCCGTGGACAATAAGTATTATTATATGATATATATTACAGTTATATAATATAACTATCCTAGCATGTACAAAATCACTACAGTAAGTGAACTACTCTACAACTTATAATCTAAATCTTATTCTAGATACTAATCTAACGTATTTTAAAGTCTATCCTAGCTTATGCTAAAAACTATTGTAGCTTATTGTAGAAATTATTAAATCTCACCCTATGTGTGTATAAATCAGATGGTATGGTAGTTTGTGTTTGAGCCTACGCACTTCACTCTCATTGCGCACATTTAACTGTTTGGTGAGTTCATTGGGATGCACTAATAGTCTTTCAGAGCACTTCGCACTAACACTCCTAATCACACTCGTTATTGGTTCTATGGGGATATAGTTATACATACTATACCAATACAGTTGGTTTAGTTTAAACCTAAGCTGTTTGCGTTTTGTCACTATATGTTTTTTCCATGTCAAACGTTGATCGAAATGCATTCCCATATATTTAACGTTGTTTGCTCGCGGAAGTTCATGATTATTCAATTTTACTGAGGGACATGTTCTTCTACAAAGGGTAAATGACAGATGGGTAAATTTTGTTTCATTTGCTTTGGTACGCCACGTTTTCAACCACAATTTGATTTTGTTAAGATAAAGTTGGAGGTTTCTTGGGGCTGGTATTGGATCCTCGTGTGATGATAAACTCGCTGTATCGTCAGCATATGTTGCAACAGTATTGTTTCTTGAGGTCGGTAGTTCAGCTTTATACAATATATATATAACAAACGATAATATATATAGGCACGCATATATTTAGATCAAATCCAGCCAACATAGTGTTTGTTAGTTATTATGGTTAAGACAAACCAAAGAAGCCACCAGCACTATTCTACATGAAAGCAGTGAAAATATCCTAAGAATCTCTAAATATTATCAACTATGATCGCTACTGCAATTTTTGTATATTGTACCCAACTATTCGATGGGTAAATTTCATTAATAGATTGACTACCTCCGACTTTTGTTTGAAGTAAAGTTCATATACTAGCCTAAAACGAATAGATAGCTTAATTGCAGCAAAATGTGTATAAAAGTAATAATTACCTTCAGTATTATTTCTAATACTATTATTTCTCTCATACTCTTTATAATTTTTTATTTCAACTACAAAATAATATTCTTCTTTGCTTCTTATTATCATTTTGAAATCTGCAATTATTTGATATTATTACCGTTTACAAATGTTGCAAGGGATCCGAATGTTGATATGGAAGATAATTTATGTCATGTCTATTACTCAATATTGCAGGTATTATTTAAACGGATACTTTTTATTTTCACCAATAAATATCGTTGATCAAAATACACCAAAGAGGTTTAAAATGAAATTAATGTACTTTTCAATAAATATAAGGGTCACTCGGTGATTAGAAATATCAAAATCAAAATATATGTCCCTATAGCGCAGAGGATAGCGCGTTGGACTTCTAATCCAAAGGTCGTGGGTTCGATCCCCACCAGGGATGGAGTATTTGCACTTTTTTCCATGAATAGATATATGTTTTAATTTCTTAAGTTTATTTATAGTTTCTTCATTGTTATTTTACGAAATACAGTTTTGAAATACAACCTACACCATATATTTTGTTTTCAAAAATTTAAATGTAAATGTTATTTCTATACAATTCGTAGTGTAAAGTATAAAAGCTGGGCAACATGCCTTCTTAGTTGAATACTCACCAGCCAACCCAATAAATTTTAAAAAAATATCCCTAAATATTCCATTGTGCTTAGAAACTTGCGTACTTATTTTTGTTATTTTTTTTCATATAAATTATTTATTACATTGTTCACATTTGATAAAACACGCCTTCACAGAAAAAGAACTAATATGTAGTACGTAATATATTTATCAAAGTTTTTAGAATCCAACAATGACAAAAATATAATATTTCAAAAGATATAAAGATATTTTTTATCAAGCACCAACATAAATAAAGGGACGAATACATAAAGCGTATTACCTCTTTGTTAAGGGAGTACATATATCTAGGCAAAAATAATTTAGTGGGTACTAGAGTATACGCTTTTACCTATAAAATTTACAATTTCCTTTGAAAAATGAAACAATACATATTGCCGTCATTACTAGACAACCGCTTTAAAAATTTAGCCTGAACTATGTGTTTGTTCGAGTTAAATATTAATTATTTAAACTAAACTACAAGTAATCTTATTGGGAGTATAAGTTGATGAAAATGTGTAGGGTTTAACATATAAATCTGCAATTGCAAGATTTGTAATAAAAATATTATTCTTGTTGTTCAAATAAAAATTGTAAAGGGTATGAGAGAAAAAATAAACAATAGTACTAGATATAATTCTAAAGGTAATTATTTTAGACATTTTGTTGCTATTAACTATATATCCGGTTTAGACTAGTAACAGTTCATTTGAAAGTTCCCCGGCCTGACACATAGATGGCGCTTCTAGAACTAAGTCTATATATATTTTTTAGTTAACCCTTAAAAGATGCGTGTATAAATTTGACAGTTGTCGGATCATTAGTTTCTGAATTATAGCATTTTGAGTGAAGCAACTTTTGTTATTGTAAAAAAAAATTAATAAAAAGGAATTTCGCGTGTTGATAAAATATTGCATTTTGAAGTGAAAAAATACAGTTAAAGCAAATACCTGGCTTGATGCCGATTTTCCCGACACTGCTCTAGGAAAATCAATCATCAAGGATTGGTATGCTAAGTTTAGACGCTGTGAAATGAGCACCGAAGACGGTGAAAACATTTAAAAAATCCACAAAATGATTGAATCACCGTAAATTGAAATTGAATGAAATAGCAGACATTCTAAAGATATCAACTAAATATGTACATCATAGAATTCACGAATATTTGGGTATAAGAAAGCTCAGTGCAAAATGGGTGCCGCGCGAGCTCACTTTTGACGAAAAAAAACGACGAGTTGATGATTCGGACCAATTTTTGAAGATGAGCAAGCGTAATAAACCCAAATTTTTGCGTCTATATGTGACAACGGATGAAACGTGGCTCCATCATTTCACTCCGAAGTCCAATCGACAGTCATCCGAGTGGACTGCACAGGATGAACCCGCTCCAAAGCGTAGAAAAACGCAACAGTCGTCTGGCAAGATTATGGCGTCTGTATTTTGGGACGCACATGGAATAATTTTCATTGACTACCTTGAAAAAGGAAGGACCATTATCAGAGATTATTATATAATATTATTGAACTGTTTGAAGAATGAAATCGCCAACAAACGACCGACAGAAAAAGAAAGTGTTGCTTCACCAAAACATGCCCCGTATCACAAGTCAGTGAAAACGATGGCAAAAATCCATGAATTGGGCTTCGAATTTCTTCCCCATCTACTGTATTCTCCAGATCTGCCTCCCAGCGACTATTTTCTGTTCTCAGATTTCAAAAGGATGCTCGCTAGGAAGAAATTTTCGTCGAATCAAAAGGTGATCGACGAAACTGAGGCCTATTTTGAAACAAAGGACAAATCGTACTACAAAAATGGTATCGAAAAGTTGGAGAGTCGCTATAATCAGAGTATGTTTGTAGGGAATTATTTTAAATAAAGCGAAACTAATTTTGCCAGAAAGGTGTGTTTTATTATGGTAGGCCGGGAACTTTTCAATTGACCTGTTATATGTACAATATGTCAACCAAAACTGGAGGTAGTTAGTTTATTAATGGGATTTTGCCGGTCAAGAATATTAACAAAAATTGCAGTAGGGATCATAGATATTTCCACTACTTTTAGGTAGAATGGTGCTGGTGGCTTTTGTGGTTTGTTTTAACTATGTTGGCTGGATTTGATTGAATTTATATATATATATATATATATATATATATATATATATATAAATACTATATATATATATATATATATATATATATATATATATATATAAATACTATATATATATATATATATATATATATATAAATAATTATAAATAAAATGTATATAATATAATATAATATATACTACCGCTATATAATATAACTATCCTGACATGTAGAAAATCGCTTCACTAAGTGATCTGCTGTACAACTTATAATGTAAATCTTATTATAGATATTATTATAACTTATTTTAAAGTCTATCTTAACTTATTCTAAATACTATTCTAGAGATTACTAAATCTCATTCTATGTGTCTGTTAATATGGTAACAGTTCTTATGGTAGTTTGCGTTTGGGCCTATGCACTACACTGTCATCGCACACATTTAACTGTTTGGCGAGTGCATTGGGATACACTAATAGTCTTTCAGAGTACTTCACACTAACACTTCGAATCACACTCGTTATAGGTTCTAAGAGGATGTCGCGCTGAATCAGTTTGTTGGACGATATATTTGACGATAAATACCGTCACCAACGCCAGACTAATGTGACAGTCACGGGCTTTTTCGTCGATAGCACCAAATGTGTATTTAATGTTTAATATTTATTTATATAACGTATGTCGTATTAAAGCCGTTTCTGGGATGTACGGATAATTTTCTAGGAGAGCAATTGACCTTTCTTATTATCTCCATCCTTAATTTAAAAGTCATTCAGCCATTTTATATTTATTCTATATGTGTATAATATGATATTCTATATATTCTATAACAATGATTTTATTTTCAGTTCAACACTAGCATACCACTTTATGCAACGATTCCGTTAGTGAAGACATCGAAAATGTAAGTACTAATAATTATTTTATTAAATTTCAACTTTATAAGTCTTTTTATACTGTCATTTTGAATGAAATTATATGTATATTTTCAGTATAAATTTTAGCATAGCATAGATAGAAAATTTAGTTGATCACTATAAAGTAATAGAGCAAAACTCTATAGAGGTTTCTTGAGAAACGTTTCGCTATGTTCAATACTAGATGAGGTTAAAATTGCCCATTTAAATAATTTGATTAGTTAGTGAGTACATTTAAAGAAATATCTATTCCGCCTTATCTCTTTTTCATATTTTATTAGTACTATCAATTTAGTATAATTTAGTATTAAGTTCTGTATTATTGTGTTCTTATAATGAAAGTAAACTTTGAGTTCTCTCTCTGTTCTCTAATAAAATTATATACGGCATCTGGCAACAAATATCATTATCGAGGTGGTAATATCGTTTGGAAAAAAAATTTCGAAACTATCTTGGTTAAGTGGCCTTTATCCAATAAATCTATTCAGATACTCAATTTTTTTTTAAGAATTTAACCTCAAAGTAGTTATTACATTTTTAGTTAATGGCACTCTAGCAAATTTAATTTACTTGGGCAATATCATTTCATTCATCATTCAAGTTCTCCACCAAAATTCCTCTTGTATTGAACTTAAAATGCTTGCGTTCAGGAGCTATTCTTTTAGTGTAGATTTTAATGTTTTAGTGTACATCTTCTAAATAGTTGTCTTGTTTGCATAGCTTATCTCGGAAGGGACTTCGGATTATTTTCTTAAATTAACAAATAAATATTTGAGTTATTATTAATTTGCATAAATTTAATATCATCAATCCGTTTTTTTAAAGACGGCTGGATGGACAGCTAGAAAAACGATACTGCATTCCTTTACCTATCTGTGCATCCGGTACACAGCACTTCCTAGATCGATGATGCTATATGTAGATTGTACTACCGACTAATATTATACCAATAACCATTAATTTAGTCATTATTCCCTATAAAAATTAAACACGCTCTTTCCTACATAGAGTGCTATGAAAGTGGCGCCATAAACAAACAAACAACAAACACACCATAGAAATGAAATGAAGCAATCAAATACATTCGCGGCTCTTGGCATATTAATTAAAATAGGTAATACATTCAGATAGTGATATCTAGATCGCGAGACGTCCAATACTACTATATATATACCACTACTATATATACTGTCACTATCTCTCCAACGAGTGAGTGGTTCATCACTGTCGTTTCAGTGTCTTCGGGATTAACCAAAATTAAATGATATTACTTTTTTTTAGTATAAAGTAGCATTGCTGTCCATTTTAAGCTGTAACTAACAACGGCTTGATATACTTAAATGCCGATGAGTTTGCCATCGCTGCTCATCCTCAAATGCGGTCCAGCTTTTCTTGAAGTCGTTGGTAAAATAAAGTTCGCACTTGCTATTCCGTAACTTTGGCATGTTTAAGATTAGATTTTTCTAGTCTGAATAACGGCAGCTTGACCTCCGCAGTACATATATATTGATTAACGATTTAAACTGATGGTACATTAAATTTTGTTGGCAAACATTCAAGAGATATCGTCTTATATTGAAGAGCATATACTCTTGTGCATATATTCTAGGAATATATTCTGCCTAGTTTGATCTATTGAACGTTATATATCGATAAATTTCCCTGTTATTGCTGAAACTGTCCGAGGACGTTTCCGGATTATTTATATTTGCAGTTTTATTATTGTTTGAAATATTTAATACATGCCTATAATTATGATTTTTTAAAATTAATATATTTAGCTAAATTTCGACTGGGAATACATATAATAAAGGAAATATAGTTTTATTTTATGATACGTATTAGTTACATTAAAAAAGATATGGTATATATAACTGTATTTTTAAAGACTTAAATGAAAAATATAAATTATTTATAGTGTACGTTTATTAATTGTTAAAGATCGCTGGGTGCCAAGTTCGGTAAATATAATAATATATTAATGCAGCTCAAAATATAAATATTCTAGATTTTTTGTAGATGTCTTAGTTCTATGTAATATAGTGCGCCTTGTAATTGTGTGCATGCGCAGACACCAAAATAATTTTTCTAAATACCGATCCTGCGAATACGCTGAGTGTTGGCAATGGATGGGTGCAAGAGAATTGATCATGTTTGTCATCCGCTGTTGCTGGTGTTGATTATATTGATACTTCGTATCTTTACCAAGAGATATCGATGTTCAAAATACATCAAAGAGGTTTAAAATTAAATTAGTTATATACTTTCCAATGAATATAAAGGTCACTCGGTGATTACAAATATCAAAATCAAAATATATGTCCCTGTAGCGCAGAGGATAGCGCGTTGGACTTCTAATCCAAAGGTCGTGGGTTCGATCCCCACCAGGGATGGAGCATTTTCACTTTTTTCTATGAATAGATTATATATGTGCTGCTACTACTACTACTATGTCTACTAATTTGAACCTTGAGCCTTGAACAAACTTGAATCTAAACATATTAATATTTAAAAATTAATTATTGGGTTTTGAAGTTTCAGTGTTTGAAATACCACCTCCAACCCATATATGTTTTAAAATATTTAAATGTAATAGTCATTTCCATGTAATTCACTCATTTTGATCGAATTTTAGATTAAAAAATTGGCTAGATATACGTAAGAGTGTAAAATCCAAGTTGTCTAATATTATGTTCCTTCTAAGTTCTAAGTTAATTGTTCGCTACCCAGTAGCTATAAAAATATAAATTATTTATAGTTTATTTAAATTGGTTGTTAAACATTGCTGGATTCAGTAAATATTGCTTTTAAATAGGTAATTTGTATTCCAAAATATGTTAGGACGACACAAGCAAGTAAATATTGTTTTTCTCTTTTTTCTTTTAGAATATGCTTGAAGTAGTCCAATAAGGTGAGACAATACTACACATATAAATAATTTCGACTTATTTAAAAGTTATATCGCACACACTTTTCTTTCAGGTGATTTTTATCAGGAAAACTTAGGTTTCTCACAATTTCTTAATATCTGGGGAGCTCTGATATTTCCATATATCATCAAAATTTATTAAGGAGGCGACGAAAATGTTCTTGATTCCATTTTAATGCCGTTAAACATTATTTTGATGTTGATTTTATTGAAAATACCCAGATGAGTTGTTCACATACTCCGCGTTGATTCAGCTGAGATACGTTTTTTCATCATTATTTCTATATGTCTTTGATAATTTCTGAAGTATCAACTCTATTTGGACTACTTTCTCAATCTGTATCAACAATATTCGAAGAATCAAGTTTGATTTTAGCTGTCCTAAATTATATGGTTGATAAAAGATATACATAAACTTTCTATTTATTATTTGAAATCCATTTTATTAATTTATTTTTTAAATATTTTTATTTGTTTGCCCAAAAAAAGTTGTATTACTGTTCAATATTAGAACATATATTATTCATAGGGCTGTTAAACGTCATAACTTAAAAGTTTAATGGCCAACGGTTTAGTTGTTTTCCTGGATAAAATATAATTCTCTAACAAAACATCAACCACAATTCAAAGTATTATAGGCCGATGAACCACGGGATAAAGAAATGTTCGTTCAGTTTGACATGTGTCCTCTTTTGAAGTGTTCCAAACAAATAATGCTTGGTTAGTAAAGTCCCATGGACTGGACCTTAAAATGAAAGTAATATTTTGGCAAAATGCCGACTTTTAAAAAAGATAACCTTGTTCTTTGACTTTATAATTTTCTTTTAAAATGAAGCATAAAAAGAATTTGACATATCTGATACTAGTAACGTGTTGATCGACTATTTGCTTTTATTACATCTGACATTCTTCGCGAAATATATTCGTAGAGTGTCTGAGTAGTTTTCCAAGGACTGTTGTTTCATTTCAGATATGGAAATCTACTCTTAAGTATCTGCTCTAAAACTTTCCGTAACGGTTCAATCATGTTGATGTCTGGATGCTGCAATGAGAGTGTAGGCAACTATACTGCTCTGTACTATTTTGCGTGGCGCTCATATTAATGTATATAAGCAATATTAAGAACTTTTTAAGCGTTTATTACTATATTAACAAAACTCACAGTAAGGTCGAAAATAACTCGAATTATGGAAGTACTTATTTATATGAAACACATTTGTTTCACCAAAATAATTCAGCTATTTTAGTCTAGGTAACAAAGTTATTTATTTATTTGCATAAACTGCGTAATTAATAAGTAAGTGCCTATTGGTCAATAAATGTCGTGTCATCTATTTGTTGAACTAAATTTATGATTTTATGTAAGTAATACAACGAATCTAAAATAAATATTAAGTTCACTACTCTATTTGGATAATAACTTAAATAATATAGAACTATAACAATCAAATATATCAGTTGGTTTAATTTTCTTCATTGAAGCACCTTGCGATATACCACATTTTTTGTATTTTAGCCACAAGAAAAAATGCAGCGCATGGTTTGTCGACACGTGAACATGCCACGTACAACTGACCATGAGAAAAAGATGAATTTTCCAAGTTGAGACCACAAACAGTCAAGAAATTGGCCTTGTGATTTGTTAATCATCATGGCGGAAGCAAGACGAATCGGGAATTTATTCGTTTAAACTCAAAGGATATATCCGTTGGGATCATCGAAATCCTCGGAATTAGAACTAACTCATCTTTAAATTTTCTTTTAAGTATCGCCGCGTGGATCATATTACTCATCAGCTTTCTTATCTCCAAGCGGGCTCCATTACATAGTTTTCGTGGGTTTGATGACTACCATCATGAAGAATGATGGCTACTGAGTCTTCCTTCAGTTGTAAATTGTGTGGTGGTAAACCATGCACATTTCCTTTTCATTTCAAAATTCAGTTGGATAATTAGAGATTTTGTCATCGTTTGTCAATAATTTTGAATGAATTCAGAGTACCGACGATCTGATTCTGAATAATAAAGCTTGAGCTCTTATTTCGATGAGAAGATATTGTACAATATCTGAGGAAATGAAATCAATTAGTCAGAAATTGCTTGGAAACATATTCACCAAATATTCAGCACCGCGCCTCAGATTTGATGATTTCCGACAAGCGTTTACTTCATGGGCAGCAGTCGATCTTGGAATGACTCTCAGTGTTTGGCTGAAATCGCAAAATAGTAAAATTAACGCGTTTGTGTGCTATTGTGCATTCGATCCAGATAATTATTCTTAAGGTTACTAAAATGTTTGCCATTGCAGAGTGTTTTTCAATGTTACATGTCAGTTGTTTAGTAGTTTTGGAATTTAATCGCAATTTTAACGCTGAATGAGCGGTACGGCTTCCTTCTAACAACGTGGCCGCTATTCCAAGTCAAGCTACTGCTACCGCAATTTCAGATCGCGCGCGAACAATGTCCAAAATCAATGATATTAGGATTCTCTTTCTAATTCCACCAGGAGCATCCAGGAAAAATAAGCCATCATTTCCATCATCAATTATGTTATTTAGTATATCGTATATTCACGTTCATGTTCCAATTCTCTATTAAGTGCGTCAATCGTCACTATCTGGCGTTAGTATTCCTAACCTGACTAACAATTTACCATATATGAGACAACACATATCTTCGATCAAGAGCAAACCGTAGGGTCTTATATCGTGCCATACTAACGCGTCCTTCGCCTGAAATTTGTCCTTATTCATCAGTTAATTAATTCGCAATGTTTTATATTATTAACAATAATTAACAATAATAATCACACAAGATAATTTTTAAAACGAATCATAGACACTTTTCGCGACGTAAAAGTGAGACTAACCGATTTGACAGTTATCATTTTGACACAGCATATTATATGGGAAAATATTTTTTCTTTTGTTTTATTTCTAGGTCAATTTTCCAATTTTTTCAATAGTCATCCTGCTATCCAGGGCGGAGACAAGATTAGATTAGATTGCATTTTGATTTTTTCAATTTTAATTTTGTTGATATGGCTGTTGAAAACTTGGGGAATTTGGTGAATTTTTATTTTGATTACGGAAACAAAACAAAACCACCCCGTTGTTTTCGGCTTCTTCTTCACATTATCGAATTTTGTCATACATCCATAACTGGAGAATCGATTTATCCATTCCGAACGCTTCTCTTTGAAATAAAACAGCTATCGCGGAAACTGTTCGGCATCGTCATTTTCTAACTTTAACCGTATTACCTCCTCTGAACCGTCAGATAATCCAGTTTAAACAGTTATATATTTATGGGCCTGCAAACTTTATAACACCGGATTCTTCTTTTTTTGTCGGCTCCGCTGAAACGTTCCGAAGGACGGAACGCGTCAAACCGTGGGAGCAAGAAGAAGATATACGATGGGGAATTTCACGAAAACAATGCGGATTGTCGGGCCTATCGGGAAAGTATTGGACGCGCTGACCCGGGAGATCAATTTTTGCGGGCGATTATCCTGCTAAGGACAAGGCTCCATTCAGGCCCCGTCGTTGTTCTGACAGGATAAACAACTTTATGTCATTGTATCCCGTTTTATTGTTGGGGAAGTTGTTTTATTATTTACTCGATTAAAACAGATTTCTTTTTATTGATTTTATCAATGGCATGCAACGAAACGTTCGGTTTTCGTGCGTTATTATTTCGTATTTTGAGGAGTGTGAATTAATTTTGCTGGATTTTTGGATTCAATATTTTACTGCGAACCTTGTGTTATCTTATTTTTTCATTTCAACATGTCTACGCATCAACGCACTCGTTAATTTAATAACTAAACATTCTTATTCAAGTTTCTAGAGACTGGTCCAATATCGACTGCTGAGCTTTTCACAGTTTACAAAGCTTTATCCTATAGTCTATCCGAAATTATTTTGTACATACGTCATCTAAATTTGTGACGTCAAAACGTCGCAATGTTGCCATATCAACTATGATTTTTAGTTCAGTTTGACTATGACATACCTTTAGATTTTTGTTTGATTATATTTACATTAAACTATTTTCCATGCCACTAGGAGCGTTTGTAGTTGTATCCCCTGGAGGTCTAATCTACCTAATTAACAACTGCATATCCATGTAATATATTTTACATTCATTAGAGAGTATATTTACCTTTTACGCTTAGTTGTTGTATCTATCGATATAGTGTTTCCTTGTAAAGACATTTTGATATCACTGTATTTCTCCTTCGTTTGTTCTCTTAATACCTGTATACATGGTGCTTGGTAAAACTAGATTTAATCACTGCACTCTCCTTAATGTATTTGCCGTATCTTCAGAACAGCTACTATTCTTTCTCTACTGGCACATTTTGTCCAAATGCTGATGTATATTCTGAACAATTACATACATATATGTGCACGTAAATCTTTTACACTCTACAATAAGATTTCCTACAGTTATGATGTTTTAATTATATACTCATCTTTACTTGTTTCCATTTTCATCACCCTGTCATCGAAATAGGCAGCATCGAATCATACCAAATTTAGAAAGTCTCTTTCAAATGAATAAGTGAGCTGTTACTTTCTAATCTATCTAACATTTGTTCACAATTCCATCATTTGTGAATTTCTTCTTCATGTGTCTTATCCAGTTCATCCAAACCGAAGGTATTTTTAACCATTCTTGTTTGTTTGTTTTCAGCAGGAAGTACAATTTATCTGCAATAAACTATTAATAAGTGTTATAACTAATAAAACCTAATAAATTGTTATTCCAACATTTACCTTTTTCCATCAACTTTTGTTGTAGAAACATCATTTTGTGACACTATTATCTTACCATGAGTGACCGTTGGGTATATTGGTCCCATTCTGAAATATCCATGTCTCATCTAAATACATAAATTGAAATAATAAGACTTCTTTCATTTTATTATATGTTTTTAAAATTATTCTTAAAACTTGAATTCTTTAAACTTTAAAAGTCATATCCAGAAGGTCCATTGGAGTATTACATTATGTTTCTATTGAAAAACAACTCATTATTTTTATTCCTCAAGATAATCTTGATTTTCCTTGAATGCGCGCTTCGTATTTGGACGGTTTTTTTTTCGGTGAATTTAAGATCATATTTATAATTTTTTGAGATATTTCAGTAACCGTGTCCTTATTAATATTTAGTACAGCTGCAACACGCTAAAAATATGTTCAATAAAAATCCCAGCAAATTAATATTGAACAGTAAACATGTTTACTTCTCTAACGAATTTTACTGACAATTGTTCCTCGTGCCTCTTCAAAGTTACTGATTAGAGACGTAATCTGTTCTGTCTGGCTTCGGAATTTTCAATCAGAGTAATAATAAGCAGCGATTTGAAATTTATTAGCCAAGCATTAATATAAGGTTTTGCTGGTTTATAACTTCTTATCATTTTTGTTTTGAAGAATTTTGCTTTGACAGGCTAGTTCGGTTACACGTTCGAACATATCAAACGGCATTGTGTCTCTTTTTAACTAGAATAAAAGGAGAAGGGAAATATTGTCTGATTCTAAAACGAATTTACAAATTGCGGTGGGCAATACCATAAACATCTTGATGACGTATGTACAAAAAAACTTTGGATAGACTAAATATATCACTTGAATCGTTAAAGAATTAGCTTACTGCAACCGAGTCTCCTTCTAGTTTCTACATCTGTTTCAGTTCTGCATGTATTCTGATCATTATTTCACTTTAAAACGCGTTTATTGAAGGAGTTGGCCCAATAAATGAAAATATTTTCCATAATTTTCAAAAAGTTTTTTTTACATTTTGTGGCAAAATGATGATACCGTGTCGAAAGAAGAATGTTGGTATATTGGGTGTAGAAGAATCTCCTATTCGAGCTGTTTCGAGCGTTATCATGTGCAACCATGTTTTGTGCCTGTTACTCATCATTCCTGCTTCTTTTTACATGAACAGGTCCTTGAAATTGTTCATTTGAAGTCGATAGTCACCTGCAGTAATAGTTTCAATCGGATTTGGTGCAGTAATATGCTACAGATTGACGGTCTACCTGTATGTATGAATATTTCGCTCTAACTTCGAGTTGGATTGTTCTCCTGGATTAATCCACGACTTTTTAGACGTGGGGCTATAGTAATAGATCCATTTTTCATCGCTAGTCAACATACGCCACAGAAAAATCGACCTGAATCGCGATCGCGACTAAACTTCTCGTTTTCCATCTTTTAGAATATTTCTATCGTTTATAAACATCTGAAACAGGTTATTCAATAACTGCTAACTTATCCGTAAATTCTTTGAGTATATGAGCTGGGTTTTTGTCCATTAAGTTTTGCAATTCATTATTTTCGGGATTTTTTTGAACAATATTAAATGTGCAATTGTTATTTTATGTACAAAATATCTAAACTGTCTAATTTACAGTTGGGTTAAGTTTCTAACAACTATTTTCATTGCTACTATTCACACATTGACTTTATTGTAATTTACCGATCAATAATATCTGTACCCAACTTGTCGTCCTTCCCTCCATTTCAGCTTTTATTCGACAACTTCTGAAGTACTCTGTCAGCTTCACCGATACACTCATTGAGTTTTTGATAGAAACTAAGACATTCTGCTAGTTCTAATAGGAAACACCAATTTTAATTTTATGTTATATAGGAGACAGAAGAAGAATTTTTATATTATACCATTTATAAAAAATAATTGAGAATAATAATATATACTGGAAAAATATTTTTTGAGGAGATAGCCAAGTTTTAATTTGACTATCGACTTCCTTTGTAGATATAAAATATTATAAACTGAATGCTTCACGATCCTAGGACTAGTAAAATACACTGAACTCAGCCTTCAACAAATTTATTCCTTTCCTTGTTATCGCTTCCGTCTGATGCATCGCTTAAAATTTTATAGTTGCTATACTCTCGTTACTTCTATTCGTTACTACAAAATTCTATTCGGTTTAATTACAGAAGCTCATAAATAACAACTATATACTACAAAAATATTTTTGTTATTCAAAACAATATATTTTATATAATGTTTAATCTTTTTTTTCCATTAGTTCTTTCTTCGTAACATTACCATGATGCAAAATCACTTTATTTTATTTCAGTCTACATGATCACTTATTTTGTTGTAGTTTCAGTAATTTCAAATACACCATCGTCAATCATCAGATATAACTTAAGTTAGAATATGCGTTGATAGTACTGATTAAATTAATAAGAAGTTAGTTGCACCTAGTGGGTGTCCTCAGTAGGTACACATGTGTTGAAATTTATCTAATATATTAGTTTATTTAGAAAACATACTTTCTTTGTCTGTGTAATTTTTTTATTAAGGTCTTGCAATTAACAATATTTATTATCGCCATTTTTAGGAGATATGTGCAATCAAATTGACATTGTACTAAATTTTGCTTTTTATTTAACGTTTTTCCATATTTCAAAAACATTAACAAGCCATTTTTCAGCTGCTACAGCGTTTCAGCAAATTGAGATGGAAAATAATGGGTACGGCAACATTGATTTAAAAGTAGATATGACAAGATTTAGTATTTAGATATGATAGTATTCATATTACTTAGCAGATACCTTCAATTTTACTATCTTTGTATCTTAATTTCGTTACTTCTGTGCAAAAATAGCCACGATTTTTGATATTTTGATGCGTATCGATAAAATATTGCCTTCGGCTAAAAAAGGAATATTATAGGAAAATGGAAAATGAATGGTTGAAAGTTTATGCTGATTATGTTCTAGGATAGCTAAACATATTTCTTGGTGATAGAGATTAAGTTTCAAACTACGAATACCTATATTATACTATTACCTTGTGTCGGTTGCATGTTGAGCATATAAAATATATTTGATTTTAATAGTCGTCGACGACTTCAATTAAGTCATAGCCGAAATTAAATTTTATTATAAGAATTGACCTGCTCGAATCTGCATAAAAGTGACAATAATGTTAAGGAAGCTTTAAACTTTTTCTCTTGGCATACATTCAAATAATGTCTTGTTTTAGTTAAACAAATTGATGTCTACAAATTCTTATTTTAACAAAAAGAAAACAATTGATTCCTAAAAATTGAAATACTTGAAATCTTTTGCTTAGTTTCCTGTATCATATTCATTATTAGTCCCCATATTTCATATATTACCTAAACCAATTTGAATGCATGCTCAGCCATATTGTGTTCAACAGAATTGCCTAGGTGATCCCGGCAAAATGAATACTATTTCGATTTGACCCACTCATGTATTACATTTATAAGCCTGATATTTCCCTAAGGGCCAGCCAAATCCTAAATGATCCTGATTTATTGACCCACACCAATTGTGTCGGTTTGTGCTATCTCTCACGTAAATTTTTCACCGAAAACTTATTTATCAGTTCTGTAACTCTGGTTTGTACATTTCTTCTCCTTCGATACTATATATTGTTAATTTTCAGATAATATAAACATTTAATTACACATGATTAAAAAATAAAATAATGAAATATCAAATAAAATCCATATAAAAAATATAATAAATGGACAAACTCTTATATTACATAATTAATATGTATATTATCATATTTGCTTAATATATTTTAGCAGATCAGCATAAGCATAGATAATAATTAGGAATGATTTGAGTTTTATAATAATTTAATAATTGTTACATAGTAGAAAATTAATGAACTAATATATAACGTTTAAAGTGAAGAAAAATGAAGATTTAGTTCAAAGAGACAATAATATATCTATTCTATTATCTATAATGCTAGATAATATATGGGCTGAAAAGTCCAGGGCCTAACACAGAGATGGTGCTGGTACACTCACCACTTTTTGGGTTAGAACAAACCTTTAAAGGAAATTTGTTCAAATTTCATGATATTCTACTCATAAGTTTATACTTTATTGTGCTAAGAGTGACGTTATTTTTATTATAACTAACTATTTTAATCTATTTTAAACACGTGTCCGCAATAGTCACGGCTCTAACCAGCATCATAACCAACATTTATATGTTTTTCTACAACAATATTTTCTAATTATCTTGGTAATTATTGAAGCTTAAGGCTATTGTACTAATGATCTCGGTGTAGCTTCTCTCGGTGCTGTTTTGTATAGAAAAGCTGGCGTTTCATTTGAGAACATTTTTGATATTAAAGAGTACTGGAATGCAGAAAAATAGAAAAATTAATACTTGGTGCTCTGCTTGAACCACGCATAAAGAAATGTTCAGTCACCTTTAAAATCTTAAAGATAGAGATGAATCACCGTTTAAGTTGATTAGTTTTGAATCATGTTCTATATTCCCGCTTGTTAGTTCTTAACATGATACAAAATATATCTGCTGATTGAGCTCATAGCTGACGTATAAATAGGACGTGAAACCGTTGAGATTTGTGAAGAAAAATATATTTATATATTAATTGACATTTAGTGCTTATATTTATACGATTACATTTATCTCTGATTTTCAGATAATAATAGAATAAATGTTTAACATTATTTATATTTTAATGGTGATAATTTCGCTAAAATATTAATAAACAATTGTCTGCGCAAAATTATTTTAATTACAGGTTATATGAATGCTAAATTATTGTTTTACAAAACTAATTATTTATATTATATTGATTGTTTTCGTTTAATGGAGATAAAGCAACATTTTCAATTAAACAGAATATTGTGCAAAATTATAAACAGACGATTTTATGATTTAGTTCAGTTTTTAATATTTTATGTGTACTTTTATGACTCTAACTTAAATTTGCGCTAAAGAACTTTCGTAATAATTTAAAACTGCAAAAAAGACACCATTTACAAGCACATCATACTTTCGTCATTGATTAATTATGAAAAGGAAACTTTATAGAGCGGTTATAAATTTTTAGCATGTCCATTTTGGAAACTATCGACATCATTTAGTGTAAAAAAGGGGCAATTTTGGAATATTATCGCCAAAGTTTGCAGCAAATGTTCCGGTTAAAATAAGACTTCCTAGCTGATAACTCAGTAACTTCGGTAAACTTCCGAACTTCTTATGATGAGTATCTGGGTCACCCATTTAATTCCTGTAAGTAAATTTACTGTTTCCCTCGACCAGAAACTTTTTGTTTTTGCTAGCAGAAACCGTTTGAAATGTTGGTACCATCAATTTTATCTGAGATATTATTGCTTCTATGCCATATATTAAAAATTTCAGAAATATTTTTGAATTTGATCTCCATTTATAATGTTTTAAATATTAGAAAATGATATTGTACCGCAGTGTTTTAATTATATTTTATTTGAAATACTATTAGTTATAAATTATTCTTATATTGTTACTAGATCCTTGCGTGTACTCTGAAAAAGATTTCACTTTAAAAAGGCATTTGCTGAAAAATATTGTTACAACAGATATTAACAAAATATTTTTCTTCATTTCTGAACTCTCTGCTAATCAAGCCATGCTGCACTAATCTGAGTAAGTGGTAATCGGAGAGTGCTGTCTTTTTTTCAACGTTACCTTGTTAAATTTGTTGGTGCTGATAGACACCTGTAGTAACAATTTAATTCGATTTTCATAACAAGAAATACATTAAGTCTTGCTTAAAGAGAATGGTGTATGAGTTAATGATAAAGCCAATTTGGACTTATAGGTTGCAAATATGTGGTTACCTTAAAAGATCAAATCAACTAGCAATCCAATGGTACCAAATTAAAGTTCTACGATTAATTACAAAGGCTTATCGCAACGTAACCAACGAAAAGCTGCACGATAATAAATTAATTTATAAATTAAGATTGCCTATGTAAGGTAAGTTGTTATTAATTAAAAACAGGCCTTTGGATGGCTCTCCTGGGTTAACCTCTGATTTCTTGCGCTTGGGATTGTCATGGTACGTACCCACTCTTTATTGTCGGTCATAATACACATGAGAAAAACTCATTGTTTTTGTCTGGAAAGCAATGAAACTGAACGATGTTGATACGGTTCGAAATTATATTTTCATTTAATTCGTATTGTAGTCAATTTTTCCTTATTTTTGATGTTTTCCATCGCATATAAATATCTGAAAACAGTTGATTCATCAACTGCTTACGAAAATACAATTTTGAGCGTTCTATGATTACTATGAGTCTGTATATACTGAATAACTCAGTAGTACTCAATGAACAACTGTTATTTCAGGTAGTCAAATGAATGTCAAAACCAGCGATTTTAACAATTATTTGCATTCTATACTTCGAAATACTTAACATAAATTACAATATTTAATAACACTGTTACAATACTATTAAATTTATATAAAATTGTTTAAAAGCAACTACTGCGTTTTGTTGTAAGAAATATAACGATAAATTTTGTAGTAAGAGAGCGAATAATTAGCGAGTTTTTTTATTGTTATCAGTGTAAGTATGTCAGAAATGTTTATAAAGCTGTCTGTGTTTCTGTTAACTATACACCTCTTTGTTATCTCTTCTATTAAATTATATCACGGTAATGATTAATTGAAAAATTTCTTGTCTAATATCGTGACTCTATTGCAATATAGAGTTGTTTGCAGAATGAAGCAAAAAGTAATCTATAATTTAAAAAAAATATTTTTCTAATCCGTCGTAACCATCGCGGAATGATGGCCATTACAAATTAACCAACTATAACTGAAAAATTCAATATAACTCAGTTTGAAAATATCTAAAGTTTGGAGGGAGTCTTGAGCAATGCTTTTGCCAGTACAATAGAGACAAGTAAATGATATTTCTAAAAACACTGACATTATACACAAAAATAGCACATTTGATAAGTCAGATTCATCTATAACAATAAATCTAAGTATCA
The DNA here is from genome assembly GCF_030347505.1 of Rhynchophorus ferrugineus. Lineage (NCBI taxonomy): Eukaryota > Metazoa > Arthropoda > Insecta > Coleoptera > Curculionidae > Rhynchophorus > Rhynchophorus ferrugineus. Next base: position 13,597,427 of record NW_027472590.1, read on the forward strand.
CTATCTCTGTATATGATGCCAACATATTGTATGTATATGTAATATTGTATTTATATGGTGAATTGATCATGAAATTGAATATGAAATTGATATGATATATGATATATATGAAATTGATATATGAATATATTGATCCTTTAAAAATATATATTACTTACTACCAAATTTATATTACTTTTGACCTGTCGATTGTGTCTAAATAGTATTTGTATATTAGAATTCCTAAATGTTGTTTTAATATTCTTTATCGCTATACATAAGAATATTCTCTATTTTGGCGATATCATTAAAAGGCTATAATTGAATATGATTATCCAACTTCCTAATAATTTGCAAGCGCATGTGTCCCATAGAGTTGAGAAAGTCATTATTGACAAACCTTTCCCTCTCTAGAGATCTTAACGCAGAAATAGCTTGTCTGATCCAACTATCTTTTTTTTTTCTTTGCATTCAGAGGGAGAAGCATCAGGGATTGAACACAATGTATCCATTTTATTAGCAGAATCTCTTGTCAAACAGAATGTCTTACGCCTTAATTAATCTCATTGTAGTGACAGAATCTAGACAGTTCACTAATCAGCATCAGGTAAATTTTCATCAGAAATCAAGTCATCCTGTCTTATTTTTATATAATATCTAATTATTAAATCTTATTTAGATAGAGGCGTTAAGTTAAACTATTCGCATGCACACATATATACAAATTTTTCACCTATTTATATCTAAATTCGATCTAATTCGATCTAATCTGCGAAAAAGAACGTGTTTCTACCATTCAATGAGGTGTACACTTCAGCAAATAATTTTATTGCAGTTTTATATAATATTTTCATGTAATTTAGCGTTTTTGATATTTCCTTTTAATTTTAGTTAAAAAGTTAATTACTTAATTAAAGAGCCTCCGGGGCAATGAACCTTGCTTACTAGGTCGTTAATAACTCTTAAATTAACACAAAAGGCTAAGACATAATATTAACCCAGCTCCCGTGATCACAGAACATTTGTGTTCCTAAGTCAATCATTGTAATCAATTTTGGGGTGTAAAAGAAATTCTTTTTATACATGCATCCAAGTTGGTAAGACAATAAATTTATATCAATGTTATTCAAGGTAATCTGGAGGTAAAACTCATACAGCAAAGTGTTAAAATCAGTGAATCATTATTGTCAGACTTGGATTCCTATGACTTTTGGTTCTTTTGATAATTTATGAAATTCTGTCATTATAATATGTCAACTATGATATAAGGGTGATATAATATCATATTCCGGAAACTATACCATCACATCAATACAACGGTGAGTCGTTAGCTTACTGGATTTACTGGATTAATGGCGTAAAATCTCAGAGATAAAGAAAGTTTATAAAAAGATAATATGGAAGACATAATTAATAAAAAAAGTGGAAAAAGTTTCGATTCCTTTTGATACCCGTATATGTTATTATAAAATTATATTTTTTAATATTTTAGTTATAAAAATAGATTTTCTAAATTTAATTGTAAGGATCGCGTTCAATAATATACGTTCAATGCTGTTTGATAGATGTAGGTTTACCTATAAGTTACATTATATCGTCAGAACTTTCGAAGTTATGCGGACCGTCTCTTATAACTTTTGAGTTTAATTGGAAAGCAGATAAATTAATAGAATGCTCCATACCCAAACAAACAATGTCACTCATTTGCCTATGAAACAACCTTTGTTAACGTGGTGGAGGATTTAGGGATCTCCAAAGGGGTGATAACATACAGAGGCATAATGTTGCGCAATTCATTCACACAGAAAATTAAATTAGAGTTTAACCGGATTATGAATAATTATATAAATAATTCATGAATAGTAATGTGACGCATAATGCAAACACAAAAGGCAAAATACCGCCTTTGTTCATTAGGCCTAGTTATAATAAATTTAATTAGTAATTTTCGTGTTACTTTATTATCTTAAAAAGTCGTAGCTGGTTTTCTGTGATTAATACTTCAGTATCAGTATATACTTTAGAGCAACTTTAAAGAACATTTTAAAGCCCTATAGATTTACCCTTCCTTATATCTCTTTATCGTTGATCCAGTAGATTTCTCTAAGATTTGCTCGTTTAATTGCTTAGTTTAGTATTTACAAATTCGATGTAAACAGTTTCCCATAGTTTACCGCTAGAAAAATTCTGAGCAACTTTTAAGTTCTGTTTTGGTGGCCTATTATGTCCGATCGGCCCTGCTTCTCAAATTGTTTATTCTAGCAGTTCGTCTTTAGTAACCTCATTCCACCTTTGGAGGTTTTACACTTCTAACTGCGACAGCTTCATTTATATTAAGGAATGTCATTAGTAACTGCGAGGTGATTATCAATTCATCAGTAAGCTGCCTTATGCTTTGAACTTGATTGATTTTCAATGTATTGAAAAAATGTGTCCAAAATTTTACTATTTTATTTTAATTGTTAAAAATGCTAATTGAGTCTGATAAAATTGATGAGGATGAAAACAGAAATTTTTAAATAAGTTCAAATTATTTTATTTTCAGAATAGTAAGAGGTAGGACAACAGAGAAATAACTATATAATTAGTCCCTCGATATAAGAAGAATTAGTATTAGAGTCAATTGATCAATTGACTGTAGATTCCTCCATTTTACAGTATATGTATTAATATTTCATGCCACATTGTTGGTTTATTTATATACCAGACTGTTAGTATCGCATTTATCTAAGCTGCTATGCTTGATTTCCTAGTTAGAATTGATTTGTTTTAACATATCTACTATCAACAGATATTTTACTGTCCAGGGGAATGAATTTCTGATAGAAAGCTCTGGGGAAATCTGCAAGTTCAATAATTGGGGGCGCTGAGATCGCTTTTTTACAACCTTTGATTTCTCAAGGAAGTTTTTTAAAAAGTATTGTTTTTGGTTGGTCCTTCATTTCTACCCTATGGCATCACATTTATTGGCCAATAGTATTCAAATGAGAATATATTTACCTAAATTTCGACAACAATAATCAACTCTGAATTTTAGTTCAGGTTGGCTTTGAGATTGAACAAAATTCTATTTTAAATAAAATAATTGAACATAAATGTTATCAAACATAATTTATTTTAAAATTATAGTACATCTAAAAACAAAAATTATAAATAGTTTATAGGTTAGAGTTATAACTTATTACCACTATTGCTTTCAAGAATTTTGCATACGTCTATCAACCGGACAACTTTGATAGCCTCATTCATTTACGTGTTCGACAGCATTGTGTCTCTTTTATAACTAGAATAAAATAAAAAGGGAAATATTGTCTGAATATTGAAATATTGAATAAGTATTGGCAACGTAAGTTGAAAAATGCCGGCTTTAACTTCTCGTAAAGCGCATGCAACAGTATTAATATTTATTATAACAGGACAGATCCCTAACTTAACTAGAACCATTAATTGGCAATATTAATAAAAACGGAAGTTTTACTCATGAATTAAATTTCAATATATTTGCATAAGATATTCTAATTTCAAATGAAACTCATATAAATAGTTCATATGGGGCAATATGTCACAAAGCTAAACAATATTTATCTTATTGTTACTAATATCATAAATACGTTTATTTGGAAACACTTATTTCAATAACCCCAAAATGTTCTTAACTTTACAGAAGCTTTTAACAATTAATTGGTATATTATTTACAGCTCTTGACAAAATATATATTTCAGAATGTTCCAAATGTCTATTTGTATAAATAAAAATTAAATAATTGTTGATAATGTTTTAGGGTTTTTAAATTATAAGCTAAAATTGCCATAATTGCTTGAATTTTTTATTACGTTTTATATTATGCTATTGAGGGCTGGTATAATTATAAATTGTTGTTGTTACTGGTCAGAGCATTTTATTAAATATTCTTAAATTTGTTGTTATATTAGTTTCTATATAGTTAATTTCCTTTTAAAAAGTACATATTCTATCAAGAATGCGTGGGTTGCTTAGTGGGTTCTATATATGTAATTTCTCAATATTAAATGTAGGGATTGAGCAAATATTTCCTTCAGGATAGAAAGTATTACCTTCAAGGCATTATATAATTTCTCAGTTTCAATGGCGGAAAACTGTAATATGTGGAGGGGATGATGAAATTATAATTATTTGTACCTTTCTTACAGACTATATTAATATGTACAGGGAAACACCAAATAATATGAACACTTGACATATACACAATATTTATTTATTAACAATATGAGTCTCCATTTGCTTTTAAAAAAGCTGCAATTCTTCGCCGAATGTCTACATTGTTTCCAACCCATTCCTGTATTAAAACCTCCACCAATTCAATACTATTGGAGATGGAAAGCTACTCTTGATTCTCTGCTCTTAAACTCCTCATAATAGCTCAATTATGTTGAGTTCTGGCCATTGTACTGACCAGGGAAGATGATATTCTCATGATTATTAAAGCAAAAGTGAATCTTTTGACTATGTGTATTATTATATTGAAATAAGCAGTGTTTGGTAGCAATTTGTTCAAAGTCTAGGTCAAGATCATCAACCTCGCTCATCTTTGACTGTAGGAAGCAGATCTTCCGGATCATAGATTTCTTTTGAAGTTCTTCATACGTAAACTCGGCTGTTTGTAGGAAACAATGCAAATGATCTGTTACCAAGCGTCCAGGTTTTATCATTGTTGCTACACTTCTTCTTCCACAGCTTAGAATTGACTTGTCCGATATAAAGGGTTTCACAATCGCAGCCCTTTCAGGAATATTATCTTTATAAAGCTCCTGTCGTACTTTTTTTGGCGAAACAGAATTATCAAGTGAGTGTTGAATTCTGATATCACTTTTTTCGCTATATTTTGTATATTTTCTGGCCACAATAGTTCACCGACGATAGTTGCCATGTTTTATGTATGCTGGTATTATCGCAAAAACTCCCGTTCGTGAAGTGTTAAGCAATTCAAATCGTTTCGTCACTGACTCTCCCACTAACTGAGCATCAACGATTTGTCTTCTTTCGACACCTCAAGATATCACAAATTTCACCCATCGCTTGTTGAAATATAATCTACAAGAATGACAATGTAGACTGAGCAATACTTAAACTCAGCAGAGGCAGTGTTGCCAACATCTAACGAGATATACTATGTTGCATGGTGTCCATATTATTTTGTTTATCCCCGGTATATGCGGTACAAGCTAATAACGCTCTTATTACGTATTGTTATACAATTATGAATCAATAGTTTGTATTTATTTTTCATTATTTCACTATTGGTTTCTCTCGAAGGAAGATACTTTATATAGTTTTGTAAGTTTTATTTTACTACTTTAGTTTGCATTAGTGATCTATTACTGATATAGAGATCGATCGATTGTTTTTAGCTTTTTTGTATTACTTTATATAACGATTTGATTCTAATCTTTTTGAGTTTTAATTCTTTCTATTAATTTAATTTATTTGGCGCTTCATATTTTGGATGACTGTACCCTTAAAGATGCCCATCAATAATCAATGAGTAACTTTTAGTTTTCCCACGCTAGAACCATTTGTGCGTTTGAAGGGTATTTCTATACACTTGACTGCACCACATGAAAACAGATTAAATTTACATTCTTTACTAAACAAAATCCGTTCCTGTAAACTAATAAGCTCATTAAATCTACGTATCCCTAAAGTAGTAAGTCCCTATATAACACAAATATAAAAATAAATAAATAAGAAGCTACTTGGAATAATCGTCAGAAAAGAACAATTTACTTTATTCGCCTTATCTATTAAATGTGTTAATTGTTTCAATTGTATAATTGTTTTTAAATATATATGCAACGTAAAAGACATTCGACGAATAAGCATTGTATATTCTCCTTTATGCATTTTTGTAGATATTCAATTTTTGGTAAACAATAAGTTTTTCTGACTAACTGATTATATAATATTCTGATTTTAATTCTGATTTTAATAGCATAATTTACTAATTCATGTATTTTTTGATAATATATTTCAAACTATTTATCATAGTACTAGTTTATATTTTTTGTATAGTTATATAACGATTTGATTTTAATATTTTTGAGCTTTAATTCTTTCTATTAATTCAATTGATTTGGCGTTTCATATTTTGGGTGACTGTATCATAAAAGATGCCCGTCAATAATCAAAGAGTAACTTTTAGTTTTCCCACGCTAGAACCATTTATGCGTTTGAAAGGATTTTATATACACTTGACTGAAACAGATTAAATTTACATACTTCACTAGTCCCGAAATAACACAAATATTAAAATAAATAAATAAGAAGCTACTTGGAATAATCGTCAGCAAAGAACAATTTACTTTATTCGCCTTATCTACTAAATGTGTTTAGTAAATTGTTTCAACTATATAATTGTATTAGCTCATTAAATCTACGTGTCTCTAAAGTACTAAGTCCCGAAATAACACAAATATTAAAATAAATAAATAACAATATATCATAGTACCATTTTATAGTTTTTGTATAGTTATTTCTCGCATAAGATCTTGCCTAAGTTAGTTACGGAAAGTTATGTTCCCTATATGTGGACCCAATAAGCCAAAAATGCATTCGAATGCGATTTTAATTTCATATTGTGCGTTTTGACCGTTTAATAACTAAAGTGAGATTGAATGATGCTGAATCAAAACAAGATATTATGGAACGATGTGAGCTGTTCGGCTCCGAAGCAAGTTTGTGCTCAGAAAGAGAAGTAAGCTTTTGGGATGCAGAAACATTTTCATCGAGCACTACATTTACTAAATTACAGATTAACAGACTAAATTTACACATGAAATAATTTCGGGTTCAGGTTTTTAAAGTTATTCTAAAATATAAAAGTAAAAGTTCTGGGTAAAAGAACTTAACCAAAATTTGAAATTATTTTAACACCGACGTTAATAAAAACGTTGCCGTAAATATTCTATTCATACCGCTAGTTATACATTTTAAACTAAATATTAATTCTGTTGAGAAACATTATACCTTTTCAGTTCGCGAAATTCGGATTTTCAGAGTTCTAAAGCGAAAATTTCGACGAAAGACTGATAAACGTTAAAATGTTATAATGGCATTCGAAATAGTCACCACTTAGTGGAGGTGGAATATTTGAAACAAGAAAGCGAAAATTACGCGACTTTGTTTATGACAGACAAATAGTTAGTGTTTCTGTGTCACAGGAAATTGAATAAAGTGTAAGAAGAAAACAACACGTCAATCAAAATGTTTTCTTAAAGTCATACTGAAATAAATATATCGCGTTAGTCGAGAAGAATAATATTCGAGCATCTATTTATTTAATAGCAGTAATGTAACACGAAGTTTACCATTCTCCAACTTTATATGTCACAGGTTTATTTAACTGAAAACCTAGATAAAATATGAAACAAAAATGAATTCAAGTAAAAAAAAAATTTTTCAATGACGTAGCCCATTTTCATTTAGATGGCTATGGAAAACTATTAACTATTAACTATTGTTACTAATTCATAATTTCTTCTAGTTGTCCCATGTGTTCCATCTCGGAATTTTTTAGTTAGTGTCACTTTATCATTATTTAGTTTATGTTTTAATATAACATTTATATTTTGTACATATATTTTACATAAAGTATATATTGAAAACCAATAAATTGAATAAATAGCTCAGTACCAGTACAGATAGCTCATCTTTAATTTGTCTTTTATCGTTATCGTTAATCTACTTCTTTTTACTTTGCCTGGTGACCCACACGGGGACTAAAAACTCACAAACAAATGCGAAATTAAAATATCTTACAAACATTTGATTACATAAATTAATGTATTTATTATTTACAATATTTGGTTACGACTTTGTTAAAAAAATGCATCTACTAATGAAACCTGAAATGTATTAGAAATTAATTCCGATAAAATTTACAGAAAATTCATAATACATTTTATAATTACCTCTAAAACAGTGATATGCCATGTCTCCGGAACCTCATCAAATACTACCAGTTCTTAAGCAAGAACAGTTTTTCAGTTCACCAGATATCAAATTGATTAAAAATCTTAAATTCAAAAATTGATTGATTGAAGTTTATATTATGAATCTGAAAAAGCTGCTTGTGAACACTTAATACCTTGTAAACTGACGATTTTTGTTATTCTGTATAGACGATTTTTGTTATTCTGGAATTTTGTTAATCTATTAAGATGAAATTTTCGCACATGTCGTGTTTTTCTCTCACAGCTAAATATATCTACCGATAAAACGGACACATTAATTTGTTTTTCCTACAAATAATATAAAATGTAACTTTAAATGATTATACTTAATTAATCGTAAAATTAGCATCACGTTAAACAAAAAGCAAAACACATTAGAACCAAAATAAAACAACTATACTGGTTAGTTGGAAGATACTCTCAACTTGAGTTAAAATCAAAGGGGTTGATCTATAATACAATTATAAAGCCAATTTGGACCTATCGGGTGCAAATATGGGGTTGCACTAAAAATTCAAATCAACTAGTCTTACAACGCTGTCAAAACAAAGTTCCTTCGATTGATTACCAAAGCCTATCGCTATGTAACCAACGAACAACTGCACAATGACCTGGAAATCAAATGGATTTGCGAAGGTATCCCAGATTTTGCCTTGAAACCCGAAAGAAAATTACTAAATCATACTAACGTGGACGCAATACAAGTGCTGGACAGAGCGCAGGATGTCTGGAGGTTGAAGCGAACAAAACCATACGAACTTATATAAAGTGTATACATTTAGTGTAAACTATAGCTATAAGTTAATAATTAATAAATAATTATAATTTTATAATTGAGGAATACATATTGATGTATTTTCTCGCACTCGTCTTGCTTGTTAATTAATCCAAGTACATAGGAAAAGTAATAATAAATTAATTTATAATTATCTAATAAAGATCTTATAAAAATAATCGTTAGTACCATAACTCTTCAAGAGTTCCAATAACACGGGAATAAGAAATACAGTAATACAATATCTTAAACAACACTGCTTAAAATTAATAAAATCGGTTCGTAATATCTTAACTCACTCAATTTCCGTATCAATATCGCTTCAAATGCAAAACGTAAGGACCTGCTGGCATTTTGCAGTACAGCGGTGCCAAATTTACGTCACTGCGTAAAACTAAACGTCCATAGTCGATTTATTTGCAACGTAAACTAGAGCTGGCAAGGGCAGCGGGAGTGGACCCTAAAATATTTGTTTATATATTTTGTGTCACAGATCTGACGGTTATTCTTGGTTTCTTAATTTGGACTTATTTCGTTCTATTGGACTCTATTTATGTGTAGGCCATATTAAACAAAAATTTTAGGTCAAAAAATTCTCTCGGTGCTCCCATTTCTCCAAAAAGTGAGTCAAATTTTTCGACAAGCTGATTAATTTTTTCTTTAGTTAATTTCTTGGAAATTCAACAATCTACCCGTGAGTAATAATTATTAAAATATGATTTACGTTATGCAATATAACTCTATTGACATGTAGAAGATCGCTTCAGTAAGTGATCTGCTGTACAAACTTATAATTTAAATCTTATTCTAGATACTATTCTAACTTATTTTAAAAACTATTCTAGCTTATTCTAGAGATTATTCTATCTCACTCTATGTGTTAATCAGTCCGTATGGTAGTTTACGTTTAAGCCTACACAGTCTTTCTGAGTACTTTGCACTAACGCTTCGAATAACACTCGTTATGGGTTCTGTTCAATCCACCACGGAGTGAAGAAGCATTCTTCCGGACGCTCTGTTGTAAGAAACATCTGATTTACTATTGGTGTCATAAAAGTGCCGGCCTTAAAAAGTTAAAATCAGGCTCAACCATTATAAGGTGAGAACGTGATTTAAAACGTAAAATTAATATTTTTTCTACAAACAAGGTTCTACCTTCTAGGAATTTTCTTTCTTAATTTCGGAACAGTAAATCGAGCGAGTAAAATATGAGGTGCGTAAGTTTAAATTAAACATGTCAATTTTAATTAACTTATAAGTGATTGAGTACGGTTAATTTAAATCATTAAGGCTAATCCACAACACGTTTCTGTCGATGCGTCAATGGAATCACCCCTATTCAAAATAACGATCATCTGCCAATAACTGATTAATATATAGAGAGGAAGAATTATTTCTTTCTTCCACGCTGATAGCATATTTTCTGACCTCCAAAGTTGGTAGCACTAAAGCCGACCTTGATCATTATTGTTATAAAATAGTTCTCTCAAATCAAATCAATTGTCAACTTGATGGTCAATAATCACAATCTCTTTTATTTATATACTCTCTTTTTTTATGAGGATATGTTCAAGACGACTTTTAAATAATTTTTGCACAATGTGTTAGAGACTCATATCTTGATACTGCTAATAACTCAAAAGTCACTTAAAAATATTTGCTGACGCAATTCCAATGGCGTCATCAACTTAAGAAACTAACAAATGACCCACTCTATTTTTAACTTAACAGCTTCATTTATTAAATCTTACGTTGTTACATTGCAATACCCTGGATCGACATTTTAAAACACGTTTATATTAGAATCACGTCCCTTCGGGATCCAGATATACGAAATATTTTCAGGGAGCTCATCTCGTCCTTAGATGAATCAAGCAATAAGTATTCGAAAATGATATACTCAAATTGATTATTGATTTAGCATGGTCGCTTTTTATCGCTCTCTTGACAGGGGTTGCACGTCTTTATTGTTTATTCGAAAGTCGTAATAACGATCCATTATAATATGCTATGATATATCGGTGCATTAAAAAGCTTTGCACCGTTGTATATTAATATAGATTATTAATTTAAACGGTTGGCGGAAAATCCAGTTAAGTTATATAGATAGCTTTAGTTTGTCATTGAAATGTAACGTAGTGCAATGCCGCATTATTTAATAATACCTGAACACTAATTGGTTTATTAAAAGCACTCCTATTAAGGGAATAATTACTAAAAACGGTAATATATTACCTTATATAGTTTCATGTTCTATATTTTTGTTAAATAGGTTGTCATAGGTTGTTATATATGTATAAAAAATATCGCTGTTATTATATTGCCTATTAGGTGATAAATGCTCCTTATTCAGGTACTCTAATATATAAATAGCACAATATATAAAGTATAACCTATATTTTAATGTTTTATTTTAAAACAAATATGGTTTTTATGGACATTTTATGGAAATATCCATTTTACTCTCCACGCTTTATTGTCATTACTCGTTTTCATTAATTAGTACATTTAGAATACGCGAACAAACTTTTGCTAAAAGAATTAAACACTAACTAATAGTTTCAATGGAACACGCTGTTAAATCACTTTATTAGGAACATTAACAATGATACGCAATACTTTCTTTTCGAGTCTTAATAATCCTTTTGACAACAAAATTCTTCCATCAACTTTTGTTGTCTTTACACTCTATATATTGTCATCTTGCCCTGAGTGATCCAATGTATCATTCTGAAATATTTATGTCTCATATAAATATACAAATTGATTTTATAATTCTCCCTGGATTTTGTTATATGTTTTTAAAAATTGTATTCTTTTAAAAGAAATGCCAGGAACTTGCATTAAATCACTTCGTGGGTTATCTTTATACCACTTAAATCTTATGTTACTCAACAGTATATGAAGAGATGTTATACAACGCTCAAATAGCTGCATATCTTTCAGCTTTTGATAGATATTTCCCAGATAAACAATTTTCTCTGAAATAATTGTGTTAAATTATATTTTGACTCAAAAAAACACTTACTGGTTTAATACATTTCGTATATTTGATACAGCAAAGATCAAGTTGATTTTGATTCGTGACCCGTTTCGCATAAAGAGGATTTCTTTTCTTAACAGAATCTAATCGATAGTTATTCCAATGTTTACCTTCTTCCATAAACATTTGTTGTCTTTACATGAGTGACACAATGTAGCATTCTGAAGCCATATACCATTTTAAATGCAATGTCTGGAAGTTCCATTAAATCCCTTCGTGGGTTATCTTTATACCACTTAAATCCTATATTACTCAACAGTGTATGAAGGGATCTTCTACATCTCTCACATAGCTGCAGATCTTTTGGCTTATTATGGATACTTTCCAGGCTAATAATTTTCTCTGAAATAATTGTATTAAATTAAGTTTTGATTGAGAAAACTACTTACTGTTTTAATACATTTCGTATATTTGATCTCTGATACAGCCAACATCAAGCTGATTTTGATTCGTGACCCGTTTCGCAAAACGAGGATTTCTTTTTGGTAAATTTAAGGTTACATTTTTTTAATTTTTTGAGATATTTTAGTGACCGTACCGTGATATCGTAATATTCACTGCAGCTGCATCACCTTAAAAATATACGCAGTAAAACCACGGCAATTTGAAATTTATTTAAACAAAGCGTCAAAACAGTGTTTGTCGGTTTATTACCGGTAGTTATGTTGTCTGCATATGCTACCGTACATTATTTTGATAGCTCACGGCTTTGTAGGAGTCCTGAATACCGTAGATATAGTTCAATATGCTCATCATCTTGTAATGAAATATACCATCCATCCGTTAGATAAGATTTGGTTAACTAAAGCTACATATACAAGGGAGACTTTCTTTGGTTTCGTATGGTACCATAAACTATCAAACCCTTAAAACATCAAATAATGAATATACACTTAACCAATATATTCTACTGGTATTTACTAGTATATACCAGAAAATAGATTCTATATAATTATATTTCTCTTTTCTATTTCTATGTTATATTATTGTGGTTCCATCTACAAATTTGGCTGAATGTTTCTTGTGCTTTGATCCTCAGCTCTCTATCCCTTCTATCCTTGCCTCGTAGACTTTTCTAACCTGTATTATCTTTTCCATACGTTATAGTAGCCCCATCAACTAATTTTATTTTCCGCAGTACCCCTATTTTTTACATTTTCCATGTTATGTGTTTATTATTCTTCTCACTGTTCTAAAATTTTTCATTTACGCTGCTTGGATTTTGTATTTATATTTTTTATAATACGAATGAAACCTTTTTTTTGTTAATCGATTAACTGTTCACATGTAAGTTTATTCTTCCTGGCTTCTCTTAGTTTTAGAAATTAAAATTTCTATATATTTATATAAATTTACGTCTTATATCTTTACTTTGTCAATTTGGATATTTATTTCTTCTAGTATTCCCATCACCATAATTTTTGTTAAGCTTTTGTTAAGAATCTGTACTGTATTTAATGAGAGTTTTCTATACATGGCTTGGGCTAAAACTTGTTATAGTATATATATTACAGCATTTTTATATATCACATACATTTCTCTCTTTTACTAAGTTTATATATTATTCTTCTTTGTTCCCATGTATAATTCATAATATGTCTCTTTTTAATCCTTCGAATCTATAAATACAAGTTGACAAAGTTAATTTTCGGCGTTCTACTTTTTCTACTATTTATCATGGGCTGAATAGTCTTATACAATCCTTTCATTTTGGTCTCGCATGTGCGATTATGTTTGTGTCCTATCTGTTGCTGACTTATACGGTTCTCAGATATTTATTCATGGATTTTCATAACTATGCACGATAGAATCTCAGTCCCAAATTAAAATAATATAAAACATTGTGATAAAGAAAATAGATAACAAGATAACAAAAATCTGCTTTAAACCGTTTTTATTCTATTTGGCAATGCGGCATATCCTTGCAGCTTTCTCAATGTCAAAATACAGGCAAAAATTCGATTGATTATAAGCTTCTGGAATATTGTATCGATTTTTCAGTAAGTTCAGATAATAATACAAAATGAAGCAAAAAATTGTTACTGTCATGCTAATAGCAAATATGCGGTTTATAGTAAAGTAATATATTATTATATTTAAGATATATTACAAATAAACTAGAACTATGCGAAAATTATAGAAACCCCACAACAATAGAAATATTTTATTCATAAAGAAGCAATTACGGTTTCCGTATACGCCACGGCTATCGCTTTCCATTTAAAATTACCGATCTGACTGTTACACATGACGAAAGCGGCAAAACAGCCAGTTGGTTTTGACTTAATATTAATTAAATACGTCTTAACGCGTCACGAAGCCCAAATACTGGGTCGGAATTCTCGTCTCCCTCGGATTTCAACTAAATATCATCCGTTAAAGACAGAATGTGTGATAAGATATTATGATAAAACTTTAAGGCCGAAGTGTTAACAAATAAAGTTACGCCCGTGTGTCAGGAACGTTACCGAAACGTTGAAAGTAATAAAAATTTAATATATATAACGCCCCTAAATTAATTATAAAGGATTTATAATAAATAGTGTTATTCGAAGTGCGAACAAAACATTTTTTCACTGCGTTGAAAATGTCCCAATTTGTATCGAGTAAATCGCATTTGCAGGAAGTATTACTGAAAGGCAACTGCAAGATAATACTGTGTGAAACTTGTGGAAACAGTGCCCCATCGATTTCAATATGTGAATGCTAGTTTTGACATATTACGAAATGGTAATTTTGACACCAAAGACTGCATACTCGATATCCAAAAAAGATGAGTATTTGAAAGCATTAATTGATGCATTTGAGTCGATAACTGGACGAAAAGCAGTCGGAACACGAGCAAAGGCACAACAATATTATTCTTCAGCATGACAATGCTAGACCATATGTTCAAAAATGGCAAAATCGGTGCAAAAATGCTTGGAATCATTAAAGTAGAACTATCCCGCGAATATTCATAATAATAAGCGTAGTGTAGTTTCAAATAAAATTAATAAAATGTTTTTTATTCATATTCATATATTTCCATTATTATTCAAAAAAGTAGCTGTTTACAAAATTGTTAGTAAAATTGGGCCATATTTTACATGCATATGCCTCTATAAAGCTTTCCATTGAACATTGTTTATTCTCTTTTTTGTGAACTTTAAACCAAACAATAGTGATATGGCTTCAGCCACATTTTTTTGAGATAATATATTTCAATGTAGACACAAACATTACATAGTATTATCTATTGCGAATTTGTGAAAGCGTAGGATGCTTGAAAAATGACAAATATAGGTATTTCTTTAATATATCAAGTGCTTGCATGTATTCTGATCATTTTTTTACCTCAACAAAGCATTGAGAAAAATTGATGCAACATGTATAAATCAGAATTTGTTCATTTTCTACATCTTTTTCCTAACTTTGTGGCAACATGGCGATATCGTGTCTAGAGTACAGCGTTGGCTTGGAGGACTTTCGGTCATCGATTCATTATCATACTTGCGCACAGCGTGTGTCAGCCAAGCTACGCTACATAAACTGAGTGCGACAGAACTTCCCATTCGAGCTGCAATAATTTGCAATGACCAATCGTTGTCATGCAAGGGGATGATATTGGATAATTTTATGATATTAAATATTCCACCTGGGCGTCGAGGTTGATCTAGGATGAGTGCCTTAGACCAACACATGATTCTTTGCGCATGTTATTATCGTGGTATATCAGAAATCTAATGTTTACTTGACAGTGACAATGAAACCGTGAAGTATTTTCCCTCCTTTAGGATTTTTTCCATTGCATTTAAATATCTGGAAAAAAATCCTTGACAATTTGAGCTAGGGCTTTGTCCAATAAGTTATTCAATTCTTTATCTTCAAACTTTTTTGATTTTCCAGAATGTGTTTTGCCATTGCTATTTGAAACTTGGTTGAAACTTTTGAGTTGGCAACACCTGGGATATGACGGGACTGGGCCGCTATAAATTTATAAATGTGTTTGATGAGCTTTGGTGTGAAGAACATGCAATTTTGAACATTCCATAATTAGCATCTGTACACAATGAATATTTTAATAACTTTAAATTAACTTATATTAACTGCTATTTTATTTAGATTATTTAATTGTCGTTTATATAGATTTTTCCTATTTTCCCCAACATATCAATCCTTCTCGATAATTATTACATCATATCAAGTCAAAAGATATGCCACCACTTACAGGGGATGGGTAGAATAATATGAATAGAATAGATTCGTAGAATTCATATTTATATTATACTCTTTGCTTTATAATCGTCCATAGCTCAATCGGATTGTGCTGGCGAGGGAAGATGTTTGATAACATTGTGATGTTCCTTAAACCAAGACTGAACTATTCTGGATCTGTGTATGCCCACATTTATCATGTGGGAATATGGCAATGTTTGGAAGAGATATGCTAGTTATTGTAAGAACTTCGTCATCGAGGAAGCCGAAACAGTTATTCATAGTTATCCGTTCAGTAATGTGAATGAGAGACAACATCTGAATAGTAAACATATCCTAACGGAGCCTTCCCCTCTCTTGAGTTTAGGAAAAATGTCTCCTTTTCTACCATCGTGGGTTTATCTGGACTGAACCTACAGTTTAACGTGGGAACGAACCACGGTCCTCGGCATTAAGCCTATCGACTGGTCAGTGTGATTTTCCATACCCCAGCAAGAATCGAAACCGCGGCTATCGCAACAGTAGAAAGACCGTCATGTCGTCTTGATCACTGCGCTTGCGCACTGTACTCTTTTGGTCGAAACAGTATTATTGCAGTGAGCGTTGAGTCTGCTGCCACCTTGCAGCGGTAGTTTTAATTATCTGCTCACAAGACTTTTAATGTTCCTCGGTCTCTGTTAGTTAACATGTGGTTTGGCCTATTATATTCCTCTTCTCCGATGATTTTTTAGCATCTTTTGTGGATGCTGTTATTATCGTAAATGGTACTGTGGCTCTCATTCATGAAAAATTAAAGAATTTAGCTGGTTTCATCACGGACATTAACAATTTGCTTGCTATCGAATATCACATATTTCACTAACCGCTTGTTTTAACCATCGCACAGCAAAGTGTATCTTCCAACATTTGTACAGTAATACAAACACCGCGTTATTTACAATTGTTGCTATCATGTAACAAGTACCATATTGCTTGGAGTTCATATTATTTTGTATAACCCCTATAATAACGTATATTCTGAAATGTTGAGATCGTTGATTTTGGTTCTTGGATGAATATAATTTTATATTAGTATATATGAGTTGCTAACGGTCTTGCTATGTGGTCTAGCAATGCCGTTATGGAAGACAACACCATTCTATTAGCAATACCATTAGTTATTAAGTTAAATTAATAGTTTGTCAAGGTTCGAGTTGCTTATGATGAACAATTTCTTTCCATTCTCTCTAAATGCCACAGAATCAACTCTTTAAATTATTGAATTATTTATTGAATGTATTGCTCAATTATTTGAATTGGATCATCGCAAAGCTGTTTGTAGGCTCTTAGTGATAGTGAATATAATTTATGTGTAGTAAGGTAAGGATTATCTATTTTTTAATATCTATTTCTTGGCAATTAAATTTAATATACTTTCTTCGGAAAATAAAATTTCAAATGAGATTATAATATTTATTCAAGCTCCAAAAAAAAAAACAATTGCTGGATATTAAATTCACATAAAAGGCATGTTTAGAAGCTGATAAAGATTTCATAACGGTTATTTCGTTTAACGAACAAATTACATTCGAATTTGCTTTGCGTTGCAACGTGTGTATCAGTACGAATATTATCCGCGGCATAAATATATTCACCCCTAACGTGTGAACGTCAAACGTAACCCAATTAAATCGACGTGAGACTTCGCGTATTCTCAAAAATAAGGCGGAAATATCTTGGGGCTCTGGAGAAGTTCTGTGCATTGTCGGGCCAGATTCTGGTTAGGCTTAGTGTCTCAACCTTTGTAATTTATGCTAAATGGAGCCATGGTATTACTAAGTGATGTTATCTGAGTATTTAAACCTCAATAGATTAGCATAATTACTTGCCACATGTTCCCTGTTCACAGCCGATAACAGTTACATCCAAATTAGCAGTTAAGGAATATGGGATTAGTCTGAATTTGATTTCGTATGCCTGAACAGCATTTACAATTGCATTATAGTAATATCTATGATTTAATCGTGTTGCGTGTTAATGAAATATTGGACGTTTTGCATATGGAACGTTTCCATTTTAAACCAAGATAATGATGGCGCTGATCTGTAATTAATAACATTGGTGAATCTCTGACAGAATTTCTTTATTTACATTTCATTTGCATGCTAGAAGATTACATTATCTTATATTCTTTAAATACTGGCCGGTTGCCTTCGAAAATATCTGTGAGAAATGCTAAGTGTGCAACATAATTTTGAAGGATTTAAAATACATGGCGTGTCATTGACATTTTAACTAAAACAATCTTGATGCTCATTTATAATTGCTCGTTTTTATAATTACTAATATCTACAATTGTCATAATGATGTAACTGTTAAAGATTGGTTGTTAAAATAGGCAGATATATTAGTTAATATAGGGACTGAGAATTAATTTTCAAAACTTTTAATTCTAATTTATATTATTAAGGAGTTGCATGTTACTTAGTCATTATTTTTCAGCTAATGTGGTGGTAATTTTGTCATCCTTTGGATATTTACTATTATATATAAACGTTGGAAGCAGTCTATTAGTGCGCAAAAAGCTGTCTGATATTCTGTTTGAGTCCTTTGGTGTTTAGGGTGCGGATTTCGTACAACAGGTCTTGCTCTCTGTTGTTTTCAAATTTTTGTTGATACCTCAGGTCGTTTTTCTCCGCTTTTGAATCGTTCAAACCAAAACCGATAGCTGGGGTATAACAGAGTAGCATCGCTATAAGTTTCCAAAATTATTATATCAAATCAAAGAACAAAAATTATTTAAAACGAGATGAAATTAGAAAAAAAATCAAATTATACTATAAAGGTGAGGAAAAACAGTTCTCATGATGAGTGACCTGCATACAGTGACAGACGCTAACAATGAAATGTGCAAAAATGTGCTACCGAAGCCAACATCTACAATATTGCAGCTTTATTGGGAAATTCTGTCATCCAGAGTATATTCACTAGATATAGCGCTTTCAGATTACTACAGATAATCAGATCGATAGCAATGATTGACCGAAAGATGGTTTCGAAATGCTAAAGTGAGAAAATGGTATGGTATTTCCGGATAAATACGGATAAAAGCTTTGGCATTTTATTATTAGATTTTTTGTTTGCCTTCTATATTATATTTATTATTTTTTTACAACATATCATAGTCTTTAGTAGAACTACATATTCAGTTCACCGATACTAGGTATGACATATTTTCAGTGACTCATGTTTACAATGATTTAATGTGGAATATTCGTTTATTATATTAACGTTTTAATATATTAATTAGCCTTGTGAACTATCGACTGAAAACAGTCGAAACTGTGAATAGCCGTAGTACAGTCCAAATAGTCGATAGTCAAAAAACTAGCCACTGAAAATAATAATTACTATTTTCAGTAATTACTATTTAGTAATGTATTACTAATTAGTAAAGTAAAAGTTAATAGTAATAATTAATTAGTAAAGTATATGGTAATTACTATTTTCAGTCAAATACACGGTTCGACGGTTTCTTCTATTCGTGATGTCAGAGAAAGATGAACGAATCCTTTCGTGTATAAATTGCGAGCGACGAAAGGACGGAGATAATTGCTTGGAGCAGTTAATTTTATATGTGCTTATATTTTCTAACGGTAATATAAGCGAGACGGAGATGTACATATTCCTTCACTACTAACTTTAAAAAACAACAGGAAAAAATAATTACTAAATTCTATTAACATGCAATTAATAATTTAATTTTAAATGAAGTAGTATTACTTATATTTCAATATTTTGTAGAGCTGTAAAAAGGAATGGAATTGTTCTATGGAATGGAATAATATCCCACAAATGTTTAATCGTATTTTAATATGTTAATTTCTATTTTTAAATAATATACTATAATAAATATAGACAATACAACAGAAATTAAACAAAACCTAAAAACTAAAGAACATAATCATAGAAAAAGAAACTAATACATGACATAACTAAAAATTATCGCAATGATAGATAATAATACTAAATGCTGTATTTATTATTGAATGGAAATAATTTTAACTACTAAATTGAGAGAGTAATCCACATGTTACGTATTATTGCCATAACAACAGTCAAAAGTATTTTACTATTCATCATTCACAATTTTAATCTTTATACCCATTGCATTAACAATTTTGAAAAATATCGTTCCAAAATATTGCTCTATTAATATACAATGTCTTGTTATTTATAAGCAAACTACCAAAAAATAAATATAAAACTATTTATATTACATATAAATCTATCTAAGCATAAATTGGGTACATTTTTGTCAAGTCCGCGGCTAGGACGAAGAGCTAGAACGTTAAAAATCAGTCAAATGAAACTAGTAGAACCAAAAATAGTAACTAAAAGTATACGACTGAAGCAGTCGATAGTAAATAGTAACAAAATCATTCGGACCAAAAATAACGACTGAAACACTCGATAGTAAAAAGAAGGCAATTACTAAACAGTCGATAGTCAATTTCAGTCGAAATTTTTCAACGCTAGTATTAATGTTATGTAGCGACTATATATACATTTATAAAACAAATATAGTGCGATATAAGCTTTATATTTTAAACTGAAAAACTCCTAATTTGTTATATTAATTAAATCCAGAAACATATATTGCAAATATACGTAATAACTAATATGTTACAATAAACTCATTAATTATACACAACAACAGTGGGTTTAATGAATTTGCCAAAATACTAGTTAGCATATTATTAATCAATGGAATTTATTATGTGTTCCAAATTATTTCATTGTCGCATTGTAACTTAATAATATGTTTTTTTTTAGTTTTTATTATACCGAAACCAAATTTACTTGATTTATAATTTTAATTTAGAGTTGATCCAATCCCATGCTTAATTATGTAATATTGTTAATATATTTGCAGTAGAATTCGGTTATTTTCGGTGAAAACCATATTTAAAAAAAGAAGCATGAAGTTATACTGGCCATCTTGTAATAAACTGAGCTGGTATATATCTTTTAGCCAGAATGGACAGTCCTTGAGGTAGGATTTTGTTTCCTCTCAGATCCTGCTTTTTGGTTATAGTAAAGGCAAGAATGGTGCGTTAGAAATATAACATTTGGCATTAATTAGTAATGTGTCAACTTTTCATTTATTACGAGTGATATTTTTATACAAGCTACTACAAAAGGGGCAAAAGGTTTATTTAGTATTGAACGTATTGTATAATACTATTGGTTATTCCAAGAAATGCTTCAGATTGCTACAGATAATCAGATCGATAACATTGCTTGACTGGAAGATGGTTTCGAAATGCTAAAGTGAGAAAAAGGTATGATATCTCCATATTTCCAGATATACCGAAAAAAAGTTTGGCATTTTATTATTGGATTTTTATCTGCCTTTTATATTATATTTATTAATTTTTTACAACATATCATACTCTTTAGTAGAACTACATATTCAGTCCACCAATACTAGGTATGAATAGATGAATTATTTGTGAATGGTGCCTTAGAACTATAACATTTGATATTAACTGAAAATGTGTCAACTTTTCATATATTAAGAGTGATATTGTTATACAAACTACTACAAAAGGGGCAAAAGGTTTATTCAGTATTGAACATATTGTATAATATTATTGGTTATTCCAGGAAATGCTAAAGAATAACATTTGTATAGCTGAAAAAGTTTGAATTTAATATTAACATATTCATTCATTATATATACAATATGTTAGAAATTTTCAGTATTTTCTGCGCGAGTTATAAACTAAATCTTGTAGTATTTTTTCTTTAATTTGTAGATTTATTGAGAAAAATTGGTATAATATGTTTTATTCAAAATATTGTCCATCGATAGCTGCTACTTTTTCCCATCTTTCAAACAATTGAGGGATTCCATCTCGACATAATGATGTATTTTTCTGATCTGTGAATCGACCAATTCTTTTGGTATCTTCATGAGAAATGAAATGCTGACCAACTAGGTCAGGACTCTTATATCAGAACAAGCAATAATCAGTAATCACTTCTTATTTTATTGTTTCTAGTTTTGTTACATGTTGTTGAGCGTTGTCATGCTAAAGAATTGTTGTTGTTGTTGTGTCTTTGCTCGTATTCAGGCCGTTTCTCGCATAGTGCTCTGCTTAATCGCATCAATTTAGTCCATACCGATTCCCATTCCCAGACTAAGCTGATCCCACCAAATACAGAGCAGCTGGGGCCATGAATATTCATGTTTCTTATGTTACTTCCGACAAGACTGCAGATCTTTCTATTTGTCTTCACAAAATTTTAGTTTACACTTTGTCGAAATGATATAGTCAAAACTAAAGCCTTCAACAACAGCAAGTTGGTTACAAATGTACCCGTTGCAATTTAATATACAGTAACATCTGTTGTAAATCCTTTAAAATTAATTTGTAGGCTTCATATTAAATAATGAATGCGTTGTCAGATTGTCTATGATGTCAATGATATTTTTTAAGCAGGATTTCCATTCAGAAAAAGCTCTGCACGAATTTGTGAATTTTGGTCTTTTGCTAAATTTAAAACTTTTCAGAAGTTTTAAAAAACGCGATTATTAACTTGTTATTTCCTGATTACGACTTATGACTCTATGTCAAAACTTAGGCAATAAAGTTAGCTTTTTAGTGTACGTAATTTGTCCGAAATATGCAGATAGGTTACGATTTCTTTCTAGGCCTCAATAATATAATAAAGAATACTTGTTGAATTACAAACCATTCTTCGGTTTAATGGAAATACATGCTTTACTGCACTTCAAATATCTGTGGAAGCTTACAGAGATTATGAGGCTGGATCTTATTTTAGAACTGGTTAATTTGAAACATCCGGTTACATTTGGTGAAATCCGTGAAAATCTATATTCTTCTCTATGTAAGTATTTAGTTTAAATAGAGTTTCAAACACTTAAATTTTGTTTTAAGACACACCGAAATATTCTTACTAACATGCAATTTTATTAACGACTAGATAATCACAGTTAAAATAATGATAAAATAAACCGGTTTCTTTCTAAACACCGAAATTATTTTTAGTTTATGTATATCTAGCATCTATTTAAAAATGCCAACTTATTTCTGCCAGTTACTATAGTTAAGTAATAAAGTAATAATTAGGTAAATATGGTATCGTGATATGTGCTTTAATATAGTTTATTGAAATAATAATAACGCTGTATATTCGTAGTAGATAAAATACGGTACTAAGAGAATATAAAATATTACTGCAACAAAAACAATCAATCAACAATATCTGATAATAGAATTTGAAAGTATAACGGAAGGAAAATTAAATAAATGCTAGAACTGGAAGAACTATGAATTTATTATAATGTATGCTTTGGATTCTTGAACAGAAAAACCATGAAAAACCAAGCAGCAGATAATCTCTTATCAAAGGTGGAGGGATTAAGATTCATGGAAATCACTTTATTTACTTATTAATATCACTTTAGTATATAGAAAGATATATCATTTATATATATATATATATATATATATATATATATATATATATTATATATATATATATATATATATATATATATACATATATATATATATATATATATATATATATATATATATATATATATATATATATATATATATATATATATTGTCAGATATATTTATTTATTTATATAAACAATAATATATATATATATATATATATATATATATATTTATTAATACGCTGCTGACCTACCATTTGGTTTTAAAATAGCTCCAGTCCCTCGTGGAATAGATTTGTAGAGTGTCTAATTAATTTTCTCGTGAATATTGTCCAATTCTTGTATCAAAACTTTCGCCTATTGCTTCAGTGATGCTGGAGATGTAAATCTACTCCTCACTCTCTGGTCTAAAACTCCCCATAATGGTTCAATTATATTGAGATCTGATAATTGTGTTAGTCATCGAAGATGTTTGAGGATATTTCGATGCTCCTCATATCAATAGTCAACCTCTTCAGCTGTAGGTATACACGCATGATAATCTTGAAAAGTGGTAGTGTTTAGCAGAAACATGCTAGGTATAGTAAGAAATTCATCAGCCGAACACCAATTCATAACGGAACTTCCCTCATGCTTGACTATGGCAATTGGCCAGTCCGTCATCGCAGAATTGGGGTTCTATTTTGGTATTCTGCATACCTAATCCCAGCACTTGTAGGAAACAATATAAACGATTGGCTTCCGTTATAGAATAGTGTTCTGAATGTTGAAACATGTTGTTTGACTGAAATATAACTTACAAGACTTGGAATGTACACTGCGAGCGAAATACACACACATCCTATTATTTACACAGAAACAGTATGGACAACATGGAACATGATATACTATATTGCGTGGTGTTCATATTATTTTGTCTTTTTCCTATCATCGTCTCGGAATAAAAGACTACCTGTGGAGACAAGAAGAGCACAATAATTAAAAATAATAATAACACTCGAATTTGTCAAAAGGTCCATCAAAAATAAAGTAGGCGTTTGGGTTACAATTAAATGTCACCCGTTCTGGTCCCGCAATATGAAAAGTAAACTTCAATTTAAGCGGGGCATATTTGAAATTTTAAACGGAATTTCCACGTCTTAACCTTGATTAACTTGCTAGTAGTAAAGAGTTTTAAAAGGCCTGCATATTTATGATTATAAAACATAATTATATTCCTCATCTAGATATTTCCAAATTAGTTATGTTAATTAATACAATTCCGTCTGAGAATTTTAAATACAAAGGGAGAAGTCGGTTTAATGCGAACAAATTTTCTGTTTAAAATTAAAATATTCACGTTTAGCGACCACAAAATAAAATGAAACGTTGCGTTAATTTGTTTTTAGTTTATCACGCAAAAGCCCCTGCTATAAATATAAATACAGAAACCCCTGTAAGTGTAGCAGAAGGATCCTACTACACCAACGCCGTTCTCAAACTAGCACGAGGATTCAATTTACTTAATGTGTAAATATGACATTTAGACTTCATTTAATATTAACAATACAATGTTCTTAAATCTTCTGTCTTATTTTTAGTGTTGATTGCAAGTTGACTATGTTTTTTGGCAACTTAGAGTTGACAATTTTAATTTGCGATACCTTTATAGCTATTAGAATGTTGATTATTAATAAATTAATAGAAAATAAAAATTTCACATCATTTTATTACTACATCTGTGTATAGAATTCGTGCTGTTGCCGTGTTACATCAATTCCTGGTCTTATTATGTCTTTCAATCTCTACTTCCCTCAAATTTCTTTCTAAGAAGATTCGTGACACGATCGTATTGATTGATATATATTTTAGCATCTACCTATATAAATATATTTTAAATTCTTGATGCTTTTTAGTGTTATAGTTGTAGTTATTAATGTTCTTGTCGTTATTTTTAATGTCCTTAAATTGAATTTTTTTGTTTGAGCTTATATCAGCTAAAACTACTGCCGTACTAGTTTGTTCGATAATATTCTTGAATTGCATTTCATGATAAAGTTTCCGTTTATTATTGATGTAAAATTCTGCTCATGTTGAGTATGATATTGATTTTGCTTATAATATGGCTTGCTGTATGGCTTGTATATAATTCGTGCTGTTGGCGTTACATCAATTTCTGATCTTATTTTGTCTTTCAATCTCTACTTCCCTCAATTTTCTTTCTAAGATGATTCGTGACACGATCGTATTGATTGAGAGATATTTTAGCATCCACCTATATAAAAATATTTTAAATTCTTGATGCTTTTTA
The DNA here is from genome assembly GCF_030347505.1 of Rhynchophorus ferrugineus. NCBI lineage: Eukaryota > Metazoa > Arthropoda > Insecta > Coleoptera > Curculionidae > Rhynchophorus > Rhynchophorus ferrugineus. Next base: position 13,623,177 of record NW_027472590.1, read on the forward strand.
GTGTTATATATTTAACTCCCAATTTTGGATTTTAGTATCAATTTCATTAAGTATGCTTTGTAAATCTTGCCTATAATTGATAGTCAGTGATGTCCATGTAGTAGATTGTTCGTATAGCGTCAATTGTCCTGTATGGTAATATTCTTTTCATTTATGATCTTACCAGGTATAATTTTCCGATAGACATTATACAGAACAGGTGGTAATTAATTAGAATTGGATCTGCCATCATCATATTTCATATATATATATATATATATATATATATATATATATATATATATATATATATATATATATATATATATATATATATGTTTAAATCATAGATATATGTTTAAATCATTTTATTAGGAATAACTAAAATTACCTTTTCATCAACGTTGTATAACATATTTCAAAAGTACTGAAAGATGATTCCTAGTTGTACGTTGACGAATCTATATTGGTGCTTTGAGGACTATGTACTATGTTAAGAAACAAATTATGTGACCTACATATGCGCGAAAAAGTTTGAACTTTGTCCAGCTTTTTTACTTATTAAACACCCACATATATGAAAAATAAAAGCAGAGCAGTGGAAAAATATGCGCCACGTCAGGGCAGGGCACTTATCGTTTTTGCAAAGTCTTCTATCGTAAAATCCAACGAAACTTTAAAAGCTCCATAAATTATTAAATACCATTTGCGCTCTTAATGCCTCCGTTAATTAGACAGACCCCTACTTGAAATTTTTTCCCCTAATCGAGCCTTTCACCGCCGACACACTACCTTTAAAAATGTTTCCGCCCCAGTTTGGTGCTGTTTCATATTAGGTAAATTGCGTCCAGATTATTCCATAAGCTTATTTTTAGCTAAATCTTTGGAAACTTTCCAAAAGGAGATTATTTCGGGCGCAAAGTGCCAAGTTGGACATTGTTCGAAATGAACGGCGTAAATAGCTTTTCGCACCAAGTATACACTTTGCAAGGACTTATGTTAAATGTAACAGGCACAATATCTTAATCTTTGACAAAATTAATCCGAACGGAGATGGGAAAATACTGGAAATCATTTGTTATTTTGCAAATTTAATGTACTTAAACAGAAAACTTGTTAATATGATTATATTAAACAACTGAAACTTTGTCAAAATATCAAAATGTTTGTAAAAAAAATTTCAGGGTTTTTTTAAATTTAAAAACAGATATCATGCATGTTTTAATTACTCTTGATGAATGTATTTCCACTAATGCTCCATAGTTTTAAAACACTGTACAATTTTCACAAACAATTTAACTTTATTAGTATAAACGGTTTTCGTCTCTTATGGTGAGTACAGAGTTGAACGAAGCCAACGTTCGGGGTCTGCCCGAATTCGGGTTTTCTTGGGTAAAATGAGCTCGAAAAGTTTCGACACAATTATAAGTAGAGAAATAGATCATAGGACTTAACATCATTAGCCACTTTCCAATATTCAGGCACATATTTAAGTATAAAACTGCGTTAAAATATTAATAGGCCTTACCATGGCTTCTAGGTTGTCCTTTTAGGATTTTTCCAGTGACTAAATCGAATACCGTTGACTTCTTTGGGTTCAGGTTTATTCAAAGGGCGTAATCGGCCACCTTAAATGCTGTTAGTTCTTGTGCATTGAATTTATTGAATCTTCCTTTAGTTTTTGGATTTTTCACCTAACCTTCTTCATATTCATATTCGGTTGTCTTATAATAGTGTTTCTAGTCAGATCAATCTTAATAAAACTTTCTATTAACAGCTGTCTACCTTTAAGTCTTTTATGGATACACTCCACAATTACAGTTTCCTCTAAAATATTTATATTAAAGTCTGTTTATATTGTATTGAAATAAGCACTCACTGTTTATATACATTTCATATATTTGATCTCTGATACAGATAAGGTCAAGCTAATCTTGATTCATAACCCACTTCGAATGAGGACGGTTTCTTTTCGGTGAATCCAAGATTATATTTTACATTTTTGAGATATTTTAATAATCATGCCCATATTAACATTCAGTGCAGCTACAACATGCTAAAAAGATTTTCAACTAAAACTGCAGCAACTTAATATTTAACAGTAAAATTGCTTACCAATATCGAAGTCTTCGAAGTAACAGATTGCAGACGCAATATGTTCTGTCTGGCTTCGGAATTTTCAATCAAAGCAAAGCGTTAAAACAGCATTTGCCGGCTTATAACCTCTAATTATTATGACAAATGTTTTGATGAATTTTACCGACATTTAACAACTGGACTTTTGTACGCTTATTCGATTACATGATCGAACGTTTCAGACACCATTGTAGCTCTTTTTAAATAGAATAAAATGAGAATTAATCTATTGTCTAATTCTAAAACGAATTTATAAATCGCGACAGGCAATTCATTTAGCATATTGATGACGTAACATCACATTAGACAATAAGCAAAACACATTGGAAGCAAAATAAAACAACTATCCTGGTTAGTCGGAAGATACTCTCAACTTGATCTAAAACCAAAGAGGTTGATTTATAATACAATTATAAAGCCAATTTGGACATATGGGGTGCAAATATGGGGTTGCACTAACAATTCAAATCAACTAGTCATACAACGCTGTCAAAACAAGGTTCTTCGATTGATTATCAATGCCTATCGCTACGTAACCAACGAAGAACTGCACGATGACCTGGAAATTAAATGGATTTGCGAAGTTATCCAAGATTTCACCTTGAACCACGAAAGAAGATTACTAAATAATACTAACCTGGAAGCTATACAACTGCGAGACAGCGCGATATGTCAGGATATTGATGCGAACAAAACCATACGAACTTATATAAAGTGTATACCTTTAGTGTATGTATAACTATAGCTATAAGTTATTATAATTTTATAATTGAGGAATACATATTGATGTATGCGAATTAATCCAAGTGCAAATGAAAAGTAGTAATAAATTAATTGTAAATTAAGATTTTACTAAGCGTATCTAATAAAGATGTTATAAAAAAATATAGATGACGTGAGTTCTTTTATTTTAAATTGACTCTAGATTAGTTTTAAGTCTTATGAATTTTCTCAGTTGTGTTTTCCATGTATTAAATTCATTGATATTCTTAAAATTCAGAATTAGATGGCACAAATGTTAAATTGCTTTATATTTGTTTCTCTTTTAATATTAAATAACATTAACTAAGAACAGTTATTGTTAGCTGTTTATAGATTTGTTGCCCTATCGACTTTTGCCCAGAATTGTTTTGCTTCCAACTAAAATATCATCAAAATCGGAACAGCGGTTTAGAAACACATAGTGGATAAACATTCATTCACCGCTACCATATAATATCTAATATGAATAATGGAACTTCTTAAAACCATACCCAAACATTCGTTTATCTTATAATAATGTTCCTAGCCAGATCAATCTTAATTATTCTAAAACAATATAAACTTTCTATTAAGGCTCATATTTTTTTCTGTCAAATTACCGCCCATGTGTGTTTATCATAAATAATCCGCAAAAAAAAACTTACGTGGGCATCGCGAACTGAAAATTTCACTGCTCCATTTGTTAGCGTCAGGACAAATTAATTTTCGAGGGGGAAGCTAATAAGCAAAATCGCGAGAATTTTTCTTTTTACCATCGTCCGTCCGCAATTTCCCCCGAGCTCGATATTAACGCGAAACAAGGGTTTAATCTAATTAAACACTCCCGCTTCATAGTTCACCTGGATCGTCTGTTTCGTTCCTACACTTGCCATGCGTATAGTTTAAGAAGTTGACATATTTTGGTGAAATTTAGCACTAAACTGAACACAGACTGAACTTTATTACGCTTCGGAATTTATTAGGTGTGGGACCGTTATTTACGATCGTGACTTGACAGATCATATTGAAGATAACACGATTTAGTTTTAAATTATTATTTTAATTACTGTCATTAAATTTAAGGACACTTGTTGGTTTCTATAGTCCTTACTGGATATACCACTTATTAACTGAGCGGAAATTTTAATATTAAATGTACAAATATGATTCTAACAATAATGAAAATACTAGTTTTTATTTTATAATAATATTTTTTTGCAACTTTGAACCTTTTTTGTAATATTCTAGTATCCATTGAATCAATGATGGTTAATCGGGACTGGACGTACAATTAAACGTGGGCTCCGAACCACCGTCTTCGGCATTAAGCCTATCGACTAGTCAGTGGCCAACTTAGAGATCATCACAGAATGCATCGGATTTTTCACTGTAGCCTATAAAAACATTTGCATTTACAATCACAAACATAAAGTACATCCATGATCCATCTGAATACGAACCCGCGACTATCGCAAAAGTAGGACAGCTCTATCCACTAGCCTTGACCACTGCGCCACCAAGCCGGTTTAAAATTGCTTATTCTATCCAAAAACTATTAATAATTTTCAGAACCTAAAATTGAATATTCGAAAATAATTTAAAATCCTAATTGATTGGACTTAACAGATCCTATTGAAGATTAAATGATTTAGTTTTAAATTATTATTTTAATTGCTCTTAATAAATTTAAGGACGCTTATTGGTTTTAATAATCCTTAAGCAAGAGTAGGACAGCCCTATCGCCTTGACCACTGCTCCACCAAGCCGGTCTAAAATTGCTTATTCTATCCAAAAACTATTAATAATTTTCAGAATCTAAAATTGAACATTCGAAAATAATTTAAAATCCTAATTGATTGGACTTGACAGATCCTATATATAACATATATGATTTAGTTTTAAATTATTATTTTAATTGCTGTTAATAAATGTAAAGACCCTTATTGGTTTTAATAATCTTTGCCAGATGTACCAATTATTAACTGGGTGGATATTTTAAGTATTATAAGTATTATAAGTAGAAATATGGTAAGTTTGAAGCTTTGCTAAGATAAATTAGCATAATATATTGCGTTCAAAGTATTGTCTATCGCTAACTACGACATTTAAATATCTTTCTAGAACCATGAGATTTAGAAGAACCGTTAGAAAAACGGCATCCTTTGAACCGGTTTAAGAGTGGACGTCATATACACTCTTAGGTATAGACAAGAACAAGTTGTACTTGGAACAAACAATGATTACTGAACGCAGATGTAGTAGGATCTTCTATCCATATTGCCATGGATTTTGCAAGATCTGAGACTGCTAAATGACTTGATCATATTTTTGCACTATACTATAACGATAGCTTGTAGTTAAAACTAAACTCAACCGTATCGATTATAATGTATTTATTATGATAATGTGCTTGCGCTTTGATTTCTGCATAAAATTCACCATCTTTAAATGATTCAAACTACTTCGGACGATTTATTTAACTTTAATCACCATTACCATATATAAATATAATACTAAATGTATCTCATTTGTATGTTTATTAAATTAACAAAGTTATCGTTATCTGCAAATATCGCTTGCTTGTATTAAAAGACGAAAGGAAACAATACATGTGATACATCACGGGGATTTTAATTATACAATATCTAGCTTAGTTAACCGTTGGAGTTATCGTTTATTGGGAGACTTCATTTAAGAGATTTATTGGTATACTTAATATAATGAAATATATGATGGTGACGATTTAGCCAAAGATATTTGTTGGAAATATAATTTTGGTTTTCTTTGCTGAATATAAAAATTCTCCTTAAGAGCTTAAAGAAAAAGTTATCCCTTTTTTATATATATGTTACATTAATTGTTATCTCTATAGGCAGCAGGTAATCTTTAGAATTGCACCGAGTACATATTTGACACTTAATACATACCAATTTATTCATATATACATTGTACGTTCATACATCTTGATCTGTAATATATATTGGTGAAAATATGGACAATTCTTAATCTCAACTCTTTTAATATTTATTTAAATACAATAACAGTTTTTCGTTCAGCATTATGAAGTTATTCAGTGCATAGAGGCGCTAGTCAAGGAAGGCTCAAATTCGTATTTTAGACATTCGTTACTTTCGCTGTTTGATTCGAAGAAATCTACTGCCGAAGCCTTGAAACACCTTTAGAAACAGGATGACGTTTTCTTATATCATAATTGTCAGTTTTGAATTCAAAGATTTAAAAGTGGTAGTTTTGACTTGGATGATAAAGAATGACTCAAATGACCAAATAAATTGGTGGACAATGAACTGCTAGACTTATTTGGTAGGATTTACTCAAATAAGTATCAATCTCTTCAAGAACAGCTTAGCAGTAGATGAAACAACTTTTTCCATGAATTTCCGGGCGACAAAAAGAATTAAAAAAAAGAGAATTGATACAATATGATGACCATTCGAAAATATCATTTCAAACCGTTTTATCAACATCTCGATTTCATGGCGTGTTAACCAAACAGAGAAGAGTCACTATTGTATTGCGTATAGCTTCTTGTGATCGACTATGAAAAGTGGACTTGTGAAGGTACATGGTAACCAACACAGCAGTTTGCAAGAGGTGCCGATATGCTGAAGAAGTTTGAAAATGGGTTGATGATTGGCTCGCTGTCAAACAAACATTTCAATTTTTGACACGGTATCGCCATAATTTGACTGACAAGAGGGGGTCCTGCATTATCGAAGTCTTCGAAGTAACAGATTGCAGACGCAATATGTTCTGTCTGGCTTCGGAACTTTCAATCAAAGCAAAACCGTTAAAACAGCATTTGCCGGCTTATAACCTCTAACTATTATGACAAATGTTTTGATGAATTTTACCGACATTTAACAACTGGACTTTTGTACGCTTATTCGATTACATGATCGAACGTTTCAGACACCATTGTAGCTCTTTTTAAATAGAATAAAATGAGAATTAATCTATTGTCTAATTCTAAAACGAATTTATAAATCGCGACAGGCAATTCATTTAGCATATTGATGACGTAACATCACATTAGACAATAAGCAAAACACATTGGAAGCAAAATAAAACAACTATCCTGGTTAGTCGGAAGATACTCTCAACTTGATCTAAAACCAAAGAGGTTGATTTATAATACAATTATAAAGCCAATTTGGACATATGGGGTGCAAATATGGGGTTGCACTAACAATTCAAATCAACTAGTCATACAACGCTGTCAAAACAAGGTTCTTCGATTGATTATCAATGCCTATCGCTACGTAACCAACGAAGAACTGCACGATGACCTGGAAATTAAATGGATTTGCGAAGTTATCCAAGATTTCACCTTGAACCACGAAAGAAGATTACTAAATAATACTAACCTGGAAGCTATACAACTGCGAGACAGCGCGATATGTCAGGATATTGATGCGAACAAAACCATACGAACTTATATAAAGTGTATACCTTTAGTGTATGTATAACTATAGCTATAAGTTATTATAATTTTATAATTGAGGAATACATATTGATGTATGCGAATTAATCCAAGTGCAAATGAAAAGTAGTAATAAATTAATTGTAAATTAAGATTTTACTAAGCGTATCTAATAAAGATGTTATAAAAAAATATAGATGACGTGAGTTCTTTTATTTTAAATTGACTCTAGATTAGTTTTAAGTCTTATGAATTTTCTCAGTTGTGTTTTCCATGTATTAAATTCATTGATATTCTTAAAATTCAGAATTAGATGGCACAAATGTTAAATTGCTTTATATTTGTTTCTCTTTTAATATTAAATAACATTAACTAAGAACAGTTATTGTTAGCTGTTTATAGATTTGTTGCCCTAACGACTTTTGCCCAGAATTGTTTTGCTTCCAACTAAAATATCATCAAAATCGGAACAGCGGTTTAGAAACACATAGTGGATAAACATTCATTCACCGCTACCATATAATATCTAATATGAATAATGGAACTTCTTAAAACCATACCCAAACATTCGTTTATCTTATAATAATGTTCCTAGCCAGATCAATCTTAATTATTCTAAAACAATATAAACTTTCTATTAAGGCTCATATTTTTTTCTGTCAAATTACCGCCCATGTGTGTTTATCATAAATAATCCGCAAAAAAAAACTTACGTGGGCATCGCGAACTGAAAATTTCACTGCTCCATTTGTTAGCGTCAGGACAAATTAATTTTCGAGGGGGAAGCTAATAAGCAAAATCGCGAGAATTTTTCTTTTTACCATCGTCCGTCCGCAATTTCCCCCGAGCTCGATATTAACGCGAAACAAGGGTTTAATCTAATTAAACACTCCCGCTTCATAGTTCACCTGGATCGTCTGTTTCGTTCCTACACTTGCCATGCGTATAGTTTAAGAAGTTGACATATTTTGGTGAAATTTAGCACTAAACTGAACACAGACTGAACTTTATTACGCTTCGGAATTTATTAGGTGTGGGACCGTTATTTACGATCGTGACTTGACAGATCATATTGAAGATAACACGATTCAGTTTTAAATTATTATTTTAATTACTGTCATTAAATTTAAGGACACTTGTTGGTTTCTATAGTCCTTACTGGATATACCACTTATTAACTGAGCGGAAATTTTAATATTAAATGTACAAATATGATTCTAACAATAATGAAAATACTAGTTTTTATTTTATAATAATATTTTTTTGCAACTTTGAACCTTTTTTGTAATATTCTAGTATCCATTGAATCAATGATGGTTAATCGGGACTGGACGTACAATTAAACGTGGGCTCCGAACCACCGTCTTCGGCATTAAGCCTATCGACTAGTCAGTGGCCAACTTAGAGATCATCACAGAATGCATCGGATTTTTCACTGTAGCCTATAAAAACATTTGCATTTACAATCACAAACATAAAGTACATCCATGATCCATCTGAATACGAACCCGCGACTATCGCAAAAGTAGGACAGCTCTATCCACTAGCCTTGACCACTGCGCCACCAAGCCGGTTTAAAATTGCTTATTCTATCCAAAAACTATTAATAATTTTCAGAACCTAAAATTGAATATTCGAAAATAATTTAAAATCCTAATTGATTGGACTTAACAGATCCTATTGAAGATTAAATGATTTAGTTTTAAATTATTATTTTAATTGCTCTTAATAAATTTAAGGACGCTTATTGGTTTTAATAATCCTTAAGCAAGAGTAGGACAGCCCTATCGCCTTGACCACTGCTCCACCAAGCCGGTCTAAAATTGTTTATTCTATCCAAAAACTATTAATAATTTTCAGAATCTAAAATTGAACATTCGAAAATAATTTAAAATCCTAATTGATTGGACTTGACAGATCCTATATATAACATATATGATTTAGTTTTAAATTATTATTTTAATTGCTGTTAATACATTTAAAGACCCTTATTGGTTTTAATAATCTTTGCCAGATGTACCAATTATTAACTGGGTGGATATTTTAAGTATTATAAGTATTATAAGTAGAAATATGGTAAGTTTGAAGCTTTGCTAAGATAAATTAGCATAATATATTGCGTTCAAAGTATTGTCTATCGCTAACTACGACATTTAAATATCTTTCTAGAACCATGAGATTTAGAAGAACCGTTAGAAAAACGGCATCCTTTGAACCGGTTTAAGAGTGGACGTCATATACACTCTTAGGTATAGACAAGAACAAGTTGTACTTGGAACAAACAATGATTACTGAACGCAGATGTAGTAGGATCTTCTATCCATATTGCCATGGATTTTGCAAGATCTGAGACTGCTAAATGACTTGATCATATTTTTGCACTATACTATAACGATAGCTTGTAGTTAAAACTAAACTCAACCGTATCGATTATAATTTATTTATTATGATAATGTGCTTGCACCTTGATTTCTACATAAAATTCACCATCCTTAAATGATTCAAACTACTTCGGACGATTTATTTAACTTTAATCACCATTACCATATATAAATATAATACTAAATGTATCTCATTTGTATGTTTATTAAATTAACAAAGTTATCGTTATCTGCAAATATCGCTTGCTTGTATTAAAACTCTAATAGACGAAAGGAAACAATACATGTGATACATCACGGGGATTTTAATTATACAATATCTAGCTTAGTTAACCGTTGGAGTTATCGTTTATTGGGAGACTTCATTTAAGAGATTTATTGGTATACTTAATATAATGAAATATATGGTGGTGACGATTTAGCCAAAGATATTTGTTGGAAATATAATTTTGGCTTTCTCTGCTGAATATAAAAATTCTCCTTAAGAGCTTAAAGAAAAAGTTATCCCTTTTTTATATTAATTGTAACATTAATTGTTATCTCTATAGGTAGCAGGTAATCTTTAGAATTGCACCGAGTACATATTTGACACTTAATACATACCAATTTATTCATATATACATTGTACGTTCATACATCTTGATTTGTAATATACATTGGTGAAAATATGGACAATTCTTAATCTCAACTCTTTTAATATTTATTTAAATACAATAACAGTTTTTCGTTCAGTATTATGAAGTTATTCAGTGCATAGAGGCGCTAGCCAAGGAAGGCTCAAATTCGTATTTTAGACATTCGTTACTTTCGCTGTTTGAATCGAAGAAATCTACTGCCGAAGCCTTGAAACACCTTTAGAAACAGGATGATGTTTTCTTATATCATAATTGTCAGTTTTGAATTCAAAGATTTAAAAGTGGTAGTTTTGATTTGGATGATAAAGAATGACTTAAATGACCAAATAAATTGGTGGACAATGAACTGCTAGACTTATTTGGTAGGATTTACTCAAATAAGTATCAATCTCTTCAAGAACAGCTTAGCAGTAGATGATACAACTTTTTCCATGAATTTCCGGGCGACAAAAAGATTTAAAAAAAAAGAGAATTGATACAATATGATGACCATTCGAAAATATCATTTCAAACCGTTTTATCAACATCTCGATTTCATCGCATGTTAACCAAACAGAGAAGAGTCACTACTGTATTACGTATAGCTTCTTGTGATCGACTATGAAAAGTGGACTTGTGAAGGTACATGGTAACCAGCATAGCAGTTTGCAAGAGGTGCCGATATGCTGAAGAAGTTTGAAAATGGGTTGATGATTGGCTCGCTGTCAAACAAACATTTCAATTTTTGACACGGTATCGCCATAACATCATAAAGATACTCGTTGGAAATGGTGAAATATATTTTTATTAATATATATTGTGTTAATTTTTCTCACTCTCCTTTTTACCAACGAGAGTTTATCTGGACTGGACCTACAGTTTAACGTGGGCTTCGAACCACCGTCTTCGGTATTAAATCTATCAACTAGCCGATAGTTTCATCCTATAATATATCGTGTCTGACCCAGCCTGGTTACTGGCGTGATTGGGATGGTTATTCCTTGTTGTATTTTTACAAGCCCAAGCAAGATTCGAAACCACGACTATCACAACAGTAGGAGGACCGTTTGTTTTTCTTTATTCAGTATGTGTCTTCATCATTCAATAAGTCCGCGACTTAATTAGCAAAACTACAACTGTTAGGCGAAGTTAAAGTTTATTCTTGAATAAACTCTCCTTAAAAAATAATTCATAAAATTTTCGTAGTATAATTTGTGTTCAATTTTTCAATTTGTGTTTCAAAATATGCCTTTATGCCGACAATCTCTTTCATCACTTAAAACAATTATATTTCCTCGGAGAAAATAAAAACAAACAAGAAATGCCTGTAGTCAATTAAAGTCAGATTTCGGCTATAAGTTGGTTGGCAAAATAATGCGAAAGGCAACAACTACATAATTTAAAGTTAATGCCATATTGTTATGAAATATTTATACTGTTTAGGTTTAGAATACTGAAATATTGAGATTACTACGTTATGTTGGAAGATTTTACACTCATCTAAATGAAAATATTATCGAAATACGTTTCCATGATTGAAATTCACCATTTCATTTATTCTTGTAATGAAAGTCGTCTATTAAGCTGTCTGACTTTTTTATTTTTCGATTTAGTTTGCTAAACTAATTCCAGAACAAAATTCCGTTGGTATCCAAAATACTTAAGCTAGTACCCACGCTGGTTTTCTGTATCTTAGTTTGATATTTAATTATAATGCTTATTTCGAGAATTATCGGAAAATAGTGGAATAGCTTAGGGCTGTCTATTAACTGAACACTTATTTGATCAGATGTTTACATGTAGCTTTGTTCGTGGCGCGGCTCTCTCAATTTCCTAGTTATATTTGAATAGATTGTACCAAACAACCCTTTGGTTTGCTGAATATTTTCAAAGGGCTGAAAATATTCCTAAGTGTGTCTTTCTCATATTGGCAGAAAAATGCGCTTATAGATTCTCGAAGGATTAAATATTTAAGTGCAGTAGACTCTTGGAGATTTTACTTGGAGATTGTCCGAACTGGGAATATGTGATCGTGGGATAATATTGATGGATAATTACTTCCTTATGTATATTAAATTTATGTATATTAGAAAGGTGGGAATTTATATAATAGCTACATATGTTTTGTTCTATAAGTTACTTGAATGTTGACCGATTTTAAAAGATACACGTGTTAGATACGTATTATCAAGAACTGAACCACGTTTAGAAGAATAATATCACTAAAATGTTATTGTTCCCAACAATTATATTTCTATGTATGTTTATGATCTTTGAAATAATATTATCAGTAAATATTGTAATATTACATCTTGCATTATTTAAGGTTAGTATAATCCTAATTTATTATTATTGTTCTGTTGTACTTGTTAAATACACAAGCGAGAAGATTGAAGGCACTGGAATGAAATACATCAGTATGTATTTCCTAAAAAAAAAATTAAATTCAACTACTCAAGTTAAAATTAAGAGTAACACACAATATACAAGTTTTTGCTATTTAATTTACTTTATTTTCTTTACTTTTTTGCTTGTTTTAGTAACGGCAATTCCTCCATATAGGTGCGATTTAGTAATAGTAATATTTGATGTTTAAGGTGAGATCTTAGGTGTAGCCGTAGATCTATTTCTCTTCGAGGTTATTGTTGATTACGTAGCGATTAGTAAGTTTCACATCTGACAGGTCAATTGAAACGTCCCCGGCCTGATGGGGCTACTAGCATTAAATCCATACGTTTTTCAGTCAAGCCTAACCCTCAAAAGATGCGTGTATAAACTTGACAGCTGTCGGATTATTAGTTTGTGAATTATAGCATTTTCAGTGAAGCAATTTTTGTTATTGTAAAAAAAATGGATAAAAATGAATTTCGCGTGTTGACAAAATATTGTTTTTTGAGGGAAAAACATACAGTTGAAGCAAAAACTTAGCTTGATGCCAGGTTTCTGGACACTGCCCCAGAAAAATCAACCATTAAGGATTGATATGCTAAGTTTAGACATGGTGAAATGAGTACCGAAAACGGTGAACGCAGTGCGCAAAAGAGGTTGTTACCGACAAAAACATTTAAAAAACCCACAAAATGATTTTGAATGACGTAAATTGAAATTGAATAAAATAGCAGACACTCTAAAGATATCAACTGAACGTGTACATCATATCATTCACAAATATTTTGATATGAGAAGGCTCTGTGCAAAGTGGGTGCCGCGCGAGCTCACTTTTTACCAAAAACATTGACGAGTTGATGATTCTGAGCAGTGTTTGAAGATAATCAAACGGAATAAACCCAAGTTTTTGCGTTGATGTGTGACAATGGATGAAACATAGCTTTATTATTTCAGTCCCAAGGTCCAATTGACAGTCATCCGAGTGGACTGCACACGATGATGACGATCCAAAACGTGGGAAAACGCAACAGTCGGCTGGCAAGGTTATGACGTCTGTATTTTGGGATGCGCATTGAATAATTTTCATTGGCTACCTTGAAAAAGGAAGGACCATCAACAGCGACTATTACATAGCGTTATTGGATTGTTTGAAGAACGAAATCGCCGAAAAACGGCCACATTTGAAGAAAAAGTAAGTGCTGCATCACCAAGACAATGCACCGTGTAACAAGTCAGTGAAAGCGATGGCAAAAATCCATGAATTGGGCTTATAATTGCTTCGTCATTCACCGTATCCCCCAGCGACTATTTAGTGTTCTCAGATCTCAAAAGAATGCCCTCTGGGAAAAAAATTTCGTCGAATGAAGAGGTGATCGACGAAACTGAGGCCTATTTTGAAGCAAAGTACAAATCGTACTACAAAAATGGTATCGAAAAGTTGAAGTGTCGCTATAATCAGTGTATCATCTTTGAAGGGAATTATATTGAATAAAAAACTAATTTTCAAAAAAAAATATGTTTTACTATGGTTGCCCGGGGACTTTTCAATTGACCTGTTAGTACAACCTCATATTTGCACTCCTTAGGTCCAAATAGAATTTATAATTAACTATATGCCAAAATTGCAAATATTTAAAATTGAATTTTTCAAATTATTAAATACATTAATATCTTCTTAATTAGTCTGGATCAGTAAATCTCATATATCGCAATGAAACGATGCACAAAATCCTCTTTAAAGTTGCATAATCTGATGTTTAATCTGATGGGTAGGGTTTCTATTAAATGTCTATTGGTTAATCGGCATTAATAAAAACAAAACCAATTTATGACCATAAAATAAATTCAAGATTGTGTACCTACTTCAAACATTAATATTATACTTAATAATCTATTATATGATGTGGTCTGTACAAAATACGATGAAAAACTATGCATGATTAATTAGTACGCCCGTTTTTAGTTAAATATCTTTATATCGTGTATTTGCTTGGCAAGTTAATTTATAAGGGAGGAATAAATTCCGTATCGAATGTCAAGTTTAAAACCCCTGAATAATTTTTAATTAACATGCTCTATTCAAACGGAATATAATAAGTCTTTAGAAGCATATTTAATCAAAACGTTTAATAATAAAGTGGGTTAAGGGTCATTATTGTTTTAGCTTCGTTGTTCCACTTCTTAATAGGATTAATTTTGTCATGTAATCGATTTAATTCAGTTGCAATATCGGCGTTAATAATGTAATTATGCTATATTGAGTGACTTTATGTTAAATAAGGGTTTTCTTTTTGGTTAGGAAGAGTTTAAGGAAATTTACAATCACGAACACTTTTTAAATTAACTTAACTTGTAGTCTATCCAGAATAGGAATGAGCTAACGTCACCCCAATTTATGATGTCATAACATCGCAATGTTGCCACTTATAATTTTGACTTTCACTTTATTTTATCTTTGATATATAAAAACATTCCAATTTGAATAAAATAATTAAATACAAATAGTATAAAATATTTATTTTAACATAATAGTACAACTAATGCTTATATTATCGAAGGCCATAAACTATAATTAACTAAACACAATATTCACACAATAACATCACAATAGTGTGCAGGAAAGAGTTATTTTACTATAGTTACAATTTTCTAAACGACTTCAGATATTCTCTTGAGCCCTAATCCATCTAATTAACAATTATATATCCAAATAATGTATTTTGTTTTCATTAGTTCACTAATTTATGTTTAGTTCTTGTTTTCTTCGTAGCTGTGTTTTTTTGTCAAGAAATTCAGATATCATTGCATTTCTCCTTAATTTCTTTTGCTACTATCTGTGTACATTTGTCTTGATAAAATTAGATATGTAGCATTCTCCCTAATGTATTTGCAATGTCTGCAAAATAGTTACTGTTAATTTTCTCTTCGTACATTCTAACCAAATGCTCATATATATTTTTAACAATATTTATGCACATACATCTTTCACACTCTATAATTTTCTATAAGTATCTTACATTATTTATATAATCACCTTTAGTTGTTTCAATTTTCATCACCTCTTTTGGTATTGTCATTATCATCATTGGATCATAATCCAATTTTGAGACACTATTCAAGTCAATAATTAAGCTTTTAATTTACAATCAAACACTATTTCACAATTCCACCATTTGTAAATTTCTTGTTTCGTCTGCCTAATGGAGCTCACCCAAACCGAAGATTCTTATTGTAGATAATCCTTTCCACATATTCAAATAGTTCTTGCTTGTATATCTTTCTCGATCTGCATGTCTATTGTAGTATTTTTTTACCACACGCCACAGCAATTCGATTTAATCTATAATACAGTGCTAGTAAAGAAGAGGTTATAGTATATGGCCATATTGTTCAGTTATCTGAACTATGTGCGCTTTATTTCTGGTTTATTTCTAAAAAAGTAAATTGCATAAAACGCAATTAAATGTTTAATTTATATTTACCAATAAACAATTTGAACTATTTCACTCTTTAGCATGGTATATGTAAGAGTTAATTTATATTTTGCAATCCACTCCTATATTAATATTTGCAGATCGCTTGTTGGGATTTTTTTGTTGGATTCCTATTTTTTATTATATTAATTAATAATTAAAAATATTATTATCTACAAAACCTAATCAGATTTTATCTCTTTTAAGGGTGACATAATGTTCTATTTTGCAATATCTTTATCTATTCACTAATTAGTATAACAAATCTTCCGTAATTTTGTCACATGATTTTAAAATTTATATTCTTTAAGAAGCAGTTTCTGGAAGATACATTAGACCTCCTCATGGGTTATCTTTACTCTATTTAAATCCTATATTTCCTAACAGTGTTTGAAGGGTTGACTTATCGCTCAAATAGCTTATATCCCTAAGTTTTCTATGGATACTTTCCACATTAACAGTTATCTCTGAAATAATTGTGTTAAATTATGTTTGTATTGAAAATATTACTCGAATAGAACCAACATCAGGGTATACAGACACATTATTTTCGGAGATTTTAGTCAGCTTAATGTTTAGCAGTTTAACCAGAGTAATCACAAATATTAAGCAGCTATTTGAAATGTATCAAAATAAGCAAAGTGCCAAAACAACATTTGACGGTATATAATCTCTTACCAATAATGTTTTGAAAAATTTGCAGACATTTTTACATGTTCTAATATATCAGACAGCGCTGCATCTCCTTTTAACTAGAATAAAATCGGAATGAAAATATTGTCTCGTATTATAACGAATTTACAAATTCTAATAGGCAACACTTACTTACCTATAGGCTTACCCTTCTTGATGGCGTGAGTTCACTGCTGTTTTGCATAGACGATAGGTGTGGTTTGTTCATTCACAATTCTCTCACAAAATACTGATTATGTTTTCCTTCCCCAATTTTTATTATTCTTGCATAAATTTGCTCTCCAATGTCATGCATTTTTTTGTTCTGCGTTAAGTGACCACATTAATCACTCCTCATGTTGTTACATCATGGTACGTGTTATCGTTTCTTCGTCTATTTTATGTTCTGATGAAACAGCTCAGTTTGTTCTTTGCTTACATTTACTAAGTTTTGAGGAAAAATCAAGTTGGTTTCGCAAAATATGTACTTTAAAAGCTTTATAACTTGGAATTGAATCATAATTTTTACAACTAGTACCGTAAAAGGAGTGAAAAAAAGTGAAAAAATTTGTTATAAACATTTTGTTTTAAATAGTACATGTGCCATATCGAATTTGAAGGAGAACATATTTTAAAATGAAACACAAATGAAAGAAAAGAAAGGTACGGACATCAAAGGAAACCAAACAAAAGGTCCCCTATGTGGGCGTGCTTTGCAAGAATGTCCGTCCAATGATTATTTTGTCCCACCGGTCATTCTTTGTATACTATATTATCCACTTGTTTTTATTATGGCACTTTTATTTTCTTAAAATAGAATATATTTTCGTTGTTTATTTAGTGTTTAAAGTTCTCCTGTTGTTTTTCTAAGTACTCTTGAGAACTGAATGTGGACACTTGATATTTCATAATAAAAATACCGGGACTGTTAGATAGTTATTTTCAGAACATCCAGTGACATTTTTAACTGCGCGACACAGAAATAATTATATTTTGAAAGTTTCTTGGATTGATAGAACAAATTTACTACTAATTTTGGATCAGAAAATATGAATATTAAAAGAATTAAAATTAGCGCTTTTAGATTATAAGGTGCATATTGGATATTATAATATTCAACTAATGATCGCCCTGTAGTCGAAATTCAACCGCTATTTATTAAGTTAATCATGTTTCTGGGATAATAGTGTAAATTGAATAATTAATATTTTTTTTATGGAATTTAATTAATCTATTTTTTATTATGTTTAAACAATCAACAAAATATTCATAAGTTTAAATTTCTACATCACTCAACAATAAGACAAAGTATCATAAGTAAGATTATTCTCAACTATAACTGGAACTTCTTCGTTCTATCAACAACTTCAGGGCATGATATACAAGAATACGTGATTTTTCTTTACTTTTGTATTATAAACATAAATATGGAATAATAAATATTATTAATTTTTCAAAACTTCAAACAGTCTATGAAGCTACTTTAGAATTGTTAAAATTCTTTGCAACATTCTATCTAACTCTTGATGCACAAATTGACGTACTTATTACCTGTAATATTCGGTTAGTGGTTTATTAAGCATGCATTTACTAATAAAACCTGAATTTAATCAGAAGTTAATACCACTACCATTTACACAGAAATCGTGGTAACCTTCAGAAATACTTCTAGTACAATGATATACTATGTCTCCAGAACCATATCAATTATTATCAGTCCTTAAGCAAGAACAATTTTTCTTAGTTATTCTCTATTTATGGACTCAAAAGCTGATTTTGAAAATCCAAACATCTTGTAAACAAAAATGACAGACGATTCTTGTTACTCTCGAATGTTGTTAAACAAAATTCGATATAATACAAAATTAGACTGTTTAAAATTAAATAATATCGTTTAATAACGTGTCAACATAATTAATAATTTGCTCAATCGTAAAGTAATGTATTCGATTATATGCAACCATATAAAAAATTTTCAATACAAGGAAGAATGTGGGTCATGAGCTTGAAAGAAATGTTTAGTTAGACTCATGAAAACGTATAAGTGAACTCGTTCTGCTATCCCTGTGGAATAAAATGACTCAATTAACATATGCTGGGCTCAGTCACATTTGTTTGCAATGTGTTGCTTTAAAATCTGGTTTCTTGAAATTGGCTGCTAATAGCTGTTATTGTTAATAAATATAAAACTCATTTAGTAATTTTCATAATTTTTGTTTTGCATTAGAGATAGTTTAATTATCAATAACCAATAACTCCATTTAGCTAGTGTGACAACTCCATGATAGTAGAATGCAACAATGGAGATTATTGTTCCTAGTATTGGTTCGGTGATAAAGAATAAACTATCTTATCTGATAAAGAATCAATACCTTATCCACATATTTATTTTATTTCAGATATCTATTTTTGTATAAACTTGTGCTACACTCGCGGTATAAAATATATCATCCATAACATAATGTCTTTCATCAAGAATGTGCAAATATTTTCAACAAATTATATATTATAAATTGTATTATAAATAAATTAATATTATATATTAATGAATTAAAATTTAAAAAAATAGTATCATGTGGGACATTTTATATTAAAATAACAAAAACTGATATATTTTTGTGGGAGTAACTGAAATAATAAGTTCCAAGGAAAAGTTTTTAAATTTAATAGTTTTATTAGCTTTTAACAATATCTTATAATACATATTGCTTCAGGCCATGTAGAGTATCCGTTTATCATTGTAAGACTATACTTTAGTTATTGGATGATGCTAAAGGTCCGACAATATCCATCTACACATGTACAAATCTGCTATCTTGCATTCGCATTTGCTACTAAGGTGTTTTATCATGTTTAGTAACTTTTTTGATATCTTTATTCATGTTAACTCGCATAAATCGTGCTGTTATAAGTCTACTACTTCCTCCATGTCCTGGCTGTGCCAAATTATATAATTTCTGTAATTGTTCCATGTAATAAATGGCAATATAAAACTCATCTAGATCCGGTAATTGGACTTGCTACAGTTGTCGGTTTCCATTATATTATTGAAAATGCTTTTTAGTTCATTATTTTTTCGTTCTTTTGTAATTGCTCTATGATCCACTGATTGTTCAATTTGAGTTATGTCTGGTCTTGCAACTACATTTTTTGAATTCTCGGTATGTCCGATGTCTCTTGTAAATTCGCTGGAAATTTGTCTGGATTGTAAATAACGATTGATTAGCTTCCAAGAAGCGGGAAAAATATCCGATTGAGCTCTGCGTAACTATAACTATCTCTATCGTATATGTCGTAGTTTCCTTCAATTTGCCATAATTTCCTTGAAAATGTTTGATTAAATTTGTTATAGCACTCTACCTATGGCTTTGTCAGATTTATTGACGCTTAGAATGAGTTTAGTTTCAGTATCTAGAAAAAATAGAACAGTTAATATAGCTAGTTGTCTTTTGTTTGTTTCAAATGTCTCTTGCATTTGATTCCTTCACAGAATTTTTTGCAATTTAGATTTAGTATTGACTGATGTTAACGGAAAAATGACGCTGACCGTCTTAGGCATACATCTTCAAAATATCTACATTTCTTGAACTATTCTGGTCTTTGAATTATCTTCTGCCGCCTTTATTTTTTCATATAACTTCTTCTGCACCAAATTATTTTGTTTTATCATTAGACATTGTGAGAGCCCTTTTGAAATTTCTTCAGCATATTGACGGAATTTAAAAATGGTCTCAGAGGTGGAAAAAAAGAGAAGCCAACTATAGACAATATATTTGATTTATTTTTACATATGTTTGACCGCAAATAAATTTCTTGAACCAATTCCTACCCCCAATACTGGACCATAATACACTTTTGTTCATTAAATTACAATTTAAAAATGTATTTACTGCTTCTCCGACAAGCTCGAGAATTATCGTAATTTAAGCGATTCTTCATTTCCATCACAAACGAATAATAACTGAAGTTTCATTAAAAAATCGGTTTAAAATTTCTAATTAAAATCAGCGAATGATTTTTTAAAACGCCCCAAAACTTCAGAGCTAAGATTATTTGAAAATTTAATCAACTGTAAAAGTAGTCATCATTGTCTCCCTCTTTGTTTTACTTTTTAAGCACGATTTTTTATGATTCAGCTACGAATAATTTAAGGATTTATGTTTCCTGTTTTATATTGCGCCATTAAAGAGTCAACGAAAATAATGAAATACCCAGTGTAATTTGATCAACCATTTTTTAATCAATCTATATTTCAATATTTATGCGATTTTACAGGTGAAACAATGGAGATTTAACTCTTATTGATTGAAGTAAACCTTCTTGTATATTTGCTCAGAGTAGCTGAGCAAAAATTCACACAAGTAATTGTTACTATTAAAAAATCTATTACATGAATTATAGAGCGTGTTAGTATTTGTTATATTTATTATTTTATATCTCCTTCTACTCTATTGAGTGATGACCCAACATAGGGTTTAACAACTCCGGCAATTATTGATATTCCTGAAATTTTATTTCTAATGATGTAATATTTCCTGTGATAAGAGCCAAATATAAAGGACTAAAAATGCCGAGCATGATAATATTGTTAGTAATAATCAAGTAATAGCAGAAATGATCAAGGCACGCAATAGTTTTTCCAATATTGAAGAAAAGCATATAGAAGTCTCGTATCAATTGCCAGAAGAATATTTATGAAAATTATTAATTAATTCCTTTTGGGGAATTATCGATCTTTTTGGTAGAAGGCACAAAGGGTAGTAAAAAAGATATGAAACAAGATCATAGAGAGTTATCTGAAGAATAGTAGACTAATATTGTCCATGGCCGCAGCGATTATTGTCAATTGCGAACTGATTTTAATATGTTCAATAAAATATCTCTTGTTGTCAAAATTAAACTGATATATAAAGGCGTATAAATTAATTTTAAACGATATACAACAAATGGTATTTTGATAGGTCACTGATAGGTTTCACTTTTTATGTGTCATTTCGTCGAAGTCTGAACAAAAATTTTTTCAGTGCGTTGAAAATGTCTGAATAATGAATCTGAAAATACTTTACTTTTTTATTTTAATGTGAACAAGAAGGTGGCTGAAGGTCTTCGAATGCTGTGTGAAGCTTATACCATTCATGTTTCGACGTTTCAAAAGTGTTGATTTTGACACCGAAAACAGGGAGCGTTCAGAACAGCCACAAAAATATGAAGACGAGGACACATGTAGAAAATCACTTCATTAAATAATCCGTATAAAATATTATCTTAATTAGTTCTAATAGAAATGTTATTCCAATGTAAGAAATTCCTACTTCTAAGAAGTGCAAGTCCTATAACCAGATGGGATGGTGTTAAAAGTTTTAGTCTACGTATTTCACCATCACGTTGCATATTTAGCTTATTATCGAGTACATTGGGATGCACTAAGTCTTTCTAAAGTACTTGGCATAATGTGTTCAATTACACCCGTTACCTGTTATAGAGGGATAGCGCCTTATATGTTTCAGTAATGACATAGTACGGAACATCGACAATGACACGCAACACTTTGTTTTAAAACTGCTGTATGACGTCCGTGTTAGATTTGCTAGTACCTTTGCCTGTACCCCATAGCAATAGCTCATTTTCTAACCATAACTTGGATTTGCGCCCGATAAGCTAATATATTTGATCTAGTAAGTTTATGTTGGTTTCGTTTAACTACTAATGTGTTTCTTCTAGATTTATACCAGGATATTTCGCATCCTCAGCTTCGGGAAGTTGAAAATTATTGATATTTATTAAGGGACATGTTCAAAGTCAATATTATAGAGACAGATATTGTTCCATTTGCTTCAATACACCAAGTCTTTAGCCACAGTTTTATATTACCGACATGTGATTGGAGGTTCTTTGATGCTGTTATTCGATCTTCGTGGCACGTTAATATACCTGTGCCGTCTGCATTGCCACAATAGTGATTTTTCCGGTGGGTAGATCAACCGTATATATAAGATACATTATCGTATCCAGCACAGTGCCTTGCGAACGTCCTGAAAATATTCGATTTAATTCAGTTATTTTCTTCACAAGGAGGAGCGTCTTCAATTTAACCTGTATTGGTGTGTACCATGCTTCATCGAAAGTCCAAGATATGTCCAGGAATGAGGCCGAGAAATATTTTTGGCACATAATTCCAAATTTATTTTGTTTACAAGTCTATGCACTTGTTCTATAGTTCATAGTCCCGTGCTTGTTGCTAAACCCACATTGATGTTCAGGAATAATTCTTTCATCTGTTATATTATTAAGCTTCTTTTCCTTGTTTGAGAATCATTATTATTTTTGCTACTTTATAATTTCTAGGAACATAATTCATTAAGTATAATTGTTTACGATTTTGCACCCTTCTCTGATAGTTCTTGTAAAGTTCTTCCTATTATTAAATCATTTCCGGGAGCTTTTCTACAATTAATATCTCTCAATATTGTTTGTTCTCTAACTGTATTCTATTTTTCATATGACAGATCTCCAAGTTATCATTAGATAACAACGTATTGCTGTATGAGTCTATACTCAAGCCCATCTGGGCATATGGAATCCAACTATGGGGTACCGCTAGCAAATCTAATATATCCATCATTCAACGGTTCCAAAATAAGGTGTTACGTGCCATTGATGATGCTCCGTTCCATGTTTCAAATAAAGTGATACAACGCCATATTCCTCTACCTATAACGAATCTATAACGAGTGTAATTCAACGTGTTTGTGTGAAGTACTTCGAAAGAGTGTCAGTGCATCCCAACGTACTCGCTAATCAGCTAAATATGCGACGTGATAGTGAAGTGCGTAGACTAAAATGTTTAACACCACTTGATCTGATTACTGGACATATGTAGACTTTAGAATAAGCTTTAGAATAAGACTAATTAATTAACATAATATTTTATACAGAAGATTGCTTAATGAAGTGATTTTCTACATGCCATGTATATATAATATAGACATAAGAAATACTTATTTCCAAAAGGGCAGATTGTGGACTCACGAAGAGTAATAAAAAAAATGTGACAGATCTATATAAAATGGCGAATTTAAGAAATAACTTGTAATATTATTTTCTACGTCTTTGGATAGCCCAGACAGGAATGGCTTAAATAAATACATTTATTAAGTGAATTGAGAATTCATATTAGTCTTCTCTGTGTCTCTTTTAGTCCAATCACTGATTTTTTTAGATCAGTGTAATGTATACTTTACTACAGACTGCTCTATTACTACACATTCGTCATTAATTGCGAACATTACTTTTATTTAAAATTTTAATTGGAAATTTGTTCTATACAAGTTAAAGTTAAATATCTAATGAAGCCCGGCAAAAAAGAAACATCTATTGAAAGTCAAAGTTTAGAACTGATGAAAGTTCTAATTAAGATCGCCAAATGAATTTTCATTAACATGCCTTTTTCAAACTCAACACAATAAGCTTTTCCGAAACAGCATTCATTAAATTGGTTAATATTCCGTAAAAATGGTCATTAACTTGGTCGCTTCTTTGTTTTTTTTTCTTTTAAATATTCGTTGTGTAATTAAACCGACATTATTAAATTATGATGCTAGCATTCATCATTCTGTCGGACCAAGTTAGATTGGAACGATTTAAATGTTGGGTCAGTAATGATATAGGGCATTATAATTAACTAAAGTAAATTAACCTAATTTTGGGTAGTATTATTTATGTATATATATCAGGTACTTGCAAGTTATTTATTCAGAAAAAGTTGGTCCAATATATATTAATAAAAATATTCTTCATCATTTACTACAACTTTTCCCCATCTCTTTAGCAACATATCGATTAATTTTTGCACTGCTTCAGAATTTAGAAATTATGTACCAATAAAGTAATACAATGTTAATCCGAATATGTAGGAAGAATTCCTTTCGAACTGTAATTTTAATGTTGTGTGTAGCGCAGCGTCGTCATGCAAGAAGATTACTTTGCATCTGCTACTCGATATTACTAATTTTCCTGCAACAATACGTCGTTGAATTTATTCAATTGATGTCTTTGTATAGAGATTTGCAGTAATAAATTTTGGTAGGTCGTAATATACCACGCGCTACTGATTCCAGCATATGCTCAGTAAAACTGTGTAGCCATATTATTCTTATTCGATGTCTATATGGATTGCTCCCCTAGACTAGACCATCAGTTTCTGTGCTTCATTTTGCGGTAGTAGATCTATTTACAGTCTCCACTCGCAATAGGTCTCAGAAAACTATTTTCTTTTCTGTTTGGGAATTAGTGACACCAGGATTTTGAATCAATTTAAATTAATACCAGTTAGTCTGGATCTTTACCAATGCATTAAAAAGTCTAGAAATAGTTGATTCATCAGGTGTTGAGCTGTATAAAAATCTTGGATGTTTTGAGCTGTGTGTTTTCTCCATGAGCCTTCCATTTTTTTCCTTTTGTTTTCCTTTTGTTTTTTCTTTGTTCTAAAACAAGCAATATGAATATGACGGAGCAACATTACCATAAGTTTTAAAATATTTTAAAGGATTCCAGTAAATTACCTTAAAATATACAATAAAAATTTGAGTGTTACATGATTGACCTCACTAAAATCTGAGTAACATAAGAAAGACTAAGTGGAAAAAGGTATGTGTTGCCAAATGTTAAGGGTATCAAATTTAACAGTTGGGTTAGGTTTTTTAATAATTGTTGTTGCCCATTTTTACCAGTAGATATCTTTGATACCGGTGCAAATTGTAAGTATATTTACATCCCGATTTAAAATGTTTTTGTTACGTTTGTGGATGTTATATTCTCGGTAAACGGGGAAAAATCACGAAAATGCATTCAAAGATGAGTATTTACAGTAGTTCGCATTTGCTCTAGTAAATACTGACGAGCCATGGGTACCCAAATTGTTTTGTCCCGCGCATAGAACAAAGCTGTCATTGCTACTTTTACCATTATTTAAGGACGCGGTTTTCCGCTCATAAAATATAATGTAATGATGCTTCTTGCGTATAATACACTTTATATTAATAACGAAATACGCGACATTTGTGATAATAAATTTTACAATTAAAATAATTACGTTAAACGTAACATCCACGCTGATTATTTAGCAACTTTGTTTCAAATTAATGGCGTTTACTTAAAAGTTTCAGGTCAACAATTCAGGTAGACATTGATTCCATTATCGGCGAAGGTATAAACGACATACCATCAAAACAGCGTATAAACTTTGGGTGTAGGATGGTTTAATCTTCTATAAAATTAGAAAATACTTATGCTAAAAGTACCCTTTGCTTGTAAAATATCAGGTTTCAGGTTATTTATAAAATAATGGCAGCTCTAACGGTTTGTTGTTTTACTGGGAATATTTTGTAATATTATTAGCAAAATTATTAACTCCAAGCAGTATATATATATATATATATATATATATATATATATATATATATATATATATATATATATATATATGCCAAATGCACGGTTCGAATGTTTATTTCAATTGGTAATGTCAGACGAAGATGTACGAATCCTTTCCTGTATAAATTGTGAGGGAGGAAAGGACGGACATAATTGCTTGGGGCAGTTAATTTTATATGTGGTTATATTTTCCAACAGTAGTATAAGCGAGATGGAGATGTATACATTCCTTCACGAACTTTAAAATAGAAAAGGAAAAAAATAATTACTGAGTACTATAATAATACTTAACATGCAATTTATTATTTAATTTTAAACGAAGTAGAATTACTTTTATATTTCAATGTTTTGTGGAACTTAAAAAGGAATGGAATTTTTCTATGGAATGAACTAATAGCCCACAAATGTTTTACTGTATTTTAATGTGTTAAATGCTATTTTAATTAATATACTATAATAATTATAGACAATACAATAGAACTTAAACAAAACCTAAAAAGTAAAGATGTACAATAACCATAAATACTATATAAAAATTAACTAATTTAATAATAAAAATAAAAAGGATTTAATATTAAAATAATATTATTATAGTAATAATAAAAAATATTAAAAATAAAAATAATAAAATTAAATATATACTATATATAAATACTATATCTAAACATTGAAAAAGAGCTAACCCATGACATAATTAAAAATTGTCTGAATAAAATGATGAATATGCTTTATTTATTATTGAACGGAAATATTTAACAAAAATCGAGAGAGTAATTGAAATATTACTTATTATTGCTATAAAATCAGCCAAAATATTTTACTATTTATCATTATACTATTACAAATTTACTATTACCAATTTTAATCTTTTTACCCTATTACATTAACAATCTTGAAAAGTATGGTACCAAAATGCTATAATATTAGTATACACTATATTATTATTTACAAGCAAACTACCAAAAAAATCATAAAGCTACATATATTAAATATAAATCTTAATATTAAGCTTAAATTGGGTACATTTTTGTCAAGGTCGACAGAGCCAGAACGTTAAAAATCAGTCGATTGAAACAAGCAGAACGAAAAATAGTAACTAAAAGTAGGACTGAAATAGTCGCTAGTAAATAGCAACAAAATCAATCGGTCCGAAAATAGGGACTAAAACAGTCGATAGTAAAAACTAGGCAATTACTAAACAGTCGGTAGTTTATTTCAGTGGATAGTTCCCAACATTAATATATAGTATGCCTATATATAATACCCTTTAGTCAAATTAAGCATATTGAATCTGACACTAAATAATCTATATTCTTGGTGTAATTAAGAGCATGTTGAATTACTTATGCAATTAAATTCTTTATAAAATATTACCAATACCTGATAGCTCTGATCTACTTGGTATATATTTCTTAGTTCATCGTGAACTTGTGATGTTTAAATACCGTTTAATGGCAATTAATTAAAGTTTAAAATTGCGCACCTGTATATCCCTGACGTTCTGGCTCTGAAGTACAACGGTGTCTTTTGCATAAAAAAAACTTTTTAACGACATTTTAAGTAACCTTTTATCGTCTTTTGTGCCTCAAAAGGATATAACCCCTTTATCAAACCCGGGAGGAAAAAAAACCTAATTTGTGTCCCATTTCGTTGAACAAATTATCTGATATCAGGTAAGCTCATTATTTTTAATTTGTGTTCTTCTTTTCGGCTCTTTTAACGATTTAAGAGGGCTTTATTGCTTCGTTTAACTTATACTTAATTTTTTGTGCAAATATAAACTGGAACTTTGTATGATTTTTATATATTTTTGTTGCCTGTATTGTGGGTAGAAATAGTTTGAAATTTTTTTATATGTATTTTTATTATGATTAAAGTCACATGAATGCATTTCCCTCTACTGTCGTCTGTGGTGGGCGGTGTCCTTGGCTAGACTGTCGGCCTGTTCTTTCCCTGAATACTTTTGTGATTTTGAAGCCAAAGCATGTCAATCATGTATAACGTTTTTTTTGTTCTGACCTAAATCCAGGCGGTGGAATGCATGACGCATAACTGGTTGCGGAGACTTGCCCTGGAGTGACAAGTTGGATTGGGATAGGTGTGACTGCCTCTGGGCTTACCAATACACTAAACCGAAACCGTCTCACAGTTGACCCCTGCGGGTCGCTACTGCTACTACATTAAATTTGGGTATATGGCACACTCTGATCGGGCAGCCATTATTGGACACGAAGACCCAGCTATTCTATTGATTCGCGAACTTGAGTTAACACACGACTGGATACTGTTGTATGGGGGCAAAACTTATGACTGCAGCAACGGATGAGGTCGTTTCAGCCTGGAAAAGTGGGAGGTTAGCGGTGACGCGGTGCTCAGCTCCCAGCATGTCGACCAGCTCGCGAACAAGCGCGTTTTCAGAAGAACTTGAGCTGAGTTGTTATTTGTGAAGTTATTGAGATATGAATGATTGATTGATTGATTTCTGGAGTGTCAGTTTCCCTATGAATTTGATTATTTCTGAAAAATCATGGGGCGTTTAAGATTCTCCTGAGGAGCTTATTTTGGAAAACTTAAAGCCGTTTGACCTGGTTGGCTGTAACAAACTTGAAGTAAACATTAGATCCGTAGAGAAGATAGCAGAGAAGATCAGTTCACACATACTTCTATATTATTTAAAATAATAACGAATTCACCTGAAATATATATTAAAAAGCAATAAATTGATTAAAAAACCATGCATATATGATAAAGATATTAAATTCTTTACCTACATTTCTTCGTAAAATTGCAGCATTCTTTAATTATTTATGCCATTATTCACTACACGATAGCTGTCATATTTTTTTCTGTCAGTGGTATTTATTTTCGGTATTTATTATCACTTTATGTAATACTCCGGAATCTCACCATTGTAGATAGCTCTTATTTAACTCTTCGTCTTCTATGGCTTTTGTTAATATACTGCCTTCTACTTTGCCTTATGTCGCACATGGAGATTAAAAACTTACCAACAAATTAGGAATTAAAATTCTACAAACTACTTTATAATTGCTAGTATTATTTAGAACATTCGTTTTAACAAATTAATGGATTTATTACCCGTAATATTGGATTACACCATTGTTACGAAATGCATTTACTAATGAATTCTAAAATGGATTAAAAGTTAATACCAATAAAAAAATATACAGCAATATCTTAATAAATTTTACAATTACCTTTGAGATAATGATATACTATGTTTGACAACAATTTTTCTAAGCTGCTCTGAGTGCACTTGATATTAAATTGCTAAGATGGAGACAAACGCTGAAGATGACGAGCATGTATGTTTTGAAGGTCGTGGCTTGAGTATGTGATAGCTGGGTCCCTTATGAACAGTGTGGCATTCTTTTCGTCGGAAACGCATGCTTAACGCGCGTGCTACGACAATGAGTAAACGTCAATTAGGGATGCAGAAAAAATATCGATATATTTTAGAATAAAATCGCAAATATTTTCAGAATAAATAAAATACAATTTTTAATAGGTTTAACATTGGTACCTAATTAAAGGTATAGGTAATTTTGATATTTAATAAAAAGATTTAGAAAAAATATATAAGCCAAGGAGTTGTTTGATACCGCTATCAAGAAACTTAACAAAATGCGTAGCTAGTGAGGGGAAATACCTAGAAAAACTGTAAATTTTTATAAATTTTTTCAGTAGTAATTGAACGTGTCAGAGTATTTGTCTCGATCATATTAGAACCGTCGTAAATGAATCTTTTAATATTAAAAATGTATTGATTAATTTTTACATATTAGATGGATCTACTGGGCTAATCCATAACTTTTTGAACGCGAAATTTTTGTAGTAGATTTGCTTTTCATCGCTAGCCACAGTGCGCCAAGGAAAACTCTTTGTCTTTTTAACTGAAAAGTAATGAAAGTGCATGTAAATGCCTGGAAACTTTTGATTCATTAACCTTTCCTGAAGTACCTTGGGAGCCTGAACTGGATTGCAGTTTAATAAGTTTGTTGACTTTGATTTTTTTGGTTCTTCGAGTCGTTTTTTGTTTTAACATCAAAATCTTAAGCTCATTGAAATAAAATCTTACAATTGGGATATTCATTCAAAAATTTAATCAGTAACATGAGAAATCAGAAAAAAGTCATTATACTTTACAATTGATTCGGAAATATAGTTTTTATGATAATTTGGTATCAGTAACTGAATAGTAAATAAGGGATTAATCAATATATTATATATAAACATATATTTTAGATTCCGGCCAACGCGCTACCTGCTTCAACTCTTATACTGTAGACTAGCGACCCGCCTCGGCTTCGCACGGGTGCAGTGCTGATACTAAATTAAATACACTACAGAAAAAATATGAACGTTGTATATAAAATCATAGCGGCGCGCTCCGACTTTGCACGGGCATAAAATATATATGCCTATGTCACTCAATGAAAACATGATTAAAATCGATCCAGTATTTTTGGTTCATTCATTACTGCCCTTGGCCTGCACGCATTAAATTTGGAGTAAAACAATTCCTCTTCCCCTATACTTACTATGAAGATTTCCTGCTGTCTTTGGAATATCTAGATTCATACAATTTTTATTACATTACACATTTTTAAACGCAAATTTTAAATTTGTAATATCTCCGAAAATATTTGTTTAATTTACATGCTGTAAGGAACCATATTGATCTATATTAATTGCACACTGTATTTAAGGTACTTAATTCGATAAGGATTAATGCCGTATTGCTTAAAATAGCTTCGTAAATAAGCCATTTTCTCACGTAAAAAGTAAACAATAAAAATGGTTAATGTGGGTTATCCCTAAAAGATAAACATATACCATCCCGGACTTTTTTGTAGATTTTTTTATGGTGTACAATATTGTAGTACATTAATTTGATCTAACTGGTAGGGTTAGGCAGCGTTTTTGCTAATTGCTAAATAAGCCTAAAAAAAATAGGTTAATTTACGACATCACGTTAGAAACCTCTAGAATTAGCAATGTTGCCTTAGTATATTATGCATGTATTATACATATAAAACCTTCCTCTTGAATCACTCTATCTATTGAAAAAAACCGCATCAAAATCCGTTGCGTAGTTTTAAAGATTTAAGCGCACATAAGGATATAGGGACATAAAAGGCGACTTTGTTTTATACTATGTAGTGATTATTCGTCGTTTCTGTTGTACGTTAATCAATTACGAACGCGCAATTTATAAAGTCAAAATCTGACAACTTTGTACTTTGACAATTTTCAATCGGAGGACAGATCCATATATATTTCATTTAACGATGTTAAAACGAGAAGTGGGTGTCTTAAAGCAATATTAAATAAGTTATTTAATTTTAAACACTTTTATTTAATATTTTTTGGCCTGTCCTCTTTGTTTAAAAGATATTTCGAAATCAGATGTTGATTTAATTTGATGTCTCGTGAACACAGAACATCTAAGAAAAATTGTTTTTGCTTAAGGGTTGATAGTAATTGTTATAATTCATGGAGACATAGTGTATCAATTTACTAGAGGTAATTGAAGAGTTATTAAGATATTTCTGTAAATTCTGTAAATTTTGCTGGCATTAGCTTCTGATTTATTTCAGGTATCTTTAGTAGATACATTTCCTAGCAAAGCCTTAAGCGAATAATACAAGTAATAAACATATTAATTTGGGCGTCAAGAATTTTACAAAAAATATTAAAAATTTGTGTTATTTGTGTATTTGTTGGCGGGTTGTTAGGTCCTATGTGGGACATAAGATAAAGTAGTAAGCAACAGATAAACGAAAGCCATAAAAAGGAAATTAAGTAGGAGCTATCTGCAAGAGTGAGATCGAAGAGTGGAATAAATAAGCAAAGAATGATGGAATTTTAATTTGGTGTATTTATTGCTTTTACAATATATATTTTAGATGAGAAATATGGATAAAAGATAAATACTAAGCAATGAAAATATACAGTCCAAATGAAACTAACTACATAATTTGCATAGATGGAACACAAAGAACAAATAGAAGAAACTATGAATTATTAGCAGTAACATACATTTGCAAATATTTTAAAGCTTTGATAAATATTAAGATGTTTAACAATTATTGCATTAAGATATGTAACTGACTTTTGAAAAATCAAGAGTTAATTTAATGATTGTAAGCACATTCCTTTAGTATACATTTCTAAGTTATAAAAAATAAATGACCTAATTGTGTTCGTTATCGATTAACATAAATATGAAGAAAGATCATGGATACATATATTTGATGTCCTAAAGTTGTTACAGTTGTGAAAATAATCTTACTAATGATAATTTGTTACAATATTCAATGATGTAGTAATTTAAATTAATTAATACTTCTTAGTAATATCGACCACATGGCGATCACTAGTTTGTATAGATTAAATTAGCTAGAAAAAGAGGCTAGTGCTCAGTTTGTTTTAATGAAATTTTTATAACAAAGTAAAATGTCGGAAAAACGGTGTATTCTCTGGTTTCTTGAGCACTTTAAAATTATTTAAATTTATTACGGGTACGTGGCATATTTTCCCGGATTATATAATCTTGGATAAGGGATAAAATCTCAACAGGAAATTTTGTACGAACTAATCAAATTGATATACCCAGGACATTTTCCATAAATTTCGCCATTAGGCTTCTTTCGGACTGAAAAGCGTCTCGCCCAGAGCACTACTCCCGAAATGCGGACCGTAAAAAGGCCGTATCAATAAATTTTTGCACCCCTTTATGATGGGATTCGTACAACTTTCGACACCGCGAGCTTACCGAACCAGGTCACGTCGATTTGAATGCGGAAACTTCATAATCGTATTCACAGTTGGACCGGGCGGCCTGTAACGTTAGCTTATGTACGCACGAACAAGCTCACGGTCTTGTTTTCCCATAAATAAATGATCAAGCTTGGCATACGATTTTTATGTAGAATAAGGATTTTTGCTGACAATATTCTCTGCGCATTTTTATTTAGCATTGAAATTTAAAGAGACATTAACTTTCATATAAAACTCCCTCTCTCTCTCGCTCTCGCCGAGACACATTCTCTTATCTCTTGACTTGCATTATCTCTGCAGATATTACAAGGAAAAGATAAAATAATTGCAAAAGAGAGTTTTATTTACTTAACAACTCAATTGGAAAATTCCCGGCCAACCATAGTAAAACAAATTTTTTTGGCAAAATTAGTTTTTTTTATTCAACGTAATTCCCTTTAAGGGTCATTTTTGTAGTACAATTTGCCCTTTTCTTTCCACCTCTTCATTCGACGAAAATTTCTTCCCATTCGAGCGAGCATTCTTTTGAAATCTGAGAACAGGAGATAGTCACTGGGGGCCAGATCTGGAGAATACGATGGATGGGGAAGCAATTTAAAGTCCAATTCATGGATTTTTGCCATCGTTTTCACTGACTTGTGACACGGTGCATATCTATGAAATGAGCTGTTGCTGAAACTAATTTATGGTTCAAATCAAGGCGAATGAGACCAAACTTACTTCTTAATCTCACCTGACATTCACGCTGCGTTGATGGATTTCTTATCTGGATCGATGTTAAATTGAAGGAAACATGTACTAATAAAGTGTAAACAAGTTGGGCTTAAACTGAAAAAGATGTATAGATTCATAGGGCGTAAATCCAAATTATCTTTGGTTAATAATATATTGCTATATAAGTCAATTCGTAGGACCATATGGACATACTGTATCGAACTGTGGGATACTACTAGCTATGGCCGTCCTTCAGTATTTCCAATATAAAGTGCTACGTGTCATTGTTGATGTCCCATATTATACCAGTGACTATTTAATTTAGCGCAAAATATCCTTAGAAACCATAACGAGTGTGATCCGAAGGACTACCGTAAAGTACTGAAGGAGTATCAATGCACGGGGGTGCACTCGCCACACAATGAAATGTGAGCGATGTAATGGACGTTTACTATCATCCCAACTAATTAACAGACCCAAAATAGTTTTTATAACATCATACAATAGTAATTAAATCAATTATAACAGGTATTAAAAGTCTCCGGCCTACCATGGTAAAACAAATTTTTTTGGCAAAATTAGTTTTTTTTTATTCAACATAATTCCCTATAAGGGTGATACACTGATTATAGCGACCCTCCAACTTTTCTATACCATTTTTGTAGCATGATTTCTCCTTATGTATGTGCAGTTTCCTCAATCACCTCTTCATTCGACGAAAATTTCTTCACATCTGACACGGTACATTGTCATGGGGAAGCAGCACTTTCTTTTTCTTCAAATGCGGCCGTTTTCCGGCGATTTCGTCCTTCAAACGTTCCAATAACGCTATGTAATAGTCGCAGTTGATGGTCCTTCCTTGTTTAAGTTAGTTAATGAAAATTATTCCGTACGCATCCCAAAATACAGACGCTATAACCTTGCCAGCCGACTATTGCGTTTTCCCACCCTTTGGAGCGGATTCGTCATGTGCAGTCCACTCGGATTACGATGTCGATTGGACTTCGGCGTGAAATGATGGAGCCATGTTTCATCCATTGTCACATATCGATGTAAAACCTCGGCTTTATTACGCTTGATCATCTTCAAACACTGCTCCGAATCATCAACTCGTCGTTGTTTTTGGTCAAAAGTGAACTCGGCGGCCACTTTGCCCAGAGCTTTCTCATACCCAAATATTTGTGAATGATATGATGTACATGTTCAGTTCATATCTTTAGAGTGTCTGCTATTTCATTCAGTTTCAGTTTGCAATCATTCGAAAACATTTTGTGGATATTTTTAATGTTTTCGTCGGCAACAACCTCTTTTGGGCGTCCACTGCGTTCACCGTCTTCGGTGCTCATTTCGCCACGTCTAAACTTAGCATACCAATCCTTGATGGTTGGTTTTCCTGGGGCAGTGTCCAGAAACTCGCCATCAAGTTTTTGCTTCAACTGTATTTTTTCTCTTCAAAAGGCAATATTTTTATCAACACGCGAAATTCCTTTTTATCCATTTTTCTAACAATAACAAAAATTGCTTCACTCAAAATGCTATAATTCACAAACTAATGATCCGACAGCTGTCAAATATATACACGCATCTTTTGAGGTTCAGTGCTAACTAAAAACGTATGGATTTAAGTTTAGTAGCGCTATCTTTGTGTCAGGCCGATGACTTTTCAATTGACCTATTAATACTAGTTTACAAGCGATAATCCTCAGAAGCGATATTCCACATGTCATTGTATGACATAAATCTCCTTAAATACTTATTGATCATTTTGCAGATTATGGAATACTAACAGGGTGATTAAAAACGTATACAATTAATATAAGAATAAATTAAGAGATAAAATGTTCTTAACTAAATAATGACTGAAAACATTCAAATCAAGTACAAGATAATTATTGTTAACCATAACGTTAATGAATATTTATGCTGCTGCTGAGCCAACACCTTAATATCGGCGATTGGGGGTTAACTGCCCGATCGGATTTTTCACTCAACGCGTTCGGATACTATAAAAGTCAGATTTGTCAGCTCTCAGAAAATTTAAACGGACAAAAGAAGGATTTTTGGGAAAAGTCGTCAATCCAGAAAAAATTCATCTCTCGTCTTCTTTAGCCCGGGACGTGATCTACTTGAATTTTATTTTTTTCTCCTTCTTTCCCTTCTGCGTTTCTCGACCATTTGTCATTTTTATATGGCGTTGCGCCTAATACTAAAAAAAGTCGTAAAAGACTCGAAAAATTTTTGTCCCAAGATAAATTACACATTAAAATATTTTTTCATTATTTATAATCCAGACGGTACATAGTTGGTATTCGGGCGTAGCTGACGTATTTTTTCTTTGTGTTTTTCTTTCTCGGTCATTTCGTGATAAGTTTTAATATTCTCTAATGAATTATCCATTCAGTGTATCAGGATTCGACTGAATGATGCCGAAGGACAGCTCGAGTCCATTAGCGTATTCGGTTACATCGCAAATAATGGAGTTTTTATCATTTTAAAATTATACGATCCTAATTTCTTAAGGTTAATTTTAGAGTTTATTTGTTTTTTTTGGGAAACATAAAAATACATTATTTATTAGAATATGCGCATGTAAAAGCGACTTCTTTTTGCCTACTATTTAAACAAATTGTCTGTACAAAACGAACACTTCTTAAAAGTGCTTTGATACTCTTTTAATATAGGTTTCTATTTAGAATATTTATGTATTTTAGAAATATTGAAATAACAATGAAAAACTAAAATGCGAGGTTATCGCCTCTACTTTTTGCGGGATCTAGCACCCCCCCAGTCGCCTAGCCATAAATTGCTATAAATAGTAGCATGTTGCTTCTTTTTCCTCGGCCAGATATAACGTCTTCTATCTACAAGAGAAGTTTCACGTCATAATAGTACATTTGAGAAGATGCGATGCTAAAAGTCGTTACTTATTTGTCCTGCGTTTGATATCACTGCGTCTTATGCTACCAAACCTAAGTTTCATCAAATGAAGAGTTTATTCGCAGAGTATGGAAGTCTTCTCTCTCTTACTTTATTCCAGTCTATTCCATTTATTATTTTCTATTTCCTTATCTATTTGTGTATCTATTGATATAATTATCCTTATCTATTTTGTTATTTATTCGTATCTTTCCCATTATTTTCAAATTAGTGCAGATTAGAGAAAAGAGTTTTAGAGTTGCAACTATAAAGTATAAATTTTTTATAAGCCAGAAACCGATGCCTAATTTGCGAAAGTAACTGATGTGTAGTTATTAGGGTGTTAGCTACCGATATTGATATATCGTTTTCGATATTTTAAAAAGTATATCGATCGGAGAATTTTTTTTACTAAAATCCAACAAACCTTTAAGTACCAATATTAAAGGTATTTTATAAATTATATTTAATTTATTTTGAAAAAATTTCGAAAAACATCGGTTAGAAAAGTATCGATATCAAAAAATATCAGCCGAAAATATCGACATTTTTTTCAGAAAACATCGATATATCGATGTATCCATACAAGACCGACTAACCTTAGTGACAGTATATCTCGTCCTTTATTGTTAGTGTTAGGGTACGGGTTGATGCGTCGTGCAGAATATAATTTATAGAAAGAAGCGTTGTCTATAAAATGTTGAGTTTAGATGAACTTTATCACACACAGAGGAAGAAACTGATAAATGGGAAAATCGTGAATTGGTTTTAGACAGAGTGGAAATAAATAACTTAGTCATAGATATAACAGTGACACAAAAAGTGATAGTGACTAAATGAAACTTTGGAACTATCTAGGTCATTAAAATGCAATGCTGGCAATTACCAAGACAGGGTGATGGGAGTGAATACAATTAAGGTAATGTATGTAATGTAAGATGTGAAAGAATTTTGTACATAGATATGTGTGTAATTGTTCAGAATGAACATTTTATATTTTTATACATATAGTTATACATGAATATTAGGTTTGAAGGAAAATATGAAAGGATTCTGCCTGATTTGTTAATAGTAAATATGGTAGATTCATTAGAATTAGAGAGAATACAGTAATTATATCTAATATTATCAACAATGGTGTACATAGGTAGTAACAAGAGAAACTAAAGATAGATACAATGACAGTCGATAGGTGCAAAATAGTCGAAACAGTCGATAGTCAAAAAACAAACGACTGAAAATAGTAATGATTA
This sequence comes from Rhynchophorus ferrugineus, assembly GCF_030347505.1. Lineage (NCBI taxonomy): Eukaryota > Metazoa > Arthropoda > Insecta > Coleoptera > Curculionidae > Rhynchophorus > Rhynchophorus ferrugineus. The sequence continues at coordinate 13,661,121 of NW_027472590.1, forward strand.
TTTTTAGTTAAATGCACGATTCGAATTTCTGATGTCACGACGAAGATGTACGAATCCTTTGCTGTATAAATTGTGACAGAGGAAAGGACGGAGATAATTGGTTAGGGCAATTAATTTTATATGCGGATATATTTTCCAACGGTAGTATAAGCGAGACGGAGATGGAATAATACCCCACAAATGTTTTGTTGCATTTTAATGTATTAATTGCTATTTTTAAATAATATACTATAATAGACGTAGACAATATAATAGAACTTAAACATAACCTAAAAGTTAAAGATGTACAATAACCAGAAATACTATATAAAAATTAAACATATACCTAATCATAGAAAAAAAATCCTTGGCATAATTAAAAATGATCTGTATGAAATCAGATCATTTTTAAAAACAAAAATCTAAGGAATCATAGTAATGGAAATATTAGCTATTATTGCCATAAAAACAGTCAAAATGTTTTACTGCTTATCATTCCCAATTTTAATCTTTTTACCCTATTACATTAACAATGTAATAGGGTAAGAATGTAAAAAATATCATATCAAAATGCTATAATATTAATATACAATATATTGTTATTTACAAGCAAACTACCAAAAAAATCATAAAACTACATATATTATATATAAAGAAATCTATGTAAGCATAAATTGGATGCATTTTTGACAAGTTCGCTGCTGAGACAACAGAGCCAGAACGTTAAAAATCAATCTGTGTGAAAATAGCGACTGAAAACAGTCGACTGAAATACTCACTGCTGAAACAGTCGATAGTAAAAATAGTCAATTACTAAACAGTCCATAGTCAGTTTCAGTTAATAGTTCCCAGCACGAATTATTTGTGTATACATTTGCTAATAAGTAATAAAGCAACTCTCACCCACATACTATTATCGCTCTATAGTTATCTGTAGAATTTTTCGACAATATATACATTAGATGTACTATAATTTTAAAATATAGTATTTTTGATAAAATTATTTTTGTTTCTTTCACATCGGAATTATATACTGGTACTCCGCGTCATATGTAAGAATTTATTCAAGACGTCGTTAATGTTTGTATGAGTATACAGTCAACCCGATCTGTGACTACGTATGACGCATTTTTGAAAAATGACATGACGGATCTGGTGGTTTAATTACACAGTTTTGATCATATGCTTACTAACAATAATATAACTAACTGTGTCGAATATAAATGGTATCAAACATTCTACTGTTGAAGATAAAGTTCACATTCCTCTCTTTTATTGAACAAACTAGTATATATAACTCCAGAGATCGAAAAAAATCTATTCATTATTTTCATCAGATCGTTACCGTCTAGCTGCCGGCTCATAAAAAAGAAGAGACAGTTCACAAGGTTATGATGACAAGTAAACAACGTTTTTTGCGTTCAATCCATTAAAACTGAAATTGTTTTCGGCTACATAAACCGTTCGTTCTCCTTTGCTCCGACGGCATAATAGGTTCCATTTCCGCGGCGATGCGAATGCGAAAGCAGTTCGATTTTATTTAAAAGCAACAGGCTCGGAGCGGTACGACGTATTGCAATAAAACGACAAATGAAATATCTCGAGGGTAAAAATCAAACGATCCGGAACGCAGACGCCACCACTATTTGTTCCAGGAGACTAGCAAAAAACATCTTATTTTGGAGGCATAACAAGGGAGGTGCGGTAAATGTATTCGGTTTACGCTAAATTTCGCTCTGGTAATATGATTCGGATAAGGAACATCGACCTGGGGTAGGGGAAAAAAGGTATTTTAAACTTTTACTCTGAGGAGCCATTTTTCTGGAAAAGTACGGAATCTAATTTCGGGGGCCTAGACGGCCCCGAATGGATAAAAATTATCGGCGTTTTCGCTTTAAGATAAAAACATCATTACATCAAAATAAATCACACGGGCCCCCGAGAGGAAAAGCTCTATATGGATGGCGTAATGGAAAAAATATATAAAAACTTTTATGAAATGTTAAAATTCGTAACGACATTGGTTTCCTGTATCATCAACTTCCTGTTGATGTATTTTAAACTTTGGAATGATTCTCGTCAAATAATATAGAGACACATTTTTTATAGAAATATAATTTTACACATATTTTTAGATATTTTTTTTTTAAATTGATACAGTTGAAGCTTATACGGAGCAAGGATTTTTAGTACTAAGATTTTTCTCTAATATGCTCTACCATTAAGTAAACCCCAATCAAACGAAATACGCCCAAATCAAGCAACCAGGAATAGTCGTCAGATCGGTGACACATAATATATAAACAAATATTTAACCTCTAATTTCATTGGATCTAGCCGACCTGCTGCCCTATCCAATTCTAATGCAGTAGATTATTCGCCGTTTCTGTTGTACGTAAATCGACTACGCACGTATAATTTTACGTTGTGAAGTAAATTTGGCAACGGTACAGTAAAATGCCGGCAGAGCATACTTTGCATTTGAAACGATATTAATACCGAAAATGAGTTAAAATATTGTTAAAATATATTATTTTATTTTAAGCAGTGTTGTTTAAGATTTTGTCATACTTCTGGTCATTTCCATATTGTTCATAAATAATTATTCATAAAGACAATAAACTAACGGGTCCGTTACATCGAAAGGTCCGTTACATTCTAATACAGATGAACAAAATTCCAGATCAACAAGAATCGTTTTTGCTCAGTTTACGAGTTCTTTTCTGTTTCAAGGTTTCTTCTGATTTATAATATAAGCATTCATAAATCCATTTTTAAAGAAGTTTATATATTTTGATATCGGATGAACTCAGGATAAGAAACGATGATAAGATAGTAATTGATAAGATTTTGGAGAGATACCATATCGTTGTCTTAGAGGTAACTGTAAAATTTATTAAGATTTTTCTGTGAATTTAATTGGTTTCATTAGTCAATGAATTTCATAACAAAGCCATAACCAAATACTGCATATAATAAATACAGGTCAATTGAAAATTCCCCGACCTACAATATAAAAACAATTTTTTTTTGGCAAAATGAGTTTTTTTTATTCAACATAATTCCCTTCAAGGGTGATACACTGATTATAGCGACCCTCCAACTTATTGATACAATTTTTGTAGTACGATTTCTTATTTGCTTCAAAATAGGCGTCAGTTTTGGCGATCATTTCTTTATTCGATGAAAATTTCTTCTCAACGAGCAATTCTTTTGAGATCTGAGAATATGAAATAGTCGCTGGAGACCCGATCTGGAGAATAGAGTGGACGGGAAAGCAATTCGAAGCCCAATTCATAGATTTCTGCCATTTTCACTAACTTGTGACACCGTGCATTGTCTGTACAAGCAGCACTTTCTTTTTCTTTCACTTTCTTTCGGCGATTTCGTCCTTCAAACGGTCCAATAACACTATGTAATAGTCGCTGTTGGTAGCTCTTCCTTTTTCAAGGTAGTCTATGAAAATTATTTCATGTGCATCCCAACATACAGACGCCATAACCTTGCCAGCCGACTGTTGCATTTTTCCCACGCTTTGGAGCGGGTTCATCGTGTGCAGTACACTTGGATGACTGTCGATTGGACTTCGAAGTGAAATGATGGAGCCATGTTTCATCTATCGTCAAATATCGACGCAAAAACTCAGATTTATTACCGTTGATCATCTTCAAACACTGCTCCGAATCATCAACACGTCGTTGTTTTTGTTCAAAAGTGAGCTCGCTCCGCACCCACTTTGCATAGAGATTTCTCATACCCAAATATTTGTGAATGATATGATGTACACGTTCAGTTGATATCTTTATAATGTCTGCTATTTCATTCAATTTCAATTTACGGTCATTAAATTTTTTTTTGTTTTGTGTATTTTTTTAAGGTTTTCGTCGGTAACAACCTCTTCTTGGGTGTCCACTGCGTTCACCGTCTTCCGTGTTCATTTTACCACGTCCAAAATTTGGCATACCAATCTTTGATGGTTGATTTTCCGGGGTAGTGTCCGGAAACTCGGCATCAAGCCAAGTTTTTGCTTCAACTGTATTTTTTCCCTTCAAAAAGCAATATTTTATCAACACACGAAATTCCTTTTTATCCATTTTGTTCGCAATAACAAAATTTGCTTCACTCAAAATGCTATAATTGACAAAGTAATAATCCGACAGCTGTCAAATTTATACACGCATCTTTTGAGGGTTTGAGGGCTAACTAAAAAACATATGAATTTAATTCTGTTAGCACTACCTGTGGGCATATTTTGTGCATTAAGAGTTAAAATGAAAGTTTTAAGTTCTCATTTGTTTGACGCAAGGTAAAGTAGAAAGTAGTATATTAACGAAAACCATAGAAGACAAATTGAAGATAAGGTACAGACACCTTATCTTCAATTGTGAGATTCCAGAATATTAGACAAAATAATAGTTTAAAATAATTAAATTTACCGACAGAAAAAAATGTGACAGCTACTTTATTAAAGATTTTTATTTAAAAATGTAGGTAAAGAAATTATTGAATTTGTCCTATTTTAATATCTATTTTAGGTGAAGAATATGTATTATATAGTAATAAAAATTATATTAATACTTAAATAAAGTAATGGAAATCTGTAGATAATGTGAAACTAACTACATAATTTGCTTAAATAATTACAAATTATTAACAGTAATTATTAACTTCGTAAATATTTTAAACTGCTGATAAATATGAAAATGTTTACCCATTAATGCAATAAAATATGTAAAAAATAACAATTTATTATTTGAACTTTTTTCAATTATTTTAGTTATTTATATTTCAGACTGATTTTGATTTTGAGCACTCAATAGTTTATAAATAATTATTAATTATTATGGTAATAAATACTTTATTACTATTGTAATTAATATACAAATATGTATATGTTCATATATTATTTCATGGTTACAACATAAAAGTAAAAATTATATATACTTATATTTGATGGTCAAAAGTTATTGGAGTTCTGAAAATAATCTTACTCTTAATACTTTTATTATAATGTTCATGTATGTAGTAAATTAAATTAATTAATACATTGTTAATTATTAAAACTTAATGGAAATTAGATTTAATAAGGTGCCATTTAAAAAAGGTTAGGGGGTGTTACTTCTTGAGATAGTTTCTATGTTTCTTAACACATAGACATTTGTTACTGTAATTAATGTTTCATTAGGGCTCTGAAATTTGTTAATAGCTTTTAAAATGAATAAACAATTTTGGGCCGACTAAGTAGCGCAATAGTTATGAAGTAGCCTCATAGTGTTGCGATAATCGCGGGTTTGAATCATACTGGGGCCTGGATGTACTTTAAGTTTGTGATTGTAATAGTAAAGGTCTTTATAGAAAACAGTGGAAAATCCGACAAGGAATAATAATCCCAGTCACGGGAGTAACGAGTCTTCTGGGATGGTCGGTAAATTGGTCACTGGCCAGTCGGTATTCTTAATATCGGGGACCGTGGTTCGGAGCCCACGTTTTTAAAAGGAGACTTTAAAATGTAAATATGAGAAAGTAAACAATTTTTTAACACTTACCTTACACTAAATCTTCAACATAAATGTATGTAATTCAAAGATATTTATAGTATTTTGAAACCTGGCAAATTAAAATAAACGTAAAACATTAGTAGACATATATTTATTTACATAAAACAGAAATGTTTTTATGCAGTTCAATATTTGTATAAAATGAAAAACAAACTTCCGCCAGCGAATATCAATCTCATCTTGCCGGTGAAAGGTGCACTGTTCATCCCCATTGCTCATGCATGGCAACATTTCGAAAATAGGCATTCTAAAAACAACGATATTTTTTCAGGTCCTTTCTCTACTATTCAGGTAATTTGTATACGGTAAAATTCAAATCAGACGAAAGCGGTTTCATCTTCTTTTGTTTTAGACCGGGAAACATCTTATTCCGAAGAATAACGGAGTCTCGCAAGGTTCGAAATGTAGTTGCCTGAGTTCCTTGATAAGCAAAGTGGAAACTGGCAAGCCAATCTATATAATTAAATTTCAAATAAGGTACAAAAGGTGTTGAAGCGCTAGGGTTTTACTTGTTCGAATAAGATATCAGTTGACGGTAAGTGATTAGATATAAATCTAATCGAATTAGATATACAGTAAATTTAATAAGACAAATAACAGATATTATTATGGCATTAATTTGACATTCATATGATGGTGTGGTTGTTGCCAAGGTTGTGTGAGAGCATTCATTTTTATAAAGGAAAATTACAAAAAAAGTACCATTCAGAAATCACCAATCTATATTGCTGTAACATCATGGTTGCCACAAATCTAATTATTTCTAAGAAATATCCGTTAACGCTGCAAGTGATCGCTTTCCATCGCTACTTACTATTCGTTTCCGAAAATTCCGATCGATTTTATTGCAACTTTGCAGCGACTCACAGGAAATGTCTGTGAGGTATTTCCTGTTGTGATGCGACACCCATACATCTAGCTTCATTTTGTATCTAGACATTTCCTAGTTATTCCAAACGGTTTTTCTACATTTTTTGAGCTTCTTAATAATAGAAGCATTGTTTATATATTGGTCGAACCCGGATATTTCTATGATTTTATCCATATTTTCAACAATAGGCTTTCTAGAGCATGGTGTTACCTTGACATCGAAATTAATCTGGCATTTTCGGCCGCATGGCTGGCGTGTTCGCGTTTGTTGAAGAGAAAGTATAAAATCTAGCATAATAACAGTTACACAAGATCAAACGAAACTGAATCAACAATTCACAATACTTTCAAATATTGTTTAGTACGAAATATCTTCCTTGTAAATCGATGGGACTTTCTAATAATGGATTTCGTTTTACAACACTAATATATGTAATACCTCTATGTAATTATAAAATATATATTTTAATAATAATAACTCCCAAATAAGTATGCAGAAACGGCTGGCTTAAAACGAATCTATATTTATTGGCCATTTATAAGGCTCTATCTGCCCTGGATGGACTGTCGGTGGGCGCATCAATACTTGTGGTATCAGACTCATTGACTTTAGACAGTCTGATTTTAGTAAAGACAGTCCGCTCTCTAGTTATAGCTATCAGAGAGCTACATAAAACACTGGATAGTAAGAATAAATAATCTATGGGTTCCCTCTCATAGGGGATTTCCCGGTGGCGAAAGAGCCGACTACCTGGCAAGCAGAAAGGAAGATTCAGTCAAACTGAGAGTTCTATTCAGTAAGGAAGACGCTAAAACACATATAAAAACTATATACAAAAAATTGGATCAACTAAATTAGGATCTCCTTATGGAAAATAACAAGTTCTGGGAAGTCAAGGGGGTTTTTCACTGATCTCCTAATTTTAACAATCTCAACAGGTTCCATTTGAGTCTCTTTACTCGGCTGCGAATGGGACAGACAGCAGACTAACGCATGAGCATTTGTTAAAAGGAAGAGACCCCCCACAATGTGACGAATGCTAAACACAACAGAGCATCAGGCACATCCTTCTGGGGTATGAAAAGTTTGAGGTACTGATACGGCAGCTCGGAATGCCAAGGTCATTAAAACAACAGGTCCAACCCAAGCATTTGGATATGCTTTTCACCTTTTTAATGGCTTCTGGATTGATACACCTTTTATAATTCTTTTCTATTGTAATTTGTATAGTATATTATTTTTGAATATCATTGTCATTTTTGTATACTTTATTTAAAAATACATTGTATCTCGACCCTAAATAGCCCAAGAGGCTGATGGGATTTTAAAATAATAAATAAATAAATAAATAAATAAATAAATATATTTAGTGGAAATGTAAATAAGAACCCCCCCTAATTTTATAAATATTAAAGATGTATAGTGAAAGAACAAAACCTTTCATTGGATTTTAGTGAAATAATAACTGACTGGATAACTGAATATGTAACTGTATATAGTAAACTTTATGCAATTGCTGTTTAAGAAAATTCTTATATACCTACTCTTATTCTTTATATATGTTACAGAAGAATATAAAAGCGTTGCCTTGTTGAAAGATATCGATATGATTTGAAAACATCAATATTTTGACCGATATTTAATATGTAGTAAATAAAGAATTACAAGGACTGAGAAAAAGTCAATATTTTAGACTTTTTCATGATTAGTTTATGATCAATTTCATTTTTCGGTCGTTGAATTAAGTATTGAAAATAGAATATATGTCGAATGTTTATATAAAACATATGCATACAGACTAACTGCGAGAGTAACAGAAGCTGCAGGGACATCAGTTCTAATCATCGAATTTCTTGAAATAATACCCAATAATTATTTTTTTCAGTCAATGAATCGCTTTGGTAATGCCTGTTTACTACTTATTATATATCCTGTAAGTTTAGTAATATACTCTATACCATGTAAGTTTTATTTTAAACAACCCGTATATTTGTTTAACATTTTACAGACCCTTTCGGTCTTCATGCGTTATGATATGTTAGACAGATGGGCCAAGAGTTTTTACTCGAGAAAAATGTAATCAGCAGGATAAATCCACATAGCTGGTAGAGCGAGATGTCCTATAAAGAGGTTTCCAAATAAATGTTAGCGTATTTTATAGCATGTGATAGAATGTCATGTTCAAACAATTTAAACATATTACCATTTAGTAGGGCTGGGAACTATCGGAAATAGTCGAAACAGTCGATGGTCAAAAAACTAATGACTGAAAATAGTAATTACTTTTATAATAATAATTATTAAAAAATAAGACGTCTGCTGATACAAATGTTGCGATTTGACATTTTATATCACACAATTTTAACGAAACTCATTGATTATACGCTCGATAATAGTAACAATAATTAATAGAAATATTTAATTTAGTATTATCAATATTGAAAATACGTAGATATAGTCTGCTATGTATAGACACACCATGCATATACCTAAAAAAAGGATTTTAAATAAAAGTGAACTTTAAAAATGACAACTGAAACGTAATATTTAATGAAATACAATAACAATTAAAACGTTACGAAATAAATTATTTTGATAAATTATTTGGATTTACTCAGATTCACTATCAGATACCGAAATCTGATTTCCAACCATAAGGCATTACATTCGATCTCTTATTCGGTTGAAAATGCTGTTATTCGCCTAAAAATAAATGAGAGGGTAATATTGTTTTCGCTTGGGCTAAATTTCTTTGTAAACCAATTATTTTAAGTCCGGATACCGTCGAGAAACGATTCAGAAGTATTTCTTTAATGTTTCTTTTTGATGTTTGTTTTGGAGGTGTGGTCTCGATTTAATTTTCTTTTTTTGTAACTTTAATCATTTTTTAAATTCTTCCCTGTAAAACAAGCTAGAGATAATTTTCCGCGATCAATATTTCTTGCAATTACATTACACATGATATGTATTAATCGGCTTAGTGAATAAATCAATTGATGGTATTTCCTTTCTCAAGATAGATGAATATTAACATCACGCACATTGCAAAATACCGAGGTTATAGCCTTTATAGTCGATTGTTGTACTTTCAGGCACTTTGGTCGAGGCTCACTAGTTTTTGTCCGCTCAGATGATAATCGTGTTGATTTCTAAGTGAAGTGATGAATCCATGCTTTATATATTGTCACATATCAATGCAAAAATTCTGATTTGTTACGTTTAAACATGGCTAAACATTGCTCAGAATCATCAACACGTTCTTATTTTTGGACGACAGTGAGCAAACGTGACCCCAACTTCGAATAGAGCTTTCTCATAGTTAAATGCTGATGCAATATAAAACCAACACGTTCTTCTGATGTCTATACAATGTTAGATAACTGACGCAACTTCACTATTCGATCATTCTTGATGTGTTCTTGTGTTATCAACTCATTTGAACGTCCACTGCTTCCAGCAACACCGGTGTCTCTATGACCACGTTTGAAGTTAGCAAACCAACGTTTTATTGTCGTTTCTGATGGAGCAGAGTCCTTAGAACACTTTTTAAGACATTGCTTCGCTTGAACGGTATTTTTTTACCATCAAGAAGCAGTGTAGAATTAAAACACGAAATTTTTTTTGATCCAATGTTTTGAAAATAATAATGGAGTACCGTACTACGAGGCACTAATATTGAAAGAATCCTCTGGCATAACAACATTCGCCTACACGCAATAGTTGTGTGGTCTGCACTATTATAGCTTGTAATGAGATGTTGCTTTGCAGCCAGCATATTCCCCAGACGAAAGTGTAATAATCGATTAGATCGATACTAAACCAACATCGTCATGTCCTGTTGCTAGTAAGACCGTAAAACTGAAAATAGAAAATAGTAAAATATATATTGCGCCAGTTTCTTTTAATTAACAATTATTTATAGTAAAAATAATTAGGTATAAGAGGACATTATTTGATGATTACCAAAATATGGTCACTTAAATTTTTGTCTGCTTATTAAGATTAGTTTTTATTTTTTAATATTAGATATTTTGTCTAATTTTAAAAATACGTTTAAAACTAAAAATATGGGGGATATTGAAATATTCAAAAGCCAATATTGTACTAATAGACTTCTGATTTTATTTATCTTATATATTTAGTTCTATACTAAGCATCTGTAGAATTATGTCTTTAAATATGATATTTAGTTACATAAGTTGTACATGAAGACAAGTACTATGAATTCATTTTAGTTTCTTTTAAGTCAAAACTCTAGATGAGATATCTCGAACACTAAATTATAGCTATTATATTAATAACATTTTTATTATTTATTTGTTTGTCCAATAATTTTGGTTTCTGATGATATGTTTTTCGAAAACAATAATAATTTTCTTTGTGCAATACGGTGCAGACATTATATTTAAATAATTATAGCAAGGTTTCTGAACCATTTAAATAGAATTTATCAAAGATATATGGTTTACAGAAGAGAAAGTATTTTTTATCAAAATAACGAGCACATTTTCTTTTGCAGGTTTTCAGGAAAACCACTCTAATGATGGAATATATAAATTGCGAAATTTCTGGAATGGAATAAGTATATTGGGTAAGTTAACGAAAAGTATACTTCACTTTTAACAACATGTATCCTTTTTTTACAATTCGATTTATGGAAATCTTATATTAGCGAACTGATTAAACAGTAACGTAAATATTATTCTATAAGAAACTCGTAAACTTCATATTTAAGTCAAACAATTTTCTATAATTATCCTATTGATTATATTTTTAATTAGCTTAGGTAAATAATGTTTTGGAAGGGGAAAATTTAGCTCCTTGTTTTCTTCACTTACCAGTTTTGTAAAGTAAAGTGAAAATAAAATGGAATGTAGTCAGTCAACAGCGCTTATCTCGTCCATTTAGATTCATAGATGTATTGTTTCTCTAGCGTTCGATTTGGAACAGTTCCAAGGAAGCTTACAAGATTGTAGAGGGAAAACAGCATTTAAGGAGAGTTAATTTGTGACTTGCAAGTCTATGTAGTTATCAGCTCGAAGTTATTATTTAATTGACAGTTCATTGTATCGTTAATATTGGGTAATATTATATGAATATGGATGGACATTTAATTTGGCAGCATTATTTTTTGGCCTTATCGTCATTAAAGAAATAAAATAAAATTGGTTTGATATAGGCTTACTTTTATATACTTAACTTTCATTGTTTCCACTCTCATCACCTTTTCTTCTTAAAGTTTCATTCAGTCATTGCCACTTTCAGGGAAACTACTCAAGTCAATAACTAATGTCAAATTCAACCGAAGGGTGTTATAGCAGAAATCTTCTTTCCACATATCCAAACAATTCTTGCATATGTATCTTTTTCGGCCTTCATATCTTTCATATTATTTCTTTACCACATTCCATAACCATTCGGTTCGTCTCAATATGCAGTGATAGGGTGGACTTTACAATTTGTGGTCATATTGTTTCGCCATCTGATCTATTGTGTCACCAAGTAAAAATTGAAAATACCTCACCCTTTAACATCGTATTTTAAAATATTAATTTACTTTTTGTAGGCCACTACTTAATTATAACTTGTTTCCCATTTGTTGGTATCTTTTTCACCAGTATGCCATGGTATAGTGCTTTGTCCATAAGAATAACTAATAGTTCCTCCTAGTTCCTTAACGGCTGATTTTCAAACCAGAGCAAAAACTTGTGACTCGAATGGTAATCGCTCTTGGATTTGGAGAAGAACAATAATTCTGCTCATGGAATAAAACAATTAGTCCCTAGCATAAATAACAATAGATCTGCAAAGAGTTGCTAAGAAAATGTTATGATTATCAGAACCTAATCAAATATTATTTTAACTGTTACCTTTTTCCATAAACTTTTACACTTACTTTATAAGTTTTTACACTCTTTTTAGTGGTCTAATAATTAATTCTGAATATTAATGTCTGATCTTAATACTCAAATTGAAATAAGTAATTTTCTTTAATTTTTTTTACATGCTTTTAAGAATTGAATTCTTTTAATGCAATGTCTGCAAGTTCTGTTAGAACTCTTCGTGAGTTATCTTTACACTATTTCAATCCTGTGTTTCCTCACAGTATATGAAGGGAGGACTTACAACCCTCTAAGGGTTGTATATCCATAAGTTTTCTATGCTTTCTAGAGTAGAGCTATCTATTGTATGAAATTATGTTTATATTGAAAAAAACACTCACTGTTTTTACATATTTCACATAACCTCGAATAGAACTGACATCAAAGTATGTAGATGTTTTCTTTTCGATATATCCATCCAGTGCAGCTGAAATACAATAAAAATATTTCCAATAAAAGCTTAATTTTAAATAGTATCAATACTTAGCTCTCTAACGCATTTTAGCGTTAAGAAGGGGCTTCCATTATCTCGCTCTTGTTCGATGTTAATAACTAGTATTTTGGTAAAGTCTTTATTGGATTCTGCATTTTCAGAGTAATAATTAGCATATATTTGACATTTATAAAATCAAGCGCAGCAATTTTTAAACTGTAATTATTATAACTAATGTTTTGAATAATTTTACAGACATTTTACAACTTGATTTTGTTAGCCTGATTCGGTTACATGTTCTGACGTGTCAGACAATATTGTGTCAGTTTGTAACTAGAATAAAATGACAAGGAATATATCGCCTTATATTAAAATGAACCTACAAACCATAATAGGCAATATATAATATTCGTACATCTTGATGGCGTAAGTTCACTATTATTTTGGATATAGTACATATGCTTTTGTTTCTATTATTATTTAAAGTAAAACAGATTTTTTTATTTAAAAAATGTAAATATGCGACTTTTGAATAGAAATTAAGCACTTATATAAAAGGTTTACATCATAGTTCTATATCAGTCGAAGTTTAAGGCATATTATGTTCGAATAGTCCACAATTAGAAAATTTGGGCTGCATTTAAGCTTAATACCTTGAGAATATTTTGGTATTTCTTTTTTCGTAATTTTTATGAAATGTGAAAACGTGATCCACCGTATTCTCCCAATTTAACTCTATTCTTTTTATTTTTAATTAAGAAAATATAACAGAATCGCAAGGTTCTATCTGTGGTTTATCTAAAATAAATTGTTTATTTTTTTCTAAGGATTTATTAAATGATTATGGTAAAATGTTATTTATTTTTAGGTTTATCTTTTATGTATGATATAACGTTTCATAAGTGAATACTGAATTTAACATCCGGAATACTATTTATTTATCTAGATTTTCCTGGAATCCTGGAATATAAATAAAAACCTCTAATAAATGTTTTACGTGGATCTAGTGGACAATAGATAAATATATAACATCAGTAAATGGCCAGTAAAAACGATAAAAAAGCATGCAATAGACAATTACTACCTACAAAAAGAACGGAAATGTTTTTCAGGTGGTCCTTCGAACAAAAACTTGTACGAATGGCTGTAAGAACACACTCCAGACCTTTCCATAGTTCGAGGGGGAAAAAACTTAATATTAGGATACAATACTCCTGGCCATGTTACAAGATGAAATAGAGTAGAACAACTGTTTTTGTTGGTAATTCTGGCTTATCAAAAAAGGTCCCCTTATTTAAGGTAAATAATTTAACACATACGTCTGGATTAAGTATGTATTATTTTTGTGAACAAACCTAATCTAATGAATAGACAGATGTTGATATAGAAGCACTTATTATTTAATTTGTTCTAATTATATTTATAAAATATTTAATATCACTTTCTACCCAGTTCTTATTTTAAGCTTTTTCTTTAAAATTTTTCCTTCTCCATTGATTTTTATGAAACTATAGGAACAATAATTAACATAATACTCAATAATAATAATTTCAACAATAATAATCTAGAACTGAAACAAAATAGTTAATCGTCGAGAAACAATTCAATCACAATACAGAAACAATCAGAATCAATAGCGATTTTCGTCAGAGAACAGGCTCACATATAAAAGGACGGTAGAGTTCTTATATAGTTGTGTGTGTAACAGCAGTTACACAAACAAGGCCGAGGACGGAATCGACATTAGCCAAAGCAGACATACGATTTAGAGTCATTTCCATTCATTTCATAATTCACTTCATCATAGGTATCCATTTTATATAATTTCATTTCCTTTAATTTTTGTGCTATTTATATTCGTTTAAATAAATAAACTCGTCTTTGAACATTAATTTACTTAAAAATAGGGAAAATAAATAATGTATAATGTGGAGGATAACAAATTTATGTTATTTACCACATTGTTTTCTTTCCTTAATACTAAACTTATTTGCTTTATCGCTTTGTTTAATTACCTCCATTTTTTTATATCCATACAGTTTCTACCCAATTGTTGTTTGTTTTGTTTACCTTTTTTCGATTTTATTAGTTTTAAGAATCTCTTATTACTTTCTTTTCTTATCTAAGCGTCTTCTAATTTTTTCTTTTTCTTTTGTATTTCTATTATTTTTAGTATTGTAGTTTACTATAAGATTAGCATACGATTTCGTCATATGGCCTTTCCCTTTATTTTTCACTCAGTGTAATAATCTTTGTAACTTTTATGTCGCTCTTGACTATGCACACCTTCATTTGCTTTATAATATTTATGATTTGGATTCTTATCAATTCTGTAATCCAATGTGTTTCTTTTTCATTCCTTTTTCTCGAAATAATATCTGATTGTTTATTCTTGTTTCTGTATTACTTATTTTAATTCTTTGTTTCATTGGTTGTTCCTTATCTGTTAAGAATTAAAAGCGCCACTTCTACGTATTCTAAATTGTGTTTCGTGATCTATAATGAAAAAAAATTGTAAATTGTTGTTATGGTCCTGTCTTCTTCAAAGTGGCGGCCGTATTTAACTGCGTGACTGACATGTCAACCTTGCTCCAAGCTTGCCAAAAAAAAGCGATATTACGTGCTTTAAACAACTTGACAGATGCATTCCACATAATCCCCATGTGCAAATATTCAAGCCTTCATCAAGCTGTCCGCGTCGCAGCAACAATCCACCGGGCATTTAGAAAAGGTCATCAAACTGGGCCCATATTTTTAAATGTCTCCAAAGCTTTTGATCAAGATCAAGATCAGGTTTTGATCAAGATCACAGCTTGGTGTACCGAATAACCTAATCCTCCTTACAGATTCATACTTGGACGGTAGGTGCTTTCAAGTGAGGATCGGTGATGCAGTCTCCTCTCGTAAACAGATTTCCGCAAGAGTCTCGCAAGGTGCTACACTAGCCCCAGCCCTATTTAACCTCTATATGGCTGATTTCTCACTCCACAAACTTTCCAACATAGTATTTTGTGCAGATGATACCGCGTTTTTCACAACCGGTTATAATCACGACGCTATTCGCAACAGACTTTAAGACCAGCTAAACCAGCCAATCGCGTGGTTCAAATTCTGACGGCTGCGAATAAACCCGAGCAAAACTCGGGCTATTCTGTTCCACAGCAAGAAGAAGTTCCGCACCTATTACCTCCAAATTGATAAAGTCCCCATCTTCTGGTTCCACAAAGTGTCATACCTCGGTCTCTAGTTCGACCGCAGATTCCAATGGTCAGCTCAAAAACGGCGCTCTATTTGCAAAAGCAATGGCGTGTAGAGCCTACTATTTCCACTCCTCTGCAGAAAAAGTAAACTTCCAGTTTCTCAGAAAGCGACTTTATACAAAATGCTAGTCCGTCCAGTCTGCCTTTACAGAGCACAGGTGTGGTACAGGTATGTTTCTCAGAGACAACTTGAACTACTCCAAGTGTTCCAATCCAAAAAAGTTCGCTCGTTACTCAATGCCCTCATGTTTATGAGGAACGTCAACTTTGCATTTTGATTAATATATTTACTCTTTCTCGTTTGATACTTTGATTACTTGTTCTTAATTTATTTGTTACACACACAAAATAGTATTAACCTTTTTTATAAAACAATAATAAGTCATGAAGATTTGGTAGTATGGTCAAGATGATGAATGAGACTTTCTGCTGTGATAATCGTGTATGCGAACCTAATTTAGGACAATGCTTGTTTTAATTTATGTTTGTGTTTATTTATAGAGAGAAGATTAGTATTCAGCATGGAACAATATACCTAACCATGTCGGTAACCAAACTAGACAAATTTAATGAATATTAAACAACCAACAATGACGATTTTTTGCGAAAGTAGAACTATTGGTGAGAATCACAGTGACATTTTGTGTGGCAAAAACAAAATTGTTAAATTTACTAATTTTTTCGCAATTATCTCATATTTTTTCACCACGTGAACATTTCCTGGATACATACAAATATTGCAAAACTCAAATTGGCCAATTCGGTCCAGCCGTTCTAGAGTTTTAGCGCGACTAACGAACGGCAATTCATTTTTATGTATGTTGAAGATAATTAATGGCCCATATTATCCGTAAATAACAAATCGAGTATAAACATATCTAGCATTAAAGGCGCGTAAATAATTCGGAAGTATACGCTTGAAAAATACGTTATAGTAGTGCGGACAGGGCATCGGAGATTTATGTCGATCTTGGCTGAATGTGTATTCTGATTATTCCAATTGTGTTTCAAGCTTAGAATATTCATCGTCTGTCGAGTGTTGTTGAATATTCGAGTTTGTTTTGCTGTTTGCGTAACTGAGAGTTAGGTCGCAAGATTTAAACCGTCAATAATGCGGTTATATAACTATTAATAAATAAATTGACACGGCAAATTTTAGAGAATATTGGTTTCTGTTTTAATTAAAATATTTAACAACCCTATTAGAATTAGAATAAATGTTTAGCTGTTCTATTGCCATAACTTTTGTTTTGCTTATTCTCGTAGTGTCATTCATCTACTTATTTAGTGGTGATCCGGATTACTGGTTGTTTTGATCACATAATCTGCAAGATTGTTTGTGTTTGTCAGATGTATTTCTTTTAATATTCTTTAGTTTATATTATAATTTTATCACTTACTCTTCTTTATTATAATAAAACCCATTAAATTTCTCTTCTTACTCTCTCAAATGTATTTTCTAAATCTATAAATGCTACGTGTTTCTGCAAGTTCATTACTAGCAATTCTATTAGTATCTTATATATTGATGATATCAAACGGTGTTTTGTTTTATATTATTTGTTCATAGATATATGCACAATGGATTAATCGCTCTATAATTATTGCGCACCTTTTTGTCTTCTATTTTTATGGATCAAACGGGTCCCGTTTACAATTTATGAGGCGTCCGTTTTTCTTCCAGTATCCTCTTCCTTAATATTCCTTTCTTCTCTCCACTTTTTAGAAATATTTCCGCTATTATTTTGTTTTTCACAGTTTTCTCAGTAAATTCTACAATTCCTTAATTTGTGCAGTTACTTTCCTTTTTTACTGATTGATACAGTTTTCCATACATAAACTTCGCCAGGTCTCCTCAGGTCCTTCCATTATTTTCTTATCATCATTTATTAGTAGACGTAATTAACTATTATAAAACTTCGTAAAAAATATTTCAAGTGTCTCCATTTTCTCCGCTAATAGTCTCCACGTTTTCTTATGTACCTTTTGTTTAATTTACTTCTCTGGCTCTGCTCTTGTCTTAATATTCTTTATTTTTCGGTTTTCCTTTTGTTTCCAAACATTCTTATTTTATTTTATTTATTTTCATACATCTTCCTAGTCTTTTTTTCTCATTCGAAAATTGATTGTCTTTTGAGCTTATTTCCTTTTTCTAAATTAACTGCATAAATGGATCTATTACAAATCCGGATATGTATAAATTTAAGGGGTTATGCTCGTGTAAAAAGTCATATTTTAAAGCTATTTTTAAGGTTATACCTGTTAATAAAAATATAAATAATTTTCAGGGATACAGCTGTTTTAGTGGCACGGCATCTATAAACGAACCTTTAAACGCGTTTTGCTCAAATCTACTTTCTGAAGACGGTTGACATGACATCTCAAGTTGTACTGAATCTATTTACTTGAAATTTGGCGAAAGGAAATGTTAAAAAAATATATACTTTTTTCGTGTAGCCGTAATTTCGTTAGATAAATTTTACTTTCATTAAATAGAAAAATGCATAGGAAAGGCTCACACTGAATTTAATGTAATTGGTTTAGTAAAATTTGAGATGTCATTCCAAATAATCTACTTGAATAAACTGAATAGAGTTGAGAATAAAGTCGCTAAAAAAGGTTTTCAAAAAATTCAAACATAATACATGGGTTGTAAAGTTCCGGGCGTATCAAAAAAGCGCGTTTTTTCTTGTTCAAAATTGGTTTATTCATCAACATAATCTCCATCAAGAGCCAAACAATCATACCTGCGCTGCTGTAACATTTCGAAACCACTATTGTAGAAAGATTTATCTTTGGCCTCGTTTCATCAATAACCTCTTCATTCCAAGGAAATTTCTTGCCGGCGAGTATTTTTTGAGGTCTGCTAACAACCAGTGGACACTGAGAGCCAAATCTGGCGAATTCTGTGGATGTGGAAGTAATTCGAAATTCAATTAATGTAGTTTTGCCACTATTTTGAATGATTTGTGGCAAGGTGCGTTGTCTTGATGAGAGAAATCTTTTTTCTTTGTCATATGCGGTGGTTTCTTTGCAATTTCGGCCTTCAGACACTCCAATAACGCTATATAATATTCCTTGATGATGGTATTTCCCTTCTAAAGATAAATATTGCCCCAAGCATATCACGTCAGTCGATTGTAGTGCTTTCGGGCGCTTTGGACAAAGTTCACCAGCTGCAGTCCACTTAGATGATGATTGTTTTGATTCTGGAGAGGAGTGATAGATCCATGTTTCATCCATTGTCACATATTGATACAAAAATTACGATTTGTTACGTTTGAACATGACCAAACACTGCTGAGGATCATCAACACGTTTTGTTTTTGGTCAACGGCTAAGTGTGGTTTGTTTTAGGTCACTAGAATCGATTTTTAGGATTTTTTTGATATTTTCTGGTGTTACCACCTCATTTGGACGTCCACTGCGTTCTGCATCATAGGTTTCTCTGCGGCCATGTTTGCAGCAAACAAATTAGCGTTTCATTGTCATTTGTGATGGAGAGGAGTTTTTATAAAACTCTTCAAGCCATTGCTTCGCTTGAACCGTATTTTTCCTATCAAACATTAGTGTAAAATTATAATAAGAAATTGTTTTTGACCCATTGTTTTGGAAAAACAAAAGTAGTGTCACTGTTAGTACAATAACTCACAAACTGCTGAGCAAAGAAAGTACTAATAGAAAAAGTGGCGAATGCCATGAAACTGTCGTCACCTATGTGTTACGCCCGGGACTTTTCAGCCCATGTGTACTATCAAGTATTAAGGGTAAGAATTTTTTATCATTTCATCCTATTTAAATAATTTACTTAGTTGAATATCTCTCATTTACTTTCATCGTTTCACCCATAAAGGCACCAAACCGAATTGTCTATTTTACGTACCTCTCTAACATTATGTTTATATGTGAAAAGCCTATTCGGCACCTCTGTTTATTTAAGAAAATTGTGGAAACCAAAGTCTAGAGACAAAGGACGGAAAATAACGCCTACGTGTTACGCATTGTACATATGAATGAGATCAACATGGATTATGTTATGCTGTTTTTATATTCCTATATATATTATATAGCACTACATATATATTATACGGTTATACCATTCACTTTTTAACACTTCGGATGCTTTATTACGGTGACAGATGCTTTTGTATTATTTGCGAGTCGCTGTAAAATCGCATGAATAACAGTATTTTTATTATTTTGGGAAAGTTTTGAATACTGATGATCAAAACATATTCAGAATTCTGTTTTAAGAACTTTAAGTTGTATTTTATAGTATATTAAGATGCATGAAAAATATTATTTAATAATTACTTTTAGGAATCTAAGCTTAAAAGTTTAGCGATATTGAGGCAAGTCGAATTTTACATTTTATAATATCGGCCTACAAAATAACCCGAAAATATTATCCAGGATGTTGAACAGGATCGGGATGTCAACAGCGCCGACTAGTAAACTAGTACGAAGATCTGGCAACTCCGAAACGTTGATTTCGGATATTATTGAAAGGTACTTTCATTCATTCGTTCAGACGTACCACCATCGACTTCCCAAGCCTCGCCTACAGATAAACCCACCGCCGCCATAACCTTTTATCTATTTTTAATTCATAACATTTTATATAACGGTTACATAATGTAAACAACCACTATTTCATTTCGTTTTACCTCCATTCTCCGAGCCATATAAACAGCCCTAATAAAGCTATGCAGGAAAATTACAGCGGTGGTATATCACTTATAAGCCGTTCAACAAAACATTGAACTCACTTAATTTAAATTGATGACGTGAAAACGTCGCAATGTTGCCGCGTTAACTTTGAATTTTAGTTCATTTTGACTCTGACATAACAAAATTCTAATGTAATTACAATAATGAAACAAAAATGTTATAAAATTATAACAGGGGTCAACACAAGATTTGACTTTGACTATAAAGCAATAAATTCCAATTCTTTAGGCCGTAATTAGATGAAAAAAAATATATGGCATGAAAAAGTTTTCTTTTTTATTTAGGAAACCGCTTGAACGATATTTTTCAAAATCTATGGTGATAATTTTTAATTGAAAATGAAACGATTTGAGTGAACATTTTAATTATTTTTATTAAATTTTACCATCAAAATCTACTGTAGTAATAAGATAGTGTTTTGGTTGTTCTCGTGTAGGTATAAACTCCTTATCAGAATTACTTTTATGAGAACTAATAGATGAGCTACTTTTCCGGGATAATTTTTTCGATGGCTCAGATATTAGTCATGTCAGATCATATGCGACCGAATCAGAAGAGGATTCTAGATAAGGATATTTGATAGATGTTCCATTTTTACCTCTACGTCTTTTAATCGGATTCGTAATGCAAAAATAGCAGGCGTTAAAGTGATCTTTTGGTTCTCGCCAGATTGTTGCCGTGTTACACCTCGATACACTATTTCTAAAATGTAGAAATAAAATATATATATGTCTATTATATCTTATTCACCATTTAATTAAAATTTGCTGATTACCTTCCAAACATCTTTTACAATTATTTCAAGCAACATGTGGAGCCAATGTATTGTCTTGATTCCGAAAAGGAGAGTTAAAATATGCTTCGTAGGCTTCACAGAGGACGCGAGATGTATCTAATTCGTATTTTACGTCTCGAACTTTAATAAATTGCCCACATATATAACAAAATACATCAGAATCATATCTACTCTTTCGCGACGACATTTTAGGGTATTCTAGATTTGTATAAAACACCTGTTGGTTGTTTGTCACTCTGGTGCCATCTATGACCGCTGTGTGAACGTTTAAACCCCACTCTGATCGTACGGTATTTTTAAATGTATTAAAAATAATTAAAATTTATAAAAAATTCAAGTATTATTACTATAACTATTAAAAAAGCAAACTTTATACCAAAAAAAAAGGTATTTTCTTTTCGTTTTTGTTCATGACTAAGCGAAAAACCATAAAATAAACTTTAGGACAAAGAACAAATATTTTTTTTGTAGAGTCGTGTAATTTATATTAACATTATAGTACATCTAATGCATATGTTGTCGAATGACTTAAACTTATTATTTAATTATACAGTCATTAGAGTTAGTAGGTTAGGGTTGTGTGTTATTATATTTACATTATTTTCCACATCACCTATAAGGTAGAGTTTCAGGTGTTTTTTATGTAGTGGTATTCCCTGGAGGCCTAGCCCACCTAATTAACAATTGGATATCCAAGTAATGTGTTTCTCCTTAGTTTGTTCTGTTAGTACCGATATATATCTTTCTTGATAAAGTTAGATTTAATCACAGCTTTCTCTCTAACGCATTTGCCATATCAGCAAAACAGTTAGTATTCTTTATCTTCTCGTACATTTTAACCAAATGCTCCAGCACGAAAAAAAGATGGGGCACGTTCATTATATCAGTCTCTAAGACATCAAACTGATTAGTAATCTAACGCTGCCAAAGTAAAGTACTTTGGTTAGCTATAAATACTTATTGCTATTTAACCAACGAAGAACTGCACGATAATCTGCACATCCAAAACTGTGTCGACGAACGAAGGTTTTGCCTTAAAGTACGAAATGTTTCTTAATCACAACATGGAGGCAATATAGCTGATGAAAAAGGTATAGAAAATTGAAGACTTACTAGTTCTAAATATACATTTTTATCGAAAATCCTGAAGAAGTATATCCTAGAAGTGGTATAGGTATATTTTATAGTAATAATATAAAAAGAGCAAGAAATAATAAAATCAGTTTTTTTACACTTTTTGAAAACCCAAAAAAATATTAAAAAATTCATCCGTCAATAATAACAACAATATTTTGCATGATATAAAATAAACAAGAGAAAAAAGAGGGTTGTTTTTGTCTGTATTTATAACGTTACGATTGTATATAAACAGTCTATTTTCGCACTTCCACTATAAAAAGAAAACCGTTTGAAAAATTATACAAGAGCCAAACAAAACACTAAAAACAAAGGGTGGGTTGTAGCGCCGACACAATAGTACACATTATGCATATGAATAAGAGCAACAAGGATTATGTTATTCGGCTTTTTTATTTTCCCGTATCTAAATATTAAACCAAACTGAATACGCACTGTTTTTTTATTATTTTTTATTATTTCAAATCAATTTGTAAATCAAGTTGGTTATAAGCATTTCTAATATAAGTTCTAATTTAAAAAATCCTTCTTTTTCAACTCCCTCAGATTCTGCTTTGTCAACAGCACAACTTTTAAGTCAACGAATTCAATTATTATGATTCACATTTATTACATGCACATTTACATTTCTCCTAGTTTTGATTTTATGATTTTTACTATTTCTTAATATATATTTTTATTGAAAATCCTGATATCAAAAGTTTTAATGGTGTTTATACAACTTGTTTGGTCTGTATTAATTTAAATTTTATAAATGATTGGTAGGATTAATTCAGTGTTCAATAATTGAAAATTTAAAATATACTATAGAACACACTAACTTCATTCCAAAAAATGTTTAAGAGCTATGAACACTCTCCTATAACAACAGTTGTGAAAATGGGATAGTTTGTTTAAAAGTCAGACGTGAAAACGGTCCAAAATCCCAATCAAGAGAAATAGAGAACCAAGATTTGGATAGGTATTTCTAGATAGCTCTAGGCTTTTCACTAGATATACTTAGCAGTATTGAAGAGCAAAATGCAACTGAATGCAGTCTTAAATCAAATCAAATTGAGATACTAAGAAGTGTCTGAACATTTGAAGAAAGTACTAGTATTACCTTTTTGTTGATAAAGGAAATAATGCAACATATTCTCGAAACACACACTCGAAAGGAGGCATATCGTTAGTGATCGGTTAGTGCTGAATTACTTAGCGTTTCATGAACTAGAGTATGCACGACAATGATAGCATAAACAAAGCATTGTTGAACATCATTGGGGAAGAGGGATAGTGGATAAAATCCAAAGTTAACTTCGTAAGTACTGCGATTTCAAGACCCTTTATAATCGAAGGCACATGCTAAGCTGAGAAAGAAGAGGTTGAACGATCATAAAATGTGGATACTATGGATGATATCATTTAGATTGTTTCCTACAAGCGACCGTATTTATGTATGGAAAATACCAAAGAAAACCTATGATTAGGATTGTCTACTTCCTACAGTCAAGCGTAAGCGAGGTTGCGTTATGACTTGGACGTCAATTTATTATTATTATTATGATAGTCAGCTGGTTCTCTCATTCATATCACTGGTAGGATAACTGCGAATGTGATATGAAGTTCTTACCCTATGATTTCTGCATACAAACAATGTCATATTCCAATGAGATAATGCGCCCATATCTATATCTAAAAAGATTCAGCCTTGGTTTGACGAGCATGAGAATATCCTTAACATCTTTTTTTGGCCAGTACAATCGCGAAAACTCAATGTAACTAAACCGCTATGGGGAGTTTTACAACTACTGGGATAAGTAGAAAGCTCATTGGCGCAATTGGCAGTTGTTTTGCCACAAGAATCTGACAAAATTCCATTAGAAATAAAATAAAGTTATTCGAGCATTTCCAATGCTCAATGGTATATTAGAAATAGATACATCCACAAAGATCTAAGAGTACCTAAGGTAGGTTAAGAATTAAACGGTTTGCGAAAAAATCCCAATTGAATTTGCACGGTCATAAAATGTCGAAGTACTACAACTGCTTGACAATAATAGGGTACGTTACTTCACAACTATCTCCGGATTTGCGCATGCGCATTCTCCTGCATAGAATGAACGAGTCGATCAAGTCAGACCAATAAAAAGATCTAGAATATTTAGATTTTAAGTTACTTTAATAATGGTATAGTTATAATGATTAGCTGGTTTTAAAATAAGGAAGAACAAGGGTAAGTGCAGAATGTAGGGTTAAATTTTTAAAAGTTACGAAACACAAGCAGCACCACTTTTATTTACAGTGGGAATGTTAGCTGCCAAATTTATAACACATCATTTTCAACGACATTGAATAGGCATGAACATATGCCAAAATTTAATGATAACAAGAACAGAGAAGAAAATGATTCCTTTTTTGTTGGAAGTAGCCAGTAGTAGGTTTTGCTGCAGGTTTGCTAGAAAACAAAAGCCCTTTGAAGTGGTATGATATATTTTATATTAATGTAAAAAAGCGAAAACATTTTTTGCACTTTTTAAAAATCCACAATAGTATTAAAAAGCTCATCTGTAAATAATAAGAACACTATTTGACATAATATAAAATAAACAAGTGAAAAAGAGAGTTGTTTTCGTTTGCATTTATAAGGTTACGATTGTATATAAACAGTCTATTTTCGCATTTCCACTCTAAAACAAAACAGTTTGAAAAATTATACAAGAGCCCAACAATACACTAAAAACAAAGATTATGTTATTCAGCTAAATTAAACTGGATACGCACTACGTTTTTTTATTATTTTTTATATGAACTTCTGTTGTAATTATTTAAATTTATTTGTATTGTAGCTAAGGTCATTAATCCAATAAAAGGCAGCTTTATTGGTTTCGTTATAAAAGTGTTAAAAAAGAATCGTCTCTGCGAATGCTTACGGCTACTTTAGAGGTTGTTAACTCCAAGAAAAGCCAGACAGAATATGTAAAATGTTGTTGACAAAATGAAGAAACGACCCGTCGACAAATACAAATCGATTGTTTTATTTTCTCTATATATTGAGGATTTAGAATCAATTTTAATTTTTTGCTTGTTTTACTATATTTTTATTCGTTGTTTGTTATATTTATGTACGTATATCTTCTTATACGAGGGTTATATTTTATGTTTCGGGATAAAGTAAGTCGATATATCTATGTATACATAATCTTTTGTTCTAGGAAAAATATTGTTGTTATTTATTTAAAAAAATACAAAATTCCAAGCCGATAATATATCAGCTTATAATATATAACATTTTAAAAACTCGAATAGCTTTACTTCTTATATAGTTACTGGCGACCCGCCCCGGCTTCACACGGGTGCAATGCTGATACTAAATTAAATACACTACAGAAAAAATATGAACGTTGTATATAAAAACATAGCGGCCCGCTCCGACTTTGCACGGGCATAAAATATATATGCCTATGTCACTCAATGAAAACATGATTAAAATCGATCCAGTATTTTTGGTTCATTCATTACTGCCCTTGGCCTGTACGCATTAAATTAGGAGTAAAACAATTCCTCTTCCCCTATACTTACTATGAAGATTTCCTGCTATCTTTGGAATATCTAAATTCATACAATTTTTATTACATTACACATTTTTAAACGCAAATTTTAAATTTGTAATATCTCCGAAAATATTTGTTTAATTTACATGCTGTAAGGAACCATATTGATCTATGTTAATTGCACACTGTATTTAAGGTACTTAATTCGATAAGGATTAATGCCGTATTGCTTAAAATAGCTTCGTAAATAAGCCATTTTCTCACGTAAAAAGTAAACAATAAAAATGGTTAATGTGGGTTATCCCTAAAAGATAAACATATACCATCGCGGACTTGTTTGTAGACCTTTTTATGGTGTACAATACTGTAGTACATTAATTTGATCTAACTCGTAGGGTTAGGCAGCGTTTTTGCTAATTGCTAAATAAGCCTAAAAAATAGGTTAATTTACGACATCACGTTAGAAACCTCTAAAATTAGCAATGTTGCCTTAGTATATTATGCATGTATTATACATATAAACCTTCCTCTTGAATCACTCTATCTATTGAAAAAAACCGCATCAAAATCCGTTGCGTAGTTTTAAAGATTTAAGCGCACATAGGGATATAGGGACAGAAAAGGCGACTTTGTTTTATACTATGTAGTGATATATACTTAGAAGTTATCCACTCACATGAAATATAGTGCGAATAGAATAAATTTATATAAAATAAACTACGGGCTTCCATATGAATATTGGGACTGGATTTATTGATTAAAATTAGTCAATATTTTATATTGAGTTTATATTTTCCATAGATGTTTTATAAATGACTGAGATTTGGCATATTGCTGATTCATTTTCAGTCGTTTCAGTTTGTATGTCATCAAATATTTAAACCAGATAATTGTTTCCTCTATAAGTATGGAAGAAAAGCTTAACAGTTTGCACCCTATTTTTAGTTGAATAAAAAACAACCATTTTTTAAATAAATGTGCTGGTATTGAAGTTTATTATTTTTAGGACCATGTTTATAATAATTAATAAAATTTCTAGTTTCTTATAAATTGTCAGTTTAATCATATCTTTTATATTAAATATAGTCCTATATTTTAATTATGCGTTTACAATTTCAAAATCTATTAACTTAGGGTCCCGTATATTTTGTGAAGTTCACATAATAGTTACAACAATTAATAAGCGTATAAAATGGTAAGAAATAATGTCGATATTTTACTGCGTTTCAAGTTATCGCCACTTTAAATGAGAAACGAGAAAAGTCAGCTTCAACCACAACTGAAAGGTTAGCTAGCTAATACTTAAAAGAGAAAGACGTTATAATGTTTATCTTTGGTAATCTCGACCATATGATTGGAATTTTTTCTATTAAATGAACCTCTCTGCACTACACTAGATAATATCAAATGGGTTGATTATATCCAAGTCTCTTGATTTCCTAGGCGACAGTCGGAATCTAAAGCTCTCGGTGTAAGTAATCAGTTCAAATTTTGTTGCCGCAGCAACCCTTAGTTTTAGTTTTTTTTGACTTACAAAAAAAATTTAATGTAAATAAAATAATGAAACAAAAATGTTATGTATTATAATTTAATTTAACATTATAGTACATCTAGTGCATATATTATACAACTTAAAACTACAATTAATTTTACAGCCACAATAATTTACAGGTTAGAGTTGTTTTATTATATATACATTGAGCTTTTTTTCCGCACTAGTATAAGTAGGGCTCTAGGCGCGTTTTTTATGTAGTGGTATACCCCGAAGGCCTAATACATCTAATTAACAATTGTGTATCTGAGTAATGTATTTTACTTTCATTAGAGACAATATTTATGTTTTACGCAAATCTGTAATACACTTTCCTACAATTAAAGTATATTAATTGTATACTGATCTTCAGTTGTTTCCTCTTTCATCACCCTGTCTTAGTAATTGTCAGCATTGGAACAATAAACCAACATTCATTAAGTTCTATTCGATCACTGAAACTTTCAGAAATACTAATCAAGTTAACAACTAAGCTGTTTATTTGGAATCTATCAAACACTTTCTCAATATTATACTATTTGTCAATTTCTTCTTCAGTATATCTGATCGAGCTCACTCAAACCGAAGGTGTTATTTTAGACAATTCCTCTTTCCATAAATCCAGACAATTGTGGTTTGTATATCCTCCTCGACCTGAACGTCTATTGCAATACCCCAAATCAATTCAATTGAATTATATATGCAGTGATAGGGAGGAAGATATAATATCCTGTGGTATACTCTGTTCTCGGGCTTATTTCCAAAAGAAGTAAATTACACAAAATGCAACTAAATATTTTATATATATTTTTACCGAGTAACAATTTAACTACTGTAAAACTAACTTATGGTTCATTTCTCCATGGTAGTCACCCTTGGACTTAGAGGAAAACACTAATTCTGCACCAGGAATAAAACCATTCCTGTTTCCAGCATGAATTATTAATACATTTTATGACTAACAAAACTTAATCAATATTTATACCAACTTTGCCTCTTTGCATCAACTTTTGTTGTCTTGACACTATATTTATTACCATGTTGCCACGAGCGTCCCAATGAACCAGTCTGAAATATTTATGTGTCATTTAAATATTTAAATTGATATAATAGTTCTTCCTTGATATTGTTATGTTTTTAAAAATTGTATGCTTTTAAAAACAATCTCTTGAAGTTCCATTAAACCTCACCGTGGGTTATCTTTACACCACGTAAATCCTATATTACCCAAGAGTGTATGAAGGGATGTTCTACATCCCTCAAATAGCTGCAAATGTTTTGGCTTTTTGTGGACACTTTCCGGACTAACAATGTTCTCTGAAATAATTGTATTAAATTATGTTTCGATCGAAAAAACTACTTACTCTTTTTTACATTTCGTATATTTGATTTCTGATACAGCTAACAACGACCTGATCTTCAATCGTCACCTGTTTCGCATAAACACGCTTTCTTTTTGGTAAATTTAAGGTTATATTGTTTCTTATTTTTTTGAGAAATTTTAGTGACTGTGCCCGTAAAAATATTCAGTGCAGCCGCAACGCGCAAGGAATAGTTAAATCGGTTATATGTTCGAACTTCTCTAACAGCATTCTATCTCTTTTTAAATAGAATAAAATGGGAAGGACAATATTGTCTGACTGTAAAACGAATTTACAACTGTAGACCATATTGACACATGTGTCACTATTGTTTTGAATTGATTATAAATTGATAGATATCATAGATCTATTTTAGTTTAGTTTTCTAGAACAAATTTGAACTGACTACTCTGAGGGCTTCAGGAAAATGCGATTGCTTCTGTAGTTAATCTGTAGTCAATTAATTATTAATATGTTTTATTATTCAATGAGATAGATGAGACCGAAAACATTCGTCAAAATTATGCCAGAGATCCCTAGAGCGAAACGGAATTGTTCAACATAATTTGCAAATAATTAAGTGGCTATCGAATTCACCAGAGCTCCTTCCTATCGAATTAGTGTCGAAAGAACGTGGTAGAATAGTGCAGAAGCGATAGTGTGAATGCTCATCGAGCTCAGAATAGTTATAAATAATTACAAATGGAATGGAAGACACTGGATTATTTACACAAGTTTATAAAAAGGATAAAAATAAGGGTGGCCATTTTGACGAGCCAATATTTAAGGAAAATTGCATTTGAATTTATATTTATTCGTACCAATTATATCGATTTATATGTATATTACATTTATACTATTATATATATATATATATATATATATATATATATATATATATATATATATATATATATGCACACAAACTATAATTAATTAAGAAAGTCAAATTGAAACAAAATCATATATATTGTTTGCCTATACAAACAATACATTCTGAGGCTATTTAATTGTAATCGGTAAGGTTATTTACCGAAAGGATTACATGGTCCCATGTAATAGGCCGAAGCAAATTATTTATATACCTTCAGATAGGGTTAAGCCCGAAATTGAATTTGAAGGAAAGCTGTGATTAATAGTCCAGGTATCATATACCATGCTGTTGTTAACAAATCTATTGTTTCATAGTTGGTGAATATGATTTAATTACCGAATTTAAGCTTCCATTAGCTTGCACGAAACAGTTTTATTTACGCGCCATAATGGACTTTTCAACTTTTAATTGCCAATTATTTTGACGTATTACACAGGTCGAACGTTTCGAACGTTTACTTAAATATTCTATTTCGTAATTAAGTTGCTTAATATAGATTTGGGGGTGGGCGATGGCGGTAAGGTTAATTGTTTGGGGTAATGCAAATCTGATTGAATACCGAGTTTCATTCAGTTACTGGTATATTTCATGTAGAAATTATTTAACGACTGATAATTATAGTAAGTTTGTGTAACATATCGTATTCCCTTAATTTTTCATAAAGTTGAGTGTTATTCCCTATTATATATATAGTATATTACGAGAAGGATAAATATATATTTTTGTCACCAGTAGTATTAATTTTACTGTTTTTAATACTAAGTATATATAAATATCAAAATATACTTTTGCAGAGACACATACTTATGTCCTTAAGAGCCACAAATAGTTACTATATTGGACAGGAAACATTATTATTATTTCCCAATCATTTACATAAACAGTCTTAACTATTCAAATCGTTTTGTTGTATATTATTTTTTATTTAAATTTAAAACATATATGCATTATTAGTTTACAGTGTAGTGTTATTATTTAGATTCTTTTCTGGTACTTGCATATGGCACTGAATATTAAAAATATTCTGTTTTCAATAAAAATCCTTCAATATAAGAGTTAGTGCTGCTGTCTCTTCTATGTAATTCTCCTATTTACGCAGTTTAAGTTCGTTGAGCTTTTGGTAAATGGATATCAGCATGCACCTTAACCAATAATATAATTACACCATAAATAATATAATTTATTATATGTTTCATTATTATTCTGTAAAGTCAAATATGTTTATTTAGTTAAACAATAATACTCATTGCATATATTTTTTTGAAATTGTACTATTGCATTAGCTGCGATTATCTTAATGGTGTAAAACTGTCGTCAAAGGGGGTTTCTGAAAATAACTTGGTTCAGTTTTTAGGTCATATATTATATACCGCATATATTAACATCGGTCGTTGCTAAAATCATATTGTTTGCCTTCATTCCATTTTATATGTATTACATAAAAGTTTTAAAAATATTTAGAAATAAATCTAAAAAATTATTATTCCTATTTATTTCTTTTATATATATATATATATATATATATATATATATATATATATATATATATATATATATATATATATGTTTTGGCTTTTTATGGATACATTCCACACTAACAATTTTCTCTGACATAATTTTATTAAATTATGTGTCGTTTAAAAAAACTACTTACTCTTTTTACATTTTGTATATATGATCTCTGGTATAGCTAACAAGCTGATCTTGATATATATATTGATAGAATAAAATGAGAAGGATAATATTTTCTGACTGTAAAACGAATATACAACTTTAGACAGACACTTATAGTTATTACTGTTTTGAATTGACTATATATTGATAGATATCATAGATCTATTAATAGATTTTGGTTTAGCATTTTTGGAATATTTTTAGTAGTGTAGTTTTCATTAATTAAATATTTTATAATCCTACAAATTCAATGAATGGTGTGGCTTTATATCTGGCCAGTTTAATTACTAAAAACATTCCAATTTTGGTTGCAATCATTTTTTTATTGTTAGGTCATATACGAATCAAAGAGCCGACGTGATTTGTAGGCTGTTGTCAAAAGCAGTAATTTAAAAGATTGTTTGTAACATTTGGAATGTAATACAGCACCCAATCGCAATCCGCGTAAATCTGATTCGGTGGATTGAGCGTCATTTTACTTTGAAGTCAACCGTGCGTTTATAGAGATAGCGGCTTTATTTGAATACTTTAAGTGGTTAGGCAAGGAGCACTGACCCAAAATTTGCGAAATTGAAATCGATTGGTTTCGTCATTACCTCGAACCTCCCATTTCAATCCCGGTTGGAAAATAAAACGCGTTTTACGCTATAACCCATTTTTACGTTGTTATTTTTGTTGCTGTCTACGAATTACGTACTAATCCCTTACATAGGAAAATATAATAAGTTTGTTTATTGATTTAAACTCCTTTTTTTAACTTCATAAATGATTTTCTAAATCGGATTAGGAAATCTAACCCAAGGGTTTAAACAAGTTGTCATCAAATTTAAAAATTAATAGACAAATCTCAGAGAGAGAGAAAAAAATCTTGTGGAGGAATAGACACACATTGCTAATTGATGAAGAATGGGTTTTCGAGTTGTAATATCTTTATTGCTTCTATATTTATTGTATCTATAATTTCTTAGTAGTAGTAGTAATGATATTGATATTGATATTGATATTGACTAGTACTGATCATATATATCTGGTATTACATTGATATCTGAAATGATAAATGAAATATTCTAATTTCTATTAAAATTCAATTAAAATTTCTAGACATTTGATTGTCTTTAAAATTACTTAAATATGCCAGTTTATATATATATATATATATATATATATATATATATATATATATATATATATATATATATATATATATATATGTACATACCTAGAACACTAAACAAAAATATGCATTTTATATTCTTTTGTTTTCATGAATAGAACCGAATGAATAGAACATGACATGAAAAATATGATTTTATCTGTAATTAACATTCTGGAATAGTAATGGTTCTTCTATTAATTTTAAATTATAACGAGAATTAAGATTTTGTTATTACTTTTATTACTTTTATTATTTTTTTCATATATTTGCCTCATTACACATCAATTTACTGTAATGTAATTTGCGAATAGTGTCTTTGGCCAGTAAAATTACTTCATGCTCAGTAAACATTAAATATACAAAAATGTATAGACCAATATATAGAGGTAGTTTACTAAATCGTTCACTCTGCTACTTAACATCTAAACGAGCTACCTTTACGCTTGAATTCAGAATTCATATTCATCAAATTAAGTGTTTTTCCATTTAGCATTATTAAATTATTCGGTGTAAAAATGCGTTAATCATATAAATCAAGTCAAAATGCGTTTTGTTAGTTAATTTGAAGAAATATTCTACCAAATTTCTTGTTACCGATGCCTATAAGATGTTTGTCTGTCATATTCTAATTATCAACGTTTGATTTCAATAATTCATATGTGGTAATTTAGTTGTTAATGATAAAGAACGGCCTAGTGGACCAAAAAAAGTTTGAGGATAATTAAATATAAGACTTATTGGACGAAAAAACTCTCAGATAACTCAGCAGTTGGTGGTTTTTGATCGGAAATACCCAAATGGAAAGAAAAGGGGGTTCAAACATCGCGGTTTTATTGCTTGCCAGGTAAAAAAGAGTTTTCAATGGCATATTTTGTCTGCCGATAAAAGGAAATCTACTACCATATTCTCAAGCGAAAAGAGATGTATGTTATTATAAGAGAGTCATCCTCATCGACACTGAAGCGGGATATTCATGGTCATAAAATCGTGCGTTACATATTATCAGGATCAACAAGAAATATTCCATTAGAAAGTCAGTAAGTCATATTCTTGCATGACTATGCTCAACCACATATCGCAAGAGTTGTGAAGGATATACTGTTGTAGCTCGAATGGAGATTTCTGTCATTCTCATCAGACATAGCGCTCTTCTATTACCACTTGTTCAGATAATTGCAGCATTGCTTAGGCGGTACACAGTTTTGGAAATACGTAGGCAGTGTGAAAATGGATATTTCGACACGTAATTGCCATGCTACGAGAAATATGGGAGAAGGTTCTAGTATATGTGGAAGACTAGTTTGACTAGTTTAATAATTCATTCGAATACTTCAGATTGAGTCAATTATTCACAAATTGTCTTAATAAACGTAAATATGTAATCCAGTCATTTTGAAATATGAGAACTTTCAGTTACATATTACCCAAGAGTTCTTAAAAAGAAAAATACTTACCAGGTGTATCAGTAATTTCTGTACGAATTTTTCGCTAAAGAAAACACGTTATGGATGGATAGTTAACATTTATTTTAAACATATTAGAGGAAATTCCGTAAGGATAGTTTCTCTTTTAAGCTGGCCTATTTATGGACCCATTTTTTATATTTTCAAAATCTGAAAAGAGCTGCCTTGGAAGCGGGTGCGCGATCGTGATGCGAAAAAATGACGGTTGCGAAACCTGAAGAGTACTGTGATAAAACTTCCCACCTAAGTGATTTCAAAAGTTCTCTGACTTTGCTGTATGAATCGTTACGTTATCATGCTGCAATATTACATTTTCTGTCTTTGAACGTAAATTAATCCCATGTCGTCGACAACCAATTTTTGACCACCTGTTACTATTCGATGCAGAAACAGCATACATCCTTTCATACATTTGAAGCAGGATTTTATTGACGGTTTTTCGATTTTTTTAATTGTCTGTCACTCACTTCATGTGGTACCATCTTGTTTCCGTCGCTCGCTCACAGTAAACTTTTCTGATAATTGTTTGACGTTTGCCAATGACGTAATCTATTTCTAGCCGATTATTTATTCGCTTCGCTATTTTCAAAGCAACGTTTGCCGGCTTATAATTTCCTGTGTTTCATATCACTAAAATTTTGAAGAAATTTGCAGACATTTGACAACTAGTAATTTTGGGCTTATTCAAAACAAAAACTTCCTTAGTTTTATTATATCCTTTTAAAAATTGTATTATTTTAAAAGCAATGTCACTTCAGGACGGGCATTGGACCTCTTTGTGGGTTATCCTATTTAAATCCGATAGTTGTAACTTGTATCCCTCAGATAACTACATACTTAAACATGTCACATATTCGAACGTATCAGGGAGCATTGTAACTCTTTTTTAACAGGAATGAAATGAGAAGGAAAATATTGTCTGTTATTGAAACAAATTTACATACTGTAATAGGCAATTGATGATGTAAGCTCAGAACTACTTTGAGTAAACTATATTTTAGATAGACTAACAGGTCAATTGAAAAGTTCCCTGCCTATTATAGTAAAACACATCTTTTTGGTAAAATTAGTTTTTTTTTACTCAAAATAATTCCCTTCAAGGGTGATACACTGATTATAGCGACCCTCCAACTTTCCAATGCCATTTTTGTAGTACGATTTGTCCTTTGTTTTAAATAGGCCCCAGTTTCGGCGATCACCTCTCCTCTCCTCTCACCTCTCCATTGGATAAAAATTCCTTCCTAGTGAGCATTCTTTTGAGATTTGAGAACAGGAAATGGTCACTGGAGGCCAGATCTGGAGAATACGCTATTTAAAGAAACAATTCAAAACCCAATTAATGGATTTTTTCCATCGTTTTTATTGACATCTGACATGGTGCATTGTTTTGGTGAAGCAGCGCTTTCTTTTTCTTCAAATACGGCCGTTGAAAATTAATCATTGCGCATCCCAAAATACAGACGCCATAACTTTTCCAGCCGACTGTTGCGTTTTCCCACGCTTTGGAGCGGGTTCATCGTGTACAGTCTACTCGGATGACGGTCGATTGGACTTCGGAGTGAAATGATGGAATCATGTTTCTTCATTGTCATCCATTGTCACATATCGATGCAAAAACTCGAGTATATTACGCTTGATCATTTTCAAACACTGTTCCGAATCATTAACTCGCCACTGTTTTTGGTCAAAAGTGAGCTCGCGCCGCACTTACTTTGCAAGGAACTTTCTCATACCCAAATATTCGTGACTGATATGATGTACACATTCAGTTGATATCTATAGAGTGTGTGCTATTTCATTCAATTTCAATTTATGGTCATTTAAAATCATTTTGTGGATTTTTTTAACGTTTTCGTCGGTAACAACCTCTTTTGAGCGTCCACTGCGCTCACCGTCTTCGTACTCATTTCACCACGTCTAAACTTAGCATACCAATTCTTGATTTGTTTATTTTCCTGGAGCAGTGTCCGTAAACTCGGCATCAAGTCAAGTTTTGGCTTCAACTGTATTTTTGCCCTTCAAGAAGCAATATTTTATCAACACGCGAAATTCCTTTTAATCAATTTTTTTTTCGCAATAACAAAAGTTGCTTCACTCGAAATGCTATAATTCACAAACTAATGAGCCGACAGCTGTTAAATTTATACACGCATCTTTTGAGGGTTAGGGCTACCTTAAAAACGTATGGATTTAATTCTAGTAGTGTCGTCTATGGGTCAGGCCGGAGACTTTTCAATTGAACTGTTATATGTGTCAAATCATAGCATTGCATACCTATGGCTAGCGGAATTTGTATACAAAAACCGGAAAGTAATTACTGATACACCTGGAATATCAATACTGAATAAATTTCGATATTAACAAAAAATTAAAATTCAAAATTGTGTAGTAGGGATTATGGGTTTATGGATATTACCATTAAAAAGCGTCTTGTTTGCTTCGATATGATCCTCGTATATAAATTACATGCAAAACCGTTTACAGTAAACATTTATTGATGGGCGTCTAATAACAAATAACTTAGTCTTTTATTTTTGGAATAACCGCCATAACCTCGACTATTATGTTCGGAAATAAAAGCTGACACGTTTCACAGCCTGTTATCAGACGCAGCAATTTAATCGGTTGTTTACAATATTTGGAATATAATGCCGCCGCTTTCGTTACCGAAGCGGGGGAAATTTTAATCGACGGGCGGTCGTCATTTCGCTCCTCTTCCAGGCAACAGGGCGTTTACAGAGATAGCGGCTTTATTTGAATGCTCCAAGTCGCAGGAAGGGGGGCACTGACCCAAAAATTCTACGATCGAAATCGATTTCGGCCGCAATCATTATTAACCTTCTATTCAGCCCCGAAGTTTACAGAGTTTTTTTCTCATCTTTTCTGGTGAAGTAATTTTTCTGCGCCAATATTTTTTTTATTGTGGTAGGAGCAAGAACGAGAGAAACAATACTGTATCAGGAGAATAAAATCGCGTTATATTTGTTCAAAAACAATGAGATTTTATTACGAAATTGTATTTTACATTTTCGCATGACAATTGATATCTCTTAATGCTACAGCGTGAACAATATTTTTTGTTAGTCCGTCTTTGTTTTGTTTTTGACGCAATTACGCTCCAGTATTTTCTTCCTGAACTTGTTCTTCGGTTCTTTGGGCTCTTCTATTTCGAATACTTCTAGATTTATTTGTATAATGGCTCAAATTGGCCCCTTTGCGTTTTCTTGGTATTGTTCACTGTACAATATAAAACATACATAAATAAATAGAACTGATTGAATTATTTAATTATGAAAATTATTATATTTATAATTTAATTTATCTTTGATTACGTTAAATATACATGGAAATATTAGATAGTTTCACGAAAGCGAGAAATTTTATTTTTCTTAATCATATCGAAAATACATATTGTTAGAAATAGTGAAAAAAAAATTCTGTAGAAGTTAGAGCCCTTATAAGTGGATATAAAAAAATCCCAAATATAACAAAAAAAATTAACTTTCTCCGAATTCGCTTTTCACCATTCCTAAACATATTTTCGTTATAAATAAAAAAGGATAATTGTTGATTTTACAATAAACGTATAAAAATAATTCATACTTACAACTCAATAGCCGTTGTTTGCGGGAATTCGTGACACGTGTTGAGTATTTTAGAGGTTATGTAAAACACTTAATTAACTGAACGTGCAAATTATACTCAAAATTAATAATGTATATAACTGAATAGTAATATTTAATTACATTCAATAATATTAGTTATTAATAAATAAATAATAGAGATACTTGAGAATATATTTGATATGAGAGTTACACTAAGATAGTAAAAATGTTCAGCTACTACGCTTGACGCATAAACACTAATCGTAGCCGAATGCTGTAGAGGGAATGATAGAAGGCTTCTTGTTTGAGAGTAATATTATTATTTGAGACCTTTGTTGTCATATCTACTCCGTGCTGTTTACTAGTTGAGAAGTGACACCGGTAGACACATGGAGGGGATAACTTACCAAGTGATAATAAATGATGTTATCGAGCGGGATAAAAAGATGATAAAATCATTAAAATGACTATTAAAAAGTAGGCGTTGGTGATAGAAAAGTTAAAAATGAAAAAAAAAGCAAGGGGTGGACACCCCTTGTCACTTAGGGGTTTGGAAAATAGATAGTAGCTGATTATCAGACCCACAGAATATGCATAAAAACCGTTTCGGAGGAGTATGGGAACGAATATTGTGACATGATAATTTTATATATAAGATTTGACATTTTTTGTTCAATTAATTTGAAATATTAAAAAAATCTTTTTGCTAACATAACAATGATTTAATAATAAGCTCAGTGTTTTTCCTTATGTACTTAGTGAACTGAGTTCTTAGTTCAGTTACTCATTCTCAGCGTTCTCAGTTCAGCTTGTGTAAACAGGGATAACAAGAGACACAAAGACGAGAAAAAGCAAGACGTGAAAATGCCATCAAAATATAAAAAGTTCTTTTCAGATCCAAACGCGGTAAAAGCCTGGAAAACTGTAACCTGTATGTAATGTATTGCCTGATTATGGCACTGACTATCGCGCCCATTTATTTTAAAACCATCTGAATGATGAATGAGTGAGACGAGTTGATCTGTGTTCTAATAAAAAGAACCCTGTGCCTCTTTATATCGCCGTTCAATAAGATGACCTTTCTTAGAATTTTTTAGGTAAACTGTTCTAAGTAAATTAATAGGTTTATTGTTTAACAGCCGATAGGATTCTGGCAGACAAAGGCTGTTCTCTTTTGAATTCATTCAGTTAACCGGAATCAAATAATTGATTAAGATAGAGAAGAGAGGTTGATGTTGGACTGACAATCGTTCCGCAGTTACACGAACCCTTGGTTAAGTGGAATTCGAGCACCAGTATCGCAGCTGAAGGATTGAAGGTGCTCAAAGACCCTTAGCCAAAATTATTCCAAGTAAGAAAAATTCAAGCTTTGAAAATAATCCCTGGTCCGTGAATTCCCGGTAGCCGGAAGCCCCGGAGCTGTAGATTGTTATTCGATTTTGGAGTCACCAAAATTTGAAAAGCCATTCTAGAGGACACCATGATAATTTTGGGTAGAATCAGCGTAATTTTCGTGATTTTCACAGTAAAACTGGCGGACGAAACCCAAATATGATATTATAAGAATTATAAGGTGTCCAGGCGGGACATCGACCGTGTTCATCCCTGTGATCTTTTCTTTAGGGGGAAGGTGTTATATTACACGACTAGTACTATACAGACTACGAACTGCACTGCGACCTGAGGGGTCAACTGGTAAGGATGGCGTTACGAGTTGATATCTAAAAAAGACGCTGGGTTTATTTTTACCCGTTCTTCCTTACATGTCACTTTGTACCGTCGTTCAAATTTTCGCCTCTTTTTTCCTTTAAGTAAAATGGTTGTGTCTTTTAAAGTAAATTAATTCTTTTAAACCCTTCCACAACCCTTCAATGAATTCTGTCTCGCCACATTAGAATGGTTATAATATTTCCTTATAATTAATAGTAATTTTGCGATGAAATTTTAGTGATTTTTTAAAGTTTTTTAAGGAAGTCATTTAAATTTAAGTTTATGAAAATTATAATATTTTTTATTTCGTTCAGTTTAGGGGTCTAATTTACTACACCATTTCACTGTTTCATTACATTTATGACACGGGAAAAGAATTATGACTTGAGACAAAATAAAATATCGCATAGTATCGGATGTCTGGTGATAATATGCCAACCAACAAAGGGTTATCCCACCAGCTCGTTGTCGAATGTTTCGAATAATGCGGTTACAAGTACCGAGGCTAGATGAAGCGTTTCAGAAGTTATACCTTATGGATCCCATAACCATAAACATCAAGAAGATCCGAGATCGTGGAATTTTCGAGAATTCCTTAAGAGTCCGAAACACACGTGTTCTATCGGCGTGAAAATTTCTATCTGGAAGAGTCTTTCCCACCCCGATATTCTGAATGAATTGGGGTACAGAAAAGGGTTTCTTGGACCACCATTGTCCACCACTACTAAGAACCCGAGGGGGGCTTAAACGATAAAACAAGGTGCATCGACAAGGAGAATGAGAATTGACAAGAGAATTTTGTATGAAAATATAACGAGTAAAAGAAAGAGTTGCCAAGAGAGGGTTTGTAGAAGAATTGACAAAAATTGAACCAAGACTAGAAGCAGTAAAATGTCAAAAGACAAAAGAAATATCAGAATCAGAATGAAGCAGAAACAGTAGAATTTGCATCGTGTGTATTAGATGGATCGATGATTCAGTATTATCCCAAACCAGGCATATGAATTGGTAAGTCAGTTCCATCTAATTCATAATTCTTTTCACTATAACGTACCTATTCAAATCTCGTCTTTGCGTATTAATTTATGCAAAGAAGAGAGAAAATAATCTGTATATTATTTACAACATTGTTTTTTCTCCAACAACTCAATAGTAGTTAAAAGAAATATGATGCTTTGGCATTCGCACTTCTTCAGCATTTCGGAATGGAATATATGAATATATGAATATATAATGACGGTGTGCCTGGTGAGTACGGTAAATGTGGCAGGACTTCCTCTTCGAGCTGCAGCAGTGTGTGCTACAGAATACTTGCAACGTGTGAGTGAATATTGTCATGCCAGAAGGGTTCTTAGACTTTGCGTCTGTTACGCGCTATAGCTGGGTTTATTACAATAAGCTATTACATTTTTTCAATTAATGTCAGCAGATATTTTCAGTAACATATTGAATCGCTTTTTGGCAGCCTGCAATTTACTACACCTTGATGATCACACCGTATGCTCAGCAAGACTTGCTGTCCATTAATATTCCGTTTCGGTGTCAATGTAAATGGCTTCCCTGTGGCAATCTATGATTCTTTGCCCTGAAATTTGTCGCAGTGTATTCAAATTTTTTCTAGCCAAAGCAGCAGGAAATTCGTCTTTTTTTACAATGACAACACAAATTGTTCAAAATAGCTTTTCCATCATAAATTGCAATGTTAGAAATTTCCTCTTCTTGTGCATATCTATTCCAACGTATGTAAACATCTGGAAATAGCTGATTCGTTAACTGTTAAACTATCTGTAAGTTTTTGGGGCGTTAAGCAGGAATTTCGTCGAATAAGTCTTATTTATGGGAGTTTTTGTCTCTTCAGTGTATTCTCTGTCACCACTTTCAAATCGTTATAACTATTTGTAAAATATAAGAGTAACTTAGTTTTGTAGTTTTATTTTATATATTTTATTTTTATTTAGTTAATACAACGATTATTATATACATATTTTATTTTAAAACGTTTTCTTTGTGTTAACAATTTAAGTTTGATTACTTTTTACTAGTTCCTTAATTATTTTTTGAAGTCAGTTCAATTTTTTTGTTAATTATATTTTATTTTATAAGCGAACTATTAAGCAATAACCTGATATATTTCCGAACAATTATTTCCAATACAAATATGTTGATCGAAAATATTGAATGTATACGTAAAATTGTTAATCCGAACATGCTGCAGAACTATAAAAAGCTGGGCTTGGGATCGACCAGAAGAGTTGTATTGTTATTTGGACTTAAGGATTATCCGTTGTGTTTTGAAATCTAAAAAAATGGTTCAGACCATTATAATCCTTGCTGACCTGATTCAGTGAGAATTATCGTAGTAAAGATTATATTAAAAGTTAGGTTAATTTAAAGGTTTTGTAAAATTATATAATAATACAAAATTGTTTTTAACGTTATAGTGGTAACAAAATAACGAAAACCTTTAGGGCGTTAAAATATATTAGTCTTATCCACTAAGTACTAAGATAACTCAGTTTTAGTTCGGTATCTATTGAATATTTTCTCACATATCTTTTGGGTTTACGGGAAATTCGTGAGTGACAAACGTGTTAACTGTCAAAATACAAACAATCTAGCTGTATGCATGTTACAGACGGTGAATTTCATAGTATTTTTGTTGTAGTTGGCACATAATATTATATTTTCAAGTAGTATGTTAAAAAAAACATTCAGCAATACATTTGTGGAAAAATTATATTTTCCTCGAAGACATATTCGGTACTTACGCCTCTTCTGAAGATTTTCTGTTGGTACTACTTTGGCACAAGGGCAAGGTAGGGGAACAAGATTAAATTATTATTTATAAAGTTTAAGCTTATGTATTTGTTAATTTTAATATTCGAAGTGAGGAAGCCTTTATGATAATATATTTTACATGTTGAATCAATTTACTATGATAGTGGGTTTCATGTGGATTTTATTATCCTTAACTACTTTCCATATTTCTGTCTTACCCATCTTATTTACAATTAAAGAATTATTTATACGTGAACAACAAACCATGACATGAAATATAGCTTTTCTTTGTTTTACGCTATTATATTGAGTAAAGAGATAAAAATCTGAAATAATATGAGATTTCGGGGAATAACTGAACATAAGCATAAAAAGACCGTGTGACATAAGAAAACAAATTTCAAAATACATATTTCAAAAGGTTAAATCTTTCTAAATTAATAGTTGTAAGTAAAGTAAAATTATCATACCATGAACAATTTTTAATTTAAAAAATATGTTAGTAGATATATTACAATTTTCTTTTGCTCTATCAAGAGGTATATATTGGTATTTTAATCATGTGTTTTTTGCTAAATTAATTATACTGCACTACACAAAATCAAACGGTTTTTCCGTTTGAGCATCTGTATTACATGGGTGTTATCTAATCGTTGCAGTATTTTGGAACTTACATCAGAATGAAATATTTTTGCTGGGTGTTTCTTGGCTAATACGGACTCTCAGCATACTTTGGTATCTAGGACGAATTGGCGAACGATTCTTAATAAAATGATAATTATTTAAAGGAGTAATCACTCCTACAGTGCATGAGATAAGTTTTTATGTGTTTTAGGACTTTGTTCTGCAATTCTTGTCTTTTATGTATGCTATTTTTCACAGAACATCCTGAAAACTAATTTCCGTAAACCTATAAATGTTATAGATCTTGTTTGTACAACACCAGATTTTTATGTACGGATAATTAATATTTTCTTCAGTCTAATAAATATATTTATATATATTATCAAAATATCGAGTGACCAGATTTTATAGAAATAATATCAAATTAAATAGTGAAATAATATCCGAAGATTATGCGAATCAGTGATAGATAACAGAACAGACAGAATGAGGGATAGACCACTAAACTTCACAATTTGTTATATGTAGAGCATTAGAGATATATGTATTTGGGACTTTTTAACTATTTAGCGACCCTTATTTCTTTAACTGAAAATCTGAAGATATCTATTGATGGGCTATAAATTACACATAATCAATATGATATATTCACCGTGGGGCGTTACAAACGTGCCTGGTGAAGTTATAAGGGCAAAACTTTCACATTCAAGAGGTCAAACTAGAAAGACTCAAGTAAAAGTTAGCCTTGATTTACTTAATTCTGATAAATTAAGTAAAGTAAAGTGATTAATCAATTTGCAAGAAAATTGTGAGCTGTGAGCAAGGTGCAAAGTGATTAATAAAGAAATAACAGGGCTCCAAAGACAGTTAAACAAGAGAGCTTTTGCAGAAGTTCTCTAATATCGACAGGGGAATATATTTATCAACAACATGTATAACAAAATAGTTAAACAATAATTATTATGAATAATTTGTTTATTGCATTAAATGTAAATTTCTGTTAGTTCAAATAAAGTTTGAATTTTGGAGTATTTTTTAGCGAGACTAAAATAACAGAAAATATTCCACAATATGTTTTCTCTTCGGCATATTTATGAATTTAAATTGGTTCTCATGTAACGGACAAGTAACCTATTAAATTCTCTATATCATTTCGAGATGTTCTAATCATTGCAGGACTGCTACGGCTAGGGGTCGAATTTTCGACGGTTGTTTACAATATTTAGAATTTAATTCGGCTTTCAATGCTGGAACGCGGAAATTTGATTCGAGGCCTTGTCATCATTTTCCTCCGGAGGGCAACCGTGCGTTCACTGAGATAGCGGCTTTATTTGAATACTTCAAGTCGTTAGGGAAGAACCACTGACCCAAAAGTTGCAGGATTTAAATCGATTGGGACTGTTATTGTTATAAAGTTTTTAGTCGACCCTAAAGTTTACAGTTCTTTCGAGATATGCTTAATTGGTGGTGATGTTTTGAAATTGCAGCTCACTATCAAATTTAATGTGTATTGATTTTAACAAAACAACTAATGCACGTCATTAGTATTTATGACGTGGCGCTTCCGTGTCAAATTTAAGTTTTGGTTGATTTTTACTTAGAC
Organism: Rhynchophorus ferrugineus; assembly: GCF_030347505.1. NCBI lineage: Eukaryota > Metazoa > Arthropoda > Insecta > Coleoptera > Curculionidae > Rhynchophorus > Rhynchophorus ferrugineus. The sequence continues at coordinate 13,705,680 of NW_027472590.1, forward strand.
ATAACAAAATACTACTGTAAATAAAATTATGAACCAAAGATAACGTTATAAATATATTTTATTTCAATATTATAGAATATCTAACGCATATATTTTCGAAGGATTTAAATTACAGTTAATTATACAGGCACAGTTTGCAGGTTAGAGTTGTCTATATCTGTTTTTGTCTATATTTGTTATAAATAGTCGTCTGTTTAATATCTCTGTTATCATTCCGTGTTCGTAATCAAGCATTGAACCATCGGTCAACAATAAAAAATGAATTCAGTTACTGACACTCTAGCCATCAAAATCAAGTCAATTTCCAAATTCTTTATTTCTAATTTATTGAACCCTTGTTTACAATTCCATCATTTGTCAATTTCTTCTTCCGTCTATCTAATGGAGTTTATGCGAACTGAATGTCTTGTTGTAGACAGTGCTTCTTTCTACAGTGTTTCTTTTTTCAGGCTTGTTTCTAAAAAAAGACAATTATAGAAAACACAAACATTTAATTTCTATTTACCTACTGAACAAACAATAACTCAGCTCCAGAAATAAAGCATGTTTCCATGATGGACAGTAATATCTTTGTAATGAATTATTAAAATCTATTATGACTAATAGAACGTTGTTCTAACTTTTACCTTTGTCTATCAATTTTTGTTGCTTTTACGCTATTTACTGGTGTTTTGGTAAGATTGATCCGATGTTTAAAACTAAAACTTTTTTTGCTTTCCAAACTAACAGTTTTCTTGGAAATAATTGTGTCTACTTATTTTTATACGGAGAAAACTACCCACTATTTTTATAAATTTAATCTCGAAGAGCGCAAACATCAAGTTGATCTTGATTCGTCCCCGCTTTGTATTGTGCCGCTTTTTGTATCACCCACTGTCAATGCTCATATTTATATTAAGAGCAGCTATCACACGCACTGAAAAACATTTCCAATAAAACTGCAACAAGTTAATATTTAATAGTATCAACACTTTCCTCTCTAACGGATTTTACTGTCAAGAAGTGGCCCGATTATCTCGTTCCTGTTCTTAGTGGTATTTAATCACTTTGGTATTTTTAGCAGTTAGGGATGTATCAAAATAAGCGTCAAAATATTTTTGCGTTTATGACCCCTAATTATAATCATCAATGCTTGAATAGCTTTGAAGTAAGCGTTTGTCAACAGTGTCGGCCACTACCTACACAATTACAAGGATTACAATGTTCCGACTCTTCAGGCAACATTCTGTGTCTTTTAAACTAAACTAGTGCTAATTAGTAAAATGAGAATGAAAAATCCGTTCCGAGTTTAAAAAAAATTAGGTTTCTTCAAACTGAATTTAGCAATACATTCGATGCCATCCGTGACAAGCATTGTCTGTTTGATTAGACGGACTATATGTTGTTATCCTGTCTCTAATAGGTATAAGATTAATATAATTTACATGATATAAAGGGTTTTATTTGTCTGTCTGTCATACATATACATATAAAATGGAAAACCAATTTTATTTATAAAACGGTGACTTATTTTAATGAGAATGTCTTTAAAGGCTTATTCGAATAATGACAGTGAACGTGATGTATTACTAGTTTCTTGACTAATCGATAGTAGGAAGATATTTATGATTGATATTCGATATTGTTTATTTGTATCTAATATCATAAGAGAAAGCGTTAGTGGTTGAATGGTCCTCATTTGAAAAGTTAATTTTTTCAATTAGTATTTGTCGATTTTCAATTTTATTTTTGATGATGCTATGTTTCAAATTTTTACAGGATAAATATATCCAGATGTTGGTGGTGATACCTTTAACCATTGATCCATCTTTTTTGTATGATTTAGAGAGGAAAATTTGCTTCCTTAGTGCATGTTTATTATGGGTTTGAATTTGATTAGAAATCCTTTGGAAAATTATTTGAATTATGAGGTCTTAAAGGTAATAACTTAAAGCGTCAAAAAATGATAACTTGTATCAATTAATCATTATTTTTATTGCAATTAGGCTTTCTTTGAGTGTTGACTGGAATTTTTCAAGAGGGAATTGGGGAAAGGCTTCTACAGATTTTTATAGAATTTTCATTTAATATGGAGACATTAAATGTGTTTTAATTTTATTTAATATTGGTTCTTCAATGAGGAGGATTTCACCATTTATAATTAATGTTTATTACAAAGTATATTTCTCTGCTTTACACTTTAGGTGTTCTGCTAGCTCCGTGGATACTTTTATATTCTTTTATATTCTGGTTTTCTTATTTCCACCAGTAACTTTCACTGGTCACTGAAGCCTGAGCCTATATCCAAGGCTGATACGTTGTATTTCCATGAAAAGTTGAGGGTTGGTTCTTTCTTTTTAATTGTAGAAACAAACGGAAATTGCTTCTTATTGCTTGTTAATTATAAGAAGTTATTGGTTCATTCAATTAGAAAATGAGTTTGTCTTTCACAACTGACTTTCATCAGATTTTTAAATATTCTTCTGATATTCTTAATAGTCTTCATATCATTTGGAGTTATTTTTTAATATTTTTCATTATATTTCATTCGTATACAACATGGACGATGTATATTGTATACGAAGCAACTTTTTAAAATTAAAAAAAATATTCGATATTTTGTGGAATCTCTGTTTCAAGTTTAGAATGGTGATGGAAAAGTAGTCTCAGTCTATTAATAATTTTTAACCACGACCTGACAATTCCGGTATACCATAAAAAATGTTACTGAAATATGTTCTTTATTTTGCAGGAGTGGCATCGCTATCATTGCCATGAAGAGACAACATTTTCCTGAGTATGAACATATCCATACTATTACAGGCTATAAAAGCTAGGTTTTAGAAAGTGAAAATATAAAAAAGGTAAGCGTTATTTATTTGTAAAATTTTAATCTGTTCACACACCATTTTTCACATCGTTCCTAATTAATTATTCTTCAAAATATTTCTATTAATATTATATATACCTTTATTATATTTATTTACTTTTATTATTTGTTGTTTATTTACCATATATTTATATGATTAATTACCATATCATAATAAATTTATATATATACATTTTTTAAAGTATGAGGATTATGATGTAATCATACATAGACTCTAACAGGATTTATTTGTCGATGTTTTTCGATGTTAGATAGTAGGTAGCATTCATTCCTTAGTCAAGCAAAGGATTTTAATGCTTTATCAAATACGCAATAACACACTTATGTATATTTTACCAATAGTGTTATAATAACATTATATTATTGTATATTAGATGCTGCTTTCAAAAAAAAAAACTAATCTATAATCAACTTATTTCGTATACAATACATATATTAAGAATAATCTATAATTTTCGAAGCGCAAATATCACTTTCGTTCCATTCTTTTAGCTACGAAGTAATCGCCGTACCCAGAACAAATTTCCCGATCAGTTTTCGCCGCATTAAGTCTTTGATTAAAAGCGAAGGGAAGGGCCTGTCGGAAATGCTATCCTATGCTACTTAATCACCCTGACATATTATTTTGAAAGACTAAAAAAATAAATTAAAAAATACTGTTATGTAAAGCGAAGTATTACGCTTGGCTTTGCACGTAATACGTTTTCATGGTATTAACATTATTTTTCAAATTTAGAATTGAGAATTTATCGACTCAAAATTAACAATCGCTAGGGGCCAGATCTGGTTAATACGCTCAATGAGCAATTATTAACTTAAACTATAATTTATACGATTTTTGCTATCGCGGGTATCGATTCGTGTTTGTTTTGATTTTTTAATTCCTTACATATTTTATTCATAGAGTACATTATATTAGGGGTAATTTTGTCTTAATTTAATATAATATCAGCAACTGACAGGAGTGCTTTATTTAAATTAATCGATACATATTAGGTTTTGGGTGCACCATGGCTGCTACGTATTTTAAGCTAATAATAAATCAAAAGATATTCTAGTGTGGCTTTTTTAAATAATTACTTGGTGTACCGTTTCAATAATTATAGATGAAGTTTGGGTCTACCACCGTGATCTCGAAGCTAAGGAGTGGTATCTTCGATTCCGCAGAGAATTCTGGTTTGGTCTTTGAATTTCTGATAATTCTGTAATCATAAAAAACTGGATAATCCAGCTGCTTATATAAATCCAAAAATGATTCCTAAAAAGAGCAAAATTAAACTAGAAAATGTTTTAACATCTGGTTTCACATTTTTCAAAATTTAGTTGAAAACGATGTCTATATTTTCTACTATAACACTACTGTCTCGCGATACGTATTTTATATTTAATTTTATTCCTATTATATATCAGTTAATATATATTTTCCTTTACCCGTTTAGTATTTTAGTACATCATTTCAAATTAGTATAATGATTTTCATTGGAGATCATAGTTACATTTTTACGCTTAGTTATTGTTTCTTTCGTTGTTGTGTTTCCATCTCACGTATACAAGTTATATTTCTCCTTATTATTTCCTGGTTGTTCCATCGATTTCCTCTAAATCTTCTAACTTAATTAATATATTCTCCTTAATACATTTTCAAGGGTTGAAAATACTTTTTTAGTTATCTATCAGTATCAGAAATCACTTTCACTGTCGAAATCACTGTTAAAGTAAATTACTAAATTGTTAATTCCTAATCTATTAAAACCTTCCGTAACAATATTCCATTCCAGAATTATTTCTCATTGATATATTTAACATTATATTACTACACAATTTTTGAGAGATTTAGTCATTGTGCCTATCCTAATTCAGTGCAGCTGCAACTCTCTGCGACAGCTGCAATAATATTTACAACAACACCATTCACAGAAACGTCATATTTAATTGTTTTAATACTTACATCTCTAATGTATTTTACTGACAGGAAGGGGTTCCTATTAACTCGTTTCCTTTCGAAGTAACAGATTAAGGACGCAATCTGTTTCTGCAGCAGCGATTGGATGTTTATAAAAATTAACAAAGCGCCAAAATGTTTGCTGGTTTATAAACTGTAATTATTATTATGTTTTGGAAAACTTTACAGATATTTGACAGCCAGACCAATTTTATGGGCTGATTCGGTTACTTTATAAGAAAATAGTGTCTGATTTTAAAATGAATTTAAAAATTGTAATTGACAATATGTTCAACGTTATGATAACGTGAGTTTACAGTCAGTTTTGGATGGACTATATAAGAATTTTAAATAATATAATTAGCAGGAAAGTAACACAAACATGAATCGAGGCTAGAATGATGAGAATCTTCTGATGTGCCCTTGATTTTGTATTGTTTCTTTATTTTACTATATACTATTTTTTGGTCTCACCATTTATACAGAATTAAAAAATTTCAGAATTTTATAGTTTTATTCGAGGGGTACCAACGAAAACGTTTCGAAAAAAATACCAATTAAGAACTGTCAATTTAAGTGTTTATGGCCCCTACGAGGTAAATTTGTGACGATTTAGGTGGATGACTTTTTTTTTACTCTTCGTGAGTCCACAATCTGCCCTATTAGCAATAAGTATTTCTTATGTCTATATTATATATACATGGCATGTAGAAAATCACTTCATTAAGCAATCTTCTGTATAAAATATTATCTTAATTAATTAGTCTTATTCTAAAGCTTATTCTAAAATCTACATATGTCCAGTAATCAGATCAGGTGGTGTTAAACGTTTTAGTCTACGCACTTCACTATCACGTCGCATATTTAGCTAATTAGCAAGTACATTAAGATGCACTGACACACTTTCGAAGCACTTCACACAAACACGTTGAATTACACTCGTTATAGGTTCTAGAGGAATATCGCTTTGTATCACTTTATTTGAAATATAGTACGGAGCATCAACAATGGCACGCAACACCATATTTTGGAACCACTGAATGAAGGATATATTAGATTTGCCATCGGTACCCCATAGTTGGATTCCATATGCCCCAATGGGCTTGAGTATAGACTCATACAGCAATACCTTATTATCTAATGGTAACTTCGATTTGCGCCCGATGAGCCAATACATTTGATATAATTTTAGTCCCAGTTGTTTCCGTTTAGAGAGTATGTGCTTCTTCCAGGTTAGGCGTCGATCCAAGTGCATACCAAGATATTTAACATGCTCTGCTTGAGGGAGTTGACGATGATTGATATTCACTGGTGGACATGTTCTTCTACTCAGGGTAAACGTTATAGGCGTAGGGTGGATGACTTGTTAACATAAGGGTAACATTTCAGCTGTAATCACCTATGTATATTGTGATACACATAGGTGAAAGAAAAAACTGATTCAATTATAATTTACTTACTTTAATATGGAACATGTGTTACAGACTCTTATTTTGCACCCCTTTATGTTTATTTCAGGCTGGATAAATAAAGAACTGATGTATGCATGTTTTGTCTTCTGTTTCTTATTTTTTGCTGCTATATTTTATTCTGTCACATATACAGACTACTAACTTGATATGACGAGGAATTCCATACAAGCTTTATCTAGATATTATATACTTATTGCTCCAAATAACGTCCAAATTTTTCTAAGCATATATTTTTCATGATATTCACTTCCTTTCTTCCTATTCACTTATATAATTCCTATCTAATAATATATAATAATCAGTATCGTAAAGATAATTTTCTGTTAATTTTTATAAGGGCATTTGCAAAAAATGCATAGTGTTTTTTGTAATTCAGTAACAAGTAATTCTCCCAATATCTGCTACCAAATACCTATAATCGATTTTCCTTTTGATTGGAAAGTGCCACGTGATACCGTTAATTCCAAATTATCACTCGCCTGGCCAATTCGACCCGATGGATTTCTATCTACGCCGTTATTTGGGGTAAACCATTTTGTCTTTATATTCGAATTTTCCAGATCGAATTTAAAATGTTTTTTTTTTTCATTCAGTAAAATTTACAATTATTTTTTATAAGTTTGAGTTGATAATTGTTTGCGTCTTCTCCACCAGACTATATCACTATATCACTACTATGATATTGTGCATTGTCCATAACAAAAACTGATGATGCGTACGTGGTAAAATTACTATGGTAAAACCTACTGCAAAAAGAAGTTTTGGTTCATTTCTCTATGATAGTCACCCTTGGACTTAAAGCAAAACACTAATTCTGCATCAGGACTAAAACCATTCCTGTTTCCAGCATGAAGAACTATATGTCGGCAATGAATTATTAATAAATGTTATGACTTTATGTTATGACTGTTATTTATGTTATGACTGTTATAACAGAATTTAATCCATAGTTATTCAAATGTTTACCTTCTTCCATAAACTTTTGTTGTCTTTACACTATATTAAATATCATCTTGCCATGAGTGACACAATGTAGCATTCTGAAACCATATACCATATTAAATGTAATTTCTAGAATATCGTGGGTTATCTTTACACCATTTAAATCCTATATTACTCAACAGTGTATGAAGGGATGTTCTATATCTCTCAGATAGCTGCATATCTTTTGGCTGTTTATGGATACTTTCCAGACTAACAATTTTCTCTGAAATAACTGTATTAAATTATGTTTCGATTAAAATAACTACTTATTGTTCTTACACATTTCGTATATTTGATCTCTGATACAGCTAACATCAAGCTGATCTTGATTAGTCACCTGTTTCGCATAAACACGGTTTCTTTTTGGAGAATTTAAGGTAATATTGTTTTATACTTTTTGAGATATTTTAGTGACCGTGTTCGTATTAATATTCATTGCAGCTACAACGCGCAAGAAAATATTTTCAAGTCAAGTTGTTAAACCAACGTTTGCTAGTTTATAACCCTTAATTATAATATTTTGATGAATTTTGCAGACGTTTGACAAACGGATAATATTTGGAGGCTCATTTGGTTACTTATTTGAACTTCTCAAACAATATTCTCTCTTTTTAAATAGAATAAAATGACAAGGAAAATATTGTCTGACTGTAAAAGAAATTTACAACTTTCAACCGGCACATATTGATGACGTGCATCATTACAGTTTTGAATGGACTACAACTAGTACTGCACTAGCTACGAATTGCAATGTGATGTGAGCGGCCATTTGTTTTGAATAGTATTACAAATGTTATATCTAAAAATACGTGTCGGAGTTATTTTTAATATTTTTAACGACTTTACAGAACACGCAGCTTGTTTTGCTTCATTTCAACCTTCTTTCGTCCTTATTAAATAATCATACTATAACACACTCTATAATAAAACATTCTTTTTATACTTTTGACATGTCGAACATACTAGGAATCAAGACTATGTCATTATAAAAAAAAAATTCCATCAAGCACCAAACCCAACCCCTTTAGAGAACAATACAGGGGCTCTTGCCATAGATTCCATGCAGTTTGTAGTCGCATATCTCTGGCTTTTCCACCGATCCCGAGGATAGTTTGCCTCCATGGAGACTATCTGGCAGTATCAGCACCCAATTCAAGTACTATACACCTTTTCATATTCTCGAACGGTTCCAAGAGCGATGACCATGTGGGGGCATCATTTACATCGTTGATGTTGGATGTGTCCCGGCTCCCCGTTTCATCGAGTGTATTGACGGCTGAACTGTTTGCCATGTATAGAGTACTGTCCTCAGTAAAAGATGTGCAAGACAAATGATTAGTTATCGCCTCCGATTCATTGGGCTCCTTAAAGTGCCTCCAACCATATCTACCTCTACACCCGCTAGGAGTCCTTATCCGTGAACTAAGCTCTAAATTGGAAAGGAGCGGAAAAACTATCACCTTTATGCGGCTCCTTTCTGACTCTGCGTATTGAAAATGAAAGAGCGGATTACTTAGCCAAAAAGAGAAAGGGATCACCTGCTGAAAATTTCCTCATCTGGAGTAGAGATATCAAGCAGCATTCTACTATAATTTTTAGATATCTAGACCAACTCTGATGGTATCTAACAGGCTTTGGGATGTGAAAAAAGAGTATTATCTCGTCTCAAAATTGGCCATTGCAAGCTGACCCATGAGTTTCTGATTAAGCGATGAAGTCCACCACTGTGTATCGAATATGGTTTCTCACTGACAACGAAACACATACTAATGTCGAAGATACAACTCGCAAAGATGATTGGTCAACTGATAGAGACGATAGACCAGTGCCTTAGGCTGGAGAATCCTGAAAAACTAATTAATTTTCTAACCGTAATAGCACTATTACTAGAAATATAATTGTATGCAGCTGTGTAATATCAAGAATGTTCGTTTGAATTTTTGTATCTTGTATGCTCTTACATATGTTGCTTGTCATCTTGCAAGATTCTTATAATAACATTGTATACTTTAAATAATACTGTAAATGTGTTGTATATTGTATAATGTAATGTAAATAAACCCTAAATAGTCCCGGAGACTGATGGGTCTATAATATACCAATAAATAAGTTACAAACATACTAAGACATACATTAATCAGTTCAATTAGTTATAAAAAAGGATTTTAATATCCGAATATCAGATATTTCATAGAACTGCGAACTGTTGATATGACGTTGATTAAAAATTATCGCTTTTCTAGACTGCAACTTCCAAGTTTATTAATTTGCATCAAGATACTTCCTAACTTTATAAAATTCGTTTAGAAGAATCCTCTTAATGTTTACTGTGAACTTTTGTCAGTTTAATTAAAAGATGCTGTTAAAAAAAGAGCAGCCTTTTCCACTCCGTTTATTTGAGACAGTTTAAATCGGTTTATTTATTATATCCAATTAGTAAGAGATCATTTAACATAAGTTGATTGATTGCAAACCCGAATTTATTTGCTGTTGTTACCAGAGTTGTCGCTTAAATATAGAGATAATCAACCAACCAGTAATTATTTATAAACAAATGTTACTTATCGGTACATTTATTTTGGTAAACAGTTTTACGGATTTTTGTTCCGATTTTTAATATATTGTTTCCACGTTTTGAAAATAGTTAAAAATTTAAAGAGATTGGATCGGGAGTTTCTTCAGGTGAATAAAAATGTTGTTTAGGTAACATATGGTTGGAGAAATATAAATTCTAGTTTTTCCTGATGCATGGCTTTCCAGTTGTATGTCTAGTATCACTTACTTCTCAAAAGCATGCTATAGCACATTTGAAAGGTAGCAATCCATAAATATTAATGAAAATGTTAATGGCATTCTTAAGCATATCAAGCTGAGTCGACTGATATTTCAATTCGGAACTAAAATTCGACAATCAAATAGTTTAGAGCTATTTAGATAAGACCAGATACCAAAAAAGCGTCATATTTGAGTTAAATATGAATTAGCAGTAAAATATTTAATGAATAATACGAAATGAAGTGGAGCTGACCCGATAGGAAAGAAGTATATCTTCCATTACAACAAGACCAGATAATATAAATCTGTAGTGACTCGAAAGACTTAGGAACTAGCTAGGAAGTAAATCAGTTACTTTAAATTACTATAAACACAAATTCTTATCCTTACACATCTAAAGGATAAATCTTAGAATATTTAATAGACTATTTTAAAATGAAGTAATCATATAATTAGGTATTAGATTGGTAGGGCTCTGGCCAAAGATGGGAGAAGAGGTAAATAATACGATTTACAGTTATAACATTGATTAATGATTAACAATTCATATTAATTTAGATTTGTTTTGTTGATAATTTATTTTTTTGTATATGTCACAAAATTCCTAGTATTTTCAGGAATTTCATATTTTCATATAAGTCAACGATTATTATTACATATTTTATTTTAAAATGTTTTTTTTTGTTGTCTTAAGAATCTAAGTTTGATTATTTTTTAATTTTTACTGAATTCCTTATTTATTTTTTGAAGTAGGTTCAATTTTTTTGCCAAAAATATTTTATTTTTCTCATTTTAGTGCCAAATAGTTATTTAATAAATTACGTAGTTATTTTATTTGATATTGCACGTAACGCTAAGTCAAAAGTCGGCCATTATGAGGAAAAATAAGAATAAAGAAACAATGATTGGAAATAAGGGACGCTTCAGGCCCCGCGGTTCGCTTCAGTGATTTAACAAATGATCTAACTAAACTAGAACAGCAAAAATTGTTCTCCGTGCCAGTAATCGAACCCACGACCTCCGTTTGAAAGCTAAATGCTTTAACCATTACACAATACAAGCAGTAGTACAATATAAACAATATTTCTACGAGGTCTTATATGCTACAGTTAGTGTTTGTAAAAGCAAACTGAATGACGTTTGCACTGAACGATTTACGATTTTCCACCGCACCAGCTCAGCGATGACATTATACCCAAATATCTGATTATTTTATAGTATATATATTTAATCTTCAATCTATATCACTTTTTTGTTTGACCAAAGTTGACACATTATATAAATATGGTAGAAAATTTCACTATCTAAGAGTTGGTTGAAATCAATATTTTATGGGGCATTGTCAATGTATTTTTTGAAAAGCGATTTTTTGTGCGAAGATGGATAGAGAAAATCCCAGGTTCGAATCCCCCCGCACATTGGTGCTTTTCGTTTTGTGAACAGTAATGTAGTTCTGACTAACCAAGAGGAAACTAAACCATAATTATTTGCTTATTTGGTCAGACTTCCTGGGAAATTTCGATTTTTACATGTGATAGAAAATATTTGGGGCTTACTTATAAAATCAAATATACTTTCTTTCTATATTTGGGTAAATCGGATAAGACTCCAGTTTTATATATCTAATAACGTAAGTGCAAAGCGTGTTTTACAAAGAACTTTAAAAAAAGTCACCGTAAGCTGGGCTTCCGTCTAGAAGATTAGACGGAAATCGAAAAATAATTTGACCTTTCAGATCCATCTCTAAAAAAACTTTACCCGGCTTAGAGCAAGACCAACTTTTTTTAAATATATAAAAACTAGCTTATCTATTTATAGAATCTCTGAGGTATTATAATATAGATAAAAATATGGTAGATAAATTCAGTTGCGAAATTACAACAGTTTTCAAACTTAAGATTGTTGCATAACACCTTATACATTGATTATAGAAGGATTAATACAATCATTAATAATGTTAATCTTATTATGATCAAAATAATGCCTATTTACAATAATATATTAATATATATTACTTATATCAACAATTAAAATTTAAATTTCTTGCAGCTGAAACCTTTTCTTCGTAAATTATTTCTCAGTAAATATAGGGCTTCTGAATAAGGTTGGACTTCGATGTTGATTATTTTGGCGGCAATTGTTAAATATATTACTTGGTTACCAGGACCCAAGTATGAAATATTTGGGCCATATCATACTGTGCTGTTTGGCTATAAATAAGCTTCAGAAAATTATATGTTTTTCTGATGTACGGTTTTTTAAGATATTGAAAATATTGAGGACGAATGGTTTCTCGTTGTGTTGTAATTATGATGTAACATTAGCTTTTGAAATATTTTTCCGCACAATACGTAAACAATTTTCAATATATTACTAATATATTATTCCTCCTACTCTGATGATCACCTGATGTAAACATTAAAAATACTTAGTTAATAATTATACTCATTGCTCAGAGAAGCAAACTCATTTTCACCAAACCAAACATGAAAGCTCTGCAAAATGTAACATTCGCAGAAGCGTCAAATATACACATCTGATTTTTCTCTGTTTTCTGATGTTCTTGTCTTTCTACCCAAATATCCACTGTGTCTCTCTATGGAATGGTACTCCAAGTTTTGGTAACTCTAGATGCCTATAGTTTACAGCAGTCTTTCTTAACCTGTAGTCCAGCAAATATGCCAGCTCTTACAATATATTACAATTGAAATTCACTACAATCAAGTAACATGTCAAGTGAAGAGTCTCCGGCCTGCCATAGTAAACCACATTTTTTGGCAATATTATTTTTTTTATTCATCATAATTCCCTTCAAGGGTGACACACTGATTACAGTGACCCTCCTACTTTTCGATGCCATTTTTGTAGTACGATTTATCTCTTGCTTCAAAATAGGCCTTAGTTTCAGCGATTACCTCTTCATTCTACGAAAATTACTTCCCATCAAGCAGTCTCTTGAGATCTGAGTACAGGAAATAGTCGCTGGGCGTCAAATCTGGAGAAAACGGTGCATGAGGAAGTAATTCAAAACCCAGTTCATAGATTTTTACCATCCTTTCTACTGATTTGTGACACGGTGCATTGTCTTGGTGAAGCAGCACTTTCTTTTTTTTCTTTAAATGCGGCCGTTTTTCGGAGATTTTGTCCTTCAAGCGGTCCAATAACTTTATGTAATGGTCGATGTTGATGGTCCTTCCTTTTTCAAGGTAGTCAATGAATATGATTCCATGTGCATCCCAAAATACAGACGGTATAATCTTGCCAGCCGACTGTTGCGTTTTTCCATGCTTTAGAGCGGGTTCATTGTTTGTAGTCTACTCGGATGCCGATTGGACTCCGGAGTTAAATGGTGAAGCCATGTTTCATCCATTGTCACATATCGATGCAAAAACTCGATTTTATTACGGTTGATTATCTTAAAACACTGCGCCAAATCGTTGCTTTTGGTTAAAATTAAGCTCGTGCGGCACTCACTTTGCACAGAGCTTTGTCATACCAATATTCGTGAATGATATGTATGTACACATTCAGTTGATATCTTTAGAGTGTCTGCTATTTCATTCAATTTCAATTTACAGTCATTTAAAATCATTTTGTGAATTTTTTTAATGTTTTCATCGGTAACAAACTCTCACTGCGTTCACCGTCTTCGGTGCTCATTTCATCACGTCTAAACTTTAAACACGTCTAGCATAGTAATCCTTGATGGTTAATTTTCCTGTGGCAGTATCCGGAAACTCGGCGTCAAGCCAAGTTTTTGCTTCAATTGTGTTTTTTCCGTTCAAAAAGCAATATTTTATGAACACGCGAAATTCCTTTTTATCCATTTTTTTCATAATAACAATATGTCCTTCACTCAAAATACTTTAATTCACAAACTAATGATCCGACCGCTGTCAAATTTATGCAAGCATCTTTTGAGGGCTAGGGCTAACTAAAAACATTTTTAATATAGTTGAAAAAGAGCAGCATCAACTTTCACATTAATAAATGTGTTTTAGTACATTTTTATAAAAATGTATTTTTTGTAATACTAAGATAAATAGTCCTAATTTTATTCCTGTTTTTTTATTAAGGGGGTCGTTGAAATAGTAATTGATTCACGAACTGAAAAAGGTTACTAGTCCACAGTTAAGAAACTGAGCTAATACTTGCCTTTGGTGAACGTTCAAACTGTACTACAAGTTTCTGTCCAAATTTCTGTAGGCTATATTAATTCACAACAACTTCGGTCCGCCTTTGGTAGCCTTACACCTTAAACTGTGATAGATGTGTCGGAAATCGATGGACTTGAGTATTTCTTACTTCGAATAGTATATGGCCAGCGATTTTTGAGCTCCTTCAATCTACCTTTTTTGACCTTACACTGTAAGCTTCGCATTTTCACCCGAACTTCGAACTTAATTACTACAAGGAATGCTTCGAGTAATTGCGGAACGATTGCCAATCTAACTTTAAACTGTCTTCTTTTCTTGGTAATTAATTTTATCCAATTAATTGAATTAAATCAAAAGAGAACAGCCTTATGATCTTTCCGGTATACTATCTACTGCACAAGTGTTAAAATTGGAAATTGTTTGGCACAATAGAACTATTAATTTACTTAAATAACTGATTTATTGAAAGAAACAAGAGGTAGTTAGAACGGAGGTGATACAAGGCGACACTGAGGATTTATATCTTTTCGAAAACAGACCCAACCTAACTATAATAGATTTTATTTTCAAGTGTTTGGACTTCTGACCAATATTTTATACGAGAAAATTATTTTACTGTAATGCCATAAAATTGCTTTCCTAGAAATATAAAAATTTTGAAAAACATGTTATTAGTTTTTAGATCTAGTTTAGTTCATCTTTATATCAAGTTCAAAGATCTCGAAAATAAAAGTCTTCATTTTCTTATTAAGTAAACAACTTTAATTTAACTTTGTACGTTTTTGCACCGTCTTGGAAAACATAGAAGTACATTAAAAGTTCCAGGCGGTGTATTTTTGATGTAAAACCATAAACAGTTTCTTTAGAATAATGCTCGTGACAATTTAACGAGAAGATTAATTTCTCAACAAACGCCGATTAATTAAATATTCTCGAGAATAATTCGGTAAGCGATGTAAAAGAAACACATTTCGGCCAGAGTGGAAAATAAACTTTGTTTACCTTTTTGTATTAGGAAATTTTTTCTTTGTAAATTAATCATGATAGAAAAAAGAAAAGGAAACTTTTAACCTTTATCATTTATCTCTCTTATAGTTTTTATATATTTTATTTCAACAATGTTTTCCTAATTTTCAAAATATACATATGACTGGAATTCGCAGTATAGATAAGTTAATTATATTTCTTTTGTAAAGATTAAAGCGGAAAGTAATACGTGAAGCTTTTTTATAATAATAAAAATAAATGTATTTTGTCCAAATGTTAATTAGTTCTGAATATGTTTGATATCACAATTAGATTATACATAAAGAATACCAAAGTTTATTATATCAAATAATGAATCGTACACACTGTTTTTAATCTATCAACCTAATTAGTTTTTTTTGGCTCTACTTTAACTAATAAACATAACTTTATTGCAACAAACATAGTCGAAATTTAATGAAGACAAATTAACAAATAACGAAAACAAATTGTTTGTTTCTCATTTATTCTACTTTTCCGTGTTCAAGATAGTTGTTGCTGCTACTCTATTGCTATGTTTTGAATATATTGTATATTTTATTAAGTATCTCAAGACCTCAATTATTACGCTGGTTTATTTTATTTTGTTTTATTTATTATTATTACGTTTTTTAATGTCAATAGTCCGCGAAAAATTCTTAAAAAAAATTAAAAATAAAATCTCTTTGAATTTGTATGTTGTATCTGAAAGAATTTAATCTTGAAAGAGTAGAATCTCTTCTTGATAGAGAAGGTAAATTATTATTATTTTCGAACTTAATGCATTTTGGGATGAATTGTTCACATACGTCGTTTTTTTTATCTTTTACGTTTGAATACGTCGTTTCATAAAAGGGATATACTCTGTTGTTTTCTCTACAAAAATATGAGCTTTGTTAACTTCTTATTCCATTAATATTTGAACTGATTGGTTAACAATTGCATTTGCTTGCATTTTAACGTTAGAAATATCAATAGTTATAAGAGGAATTACAGATGTACCTGTGACAGAAACAGTAAATCTATCGTACATAACGTATAACCGCCTGCTTTTATGAACGTTCCACGTAAAATAGATCGGGATCTGAATTGGCAGGTATGGGTAGTTGCCTCCTTTTTATTTTATTGATTTTTAGGTATTTGTAGTACATTAGAGATAAAATTTAGTTTTATGCGCTTATATAAATGCATATCTATATAAACAACTGCTGCTGCTGTTGTACCCTATTTTGTGGTCCTAGTATTCCTAAAAAGCAATATTTATTTATATTAATTTATTAACATTTTGCTTTATGTAGTTTACTGTTATATATATATATATATATATATATATATATATATATATTCATTTATAATGTGTATTCATATTCGTATTCGTATTCATTTTATTCAAAAGTCACTGAAGGAACTTAATTGGCTTTATTTACCTTACTAATCGAACAAGCGAAGGTTTAGTGAAATTAACTAAAAATGGCAACAATAAATATTTTGAATGATTATATCTATATCTTCTTCATATACTTCAAATTAGCAAATTATATTAAAATAATACCTATAATTTTTACCAAAACTCTATATAGTTTCAATATGATAGACCACTCATTTATATTTGATTTTAATGAATTAATTAATTTAACCCTACTTCAGAATTTATGTGTTTTAGTTATGTCTTTATTTCTCAATGTCTTAGTATCACATGTATTTGAGTTAACATTTGCACCATTAAATGTGACCTTATGTGTAAATTCAGCTTTCACACTAATGTTAACATATTACAATACAATATATAATCTATTAAATACAGCACTCATTTAACTCATTTAATCTGAATTGACGTCGCAATATTGCCGCATCAACTCTGAATTTTAGTACATTTTAACTATGATATTTGTTATTTTTTCCACACTAGTATAGATAGAGTTCTAGGCGCGATTTTTAAGTAATGGTATCTCCCGAAGGCCTAATTTAAATTTTAGGCTTAGTTCTTGTATCCTTCGATGCAATATTTCCTTCTAAAGTAATTTTTATGTTACTGTATTTCTCCTTAGTTTGTTCTATTACTGCTATATTTCTTTATAAAACTAGATTTAATAACTTTAACGTTTATAACCCGTAATTATAATACTTTGAAGAATTTTGCAGACGTTTGACAAACGGGGAGCTTTTGCAAGCTCATTCGGTGACATGTTCGAACTTGTCAAACAGCATTCTATCTATTTTTAAATACAATAAAACGAAGAAAAATATTGTCTGATTGATAGGCACATATTGATGATGTGCGTCACTACTATTTTGAATAGACTATGGAAAATTTTCGAATGATTCTGGTAACATAAATTCATTATTCTCCCCTAGTACGCCAGTGTTTATGTTATACGAATAGTCATCACCTCTGTGAAACCGTAAAACCATACTACTCTTCAAATTTTACTCTTTTATTGATCTCTTTGTATACCAATATAAATAGTTTATCAAGAATGTCCCTTCTGAATGAATTTTGAAATTGTACTTACAGTCTCGTTTCCTACTTATAGAGATAAACTGCAGCAGTGTTTTCTCGATTCTCATTCCTGAGCAAAAAGTAAAGAAACAGGTGTTTGTCCGGTTAATGTTCCCCTGCTCTTAAAATGGTGCAGCTGGTCAGTAATGATCAATACCTCTTAAACATTTCCTAAGATAACAATACCAATAAGAGTATTATAAATAAATGCCCGTCTTTATACGTATCTTTCCGTTGTTTGTAATTCACATGGATTAAGAATGTGATGTGTGCCAGATCTACGCAAACTTTGTTTTTCTGAAATAAAACTTTTTTGTTAGCGACCCTTTATTTGGACAATTTCAATATCATAGTCTACAAATGTATTTCTATTTCGAATTTGCTTTTAATCTTCTAGAATATAAATGTAAAATTTGAGCCATAATATTAATTATATTTGATGTATCTCAGAAAATATCTGCTGACCTAAAACCGTTATTTCAGCTTGTTTTCATGGTAACACGTCATACGTTAGTAACAAAATGGGACAACGACAACAGCAATACCGAAACCATTAATACTACCCCGAGAATAATCTGGATTTATGTCCTCCGCGAGCATTCAAAGATGCATTAAATGCAACTCGCGCAAGATATAAATAAAACTGCATAAGATGTCGAACCGACAAAAGTATAACTCCGTAAATTTTAATGCATAGCTCAGACAGGCAACTAATGAAAGTTTCCCAACAATAATACATCGCGCAAAGTTCCGCGTCAAACGAAAGCTGAAAAATGAATCTCGAATAGTTTTAAGAGCCCTTGAAATTGAACGATGTTGGTTTCCTCAAAGTTTTATTCATCGACCTAATATGAAACGAAGAAATTATATTGTTGTCGTATTATAGTTGAGTGGTTAGGAGATAAATCTAAATCTAGATCTAAATTTTATATTATTTCTTGTGCTTTTTGTAACTTAATGAGAAAAAGCTTCTTGGTTTTTAATATTTGTGGACTGTTTTTATCGAAGTATATGAGGTGAAAGTATAACATCCTTTAATGATGGCAAACTGTGATTATAAATATATGGTTGGGGAGAGCCAATTTCTTAACCAATACTGCTGCAAACTGATTACTAAAAAATTACAAGAAATTATTTATATATTATTTATTATATTAATTACGGAAATTACAAAAATTGCTTCTGTGCCAGTAAGGGAGAGTCGAGGATCTACAGGAGATTAATAGAATAATATAAAGACCTGACGCATAATATTTATATGTTAATAAGATTTTGATTTAGCACGTGCTTTTAATACATCTGTAATTCTTGGCGGGATAGATTCGTAGATTGTCTAAAGAGTTTCCAACGGAATGTTCATTATTTTATCAAAATCCGTCAATTGTTTTAACTATGTTGAGATCTGGCGATTGTGTTAACGACGGAAGATGTTTAATGATTTTCTAACGTTACTCAAACCAAGACAGAACCTGTTTTGCAGAAATATGCTAGTCATAGTAAGAATTTGTATAATTTTGATAACTCTTTGGCGTGACTGAATGAATTTTCGCTCTCATTCTACGGTAATCTTTATAAAAATTCACTGTAATTGTTTGGAATACTTGTTTTCAATGGTCAGCATATGCTTCGTCCTTGTAAAAATGCCTTATATGCTTGAGGATTATAAATATGTTATCTAGATTAGGGGGAAAGAACATATTTTCGAACAAAGTGATTAGATCAAAATAGGAAATAGCTATGTGTCAGGCCAGATAATGTGTAAAAAGTATGCTTAATGTATGAAGGAGCAGTATCCAATCTCCTTCCCTATATAAATTGTTTATTTTACTATGTATGATTGTATGAAAACAGGCACAATATTTTGTTTATATCAGTCCTTTGCTTGGGTAGAATATTAAGGTGAACGAAGCAGGAGTACGTGGGAGAGATAGAAAAGGTACCACTTCCTAGTTCGGCTAGAAAGTTGAGTTGATGTAATACAGAATTACATACGTTGTGCAGATGTGGCGTTACAGAAAGTAGGTTTTATTATTCCTTGAAATTTTTAGGGACGGAGATCATAAGAATAAATATCGTCATGCTAAGGCAACAATGTCTCAAGTACCGGTTTGATTAGAATGAAAACCTGCAGGTTCTTTACGCTCTCCAAATAGTTCATCTTATTTTAGATAAGTTTTCGATGCATCCAGCAAAAACATATTAAATTGCTTTTCCAGAAGTATAATTCTTATAAAGTTTTGCAATAAGGTAGATATTTTTAATCGAAAAGATCCTTCCATACGTAATAAGTAGTACGTAATTATTCGTGTGTATAATACCTGTTTTGGAAGCTTGCATAATACCGTCTTAGTTATAGATTCTGCGGCAAAAACCGGCAATATAACAGGTCAAATGAATTCTCCTGCCTGATATATAGATGGTGCTACTAGAATTAAATCCATATGTTTTTTAGTTAGCCCTAAAACCCCCAAAAGATGGGTGTATAAATTTCACAGCTGTCGGATTATTAGTTTGTCAATTATAACATTTTAAGTGAAGCAACTTTTGTGATTGTGAAAAAAATGGATAAAAAGGAATTTCGCGTGTTGATAAAATATTGCTTTTTGAAGGGCAAAAATACAGTTGAAGCATAAACTTGACTTGATGCCGAGTTTACGGACACTGCTCCAGGAAAATAAACAAATCAAGAATTGGTACATTAAGTTCAGACGTGGTGAAATGAGTACCGAAGACAGTGAACGCAGTCGACGCCCAAAATAGGTTGTTACCGACGAAAACATTTAAAAAATCCACAAAATGATTTTGAATGACCGTAAATTGAAATTGAGTGAAATAGTAGACACACTAAACATATCTACTGAAGGTGTATATTTTATCATTAACGAATATTTGGATATTAGAAAACTCTGTACAAAGTGGGTGCCGAGCTAGCTCACTTTTGACAAAAAACAACGACGAGTTGATGAATCTTTCTTCTTTTATGAATCACTTATGAGTTTTTGCAGACCATCCACATATTCATTCAATATTCTCAATAAAATTAAAAAACATCTTAAGCTAGCATCTATACGTTATAAAGTTACACAGCGTGTTTATAAATTTAGCAAAAAAGCAATGCAGTTAGTTATAGATATCTATTTCATGTTAATGAATATTCTAATAAAAAAGCAAGATTACTTTAACATTTTTGTTTAATAACGCGTTAGTAATGTCATCTTTTACAAATAATGAAAAAACCTATTAAATTTCTGCTATAACATATTCCTTTGAAAAAAACATACCCAGCGTGCTACTTTGTATTCAAAAAATAACGAGTATTTTTTTTATGTAATATCCTATTAATTTTAAAAAGTTCAAAAATATGTTTTCGGATCATTGTAATGCTGGGCACATTCACCACGCTAATATTCTGCTGGCGTTCGAATGATATGTTTGTTCAAAGATAATTGTTCTTTTAAAACTTGTCAGAAACATTTACGACGCATGCTTTAAAAATAACAAAAACACACAAAACATTAAGCCGTCTCAGATAACGTGCTTATAAAAATATTGCGGTATAAAATTTTAATGCAAAAGAGATTAGTCCACTGATCAAATTTTGAGGAATATTACGGCTGGAAGTTGTGACTGGGGTTCACATTTCGGCTTTATGCATTAGTTAATTTGATATATTTTGGGCCACGCATTGGGTCTGTTATCATTTTTTGAGTTATTTACCATTTTGGTTACTCTTTTTTCATTTTTATAGCAATAATAAGTCTTCTTTTAAATTTATGTATTAAAATTAGTAAACTAGAAAACTATTAACTTTAATCTAACTTAATCTAGTAACAAACAACTACAACTAATATTCTGATAGTTTCCGTAACCATATGAAGTTCTTCTAGGTCGAGTTGGAGGTCACAATCATGGCGTTATAGAGGTCATTTTTACACCTTATTTTGTAACCTTTGAATAACTAAGTATGAATATAGCAATAATATTATTCATTAAGTTTTCATATTTTGCTGATGTGGTGTGACTTGGTGTGTAAGTGATGACATATTGTAACTATATCAATTAATATAAAATATGTGGAGTAGTACCCATCAGCTGATGTTTTCTCTAGGGTTTTCCAATAAAGAGGTGGTCATATTTTGACAGTCCTATTTGAAAGGTTCCCTTTTATCTGCTGCTTATTATACCGACCCTGATGCTAAATTACTCTAAGCATGGCTGTGATACCTAACATTACTGTGCACTCTGTATAAGTGTGACATAATCTGTTGTGATGAATAGTTTGCTCAACACGCCATTTTATAGGCGCTGTATATCATATCTTATGTTGATCATGAAATTTAGGAGATGTTACGCGTTGAATTAAAAAAACGATGAATGGTGGAAAAGGAGAAAACTAAAGTGTATTTTCTCTCTGGTTTGTGCAAATTGATCCGTGAAGATGCATTTAGTTTTAAAACATTTATTTACGAAACAATCTGAATTAAAAGAACTTAAATCGCAAATATATTTCTGGTAAAATAAGTACTCAAGTATGCTGCTCTGCAAGCTGCTCAAGTCACTGCTCTTACCTGAATATGAAATTGATAGCTTGGTTGAAGGAGATCAACGGAGATCCTGCTTTGGTATAGAATCGATCGTTTGGAGATAGATATCTTGTTGATGGTTTGTTGGATATTCAGTTGGAACGAATAGTGCTCGATTTAATGGGATGTAATATATACATATCCCTGATAATCTCGAGTTATTTGTGGTGGTACGGAACGTTGGATTAAACAGGTATTTCTGTAACCTGGTTTATTGACATTTCTAGTGAGGGAAAGGCCTATCTATTAGTGATGTTCTTGTTTTGATGAAGGACGTATACCTGTAAAAATCAATGAAGTCAACAAGTCTTCAAACAATATTTATGTAGTTTGTTTCATCAGTTTCGTCATATAGTTTGCGATGAAAACATAAAATCGTTGAGCATTGTTATTTTAAACATTGTTTAAGCATTGGGTCTCATCATCATAAACTTTTTCAGTGCTCTTACCGTCGAAGCGATTTTGGTTTGTCTTGGTAAACATAGAACACTTGATTTCAATAATACAGTTCTCAAGTGGCGATTGTCCTAATGTTGAGTACTCTCGAATTATTACCTGCGTTTATCTATTTTCCTGTCAAGTGTTATACTGATAGAATTTTTAATTAATCTTTTCAATATTCTATCACATTTCATATACTCGCTCACTTTAATATATAGCGAAGATAGAGTACAGCCATTATCGACGAACATATTGTAGGAAAATTTAGGTTATTTGGTTATTATGGATATAAATCTCTGTAAAAGTTTTCCGTTTATCTTTCGTTACGTTGTTTGAACTAAATCAATTTTTTAACTGCGAAATATACGATAATTAATCCAAATAAAATTGAAGAACGCTAAAAACTTCAATTGTTGGATTGTGGAAAATTTTGAAATTTTTATTTTATTTCTATTTCTGGTAAAATATTAGTAATCCCACACTCAGTTTTAAAACAAATGTATTATTAATAATCTCTCTATAGTCTATTATTATTATAAATCAATATTTTTGTAGTTCTTCATTACACTCATCTAGCCAATTATGGAGTTTCGCGAAGAAATCCAACGTTAACATACACAATACATGATCTAGACTAACCAAATCCAAGTTCTTCAGAACACTATTAGTGGACTATGAAAGATTAAATATGAGGACATTCACAAAGATCTAAAGGTCCAATCGACCTAAGATCGGCAAAGAAATTAAACGTTTTGCGAAAAAGCACCAAGAGAGATTACCTAAACGTAAAAATATCGAAGTATTACAATTTCTCGACGTTAATGGGCTTACCCGGAACTTGAAAAGACAAAAACTTCTTGAACTAATACGGTTACATTATGGGTGGAAATCATGTCTTAAAACTTGTAGAGGTGCATCAGTGGACGTATATACATGAAACGCTAATGAAGTTTAGGTCTGAAAGATTAGATCTAGACTTTAAGTATAATATGAACGAAACATTATTAAATAGTTGTAATAAATAATTAGTTGTAATATGTGTGATCTTTTAATAAAAAAATATTTGAAGGGAATGTTCCAATTCGTAGAATGGTCGGCCTTATAATGTCCTATTTAGATAGTAGTAACCCTTGAAAAATAATTAAGTGTACTATTTCATTATAAATATTTTTCAATAATTTTTCCCTTGATAATTGTCAACGTTTGAATTTCAATGTTCGTATTTATAAAAAATATATATAGGATATTTATAATTCACAGAAATAACCAGCATATATTTTTTCGAATATGACACAAATATTTTCTCGGACTTTACGATCAATTTATCTAAAAATCAGCGAAAATACTGAAATAGAACTATTTGATATGTCAAGCGTAAAAGCTCAAGGGCAACCAACTAATAGAAGTTTCCGAAAAGAAAACGGCGTAAACTTTCTGGCTAAAGCTTTTTATATTGGCCAGATCGTAAGAATAATTCTCTAATGGTTTGAAAAAATTTCAAATGTGGGCAGTGTTGCCGGAACTTCTTTGTTACATTGCTGCGGAGACAGAACCATAATAAAATGTTACTCCGAAAGAAACTTTTATTTGTCACGGTTAGTTTCCACCTAAATACTGTTTCCAGCACTGTTATTTATATCTGTTGAAAATTTCCGAAATTACTGAAATTTGTATAAATTTTGTTAAAAAATAGGCTATGTTTTTTATTTTTGATTGATCTCATGCTATTTTAATACATTATGTTATTAATATATGTTTATTGGACATTTAATGTTAATAAGAATATTTATCATTAATCTTATAATCTATCATAGATTCTATAGGATTGTGGTGGATGATTTTAAAATTAATTTATAACGTTTTCAATTGTCGTTGCCAAATAACCTAAAATTTGTCTTTACAATAACTCGATATTATCTAGGAGGACCCATTAGCGTCTCTGGTGTAATTATTTTTATGTATTAACCATGTTGTTTTTCCATTAAATGCGCTGCATCACACTACACTACACAAGAACGAATTGTTTGATACTTTTGAGTCTATGTCCTGTTCTGGTGTTATCCAAGAGTCGTGTTATTTCGACAGTGATCATGTCTTCTTGCAACTCTCTTAATTTCCTAGTGACAGTCGATATCTGAAGGTTCCGGTGTAAGTAATCAGTCCTGTAATATCTTGGTGCACTTGCAATACTTCTCAATATTTATGTCAATTTTTGGCGGTATAGCAAAGACGTAAATAAGAAAAGATCTCAACATTGAATTCGTGGAAGAGTTTATAAATATGAAAAAGCTCAGTTGATTGAGACACTTAATGCGTACGCAGAAGATAAGATAGTCAAAAAGGATGTGCGAAACAGGAATGGAGAGGAGGAAAAGCAGAGGGCGACCTAAAGTAAACCGAAGATTCATGTTGTGTAAAAAACTGGCAATATTTCCAAATTAATTTGGTTGTTCATCTACTGTCTTTAAATTATAGCTTTGATGATTCAGGTAGCTAATGGTTAACATGTCAGACGAGGAACTGTATCGGAAACAATATTTGATCAGAGAAAACATCAAAACAAATTCCAATGTGTGTAAATTGGGCTTGCAAAACTTCGAAATATATTGTTTTGTGTGTACGTCGATGAAAATTCGCTCTCAAATATTAAACTACGGCATTTTTAATTATATAAAAATGTAGATTCCACTCAGATATTACCGGAATAGGAAGTGCATTAAAATCCTATTAAAATTTGCCGGCATCTTAAAATCCAACCGCCCTGGCGAAAACCGTGAACTTGGTCTCAATTGCAATTTGACGCCCTAGCGCGTAATAAAGTTCAGTAAAGCTTAATTAATAATTAGCGAGGCAACTGACAAACCCCGAACCTTTTTTCTTCAATTATGCAAGGTATATTTTAGCAACACGCTGCCTGGTATAATCGTACAATTAAGCTGCAAATAATTGGACTAAAAAATTGCAAATTAGTTGGTAATTAAAAAAAGAAATGGGGCAACTTGTCAGAAATTGGGAATTACTAAAATATATATTCATATTTTTATACGTTTAGTTTTTTTTTACATATAATAAAGTCTCCTTTTACCAACTATGGGTTTATCTGGATTGGACCTACTATGTATTTGGCACAAGTCTACCGACTGGCGAGTGACCAACTTAGAAATCCCAGAAGACATCCGATCTTACCCAGCCTGCTTACTGGCGTGACTGAAATCATTTTCCTCGTCGGATTTTACACTCTTATCTAGGACAAGCACAAATATTAAACAATCACAAACATAATTTTACGACCAGCAGGATTCGAACCCGCGGCTATCGCAACAGTAGGAGGACCGTCCTATTACCTTTACCTCTGCGCCACCAAGCCGGCACGTTTTGTTTTAAATATCTTTAGTTATCATATAAATTGATAGTCTAAATAATAAATAAGTTTTGAGGGATTTTTCAATCGATATTTAGATAAATTGCCACAATGCATTTTATTCAGTGTTCCTCATCGTATTTTTCACGGGCTCTGTGTTGAAAAAATCCCTTGGACACAAATTCTAATCAATTTATGATATCCGTGTGTGAACATAGGTTATATGGTGGAGTATGTTTTTTTCATTTAAACATATCTACATTTTCCGTGTGGCATATAGCAGAATTTGGCGTTAATAAAACATTTATCATGTGTTTTGGCATATTGGGGATGGTTGGCCTTGAATTTTCTGTCTAATTTTTTGTTCTGGCCTAAAACCAGGCGGTGGAATATATGACGCATAACTGGTCGCGGAGACTTGCGCTAGAGAGGCAAGTTGGATCGGGTTATGTGGGATTGCCTATGGACTTACCAATACACTAAACCGAAACCGCCTCACAGTTGACCCCTGTGGATCACTACTGCTATTGCATAAAATTTGGAGATATGGCACCCGCTCATCGGGCAGCCATTAATGTCCATTACTGTCCACGAGGTCCCGGCGATTCTATTGATTCGCGAACTTGAGTTAACACACGACTGGATACTGATGTATAAGGGATAAAGTTATGACTGCAACGTCGGATGAGGTCGTTTCAGCTGTCTAATGGCTTGAGTTACACTGGCCAACAATTATTTCAACTAATTGACATTGCCGTTAATGCAAGAGTGGGTTAGAATAATTTTATGCTAACTATTTAAGGAACTATGAATGATTTTTTAATCTTCTTTCAGATATTATAGTGAGAAATATGTATGGGAAATAAATAAATAAATATCAGAAGTTTATTAAATATTATTACTGGTCGTCTTATTCTAATATTTAATTAATTACATAGAAGTTGAAAAGTAGAAAAATGTGTAAAACCTATAAGATTTTCTTACAGATAGTTTGAGAAAAAATTATTTTTAAATCAAACTAGAAGAAGCACGTAATCTTCCATCATGAGACTGTTCCGTCTACACTGATACATTTCTTCCATAATTTTTATACATTTTTTTATACTCACACATACCCATACATTTTATACTCTAACACTATATTTTCCCAGATTTCCTGGTGATTGTGGAGAAATTCATCAACGTCTTTACATAATTTCTTCATGCTTTGGTGCTTTAGAGTTACCTAGAAAATTTACTATGGCCAAGGCAAAAGCCCTAAAAGCTTTACTTTCAGAAATGTATAAAGCATAACCTTCTTTTTGAATCATGAATCATAACTTGATATATAATGGTGAAAAATATAATTTTTATATATATTTTACGTTGGCTATATCAACAATTATGGATTCCCTAGAGGGCTTACATAACAGGTCAATTGAAAAGTCCACGGCCTACCATAGTAAAACACGTTTTTTGGCAAAATTAGTTTTTTTTATTCAACATACTTCCCTTCAAGGGCGATACACTGATTATAGCCACCCTCCAATTTTTCGATACAATTTTTGTAGCACTATTTGTCCTTTGCTTCAAAATAGTCCATAAATTAACGCCTCAGTTTCGGCTATCACTTCTTCATTTGACGAAAATTTCTTCCTGGCGAGCATTTTCTTAAGATCGGGGAACAGGAAATAGCCGCTAAGGGCCAGATCTGGAGAATTCGGTGGATGAGGAAGCAATTCAAAGCCCAATTCATGGATTTTTTCCATCGTTTTCACTGACTTGTGGCACGGTGCATTGTCTTGGTCAAGCAGTACTTTTTTTTTCTTCAAATGCGTTCGTTTTTCGGCATTTTGTCCTTCAAACGGTCCAATAACGCTATCTTATAGTCGCTTTTGATGGTTCTTCCTTTTTCAAGGTAGGTAATGAAAATAATTCCATGCGCATCCTAAAATACAGACGCCATAACCTTGCCAGCCGACCGTTGCGTTTTCCCACGCTTTGGAGCGGGATTTCGGAGTGAAATGATGGAGCTATGTGTCCATTGTCATATATCGATGCAAAAACTTGGATTTATTATGCTTTATCATCTTCAAACACTGCTCCGAATCATTAACTGGCCGTTGTTGTTGGTCAAAATTGAGCTCGCGCGGCACCAACTTTGCACAGAGCTTTCTCATAGCCAAATATTCGTGAATGATATGATGTACACATTCAGATGATATCTTTAGAGTGTCTGATATTTGATTAAATTTCAATTTACGGTCAATCAGAATTATTTTTTGAATTTTTGTAATGTTTTCGTCCGTAACAACCTCTTTTGGGCGTCCACTGCATTCACTGCCTTCGGTGCTCATTTCACCACGTCTAAACTTAGCACACCAATCCTTGATGGTTAATTTTCCTGGGGCAGTGTCCAGAAACTCGCCATCAAACCAAGTTTTTGCTTCAACTGTATTTTTCCCTTCAAAAAGCAATATTTTAGCAACAGGCAAAATTCCTTTTCATCAGTTGACCTGTTATCTTGTTCCTAGTAAATTTAAATCGCTCTACTAATTCATAGACAATTAAAGCTAGGGTATTCTGTAGATTCGCTTTGCTTCAAAATTATTCAGAACCAATATCATATTCGATATATATTCTCAATGCAATTCAACCAGTTCATACTACAGTTGACGCTCGTTATTGTGAAGTAATTCAAACCCACTTTTAATTTTCTTAAAAGAAATGAAATCATTCCAATATTAATGTGTCTTAATTGGCAAATGTACGAATTTAGTGATAACATTAACTCAATCTTTTGATTATTGCGCGTTTACGTTATTGACGTTTCTTAGCTTCATTTAATTTCCTACCATTTCATTGGTTCTGCATCATATTTGTGACTTTGGGTGGTTTGAAATAACTTGTTAGTATATTAGTAAGCTTCTCTTGAGTTTGGTATGAATTTTGGCCTAATGACGCTCCTAAATCAATATTTTGAAGTTCTTTTAACATCGCAATCTTTGTCATTAATGTTAAAATCGACACTATTTTATTTCTGAGGCAATTAGACTTATGACAGCATATTTATTTACATCAATCAATATAACCGATTAAAAAACTATTTTTAATCATTGTTTTCTTCTTTCGTAGTATAAGCATTATATTAATGCTCATTAACGCCAGTATAGCAGCAAACCAGAAATAAGAGCTTTCAAGAAGGTTATTTTCTATTTATATTTAAGTAAATTTTCGGTCATACCTAGTTCTAGTTCTACTTCATCGATGATCGACAGAGGAAATTATGTGATGGAGTACTGGCAAAAAATAAGCGTCACAATACCTATAATAAAATTTGTTTATTTTGTTAGTTTGCTAGAGGTCTCTCAAGTAACATACAAGGATTGTTAGTTAACTAAAATTAATAGAATCTAAAATATTATGATAACGCGATGTGAATTCAGAATTCAGCCCCTTTTAGCCATGTTAAAGGACAATCAACATACGTATTTGCATTGTTTTGTAACAATATAATAAACAATGAGTTTGCATCCAACTTTAAACAATAGAGCGGTGTAAGTGGAAAAAGGTGAAAGCTGCCAAAACGACATAATGATTTTAAAAAATACCTTTAGCCGAAACTATGAAAATTTATTGGATATTTAAAGGAAATTGTAAAAAATATTCTACATTAACAAGAAGATTCATAGTTAATCAGTTTTTAGGAATAGTGAGATTTATATTTTGAGACAAAAATAAGAAGAAATATATATCCTGATTTATCCATGAAGATAAAAATGCCTTTCTGGTTATATTTCAGAGTCTTCTTTTTAACTATTAGTGTATATCTGGACTAGCCCTAGTACCTTACGTGGGCTCCGAACCACGCTCCTCGGCAGTAATCGTTCCTACTGGCGAGTGACTAACTTACAGATGATCCCAGAAAATATCCAATTTCACAGCCTGGTTACTGGCATGACTGAATCATTGTTCTTGTCGGATTTTGCAGTCTTGCCTATGACTATCACAAATATTAAACCATCATAAACATACATTTACGGCCATGCCCCAGCAGGATTCGAACCTGCGACTATGGTAACAGTAGGTAGACTGTCCTGTTGCGTTTACCACTGCGCCAACCAAGCCGGAATACATTTTCTTGTATCGGGCTAATTAGTGCTCATAGTTTGGTCCAGGACATATTCCCTCAATTGTATGTTGCAATCTACTAATCAAGGATCTACCTTTCAAAATTTTAATTTATTTCCATTTAATGAAAACATATAAAATGACTGTTTAGGCACCTATTAGCTGCGTTATCTATATATTAATCGGCAGAATCAGAATTATAAACAATCACAAATATAATTTTTTACCATTTCCCAGCAAGATTTGAACCTGCGACTATCGTAATAGTAGAAGGACTATCCTGTCGCCTTGACCACTGCGCTAATTAAGCCGGAATATGCGTTATTGTAAGATATCTCGTATACTATTACTTCTAAAAGTACTATATATTGCTTGTATATTCGTAAATCTCATTACCAATATTTTGTCTTTGAACCGATATGTATTATTGAAAATGAGACGTAATAATGTAATAATCTGTTAAATAAATTGCCACAATGCATTTTCTTTAATTGTTGTTCATCGCATCTTTCACGAGCTTAGAGACTCTGTGTTGAAAAAATCCCTTGGACAAAAATTCGAATCAATTCGTAATATCCGAGTAAGCTTAAATTGGCAATGAGATGAGTTATATGGTGAAGTATGTTTTTTCATTTAAATATATTTAAATTTTGCGTGTGGCATATGGTCGAATTTTGTGTTAATAAAATATTTTATCATGTGTTTTGGCATATTCGGGACGGTTGGCCTTGAATTTTCTGTCTAATTTTTTAATCTGGCCTAAAACCAGGCGGTGGAATACATGACGCATACCTGGTCGCTGAAACTTGCCCTGGAGTGACAAGTTGGACCGGGTGATATGGGAGTGCATCTGGGCTTACCAATACACTAAACCGAAACCGCTTTACAGTTGGCCCCGGATCACTGCTGCCTGCATCATCTGATCACTGCATCGGGCAGCCATTATTGGGCACGAGGACCCGTCGAATCTATTGATTTGCGAACTCGAGGAGTTAACACAGGACCGGATACTGACCTATGAGGGCAAAATTTATGACTGCAGCGACGGATGAGGTCGTTTCAGCTGTCTAATCATTACCAACATTTTGTCTTTGAACCGATATGTATTATTGAAAATGAGGGATAATAATGTCATATACTGTTGAATTCGATGGCTGTGACATTCCTCTACATGAAATAGTAATTTTATTATTATTGATTAAGTGTCACTAAGTGTATGCAGATGCTAAACATAGAAAGTCAAAATTGCATTTTCGACAATCATTATTTCTGCTGCGCAAAATGATCATATACTTCAAGAACTTATGATAATACTGCTCCGTTATATCTCAACTGACGATAATGGTTTCAAGTACTTAAAAGTGGTGAAATTAATTTCGATGATAAAGAGCAAGACGGTTCTGGAGGAAAAAACAAGTTCGAAATAGTAAATTGTAAGACTTATTGGTCAAAACTTAGGTCAAAATTTCAAAAGTATTTTAGGCAGTTTAGGAGTTTATGAATCAATTGTGTCCAAAGTTTTAAATACCATAGAATAGATCAAAAAAGGATTGCTAGTATACCAACTGACTGAAAATACCTTCTCGAAATGGTTTTATTCCTTGCCAAGCAAAAAAAGAAAAGTTTTCTGTGAAGCATTGCGACGAGCAATGGAATACACTTCTACTACCAAAATCCTAAATGCAAGAAGTTGTGTATTTTTAAGAAAGTTATCCACATCGACACCGAAGCAATATACAAAGAGATTGAACCAGTTGGACGACATATTGTTATAAAAAATCAGCAATGGCGATTATTAGCTGCAAAGCCATCTTCCTGCAACAACAACGCTAGGTCACTTGGTGCAAAATATTTGCGAATGGGATCGTCAACTGAGTGGTTAGTAAAAATCGAACATTATAGAAAATAAATAAATACAGATTTCAAGAAGCTCCCTACGGCGTAGTCTATTATTGCTCTTTAAATACAAAAAGTCCATACGTACAAGGCTTATTTGGTAGAAGATCTGAAGCCTTGTCTATGGATAGCAAAGATTATTGAATACCAAAAATGTCAGTGTCTGGTTCTAGTTCTGGACTAGGTACACCAATATTTCTTCGAAACAAGTCTGCCCAAGAAATTATCGTTATCTGAATCCCGACTTTAAAAACCAAGTTCATTCTATCTAGATAGGCACTCTAATAGAAATATATTTTATCCCGCAAAAATAACCCAAAATTGACCCATATATGAGAGTATTCATTGCTGCATTAGCAAAATTCAGTCACGTTCATGCAAAATGGCCATGGAAAATATCGATAAGATAATACGTAAGTGCCAGCAAGGCTGTGGATTGTCATATTTATTTTATGATTTAATATAAAATGGTTTTGATTAATTTTAATTTCTTCACAATTTAACAATAAGTAACAATTATAATTAATTTATATTTTAGTTGCTGCATAATTTAACGATAAAAAATGTTTTATTAAAGTATGAATGTCTGAGTTCTGCTCGTTATTATTCTATATGATGGATGGTGGACCTCTAACAGAATGTTACCTTAATTAACGCTTAGAGCATCTACGCTTCAACCATTCTATATTAATTTTACAACGATTGGTACAATGATGTATAATTAATATATCCTAAATACGCCAACCCACTTTATCCACCGCACTCATATCTAAAGCCATCCTATCCTAGAAACGTTCACGGGGCTAGTTGTTCTTAAACACCTTTCAAATATTGAAGAGCATCTGCTAGCTCCCTTTTCCCCTTTTAATAATTAAATTCAACCACAAAACCAGGGACATGAGAGCGAAAGTTAGTTGGTCATGCATGAATAAACGATTCGGCTTTATCCCGATTGGTCCCTATTTCGGATGGAGTCCACAATAACCGAATTGTTCCTGATTGATAAGTAATTAACTATAATGGTTCTCTTTGCCTAAAACTTTTATTAATCGCGGCCGCAAATTAAAACGTTTTATCTCCTGACAGCGGATTGATTTATTTTTGTATTCTATTGTAAATATATCCATCCCGTAATTCGTTCCATAAAAAGGACAAAGAAAAATCGTAATTGTTTCCATTTCCTTATATAATTATTTAAGGTTAACATAATCCAATATTGAAGATATAGAGGACAAAATTTATGTATAGAGATAGATATTAATTTTGACGAGTTTTAGATAAATTAAATTTATATTAATACAAAATTGGCATATATTCATTATTGTTAGTGATTGCCCTGTGGTCGAAGTTCAACCACGATTTATTAATATTATAGTAAAGGGTATAATTAAAAAATGATATGCTACAGAAACTTGTTTTCAGAGTATTTTCAATATAACATTAATTAAAATAATATATGGCTATATACTCTATAATATATAAATACAGTATGATAAAATATATATGTAAAATATCTGAGAGTTAAATCTAATTTCCATTATGTTCCTATAGTTAACAAAGTATTGATAACTTTAAATAACTACGGCACTAAACATTATAACAAAGTATCATATGTAAGATTTTTTTCAGAACTGTAATAACTTTAGAGCTTTATATGGAACAGTAAATGAAGTAATGTATACTGAAACAGAGAGTATATAAATAAAACAAGTACGAAATTGTTATTTGTATTTATTTTTAATTTTTTTACTATTTATATTTTTTACAATTTAGAAATATATATTAAAGTAATGTATTTACTATCATTAAATGAACAACTGATTATCAAAAACTTTTATAAATAATTAAAACAATTAATACGTTTAATAATAAGTTTCAAGGCATAAAATTCTAGATAATCACATATTTTAAAATGTTTACAAATTTACTGTTAATGATTCATAATTCCTTCTATTTGTGGTATGTGTTCCATCTATGCATTTAAATATATGAAGTTAGTTTCATTTTAGCTCTTGCATATTTTCATTACCTCTTTTCTTACCTAGTAACTATCGACTCTAGACAGTCTGTCGACAAAAAATAGTCAAATGCACGGCCCGACTGATTATTTTCAGTTCGTGATATCAGACGAAGATCCCTTTCCTGTATAAATTGTGAGAGAGGAAAGGACGGAGATCATTGCTTGGAGCAGTTAAGTTTATATGTGCTTATATTTTCCAACGGTAGTATAAGCGGGACGGAGATGTACATATTCCTCCACGTATTAATTTTAAAAAGAAAAGGAAATAATAATTACTGAATACTATAAACATGCAATTAATTATTTCATTTTAAACGAAGTAGAATTACTTTTATATTTGGATGTTCTGTGGATCTGTAAAAATTAATAGAATTTTACTATGGAATATAATAATACCCCACAAATGTTTTACCGTATTTTAATATGTTAATTGTTCTTTTTAAATAATCTACTACAATAATATAGATACTACAACAGAACTTAAACAAAGCCTAAGAACTAAAGATGTACAAAAACAATAAATACTAAATGAAAGTTAAACATCTACCTGATAATAAAAAAAATCGAATCCTTAATAAATGTAAATGCTTTATTTATTATCGAAGGGAAATATGTTTAACAAAAATCGAGAGAGTAGTGGAAATAGTACCTATTATTGCCATAAAAACAGTCAAAAGTATTTTACTATTCATCATTCGCTATTTTAATCTGTTTATCGTTATATATGTATACCGTTGGTTCAGTATATAATATTGTTCCAAAATGCTGCTATATTAATATACAATATCGTTATTTACTAGCAAACTACCAAAAAAATCATAAAACAATACGTATTACATATAAATCAATGTAAGCACAAATTGAGTACATTTTTGTCAAGATCGCAGCTAGGACGATAGTGCTAGAACGAAATCAGTCGAATGAAACTAGTATAACCAAAAGATAACTAGAAGTGCAGGACTGAAACAGTCAATAGAAGCAACAAAATCAATGGGACCGAAAACAACGACTGAAAACAGTTAACTGAAACAATCACTGGTAAAAAGTAGTAAAATCAGTCGAACCAAAAATAGCTAATGAAACAGTCGATAGTAAAAAGTAGCTAATTACTAAACAGTCGATAATCACTTTCAGTCGATTGTTCCCAACGCTACTTAATACTGCTCTCTACTTTGTCTTATGTCCCACATGGGAATTAACAACTCACCAACAAATGATGAATTAAAGTTACATCAAGCAGTTTTATAATTATTAATAGTCTTTGCGATATTCATTTTAGCACTTAATGCTCAAATTACTTATTATTATTTATTAATTTATTATTTATTTATTAACATATTTATCACCTGCAATATATGGTTAGAGCTTTGCTAAGAAATACATTTACTAATTCTGAAACCCGAAATGAATCAGAAATTAATGTCACTAAAATTTAAAGAAAAATCCTAACCACATTTGGAATTACCTCCAGTACAATGATATAGGTCTTCAGAACCATAATTATCAGTCCCTAAAGGAAAAAACATTTTTCTTAGTTGTTCCCTGTATACCACACATCAAGTTAAATCAAAAGCTAATTACAAAAATCTAAATATCTTATAAACAAATCTGGCAGACGATTCTTTTTACTCTCGAATTTTGTTAATATATGTTGGGATGAAATTTTCGTACATGTATGATTTTTTCATAGCTGTATATACCTTATGATAAATCGGACGCATTAATTTATTTTCTCTATAAAAAATGTAAAATATAAATGTATGTGATCATACTATTCATAATAGGTTTTCATCCACACTTGTCATAACTCTTTAATAGTTCCAAAAACACGGGGATAACCCAAAGTAACACAAGAAGTGATTGAAAATATTGAGTGATTTAAGGGGTTTGATTTAATTCAAATTTCAAATTTTGTTTGTTAGAAAAGAAGCTTATTGATGGTATTAGCTTGTAGGGGGAAATATGATCTAAAATCTAAATCCTAACAACTAACGATTGACCGACACTCTAGTTTCTATTCGATATATTATTTAAATCCCTTAGAATTAATTCACAGAATATTCTAATTTATTACAGAGTATATATTACGGTTAAACAAGGACGTTCTACTGAATAGACTGGAACTCTATTAAATCTATTATACAAACGAGATATTGGTGTAGGTTACTGCGATTAATATGCAAATGAGTGGCTAAAGTAGCCCCAAGGTGGTTATAGAAATTGCTCCAAATTATATATCACCAAATTGTTACAACAAAACTTATTAGGTATGGGAGGGAGTATGTGATAGTTACAGCAATAAATTTATAATTTTAACATTACTTAAATTGTCCATATTCATTTATGTTTCAATTGGCTATGGTTGTTCCGGTATAGTGTTTTGTTAAGTTTATTTGACTTTCTAGAATTCTTGCAGAGAAGTCATGGTTAACTATGTAAACATAGTTATATTATTAAGCTTGACGTAGCAAATTTAATATACATTCAAAAAAGTTAAAAAAATATAATATTGTAAATAGTGTTTATACTATTATTGTATTATATGATGGTGGAAAAGAGGTCTAAATGATGGATTAATTGACGTAGGGGAAACTAAGTTGAGTAGCATGTTGAATAGATATATAGGAATGTAAATGTATAAAAATGTCAAATGTTATATTGTTTTTAGACACCTTAACTCTTGAAATTTTTATTCACTGGACATAACTACAGCTTGAGGTTCTCGGAATTCAGCCTACCGACTGGCGAGTGACCAACTTTAGTAACCATCCCAGAAGACATCCGGCCTTACCCAGCCTGGTTATTGGAATGACTGGGATAATTTTACACTCTTGCCTAGGATAATAACAAATATCAAAGAATCACAAACTCCAGCAGATCCAGACTTTCGCAACAGTAGGAGGACCATCCTATCGCCTTTACCACCGCGTCAAATAAAATGTTTGGTAAATTTGAACCTATACATAGGTAAAATTTAATATTAGTTTATAAAAGCTAATTCTGCCTAAAGAAAGCAACTTAAAGGAACCGCTAATCATCAAAGAGCTAATAGAGATTTAGCTTGATAGACATTTCTAGAGAAATACTTCGCTACGTCCAAAATCTATCATGTTACTAATTTGAACTTATTTGTTTGAATCGCTATGCTAAGGCCGCGTAGGTTTTTGATTGGTTCGTTCCTATTGTGCGTTTTTTTAATTTTGGTCGCCATTTTCCGAGCGCATAAGTAAAGAAGAATGCTTTTAACGTTTTGACGTTTTCGGTATAATATTATGGTCAAAATTAGTTCATTATAATGCATATTAGTTCTAAGAAATGTAACCGGGTCTACACATAGCAAGATAATGAGACATCATATCCCTTTCAAGAACTTCCCGACTCTTATGTCAAAAGCAGATTGGTTATTTAAGAAAGTCCAATTTATGTGGATCAAACTTTTGGTGACTAAGCATTATTTTTACTTGATATGTATACAATTGCATACTCTTAAATTTCGCGTGTTCGAACTTCTTCGGTTTACCAGAACGTTATTTGTTTTGCACATCGAAATCACCACATTTGATTCTTGGAAAACACGTCCCGCATTAAGTCCTTACAAGCAAACGATGACTTTCAGCAGCTTTTTTCTTTTGTTTAAATAACAAAAGTAATGTGTGCCGCAAATGCACATTTTCATGCACGAAACTTGATGTTATCAAAGAGGTATAAATCTATCTGACTGTGTTACTTTGGCAAATGTATCATGCTCTAAATATTAATTTCAGTGGAATACAATGCCTAGTGATATCTCCTACAAAAATTGCTAGTGACTTTCCGGTACACCAGGTATATATTTATATAATATATACTATTTTTAGAAAGTTGAACCTATATTTCACCTTGTTGCCGACAAATTGGCAATGGCTGTAAACATATTGGCCAAGGTATAAACCCTAAACATATACAAATTGATCAATAACAAGACTGTGAGGATAAATGTGACTACACTTAAACTTACTACACTTACTATGCGATCAATGTTTTGAGGAGTTCATTTATTTTACAAAATATATTTCGGCTAAATATGTAAAATAATATGTTCTGGCATAAGGCTATTTAACCAAGATAGTTTGTTTTCGATCGATTAAAATTTGCGGAGTTAAAATATAGAAGAATGTTTTGTTATATTGTTAACTAGGTTTATCTGTTTCATCGTATTCCTACATTCTGCCTTGTCAAAAGTATGATACTAATTTTATATATATTTGTTTAAATATAAATCTTAAACATTTTCTTTGTGTAATACGTAATGCGTAATGGTTTTCCGGATAAAATGTATATTTAGACAAACTAATCCAACTATTTTAGTACTCGATCGGCACTCACAGTACGGTCTGGACATTGTACATTGCGAAATTTTTCTGTTGAGTTTTCTCTTTACTATGGCTTTAATAATACATTAAACGTATATGATAATCTATGTGAGTACACGAAGAAAGCCTATAAGATATTAGACCTAGTTACATTAATTTTCAATATTATCATAATAATTTCGGGTTATTATTATAAAACAACAGAAACGATTAGCAACAGACAAAGTTAATTTTTTAAATATTAACAATAATATAGATTATATCCATATAATTATTATGAGATAAATTAATGTCAACCTTAATTTAAAATGTAATACCGTTTGCTATAGATACCTAATTTACTACGGGATAATTCTCTATAATGGGAATTTTTTGTTACATGCCATTTACTTAGGGTCCCCTAATTTCAAATCCCAAACGCCTCAAATATATCCCCAATTAGAATCGGACTGACGTAGATTTTTAAATAAATAAATCGGTAAACGGTAGGTAGCTTTAATTAACATTAATAGTGACAACTCAATTAAAACTTCACGCAATTAAAATTATTTTTAAATTAAAACATTATTTGCATTTAATAGGATATGTAGTTTAAAACATTAAAACTATAATGGTATATAAACTCAAAGCTTTCGACGTATTCAAATGATAAAATATAATTAGTTTCTTGATTTACTTTTTTCTATAAAAGGGTAAAATAAATTAAATATTCACTACATATTTGAACTAGAAACTACTCTATACCAATATATAGTTTATTAGGAATATACCTGATTAACTGATTCATGCGAAATTCGAACGTCAGCCCTGATTTTTAACTTAAAAACTGCCCTAAATGACAGATAGTTACAGGGAACTAGTTAAAATTTGCACATTCTAGACAACTCCGTAAATTGGGAAATATATCTATTACACTAGTAGAACAAAAGTAGCAAACCGGGGTAACTCTTGATATTTTCTTAATACCCTAAAGTTTGATTCAAAATTACATTATTTCTGGCTTGGTGGCGCAGTGGTAAATGCGACATGACAGTCCTCTTACTGTTGCGATAGCCGCAGATTCGAATCCTGCTTGGGCATGGTCGTAAATTTATGTTTGTGATTGTTTAATATTTGTGATTCTTCTAGGCAAGAATATAAAATCCGACAAGGAAAATGGTCCCAGTCATGATAGCAACCAGGCTGGGTAAGACCTCTATTCTAAGTGAGTTTTCAAAGAATTGATTTAAAACTTCAAAAAAAAATTTGCCAAAATAATTTGATTGAATTATTTATGTTTGAGTATATTTAAAATAAGGTTCTATTGTAGACTGAGTATTTGGGGCAATATACACAATTTTGTTATTTATTTGTTTGCTTAGAAATTTGTTTACTATCGTTTGTTGTGTTTGGTTTGGTTGCTGAATTATTTAGTAATGTTTATTTTAATTCTAAGTAATTATAACTATTGATTGGCTCTGTCTTATTGTTTTGAAATTCTTTGGAATGCGCAACATTATCATAGTTCTACGCAGTCATCTCAACAATTATTAGCTGCTGGTTTTCGAAAAATATTTCATTAATGGTGACCGAAACAACTGCCGATTTTAAGCCGGTTTACGGTGTTTGTAGGGATCAAACTTCAATTAAAATTCATACTTTTACTGGTATGTTATTCAATCAAGAACTAACGTTTAATCAACAAACGAAATTCTTTTTCATCTGTTTTTTTGTTGTTTCACTAAAACCGCTGGAAATGTTATCTTACAATGGTTAAAACAACATGTTATTTTGCAGGTATGATTTAATGGTTAGTATTATCCAGCGGTTAAATGAATTTATTAATAATAGTGGAAAAACATTTTAAAAAATTTAAAAGAAAATCTAATAAAATGTTTACGCTCAATGCTTGAATAAAACATAAAAAAATTAATTATAATTTTATGACCAAAAACAAAATAGCTTCTTGTGTGTATTTCTATATTTATATTATATATTCATATGGCAATGTAAAATATTTCAGCTGTGTTGGTATATGCGTTAAACATGAAAATCATGCATAAAAAATATTCCCTTTCGGACTAGAGTATTTCATATCAATAAAGCTATATTTCTGCATCATTTCTCGTTATCGTTAGGCCTTTGAAAATCTCTGTAGCCAAATAGCGTGATTATTTTCAACGGAAAAAATGCCGGTCTACAATCTCGATATAAAAAGTTTTCGGGAGGAATTTCCGATGGACAGACATACCCAAAGGAAATATGTTTTTTGGTACACTTTATTTAGTTTTATGCGTATTTTTTCATGAAACATTTAACCCACTGAATATTTTCGAGCTTGTTTATCATAAAAAGTTAATTTTGTGTTTATCGAGCTGTTTTTTTTTGTTGTATATATAGCTTTTAATGTATTGGTTGATTACTGTATATTGTAAAACGTTTAAAATGTTTGCCTAAATCAAGGTTGGTGTTGAATGATGATTCGATGAAAAATTGATACGATACAATATCGAAATCTTAATTCGACATCATTTCTCGTTATCGTTAGGTCTTTGAAAATCTCTGTAGCCAAATAGCGTGATTATTTTTAGCGGAAAAAATGCCCGTCTACAATCTCGATATAAAAAATTTTCGGGACGAATTTCCGATGGACAGACATACCCAAAGGAAATATGTTTTTTGATACACTTTATTTAGTTTTATGCGTATTTTTTCATGAAACATTTGACCCACTGAATATTTTCGAGCTTGTTTAACATAAAAAGTTAATTTTGTGTTTATCGAGCTGTTTTTTTTCTGCTATAATATTGCCTTTAATATATTGGTTGATTACTGAATATTGTAAAAAGTTTAAAATTATTGCCTAAATAAAGATTTGTGTTGAATGATGGTTCGATGAAAGATTGATACGATACAGTATAGAAATCCTAATTCGAGCGAAAACATGATGAAAAATAACCATAAATTTCAATTAATATGTATATATTGAGCACTAAGAAAGGAATGACCGTTATATTATGTTCAATTAAGTTAAGTTTCTAGTAAGGAAATTTCTTTTTTATGGTGTTATTTGCAATAAAATATAATATATATCCCTATATAATATAAGATTTACAATGTTGGGGTTTTGGATTTGGTTTTGGACACCGCGTCAACATGGAACTAAGTCGGACTTATGTTAAACTTGACCAAATCTTTTAACTAGTTCTATGTAGTATTTAGTTTAGATTAAGATAATTAATTCCAAAAATATAAAAATATAAATCATCATAATTAATAATAACAATGCCAAATATTGGCATGGCATTTCCTTCTTGAACTTGAAGAGCACTAGATATGTTGATACACTTCCAAATATAATTGCTGGTCGGACAATGGCAATGAAATTGTGCCGGCCCTGATCAATGTGTGTTATACCAAATTAGTTCGCTTGCTTTCGTGCTGGTAATTTTGATGTGAGAGTTGTTTAAAAATTAATAAAACCCTTGGAAAAACCTATGAAGCTAAGTTGTTATAGATAAGGTGTTGTATGAGCACCGATATTATTGTAGCTGAATATTGAACTTGTTTTGAACTCTATATAAAATTGGATACAAAAAGCTACATCTATGGATTTCTCGTGAGTTGAGTGATTAGCTCATATGTCCTAACCAGTGAGGAACAATCGATCAGTTAAAAGATAAATAAAATTCTAGATAAAAAAAATTAAAAAAATAAATAATTCTAATAATTAAATAATTAAATAAGTAAATTCTAGATAATTAGTTTTCATATAATGTGGTAGTTTCAACTAACATAGGCAATTTAATATTATATATAATAATATTATAGCAATAATATTATAGGAAAAGTAGTACTCCATCATAACAATGCTGGATCCCACATTTACCTCTTAACTTCTCTAGATTTTTCTTGATTTGCTACTAATTTTGCAACCAAAAGTCACAATTGTAATAATAACGTAAATACATTCAGGCTATAATTAAACCAGTTTAAGCTTACCAAGGAATTACTTTATATTTAGACGCCAACTTCAATGCTAAACTTCCGGGTCGGGGCTAATCACCACGCATGAAATATTATACGAAAGTACTTTGGCAAACCAGCATATTCATCAGCATAACACATGCCAATAAAATAACAGACCCAATTAACTATTTACTATATTCTGAACATATTAATATTATCCAATTACAATAACAATGACAATAATTATTAATATATAACAGGGATTATTTGTCAATACGTCTTATCAGATTACGGTTTGTGAGGCAAAATAAGATATAAAAAGATATAAAAATCAGATACGTGTTCAGCCATATTTCTAGAGTAAATACATTATCTAGATACAAGATTGTTACGTCAGATATGGCAATGAATATTCAAAATTAATATTCATTCTGCGGATGTACCATAAGGTAGAGTCTTTTAACTAATGTTGTAGTTGTTGTACATCTATGATATTCTTAAATATATATAACAATTACTTTAAATAGAATACACTACTTTACTCGCTACTAACAATAATGTTAAGACAGCTACAAATAAAACAGCTATCAATAATTTTACTGATTAGATCAAGAAATTATACATATCAGAACTATATCCTGAATATTATCAATGCTCTATGGTTAAGTTATCAACATAGTAGTGCAGGCAATTATGCGTCAAGTTTTTAAGAATAAACATGGCAGACA
Organism: Rhynchophorus ferrugineus; assembly: GCF_030347505.1. Classification (NCBI taxonomy): domain Eukaryota; kingdom Metazoa; phylum Arthropoda; class Insecta; order Coleoptera; family Curculionidae; genus Rhynchophorus; species Rhynchophorus ferrugineus. The sequence goes on from NW_027472590.1 coordinate 13,748,823, forward strand.
AACAGTATGCTGATTTTGAGTTTGCTGATACGGATGTTGAGGCTTCTAACATTGCTCATGGTATAGCGAACTAACGAATCACCGGCACCAGCTTAAGCAAGTGCGGAATGGTAAGAACTTTTGATCTACCGTTGACGTAATAAACAAAATCGGCCAAGCCGCAGTAGCTGGAAGTGAAGAAACATTAGAATAAAGAATTCTGGGCGGTTCCTGTTAGACGTTACAATCTGACATATGTAAACTTTGACTGTTTCAAAAGCCAATTCTGCATGTTTCTCTCCTGTACCATCTTAGAATTTAAGTTTATGGCGCTACAATTAGAACATAGTTGAGGACCAGGACCAGTACATTTCAATGGTTCGGATGTGTGTATCGAACGGAGGGTGAAGAAATTCTTAATATAGTGTGACGAAATGGACTTTTTGGTTGGAAGACACAGCAAACAGTTCCGAAAAAGACATGGATCAAGATCATCAAAGAGGATCTGAACTATATAAGACTGACAGTGTTTGAAGTCAGAACAGCTACGGCCAATTTCCAACTATGGCAGAACGGAACTCCCCGAGCACCACTTATAGATTGATGACGATGATGATGATGTAGTTTAGTTAAATTATATATGAAAAATGAGGTTTAGGAATGGATTAAGACTTCCGATCTGGACCTGACTGACACTCTTAAAATAAAATTACTAGGAAGTGGAAATTGGAATCAATATATTAAGAAAATAATAATTTATTATTTTTTAATGATGAGTAGACGTCATTAGTTAACGTCGTAATATTTAATAGTTAAAAATCTTCCTAATATAAGTATATTTTATATGTTTGTTGTATATTTTATATATTTATATGACAGCTATACATAGTTTTTGTCTTTACGAAAACATTGTAAACCGAGATCTAGTTGTATTAAAAACATGAGATGTTAAAGGAGCCTGAAAGTAACGTAAGGGGTGAATGATATATGACGGAGCCGTTGGAAATATTTATATATTGGCGCGATTCATCCAGTTTAGCGGAAAACCCTAGCCGTCGTTTTAAATTGGAACTCCACCGGCAACGTTTGTGAGGCAAAAGTGGTCTCTTGGTTATATTTAGTCGGAAATACATTCAGTGCTTTCTTTTATAGAGCCTTTCGAGGCGAAGTAAATTTCTCCTTACATCTTCTGGTCCTTGGCGTAAGGCTTTTGGGCAAAATTGAATAGTCAACACTACAAAAATGTAAATCCGGCAGTGAGTAAACAACAAAGTAAAAATATTGCTCTTTTACGAGCGGAGTTTTGATGAGAAATTCATGTTTTATTTCAGACAGGTAAAGTTTTCGTATATTTTGTGGTAAATTTTATTTTCTTCCGTGTACTTTAAACTATTTATTATATTTTATATAACGAGTTTAAACTTTAACTTGTTATACACTCTGGATTTTAAGTGATGGAATATATTTGACATAAGAGTTCAATTGAAAAGTCCCCGGCCTATCATGGTAAATTACATGTTTTGGCAAAATTAGTTTATTTATTTTTATTTAACATAATTCCCTTCAAAGGTGATACACTGATTATAGCGACCCTCCAACCTTTCAATACTATTTTTGTAGTACGATTTGTCCTCTGCTTCAAAATAGGCCTCAGTTTCGGCGATCACCTCTTCATTCGACGACAATTTCTTCCCAGCGAGCATTCTTCTGAGATCTGAGAACAAGAAACAGTGGATTTTGAAACATTTTCACTGACTTGTGACACGGTTCATCTCGGTGAAGCAGCATTTTCTTTTTCTTCAAATGCGGCAGTTTGTCGGCGATTTCGTCCTTCAAATGGTCCTATAACGCTATGCAATAGTCGCTGTTGATGGTTGTTCCTTTTTCGAGGTAGTCAATGAAAATTATTCCATGCGCATCCCAAAATACAGACGCCATAACCTTGCCAGCCGACTGACTGTCGATTGTACTTTGGAGTGAAATGATGTAGCCATGTTTCATACGTTATCATATATCGACGCAAAAACTCTGGTTTATTACTTGATCATCTTCTAACACTGCTCCGAATCATCAACACGTCGTTGCTTTTGGTCAAAAGTGAGCTCGCGCGGCACCCACTATACACAGAGCTTTCTCATACCCAAATATTCGTAAATGATATGTACCTTCAGTTATCTTTAAGGTGTCTGCTATTTCATTCAATTTCAATTTACGGTCATTCAAAATTATTTGTGGATTTTTTTAATGTTTTCATCAGTAACAACCTCTTTTGGGCGTCCACTGCGTTCACCGCCTTCGCTGTTCATTTCACCACGTCTAAACTTAACATACCAATCCTTAAGGGTTGATTATTTTGGGGCGGTGTCCGGAAATTCGGCATCAAGCCAAGTTTTTGCTTTAGCTGTATTTTTTCTCTTCAAAAAGCAATATTTTATCAATACGCGAAATCCATTTTTATCCATTTTTTTTTCACAATAACAAAAGTTGCTTCACTCAAAATGCTATAACTCATAAAATAATAATCCGACAGCTGTCAAATTTATAGACGCATCTTTTTATCATCTCAGTGATGTCTAGATATATATCTCTAATAGATAAAAAAAGTCAAGCTTTTTTGGTTTAGTAACGTTAGATCAATATATTTGTACACATACTTACTTAAAATATTTTTCTTTAAAAGGATGAACCTGCTCAAAGTAGTTATTAAATGTGTAATTGATGGCACTTTAACACATTTCTTTTTGTGGGGCAATAACATTTTCTGAATAGTTTTCCACAAAAATTCTTCATATATCCAATTTAGATTTAAACCTCTCCTAAAAAGTTTGCTATCTAAGCTATTATTTTAGAGTGACAACTATCAAATAGGTTTAATTCACCGCTAATCAACGAAGTGGCAATTGTTACTGTAAGAGAAAATTTTCGAGATGCTTGTGGGATATAAGAAGTTCACCGGATCGTTTATTTTCATAAAAAAACTTGAAAAAATCATGTTAAGCTTAGGGCATTTTTTTAGCAACTTATTGAGTACAGTCTCAAAAAAGATGAAAGCTGACTACAGCGGCATTAAAGGCTGGACGAATTTAACGTTAACTACATTTCAATCTATATATCTCTTAAGGCGTGTTATATTGTCCCGATTAGAGTGAAAAAAACCTAATACCAACATATCAGTTTGGGATTATTAACAAGCATTCAACAAATGACCAGGTCCACAGAATAACAAATGTTATTGAAAAAATCTACGAAAGTGTAGTGAGGTGTACGCAATAAAAAATTCAGCAGTGACATGTATAAACATTATTTCATCAGAGACTAAGATAAGGCCGATGGATCCTCCTAGTTATATATTTAGATTTTAGTTATCATAAAGACAAATTTTAGGTTAGTCGGAAACGACTAGTATGTTCGGGAAGAAACCTCCATTCCAAATGTCAAAAGGATTTTTGAATCATTCGAGCAAATTCAAGTCGGGTATTGTCATGCAGCAGCGTGATTTATTCTCATTATTAGTAAATTATTTCCTATGATCAAGTATTTCACCCACTATGTTTTCGGTAGTATTTCACAGCCAACGTCTTCTAGAAGTACATCTTCTTTATTTCCCAACTAATCCAATACACAAGATTTACCAATTTTCATCAGTGTCCTTATTGTTTTCCACCAAAACGTCACCAACTTTCCAAGTTTTTTATCAATTTTTCCATATGGAGCAAATGCCCTAGTAGAACTGTCAGATCTTTGTTGTCTTCATGTATTCATCTTCCTAATTTTGCATCCTTTTGTATCTGTTAAAAATAATTGAGAAATAATTATTAAGTATAAATCAAGTAACACATCTAATATATTTTTAATAGAAAATTTGCTTAAAATAAATTAAAACCGACTGATTATTAAGGATTCTCGAAATTAATAATAATTATATTTTTCTCCATATGAATGGTATGATAATTACCAACAATAATTTAATTCATACCATAAATTCTATTCGCTATTTTTAAAGGCTCAGTATATAATAAATGGTACAATGAAAATGTCAAATACTAGATCCTAATATGAAAAGAATACCGTAAGTCTTTCGGAAGAACATTCTTACACTATTTATATACCGGAAATACTCGAAGAAAATATTTTCCTGTTGATGGAATGTGAAAAAGGGAAATATTCTTAATTTCTCGGATAAACCAGATATTTTCGTGTTTATTTTAATTATTTTTGATACCTTTACTTCCGCCGTTATATTCGCAAATACCTATTTTTATTTGATGAAATTTGCTGGTATAAAACGCCTTCGTCATAAATTCCGTAAATAATTTTAGTCTGTCCAACAGCGCTGTTGTTGAATTATTAAACCCGTTAATGTTTGGTCTTAAGTGCATCTAAAATAAAATATCCAATGCTTTACTCTTCGATATTTTAGCTGTTTATTCTATTTTAATTGGAATTGAACAATTTCAGAATTCATGACCATTCAGAATCTAGGAGTCAAAGAATGATCGGTATGTTATATGGGACATTGATGACAAAATATGGCACTTTCAGCAATCCCTCTCAAACTAAGCTTGGAAATGTACTTAAAAGGGAGAAAGCTATACTGATTTCTTCGCTATTTCTATCCTAATGAGGTTGTAAATAATAATAATTTTAATATAATAGTAATAATTATATGTGGTAATAATCGTCTTAAGCGCATATTCTTAAGTCTTTAAGCTTTAAAAATATGAAGAAATATGGAAAAATATAAAATTTCTAGGCTATAAAAATAGTTTTATGTAACAATTTGAACAAGAACTTTGTGTCCAACTGGCGGATGTACTAACATAAATTGTACTAATCTTCTTAGGGTGATTTTATTGAAATCAAAGCGCAAACCAACACCACCAACAAACCAATAAATAAATGTAAAAGTCCTTTTCCCTATGTAAACATTTTTCGGTAAAGTAACTTTTAGTTTGACGATTTTTCCTTAATCCATAATCGTAAAACGTCGGTCCTTCTTTACATCTTTTGTTCCCAGAATGGTCAATGTTATTACAATGTTACTTGAAATTTTTACGTTACTTTGAACAAATAGTTTTATGTTATTTCTCTAAAGATACATAATCTAATAATACAGAAAGGAAATCATTTATTTCGGTAGTAATTATTATACCGATAATATTATAACTTTATATGTGGTTTAAAATGATATATTTTGGGGCCTAAGGAAAAATATATTGTTTGAACTTCAGTAAAATAGTATTTACAACTTACTATAACGTAAACAAAGCTTAGCCATTGAATATTCAAGCTCAACGGTTCATATATTTGAGTAAGTGTCAGACCATGATATAACTCTTCATTTTCATTTTAGCACTGTCAAATATATTGTTAGAAATTAAGAATACAAGAAAATATAGCGGAGCGATCCAAACACATGCATTAGAATATTTCTTTAAACCATAGCGATGAAAACGAGGTCAATGACATATATTAAGTAAAACAATGAATAATTCGTTAACACGGAAATCTGAAAAGAACTACTATAGCTATAAGAAAGATGTGAACTGCATGAGGTAGTACTGAGGAATCTATCCTTGAAATTGCAATAGCCTCCTTTTGTAATCCCCACCAATAAATCTAATTTCCATTAATCTAATTCCAAGTATTAATAATCAATAAAGTATTAATAAGTTTAAATTACTATATAAGTGAACATTATAACAAAAGTATCATGACTAAGTTTATTGTCAGTACAACAACTTAAAGCATCAGATATATGTATATATGATTATTATTTACTTTTATTTTATAATCACAAACATAGTATATTAAATAAAGTAATACTTATTTGGATATTAAATAAAACAATAACGAATACATTTAGGCACTTTAGTATTTAAAATATAGAAATTGTATTAAAGTAATGTATTTATAACTATTAAATAAACTATTAACTTCTCAAAACTTAGGTCTATGAAGTAAAAAACTAAAATAATTGATAAAAGCTTCGAAGAATAAATTGTCATTCAGTTACATATTTTATTGCATTACTCGTTAAACACCTTAATATATATCAACGGTTTAATAGTTATATTTACTAAATTACTGTTGATCTTTCAAAATTTCTTCTATTTTTTCCCATGTTTTCCATCTAGGCAAATTATGTATTTAGTTTCCCTTTATCTATATATTTTTATTACTTCATATATGTGTTAATATAATTTTTATTTTTTATACAAATTCTCCACCTAAAACATATATATAAAAAAATAATAAATAATAATAATTTAATGAAAAGAGGCTTATTGGATAAAGGAATAATTTCTTTACATACATTTTTAAATGAAATTGCATCGTTCTGTTACTATTTCTGGTTACTTGATTTGGGTTTATTCCGTTCTATTGGAGTTTACTTATTTGTAGGGCATACACAAAACTTTTAGGCCTAAAATGCATTCCTCTATATAAGCTTTAAGCACGCCAAATTTCAAGTCTTTCGGTGCTCCCGTTATCCTCAAAAAAGGAGGATAAATTTTCGCAAAGCCGATTAATATATAGATAATGCTGGTCTTTGGCGCCCAAACAGCCATTTTGTATATTTTCATTAAATGGCATTAAATTAAAATATTGAAAGGTAGATCCTTAACTAATAGATTGATATATACAGTTATGGGAGATATGTCCTAGGCCAAACTATGGGCACTAATTAGCCCGCAGCAAGAAAATGTATTCCGGTTTGGTTGGCACAGTGGTAAAGACGACAGGACAGTCCACCTACTGTTACCATAGTCGCGGGTTGGCTTAATGCCGAGGACTATAGTTCGAAGCAACATGTTAAACTGTAGATTCAGTCCAGATAAGCCCTCTTTGGTAAATGAGAATTGGAACGTTCCAAAATATTTTAAGCGCAAAGAGTTGTAACTCTCCGAGTTTACCAAACTCAAAATAGAATATCTACTATATTTTCGTGTGTATCTGTTCGGAAAAATAATCCTGTCACTTATCTATCTACAAGCATAAGTAATTAACATTTATTATGAGGTTACTACGTCTAAAACTTATACTATAGCTACTATATAATTTAGGTTTTCTATATAATTAATTCTCTATGGGGTAAAAATAAACTTGAAGCCGCAATAATTTTATTTCAATTAAACAGGAATATTAAATGTTTCCACGACTTTAAAGAGTTATTTAATTAGGAACTAAGGATTTTTAAAACTAAGCAGACGTGAGATATTTACTGTATTGTCAAACCTGATGACACAGGCTTTAAATAGTTTTGATGGTTTTTACATCTTTTAAAATTCACAGTAGGTACAATTTTAAAGAAAACTGAGAGAAAAATTAACGAATAACATCTCGTGGATAGGTATTAATTTAGGGGATCCATCAAAAACAGGCAGTCTTCGAACAGACGGACTCTGTAGGAACGAACCCGAGTCGTTAGCAAGAAATTTACGGACGTCACAAGCCAGGCGGGCGGGCACTGATTTGCAGCAGAAATGGCAACGCACAATTTCCTTTACCGCATTTCCGGTGTATGAACGATCCAATACTGTTTTGGTTAAAAGGCTGAAATTCGCTCCCCCTCACACTGTCACTTTGGCTGTCATTTGGGATTTATTGCGGGGTCCGGTCCCGTTCCGAGCAACGAACTGAAACAAAATGTAATGGAGGAAAGCAAAACGTAATCTGTTGCACATATTGAATAATAGAAAAAAAAATTATCAATAAGGAACATGGAATCATAAGTGGAAAATTTTTCAAATCGCATACATTTGTGTTATTAGTTTGGCCGCGATACCCATGCAAGCTCAATGGGAGAGAAGATACTAGGTTGGAGAATAACTCATGTCGTTTTTATTTTCATACAAATATGAAAGGATCCTCTAAGAAATTCACTAATTAAGTTGATCGACCTAATAAGTTCTTTATCGTAATATAATCACAAATAAGCATCTTATATCGGATCAATTTGATTTCAGAAAATAACCCTCTACGATTGATCAGGTTCTTCAATATTTTTAGATATTGCTCAAGCTTTCGATAAAGTTTGGCATCATGGTTTAAAGCATAAGTTTAAAGTGCTTCTTACTGATCAATATTGCTGACATACAGTTCAGAGTCAAACAAGAAGTTCTCTATTCTGACTTGAAGAGAATACAAGCAGGTGCGTCACAGAGAAGTGTATTGGCACCAGTTCTTTCTCTGCTGTGCACTCGGAATTTGCCTACATTCAATGAAAATGTTGATATATTTACAGATGGCACTAAAATCCTAGCTATTGGAGATACAAACACCGCAAGCTATGGAAGAAATACAATTCTGGATAGAAAAATGGCGCATTAAAATGAAATAAAACCAGTGCATATTGATTTTACCAAGAAAGGAATCAAGCATAAGATAGTATAAATAAAACAACAAATAGTCCTGTCTGGAACGGGAACCGAATATCTTGGTATGAGCTTTAATGTTAAATTAGGGTGGAAGCGGCATGACAAGAAAAATGTGAAGGACTCGAGACAAAGTAAAAAAAATATACTGGTTATTCGATAGATATTCAATAATAGATAAACAATATAATAAGCTTTTGCTTTACTGACAGTTACTGAAACCAGTATGGATTTATGGTATTCAACTCTGAGGTAGTACTAGACAAAGCAACAGAAGTATTATATTATACCGATTCTATAACAAGGCGATGTATTGTTGATACTCCATAGTATATTCGTGATGATAATCTACATAACGACCTAAAAGCAGATATTGTCGATAACGTTAGCAAGGACTATGCCCAAAGTCATAAACAGAAGCTCCTAGATAGCGATGGCTTAGTCAGGTCCAATGTATAAAGTTTTTATAATATGTAATAATAATAATAAAATTGATTTTCACTCTTCTTAGAAGTTCTGATATTTCTAAATACAGGAGGAAAAATACAGTACAGCCAAAGTTCTAGAAAATTGTGTTTTGTTCACATTCATTATGGATATTTCCATGTTAAAAATGAACTTGATAGGCCAGTCGCTGAAAGTGAAACTAAGTTTACTAAACGACTGAGTACCAAAAGAAGCTTGGACTTGAGTGCTATAAGAAATAGCAGCAAAATACTAAATGAATCGGGTATCTATTTATCATCCTTGCACAAAATGATATCGAGCAATTTTTAGAAAGGACAGCTATGGACGATGAGAATTGTATGACAATCATGTTAAAAAATATTGTGGTTTAAGCTCGGACAAGCTTCACAAACCATTGCAAAGTCTGGATTAACGCCGGGGAAGAGCCTTATCATGTGTTCAGTGGGGCTGAGAAGGATCCATTTCTCCAAGTCACTAAATTGAATACTCTACTATCTACAACTTATGCGATTGAAACAGGCGATTAAAAAGACCAGAATTGGGAAATTGGTCTTAAAGCTTATTAGATCTCTCCGGGGTTTTTTTACACTTTCCACATTGTTTCCTAACAATGTATGAAAGGGTAACTTGCATACCTCAAAGAGCTACATATCCATAAGTTTTCTCTGGATAATAAAGTGAAAATTGCAGACTAGATTACACTAGATGCAGAAGTGACACGGTTGGCAAAAAATATGGAGTATAGTTTTTCAAAAGCACAAGTTTATCAAAGGACCTTCAAAACATTTTATAGATGATACTCATCTCTATGAGTGGTTTTTGAAACAATGAGACAAGCGTTTCCCAATATAATGCGAAACTGGTAAACTGTTAAATGAAAAATTGAAAGCCTAAACAGTTCTAGCTCTTGGCGGTGGCTAGGACATGATGCATGGTTAAAAACATACGTAATTTAATTCCTGTCTATATCTGTTATGAAACTATCAGCACAATCAGAATTAACACAACGATACAAAGATATATTTATGTAGTCAATTAACGAGATACTCTATGAATAGAACAAATTTATAATGTTGCTGAAAATGATTACAAGAACAGATATTATTTAGATTATACCAGATATTTTGTTCTTCATAATTTATACACAAGAACATGCACAAGAAGAACTGGAGATTATATTTCTTCTAACTAAAAAATAATTATTGCTATTGAAATATTTGTTTAGCTTAGGTAAATTAATCGACTCTTATAACAAAACCTTTATTATTTAATTCACTTGAAAAACGTTCATTAATGTAAACATTTTGAAATAATAATATGGTTTTCTTGGAAATATAAGTTTTATTTCTAATAAAAACATTCATTTTGTTACAGAAGTGCATTTTACTACGGGATATATACATGTCCAGCTGGTCTAATACCGAACGCCTGAGCCCTTAGAAAGAGATACAAAAGGGGAATTAATTATATTACAGCGAATTACGTAAGTATTTCAGATATTTATGTATCTTATTAGTTTTTTTCTAGTACTTCGGTGTAAAATATTTATCGTTTCTTTGAGTGAGGTATACGTGAAAGTTTCTATTTTAGAAGTCTAGACAAGGATTAGGTTAAACTTTGTAATGCTCAAGAGGTTTTATCGAAAAACCCTCCGCAAGTATGTCTAAATTAGATACAATAAAAAACCAGACGAAAAAATAAAAGTGTCACAGAAACGGCAAATAAGCGACGGCATTTGTTTAAACTGTCAAAAAGGTCTCGTTTGAAGATATGCTAAATTATGCAAAAACTGTGGAGAAAAATCGACTACAGCTTGAAGCCAGAATTTAATTCCACTCCAATTTATTTTCTCATTATTGCCAGTTAAAAGGCCTGTCTTTTAATTAGAAAAAAATATTTACGCAAATTTGTACAAAAAACCAAGCAAGCAAAATAATTGTAGTAGGTCACGCCAAGCGCGTATCGAAATATTAAAACAAATTAAAATGAAATTTTATATAAAATCTCTTAAGTATATTAAAATATTGATATAAAATTATTTTATAGTTAAATTGGCAATAAGTTCAAATTAAAGTTGTATTTACTGGTTTATCAATTAGTGTTCAATAAGTCTCCAGATGAAATGAAAAGTCAATTTACCCAAACGGAAATGAAAAATCGAATTTATAGGATAATTTCCTTGAACTTCAATACAACTTCTCCAGCTATCGTTTATTTCATGGAGCTCATTACCTTTTCGTCTAATAAAAACCGTTTTCACGAAATTATTTTATTCAAGTGTCAAAGGAACCAGATATTTGGTTACGTTAATCTACTGAGTGATTTTCACCAAATATAACTTAATATTGATTTATTTATGATATATTACAAGAGCTGATCAAGCTGATAAATATATTAAATTCAAGCAATAAGCACATCATGTAACTCAAGTCCTTTATGTTAGAAATACTGATGCAAATTGCAGAACATTTGGAAGAGAATTTCCATACAAACCAAGAGGTTAATGTACTACTATTCCTTGATCCCGATAGTTGTTCTAAGAGAATTACAATAGTAACTTCTGGAAGCGTGGGAAGAAGTTCAACACCTGTATAATTTGATAAAAGCCCTTATTTATACTAACAGCTTGTCTAATGCCTAAAAGTGCAGAACCTGGTAAATATTTTTAGAGGTAAATTCCCTGAGACACTGATACAAAAGCTTGGAACTTTTTTTTAAGCAAACAAAGTTGATAGCTCTCTCGAGTTTGATTTCAGGAACGCATGGACACAACAGTCCACAAAACACTTTGAATTAGAGCTGTAATTGAAAAGTCGATAGAAAATGAAACTCCATGCTGTACAGACTTTTGACAGAGTGTAACATAAAAGTATACTAAACAAAACCATGTACAAATACGCAGATATATATATTACTACCTGTTTTTAAAATCTTGCTTTATTAATAGATATTTACGTGTTAAATATGAAGGAACATGTTCTGATCTCAAACTAATAAGGGCTTGCGTACCATAGCAAAATGTATTAAGGGCAATGCCATCTTTTTTTCAATTATATAGCACTACTACACCACCTTTGCTGATCATAAAGCAATATTAGCACTAGCAGAGACTGTAGGGAGCTCAACCTGAAAACTATAATCTTCTCTTTGTAAAGTTATGACAATGACAATATGTCTTCATTAACGGAGTTGAAATTTAATATTCGACACAAAAAATACCTTGACATCACCAAACCTAAACTGTCAGTTTGCAACAAGCTCATTTTATATAATCAGAAACAAAATCAGTGTAGAGCTATGGATAATCAGGAATATGGCTGCGTCACAAACTTTAATATCCAAGATATTCATAGTTTCCAATATAAAATGCTGAGGTGTATTGTAAATGCGCCTTGCTTTGTACGCCTTTGTGACTTCAGCCAGAATTAACACTACCAGAAGTTTTGCCGATTCCCATTAAAGAATACTCTACTCCATAAAATATTTTTAACAAAAAAATTGAACCGACTCCAAAAAATTTAACACAAAAAAATTGTTTGAAACCAAATATCTATATAACAATCGTTGTAGTGCATGGGTGCTATAAAGTTCAGTGGATAATATCTGAATCATTATTACTTATTATATTAAGATTGAGTGTAATCAATCGTTAGTTGTACATTAGTTTAAATAAATATAGTAAAAAAGTATTGATGATACATTAAGTGTCTATAACACGATGCATATACACTAAATAATCTATTCATACCCCAAGTGTATTTAATACTATATTTCCACATAATTTATGTAAGAATATTATTACTCATTAGTGTGGTTTCAAGGTTAATCATGATGGGATGGTTATTTTTTATAATCCAGGTATTTTTGGATTATTAGATGTAACAGGAATATATTAGAGAAAACTTCATAATCAATTTAATAACTTTTAAACTAAAACAAGTCATTTTTAAATATAACAAGGCTGACTATTTACGAACTTTTATAATTTATGTTTTAATATTCTATTTTATATATATGTTATTGTTATTAAATGTGATACGTTTCATTACTCTGGCCCCAGATCATAATTCTCAGAATCAGTATTGATAGGTTTAGTGACTGTTAACATATTGTTTTTGCAAAAAAATATTAAACGGCTAAATTAATACAATGTGCCAGACAAATTTGGTGCTTAGTATTGACAGGTTTTCCAACCTTCAGCGTTATATTAAGACCATCAGTTAACACATTAAGATAGGAAAACTCAGCAGAAGTCTCAGCTATTAATGCGAATATGTCCTATTTTTATCTGAATACTCATTCGGCAAAACTGAATGAGTGTCATTTTTAACACAGGTAATCCATTTTTTATCTCCTTAGTTCATGATTGCCGATAGTTGAAGCTGATTTAGGTAAAAATGAATAACTTTTGATAATAACCATGATCTTAGATCTTTTGAGTTTGCCAATACAGTGCAAGGAAAGTCACTCAGAACACTCAGGCCAGGGGCAAAATGGGACGCAGCTTGGTGAGGAGACGCAGCGTGAGTCACGGCGAGATTTTCTTGGTTTTAAAGAACTATAGCTACCGCGCAATATTGGCTATTGGCTAACGAGGTCCTGGGGAACGCAGTGTTCTTGTCGCATTTTTTTTGCCTAAATTCACTGTGAGTGTTTAAAAATAAAAGAAGAATTAATCGAACAATTTACATAGACTACCTGAGGACTAAATCCTTTAATTAAAGTGATTTCTCTGTGATTCTTTCTTCTTTTTAGGTACAAATATCTCAGTTACCTCTTACTAGCCAGCTGGGACATAAACATAACCATTTCAAATTGGAATTCATATTCCGAATCAGATATAGAACTAAATTCCAGTTTAGTCGTAATTAGTGCAGCATAATTTGCCATTGTAATAGCATTTGCGCGGTTTCAATGTCTGGCAGTTTTATCTCGCGTACGCTCGCCGTGACCCTCACTGCTTCACCTCATGAAGTCTCGTTTTACGTCTGGCCTTGAGGTATAAAACATCGTCCACGTTGAATTATTGCTTCGTATCAAATGTGGTTCTTTACTAACTTGGCAAGTTGGCGTAGACAAATTTTTGACATAGCAATGAAATCATAAGAAAAATTATGTCGATGATGATGAATTTGTTAATTGTTAAACCCGAGAATACCTGGATTAGTCAAATATATCCAGAAGTTATTGGGATCGAATTCTCTAACTATGACACTATATTGCTGACTATTATTTTCTGCTAATTATCTACAGTCAGTAAGTTTTTAGCCATTTGGTACCATGATAATCCATCTTTATCGACGGTTATGAACTGATATTTCTCCAATTAATGTTAACGTCATCAGGTTCTAGATAGATATATTTTTATTATAACAAATCTTGAGTTTAATCCACACCATCGCACAAATAAACGGCCTAAAGATACAAAACTATCTCTACAAAAATATATCTTTTTTTGGTCATTGTTAAAAAAATAACATAGCTTATAATATTCCCAGCATAATATTGTTACCAATTTATATAATATTTATTTTGTATAATACTACGGTTGAAAAACAATAAGGCTTTTACGCAAAAAACAACGGCTTTTTCCAAATGTATTTGCTCTCATATGGCGAAATTAATTTATCTTATGATATATCCCAGTTCTTGAAACAATTGTTTAATTCCATTCCAAAGTAGTCATTAAAATTTACTTCTATTCGCTTTTAATTTAGCTTTTTTTGAGTTTATAAGATATGCTAATATTGAATTTTTGATGGAAAAGTCACGTAATGTCAAATGCTGTGGTAATAATTCCGACTTTGTGCAACATATAGCTAGACATATTAATAACCAAATTCGTAATGAGAGATCCACGATTTTTATGTCTTAATATTTTGGATCTTAGTCGTATACACACAATCAATTTTTCAAACAATTTACACAATATAATTTCAAGGATGATAAAAAAAATTATGGCTTGTGTTGATTTATTAATATATCGGGACATTACATTAAAAATTTATAAAATGTGACACTATAATGGTTCCAAACACTCTACTATGATTACTTGACATTATTTCCCCTCATTTATTTCTTTTAGCTATAAATATAGGTTTCTTTTCATACCAAATTAGATTGGCCACATTTCTTTATTTTCTAGTTTGTGTATGAAATATTTTATGAGGGAAATATAATAGTTCAGCTATTATCGGCAATTTATGGGTAAAATTGTATCAGAAATGGCCGATATTTTGACAACAGGAACCTTACTGAGGTTTTGAATGAAACTTTTAAATGAAAGGTTATTTTAGGTCAATATTCATTCATTTAAAATAGTATCTACAACAAATACACAAATACACAGCTATACTCCTTTTCATTCGCTAAAATACATACTCATGACTAATAATCAGAAAGGGTTTCAGTATTTTTAAATAGGTTTTCACGAATTATGTAGAGCGTATTAGTGACAAAGGACTTTATTATCCATTATCGATCTATTGCGTCTAATAATTATTTTTTAGCTTAATTTTTGGATTAAATACATACATACTTCAAACTATGGGTTATATATACCAATACATTTTTTTTAAATGGACTGTACTGGAACATCATAATTTGTTTAATTATCCCCAATATATTCGATTAATAAACTGTTCCATCCGCCCTGGCTTTGACAGACGTCTTCCCTTTTCGAGTTTCAAGATCTTACTGAAAGAAATCCTCAAAGAATAGCTTTAAATTCGTTCAGAAATAATATTTTTTAAACGCACCGTATAAATGACGTGTGCTTTAAGTTCTCTATTGTTTTGCTACAAATTAATAAAACAATTCTGAAAGGGTATTGGTATTGCGAGAAATATAAACTATTTTGACGCTTTCGTTAAATTTACTTGTTTTACAAATTCGATTTCACGTCACTGACAAGACAATTGATTTGAAGACAATGCGCTATAGATATATTGGGCAATGCCTTTCGAATCATTTTCAAACAGCTTAGAGGTTTATAAATCCAGACTGAGACCTAGTTTTTCCAAACGTTTGATGCCGTAAGTATACAATGGGAAAAATATAAAGGAAAAGAAAATGGCTACCATACAATCTAACTAAAAATAAAATTTCAAGCCGTTTCAGCATCATGATTTCGGTGATACGGGGCAATAACTAAACGTTTTCTGCAGTCTATTATGATCAGCCATGAAAAGTAAATAGACTGTAACTGGGATAGTCACAGGAGTACAAAGAATCGTGTGTTAGGCCAGGGAAGTCATCCACATCGACATCGCGTAGAATAATCACAGCAATTGCTGTGTAGCTGCTAAAACCGAATGAAACAGTTACTGCAGAGGTCCAAAGACGTCATTCAATCAAATTGAAGAGACATTCATAATCCGCCCTCTTGCATGTCTACACTTTGCCCCATTCATCTTACGTCATCTTAGTATACTCACTCGACATAGCACCTTTTGGTTACAATCTCTTTGCGCATCATCGATATGCTCAAGATATTCAAAATTGTATACATTATTGAATCACTGCCATACAAAATTATATGAGTACACATAAGAAATTTATTGTTTAGAAAATCGGTGTTACAAGTGGTTTATATACCCACGTATGGTCACAATTAGTGCTGGGAACTATCCTTTGGAAACGACTAGTTTTCATAAAATAAATATTCAATTAATAATAATCTTAAAATATTATTTTTAGCGATAAATAAAAGTATTGTTCTATCTAAAATGAATGATGATTGATTGAGAATATACGGTAGAATTATTTAGTGGTCTTTCCTCTTTATAATCAAGTCAAATATAAAAATAATTTTACATCGTTCAAAATGAAACTGTTATTTGAAACGTACTGAATTACATATATCTCACTTACGTGACAGTTCAAAATAAATTAGTAAACATATATTAGAATGAAATAGAAAGAGAAAAATTACTTTTTTTATATTATGTCCTTGTTACTTTCCGAATATTGAAATATGAATAGATATATTAGGACTCATTATTCCATTCCTTTTTTCACACTACTACTTGCCAGATTAAAATTATTTAAAACAAACTGATTTATACAGCAGAGAGAATCAAACAATTATCTCCGTCCTTTTCTCTCTCAAAATTAATATGTGAAGAAGTCACGAATACTTTTTTGTGGTTGTCGTGGTTAGTTTTTTTACTATAGATTAGTTCAACTGTTTTCCGACTATCAACTGTTTCGACTAGTTTCAGTCGATATTTCCCAACGCTAGTCTGAACTTAATTTTGGATATTTGATAATCACGAATGAACGCAATCTCTTCATAGCAGTATTTAGATATAATCAAATGTTGTCAATATGAATTATTATAAAATATTATCGCTACTGATGGAAACGGCAATGTTTTATCAACAGGAAGGTAATCAATGATGTTTACTGTTTAATAAATAATAACCTCTCTCGACAAGTTCATCGTATTTTCTGGGTAGCGTTGGTTCTCGCCCTGGATATAAACCGTCAATTTATTTTCTCATTATCGTTGATCAAAAAGTTTGTGCTTTTCTGACGGAAAAAATATTTAGAGAGAATAAATCCTTATACCAAAACCGCTTCTAAATAATAGACGATGTTTTCTGTATTTTCTTTCGTTTTTAATTGTTAATCTTTATTGATTGACTCGGGACTGCGTACTAGTAGTTAATATGGGTGTATTAACAGTGGATTGAATTCAATGATCTATTATCACCTTATCTCGATGTATATTGATTGTAGTTATATGACTTTTTAATTGATATATATAAGTAAAAACATAATAAAAAGGGTTTCGTATATTGGGTTAAATATATCCAATATACAAGAATTAATCTTTAAAATATTAAGTTACATTTTCACAGAATTTTTGATTAAATTCAAAATAAACTCTCAGAAACTCACTATCACTTTTATAAAATATATTCACAGGCTCACAGATTTCTCCAAATGAAGTGTATGACCTAAATAGTACACATGTGTTACTGAATAATCCAATTGTTGAAAGATTGTTTAAATACATTTCAGGATTTGTCTTTTGTTTTCTATCGACTGAAAATGGATTCGTCAAAGTCGTAGCATCAGTTTTGGAGATATAAAGATTCATATCAGGTGAATATGATGTTTGCTCGAAGGTGTTTAATGAATTTTATGTCCGAAATTCTTTCATAATACCTTTGTTTGTTCTTTATGCTAGTGCTGCAGCTTTTCTTTCAGCTTTATTTCTCTTTCCAAACTAACAAAACGACTACGTCTTTCACTTTAGCAATGTTAATTTGAATTGGAAACTTTGACGGCATAACCAGATGGAGGAAAAATTTTGCACCACATTTCGACAGTTCTCGAATACACTATATCACTCTGTAATAAACCTTCTGCACGATATTTAACGAAATTTGTTTAACCGAATTCCATTTGCAGTCGAACATTGAGATTAACCGGCACATCTGGATAAACTAAATAACAAAAGGCTGCACTGATATATTAAGTTTTTTATCAAAAATAAATTTTGTTAATACATTTTATAAATTAATAGGAAGCAGAAATTCACTGATTCCTGTATACTAAGTTATCTTACAGAAACAAGCGTTAAAATCTATATGAACATGTGGTGGAATCCAACCCTTGGAACTGAAACGCAACTAATTAATATTTTAATAAAAACGGCCAAAACGAGGATAATAATCTCATTTTAACATTCAACGTAATTTTATAGTGATCAGAGTTCACAGTGTATCGCTATTCTCTCTTTCGACAAGATAATTTACTATCGGTTAAATATAAAATATAAGGTTACGGTTATAGTCAAAGGTGAATTACTTGTAACTAAAATATGTAGCTGAAACACAAATATATATTTGGTATTTGTAATTCAATTACTTCTTAAAAATGTCATTTGAAGTATTTTATAGTTCGTATTTCAAATACTTAAGGATCTAAAATTCATTTAGAGATAAATACGTTTAGTCTAGTTAGGCTGAAATCATCAAAATCAAAAAACTGTCTTGAACATCAGTTAATACGTCCCTGTTCTACAAGATACAATTTTTTATGATTCTACAATCGGGTACAAGTTGGGTAAGGATTTCTCAGCTATAGAACTAGAATGCTTGAAGGAATTTATTCAAATATTGAAACCATTTAATACCTATAATAAGAACCAAATTAGATCCGCTGCAAAATTGAAGTTGAAGAATCTTGCTGTTAATGTCTCGGAAGTAAAAGAGAGTTTACTTACCAGATAAGTTTTTTAAACTGTCACCTAAAATAAGTGAAGGCACTTTAGGGGCAAATTACAAGAACATGAAGTAACGTATCGGTACGAGTAAATAAGGTAATGATTTTATTGCTTTTGCGAACGGGGATTGTGAACTATAGACATCAAAAATGGAACTAGGTTAGTCAGCTTCCTAAACGATAGAAATAAAAACTTTCAACTTTTTTGAACACTGTCCAAGTATAAAAAATTATTCAAGCCAGAATTTGGTTTATTTGAACTTGCGACTATCGCAACAGTAGGTAGACCGTCCTGTTACCTTTACCATTGTGCCAATCCAGCCGGCAATAACAAATTTATTAATCAATGGTATACACAAATTAAACTTTTAATATTTTTCAATATATTTCAGTATAAAACTTATAAAATATAAAGTTTTTATGCTTACATTATTCTACAATTAGACTATATAATTATTTGTTAGTGAATAGAAAAATAATAGTAGAAAATTTGAAAATAGCTGTATAAGATATGTATTATTAGTATTAATGTTATCAATTAGTAACGCTAATTTTATAAATCGTTATGCATCAAAGGGATTTTATGTTAAATAATACTAAAATAGAAATAGCTCCAAGATTATAGTAAAGATAATAATGGAAAATGGCCATACTTGTACCATTCTGCTTTTGCTTATTGACTAATTAAAACGTAACCTAAGTGAGAAATAACTGAATTATAAATAGCATAGTTAAGTTATCTGTACTGCATATTTATTTAGGAAAATTTGGTAAAAACCAACCCGACAAGCTATATTATATTACAGGAAATTCCGAAGTATTTCAGAACGTTCAAGAGTATGGAACCAGTGAAGATTACTGTATGCTAATGTAGACACGTTAGGCTGGAGAGGGTTATTGAGTGATGTGCCACGACTTCAGTCGTATATTGTCAAAAATACAAAACAGAAAAGTGGCAAAAAAACGGATATATATGAAATCATTGTAAACGAACCAAAACCAAAACGATAAAACTGAAATATGTATGCGATTATGTTTTATCTTCTCACAACAACGACTTCAACTTTGCGACTTAGTCACGCTATTTTCGCGATGTTGTTTTTATCTGTTGTTTCTGTTTTGTTTACGCTACTCCGGGGTGAATTCGCATACTCCAATGAAACCGCGTCTTCTCCACAGCATACTACCCTGGTTGCTTAACATCGTATGTTATCGATTCTGAAGTTACTTTATTTCGTTGTTTTTGTTTGTATTCTAATTTCGTTCATTGTATTTTGATTACGCAACAGTTGTAAAAATATTAGGCGCATATAAATGGTTTTGATCTGTTTTTTGTTTTTGTTTTCGTTCTCTCGGAATCAGAAAATTATTCCTCTTTTAGGTCGTGAAAAATTTTACTTGAAGTAGGTTAAACTTCTTTTAAAATGTATTTAAATTTTACATATTATAGAGATACTACCTACCTTTATTTACACATTTAACAGTTTTTTTGTTAATATTTTCATTATTGCATTCTACATCTTTTGTTAAATTAACCAACAATCTATATTACAAAAATTTAAAAAACTAAGTGTATATCGATCTATCCACTACCAGTAATTCGCGTTATATACACTTTACTGCTTTACGAGATGAAATAGTTGAATGTTTTTGAGTCGAGTTGTATATAAAAGCTCCAATAGTGTGTTAAATATGAGAGTGAAGACTTACCATCTTCATAACTAGATTCAATAGGCCTATATCGGTTTTAGAATTTATTTTCCAATAGCCACAATCAATATGGCTTTTTTTTCAAATGCAGCTTTCAAAGGAGCTTCTCACAGGGATTCATCCTAAAGTATTCAGCGTTGTTGTTATATGGATGATAGTATTATTCATTGTTATTGTCAACTCAATATCTACCGATTTGCCTTGGTTAACTTTTATTATGTCTGTTTTACCCTTTCATCTGTATAGAACATATCAGTAGATGGTAAATTTCTAGTTTTCTTTGCTATTATGTTCAACGACCAGTATTACAGTGAAACATTACATGTAAGCGGATAACTAATTGAACCAAATACTTTTTCCCGTGGTACACCCTCTTTGGATTATTTCATTGTGAAGTAGGGCTATTTTTTGGCTCTAATAATTGATGAAGTTAATTGTCAATTAAAATATGAGTTTTCTATGCGAATAAATTCAAAATATTAACCGTTCAACTTACACCACTATATTTCTCACCACTCCACTGATAATGGATATTAGGTTGAAAACAATTGATTATTCAATAGACTGAACATGAAGATTTGATTTGTGTTCGATAAAAAATGCATTATTGAATTGACATCTTTGTTGTCAAGAACATATCGAAAAACGATTTTAAAATTAAAAATTACCTCCATTTAAACTCGTATCATTCCCGAATATATCTATTAGTGACTAAATAATCGTGAACGCTCAAATTCGAACAAGTATTAATCGTTATATTCGTTTGGACACCCTCTGTGAATACTAATACTATTTCTAATGGAAGGAACACTTCAGTAAACATCTTAAACATTCCATAGCTCAAGTGCTTCTTATTAGAAAACCTGATGAGAGGTGGGCTCGAAATAATTTTGAAAAACAAATATATTGGATGAAAGTTTCCTTCCAAACCCTAGGGATAATCTTCCACCATGTCTCAGTCCCAATAAACTCTTTAATTTGAAAAAAGCAGGCTATGGCCTTGTCGCGGGAGAGATCCTTAAAAAACTCCCAAGAAAGCACTTGATTAAACTAATCAACGTGTTTAATGCTTGCAGTCAGTTGAACTACATACCAGTTGCATGGAAAACTTCTGGAGTCATAATGATACCAAAACCTGGTAAAAATCTAAGTAAAATTTTATCATACCGCCCTAATTTATTGCTATTTATGGTTAAACATTACGAGAAATTGATTGTAAAACGCGTCAAACCTATTCTCAACCAAAGAAAGCTGATACCATATCACCAGTTTGATTTCAAGAATGCATACTCAACAAATGACCGTACATCATATTACAGATGTAAATAAGAGAGCACTAGAAAATAAAGATGTCTGCTATAAGGTGAAGACAACTTAAGATCGACAGCGCAATAATTCCATGGCTGGATAACGTCACGTACCTAGGTCTTCACTTCGACCGATGGTTCGGTTGGCATTCGCAAATCCAGAAAGGTTCAGGGATAGCAAACTTGCGATATTCTCTGATCTGCCGTTCTAGCAGACTTTCCATATCAATTAAATGCATATTTTACAAGATGTTAATTCGGTCCGTACTCCTGTAGGGATCTAATGTCTACTTCAAGTTTGATACACCCACAAGTTTGATACCAACCAGGTGAAACGGTTTTCAAAATAAGCTCTTCAGGGGAATCTTAAACCCTTCATGGTTTACCAGAAATAATCAAATCCATAGGGAAACTTACTCTCTATTACAATATAAAGCACTTCATATCTCAATCATTCCATAAACAACAACTCAACTCTGTTCTTCCTCTGAAAACGCGTTTGTTCGCGAGCTTGTCGATATGCGTCTAGGCCAATACGACTTCATCTGTCACTGCAGCCATAATTTTTGCCTCCATATGACAGTATCCAGTCGTGTGTTATTTCAAATTCCACCGCCTAGTTTTAGGCCAGAACATAGAAATATAAGATGAAGGCCTATCATCAGTCACTTACTCCTAAATATTTCTACTCACTATTAAAAACTTATTTGAATAATCGATATATTCGTGTGAAACATGAAGGAACATGCTCTGATCTCAAACCTGGCGTGTCTCAAAGAAGTGTGTTGATAGCCAGTGCTTTATCTCCTTTACATCAGTAATTTCCCATGGTACTATACAGTACAAGTACTACTTTTGCTGATGATAAGGCAATATTAGCATTTGCAGAGATTGTAGAGAGCTTAACACGAAATCTCCAAACTTCTCTTGTTAAAGTTGCTATCTGGACTAAAAATTTAGAATAAAATTAAATGAATCAAAATCTACACACATTGTACTCACAAATAAGAGGATCACGCTATAACTTATCTTAATTAACGACATGCAAATTCCATATATCAACACAGCAAAATACCCTGGCATGGCCCTAGATGCCAAGCTCAGATTGAAAGGGTATATAATAAACAAACGCGATGAACTCAAAATTAATTTCAGGGAAATGTATTGATAGATTGGATGAAACTACCAAACTATCCACTTACAGCAAGCTTATATATACAGCAGTACACACAGCAAGCAGATACTAAAACTAGTGTGGAGCTATGGAATTCAGCTCCAAAATTAGGTGCTGAAGTGTATTGTAAATAAGCCTTGAAATGTACGCCTTTGAGACCTTCACCGCGACATAAAAATTGACATGGTTACGGGCACTATCAGAATATTTGCCTATTCCCATCAAAGAAGACTTCTAAGCGGAAGCGTCTAAACTTCTTCTTCTTCTTCTTTACCGCAATCGGAAAAACACTAACTGATTCGGTGAAGAACATCTAAGTTGTAGTTGTGGGTTAGTAGGTTAGGTCAGACTACAATTAATGGTTATTAGTATACTAGTTTCAATACATACATTTTGAAAAAATAGGATCGTCATCGTCTAATTTTAATACCGATTGTTGGATCTTCGTTACAATATTTATTAAAAATACTTTAGGTGATATAAATAATATTTTATATATTATATAACAATATTATATATTTGTGGCGACCGCCACGACCCTTTAGGCCACCACCAATTCGCCATCAACAACTACAAAGGTTGGCAACGCCGGTGGATTGGTACCATGCAAGTTCCAGGGTATAAAAGACCATCACGACGACGTCTCGCTCTCTTTTCTTTTCTCCGTCCCCTTGTAAAAGTACCATTTCCACAGCGCTACCATACTTCCTTCACCTTAACCTAATATCCTGTCCATTCTCCCATCGACCACATGTATCAATCGTAAGTTAGAATAAACAACTTTGATTCAACCAGTGTTTTTAGTTCCCGTGCAAATTCCTTCCAAAAATAGTAGTGAGTGTTCTGATAAATAATCGCAGCGGTAGCCACACATTTCGACCGACCGACCGACTATGATATAACAAGATTTAAAAGAGCACCAAGAAAGTTGGGGTCCAGAAATTATCTATGGGAATCATCAAAAGCATCATCATCAGCACCAAATTCTTGCAATTGAAAATTACTTTTGGGCGTAGGTTAATTCTAAACTGATATAATGCTCAGACTATCACAATTTTTCGGAACTGCCAGATATAGAAATTCATGAAAACAGATCTGATTTACAGGAGAAAAAATCACCAAGAGAAAGACTCATATTCTATCACTAAGTTCACTAATTTTAACTTCCTCTGACTTTCGCATGTGGAGTAAACAATTTCCATAAAAAGAAAGCATGAAGTAAAGAATCCCTGAAACAATTGTATAGATACAATAACTTTAAGAAGGTTATATTGAATTATAAAATTTAAAAAGTCATTTGTAAATTTCATATATTATTCATATATGTGTAATGAATATATTCATATATATATTCATTACACATATAGAGCAACAACAAAGTTGAGGTCCAGAAATTGTCTATGGGAATCATCAAAAGCATCATCGTCAGCACGAAATTCCTGTAATTGAAAATTACTTTTGGGCATAGATTATTTCTAAATTGATATAATGCTCAGACTATCACAATTTTTCTAAACTGCCAGATATAGAAATTCATGAAAACAGATCTGATTTACAGGAGAAAAAATCACCAAGAGAAAGACTCATATTCTATCACTAAGTTCACTAATTTTAACTTCCTCTGACTTTCGCATGTGGAGTAAACAATTTCCATAAAAAGAAAGCATGAGGTAAAGAATCCTTGAAACAATTGTATAGATAAAATAACTTTAAGAAGGTTATATTGAATAATAAAATTTAAAAAGTCATTTGTAAATTTCATTTATTATTCATATATGTGCAATGAATATATTCATATATTTATCTAATATTGCTTAATAAAAACCAGTATATTTTAAAATGAAATCATTCTTTTGTAAAATTACTTATGCTCTAGTTACTCCACGTTTCTATATTAATAAACGTGATTTTCATACAGAGTATGTGTGACATCAATTAGTTGGTTACATCAGGCAGAATTTACTGACAATTATTTTGTAATTATTATATTTTTCCGTGCATGATGTAGCTTCTAAAGATTGTAAGTAATATTAAAACGTAACAAATCGCAAATATATATATATATATATATATATGGTGTGGACTGAAGTTACTTTCGATTTTTGTCATAGTAGAATATAACTAAAAATAACTACAATAACTAACTATAAACTAAAAACTTAGTGTCACTTTCTCTGGCGTCAACTGGGATTTTTACATAGTAGAATATGGTAAAATTATGCGTCATTTAAGAAAGCCTTGAAGTTTGGCAGACATATAAATAATAGTTAGATGCATAAAAAATTCCTAGACAACTTTTCTTAATTTATGCCAGGTGAATAAATATGTCTACATCGTAATGAAAGAAAACTCATTTCTTCTTGGCAAATTCTGGCTGAATTTTTTAATCACCTACATTAAAAGCGTTATTTGATGACTCGATGGAGTTCAATTAATGATTTGGTCAGGTTTGAGCAACTCGCTATGAAAAGTCTCATTGCAGTCCCACTAAAAACTTACTGTCGCTTTCTCTGGCGTCAATTGGGATTTTTACAATATTCGGTGACCTTTATACAGACTTCAACTGTGATAATTTTACCGCATTATTGTTATTTTGGTTCGCTGTTTGTCGCCTGTTTCTCTTTCAGAACAACATTTTACCTACTATTTGTTTTTTCTCGTATGCGCAAAATTATTGTTGGAACTGAATTTTGATAATGATACTTAAAAGTAGATAGCGTCAGATAATAGGGATGAAAAAATATTACTATTCTATTACTGTTCATAAATATTTAGTTATTCTATGCCTATTTGGTGGTGTAGAATCAATTCGTTTTTAATTAATTAATCCTTAGGCATTTTTAGGATGTTTATCTCTGAATCGATACGCCGCAAGGTCTGAAGGATTCTTCTTCAAGTTTTTTAAAACAATTTACTTTAGATAGTTTCCTATTATTTTTCAATTTTCTCATTATCGGATGTCTGTGAGGTGTTGTCGGATGTCTTTGTCTATTGGAAAAACATGTCCGAAACATTGCTATCTAAATCTTCAAATTTGTTCTTAGACTGTCAGCAAATTGTCACCTCTTAACGACAAATTAAAATGTTTAGTTTTGTTATTCTTCAATATTGTTGCTTTACGAAGTTATTGAACACATACATTGATGCTGATATAACAAATATACACTCTGAAAATTAAACACCATAAATGATTCTAGTATGACTTGCTCTCCAGCATAATTTTTATTCTTTTATTAATTAACGCCCAAGCAGTTTCTTACGCTTTTGAGAGTCGAGGTTTAAATGACAAATAATGTATATATAATACAAATAATTGGCATATAGGCAAGGTCTGAAGGATTCTTCTTTTCAAGTTTTTTAAAACAATTTACTTTAGATAGTTTTCTATTATTTTTTCAATTTTCTCATTATCGGATGTCTGTGAGGTGTTGTCGGATGTCTTTCTCTATTGGAAAAACATGTCCGAAGCATTGTCAAGTCTTAACGACAAAGACAAATTAAAATAGGGTATTTGAGCTGTGTGGAACCGTGGTTTTTTTGAATGAAATGTAGTCCTGCTCCAGCTCCAAGTAGTATCTCTATTGATACAATATATGGATATTAAATACGATAACTGTATTTTAATTCCCTTATTTGAGTGATCAAGTTATGAATGTTTTGTCAGTTTAGTTCTCCATGGGGAGTCTGTGAATCAGCTCCAAAATTTGTGTATCATAATGTAGTATCTATATCTACTGAACAGTTATTAAAACTATTAGGGAATAAATAGGATCGTGTCCTACTAGGGAGTAGGACACCATGGAAATATGTATAGAAAAAGTGTAATTTTGATGATCCTCACAGGCAGCTTGGGGGACAACGGTACAGGCGATACCCAAACATAATTTTATTAGAACTATAAGCTCTCCAGACGGGACAATGGCCACATCCATTCCCGTGGTCTTTCATCTAGGAGAGAGGTATTATATATTATATGACTAGTACATCACTGGCTACAGCTGCAACTGTTTTTTACCCTTAGTATCGCTTTGTATCGTAGTTTGTTAGTCGCCTTTTCTTTCTGTTAAATAAAATAGTATTTAGGAGTAAACTATTAGTTTTGTGTCTAAAACTATTTCCTATTTTATAAGTTATTATTTGTAGTTTATTTACATTTTGCAAATTGATACAACAAACTTTAATTCTTCTAAACATCGACCAATTACTTAATCAATGGATCGTCCGATTTCTGTCTAAATAATAACCGTCCCCATTCAATCTTTCGTGTTTTTTTTCCTTCGAAAGGCTGTCGTTCTCGAGCTGGATGTGAATCGTCAATTTATTTTCTCATTATCAATGAACAGTAATTCTCTGTTTTTCCGACGAGAAAAGGTACACGTCAGAAAGGGGAAAACAAGATAACGTTACAATCGACAAGAATCAAGCGGATGCCATTTTGTATGGTGAAATGTTATCTAAAATTAAATATTTCAATAGACGACTAGCTTAAAAGGAATGAATAGCTGCTTTTGTTTTAAATTATTTGAATTATTTTATACCAAAGCAAGCAAAAGCATTTGTTTTGTGTCTTTATGATATCTTAAACGAAAATGTTGACAAATTGTATACATACAAATTATTTCTCCTTAAATAAATAACATTTCTTGTACGAATGCTTTCTTAAAAGTTTTGGGTTCTCCAAAAGGATTCAACAACGTTCATGTTTGTATGTTTTTTTATGTTTTAGTTTCACGCGATTTCCATAGTAATATATGACATATTTATCGAAATAATCTATAATATTCAGAAATAACTTAATTTCCCTCATTTTGCTTCACTTCAATACAATTCATTTTCTGTAATATATAACATATTTTATTAAATGAATTTTGTCTAAAAGAAGTAAATCTATTTTGTCTTTGAACGGGAACCTGACTAAATTGTGTTAATTTTTCGATATCTCATTAATATATATTATATACAGTTATTGCTACGGCCGTTAGCGTGTTAATAAAATATTGCTTTGTGAAGGAAAAAATACAATTTAAGCAAAAACTTGTTTTTATGCCGAGTTTCCGGGTACTGCCCCAAGAAAATCGACCACCAAGGATTGGTTTGCTAAGTTTAGATGTGAAATAAGCACCGAAGAAAGTGAACGCAGTGGACGCCCAAAAGAGGTTGTTACTGACGAAAACATTAGAAAAATCTGCAAAATGATTTTGAATGACCGTAAATTGAAAATGAATAAAATAGCAGACACTCTAAAGATATCAATTGAACGCGTACATCATATGATTCACGAATATTTGGGTATGAGAAAGCTCTGTGCAAAGTGGGTGCCGCGCGAGCTCAACTTTAACCAAAAAAACGACGAGTTGATGATTCGGAGCAGTGTTTGAAGATAATCAAGCGCAATAAACCCGAGTTTTTGCATCGATATGTGACAATGGATGAAACATGGCTCCATCTTTTCACTCTGAAGTCCAATCGACAGTCATCCGAGTGGACTGCATACGATGAACTCTCTCCAAAGCGTCGGAAAACTCAACGGCTGGCAAGGTTATGGCGTCTGTATTTTGGGATGCGCATGGAATAATTTTCATTGAACTATTTTGAAACAGCAATGACCATCAACAGCGACTATTACATAGCGTTATTGGACTATTTGAAGGACTAAATCGCCGAAAACCGGTCGCATTTGAAGAAAAAGAAAGTGAAAACGATGGCAAAAATCCATGAATTGGGCTTTGAATTGCTTTCTCATCCACCGTATTCTCCAGATCTGGCCATCAGCGGCTATTTCCTGTTCTCAGATGTCTAAAGAATGCTCGCAGAGAAGAAATTTTCGTCGAATGAAGAGGTGATCGCCGAAACTGAGACCTATTTTGAAGCAAAGGACAAATCGTACTACAAAAATGGTATCTAAAAGTTGGGAGGGTAGCTATAGTCAGTGTATCACCCTTGGTATTATTCCGGAGGAATCATAAGGTTGATCTGTTTTCAATGCTTGCAATTAACTTGAACTAATTTACTTAAGTTTCGTGCCACAGACATCGCAGTTTAGAGGGTAAGTTTACCCAAGGTTGACTCAAGCTGCTCTGAACTCTGGCATAGCCATTCCGCGCAGGCTACACCATAGAAATTTAGGAGAAAACAGTGAAAGGGCAAATTCCATAAAACTATTTATATATATATATTTACCAAATATTTCTATTTTTGATTAATAATTAATTATTTTAATGGGTGTATGATGTCGGACAAGTAGTTGAAGATTAAAAATTGGTTTGGTTCGTGGGCAGTCTTATATGATTGGGCATAGTATCAGCATGTTACCATAAAGGTAGGTAAACATGAATTTGTAATATTTTGATTAAAATAGAAATCTCACAATTAAGAATTATTTATAGTCCTTTCAAAATTTCACCTGCGCGGGGTCATATTATCTATATATGTTATGTTAACATATGTTATGCGGGGTTATAGAATGTCTAACTTCGCCTCTGGCGACGGACTAAGGGCGGGATAACCCGATAGAACTTGTATCAGGCCTAAATCCCTGGTACCACAGGCCAGGAAGAGCCCTACCTTCAGTAGGGCTGGCCGAAATCTCGACGAACTAAATTAAGGGGAACAATAATTTTGGAAAGGGGGCTTTATTTAACAGTGAACAAAAAATAGAGATCATAAATGATAAATTGTGGAAATATAATTGGTTGAAATAAAATTTTTAGGGTAGAAATGGCCTGAAGAAGTTAAAATCGATGGTATAAGGGCATCTACTACATGCGATCGCATGCGAGGAATAAACTTCAGGTCCTAGTATACTGGAAAAAAGCTAGCTTGCTAGCTCGAGGGAAAAACTTGTCCGTTACGACGGAAAGCGGTAAATATCAGGTATTCAACCTCAAGCAAATAACTAAGCGGTGATCAATGCAAGTAGTAGATGATCAGGAACACCTTGTTGATTGTCAAGGTGGTTTAAAATGAATTGGAGAACGTCTTTAGGGCCATTCCCCTTTTTTCGTTAGAGAGTCTGAGCGAGGGAGAGAAGATTTGGGTGGCAGCACTCAAATCTTGCGAGGGATAGACTTAGCCGAGAATCTGGTAGAGTAATGGGTCGTAAGACGCAAGTATAAGACAGGGTTAAGGTGAAAGGTAAGCTAAGGCGACCACCATATATAAATTATTATGAATGTATAATTAACTGTAGTTTTCAGATATACTATAATGTTAGAATAAATTATGTTTGATAACAATTTTGTTCAATTATTTTATTTTGATTAGAATTTTGATGTATGTAAAAGCCAAACTGAACTAAAACTCAGAGTTGATACGGCATCATTGCAATGTTTCGACGTCAGAAATATCTATGACGGATTACTAAAAAAACTTTGAATAGACTATAAATAAACTGACCGATCAAATCGGAACAAAACAAAAATATCATCCTTTAAGTTACAGACGAGTACGTGGTCATTTTTTCGTCCATTTTTACTAAAAACTTTTGATTGCTTTTCTTTTGCTATTTTATTTCTGGTCAGTAATAGTTCAGCGGTAATTTTAGCCAGTGCTTTTATTTAGTATGAAATCGGAAAATTCACGAACTGTAGTTGTTTTTGATGGAGAAAGTTTCCCGACCACTTTGCCCTTTGGAGCTTTTTTCCAACGAAAGAGGGAAACTTTTAATGAAAATATGTGCCGTGTAGAGTAAATTATCACTTTCTTGCTGTACATATGAATTTACTTTATTGCTGCAAATTATAAAGACGTCCAACACAACTAAAAATATTTTCTGTATTTTGAGTCAATAGATTCATCAAGATTTATATATTTTTCTGAAAAATCTGACCGACAACATGTTCTTCACTTGAAAGGCCTTCAGATAAATCTGATTACCTTATAGTTTCATATCTCTTAGTATAATCATGGATGCTTAACAATTTTTGTGTTAGTGATGCTGGAAAAATATCAGGAGAGTGATAGTTAGTCTAGAGCTTACCGATTTCTCCGTGTCTAAATTTGTATAATACAAGAAAGTGACCAAGATAATGAGATATATTTTCTAGATAGATTATGAACATGAATTATGAGCAAATACGGCCATTCGGAGAGTTGATATATATAGAATAATATTATATTTGTATGTTATATTTATATTGAATAATATATATAAAATATTGAAAGAACTTTTGGCTATTTCTAAAAAGTTACTTTCCTACTAAATATGTAATTGTTACATTTTCATTAATGAGGCCCTAATATAGCGATGAATTAAAGAAAGCATCGATGCTGTTTTCTGTAGAATATTTTCATATATCGCTGATATCTATGATTCCACTAATCCTAGATAATGCTGCATTTGGTAGGCATGAGATTTGGGCGTTGCTGTCACAATTTGTTAAGTTACATCCATCAACTGAACTGAGCCAAAATAGACGGAGTATATAGTAGTAATTGTAAATGAAACTAGCTAATACACCTATATTTAATATAGTTAAGCCACCTAATTGTTATAATGTTATATTACTGAAGAGAAGGCTATTCTTCATTTTTGTTGATCGGTTTCTTCGATTAGGATTAGAATATAATATCGGATCTGTGTACGTACTTCAACTTTACTTAAATAGGTACATCAGATGCTCTTCTGCTCTACGCCTTTGTTCATCTTAAACTCTGCCTTAGGACTTACGATGATTAGCTTATAAGTACAACACAGCAAGATTCCTTTTTACTCTGGCACCCGTCCAGTGCCGTCCATACTTCTGCAGGTCTTCCTCTCGTGCTACATAGTATAATATCACACTAACACAAACCTAACGGTATTGCATCTGTATTTCATCATGTAACGACAACCCGAAGTATAATTTTCTATTTTACTACATTACATCATGTTTCTCTGATAATAGGGCAAAGGCAATAATTTAATAATCTATGATATAAACACCCGTTTTCACAGTTTCAATATAAGATCAGAAATGTAACACTCACTATCATTTTTGAACAAACCTTTTAATAAATTAAATATAATTTCCATTATGTTTCAATTATCAAAGTATTGGTTAGTTTAAATTGCTACACCACTGAATATTATAATAATATTATTTTCAGAACTGCAATATATTCTAAGCAGCAAATATAAGTATATATGATCTTTCTTTACTTTTATACCGTAAACATAAATATGGAACAGTAAATAAAGTAATACATGTTTGTATATTAAAACTCGAGCATATAGGAATAAAGCAATTTTGAAATTGGTATTTATCTTTAGCATGTATATTAAGACAATACGAAAACAATTAGATAATTAATTTTTTACAATTTAGAAATGTATGTTAAAGGAATATATTTATAATCACTAAACGAACTACTAATTTTTCAAAACTTATGCTTATAAAGTAAATAATCGAAATAGTCACATATTTTAGTGCACTAATAGTTAAACACCTTATCAATGCTTTAAAATGTTTACAAATATACTGTTAATAGTTCAGAATTTCTCCTATTTATCCTACGTGTTCCATCGATGTAAATTATGTAATAAGTTGTTGTTTCATTTATTTATTTACCCCAGTTAATACCACAAAACACTTAGCATCATCTTGTTTGGTACCAATGCGAGCTTTTATGAAGATTTTCCGGGATTATTTATAGTTTGTTTCGGTAGATATTTACAAATAGAAACTCAGTTCATGAAATTTTTTCTGTAGATATTTCTAAAATATGTTACACGCAAGTGGATAAAAGCAAAATATGACCAAAATCACTACCTGGGATCTTTCTTTTGATTGAATAATTTTAACATCAATCATCATAATTTTACATCTAGAATGTCCTCTGAACCGTTAACTTTTAAACATGCTACAGTATCGCTTCATAGAATAAGTGTTACTAGAGATTATGCTATGGTAAAGCCAGCTATTAGGTGTTTGCAAGAGATATGAGGAAGCTTGTGTGTTTGTTTTATTTAATTTCTCCAAAGATTTTTCAAAAATTGTAGGACAGGCATACCTTTTCATTGACGAATATATTCGAATTAATGCCTAAGTTTGCTTCTATATGATGGTGTGATTATGATTTAATAATTTGTTTCCTGTCTCAAAAATCGATTTGGGCATTGATCCTCAGGAATTTGTTGACGAGTAAATACCGTCTATTATACTAGACCCTGGACAAATACTTTACTATTAAATATGGATCTCTTATTTGGATAATCCATATTTTATTGTCGACTAAATTGCACCATTCAAATTGAGGTATCTACAAAGACATTCTTCAGAAATAGTGTCAATAATCATCACGTTTTATCAAATTGCGGTCAGTTTCATGAAATTAAATTGTGTTAACTTAAGAATATTTGTCGGTGAATATAATTATTCGCAAGACAGAAATTTATTCTATTCTATGTCTATTAACTCTATTGATTTGTTTATTAACAATTGAGCACAGATTATCTGTTTTTTTAACTTACTAAATGCATAGTTTGTTGTTAAAAATACACCTTCTGGCATAAAAAAGCAACAATAAAATAATATCATATCTAATATAAATTTTTAAAAGCTTACGTGGTAAATGTATACGCAAATGTTTGTAAAAAATCGTAATTTAGTTCATCTACAATATGATTTCATAATTTCTTTAATTTCAATTCACAATTGTAAAAAGTAAATACAAATTAGTAAATCATCTGCATATGAAGCCAGAAGATGCTTTACTAGGGATTTTGTTCAAATGGTGTAGCCATTTAGAGATTAAATAGTACCCGACAACATGTATCTCCAAAACACAAATAATATAGTTCGTAATCCACATGTTAGCAATGATATTAATTACAAATAATAAGAGAAAACTACGCTGATCTTCTAATAGCGTATTCCAATAATTAATTAGAATTAGTTAAAATCATAACTGTGTATTATTAAAAACAGTAAACGGCAGGGCTCTGAATAAGAAAGACATTTTTTATTAGCGGCAATTTTAGATACTCCTGAAATTGCCCTATACATTTTCATTATTAGCTAGGAGTGGCGTCCTACCGTAGGGAAAAACACATTAACTTACACATAGTGTTTTCAAGAAACTTAATTAATCTATTGGCTGTCGTGCGCAAAACTCCTGAAATGTGTTTCCTCTGCGATATTTGCAATAAACAGGTCGATATTTAATTACGCAGAGCATTAGGAGATACAGAATTATTTTTTTCTTTTCGTAAACTATATTATCATATAATATTAAAGATCAGTATCACTATTTGTGAAATGTGGTACCGAATGCGAAATTAAGAAGTGAGAGGGTAGAAATTCAGTATATATTCACGTATAGCTTAAGTCTTAAAATTGTATTTAGATTAGAAATATTTTCGTATTCCTTTATGATTTTCAAAGCATTGGATGCACTTTTGCGAATACTGTTATTTATGATGGCAACCTATAAACAACACATAACGACATTGCATATTATACGAATTTCAGGAAAAATAAATGATTCTAAAGCTCGGAGATCAATTTTATACTTAATGTCCTCGATGACGACGTTGTGTTTTATGAAACGTGTTATGTTTCCTTCTCCGTACTAATGTTAGTTTAATAAAATGTATGTAATGACCAGATATAATTAACTATAGTTTTTTTCATCCAATTATAAATGAGAACCTTAACATTATCATATCAAATTATATATGTGTCACAACAAAACCAAGAATTTCTCTTAAAAAATTAAGCATTCTAAGACAATCTATGTCTTGCATGTCTCTTCTAACATTATCCTGCATAAAATTCCATTGCTGTAACTTTGATTCTCTTCTAATCTGAGAAATCAATATCTTAAATAACATCACTTACGTCCAATTAGTTGGCTATTTTTTCAATATTAACGAAAGTAAAACTGTTCAGGTACAGTTCAGGTATAATTACACTCTACAAACACCAATAATAATAAATACGGATTATTCCATACATCAATAACGCTAAATATCTCGGAATGAATATTACTGCAAAATTTTGCTGGAAGGAGCATGATAAACGAAAAGAAAAGAACTGGAATTAAACTATAGGAAAATACATCCATAATACGGACAATAATGGGGATTTTCAGCAAAAGTAATATAAATACAATACAAGTTTACCATAACAAAGAACGGAGAAGTATTATGGCTACACCCATATACTACAGGACTTAAACCGAGATCTTCATATACGGACTATCACTCAGGAAATCAAAAGGATTGCAAGGAGACACCAGAACAGGACACCGATTCAAAAGAATCAAACTCTTTGATCCTGTACAGTGTAGCGTATTGAGGTGCATTTAATAAAAACCAGCAGTATTAATTCATAAACATTATTACACCAAAGGCTAAGATAGGGCCGATGGGTCCCCCTAGATAATATACCTAGATTTAAGTTATTGTAAAGGCAAATTGTATTTTAGTAGACAGCAATGTAATAAATGCGAGTAGGAATCTAAATTAGTAAATTTTAAAATTCTTTTTCAATGTTTTACATTTCAACCTTCTTCCGATATTCTGTATCAATTACAACAAAAATACTAATGAAACAGTCACAATTATATTTATTTACTAATTTCTAACTTTTGAATTCAGCAGATGAAAAAACATGACAGTAGATTATTTTGGAAAGTTTTGATAGTTTGCACAAGCGAAATTGCATGCTCTGCTGTGCGAAGACGTAATGCAAACGCAACAGAGCCTTGAACCTTCAATCGCAGTATTTGCGAGAAAACAATGTTTTATTAATGGCTGGATGGTGGCTGCAGAACGCTATAACCCGATATATTTTTAACTTATTTTGTACGAGCCATAAGAACCAGACTTAAACTGATCTATTGTTTTACTATTAATTAGTTCTTGTCAATGTATTAGGTTTTAGTATATAAAGAAATAGTCGGAATAAGTATGACTTGATCGCTATTGAAAATTGTTACAATAAAACACTGGAATAGACTATCATAAAATATTTTGACGTGTTATAATTGCAACCACATGTTCTAACATTCATAAAAATATTCATGTTCACTTGTTTCGACTGATTGGAAAATACAAAAGGGTAAAATAAATTAATTTTTTCGAAGAATTCTTTAACATAGATTACAGAAGTTGGCATGTTCTATTGGAAAATATTGTCGCTCGGGTTGTAAGTTTACCCTAGCTGAATTGAAATTGCTTAAATTTCCTTAGCTCTGAAGTACTGGAACTTAGAAACATAATTAGGTTATATCGGTGTATTGTTAGACATATTCATTGCAGTTAGGATGTAGACCAAAAGCTGAGATTATTATGAACTGAACTTAGCCATGATCTTGAAGTTCAGGGTGTATGACTGTGGATCAATAATCCTATCATTTGGGTAAAAATGTTGAAATTCAAAAGATCATTAAGAGAAACTGGTGGACGATGGTATGATCGATGCAAAGGCCAAAGAAATGACTACGCTACAATTGTAAGCTATAAATGAGACCACATTTCTTCAGGAATTGGAGAGGAGAAAAATGGTGTGTTGTAAGTGTGAGATATCACAACTGAAGTGTTCGTTATTGAAGACTTTACGTGTGACAGGACTGAGTCGGCAATACGTTTGTACTGTTACCACTCCTTCACTAAGCTAAAAAGTAGTAAAAGTAGATTAGGAAGTTTAAAAAGTTCTACGATGATATATATATATGACAACTGCTATTAAGATATAGTCCGCTGTCAATGGATAGCACAAATTCATAGGGTAAGAGTTGGACTAGATGGTTTCATTCGAAATTATCAGCGAATCACCTCAGGAGTGTCACGAATCACATATCGTAAACATGGACATTACACCATGCTGAAGACAATTAAAAACAAGGCGAAAGACTCTAGTTGTGTTTGATAATCGATAAATTGCTCTTTTATCAGATAATCCATGATTCTACATGAAAAATATTACGGCGTCAAACATAAAAATTTATAATTATTATTCGAATGAGTTTCTGAAAATATGCAGAAAAATTAAGCAACTAACTAGTGTTGGGATCTATCGAAATTTATGTATCTATGAAATTGACTATCGACTGTTGAGTAATTGACTAGTTTTTACTATCGACTGCTTTCAGTCGCTATTCTCGGTCCAACTGATTTGTTACTATTTACTATCGACTGTTTCAGTCACTATTTTTGATTCTACTTGTTTCATTCAACTGATCTTTGAACGTTCTGGCACTGTCGTCCGAGTCGCGACTTTGACAAAAATGTTCTCAATTTATGCTTATATATATTTATATGTAATATATGTAGTTTTATGATTTTTTTGGTAGTTTGCTAGTCAACAATATATTCTCTATTAATATAGCAGCATTTTGGAACTATAGTTTTCAAGATTGTTAATGTAATAGGGTAAAACGTTTAAAATTGGGAATGATAAATAGTAAAATGTTTTGACTATTTTTATTGCAATAATAGGTAATATTTTGATTATTCTCTGGTTTTTAAAAAAATGTTTCTGTTCAATAATAAATAAAGCATTTACATAATTTCATTCAACATCTTTAATTATGTCATGGATAATTTTTTTTCTGTGATCAGGTGTATGTTTAATTTTTATATTGTATCTATGGTTATTGTACATCTTTAGTTATAAGGATTTGTTTAAGTTCTATTGTATTGTCTATATTTATTATAGTATATTATTGAAAAATAACAATTAACACTTACAATACGATAAAATATTTGTGGGGTATTGCTCCATTCCATAAAAAAATTCAATTCCTTTTTACAGATCCACAAAATATTTAAATATAAAAGCAATTCCA
This sequence comes from Rhynchophorus ferrugineus, assembly GCF_030347505.1. Taxonomy (NCBI): domain Eukaryota; kingdom Metazoa; phylum Arthropoda; class Insecta; order Coleoptera; family Curculionidae; genus Rhynchophorus; species Rhynchophorus ferrugineus. The sequence goes on from NW_027472590.1 coordinate 13,786,847, forward strand.
CTTCCTTTAAAATGAAATTATAAATTGCAGGTTAATAGCAATCAGTAATAATTTTTTCCTTCTCTTTTTTAAACTTAGTACGTGAAAGAATTTGTATCTCCGTTTCGCTTATACTACTGTTGGAAATATATAAATACACATAAAATTAACTGGTCCAAGCAATTATCTCCGTCTTTTCGCCTCTCAGGATTTATACAGGAAAGTATTCGTACGTCTTCGTCTGACAATACGAATTGAAAAGAAAAATAGTCGAATCATGCATTTGACTGAAAATAGTAATTACTATTTTCGGTCTCTAGTTTTTTGACTATCGACTGTTTCGACTGTTTTGCGACTATCGACTCTTTCGACCGTTTTCAGTCGATTGTTGCCAACGCTAGAACTAACCATATTATTTCCATGGTCCATGATTGATGTTACAATTGGTGAAATTGTTATTGAATTGGAATGATAATTGAAATAGGTGTAATATTTTTAAAAAATTTCCTTAAATTTGCCTGTCTTAGCTGTCACTATTGTATCAATTATTATTCAATATATATGATTTAAAAATAATTAAGAATATGTATCATATATACTTATGTATGATACATATATTATATTTGCTGTTCTATTTAATATATTTCATGTTGGATATTATTATATTTCCCATATAATTACGAATATTGCTAGTGACTGACTATATGAATAACTATTGCCAAAACAGCATTTAGTTAACTTTTTGATAACCATACAAATATACCTTTTATACGGCAAATATCAATTGGCTTGATTTCGAACAAATGCTAACAGTTTTCCGACCACCTCTTTATGTAAATCGCAGGAAACGCAAATTTCGGCCGACCAAAATTGATAGCAGTTGAACGACTGAATATTAATGAGTTACTACCAGATGGATTTCAAACGAAAACGTCCAGTTATAAATAGGTATTTTTTGATTTATGCGTCTGTGTTGTATTTGGGCCAGTATAGGTATAATACTCACTTTTGGAGAATTTTAATAGGAGTTAATTTATATAGTTTATTTTTTTAAATTGAATTATAATAATTTCAAGTTGTTTATTTTGATCAGGAACTAATTACATATTTATTATATTTACGTCGTATATGCTTTTCAAATTATATTTGAGTTATTGACGGTGTTACTGATTTGCGTATTGTGTTTAAGATTTAGGAGGGGTTTACAATATCAACACGGCAGTTTTTCAACTATGATATGCGGGAAAAGATGCCATTCTTTCAGAAGATTTAAAATTGCTTGTGGTTTAATATGATATGGACGTGTTATTGTCATGTGGGTTACTATAGTTGGGTCACAAAACTACAATAAGGATAGACTTGTCTTGGCCACTTCATCCTCAGGAAGGAGTGGATGATGCCAGAGTAACCAGTCAATGGTCTGTTGATGCACGTTAGCATATTAGTTTATTTGGGGTCTAGTGGGGAGAAAAAAACCCAGCTTTAAGAGATTTTTCTTGATTTATTACTTTTTTTGAAGAAGTTCTATTTCCATCAGGTTAATTTGTTAAGCTATTCTTATTAGTGCTTCAAAATGGTGGTTTTTAAAATTCAACGAATATGATGCTTATCGTTCACACATAGTTACAGTTTTTGACACAATTGAAGTGTATAAAATGTATCATTTTACTATAAATTTATTATATTTTTAATATATAGTTGACAATGAGCAATTTCGGTTCTTAATAGATGGTTTGTAGTTGTATATCTCTATTAATATTTACTCAATAAATGCACAAAATAGAGTGTTTGAAAGGGCGATTCCAATTCTAGATATAAAGTTGGTATAATTGGATGATTCAGTCATAACTCATCAAAAATTGTATAGTGTTTATTGTGATGAATGCGTAAATATACGCTTGTGTCAGAATTGGTTGTTTCTGAAATGAAATCGAGTCATTTTAGAAACGAATGATTATAGGCGTTTAAAATAATGTAGGGAACATAGATAGATAAAGTGTGTTGAATGCAGAAAAAGGTTCGCAATTTGATGAAAAACCCTCATTAGCGTCAGGCAAGGTGATACTATGTATTTTGTGAGATTTGAAAATAAAAGTTTCGTCAAAATCTGCTAAAACTTACTCAACTCAACTCAACTTTCTACTACGCAAGTATACAGAGTTTTAAAATTGAGCAACCTAGAGACGTTTATAAGGTAAAGTAGTGGACGGTGGGGGGTTAGGCTGAACTAAAATCAGCAGCCGGGTTATAAATGTTGGTTCTAGATTTTTTACCGTTAATGATCATTTCTTGAATTAAGAAGTATAAATCATAAATGCACAGGGGTTCGAACTGAGTTTTTTATACCGTCTGCAATCGATTTCACGAATTAGGCTCCAACAGTAATCGGTCATTATGTCCTCGTCCAGTCGCTACCTTTACGTCGCTTGCGAAGCTCGACTTTTGTCCGAAAAATTCATAAATTCATCCAAAAGCATGAAATGTATCTTGAGAAAATGTCGAGATACAATCTTGTGGTAATTTTGCAATAAATTTTTAACTACATTGTAACAGGATGATTTATTCAACATTTTCACATATTCCGAAGCACAATCACAGCACAAAAATGAGTTCCAATTGATATATTGACGCACCGATTGAAGATTAGGGTATCAAAAAAACGTTAAGAATCGTTCTCATCTGCTTGGGTCAAAAAGTTGACCCGAATTTGAAAACTTAGAAACTTCGAAACAGAAACATAACTGGATAAATAGTTTAAGAAATCAATAATGAGAAAAACGAAATTATCTTTACCCAACGGGTGAATTTTAATCAGTTGTTTTATTTAAAAATCATTTTATATAAAGTAAAATTTTAGAATATATTGTTGTTTTCTGTTACTTCTGCACATCGGATTAACTTTCTCGTGGGAGGATCTCTTTAGATTAATCATGAGTTGAAACATTGCTTACAATACGCAGAGAACTCTTGATCAGGATAGAGTCAAATCTGGAAAATACCTTTAGTAAAACCTTTTGGAAGTTTACAAATATTAGGATATGTGGAAAAATATTGTTTTTCTAAAAAAGACTTTGTTGTATTTCTATTCCCTTTATAATTTTTCCTTTAAACTTTTCATTCATCATATAATTTTTTTATGTGAATCAAGTGCATCAGCTGCATTCGATGTTAATTCGACTTGATTTTGCAGTTTACACTATATCGCATTATTTTGGATCTTCTATATACCATGAGCATCAATATTTTACTCTGCAGTTGATGACGATATCGATTGGGTAATTTTGTGAAGAAAAAAATCTTTATTTTCGTCAGTATATCACAATATAAGGAACGCCCCTAAATATCTGACGGTTAAGGTTTGTAAGCGACCCAATTTATTTCTTTATTCATTATTAATAATATCGTTCCTGCTATAAGTGCACTTTCAGTGATTTAAACAATTATTGGAAGAATTTATCCGATTCACTCGGATCTTCTGATAAAAAATTATGAAAATTTCCAAATCAAGGTTACTACTTGCAACACAACTGTATATTTACAACAAGTTACAAGTTTTACATATACTTCCATTTAAATGGAATTAATTTCGCATTCATTTTTATATTAAAGCAGTGATATAAATAATTACAGCTTACAGACAAACAATTTTATAATAAATAAAAAACCTTATTATCTATTCTTTAGATGGGCAATATATTTTTCGTTAGTGGCGTTAATTAATATATTTTAGATACACAATAATTTAAAATTACCAATCCAGTTTATGAAACTTCTGGTATAACTGACAAACGGGCGTTTGATAAATGTTTTATGTTCTGTTTGTCGATTTCCTTAATTACGCGAATATAAAGTGACAGATAATAAATGACATTGCCATATTTCACTGCCTATGATTCGTTTTATTTTTATTCGATATGATTAATAAACAAATCTCGTTTATATGGAGACCTTTAAACATTTCATTTAAATATTCTGTACAGCCTGTATTGAGTGGATGTATATATATATATATATATATATATATATATATATATATATATATATATATATATATATATTACACTTTATGGTAGATGCGTATTGTATCACTATATAACTTCCCATATTTCTTATGTACAAATCTTAATACCCTAATTTTTCTATATTTGGTGTATGATTTTTGCATCTGATTTCTAGCACACACTGTGTGCCTTTCAAATCAAGCTTTGCTTATGTAATACATACTTATAAATAAATAGACAATTTTTGTTTTTGTTAAAACTTACGTAAACCTTTTTATTTTTATCTCCTTTTATGCTGCATTCTCATAATTTTATCCTTGTTAACCCAATTAACAGTTAAGGAGTCCACATATCTATTGATTTCTCGCCTTTAGAAAAATTCATTTTGTTTTCATCTCTTCTCAATAATGATCGCTTATCGCTTATCGCACTTCAGTCATAGTTAGCGAAGATGAAATTTAGGGCTTCCTTCAAGCAACTCCCAATTAGGACTTATCCAGATCGCAAGACATAAAATTTTTATAAAACTATTGCATCTACAGCAATATTGTCGTTTATTACAATTAATATTAAAATTACTAGTCATAGTTACATAATAATTTACTTTGTAATGTGTACATAAATTACTTTGATTTAATTTATTAATGAAATATACGGTTTCAGTTTTTAAAAAAATGCAGCGTATGAGTCACTGTATTATATATTAAGAGATATAGTGAATTTTGCGTTGGTTATTTTTCCATACTCTTAGTGCGTTTTTTACTTGCAAAACGTGACCAATATATCGTAAATTTTTTAAAGCTAAAGAAACATTAATCTATTAACTTTCAAGCATTATTAATAACAATATTTTTCTAAAATGATAGTACATTAAGATTTTTGAATTAACTTTGAACTTTCGAATAAGTTCACTAAAATTGATTTCAAACTGTTATACAAATTAATAAATTAGAAGGGTATATAAAAACTTTCGGTATATACATGCTTTTATAAAAGGAACAGGAATATTTTCTACATCTATTAGACTTTTGTAGGGGTACTTTGGGCAAAGTATCTTAATAATGTATACATATGAATTTCAGTTACGTAAAAATTTTGGATATTTTGTTGACTAGATCTGCTGCCAGCCGATTGACTGGCGAGTAGCCAACTTAATATGTATCCCAGAGGACTTTTGGTATTTCTTAATGAAATTAAAAGCCTACTAGATTAGAAAATAGGTGCTTTGGCTTTGACTTTACCGTAGTCTTGTGATGTTCATTACATCAAGGCCTATTCAGATTGTCACATGTCTGCTCAATTTTAGGTTCTCTGTATTTACAAAAAGACAATAATAATTCAAATTATGTTTCCATTATATCTATTTCCTTCATCCTTTATATATAAAAAAATATTCCCCTCCTGGAAATAACCACAGATATTATTAATTTACTATTATATTTGAGAAGGAGTGATAATTGCTAGGATATAGAAATAAGAGGCTAAACATTGTGTGTGTAAATAAAGGCGAATGTCAATAAAGCCGCGAACCAAAACCGATAATGGAACTTAATTCCTAATAAACTTGTTAAAGTCAACAAGAATAAAATTGTAAAGTACCAAAAGAGAACAAATAAATCGTTTCAAGTGATTCGATTCTATAGTTGGAAGGAAAATCGAGTAAGTTTAAAGTGGAGAAATGGAATGTCGCCTTTAAATTCGAGATGGGCCCACAAAAGCTTAACTTTGTTAGAACCATATTATTTTTTTACGTACACACTGCTTCAGCGACAAAGTAACAATGCTGGTATGTAATTTAAAAATCAATGTTAACATAAATAAATCATATAAGGAATGTCAACTAATTTTGAAGGATTTGTTTATATATTTGTAAGAAAATTGTTGAACTATATTAAAAATTTCTTTTTTTTTTACTGAAAAAGCTTACTTGCGAAAATTATTTTATAGAAAAAATGTTAGATAAGCTCATCGTATTCTTGTAGAACTATATGTGGTATATGCTCTATACGAAACCATTTTTAATATATTTAATAAATTAATTAGACCGAGAGTTGAAGATTTTCTGTCATATCCATGTCAAATACGATATGTAAATACTTTTTTAATACCATCATTAGCATTTTTAACTTTAAAGTTTTCAAAATAAAGCAGTTTTGCATGTAAAGCATGCCTTTTTTATATTTGCCATAAAAAATATTACAATTTAACAGAATCTCTAGCTCCCGTAATTTTAATACAAGATTACTTGAAAATATTAAACTTTTGCAGCTGATATAAAGTATTTCGAAGTATGAATATTGAACATTGTACCAAGCAGTTAAAATATTAAGAAGTAGGAGTAAATCTGCCAACTAACTCATTACATAAAAGCAGATGAACAAGAAACAGAATTTTAAAGTTGCACGATGAGTTCGATATTATGGACGTAGTTTTTGATACAGCTCAATATTATAGTGTATCATGGATGGACAAATGACATGGAGTGTGATAAAGCCATTGGAATATAAATGATTAAGGTTGGCGAGGAAATGTATTAACGAATATATTAAGGGCAACGAAATTGTAAAGGCAACAAAGGTTTAAGTCTCGTATCAATTGCCGCAGAAGTTTTTTTGAAAACTATACAAATTATAGTTCAAAAAGCCCCTGAAGATATAACCTAACAGTAATAAGGAAGATTTAGACTGACTCACGCTTGTATATATAAGATTTTCGTACATCGCCAGTTTATAGAGGTATATATTAAAGATGGAAAACATGCGATTATCATTCTTCATGCTGAGCCTTAAGAGTTAATGTAGATATCACAACGACGCTCAGCTGAATCAGTAGAGAAGTAATTGGGATTACTAATGTAGGAGAAAATATAGTATCTACGGCTGAAGGCATGAACTTTCGCTTCCCCAATATGTTGCTAGTGAGAAAAAGGAAATATTAAAATTCAGACTAAAATGCGGTTTTTTCGAATTCTCATCTTACCAATTATTTCCTATGGTTGAACTTCAACTCTGTTACAGTCTGGCATGTACAAACTTGAAGTCTTTCAGATGAAATTCTTAAGACAAATTCGTGCTTCTCTGTGAAGTAGCGATATAATTGAATTTATTAAATTGAGATAACTATTTTCGTTCTGTCATACATAATAATACATAATTTGGTAACTAAAGTTAATTATATTATGTTACTGGTGAGTAATTGGTAACAACGGAAGCATTAGTCAATAGAACAATAACGTTCGCTAACTATAAGAATTTTTATGCTGTAAACTGTGAAGTTTTAGTGGAAACGCTGGCACTAAGATAATTTTGATTATACGTATAAATATAACTTATTGCTTTAGTATTTTGCCATATTGCTTTGAAGGAAATTCGATTTTCAGTTGTGTTTACATTTGCGATAACTAGAACTAAGTCTCTTGTATAAAATTTGAAAAAATCTTGAAAGATTTTTTAAGGTTTTATGCTACAGAATATAAAAGACCAGGACATTTAGAAAACGAAAAAGTAATATCAGTGCCAATAGCGCCAAAGAAAAATATTTGCTTGTGTTTTGGCATCCAATAAGATTATTTAGACAGTAAAACCGAACAAAGTTATATTAAAAATACAAATAAGATCCGCTAATTGTGCTTGTTCACTTACTCCATTAATTTTTTTAATTTCATAAATATTACAGGAAATGAAGGCAAACAACCCAAGCTAGTAACGACAAGGGTACAAGCTCACAGCAGCAGTAATTGAACAATTTCGTAAAAAATTACGCAATGACTATTACTACGAGGGTGGTTCAAATATGATCGAGACAAATACTCTGACAGGTTTATTTATTATTGAAAAAATTTACAAAAATTTACAGTTTTTCTGGGTATTTCCTCTTACTAGTTACGTATTTTGTTCATCTTTCCGGAAATTTTTTGATGCCGGTATCGAAGAATTTCTTGGGCAACACGGACAGCCATGTGCCCACGAACTCCTCTACTTCGTCGTCGGTGTTGAATCTTTGACCTCCGAGGGATTCTTTCAATGACCCAAACATGTGGTAGTCGTAGGGTGGTAAATCCGAACTGCAGGGGTTTTACAGTACCTCCCACCTTAATTCCAATTAATTAATTTTATCTATATTAGACCAGTTTATATATATCTTATATAACTTTATTTAGCCTTTATTCCTCCAGCTATTTCAGAATGCGCAATGAGTAGTAAAGCAATCTAGTGATTAAATCTTGTAAATGCCTAAAATCTTAGAAATTATTTAGAGTAATAAAATTATCATCTTTACTGTTTAATTAAAAAAGAGACTGGTACTTTATCTTAGGGCACTTAAATGACTTTAATATACTCGCCAAATATTTGACAACATTGAACTCCTTATAGTTTCAACAAATAATTGGCTCTTCTGTTTAGAGTTACCTTTGTATAGTCCTCTAAAAAACAAAACAATAGAAATATTTTAAAATGTCTGTCAAAGTTCGTCACACTCGACGTACATTTTCTATAATTTGAAGAAATCAAAGTATTCCATCAATTCCTTCGCGATCATTGAAGCAACTCTTCCGAAACCATTAGAAAATATTAATTAAAACATCTTATTAATGTTGGCGCGTCTTGGCATGTACATGTATGTGAGCATCCGTCCTGTATCAGAACAACTAGCGATAACAACAATCTGAATTGGTCTTTGTAAATAGTATGGTATTACCCAGGAGACAAAAGGATTTTACAGAGTTATGGAATTACCAACCCTAAAAAAGAAAACACTCAAGTCCCGTCCTCCATCAATGAATGACGATAGAGGACCCAACGATGAACCGTGTTTCCCGATAGTTTCTATCATTTTATCACTTGACCATCCTCAATTTTCACATGTACGTGTTCTCCTAATAGTTATCACAGATTATGATATAATGTATTATTCTGTTGTAATGCCTATTACAATAACATTAATAAAATATTGAGTTTTTGTAAATTAGGTAGAGATTCTATATGATAAAACACCATCTAAAAAGTATATAAAATAAAGTTAGTTCCAAATAAAATACGTTTCAATAATTACAACTTACGAAAAGCCTACCAAAACGTGTTTTGTGTCGTTATTTAATATATGTACTTGTCGAAGGAAAAAAGTTTCGTATACTTTTTTCTTTTCTCTTTTTCAGGTTATTCTTACGCAATTTTTCAGGCCGATAAGAATATAGACACATTTAAAGTGGATATTTCGGTGGTTCTAAGCAGGTGGATTGGGACCGATTTTTTCTAACGGTCTTTGGATAAAGTTCCGAATATTTTAAGGTATTGAAAAATTATTTTATAAAGCGTATTTATGATGGTATATTTGGTGGTCTATATATAGTTATTTTGAATATTCAGCGATTATAAAAGGTGGGTATGAAAATATGAAACAAATTTTAAAACTAAACAAATACAAAGTACGCATACAACTGGCAGGTTTGTGCTGATATAAAAGTTGTTGCTATATTGCTTGGACTACATGTAGGTTTCATGAAATATTGTTCTTTATTTTATTTGTGGGAGAGTAGAGATGTCAAAAACCACTATGAAGTTAAAGACCGGCCAAAAAGTACTGATTTTGTTTGTAATCAATCAAACGTTAAATATGAACGTCTTATTTCACAAGAAAAAGCCATATAAAACTTGAAAAAAGTTGAAAACTGTTTTCTCCAAATTAAGTGACACTAAATTAAAAGAAGGCATTTTTGTTGGCCCATATTTAGAGAAAAAAATTAATTCGATGATAATCTTACCGCGAAAGAGTTATTGGCTTGGTTGGCTCTAACCAAACAAATTCATAGATTTTTTGGAGATCTGAAAGCTGAAAATACCGTGATGACTTGTTACAATAATTCAAAAAAATGGAGTGCAAAATGTCCTTAAAAATATATTTTTTGTATTCACTTTTCAATTCATTAGAATCTTTCCGAGCCACATAAATATCTTGTTTTAATCGTATTAGTTGTTGACAGATGAGTTTTGCTGCTAAACACTGACTCAATTTCATTTTGTATCAATAGCCATATTCCAATTAATTTAATTTTTAATACTAGCATCTTTAAGAAATGAAACTATAGATGCGGATTTTCATTTTTAGTTAAAATAAAGTATTATCACTGATGTCCACTATGACATCTCAATATCTTATTCAATAAGTTAATGTTACAAATTACTTATGATTCTTTCTTTCTTTGTCTTTTCTATATTGTGTCTTGTATCGACATAAATCATATATTTAACACCCCATCTCAATTTAAATGCATCTAACCTAATGAACATTATAATCAAAGATTGCAAAAATACACTTGAATTGTCAGAACAAAGCTATTACATTCACCATATAAATTTGTTTGAACTTGAACTATTCTATTCCTACATGGTGAGAAATTAATTTTAATGAATGATTTAGTTGAATAAGTCTACATAATTATGTGATAAAAAAACGTAACAATAAATTTTTCTTTAGACATAATTCTCTCTTTGAACACATTTAAAAACTGTTTCACCCACACACTCTTCCACTTTCAATGCCACTGACTTAGTTTGTCCTTAGGCTGACGTATCTACATGTATGTATTTGCCTTCGAATGAATTTATTCAATGCCACTGGGTTGCCTTTTATAAAATGGTATCCACTAAAATGTTTCCTAGTTGGTTACCATCCCAGTCTTCATAGCTTGCTCCTTCAAGTCCACTATCACCTTACATTAGTCCATGGTCTTTTGGTATCACTGAGGTATCATACTAATTAGTGACCACCCCAGACTTCATAACTTGTTCCTTCAAGTCCACTATCCCCCTACATTAGTCCATGGTCCTTCGTACCTCTGAGGTATCGTAATACCCCTTTTGGAACTTTCCATGCGCCTCTTGTTGGTCTAGCTAATTCAGTTCTAAACAGTACATCTTTAATTATTTCTTTGCTGTCATCAGCATTAATTTCAATCAGTGTTATAATCGTATCGTACGTTTCCTCAAGCAGTTGTTAAATGATGATACATTAAACACTTTTTCTGTCTTTTCTATTTGCATTAAAAGAAAACATTCTAGTTCTGTTATGCTTCATAAAGACTTTCTGTCTAAAGAAGTCTGCTGTATGCTCTTCGTATCCTTATTAATGCATCAGAATTTGAATATTACCGAATAAGGACTACCTTTTGTGAATAAACAATAGTTATAATATGATTTCTCTAACAGTAACTTGTTCCTCACTTCATTGAATTTTATGTTTGAGAATATTCTCAATTTCTTACATACAGCTTAGTAAAATATACACAGTATATTATATACAGCTGAGTTACTAAACTCTTGATTACTCCATTGATTACAATGTTTCTTTCTATTCTACCGATAACTCAAGATAGCATGTTTCTAGTTTTTTGGTGTTTCATTGATCCTTGGGTGCTCTAGTGCTCCATAACTTAATGCCGCCATTTGTTGCATACGGCCATCTTCTTACTTCCACTTTCCCTTTCCTACTTGTATATATATTTATATATATACTTTCAAAAATCTAACTTTACGTAATCTCCATTGCCCTGCCCTCTCCGTCCTCAGCTCCTTGCTTCTTCCCATTTATACCGATGGATCTGGACCTATAACCTGTTACGAATCACTTATTCGGGATGGGACGAATTACCACACTTATGGCTTTGGAACAAAAGAGAAACTTTATTTACATTTCTGGTCTGTAATGCATTTTTGAACAGCCTCGATACAAATTACAGCGCCCTCTATTAGTTTTATCGTGGCTCTTGTGTCGACATAAATCATATATTTAACAGTTAACAGTTAAAATGGATAGAATAAGAATGAGATGGAACACTTAATGAAGCCATATTCTACGTGTTAGTTATATATTGAAAATAACAAAAGTTACGTATTACCCTGTGGGCTGATTATTGTAAGTCTAAATAAAATTTGTAAAAAATGGCAACCTACAAAATTTGAATAGATTCTATCTGTTGACACAACAAAGAATTAATTTCTTGTCAACGCTATAACTTACTCTCCACATCATTAACACATTATATATTAAAGATAAAACTTGGCATTCTTCCTCGTCTATAACGTAACTTTCCTCAAACTTCTAAAACACTTCTCAATACAAACATCTGATACGTGCCGGAGAAAAAAGTCACTTTAACACTTGCCCTCTTTCTATTGATTTATTTCCATATCAATACGGGACGATAACAGAGGACTATAACTATAAAAGTTGCAAATGCTTTTTTATCTTCTTAGTTTTCTTTCATTCTCATCCGAGAATTTTTCCTCTGATAAGAACGTCGGCACATTTTAAATTGGATTTCCATAGAAAGTTTACGGTCTATCCGGAACCGATCATTTTTAGAAGTTTCGGAATAGATTCCCACGTATAATACGAATGAAATATTATCATAATGCATATAGATTGTTGAAATCCTAATAAATCATATGAATAAAATAATTAAATTTACAATTCCTTAGAAATAGAGATGATAATATGCTAAATGGTGTACTTAGCGAATTTTAAAACTTTTAAATAATTCTTGTATAATTCTCAATCAATACGCTACTATTCTTAAATATAGACACCGTTGAAGATTGGCCACAGCTCCTATGACATTTGCCATTGATTGTACGGTGTTTATCAAATCGCTTTCATGATCTTGGTCGAACTTGGAGGTACCATCAGTTATTATTATGTAACATATCATAATACGCTGAAGCATAAAATCCCAACAAATGCATCAACAAAGGTTGCAGTTAAGGAATGGCTTAAAGTACATAAAATAAGTTTCGAGGAAACCATGTTAAAGAAGAGGCATTGTCGAAAATAACAACGTCGGTTTGTGTGAGCTCGATCAGACACATTGAAGAAGATAATGACAACTGGTAGAATCTTGAGCGAGTTTTTGATAGATTGGAAATAAACAGCTTTGTTATTCACTTGATCAGTGTTTCTGAAAGTGACAGTGATTGAATAAAACTTTATGAACGTGGGTTTATGGTTCAATGCTGACAATTGCCAAGACATAGTAATGAAAGAGAAAACAACTAAAGGCTAGTATACAATTAATATACTTTAGTTGTAGGAAATTGTAATATAGAGTGTGAAAGCTTTATAAACATGTCTGTTATTGTTCAGAATATACATTAGCGTTTGATTAAAATGTATGAGGAGAGAACTAATACTAACTGTTTTGCAGATATGGCAAATACATTAAGGAGAATGCAGTAATTAAATGCAATTTCATCAAGAAAGATGTATACAGGTTGTAACTGGACAACTTAGGACAAATACAGTAATATCATAATGACTTTACAAGGAAACATTGAATCGAAGGAAACAAGGTATAAGTTTTAAACATATATATGCTTTATACTGAAAGAAAATACATTACTCAGATATACAATTGTTAATTGGGTGGATTAATTCTTCGGGTGATATCAGTACATACAAAACGCGCCTAGAACTTCACATATACTAGTGTGCAACAATAGTTTAATGTATATATAACAAAACAAATGTAACCTATAAATTATTCTTACTGTATTATTAATTGTAGTTTTTTCGATAATATATGCATTAGATTTACTATAATATTAAAATAAATTATATTACATAACATTTTAGATTAGAATTTTGTTATATTTCAGAACCAAAATGTACTAAAACTCAGAGTGACTCCGGCAACATTGCGACGTTTTGACAGGTCACGTGTGTCTCTACTGTTTTGTTAGGAACGGAGGTAGATAAATTGGATCTTCCAAATGTCCGAGCATGGAGTAAGTACAGACCAATTGCAAGAAGGAATGTGGTTTCATTACAACGACAGAATCATCAAATCAGGTAATTTGCGAGAAATGCATTTGGTTGCATTAATAAAAGTATTGTCAAGGCAAATAATTAGAAACTTACCAGTTAGTTGGTCAGACGAATTATTAGGTAAAATGAATATATAAGGCTTAAATTATACTTGATAGTTATTTTAAATGAAATGAAGTTGGGAACAAAAGGTTTGTATTATTGTTTTTATTTTATTCGTAGACTTTTTTGTTTTCTAGGGTTAATGATGAAAGGAAGGATTCCCACATATGGAAGAACTATCACAATCGAAATTAATTGTAAGAATATTCCCTGTCTAAACCGAGATAGTGATAGCAGCAAAATTATAATTTAAAATAGTTTTCTTTGTTTTTCACAGCCGCCTGAATGAATCTTTGTCAAACTAATTCGGACAATAACATTGCTTACCATAAATTATCAAACATTGTATTCTATATGAGACAACTACAATCATTTAATAAATAATTCAGTGACGTCTTTTTCTCCATTTTTTTATGTAGCTTTTTAAGTACGTATTCGAGTTTGTAAAATGATCGGTTTCCAAGAAATTGCTACCAATTTAACTGGCTTAACAAAGTATGTCAAAGTTGTTAACGGAGGGAAAATTGTCACATCACAATCATGCAATAGGAAGCGAGCTCTCAGGAATATGAAATGCAGGAGTTGTTGGAATAGACTTCTTTAATAGTTGGTGGTACCGATGCCATTAATGTTAAATAAATATTGGCATTTTTAAAAGCTATTCCGAGATTTTTTGTTGAATCCTGAAAAAAATGTACTCTTAATTATGAAAAATACTGAATCTGTACAAGTATTACATGGGAATTAGTATAAACAAATCTCCTATAAAAAATAACTCTAATTTAAGACTTTTTATCTCTATAGATATATTGGTAAGTTTTGCACAAGACGCACACCTAGAGCTATAGTTAAAATGCGTTTGTAGTATTTTATTTATAGGTTAAAAAATTCTAAGAGCTTGCAGAAACTCTTCAAATTCACATTGTCATATTTGTGAGGAACTAGTTTATAAAATGGGGTAAAATACTAGCCAATTTTCGTTTGGACATTCTATTAATGAAAGAGAAAATAGTAATTTCCCAAAAACGTGAAAAGTTTAGCTTGATACATACATATATATATATATATATATATATATATATATATATATATATATATATATATATATATATATATATATGTATGTACATAGAAAGACTACAATTAAAATTAGCCAGGAAGGAAAGTTCTCCGACTATAGTTGGTAGATTCATCATCAGATTCCAATTGATGCTACCAGTTACGTTAAATTGGCTAAAATTACATTCTCAGATTTTTGTGACAATTTTTTTTGTTAACAGGTTTATAATTATTGCTGCTATTTATACAAGTAAAATAAAAATTTTTTATAGAAATAAACATTAATAGTGTATATGTAGTACATATTTGTTCTTACCATATTTTTATTCAAAGGCATCCAATCATACTGAAAATATTCCGGAAAGTTTTTACAGGCTAGTAATTTATGTTCTACTATTAGTTTTTTAACTATATAATGCTTTGTTTTTAGCTTCCAGGTTTCTTCGGCGTTCATGTCTGTAATATTATCAGGTCTTACTTCTTCATATTGCATGTGCTATTGTATATTTATTATAGGAACAGTACAGGATATCTAACGTAAATCATATTCTCGCCTAAATTTGTTGGGAAATTGGGAGAAAAGGTTAGTACTATCCTACATAAATTATTATATTTTGTATAAATTCAACGTTTTATAGTAAAATACTGCATATTTTAATCTTTCTTAAAGATAGTATATGGTTAAGCTCTATTAATTTTCCATATTTTGTCTGTATATGGTGGCTTTTGAAATCCATGTCGGAACAAATAATTTTTTGTAAATGTTTTTTACAGCAAAAAATGCCAAAACGTGATATAGGTGCTCTATTATCTTGCGAATAGTTAAGATTTGCATTATTATTAACTACCAAGATTGCGCGTTTCGGTTAAAAAATTAATTTTTCCACATACATCTCCCTCGCCATAACTTGGTCAGTGTTTTTCCAACATCACTATTCCTTCCTAGATGTGAGAGTCCGAAAAAGCCTCTTGATTTCTTCATAGGTTGCGAAGTACTTCACAGAAACATTTTTTTTAAATTAAAGACAAATCTCTGATATTACTGATCGAAATTTAAGAATGCCTAATTATTGATAAATATTTAATTTTATTGCGCTGGTACGTTACATTCCTAATCCTTTTACCCATGCTGACATGATAGCCTCAGCAATCTCGCCCGCCTTATTATATGAAACGAACAGTAAACCCGTAAACTTCCAATTTTCCAATTCCAATTCCAAAACAAAGAATTGATCGCTCAATATCTAATATATCTATCTAAGTTAAGCCATTTTAAGGAAAGAAAACTAACAAAGAGAAGTCAAGTTCAAAGAGATACTTCATTACCCATCATAATATGTGTGGGATATATGAAATCACAGTTTTCTGCATCTCACGAAGAAAGGCGATAGTAAAAGCCGAAAAGCAGCAGTAAAAGCCTGGTCATGCGCATTCACTCGAAACCAGCTTGATGTTTTTCACAGATGAGATGTAAATAAGTGTATAAGATGTGGATTGTTAATACATTTTTATAATTTTGTAGTATTAGTTTTATAAATTGTTATGGAACAACGGAATATTTATGTTAGATAACCTGGAAACAGGATTTGTTTGAAGACTATGAAAAATTGTGGTAGTTGACAATTGAGTGGCAGAGCAATTGTAGGGCAGATCTGAAGATTTCATAGATTTTAAAATGTTGTATATTTTGTACATTCTATAAACAAGATCATCGTCCTCATTTGCTTCTTCCGCAATTCCTTGTGTATATTTTTCTTGCAGTATTATTTTAGCCGGATTGGTTGGCGCAGTCGTAAAGACGACAGGACGGTCCACCTACTGTTGTAATTACCGCGGGTACGAATGCTACTGGGAAATAGTCGTAAATATATGTTTGTGATTGTTGAATATTTGTGATTGTCCTAGGCAAAGGTGTAAAATTCGACAAGGAAAGTGATCTCAGTCGCGCCAGTAACAAACCTTGGCAAGGCCGGATATCTTCTGAGATGAGATTTCTAAGTTTGTTACGGACGGTTTATTCGGAGCCCACGTTAAACAGTATGTCCAGTCCAAATAAACCCTTGTTAGTAAAAGGAGACTCTAAACTATAAAAAATATATATATTTTAATTTCTTCCTTATCTTGCGATTTAATTACCACATTTTCTCCTAGAGCACTTATAAATATTCTCACAAATTTGACTTACATTTACATTAAGTAAGTTTTGTTTTGATATTTTAATTTAAATTTGCCTTAATATATAGTTATTTCCGTATTTAGTCCCGCTAAATTTCTCTGTTAAATAATAAATAACTATATTAACACACACAAAAATTATGAACATAAAATTAACCTAAAGATACCTCCTAACTACAACTCTCGTCTGTAAACAACGGGTATATAGTCAATTGAAAGTTATTTTGTATATACGTCATCTAAATTTGTGACATCGCTATGTTGCCGCATAAACTCTGAATTTTAGTTCAGTTTGGCTTTTACATAAAAAAATTCTAATCTAAATAAAATAATTGAACAAAAATGTTATCAAACGTATTTAGTTTATTTTAACATTATTAGATTATTGATTGATTAGATCTAATGCATATATCATCGATGGACATCGTTTGCAGGTTAAAGTTGTAGGCGCGTCTTTTTATGTAGTGGTATCCTCCTGGCGGCCAAATTCACCTAATTAAAAATTATAAATCATTATAATTAAAATATAAAAGTAATGTATTTTACTTTTATCCGAGAGCATATTTACCTTTTTACGTGTAGTTCTTGTTTCCTTCCATGGTGTTTACTTGTCAACTGCTCTTGATATCACTATATTTTTTGTTTCTTCTGCTACTATGTGGGTACACCATTCTTGATAAAATTAATCACTCAATTATTCCTAATACATTTACTATATCTACAAAACAGTTATGACTAACAAAACCAAATCTACAGTTATTCCTACATTTACCTTTATCCATCAAGTTTTGTTGCCTTTACGCTATGTTTACTGTCATTTTGCTTTGAGTTACCCAATATACAAATTATTATAATTCTTCCTTGATTTTGTTGTTTTTAGAAATTGTATTTTTTTTAAAGCAATGTATGCAAGGTCCATTAAACCCATTCTTGGAGTATCTTTACTCCACCTAAATCCTATATTACCCAACAGCGTCTGAAGGGATGTTCAACATCCCTCAATTAGCTACATTTCATTCAACTTTTTTCTGGGTGCTTTCAAGATTAACAGTTTTCTCTGAAATAATTATTTAAAATTACATTTCGATTGAAAGAACTACTTACTGTTTTAATACATTTCGTACATTTAAATTCTGATACCGCTAACATCAAGTTGATCTTGATTCATCACCCATTTCGCATAAAGCTGCAACACGCTGAAAATGTTTTCAATAAAAACCGCGACGATTTGAAGCTTATTGAAACAAATCATTAGAACAACGTGTGCCAGTTTATAGCCAGTAACTATAATATTTTGAATAATTTTGCGTATATTTGATAACGACAGACGACTTTGACAGGCTTTAACTAATATAAAATGAAAAGGAAAATATTGTTTTGTTCTGAAACGAATTTACAAATAGCGGCAAGCAATTCATTGACTATATGTGAAATTTATCGTGCTATTTTCGAGTGAATGCGCATGAGCAGCCCGCAGGCTTTTTGCTTTTACTGTTTCCTCATAAAAGAATACTTCTTCAAATATCAGGTGATATTACAGAATGATTTCTGCCTCTACAATATTTTAGAATATTTTTCGTCAATTATATCATTCATGTAATTAAACATTCGATTTATTTTTGCTGACAAAAACTTTAGTTGTATAGGATAATGAAATTGTTATGATGATGGCGGGTTTATTTAACTACGGTTTTTGATGTTATTGATCTTTTAAAGGTTATGATTCACTGAAGCTAAAGTTTGACCTTTCAAATTTCAAGGAACGTTATGGCTCGTTTCCAGGAAAGGATGTGAAAATAAGAGTAATTTAATTCTAGTGGTAATAAAAAGGAAATACTTTGGGAAATATTGATGGTTTTCGGTAAATGTGGACGTGATAGGCTAGTGCTAGTTTAATGCCTCCTAATGCCTATTTATACGCATTATAACAACTTCAACGTTTCATTAATTATCATACGACATTTGAATGTAATATATATTATTTTGATATGCTATAAACCTCCAGCAATAAAAGAATTCTTGAGCCGTTTCCTTCCCTCGCGATTTATTCTTGTATAAATTTAAATTTTATTACATCCAAAGGAAATGAAAAAATCCTAAAGGTCTCATTTTCTCTTTTATTTATCTCGTTTTTGGCTTTCTAACACTTTTCGCAGGCAGGTTTCTCGTAAGATAATGACGTGAAAGCATTTAAAACAAAATTCTTAATAGATTTTTCGACTTTAAACCTCTTAATCTATATACCACATCGTTCAATAGATTTTGTTATTCGGAAAGTCCCCGAAGTTGAATGTACTTGTTTCAACAAAAATAAGTTATCACTTATCGATAGTTAGATAATACATCGGGAGACAACTTTGTTAAACTCAAAGCTTGCGTAAAAGTATGTCTCACATTCTCCAACAATAAGTTTAAGGCTACAGTCAATGATTGGGTAATCACTGAAAAAAAAAACCCACCATATATCAAATAATCTATATCTTACCAACCGAAAAATCTATTACAACACCAGAAACACGATACCAAAAGATTAATTTATATATTTAGGGTGAAACAGGAGACGAAACCAGTGAATCTGTGTGATAACTAGACAAAGCGATGGAGAAAAGCTTTGATGGAAACATTTTAAAAAGAGAATAAGTTAACAGAGCATTAAGCCTTAAACCGTAAAATGAATTCTATATTTTACAGTTATTTTGGAATTACAACAAAAAATATATGAGTTTTAGTACTTTTAATAAATATTATGTTAGAAACACCTTAGTATAAAATTTCTATGGCTCTTTTAAAATACACTAATATTAATTCTAATTACTGTTATTTATTAATTATTCTAAGTCAATCTATTAGGTGCCTGCATGTATTTTGATCAGCGATATCCATTGGTGAAAAAGCGAAGTATACATGTAAACAACCTAACCTAACTGCCAAATTAGATGGCTTTGACATTATTACGCGTAAAATTGTTCAATCAGTAAAAATTTTTTTTTTGGTTAGATTTCTTTAAACAGATCTGCTATCGAAGCCCATTTAGCACTTTTAGGAATTTATAGTGGTGTTGCTCTGTCATGTGCCAATTAATGGTTTTAATTTCAACGATTTATAAGTGTTAATGTTGATATCAATGACAAAGAATGGCCTGGAGGACCTTAAAATTTCAAGTTCTCAAAGAACTTTCAAACAGCTTAACAGTCGAATCAACTGTTTTTAACTGTTTACGTGGGATGGAAAAGATTGAAAAGGAGAAAAAAAGACATGTTATTGAATGTTAATTGACTCACTTAGTAAAGCCGCCCATATCGACACCGAATACGGATATATATGAGAATAAAGTATTTGTGTGCATATTGTGGTAACAGCAAGATGTAGTGTGTTCGAAGCTACTAAAATCGAAAGAAACTCATACTTCAAATGTTTATCTACGTCAAATGAACAACTTGAGTGAAGTATTGTTGCAAAATTCAACGGTTTCAATACAAGAATTTTTCTAATTACAAATTGTGAAAACGATTTGAAGATACTACGGCAACACTTGAAATAAGCAAGTTAAGCACCGACTTGCAAATACTTAGAACGTCTGATTGTTTACATTGAAAACAATATGGATTTACAATAACTGAGTAATTTTAATTTTTTTCTTTAACTTCAGGCCTGTGTGAAAATGTGCAGATCCTCTTTCATAAACATTTTTTCCGCTTTTTAAATAAATTAATATCGGGGGCATCTCCTCACAGGTGAATATTGTAATGAGTGAAACATTTTTGAAAAGTGGGTTGAGAGTTGAGACATTTTTGCAATGTCTTTCACTACTAAATTCATACTTTGGGTGTATTGCTCAAGATCCCTCACTAGTATACCACATAACCCTTTATGAATAATTTCAAATCTAAGTTATAGATGTCCTTTATAATCCAAAATTTATTCTACAGAATTCGCTACAATCTCAAATGAACAAGACAACGAGACAGCAGTTAATTCGATGTTTCTCAACGATATTATAAAAAAAATTAGGTAGATTCCTGAGCAATAGTAGGATAGTGTTTAGTTGTTAATAATGAAATGAAACAGCAAGAAAGTGAATGTGAGATGAGAGAGATTGTATATAGCTTTAAAAGGAAACATAACTCAGATCTACTATTTAATTAATATACCATAGCCAAGCTCTACAGGTTGAACTATAATGTCACGATCGACAGCCAGACAGTACGCCAAAAACTAGAAATTGTCAATTATTTTTGAGGAATGAGAATATTTTAATTAGCTATTTTGATGTTTCCCAGCGATGTTGTAAAGAAATGCTAGGTAGATTCCTGAGCAATAGTAGATTGTCAGAGGGATAGTATTTAGTTGTTAATAATGAAACGAAACGGCAAGAAAATGAGTGTGTGATGAGAGATATTGTATCCTCTGATTTAGTAATTAATTAGTTTGTCATAACTATTGAAACAAGTTATTTCGACAACAAAAGAACGACGAAATAAAAAATAATGTATATAATAACATAACGTCGGCTTAACGTATCAACAACTAATAAAGCAAAGCCTATTTAAAAAGAAATATCGAGCGTGTTTGTTTCTTTTTTCAATCGAGTACAATATAATTTCGTAGGGGAGACGGTCGGTTCGAGCCGCTACAAGATAATCTATTTGTTGGCAAAAAGTTGAGGCATACAATCCGATACGAGAGAATCACGAAGACGAATCCGGAGACGGCAAACAAAAAGCAATAAAAAAACCTATGTTGGCGATAAGATAAATCGAAAGATAGAACGAAAATATTAACTGTATATTTTAAGTTGGCCGGGCATGTCTTTCGGTAAGAAGATGAATTGTCGGACATTAGCCCGAATATACCGATTCATAAATAGGATTAAACATTTTTTCCTATAAGCATTCTTCAATTGTTTGTAAATGAATGGCGTATTTAGTGTGACATATGCTGAGTCCAATGTATAGAATCAATGGTTTAGTTTATATTAAAACAAGATTGGATAGACAGTGTTGTTTGTACAGAAGTTCGAACAAGTCGAAATTAAAGTTTGTTTTCTTTGTATTTATAACCTTCTAGGCTCTTTTCAAGAAATCAGTTTAACAAAAAAATAAAAAAGGTTGGTGTTGGATTAACAACCATTCCGCAGTTACTCGAAGCATACCTTGAGATTTTTTACAGGAGTATATATAAATGTATCACATTTTAGGTTGTCAGGACACCAGAGGTGGATTGAAAGTATTTAATGTCCCTAATATTGAATTACTGAAAATAGGAATTATCTATGCTTTGAAAAACAACCCTAGTCAGTGGATTTCTCTCAAAAGTATTGCCGTTCAGGTTGCAAGTTGTTGTTGCATGATGTTATCGATTTAGGATGTAGGAAGGGTTAACAATGACACTTTGCAACATCCTAGTTCCTCAGCTGTGGAGTGTTTGAATTTGTTGACACCAAAAGTCATCAATCATACCATACAGGCTATATCATGAAAATGCTTTTCAAATATATTCTTCAAATAAATTTTCTGTATTTCCAAGATAGAGCAATGACCATATGTAGGGTTATTTTCAAGCGCAGGCTGTACAATGAATATTATATTTATTAAAACAATAATAAACAATTTAATATTTTAAATAAATAAAAACCGAGATCAAAAATAAATAAAAGAAATATAAGCGTGCGAGATCCTGATGTCGAGGCGGTCGGGTAACAATTCTGAAAACATAATGAAACATACCGGAGCAACCAATTTTCAATGACAAGAGTGAAATTAAAATATAAAAGCAATAAAATGAAATGTTCGGTGATTATTACGATAGATACTTTTAATGTCATATAATATTGAAATACAACATAAATTTAAAAGTACGGGTAATTATTTATGCTACCGAATCATAATACTACAAATAAATAATGCCATAATAATACTATAATCTATAATACTGATAAATAATAGTGTCGGTAAATAAATGTATCGACAAATACTGGTAATGTATGGTATCGATAATCTCATTAAAAGATGATGATAATGGTATCCAATAACAATAAACGAGTAACCAGTACGGTTAATAATAAACTTAGTTCATAGTAGTCAGTAGTATTGACCGACAATCATTATATAACATATATTATAAAACAGACAATAATGGTAACTGATACCAATGACAAACTGTGCTAGGATAAAGTTGAAATGTGCACATTGTACAAAGCCATTGCCACTAAGGTTAGTAGGCCTCGCTAGGATTAAGCCAAATTCTCAAATAAATAAATAAATAGCATTGTTTGTGTACTTACTTCTCCAGCTCCGGTTATGATAAACCTGAAATGCGTACAAGGGAGAAAACCACGAGCGCCAAGACCAAGCAGAAAGCACTATCGGTGGCGTTTATGTATGCCTCAAGTTATCTACAGGTTATTACTACACGTTAGTAACTCTGCCAACTGTGGCATTATTTTAAACGTTTATAATTTATATTTACAGTTGCAACTAAAAGACTATTATCTTTGATTTGCCATAACTTAATAATTACGGGGAATATACGATGATTCGAAGAAATAATAAAATAATATAGAATAAAATAGATAACGACAAATAGATAAATATATAAGTAAGTAAAGAATAATGAATAGAGAACAATGAAGAGAAAATAATAAATGAGGAATAATAAAAGAAGAATAATAAATGGAAAATAGTGAATAGAATATATTAAATGAACATTAATAAATATAAAATCATAAATAGAACATGAATAGATGGAGATTTAAATAAATGGGAATTAACAAGAGAAAACTGGAAAATTCTGTGAACAAACTCACCACATGATGAAACTCAGCTTGGGCGACACAACACAGTAAAATAAACTGAATAAGGAAATGGTTGATGAAAAGAAGCGGCAATCCCGCCAAGTTTCTTTGCATTCTGGTTCAAATCTTAAAGAAATATAAACGATTCAAAATTAATAGTTTTAAAATATCGAACAACAGGTAACAGGTTAATTCAAAAGTCCCCGGTCTGACACAGATGGCGCTACCACTAGAATTAAATCCATATATATATATATATATATATATATATATATATATATATATATATATATATATATATATATATATATATTATATTAGTATTATTAGTTTGTGAATTATAGCATTTTGAGTGAAATTAACTTTTGTTATTGTGAAAATATGGACAAAAAGAATTTCGCGTGTTGATAAAATCTTGTTTTATGAAGGGAAAAATACAGGTGAAGCCAAAACTTGACTTGATGCCAAGTTTCAGGATACTGCCAAAGGTCAATCAACCATCAAGGATTGGCATGCTAACTTAGAAGAGGTGAAATGAGCAACGAAGACGGTGAACGCAGTGAACGCCCAAAAGAGGTTGTTAACAACGAAAACATTTAAAAAATCCACAAAATTATTTTGAATAGCCATAAATTGAAATTGAATAAAATAGCAAGCCCTCTAAAGATGTCAACTGAAAATGTGCATTATATCATTCACGAATATTTGGATATCAGAAAGCTCTGTGTATAGTGTATGCCGCGCGAGCTCACTTTTAGCCAAATACAACGACGAGTTGATGATTCGGAGCAGCATTCGAAGATAATCAAGCGTAATAAATCCGAGTTTTGCGTCGATTTGTGACAATGGATGAAACATGGCTCCATCATTTCACTCCGAAGTCCAATCGGCAGTCATCTGAATGGACTGTACACAATGAACCCGCCCCAAAGCGTGGGAAAACGCAACAGTCGGTTGCCGAGTTTATGGCGTCTGTGTATGGGATGCGCGTGGAGTAATTTTTATTGACTACCTAGAAAAAGAAGTACCATGAACAGCGACTATTACATAGCGTTATTGGACCGTTTGAAGGACGAAATCGCCGAAAAAGGCCGCATTTGAAGAAAAGGAAGTACTGCATCACCAAGACAATGCACCGTGTCACAAGCCAGTGAATACGATGGCAACAATCCATCCATCCACCGCATTCTCCATATCTGGCCCCCAGCGACTATTTTCTGTTCTCAGATTTTAAAAGAATGCTCACTGGGAAGAAATTTTCGTCGAATTAAAAGGCGATCGCCGAAACTGAGGCGTATTTTGAAGCAAAGAATAAATCGTATTACATAAAATCTACTTACTACATATATCGTGCATACAAAAAAATACTGATCATTGCGGAATATACATCGTAAAACAGCCATTTACTTTCATAATCTACTGTCCTGTCATTATTATGCCCAAACATGTAAATAACACTAATGGAGTATAGATTTAAGAAAAAATTACTCACCATTAATTGTTACAGTAACTTAAAATATATCCGCAAAAGTGGCAACAGAGCTAACCGTGGAGAATGAAATTTAACACAAATGGTGAATTCAGAGTAGAAAAAAAGACCTATTTTCGAACAAGAATATACGATTCTATAAAACTCCTAGAGGAATGCTGGAGAAAGGTTCAATAGATAACATATCTCTCTCTTGATCTTGAAAATTGACCGATATATTTTCAATTGACATGCTACATGTATACGCATGCACCACTATATGTTATCATCTTACAAAGTATTTTATTTGGTGGGTGAAAAGAGTTTCAAAAAAACTTTCCGACATAACAGAATAAATATGTTTTCCAGCTACGACAAAAGAAGCCATAATGGCGTCACCGCGAATATAAAACCCTTCAAATAGGTGGCGCCGAACCTACGAAGTTCTAAAGTTTATTAAATATTTATGACGTTCTTGAGGTCGTCTTCCATAAAATTTTATAGAAATTTGCTTCTACAGAGATTTTTACCTTATGTATACGCGATACAAAATGTATGAACTCTAATTCAGTGTATGTGTGTAGGTGAAATGGCACAGGTATCTTATTTAGGTGTTTTGTTTCCATATTACATTAATCAACATATATTTGTAGATACAGAGAGAGAATATATATATATATATATGTATATATATATATATATATATATATATATATATATATATTTCTATACACATTTAAATAAGGATATAATACATAATAGTTAAAAATGTTTAAATTTGGCTTTGGTAGTTGGAGGCTTGTTTTCCCAAAATTATCTGATATTTTATAATCATTATAGACTGCATCATCAAGAAGCTCTGAATTGTTCTTGTTGAGTCCCTGAAAATCCTTTGGATGTTCTCTTAC
Organism: Rhynchophorus ferrugineus; assembly: GCF_030347505.1. Classification (NCBI taxonomy): domain Eukaryota; kingdom Metazoa; phylum Arthropoda; class Insecta; order Coleoptera; family Curculionidae; genus Rhynchophorus; species Rhynchophorus ferrugineus. The sequence goes on from NW_027472590.1 coordinate 13,813,151, forward strand.
AAAATATCTCTGTGAAGTGGCTGACTGTTGACTAGTAATATTACTTGACTTTACTGAATTTTGCAGCCAATATCCTTCCAATGCTCGACCAAAGCTTAACGGAACGTGTGTTCATTTTTGCATATTTGTGTGCATGTTTTATATTTGTACATCATCACAGTTTCTTTTAAGTAGGCCGTCCCCACTCACGAGTGATCACTTTTTCGCTGTAACTTTTAGCAGATTTCTGAGAAGCGAGAAATCCTCCTAGCGTTGTTATTTCTTCAAGAAACTGGGGGAGTACTAGCGAAACACTTTTGGTATTATCTTCGCCTGTTTTCCTTTATATAATAGGTTAACATAGAATCTTATTGCTGATTTGGAAGATCTATTATTCATACATTAAAATTGTATCCAAAAAGAACGGTACGGTTGGATTGATTAAGGCCCTAGAAGCTAAATACTAACTAAAAATCTACAGCATTGATAAGTTTTAGGGTAAGTGTAGGTCTAACATAATAGCCTGAATTATGCGTGGATATCGATAAACCTATTATCGTAACCGAGCATTTTCATCGAATTACAACGTTTATGAAAGGAATTTCGAAATTTTTTAGGTCTCCGTGATTATTTGGATATTGGGAATACATATATTGTAAGAAAATTTTTATATTGTATGTTTAAAATCTATTTTTTAAATTTATTTATTAGCTTCCTTGATAGTGATCAGCGAATTAAATATGGAGGTTGATTAATTTTTCATAAAAAAATCGATGTTGATATATATATGCATTTTTGTTATATTTAAATTATTTATTTTGTATTCCATATTCGAAATAAGTTGGTTCTAATAAGCGTTAGCATTTGGAGAACTAGTCTTAGTTACCATTGATTCATGAAATAACTATTCTGCATCCCAAGGACAGGAAATCAGAATAAGCATGGCACAAATGGGATCAAGTCTCAACTCATTTTGTTGATTACGTTATCATATATATATATATATATATATATATATATATATATATATATATATATTTTTTTTTTTTTTTTTTCCCGAAGAACTTAAATTACAGTTAACTGTAAATAGCCGCAATGGTTTGCAGGTTAGAGTTGTATTAATATTTTAACATTAAACTCTTTTTCCACACCACCGATATGCAAGCTCTAGGCTCGTTTTTTATACAGTGGTATCTTCTGGTCATTTTTCATTTTTCATTAATATTGTTCAAGTCACCCCTTAAATAAATTAATCCTATATTTTATATTACGAAATATTTATATATGACTTGCATACTGACTGATCTTCGTTGCCACTATACTAAATGTATATATATATATATATATATATATATATATATATATATCACACAAACTTTAGTTACTCAAAGGCGTTATACCCGCAAGAAGTAAATTCGAAACGAAATAAACATTTTCAAATAAAAACTTTTTTAATTATACGCCTTGTATATAAATCAGCAGCAAAAACTTCTGGTAGCTGTTGTGCGTTGATTTATTTATACAGTTGGTTTAATTTTGCATAAGGGCCGATATTTCCAGGCGCATGTTTCTTTGTCTAATTTCGTAAAACGTAGGCTTACATTTTAAAATTCTTTCATGGAGATAGGAATTTTACTAACGTTAAGAATTCCAATAAAAAGCTGTCATTCACGGACGGCAGAAGAATGTGCCAAATTGGAATATGCATTTTTTATATAATTGTTTATAGAAGTGCCCTAGTTCTATTTTAATTAGGATTCGTGAAATTATAAAACAGTTAAATGTTCTTCAAAAGTCCTGCTACTTTTTGATAGCACTGGTAGATGCTAGTTTGTATGACCGTTGAAATAACAAACACTAAATAAAACGAAGGTGTTTACGCGACTATTATATTTAAATATAAAAAAAATATTATGGATACTTAATGAGTGAAACACTACATACTGTTTAACATCAATAATAAAGTAATTGTGTTTATATAGTTATCAATTTTGTTTGAAGGACTTATTTATTGAGAAATAATTTGAAATTGGTTTAAACATGCCATATGTATAACAAATTCAATCTATTATATATAGCTTATAGTTAAAGAAATATTTTATTATATTAGCTAGTATGCTAAAGTACCTCCAATAACTAGTAAGTTTTCTGACGGAACTAAATTATAATGGTGCTCCTTTCTATTCAAATCAGCTGTCGCCTTTATAAGCAATTAGTTATTCCATAGAGTGGAGAGAAACTATTCCTTATGCAAAGGAATCTATAGACACTGTCAGAATACTAAATTGAACTTCAGTTAACCAAACTCCTTAACAAATAATTGCCTAAAGAATTGTATCGAATTTACATTTCTTTAAGTACATTCCTTATTTAGTTAGCAAATAATTCGTCAAAATACAATTACAGTATATATTTTTATCTTCTATATCTAGAACAACTGAACCGTATATATATATATATATATATATATATATATATATATATATATATTTATTTATTTATATATAATGTTTATTTAATTATTACAACGATTATTGATCAGTGAGTTTCTAATTTATTTTTGAAGCCGGTCAATTTTGTTTTATTAAAACGATTTTTATATTGGAATATTATGAAGATGAAAAATGCTAATAATTCACATGGACGCAATTGATTAATTTTTTAAATAAAAAAAACTCATTTTTGCCATCAGTATTATCGTATTCGTCTTATATAGCATTATATAATTTCTATTCTTTTCAGAAGAATGTGAAGACTAGTGATGGATGGTTTATATATATATATATATATATATATATATATATATATATATATATATATATATATATATTATTAGAAGACTCGAGACCCTATCACTTACATAAAACATCTGGAACAAGTTAATTTACCTCTTCCTTGAGAAATTCGAACTGTTACTTCCATTTCAGACAAAATCAATCTTTAATCTATCCATAGTTGCCTTGTGTAACCAGAAATGCCCAAATCAACTAAATCGGTTCATTAATATCCCACCTCCATCACTCCTACCTCCTATTAATAATTTATAACACACCCATTTCACTAGATGATTAAACCCATATAAGATAAGCGGCAAGTGTTAAATGGAATCCGCTGTAATTGAAATTTAGGATGATTAGACAGACGTATTATGACAAATAATTATTTGTATTAAGACCCCTAAGCGATTCTACGCACTATTACTCCTGCTAATTTATAATAATTTCTTTATAGCACGTAGGTGTTCCAATAAAAACTGTCATTTAAACTGTTAAGCTCACAAAAGATTAGTTGTTTGAGAATACTATTTCTTACTCAGATTTTGTTTAATAATTTCTAGATAATTTAAGAATTTCATAATGTTATATATTTTATTTTACTATTACGTAGATTTTTTCTCATTTATTTAAATTTATGATATACATTTCTGGCAATTAGAAAACTAATCATAAATAATTTTAGACATTTTATACCATTGTCAGACCTGTGATAACAGCTTGGTTTTTAGCTATGAGAGTTCGAATTAGCGGATATGTAAGCTATTTGTCGAATACTCGACAGAAGAGATTGTAGCTGAAATTTCAAAACCTCAATCTTAGAACGATGGTATCATGACAGTTCTACATTGCATTGGCAGCAGAATTCAAATTATCAAAATTATCAAAATTCAAATAATCAAAAGAACAGAATCAACAAAAGTATAGCGACATTTAACATTTCAACTTACGGCATTGAATATAGTTATAGATAAAACTGATGACAGATCCTTAAGACATTTCCCGAAAGTTTTTATTTAAAATATTTTTAACAAACAAATTGAACCGACTTCAAAAAATACATAAGGAACTCACTAAAATGTAAAAAAGTTATATTTTTAACAAAAAGGGCGTTTTAAAACAAAATATGTATATAGTAGTCGTTGTAATAACTAAATAAAAATAAACAAAAACCTTAATTAACCTATGTACTTCACGTATTTTATATATACACACAATTTAACTTAATACCTACGAAAGCCTCTTTATCTACAATTAATTGAACTCAAATAATGATATTAATTATATTAATTAATTATATAAATTTAGATTTGCTTTGTTAGTAATTACTTCTATATGTATGTCGCTGATATATATGTATGAAGGTTGCTTAGTGCAAAAGCCGATCAGTCTGCTTTTTAAGCACTAACCCTATCATATAAGAAGCCGTATAAATATTGTGACCAACTGCTTCTATGGTATACTGATTAGAGCGTTCGGTTCACTTGCAAAAGTGGTGGGTTCAGTTCCTGGCGGGAGCAGCTTGTTTTGTTGTTGTTCTAGTTTGGTTAGAACAATTTTCAAAACACCAAATCACTACTAGCTAGCTGACCACGGTGCCTGAAGCGTTCCTTATGTTCAATCATTGTTTCTTTATTCCTATTTGTCCTCAAACGGGCTGCTCCTTTACTTGGCCTAACCATTATAATACCTAATAAAGTAACTGATTAATTTATTGAGTAAATATCCAACATTAAAAAGAGAAAAATAATATATTTTTAATTTTTAAAAAAATAAAAAAAGTAAAAAATAATCAAATTTTTATTTTTAATAAAAATATAAGTATATATAATATATATATATATAATATATCTCTATATATATATATATATATATATATATATATATATATATTATAATATATATAAATATATATATATATATATTATAATATATATAAATATATATATATATATATATATATTATATATATATTATATATATATATTAAGGGCCTATGTTCAAATTTTTGTTCAAAAGAGTCAGTTGGTAGTAGTCATTATTTTAAATGTTGTAAATAGATAAATAGGTTTAGGTAGGTATTACGCTAAAATGTGTATATATAGTAGAATATAAAATACGTGTAAATAATGTTTATATATATATATATATATATATATATATATATATATATATATATATATATATATATATATTGTATAATTTTTATATATATATCCTAAAAATTACAGTCTTGTTACTCATTGAATTTCTATTATATTCTTATGTTAGCTATTTAAATCTAGATTTAATTTTGTATATAATAAAAATTAATTACGGACTCACATGTTTTAATTTTGTTTTCGTGCACTTGTTTCGGTCTCTCATATTGACATCGTTTGTTCAATCTATATGCAACATTCTGTATCAAAGGATTGAAAATTCTAATAGAGGTAACAATAAGTTTAGACGGCATAGAATTATGCAGGAGTTCTGCAACTAGTAATTTCGGATTTTATATTATAGCCTGTCATGTTTCATGTAACGTTATTATTATGATATCGTCAATATCGGTCTCCTGCTTCTGACATGCCTTCCTATAAAAGCCTTTTATAGAGGAAACACGGAAGCAAAACTGTTCAAAATATATTACCGTTAATAGTTTATTTTCTACAGAATGCTACGTCTTAAGATTTTGATTATACTTTGTGTTATAAAATGTAAGTACATTGCAAGGCATGATTGGAATTAATAAATTACTTATAAGCAATCTGAAGATAGACTTTTGATTTTAGATCTAATACCAACAAGCGTTATTCAACTAATTGAAAAAAATAGATCCATATTAAAATCAAAAGACTATTTTGTAGGATAATGTATAAAACAATTACGGCAAAATGTTTCTTCGCATTTGGTTCAAAATGTTAGAGGCTTTTTTTAACAACCTTTTCTTTGGCAATGCCTCTGTTAATAACATTTCATTCTTAGTGCTCATTAAATAGTGACCCTAGGTTTTAAAATAACTTCGAAAAAATCTGAAGTATTTTATCCTGCTTTTCGGCTTTTTCATTCAAGATAAATGCATCCTTCCTTCAAAATCTGGCAGAAGGAAGGTCTATTTTTATCTACCTGGTTTTAAATAATCAATGCATTCACTAGGAACCTATATTAAACACTGAAAAGACTATAGTGCCGCTATAGTTTCTTACCTCTAAAATGGATTGGACATTTATAAAACAATCCATCATGATTCTCAACTCATTCCATGTTTTTATTGTAATTATGTATGGATCTTGCTTGACATTCATGCCTACTTTGACCATTTCTGTACTATTATTTTTTACAAAAGCTTCAACAGTATCCAAATTAGTCTTTAACATACTATATACATTTTCTATACCATGCCACATCTTAAATATAAATATGAAAAACTTAAGGTAAATACTTTCTTGTTATTGGGTAGATTCAGCCCCGTCAGTATATAATAAACTTTGGCTGTACCTGCAAGTCCTGCGATCAAAGTAGACTTATAGTGTTCAACTCTGGAGTTGTACCAGTAAATAGGAATACCATACAGTTATTCCAAAACAAGATACTATGAGGCATTGTTCATATTCCAGCATATATTCGTAACGACAATCTCCATAAGAACCTAAAGGTAGAAACTATCGACCCTTTCAACGCCTATGTCCACAGACATGAATATAGACTACATCAGCACACTCAATTTCAATTTTAAGTGAAGCTATAAGTACTCAGTATATATTCGAGACGGTGAAATATATATTAAGTCCAAAGTTCCTGTCTTAGTACTTTGTAATTTTAACATTATAGCAAATTGAGATAAATACCTTGTTAATTTGCTAGATCTCTATAACATATAATAAAAAAGTTAACTCTTTTTGTTCTTTACCTTTAGACGTTTAATTCAAATATTGGCAACGATATAAAAATAAATGTTTCAATTACATTAATCATATAAATTTGATAACACATTCTACCAATATTAATACCAAATAAATAACAAATAAATCAATAGGTTTAAAACATAACGAGATTGTATACAATATTTCGGTGAAATCAGCGGATAAAGTCGAATATTATTTTGCAATTTGTATGGAAATAGGGAGGTTTTAAGTATGAATCCTGCTAATTGATTGAAATTGACAGAATTGAAATTCCGGATTGTTTATAGAATTATATCTCATATGGATGATTTAAACTTCACGCGATATTAATTCAATAATTGTCAGCATGGAGGATAATGCTGTTGGTTGGCAATACGTGGAGATATATGTCTACTATAAATAATTCCGACCTATATACGTTGACAAATTTATTGATGTCATTCGAGCATATCATAAAAACTCTAGTTTGTTAAATTGTAATGTGATAACTATTTTCTATATAATGGTAAATGTTAATGACAATAATAATTGTTGCTGGGAAATGATTATTATCTATATATCAGTAGTGTGTTTTGGAATTTGGAATTAGCTATTTGGAAGCTAAGAAATATTAAGGGAACAAACAAATATACGACTGGAAATATTAAGTTGGGTAAAAATAATTTAGGTTTTTCCTAATACATGTCTGTTGAGTCGTATATCTCTAGTAAAACTTATTCAATGAAGACACATGATAGCGCGCTTGAAAGACAATAATTCAAGGAATATTCTAGAAGTTGGATTAGTTTCTTTACTCAAAGGTCGCGCCTTAAAAATTTAAATTCCAGAAGGTTATTTTTATTATATTTTATTTCTTGCTTGAAAAATGGAGTTGCATTTAAGTGAACGTCGGTGTCAGAATTGTTTATACATTTTCATAGTAGAATTCGATGATATTCTATAACATATAGTATATTTTAAGTAAGTTAATTTTGAGCTAAAATGTGGTGGTTCGTGCTCAAAATAGCATCATAAACAGCTGTAAATTCCACATTGATGTTAAACTCGAAGGTTGTACTAAGGGTTACGGAGATTACAGAGGAGATGAGCTACTTAAACAATTAAATTGTTAAGAGTAATTGTTAAGATAGAAGCATGTGATTTAAAAATCGACCAGAATCCATCAATATGAAAGGCGCTGTCGACAAAAATTGAGAGATTGCTTGTACCCATTCGGTTATTGGACTATTATCTATTTTCTTACAATGGTGTAATGCTGCCTTGGAAAGAAGTTTGGGAAATTCACTTGGTTTAGTTTTTCGTCTTAATAATCTTCACAGAAATTTTACACAAAGTAAATGAGACCATAGTGAAGAAAAGTTACAAAAGAATATTTATATAAAGGGCAGATATATTGATTAATGTTCATAAAATATATATAATAAATTCGCTCTATAATATGAAATCCAAACCATATTATAATCACAGCTACAACTAATATCTTTTAAAAGCCTATTCTCTATATTCCCGATATTTAAACATTCTTAATTTATGAACTAAGCAGTTATAACACATCCTAACGTACCCTTAAGTTTTTTTAGCCGTGCCGCTTGCCTAATATTTTGTACTTTTCAGCCCAATGTCTTGTTTGAAAAATGGAATCATAACAGATCATCCCTAGTGGTATTATTTATATACATACAGCGACCTATTATTTGAGAGATGTTACTCTAACTGAATACCAGTTAAAGATTGATTTCTAATTTATTTTTTTTTCCTTTAAAAGGAAAATTAAATTTTCCATTGAATCAGAAATATCTCTAAAGTAATTCACCAGAGATTTCGCAAACTTCCAACTGTAAATACCAGTATATATGTGTAAATACACTTTGACCACTCCCAGATTACGACAGACGTATACCGCCCTGCCTTATTATACTGAAAGACAATGAACACATCATCAGCTATTGGTTGAGCATAATGAAATTGACAGCTTCAAACTCCTTCTTTCAAAACCGCAAGCTTTGAAAATAATAATTTTGATTTGATCTGAAGCAACAGTGCAAGGTCTAGATACTCAAAATACTTAAACATGGTTTTTATATTTATTCGGATCGATGTAACTAATACTAACAATTTTTGGCTGAATTATATTTTGGTATTAACTGGTTTGTTTTATATATTTTACCACATTACACCACCCCTTATTTTCTTGTTACTGTCGTCCATTGTTATAATATAACTGCTTAAATAGTCAAGTGATATGGAACTAAATATGACGAGTAAGCAGAAGCAATTCTTGTTTTCGTTCTTTAAATAGAACGATTGTTTTATACATATTTCACATGAACCTTCTTCTTGTATCATCTCTAAAACAACTAGACTGCTTCCAAATCACCATTTTTAAAGGAGCATATTTGCTGATTTTATAATATATAATAACTTAATATCCATTGTTGACATATTCGCACGTTAGATAAGAAGCAGATCCTATCAGACTCAAAACCAAAAAATAAACTTTACAGGTTAGTCGGAAGATATTTCCAACTTTACCTAAGAGTATAAAGCTTATATGGACTTATGGGCTGCAGATATATAGGCATATCTAACGTAAAATGTAATAAAATTGTTTAGCTGCAGTGATAGATCCTTTTTAAGTGATTTTAAAAGAAGTAATAAATGGATAGATCAAAGTAAAATATTGATTTGAGTTGTTATAAAAACTAAACACATTGAACAATATCTATTATCTATTCAATATCAGAGTTATCAAAATGTAACTCCTAAATGTAGTGCCGTTTGCTATATTGACTTGACAACGATAGAGGTGATTCTCTAGAATAAACCTAATGGAACAATTTCGTAAATTAAGTTGTACGTAACATTTAGAATGTACAATGACGCCAAGCAGCAATGCGTTAGTTTATGCTTCATCGCATCTAAGGACAAATGGTTCCCATTCAAAAGACCTTACGCTAACTTGTGAACTTTCACAGTTACACAAAAGGATTAAATCAACGAGATAATTTTATTAGATGGTCAGCTAGATTCCCTTTCACGGTGAATCAACATGTGCAGTTTTCAGTTCACTGCGCAATCGATCTTTACTGAACATTATTAACCGTCAGACTATACTATATTTATATCGCTGTTGTCCGTATAATGTATCATTTCATAATCTTCGTTAACCAACAACAAAATTAAACGATTCCAGTATGAATTGAAATTCGTTTTTGGAGATATACATTCAAAATAAATAACTTATTAGTGTTAATTTACTAGATAGCTAATAATAAGTAAATGAAAAAATAAAATAAATAAAAAAGTTCAGTATTTTTGTTTATTGTATATTGTATATTATAGTTCAGTATATATTACAATATCTTTAGCCCTCTTCAGGGTGAATTTTATTAATCAAAGGTATTTAATAACACACTGTAGCAATATTAAAACCCCAAATGTATTTAACTAGATCGTAATGTCACAATAAAAACAAATAAATCGATAGGTTTAAAACATAACGAGATAGCATACAATATTTCAGTGAAATCAACGGATAAAGTCTTAAAGACTTAAATTAAACAAAAAAAAAGATTTAAATTTTACGCGATATTAATTCAATAATTGTCAGCATGTAGGGTAATGCTGTTGGTTGGCAATACGTAGGGATATAAGTCTACTATAAATAATTCCGAACCATTTATGTTGACAAATATATTAATATCATTCGATCATATCTTAAAATTTTGGTACAGTATTGTTCTAATCTATATACTAGGACTGAACGAATATATTTCTTAAAACTTCTTAAGACTAGATAGTTTTTGGTTTATTTAATAACTATATAATATGACATTATTGATAAGAGCTAAGTATATCGTGAACCCGTATATTTTTAACTGTATTTTCAGGACTTAGGAATTTTTTGCTTTTTGTTTTAAATTTCATTTCATCATCTGAAAATCTTGAGTATTATTCGATTAATTCAAATACAACTATAGGGTTATTATACATTACATGTTAGAAAAATAGGGTTTTTCAATATTGAGAGGTTGATGTTGTATATAATATAATATGGCAATCATCAGTAAATCATGAATAATAAAAGATCTAAATATTTTTCTAATAGTATAATATATCAAAATTGTATTTTCCTTCCGTTATAATTAATTTCAATTAAAAATTATCTATTTATTAGTCTATTTATGGTAAAAATGGAATACATAATTATTATATTATAATTTTAACTAAACTGAGCCAAAACCTTCTGTATGTAGCAAATGGTTTTAAGGACATTATTGTATCGCTAACTGCTGCATGAAATCATTTTACATATGGTTATTGGTTCCGATTCATAGCTAAAAGTCCATCCTAATATAATAGTCCATCCATCATAGCTAAATTTCCATCCAATTTAGGTAGATCATCGGTATAACCTAAATATACTAGTATATAGCAGATAAAATATAGGAACTAGGAAAGTTGAAGTACTCTTCTTAATTCATTTAATTAAGAATGTCGGCGATACGGATTCTTAATATACAAACTGTTTGACATAAGCTCTTGCAGTAAGTTTGATTTGAAACCTGTACTACCTCCAAAAAACTGTAACTCACACTTTTTATTTCTTCAAAGAACTCTTAATGGTGTTCTTAAAAAGCTTCGAGAGAGTTGTCGGTAGATATATGGATCTGTATGTTTTTATATAATTTATTTAATCGGGTTTCAGTATAGTGGTCACTTTGCTGGATAGTTTTCGTATTTGCAGGTCTATATTTGAGTTTAAAAGCTGTGTTAAATAGGTAGGTAGACTTTATTTACCTGCTTATTTATCCAGTAATTAGATTTAATACCGTTGCTGTTGCTTTTGAATGCTTGTACATATTGTTATGCAAATGATTCATGGATTCAATATGTGACCACATTTTATTCTAGAAAAAAGTTATTGTGTACAATAAAAGTGTGTTTACACCACCGCGCAAATCAAAACTGGCACAATGAATAGTACTATTCCGGAGAGAAAGTGTCAAAAATAAAGAATAGTTTTTCTTTCTTTTCAGAGATTAAAGATTAGTTAGAAATTATTGAAACTTTTTAATTCGTTAAGATGTAAGATTAATTTTAACCAAGTGTGTAAAATAAAAATTATATTTAGTACAAATCTAACAAATAAAACAATCTAACATCTTAAATAAATAAAACAGAGATAATACTAAATCAAATGACAGGTACTAATACAAAAAATGGCACAATAAATAAAGCAACTAAGCGTGCGAGATCTTGAGGTCGAGGTGGTCGGGTGATAGCTATAAAAACGAACCTGTGCAACCAATGTTCAATAACAAGGGATATATTAAAAATATGCTTGAAATATAACTAGGATTGTTATCAATTACGATGGATACTACTAATGACAGGTATTATTAGAGTATTCGACAATCATTTTAAGACAAACAATACCGGTAACTGATAGCAATAAACTATGTTAGGATGGAGTATGCCATGTGCAGATCATAAGAAGGGAAAGTAAGGCATAACGTACTAATAATAATGGACGTGCAATGAGATCAAGGGAAGCAGATGCACGAGAATCTACCCGTTATCCCGTTAGGATTAATAGGCCTCACCAGGATTAAGCTAAACACTCAAATAAATAAATAAGCAATACTCTGTTGCTATTGCGTACATACTTTTTCCAGCTTCAGCTATGATGAACGTGCAATGCGTATGGGAAAAAGCCAAAGGCCATACGCCAGATACGCTGCCAATAAAAGCCTGCAGAAACCACTTTTGGTGACGTTTATATATGCTTCAAGTTATCCATAAATTATAACTACACATCATATACATATATATATATATATATATATATATATATATATATATATATATATATATATATATATATATATATATATATATTAACAGTTGCAACCATAAAACTATTATCTTTGATATACCATAATTTAAGAATTCGAACGTTGTTGTTTTAAGATTCGAAGGAATAATATGGATAAGTAAATAAATAATTTTTTATTTATTTACTTATATTTTATTCATAATAAATGGAGAAAAACAAAGGGATTTAATAAATAATAAATTGGAATTAAAAAGAGAAAACTGGAGTACTCTGTGAAAAAAGCTGTAAAATAGTAAATAGAATGTAATAACTGAAGACAAATAATTATATATTAATAAATAAAATAAAATAAATCGAGATTTAATAAATAATAAATGGGAATTAAAAAGAGAAAACTGAAATACTCTGTTAACAAACTCACAATTTGATGAAATTCAGCTTGGGTGCTACAAAATACAGTAAAATAAACTGAATAAGAGCAGGTAGTCACTCTGAAGATCCGCGTCTTGACAAATGAACTCTTATGAAGTTCTAACGTCCCTTAGATAAGTTAAGATATCACATCTAGCCCCCAAAGAAACACTGACAATGTTACCATTCATGGCAATTGCTAAGTATTCGCAAAGGCGACAAATTCTACAATTAAAAGGAAGTGACAAACCCGCCCTAGCTTCTTTACATGCTTGTTCATACTTTTTTGACACGTAAAAATGACCTGCAATTCTAAGTACCTAAACTAATGACTATCTAATAACCTGAAATGAATTCTAACTACCACAGATATTCAGAACGTTCAAAAAAATATAGAGAAAATATGAACAAATAAAACTTGGTTTTAAATGATTTTGTCCCATTTTTTTTACATTTAGCAATTTATTTCATCAGTATAATTTAATAGACATATAATAGAAATGTCCTCGTTATTTATATATAACACATGTGCTCATTTTCTGATATTTGTTCCTTCTTTTCCTCCTCCGGTAACATTCAATTTGTATTTGTTTCAGATATAATAGGGGAGGGAAATTTGGCTTCGAGTGAAACGACTGCCGATGTTAATAAAAAGGACGACTCTTTTTCCGAAACACCCACAATAAATTTGGAGAGGAAAAACGACACGGATAACAATATGTTGCCCGTTGAGGATATTAAATCTGGCGAATCTGCAAAAATAAAGGCCGAAGAGAAAAACCTGAACCGAACGAGGAAGCCTGTAAAACTCACTGCCAAGCAGGGTTTTATTATGAATCAGGTTTTGGGTACATATGCCCTCGGTGATATTAATAACACGGATTGCAAAGACCATATCAACGAATTCAAGATTGGCCTTCGAGCGTTCGAACCTTGGGCTCTGAAAAGTAAGTCATTATATGAATTGTTTCAACTTGTAACATATAAAATAATATTTTTAACAAAAATATATTATTGTATATTTTCGCATTATCAATTATTAACTTTGTTAAATCCCTTCAATTTCTTTGTGAATGTTCAATGGAAAGTTTTAACGATCGGTCTTTATTCTCTTGAGATAGTAATGGATATTGAAAGTTTTTATTATTATTATTATTATTGTGCGATGTGTTTCTTCTTCAGTGCGTTTTGGGCTTACATTTTTTATAATTTTTCTTTCTTTTTTTTTGGGTTAACTAATAAAATATATTAATAATATGATATATTAAAAAATATATAAACTATTTTATTTTATTATATTTATCTATAAATACGTTAGGTCCTGCAGTTCAACCTGCGATATCCATGTATGAAAAAGTGAAATATAAATAGTTTTTTTATTAATCTCTTAGAACATCAGCAATCTGTCCGTGGGCAATAAGTATTAATATATGATTTCCGTTATATAATAAAACCGTCCTGGTATATAGAAGATCACTTCGGTAAGTGATGTGACTCTATGTTTATATTAATCAGCTCATATGGTAGTTTGCGTTTGAGCATATGCACTACACTGACATCGCGTACATTTAACTGTTTAGCAATTGCATTGGGATGCACTGATAGTGTCGCAGAGTACTTCTCACTAACACTTCGAATCACACTCTTTATGGGTTCTAAGGGGATATCGCGCTGAATCAGTTTGTTGGAGACGTAATATGAGGCATCGACAATGACTCGCAATACTTTATTCTGGTACCTCTGGAGGATATCTATGTTAGATATGCTAGTAGTACCCACAGTTCAATACCGTAGGTCCAAATGGGCTTAAGTATTGACTTATACAGCAAAACCTTGTTATCTAATAATAACTTAGATATACGCGCACCAGTACATTTGGTTTAGTTTAACCCCAAGCTGTTTGCGTTTTGTCACTATATGTTAAATGCCAATCAAAATGCATTCTAATCTATTTAATGTTGTCTGCTTGCGGAAGTTCATGATTATTTAATTTTACTGAAGGACATGTTCTTCTACAAAGGGTGATACGCTACGTTTTTAACCACAATTGTTTTGCTAAGATTCTCGTGTGATAATAAAACCACTGTATCGTCAGCTTTTGTTAATTTGGTTGACTAATCTATGTATTTGTTGTGTTGCTCCGTGTTTATTATGAAAGCCAAATTGATGGCCTGGAATAAAAATTCTCTCCTCTGTCATTATTTTCAGGCCCTTTAAATAAAAATAAACATCTATTAAACAAACGAGCCTAACGTTGAAATTGGATAGTTTTGACATTACTCTATATCAAATAAACATTTGACTTTAGGTACTAATGAGTTATCTATTGCATACAGGCGTTAACTATGGAAAACTCCAAATTTAATTTTCGACATATATTAATTTTATTATTTGATTTGATGAAATATACTTGGTCTATGAAATACTCTTTCGATTCTGCTGTCCATAAAGAATATTATGGAATAACTAAAAAGTTGGTAGACAAATAATTACAAGATTTATTAAAGAAAAAGATAGCTCAAACTCTCAAAGAATGTTTAGACAGCTTATAGTTTAGAAAATCGTTACCAAATGCCATTTCGAATCGTTTGATCATCTCGTTCACATTATTTTCCAAGAGGAAAAAGAGTTTTCTATGGCATATTGTGAAGCTTAAAGTTATGGGTTAGTTCTAGAGAGCTATCCACAACAGGACACACACAGAAGCGAAATATTCATGGAGATAAAGTTTTGCTGTGCATATAGTGGAATCATCAAGCTATACCGTATTACAGAGATGCTAAAACCGAATAAAACTATTGTTGTAGATGTCCACCCACATCAGTTGAACAAATCAAACGATAGACCCAATAACAGCCCACGTATAAGTGCAAGCAGGGATCAATTACTGAGTAGCAGCCAAGCCAAAATCGTTCTTTTGCCACTGTATCACCATGTCGTCAGAAAAATAGGTAAAGATGTAAAAAATTATGGAATGAAGTTGTAGATTATTATTATACACTTATAATATATTTATAAGTCTCTTTTGAAGTTATTTTTGCAAATATCCAAATATCTCAAGCTGTCTTAATTTTTACCAAGCATAGCTTTGCTTGGCATTAATGTTGGCTTTGCAAACGGTTATGAAGCTCCACGCGCAGCGAATATCAATAATTTTTGTGAAAAACCTTAGTATGCATCTAGATCCACATTTACATTGTATAGTTGCTGAATGAAAACAACTTGGACTTAAACTATGTCAAATGCATATATACTTATCGGATGCAGACCCAAGTTATCATTGGATAACAAGGTATATACGAATAAATAAATTAAGCTTAATTCCTGATATGGAATCCAACTAATGTTCCATGGATATGGAATCCAAAACAAAATGTTGTTTTCCATTGTTGATGCTCTGTACTAAGTCTCTAATGAAGTGATATAATGCGGTGCCCTTCTAAAACTTTAAAAGTACTTTAAGAAGAGTGTTAGTGCCAAATAGGTTCGCTAGTCAGCTAAATTTCTAATGTTCCAATTTGTATAACCTTTACAGTAGGATTATATACTTTATACAGGAGATAACTTTATGATGTGATCTTCATCTAAGAACCATAAGAAATGCTTATTTCCCATTAGGCAGATTGTCGAACGACTAAGAGTAATAATAAAAAAAGAGAAGGAAGAAATTTTTATGGTTAGAATGTTCATATCAACATAAAATCTCACATAAAGACTGGAAAATCACGTTCAATCAATACTCCCACTCAAACCCTCTCAATTTTATGAAACCGAATCAATACGCACAATTCTACAAACAACGGCATAACACACTTCGTGTACGACGAATCTAAAATATTGCAACCTCCGTATAAATTGAATTACGCTAAGTGGAAATATTTTCAAACTGTAACCAAACTCGCTAAATGACAGCAAACGGTGTTGGAGATAAGAATTCAGTGAAACTAAACCACGATTTAAAGTTTGTTCGAGTTAGGATGAGTGATTTAATTTGCAAAGTTGTCTATTTTCCATGGGAGTATTTTGCAGCGGGGAACTGTGTGGGACATTACGTAAATTGAAAAAGTTTATCAAAGGGTTGAATAAATAATCGTTATCGGATTTTCGGCTCGCCGTGAAAGACTTTTTCGGATTAATCGTCATACATTAGCTTAACAAAGGGCTTTCGAGCTTTCGTTGTGTTTATTGACCAGAGTTATGTTTCTTGTTATTATATACTAACAGATGTTGTAGACTAGATAGTAGACAGATGCTGTCTTGTTGAAACGTCATTTTTTCATACCGAGTGATGTGTAATCTAGTTTATGAACGATTTTAATTTTTCTTTAAACAACCATGTAGAAATATCATATACGTATCACACGTTGATGTTTGACGCGGCAACAGCAAAATGTTAATTTCATCTCAGTTAGGAGTGCATGTAAATATGACGAGCAGAGGTCGTCGAATGCACGTACACATACAAATGCCATGGCGTTTTGAATATATTCATGCATTTGAGGCGGACTACCAGTATAAGATGATGGAAGAATAACATATAAGCGGTACCGATGTTGTCGATATCAGCTGTTCCATTGACGTTACTGATAATAGCATCAGGCAAATGTATGTAGCACTAAGAATGAAGCGTCGTTTTATTAAACTTATTACATGTAATCGTACACTTTGAAATTGCGCACAGATATCAACAATACATGTTTAAACGTAACACACCGAAATTTTCGCATTGATATGTGACAGTGGGTGAAAAATGGATCTATGACTTCACTCCAGAATTAAAACAACCGTCATCTGAGTGCACAGCAACTGGTGCTCGACCTAACACATAGATGGCGATAGTCCGATTGCATTCACCGCTTTTTCAGTTAGTACTGACCTTCAGAAGAAATGTTTTAAAATTTCATGACATTCTACTCGTAAGTTTATGAGTTATTGTCCTAAGAGTGACACTATTTTTGTGATTTTCAAGACAATGGATCAAAAACAATTTCGTATTTTAATTTTACACCGCAATGGATTGAAAAGTGTTATAGAGACTCTCATAGTTATCTCTATCTCTGTAGAGGCTCCATCAGAAACAACAATAAAACGTTACTTTTCTGACTTCAAACGTGATCGTAGAGACGTCGACAATGCAGAAGGCAGTGGACTTGAGGCGGTGGCGGTGGGCAGTGGCAATGATGTGGTAACACCAGAAAACACAAAAAAACCACAAAATCGTTTTGAATGATCGAAAAGTAAATTTGCGTGAGATAGCTAACATTGTGAATATATCAAAAGAATTTGTTGGTTTTATATTACATGAGCATTATAGACTATGAGAAAGGTCTGTTCAAAGTGGGTGCCGCGTTTGCTCACTGTTGACCAAAAATAATAAACGTGTTGTGCCGTTCCGTGAACAATTCTCAGTAGTATTTAGTCATGTAACAAACCGGCATTTTTGCGTCAGTATGTTAGGATGCCAATGAATGAAACGTGGATATCTTTCACTTCACTCTGTAATGAAAAAGATCGTCATCTGAATGGACAACAACTGGCGACAGGTCTATTTTGAGGCAAAAGATAAAGCGTTCTACAAAAGTGCTATTGAAATATTAGAGCAGTGCTGGAATGTGAATTACGTTCATGAGTAAAGCCAATTTTGAACAAAAATACATAAAAATACAAAAATACGCGTTATCACTGAGTTTATTTTTTTACTGTTTAAATGCCTTTCTCTTTTCCGAAATATTAATAAATGTCCTTGAATCACCTGCACCGTGTTATCTCTGCATTTTATAAAACTGCCTGTATGTGGACTTATATATCTACGTTTAATAGATCGCTAGCTTTAAGATTTGCAACTTTATTAACAGCTGGTTCATTGTATCTCCTTAATCGCGCTCCGTATAATACTTTCTTCAGTATAATTATAATAACGTAGTTGTCCTTTTGCAATATATTGGATACAAGATTGAATAACTGGACTATTTATCTCAATACATTGGCTCGACTAAGCTCATTTTGTTCCTGTCGAATTTCCTTTACACATGAGATTGCAACCCGGTCTCTTACATTTACATTAACCGCTAGCTTGCCTTTTAATCATTTTTGAAATAGCACTGCTTCTACCGAAATGTTCATGATATACCCTGCATGGAATGGTTTCCCAAATTTTTATGACTGCAGACTCCAATTCTAAATGCAGACCGATAAACTGAGCTACTGCAATCCGTCTTTGGTAGCGGTTCCCTGTTCAAATTCCAGTAGCTTTCCATATTAGTTCACAGCAACTTAAACCCGCTTTGGTTACCTCACAATCATAACTTACATGCTCGTGTCGGAAATCCGATACAATATAATCGATAGCAATCGATAGTAATTATTTGATTAATATATATTTATCTATTTATCTATAAGATTATTATTATATGTTTATAATACATATTTATAAGTCTCTTTTGAAGTTATTTTTGCAAATATCCAAATTTGTCAAGCTGTCTTAATTTTTAGCAAGCATAGCTTTGCTTGGCGTTAATGTGGGCTTTGCTAACGGTTATGAAGCTTCACCGGAATTATTTTAAGTTGTTTCGTTTCGTTTTAGCAACAACAACAACAACAAAGATACTGGGTACCTTAAACGTTTTGATGTTAATTCGTGAGAAATTCATGGGATTCTCTTGGCATCTAATCTTAGACGAATAGCTCGAAAGTATTGTATGATTGATGCTCAGTACTGCATTGATATTGCCAGATATTTTAACTACTTGGATATTTTAAAGAATTTCATTGACCTTTGTAAGGGCTGGTTAGTTAGGACAACATTCATCTTGACACTGACGTTTTTGGATCAAGAAATTTTGTATATATGTTTCAGAAAAATGGTTCTAGCGTTAAACGTATACAAGTCATATAATCAAAGCATCAAAATACTTCATACTATTTGCTACGTCAAATTCCATACGAACATAAATTTACCTTATAAATTACATATTCTCCTCAGCTGGCATTGGATCCAATTATCACTATTATAATATTATTTTCTCGCACAATAAATGTGAGACATTCATATTATGCATATAGTGTTTTATTCAGTATAATTATAACGTGGTTATCCTTTTATAACTGGACTATTTATCTCAATCCATTAGCTCGAAGAAGTTCATTTTGTTGCTGTCGAATTTCCTTTACACGTGAGATTGCAACCCGGTCTCTTACATTTACATTAACCGCTAGTTTGTCTTTTAATCATTTTTGAAATAGCACTACTTCTACCGAAATGTTCATGATATACACTGCATGGAATAGTTCCCAAGTTTTTATGACTGCAGACTCCAATTCTAAATGCGGACCGATAAACTGAGCTATTGCAATCCGCCTTTGATAGCAGTAGACTTGAAAGTTACTGTTCAAATTCTAGTAGCTTTCCATATTAGTTTACAGTAACTCAAACCCACTTTGGTTACCTCACAATCATAACTTAGATGCTCGTGTCGGAAATCCACGGACTAGAGGTTTTTTTGAAAACTTGAATGTTTCTTTGCTGGAAAAGTTTATGACTAGGAGGCTTTAAACCTCTTCAGTCTCAAGGAATGATTCGAATAACTGCGCGAATCCAACGTAAACCTGTTTACTTATCTTGATAATTAATTTTATTCTGGTTAGCTGAATGAATTTCCTCCAATATACAGTCCGTAGCCAAGGCCGTATTAGTGGCGCGATATAACATGTGTATATGGATTGGAACTGCTGCTTAACATGGACTTCGAACTTCAATCTTTAACATTAAGGCTGTCGACTGGCGAGCGACTAATTCGAAGATCATTCTAGAATAGTTGTGGATACACCTAGCCTGATTACTGCTGTCACTGGCATAGCTTTCAATGTTGCATTTTACACTGTTATCTGTCAATTACAAACATAATTTTATTACCATGTCCCGACAACATTTAAACCTAGGACTGTCGCAACAGTGGAAGGACGATTCAGTCACCTTGGTCATTGAGGCTACGAAGCCGTCATAGCATTGCAATATATAAATAACCTCACTATCTCGTAAACAGTATCACAAACTCACATATTATAATATAATTTTTGCTTTGACATTATTTCTTTCATCAATACAATCCAAGGCACTGCGTAACTGCACTTTCCTAACAATTTGTTTTTATCGTCTTTACGTTAAAAAAGTTCAGCTATATAAATTGACGCTAATCATGCATTCATGGAATTTCAATATAATATATCACATGTTTGTTAATACCTGATAATTTAATTACTGTTTTGTATATATCAGCTAAAGTGATAACCAGTTTATTTATTTTATTATTATGGTAATCTGTTTTGTATTCCTTGGCATATTTTAAGGCATAATTAGGTCGAAATAATCGTGTTGTCAACTTAATTCTAAATATAGTCTATTCAAAGTTTTATTTAGTAATGCGTCATGTATATTTGCTATATCGAAATATTGCGATGTTACCGCATCAACTGTGAGTTTTAGTTCAGTTTGGCTTTGACATAAAAAAATCTAATCTAAATAAAATAATTGAACAAATATGTTATCAAATATAACTTATTTTAACATTATAGTACATCTAATAAAAACTACAATTAGGAACACAGGTATAATAGTTTGTAGGTTAGATTTGTTGTGTTTACATTGAACTCTTTTTTACACCACCCATGAGGTAGAGTTTCTAGGCGCGTTTTTTTTATGTAGTGGTTTTTCCCTGGAGGCCTAATCCATCAAATTAACAATTGTATATCTGAGAAACGTATTTTACTTTCACTCTAGAGCGTATTTCCCTTTTTACGTTTATTTCCTCTTTCCTTCGATTGTGTCTTTAACATACTTGTCAAGTTAACTTTAGTATCACTGTATATTTTATTTCTTCTGCTACCATCTGTGTACACCATTCTTCATTAAATTAATCACTGAATTATGTCTAATGCATTTACCATATCTACAAAACAGTTAGTATTCATTCTCTCCTCATACATACCTAATGCTCATGTTTAATTTTGAACAATTACAATCATATCTATGCACACAAATCTTTCACGCCCTACTATACCATTTTTTACAGTTATATTCAATTACCTATGTGCGTACCTTTAGTTGTTTCCACTCTCATCAGTCTCTCTCAGGAATTTCCAGCATTGCACATCATTATCATATATCCTGAAAGTTTCCTTCAGTCACTTCCACTTTCCGACTCACTGTCCAATTCAGTCACTAAACTGTT
The DNA here is from genome assembly GCF_030347505.1 of Rhynchophorus ferrugineus. NCBI lineage: Eukaryota > Metazoa > Arthropoda > Insecta > Coleoptera > Curculionidae > Rhynchophorus > Rhynchophorus ferrugineus. The sequence goes on from NW_027472590.1 coordinate 13,835,268, forward strand.
AATTTTTAATTTGTCTAAAACATGTTCACGATTCCAACATTTATCAATTACTTCCTCTGTAGGTCTTATCGAGTTCATCCAAGCTGAATTATGTCATTGTTATTGTTGACAATGCTTCCCTCTACATAACCAAATAGTTTTTGTTTGAATATCCTTCTCGACCAGTAATAAATATGGAATGAATTATTAATAAATATAATGAACAACAAAACCTAATCGAATGCTATTGTAACGTTTACCTTTTTTCTACAATTTTTGTTGTCTTTAAACTTTTTTGTTACTGTCTTGCCAAGAGTGCTATAATCAACCATTTTTAAATATTCGTTTCATCAAAATACATAATTTCATATAGTTTATCTCCCTTGGTCTTATTTTATGCCATTAAATTGAATTGAATTTTATTGAATTTAATATTTTTAAGGCGATATCTGGAAGTTCCATTAAACCTCTCCAAGGGTTCTTTTTACACTTTTTAACCTATGCCCTGTAAGAGTGCATGAAAAGATATCTTACATCCCTAAGAAAGCTGCATGTCCCTAACTTTTTTGTCTATGCTTTCCAGATACATAATTTTCTCTAAAATAATTTTATTAAATTATGTTTATATCGATAAAATAGTTTGTATACTTACTGTTCTTATACATTTCGTATATTTGGTCTCGAATAGAGTCAATATCAAGATTGTCAAGATTCGTCACCCACTTTGTACGTAGACGGGTTTTCTGGGGTGAATCTAATGTATTATTCTTCATTTTGTAAGCGATATTATTGACAGTACCCACACTAATATTTAGCGCAGCAGCAACCCGCTAAGAAACATTTTTAATAAAATTGTAGGGACTTGTATTATTTAATATTATCAATAATTACCTCTCTAAGGGAATTTACCGACAAAAGGGGGCCTCCGTTATCTCGTTCCTTTTCCAAATAACATATTGAAGCCGCAATCAATTTGTGACCCTGAATATCTATTTAAAAATTAATCGACTTAAAAGTTATCAAAACAATCAAAGGATTAAAATAATGTTTGCCGGTTTATAACATGTAGTAATTATAACTAACATTTTCAATAATTTAGCGTATATCTGAAAACCCGACGGCGACTAGGTGTCAGACATATGGAAAGTTCTTGGAAGCAATAGTGATAAGAGGTTTTAATTCATACCTATAAATTATTGTGGCTGTATAATTAACTGTAGTTTTTAGATAATCTATAGTATTAAAATAAATTATATTTTATGGCATTTTTGTTCAGTTATTTTAATTAGATTAGAATTTTTTTACGTCAAAGCCAAACTGAAGTAAAACTCGAGAGTTGATGCTGTAACATTGAAATATTTCGACGTCACAAATATATATGACGCATTACTAAATTAACTTTGAATATACTATATATATGCTGGAGTTTTGGGACTTTCGGATTTATATTTTCGGATTAAATCAATTAAAGTTGTTAAAATATTCTACTATCCTAATAAAACTGATTTAATTCGATAAAACTGGATTTAAATCAAATGATATGGATCATTGATTGGAATAATTAAAAAAGAGATAAAGGTGTGCAATCTCGGATATCCAGTCAGCTTAATTAGCAATTGTGCTTTCTAGACAATCACTCTCCGCTTCTAGATTTTTCTCAGAACTCTGCCTGTTATTACAAGAATTAAAAATGCTGAATAATTGATAGTGGTGAGATTGGAGCAATGCCGGCTGTCTATGCAAGTAAAATTTTTAACAGTGCCCAGCGGGTTTGTGGCGAATAATTAATTCAATTTTCAATTGTTTTCGGTATTCTCTTTTTTAAACTAATGATGTAAATAGATGTCGGTCTCTGTCTAATATATTCAAATGCTAGTACCACAGTGTATAATATTGTATAATATAGAGACATTGTTTAAAAGAAATTCTACAAAAACTGTTTTAAAATCAATATAAATTGTTTAAAATTAAAAATACCATATTTGACTTACATTGATGACATTTGTTGCTGAATAATTTTCTAAACATCTTTTAACTAAATGGCTTTATAATTTATAATTAGGCACGTTCACAAATTCGTGTTGTTTTTGGACTCGAGCAGTTTAAAACCATTATTTGATGCTGTGAAATCAGCTCTTTACTCCGTGTGTAAATATTGGTACTAATTTTCGGGTTTGTGCTTGTGCAGGCAGCACTGAGCTCTTATAACGGCTGTCATTGTGAAATGACAAAAATGACATGTGAAAATGTAGGGATAACATTGGAAAGTCGACTGCAAGTTATTTTGTTGCGGATGTTCTATGATCGGTGAACGTGGAAAAATAATGACAAACGCACTAAAAGATGAATATTTGCAATACTTTGATTTTGATGTAGCAAGCACTGACAAACCACTGGTTTCGAAATTGTTTTATAATGTATGCATAACAAAGTCGTACAAGTGGTTACTTAGGTGAAAATGCATATTTTTCATTTTCTGTACCAACTTTATGACGTCGATATAAACTCTAAAATAGCACAGTATAAATATCCTGACGTGTTATCAGTGTGGAAGGTATTTCCACATACGGGCAATAATACATTGCCAATTTGTTCAAGTAAAAGTTGCTTTTATAACTATTGTAGGAATGTAAACACCTTAACCCTAAAATAAACACGTAATCGACAATTTGTTGGAAAAACTTTGTTTGTTTACTAAACTTAGCTAAACTAGCCGATGCTTCGCCATCTTTACAGGGTGCGTTTTCAAGGATTGAGCTCTGGTGCTGCTAAATTATGACATTCAGGACTAATGTATGCACTGATAAATTGACGATAAAAAAATAGTACAAGGAACATTTTCTTGTGAATACAACTTTTGGAGGAGGTTGATTTATTAAGTCAATTGTTTCCATATAGGCTTTGGTAACATCATGTTCTCGAACATATCTTCTTCTCTAGTTGCCATTATTCTTCCAATGCTCCCCACAGTAATCATACTATTATTACAGAAATATAAGTGGTCATACAAGTCAGATATACTTCATATGGCGTATAATTTGTTCAAACTCGAAAAGGAAAACTGATTATATTTTGGTTCTAATAATGAAAACATAATAATTTATTAACGAATATCTTTGTAACACATATGTCACGCGATTCTGGTAACCTTTTTCAAACTATGTGGGATCCATGTGAAGAAATCTTTCTCACAACTAAATTTACATGCCAGGTCTTATACCTACTACCCTGGTCAAACCTGTCATAATAATGCCAAAGTTTGACTAGGTGTCACGGTACGTCACAGGACGATCTTGCAATATTCATTTCTTGCACAGCATCATTATTTTCAACACAACCACTGATTTTGGGAGTCATGGAGAGACTACTTTCATAGTTGAGCTATCTGCGGTCACTATTAAGTTCGTTATAGCAACGCAACGAATTAACTCATTTTGAACATTTTTAACTGAGACAAATTTTTGAACTCACTGGAAATAACAAAATTTTTGTTCGAATGAGGAAACCTTCTGATAAAGCTTATGATTATAAAATGTTAAACTTCCTATTGGAAGTGTCAGATGTAGCCTAACAACACTTTGTATTGCCAAGGATCAAAATATAAATAGCAACCGTTGTGCTACATTAAATAATTTCACAAAAAATAATAAATCCTACAGTACTAAATATTTCCCTGTAAAACAAATATATAGATATATCAAAACATTTAAATAAGTTTGAAATTTCCTTTATAAATCGTATCTTCATTTATCTCGATTACCAGATATATTTTCACAAATTATCCCCGCTATTACTTCATGTTATAGTCTCGTATTTTTCAGAATTATTATGATGAATTACGAAGGTTACTTAAAGTGAAAGTGTCGGTTATAAAGTTAAATTTGAAATCTCTTTCGACCAGAACAAGGGATTATATTAATGGGAACACATTTTATATTTTATTTTAGCGAGGCCTCGCTGACACCGATCTTTGTAATTAACATGAAAGTCAACCTAAAATTATTGATAATAGAAATATCTAATTATTTATGTAAAATTGCTTATTTATTAACTAATGTTGATCTGTATCTATCCTCGCCAGATTTGATCGAAAAATTCAGATAAATTGTATCACTGAAGAAATTGAATAGTCCCGAGAAAACTTCAGGATAATGATTTCAGCAAAGAAATTAGCATATTTGAGGTTTTCTTATAACCTAAATTTAGGTATGTAGTTAGGTTGGCCCCTATCTTATTGTCTAGTGTATTAAGGTTTATGTATTAATACTGCTGTTTTTCTATTAAATGCGTCTCACTCTACACGGCATTAAGAATAAAATGGATTGATATAACATGTATGGAGTAAGTAAAGAATCGCTACCAGTTCCTCTTGATACACCTGCTTTAGCTTATTTTATTTCAGAAATATAGTAGATTACAGTCAGAGAATATAGTAGATTATTAGGAATCGCCTGCTTGACTATAAACATTAAAACTGTAATGTAAGATTTTAACATTCAGTTCTGTGTTCTTTCGGTAACATTTTCTGTAGCTTATGAATAAGGTGGTCCCCGGCCTACCATAGTAAAACACATTTTTTTGGAAAAATTAGTTTTTTTTCCAATTCAACAAAATTCTTTTCAAGGATTATATACTGATTATAGAGACCCTCCAATTTTTTAATACCATTTTTGAGTACGATTTGTCATTTGTTTAAAAATAGGCCTCAGTTTCGGCGATCACAACTTCATTCAACGAAAATTTCTTCCCAACGAGCATTCTTTTGAGATCTGAGAACAGGAAAGAGTCGCTAGGGGGCAGATCTGGAGAATACGGTGGATGAGGAAGCAATTCGAAGCCCAATTCATCGATTTTTGCCATTGTTTCCACTGATTTGTAACACGGTGCATTGTCTTGGTGATGCAATGTCTTTTTCTTCAAACGCAGCCGTTTTTCGGCGATTTAGTCCTTCAAACGGTCCAATAACGTTATGTAATAGTTGCTGTTGATGGTTCTTCCTTTTTCAAGGTAGTCAATGAAAATTATTCGACTGTTGCGTTTTCCCACGCTTTGTAGCGGGCTTATCGTGTTCAGTCCACTCGAATGGCTGTCGATTGGATTTAGGAGTAAAATGATGGACGCATGTTTCATCCATTGTCACGTATCGATGCAAAAACTCGGGTTTATTACTCCAGATCATTTTCAAACACTGCTCCGAATCATCAACTCCTCCTTGTTTTTAGTCAAAAGTGAGCTAGCGCGGCACCCACTTTGCACAGAGCGTTCTCATGCCCAAATATTCTTGAATGATATAATGTACACGTTCAGTTCATATTTTTAGAGTGTCTAATATTTCACTCAATTTCAATTTACGGTCATTCAAAATCATTTTGTGAATATTTTATGTTTTCGTCGTAACAACCTCTTTTGAGAGTCTACTGCGTTCACCGTCTTCAGTACTCATTTCACCACGTCTAAACTTAGCATACCAATCACTGATGGTTGATTTTCCTGGGACTGTATCTGGAAATTTGGCATCAAGCCAATTTTTTGCTTCAACTGTATTTTTTCCCTTCACAAATCAATATTTTATCAACACGCGAAATTTCTTTTTATCCATTTTTTTCACAAAACAAAAGTTGCTTCACTCAAAATGCTATAATTCACAAACCAGTGATGTACAGCTGTCAGCTGTCAAATGTATACAAACATCTAAGGGTTAGAGCTAACTATTGAACATGTGAATTTAATTCTAGTAGCACCATCTATGTGTCAGGCCGGGGATTCTTCAATTGATATGTTATGGTACGGAGTATCGACAATAGCACACAATACTTTGTTTTGTAACCGCTGATTATAATTCATAAAGCATGTATTATTATTCATGAGGTTCAGTTCAAAACTGATTTGTTGTCCTGCACTGCATTAATTTTTACATTTTATCATCATTCTCTATCATGAAACCTTAACCATCCATAACGGCAGATGCCCTTTTAAACGACGGTATCTCTATATTTTTGCTTATAACACTTTTCGGCATCCAAAAATATTTAATGGCATATAAATTATCCCGTACAGCAGGTGCTCAAAATGGATGCGTAGTAAAAAACAAAATTGTGTACTCCCAATCTTAACTATAAATTACATCACCCAAAATCAAACGTACAACCCATAGCAATTTGTTCATCGTTCCCAAACTATAAATAACCCCACGTTTTTTACTTTTATTAAATTTTTTTGGTTGAATAAAAAGGCAAATATAATTAATTTATGTTTCTTTTTAACTTTACTGTAAGAAATACGGATTTTAACAACTTAGTTTTCTTTAAGATTGAAGGAATATTGTATAATACTCGGACGTTTGATGGGATAATAGAGCAGGAAAACTTTGTTTGCGAAAGTTTAATATTTTAGCCAATATATAAAAACTTTAAAGTAAAAATATTATCCGCTATCCGCGCATCAGTTTTTGATATCAAAAGAACGTTGCTTCGATATTGCTTCGGTAGTTTTTGGTACATCTGGTTTACATAGCAGCAACGTGATCTCGAGGGAACTAGAAAACTTATTATCTATTGTTTGCTTCATAGCCATATTCATCTTAAGTTTCAAAAGTTCTTGCTTTATATTAATTTTTGAATATTGTTTATCCTGAACTGTACTGAAAAATTGTACTATTAATTGTGGTCAAAATAAACAGGAGTGATCCTTTCTTATAAATATTGAAACTTTGGTTTAAATATATATCTTTAGTAGGTTTTTTATTATTTAATTGTTACATTATTAATAGACGTTCCCGACTAAACTACAATTATTATTAGGTACTGATAATTATGTTTTTCTTCTAATTAGTCAATACATTTTCCTATATTTAAATTCCAGTTCTTTTCTTTTCTTCTTTATATGTCCCTTCCAGCGGAGTTTTGGATCAAGACTCATTTCGAGATATTTAACGTTGTTGCTATATAAAATGATAGTGTTATTTAATGTTATTGGAGCTTGTACGGTCTGATTGTAGCTGAACATGAAAATATTTACTTTTGTTAATTTTTGTTTTTCAAACTTGGGTCCTATTATTTATATTGTCACTTGCCTGTTGTAATTTTGATGTAAATTCTTCACTATTGTCTCCGACAGCTATAATCGCATTATCATTAGCAAATGTAGCCATCGTACTATTCTCCATTTGTGGTATATCACAAGTATAGAGTAGTTAAAGCATTGGACCCAGTACACTTCCTCGTGGTGTACCTGCTTTAGTTTCATTTATTGTAGAGTAAGCTTCTTCTTGTTTAGCTCTAAACATTCTGTCTATAATGTACGATTTTAGTAGTTCGGTTGTTGTTTTGTTAACATTTTCTATTACAAGACGTTCATGCCAAACCTTATCAAAGGCTTGCGCTACATCTAAGAATATGCTGAGCATAGTTTTTATATTTGTAGGCTTTTTCAATAACATCTGTTATTCTGTGGATCTTGTCAATTATTGAGTGCTCGCTAATAAACCCAAACTAGTGTGTTGGTATTAGGTTTTTTCTCTCTATGATTAATTTCTCTTTCCAAAAACTCTAGATATTAACTGGTAGCAGTGATATAGGTCTATAGGCTTTTATTTCGTTTAGTGACATTTCAGGTTTTAGGATCATTATAATTTCCTTTCTAATGCCTGGGACATGTTTTAATCTACATGCTGTATTGTTCAAGTTGGTGAGTCTTATATTCGCTTTCTTGTTAATTTTTGCAGTAATTCTCCTGTTATTAAATCATAGCCTGGTGATTTTCTGGGATTAATTTCAGTTTTAGTAACTTTGGTTAGCTCTTTCGGCGTGATTAATTCAATCATCGAATTTTCAGCTTCTATGTCCGGCAAAATATATTCAATATATTTTGCATACATATATAAATAATTATCCTAGATACAAATTTTGAATAATCTCTCTAAATATTAGTTGTTCGCCATCTCATAAAATTTGTGCTAAATTAATTGAGGTGTATAATAAAATTAAATACCACTTAAACGTTTGTCAGTAGAACAAGAATGTATCCGCCATATTACTGCCACTAAGATTATAATAAAGTCCAGTAAGTGTCAGTAAGTGGGATTCAATCATTCGATGGTTTGAGATTTTATATTTCAACGAATAATGTCCAAGAGCATTTAGCAAGTTAGGAAATAATATATACAGAAATCATGTATATATTTAACATATTGTTGGGTATGTTATTACGCTAAAATGTATCCCCCCGAATATAGGTACAAAGATAATAAGAAGTTTATTAGCGCCTTATTTTTCACAGTTTAGGAATTGTTATATTAAAAGTTCATACTAAGAGTCGATAAATAGACTATTATGTTTATGACAATTGCGTTTAATAACTGAGTAAAAAAACAATTGACAAGAAGATCTAACCAATAATGCGCTATATAATTCCATATGTTATTGCATTAATTAGCCTTTTAACATCTGAAAATTTATCCAAATATTAAAATAATTATCAAATTACTATTTCTTATAAATTTATACCAATTCTTTAACCATACTACGAAATCTCCATCTTTTAGGCTATTAAATTTGCGTCTGAAAAAAATTAATATTATCTTTCTATTGTTTGTTCCACTTTTCTACCTTTAAAGTGGCCACAGTCATATTGTCGAGATGTCGCTGATTCTTTAATTTATTGTTTCTTAATATTGTGACATTTTGCAGATGTTGCATATAGCCCTCTTCAATATCCGTCGATATTTTGCATCCTACTTTATCTTCGTATCCCACATGCATTTCAGTAACGTGAAATAACACTTCACCTACAAAAGAAAAATTAAAATTAAAAATTAAATTAATTCTAAGTTTTTTTTGTTGTTGTCAATCTTTGCACCATTAATTTTTACACCTGATGAACAACATTATATTATTGTATTTACTGCTAGCAACATTTGGTTGCATTTTGTGAAATTAATACTAAAAAATAACTTTTAATTTAATTTATTCCTTAACATATATATTATCTGAATCAATCTGTAGGACGTGATGTTGATGACGTTTGATGAAATCTAAACAGGTGATAAAAATATACCCTTGTGTACAGAGAGACCAGATGATTCTTCTTTTGTTTGAATTGTAAACCTATTTGAGAATGGGTATTTCGTAAAAGTCGCTTTTTCACTGTCTATTCACCCTACAAACTAATTAAAATATAACGAAAAAAATGGCAAATGTCTTATGCATAATGAATGCACAAGTATACCCGTATCCTCCTCATTAGTTTTCACGCATTTATCTAAAGGAGATTGCAAAACAAACGGAACAATTACATATCATCTTTTTCGTCAGTCTCGTCGGCTATAGATGCATGGGAAGTATCAAAAATGTTACTCATTCCCGTAGAGTCTTCCAAATGGAAATTATTTTCCGATTTTAATATTTGTTTATTGCAAGCCAAACATGACGGTTTGGTACTTTTGTTTAGATTGTATTTTTTATCAAGTTCATCATACATTTTTAGTAAATATTGTTCAACATAAATCGCATAATCTGCTGGAACCAATTCGGCTTTACATGCAGGACATTTCTCCTGTTTTCGTTCAGAGTGTATTAAATCCACAATATCATTACTCTCATTCTTTTCATCAGTTTCGCTCAAAACATCATCATTGAAATGTCTATCGGTGCATTTTGGAACATATACTTCATACTCTGAATGAGATATTATTTCCCCATATATAATACACTCTTTCTTCTCACGTTTTTCTTGTGATATTAAACAATCAAATTTTGTAATTGTAATATTTCTTTCTTCTTAAAAAAAATTAAGCTGTCAACGATCACTCGCATTTTATTTTTCATCTACATCAAATCTAAAATATTTCGTTACTTGAAATTTAAATTTGATTTGAATTTCGAAACTCTTTCAGTGTTCGATTCGTCTTCGAAGCTAATGTCTGGAATTCTCAATGGCAACTTAGCGGAATTGGGATCGTTTAGGCAGTGTCTTAATATTTATGAAGAGACGCTTCGCGGGACTATTAAGGGCCGCCATTGTACGCTTCGAATATTACCATCGGATGAGCTTATGCAGATTGTGTTAAGCTACAGGAATGTTTCTAAAAAGGTTTGTAATTATTTTTTTGTATAAATAAATTAGTGGGTGGAGGATAAAGTTGTTTAATTTTTTGTCGTGTTACTCAAAGCGAATTTATTCATATAAATTTTTAATATTAATCAATTCTACGCCGAACACACAAAATAATATGAAACTACAACCAATATAATACACCTTGTTGTATGTTGGCAAAATTTCTTTCGTTTTATTACACGCTTTGTTATGCGACGGTTCAAAAACAAGTGATCGATGAAATGTGAGATCTCTGAGACTTTTTCAGGAGTTTCACAAATGACAATATCTATGGTACCACAGCATACATAAAATAAGCTAAATAAGATATTAGCAAAAAGGAATAGTGGGCGAAACCGAATATTAACAAGCCAGCCAATAATAGAAAGGATTAGGATCATTAAAAATGACATCAGAACTCAACACTCATTTCACTAACAGAGTTGTGGACAAAACCAGAATGGAAGGAGCTCAACATAGCTAAAATTTGTGGAAGGGCTGCTATTGCGTAACCTTTCGAAACGAAAGGTGATTATAAATCTTGGATACTTGATAATTGGAATAATACAAACAAACAACGGCTATGCAGCTAACAGGTCAATTGAAAAGTCCCCGGCCTAAATGTGTACAACACATTTTTTTGGCAAAATTAGTTCTTTTTATCCAATATAATTCCCTTCAAGGGTGATACAGTGACTATAGCGACCCTCCAACTTTTCGATACTATTTTTGTAGTACGATTTGCCCTCTACTTCAAAATAGGCTTCAGTTTCGGCGATCACTCCTTCATTCGACAAAAATTTCTTCCCAATGAGCGATCTTTTGAGATCCGAGAACAGGAAATAGTCGCTGGAGCCCAGATCTGGGAAATACGGTGGATGAGGAAGCAATTCGAAGCCCAATTTAAAGATTTTTGCCATCGTTTTCACTAACTTGTGACACCATGCATTGTCTTGGTGAAACAGCACTTTCTTTTTCTTCAAGTGTGGCCGTTTTCCGGCGATTTCATCCTTCAGACGGTCCAATAACACTATATAATAGTCGCTGTTGATGGTCCTTCCTTTTTCAAGGTAGTCAATGAAAATTACTCCATGCGCATCCCAAAATACAGACGCCATAATCTTGCCAGTTGACTATTGCGTTTTCCCACGTTTTGGAGCGGGTTCATTGTGTGCAGTCTATTCGGATGACTGTCGATTGGAGTTCGGGTTTATTACGCTTGATCATCTCCAAACACTGCTCCGAATCATCAGCTCGTTGTTGTTTTTGGTCAAAAATGAGCTCGTGCGGCACCCACTTTGCACAGAGCTTCCTCATAACCAAATATTCGTGAATGATATGATGTACACGTTCAGTTGATATCTTTTGAGTATCTGCTATTTCATTCCATTTTAATTTACGGTCATTCAAAATCATTTTGTGGATTTTTCTAATGTTTTTGTCGGTAACAACCTCTTTTAGGCGTCCGCGTTCTCCGTCTTCGATTCTCATTTCACCACATCTAAATTTAGCATACCAATCCTTAATGGTTGATTTTCTTGGGTCAGTGTCTGGAAACTCGGCATCAAGCCAAGTTTTTGCTTCTACTGTACTTTTTCCCTTCAAAAAGCAATATTTCATCGACACGCCAAATTCCTTTTTATCAATTTTTTTCACAATAACAAAAGTTGCTTCACTCAAGATGCTATAATTCAAAAACTAATGATCCGACAGCTGTGAAATTTATACACGCGTTTTTCGAGGGTTAGTTTATTAATGTTATTAACATATGGATTTAATTTAGTAGCGCCATCTATGTGTCAGGCCATGGATTTTTCAATTGACCTATTATTACTAGCAAATACTGCCATATTCGAATATGATAATGTGCCCATACACAAAACCAGAAGGCTCGGCTTTGGTTTCAGCGAGCATCAGAATTTCACCAGCCACCTCTTCTGCCCAGCACAATTGTCAGACCTCAATATAATTGTACAGTTATGAGCAGAGAGTGGGGTAGGTTTTATCGCTGAAAAAACTGGCTCATGTTTTGCTACAATAATGGGACAACGTCCCATTGGAAACTGTTAATATATTCCAAGAATCCATTCTGTTAAGAAATGCTGTTATTTTTTTATTTTATCCGTCTCCTCTATGTACCTTGTTGATCAATATGCCATTTATTTATTCATTCACCTTCAAAAATAGCACCATGTAAAAATATCTTACCAGTTGGATAATTTCATGAAATATTCAAATTTTTATTAATTATTATCAGGAACTTCAATTAGAATTACTTCAGATTTTGTTATTCAATTATCTCACACCCATGAAGCTACGAGAACATTAAGAGACTATCGTTAATAATTCATCTCTGATCGTTATTCATATTTTTTCAGATTATTTCTTCATTAAATTTTTTTTTTGGTTAATCGTTAGGTAGATATAATTAACTCGATATAGTATTAGCCTTAACTCTACTATTATCAATATAAACGTTAAATCACCTGCAAATGACATAAATTTTAACTCTTAATAAGGCATAATCTATCTAACTAGTGACTAGACTTTATCTGATTATTGATTCATGACCCAAACTCAATATTACTAGGCCTGAATCGCGTAAGCTCCTTACAAATGCCTGTGTTTGAAGGAAAATTTGTTTCTTGTCCAAACATTTAATTGCCAGATCTAACCACTTTTCCGTAATACATTTCAAGTCAATATTTAGCTTGGCGTTTGTTCTAATTTAAACGGTATAGGATATAATTTGTGTCTTAACCTTAGTGTTATTTGTTGTGCTTGCATGTATCTGCGATAACTGTTGGTTAAAATGAAAAGTATTAATAAAAACTACTGTTAAATTCGATGGTTAATTAGTGTACATTGACGTTGATCATGGACTGTTTAAAAATGCATTTTCTAGATTCCTAATTTTTGCTGTTTGTTTTAAATAAAAATGTTGCTAAAGCCCGTTAAATACTTTTAGAAACTTATCTGCTTAGTCACATCCTATTTGTCGATTTGGATTTGTCGACAGCCTTTGCTGTATGATGAGCATACTGGGGACCGAAAACATAGTTTAGGGATATATGTCCAACTATCTGACAGTAGAAATAATGCAATTGATTTGGAATATATTATCTCTTCCTCAAAGTACAAAACTCCACGTTAACTCTTTTAGGGGGGGGGGGTGTTGTTGATTTACGAAAAGTTCGAATCTGGCGATAGTTGCTCAGTACAAATCAAAAAGTCATTGCTAACCCCCCCTCCCCCTTGCCAAAGTTTAATGAGGGGTGGGGATATATTAATTTTAGTTTGTTTTATTATTCTGTGTGATTGTCTATAGATGTCAGTTATGACAAGTAACGAACCAGCTTTTTTTATTGATTCTAATTATCCAACAGTTCCAACTACATTGTGTACACTTGTAAAACATAAAGGGCAATTGTTTCGCTAGTGTTTTAGCATTGGGTTTTATTTGAAAGTATTTATAGAACTCTATACTGGAATACTTTACTGGAGGCATCTAGACAAACCTAGGTCTCTTAGGACCAACCCTTTTTGGGATGCATGTAGCTAACAGGAGTGCTGTGCATATGCTGGATAGCGATAGAGCCTGAATCAGTATTGGGATTCTGCTTGTGGTGGCTTTCCATACTTGATAGATAATTATCTAATTATAATTATAATTATAACACATAACATAAAGGTGATAGTACAAGACAGCCCAAAACTTGGGCTTCGGGGCGTCACACCCGTACTATGGTCACATAATAGAGACCGCAGTCTACCCTCTGGAATGCACAGCCTTCTGAGGAAGACTTTTGCCCCGGGGGCATCACTCCCATACCCAGATATAAAATCCAAGTACCGCGAGGACAAGGGGGCCAGGACAAGGGATTGAGGGAGGTCCTCCTACAACGGTTAACGTTGAAAGAGTTGTACAGTATATGCTTGGCCGATATACGCTCTCCATATTATAAAGAAGTAAAAACATTGATCGATGATTGGATCTCTGACAAAGGAACATAATTCTTTCGACGCGGTATCGCCGTGCCTCCAGAAAAATTGGAAAAATCTGTAGAAATTATTGCAAAATATTTTGATTAAAACATATTTTACCAATTTATCTCAGTATATCCCTTTTTAAAGTAAAAAAAATTACCAGAAAACATACAGAAATCAAATACAACAAACCAATATTGAAATTAATTCATAGCCCTATTCGATTAAACTAGTTTTTATTTAAAATGATATTCAAGAAAGACAACATTAAAAATATTATATATCGCAGCAACTTCAGCATTTACACTAATGAATACTTCAGAAAAGCCGAAAACATTATTTTCTATAATTCGTTAATTTACCGTTAATTCCTATATTTAGAATATTTTATCGCGTGAAATGCTTCAAATTTAATTCCCATATGTCTTTGTGTATTCTACGTGAATAATAAACAAACGTATAATTTTCCGTATGTCGTGTTTTCGCTTTCCGTTTTTCTTCTGTAGGTTTACGCAAACAATCTGCTAATTTGTCCCCTTATTCTGTTTTTTAGTCTCGAGGGGTTTCTCTCTTCTTCTTTTTTCCACGGCAAATAAACCTTTGGGAAGTTTTACGAGTGATAGAAATAAATTTTGCCTGGGTATACTCAATTTGCTGGGATAATAGTAAAATGAATACGTTATCCTTTATAACTTGTTTGTGTGAGTGTTTGCAAAATGGTGATAATAAAAACAGCAATATGTATATATGTATATATATATATATATATATATATATATATACTGCCTTTCTAATGAGTTACTTCGAACAGAAACGAGATAATGGAGGCTCCGTTTTGCTACTAAAATATGTTAGAGAGCACTGATACTGTTAAATATTAAGTAGCTACGGTTTTTATTAAACATATTAAAGTGCTGCAGCTGCAGTGAATATTAGTATGGTTATAGTCACTAAAATATCCGAAAAAATGAAAGACAATATAATCTAGGATTCACCGAAAATAACTGGTCCTCATACGAAGCGGGTGACGAATCAAGATCACCTTCATTCTAGAAAATGTCTATTAGAGCTCAAATATATGAAATTTATAAGAACAGTGATTAGTTTTACAATATAATAAAATTACTTCGAAGGAAACTGTTACTCTGAAGAGTATCCATAGAATACATATATATGCAACTCTTTGAGGGATGTAGACTATCCCTTCATACATTGTTAGGTAATACGGGACCTAAATGGTGTAAAACTAACCCATGAAAAGGTCTAAAGGAACTTCCACAGATTAGTTCTAAAATAATACAATTTTTAAAAGCATTATAAAAGCAAAGAAGAGTTATTAGTTATATTTGTGAATCTAAATGGGTATTTATGGCATGGTACACTCATGGCAAGATAGTGTAAGAATAAAAATCGTGTAAAGATAACAAAATCTGAAAAAAATAACAATTTATTAGGTTTTGTTAGTCATAATATGTCTTAATAATTCATTGTAGATATATTGTGTTTCATGCTGAAAACAGGAGCGGTTTTATTTCTTTCGCAGATTTAGTGTTTTCCTCTTAGTTCAAGGGAGAATACTATGGAGAAATGAACAATAAAATATTTTGCTCTGGTTTGAAAATCATTTCATTTAAGAGGATCAGGCCTCCAGAGAATACTGCTATCTAAGAACGCGCCGAGAACTCTACTTCATAGGTTTGTGTAAGAGTAGTATGTAAATATAATAAAACACAACCCTAACCTACATACTATTATTACTGTATAATTAATTGTAGTTTAAGCCCTTCGGTAATATATGTAATAGATATAACATAAATTATAATCGATAACATTATTTTTGTTTCATTACTTTATTTAGATTAGAATTTTGTTGTCGGGGTGAAAATGAACAAAAATTCATAGTTGATGCGGCAACATTGTGACGTTTTGGCGTCATCGATTTAAATGACGTGCGTTCATTGTTTTCTTGAATGGCCTATGCATATCTTGCTTTTAGATTTTGGGCAATAAATATATAATTTGAGGTGAATTATTTGTTAAAGCAATTATACTATATATTATGTTGGGTATATTTGCTTTTATGGATTTCGGTGTTAAAAATAACTTTCTAAAATGAATATTTATATATTCTTCCTAGTACAATGTGAATATTTTATATATTTTTTTATTTCCAGTACCTCTGGTATCTTTCTGTTTCCCGCCTGGCTTGCTGTTTCTCCATCTATTTTATTCTCGTTTTCTCTCGTTATCTTCTTGTTCAAGTTTTAATATCATCCTCCCTTAAATACCTCTTCCTAGATTCCCACCCTTTTAATCTTTTCTAGGTTTCACTTTATCAAACCTTCTATATTTTTATAAAAAAAATTGATAAATTAATTATTGATGGTATTTTATATATCTATATATTTGTTTATTATTGCTTTGTGTGTTTGTCATCGAAAAAAATCTACAATATTTTATAAACACTGCTGAAATATTGTACATAATTTCATCCATTAATGTTTCATAATTTCAGAGGTTTAAGCTACTCAAACACAGTGTTCTAGACGGAGCAAAATTATATTGGTCAGTCTGCGTACCCCATACTTGTGAGTCGGCAGAAGTTCTAAAACACTTCAGTAGAATAATAACCGAATTAACTCAAGGTCTTAACCTGACTATTTCGCTAAAGGAATCTGATTGTATATCTATGGATGATTTGCCAGATATCACATTAGGAGATTATATTTTCTTGTAAGTATGGCTTAAGTAATTTTTTGAACGATTTTATTAACTGATAATATTTTGTAAGTATCGGGATAAGGTATAGTTCTGCAATACGCAAAATGGGTTTCGGTTTATTGAAATGCTGAGACTTTAAATAATGTATACTTATTATTCAAAGATGTAGATGCATACAAAGTGTCTTTAAGATAATTATATCATGGAGAAATAAGACTCTAGTTAATATAATATATAATGTTAAAATTTAACTTCCTATAATCTGTGAAAGGAAGGCTAGGCGGTAGGTTAAGGCTATACGCTGTGAACTCTGAATGCTTGAGGTAAAATTCGCATATGGTTTTACAACGACCGAGTCTTAACCATATAAGTATTGTGAGTTTCCCACAATTTATTTCCTTCCACCCAAATTCAAACCAATTCATTTAGATTTTTGTGAGTATATATCAAGTGATCCTGTAAACCTAATACATTATTACTTGGAATATTCGTCACTCTAAGCAATACTAACAATCATTCAGTCTGGAGTTTCACAGGGTTCCCCACACTCGGTCTGGTACTGTTTAATGCGAAAATGACTAATATATCTAAAGTTAAAAGAACAGCTCCAAACTTCCAAGAACAACTAAATATAACAGTGGAATGGCTGAAATAAAGCTTTAAAAGCTGCAAATTAACCAATTGCACCGAAAATGCATCCAAAAACCAACCAATGAAACCAATTTAAGAGTCGACATTACGACAGGTCGAACCACTACAAAAGATTACGTAACTCGGACTTCATTTGAATCACTGTTTAAGACGATCAGATCGAGCCAGCAAGCTCCAGATCGAGCCAGCAAGCTCCAGTGAAGGGTTATGGACATCAAGATAGCCGTCCCGAGAACTCAGCAAGATCTGTAAGCAAGACCGATCAACAAGACGTACAAATTATGGTGGAATGCCAAGAAACGTAGGACAAACTGATTGGAGACTTATTGGTTAATTTATTGTCATCTAAACTTTATTTTAAAAACGATAATAATATGAAGAATTGTTTTATTTTGATTTATTTAGTATTTTTAATTTATTTATTGCAAATATAATTATTTTAGGGCATCTGCAGGTCTTGTTTTAGTTATCGTAACAGTTTGTACCGTCATAGACGTGACAGAAATAGGTATTTATTCATTTTATTCTTTGATATAAAGCTAAATATAGCAAGATGTTTAATTTCAGGAGATACCATATCTGCAGTTAATTTATTTTCGTTGAGGACAAACGCAAACATTTTATTTTCAGTGTCTCGGTCTAGAAACGAGATTGCTTGTTTGGACGGCGTCCGCTCCCTAACTATGTGCTACATCATCGTCGGTCACCGATATATCCACAACATGGCCACCCCGTCAATAAACTCGCTGGACCTCGTAGATGTGAGTAAACTGAACACGGTTAAATCTTGAGCTGCATTTTAATATTACATATAATATTACGCCGACCAGTCTGTTTCGCAATGACGCTACGTCGGGATTTATTTGATTTTATGTTTAGACTAGCGACCCGCCCCGGCTTCGCACGGGTGCAATGCTGATACTAAATTAAATATACTACAGAAAAAATATGAACGTTGTATATAAAAACATAGCGGCCCGCTCCGACTTTGCACGGGCATAAAATATATATGCCTATGTCACTCAATGAAAACATGATTAAAATCGATCCAGTATTTTTGGTTCATTCATTACTGCCCTTGGCCTGCACGCATTAAATTTGGAGTAAAACAATTCCTCTTCCCCTATACTTACTATGAAGATTTCCTGCTATCTTTGGAATATCTAAATTCATACAATTTTTATTACATTACACATTTTTAAACGCAAATTTTAAATTTGTAATATCTCCGAAAATATTTGTTTAATTTACATGCTGTAAGGAACCATATTGATCTATATTAATTGCACACTGTATTTAAGGTACTTAATTCGATAAGGATTAATGCCGTATTGCTTAAAATAGCTTCGTAAATAAGCCATTTTCTCACGTAAAAAGTAAACAATAAAAATGGTTAATGTGGGTTATCCCTAAAAGATAAACATATACCATCGCGGACTTTTTTGTAGACCTTTTTATGGTGTACAATACTGTAGTACATTAATTTGATCTAACTCGTAGGGTTAGGCAGCGTTTTTGCTAATTGCTAAATAAGCCTAAAAAAATAGTTTACGACATCACGTTAGAAACCTTTAAAATTAGCAATGTTGCCTTAGTATATTATGCATGTATTATACATATAAACCTTCCTCTTGAATCACTCTATCTATTGAAAAAAACCGCATCAAAATCCGTTGCGTAGTTTTAAAGATTTAAGCGCACATAGGGATATAGGGACAGAAAAGGCGACTTTGTTTTATACTATGTAGTGATTTAAAAATATATCGTAGGGAAAATAAAATATAGTCCGTTCAATAAAACATCGAACTCACGTCACTGAATTGGTGACGTCAAAACTTCGTAATGTTACCGCATCAACTCTGATTTTTAGTTCATTTTGGCTTTGATATATAACAAAATTCTAATCTAAATAAAGTAACTAAATAAACATTCTATTAACAAATAGTATTTATTTTAACGTTATAGTACATTTAATTCGTATATCATCGAAGGATTAAAACTACAATTAATTATACAGTTTTACTAGTTTGTAGATTAGAGTTGTGCTTTATTATATTTACGTTGAATTTTTTTCCATGTCACCTATGAGTTAGAGTTCTATGCGGGTTTTTTATGTAGTTATATCCTTTGGAGGCCTAATCTACCTAATTAACAATTGTATATCCAAGTAAAATATTCTACTTACTTGCTTCCTTCGGTACAGTGTTTCCTATAAAATCATTTTGATATCACTGTATTTTGACCTTAGTTTGTTCTGTTACTACCTGTATACATGTTTCATGATAAAACTAGATTTAAGCACTGCATATGTGAAAAACTGTTAGTATTTTTTATTTCCTCGCTCATTTTAACGAAATGCTTATGTATATTCTCAACGATTACACAGGTTCCACAATAAGATGTCCTATAGTTATCGTAAAATAATCAGAAAGTCTGATTCAAGCGAATAACTAAGCGGCTGCTAATTTACAATGTATCTAACATTTGTTCAGATTCCACATTTGTACATTTCTTCTTCAGTATGTCTGATCGAGTTCATCCCAACCGAAGTTCATCCAGCTTGAACAAAATATATCTTCAATGAATTATTAGTAAATGTTATTACTAATAAAACCTAATCAACTGTTGTCTAACGATTACCATTTTCCATCAGCTTTCGTTGTCTTAACATTATTTTTATCATCTTGTCATGAGCGACCATTGGCTATATCGGTCCCATTCTGAAATATCCATGTCTCGTCTATCTAACTGCACAAATTGAAAAAAATAATCTTTATATTAGATTTTATAATATGTTCTTAAAAAATTTAATCTTTTAAAAGCAATGTCTTGAAATTCCATTAGACCTCTTCGTGGGTATATTTGGTGTAATCTTGGTGACTATATTACCCAACAGTCTATGAAATGATGGTCTACATCCCACAAAGAGCTAGATATCTCTAAGCGTTCTATGGATACTTTTCACACTGGCAGTGTCATCTGAAATAATTTTATTAAATTATATTATATTGAAAACAAAACTACTCACTGTTCTTATATATTTCATATATTTTATATATCTAACATCAAGTTGATCTTGATTCGTAACCTATTTCGTAGGAGGATGATTTCTTTTCGGTGAATCCAAGATTATATCTTTCATTTTTAGAGATACTCCAGCGACCGTATTCATATTAATATTGATACTAACCGTTCTGACGAATTACGGCCTCCATATCTCGTTTCTGTTCAAAGTAACTGATTAGAGACGCAAACTGTTCTGTCCAGCTTCGGTATTTTTAATCTGAGTAATAATAAGCAGCGATTTGAAATTTATCAAAACAAGCAAAGCGTTAAAACAACGTTTGTCTTGTTTTGATTAATTTCAATTTTTGTTTAAAGAATTTTGTAGACCTTTGGATAACCGGACGACTTTTGTAGGCTGGTTTGGTTACATGTTCGAACTTATTAGACGGCATTGTGTTTCTTCTTAACTAGGATAAAATTAGAAGGAAATATTTTCTGGTTCTAAAACTAAGTTCGCTAAAGTTCTACTAAAATAGCGACAGACAAATGAGTTCACTGTTATTTTGAATAGATAATATGTATACAATTAGACGATTTCTGATAATAAAAATGTCATGATTGTAAGAAATACCTTGTGCTGAATACAGTGAGTAACTTTTTAACGGAGCTAATCGTTACGTCAGTTTTGAAAACGCTCGATAAGCATGTGAATATAATGGGGATGGATATACAAAATAATTATTTATTATTAAGCTATTATCAGCATGTGCTTTTAAAACAACTGACATTTTTCGCGGAATAATATCCGAATACTTTCCAATGGAATGTTGTCCCATTATCATGCTAAAACATCCGCCTATTACCTCAATAATGTTGCATATGGAAATGTATTCTTCACTCTCTGCTGCAATACTCTACGTAATGGTTTAATTATGTTGGGATCCTAAAGATTGTTTTTACCAGGGAAGTAATTAATATTCTGATGCTCATGAAACTAAGACTGAATCTTTTTGATTAACTTTTGGTATATATTTTAGAATATGGTAGGATTCATATGTTATCGTATATGGTTATCGTAATCATCATTGAGGATGTCGAGATATTATTTTGCAATATTCCAGCCAGTGATGTCAGTGATGTTAACGAAAAGACCAGCTAAACACTACCACATTCACCCCCCCCCGAATTGCCCGTAGGAAGTAGGTAGCCCGGATAACAAATTTTTGGAGTTCCCCATTTATAAGTCAGGCCGTTTGTAAGGAAAATGTAAACAATGATTCATCGGACCTTACTCCATTCTTCCAATCATGGAATGATCCGATTTTAGGATTGTTGTAGCTTAAGGCTGCCTTCCATTATAAAGGGCTTCGCAATCAGAGCCCTTTCATGAATGTCAACTTTATGGAGTTCTCGCCATAATTTTGTTGATACAGTATTACTTAAGTAAGGTCTGAGTTCCGCTGTCACTTTTGCCGTGCTAGTTTTTTGTTGTCTGGTCACAGACCCTCCCACTAACCGAGCACCAACGATTTGCTCTTTTTCCAAATCTGAGATCAGACACTTTAACGATCACTTGTTTTATCTGAAGCAGAATAACGTATATAATACACTGAAATATAATCATATAATCTACATGTCTTGACATCTAAACTGGGCAATACATACGCGTCACGTTATTTACTCGGACGTAGTGTTGCTAACATGCAACAAGATGTACTATACTGCGTGGTGTTCATATTATCTTTTATTACCTGTAAGTTATGAAATACGTATATTATTTAAAACAAACGCTTATAAGGACTATACCATTGGCCAGTTTGCCTTTAATAATCTTCTGAATTGCTGCTGTAACACAAAATTGCATGGTTTCCTAAATTTCAGTTACCTGAACTTCCCTACAGAGGGAAGTCGTGACATTATAGCCTAAACTGCAACCTTCTACCCAATTTTCTGGGTGCTGAACTGTTTTCTGAACTTAGTGCTGAAATTTCTGAACTGCGATGCTTGTGCCAGAAATTCACGGACAATGGATCTTTTCCAAAATCTGAGATGTTCCCTAATTGCAATAGGTTAAGACTAGAAAAAAAAGGAAAGATTGCTAACCCAACGCAAATTCAAAATTCTGAAAACTACCTACCGTTGCAGTTAGCGTGTTTGTTCTATGTATTTATTCCGTGGATAACGAAAAGCATTCCAAGGATTTTTTAAAGCCGTATATGCAAAATCTAAACCAACTCTATTAATTAATGACCAACCTAACGAAAAATAATTAGTTTTATTTAGAAACATCCTTCACGCTTTATAAATTGAAAATTAATGAATTAAAACACTAATTATTTTAAATTTTTCTTTCAGACTTTCTACTATTCTGGCACTTTTAAAATATTTCTAGGAAGGCGTTTTCCTTCCCTTCCATTTACTTATTGAGCTCAATACTATATGAAATAAATTAAGGAACAGATTCATAAATTGTCCTTCTCCTAATAATTTCCAGAAAGCGTGTAAGCTTAAAGCGCCAAAGTCGCGCAACATCATTCATTCCACTTAATATTAAACTATTACGTTTCCCAGCGGAAAATCTACAATATTTCCGAAAATTATACTTTTTTTCATCTACTCTATTATCTTAATGTTTCATTCCTTGTTATATACAGCTAGAAATAGACGTATATAACATTTTCAAAAGATTTTCTCATTCGATTGTTAGACTTTTGTGGTGTTGAATTAAAAAAAGCTTTAATTAACGTAGTTTTCCGCTTCCTCAGTTTCGTTTCATCAGTTTTACACAGCCTGACTACTTTAACTAGTCCAAAACTTGGCAAAACGGTTTCGAAAAGCCCGAGTATGGTTCTTAAGAAGATAGTGATTAAAAAAAAAATATTTTTCTTTTATCTATTCAATCAGCTTTGGAAAATGCTCTAATGAAACCTTTGATTTTACACTTTTATTTTGAAACTATTGCAAGCTGTTAACGGGATGCGAATCTGAACTAATTTAATCAAAGAATGGATTTCTTGACTTGTAATTATCGACCTCAGTAATAAATCGATTGAGTAAATTACACGGATTAGGTTTTACACAACACATAACAGATGGTCGGACAGTGTATTATAAGTATTGGGTACATGAGTCGTAATTTTGGCACCGAAAACAAACAGCGTTTTGGAAAACTAAAAAAAAATTAATGACGAAGTTTTAAAGACATTACTCGATTAAACCATAGGACGCGTTCGATGTGAGCACTGTGCGAAAGACGGCCGGAATACGAGCAAACACAATATTATTTTTCAGCATGATAACGCTCGATCATATATTTCTATACTGGTGAAAACATACCTGGAAACTTAAAAAAATTACTTGTCCCAATATATGAGCCGTGATCTGTCTGACCAGCGATTGACTTTCACCAGAAAATATATCCTTTAGTCGATAGCCTCAAACGATACATCGTTCTATAGTGACGGAATGGTGAATTGCCTGAAACACGGGAACAGTAGCGGCTATCAATGGAGAATACTTTGAATAGCCGAAGTTTTTGTACAATTAAATTTAGTTTTAATTTGGTTTGGCATTCAATAGAGTACAAAATCGTAATATAAAGAAAAAATAAATTTAATTAGTAACGCAATATTAAAATGAACGTACAGAGTACTTTTAATTGATCATAATTAGGACTGTTTTTCAATGGATTCTCAATTAGTGCGTCTTTCTTTTTCATTATTTTTATGGGGTTAAGGGCTTATTTTTAAGTGAAGTTAAAAAAAAACAATATTTTGATGTTCATTTATTTATTAGACATTTATGAATATTTAAAGAATGTATAGAAAAATGGGAAATATTAAAAATCTAAAAATTAAAGGCCGATGAAGTCGGGGGTATTAAAAAAGTGAGGCGTCCTCATTGATATTATTACAACCCTCGTAGTAATATTAACAACAAAAACGAATAATCTTAATCTAGCACCCATCTGTTAAAAAAAATATGTTTTCACTAAATTACAGCTGATAAAAAGAGCTCGTAAAAAGGAGATTTAAAATAGATGAGGTTTTCGATTTCTTTCGAGCTTTAATTTGTTCAGTAGGGAATATATAGAAAAGGCTTGCACCAAATATCAAGTGAATCAAGTAAATGGACCTTTATGTCAACCGTATTGAAAAAGTACTTTCGAGAGAAATACGTTTAAAGTTTCGTATCAAGATGTACGGTGATGCGTCACTAAAATAGCTATACCTCCGAAAACAATTGAAATTGTGAAAGCTCCTCCTGAGGACATATTATTAGAACACCCCCTTAATTATTTGTTTCTCAATTGACAGTATCAGTGGCACCAATCCATTGCTGCTAATTTATTAACTCGGTTTACCTACATTGTCACTCCTGTAATACAAAAGTCATAACAGCCATTATCAGAACTTTGGCAGATAATATATTTTTAGTATTGTCATAAGTAATAAATAAATATCAGTCAGTATAATTTGATTCATTTTATATTACCTTATTATTTGTAGTTTATAGACACCTAAGAATTACTAGTGGATAAAATGAAGACAAAGTAATCTTTTTCACCAGGAAATTATTACATCAAGTTGCAATAAACACTATATTGAAATTCAAGGGATAACACTGTTGGATTGCATAAAACGATTTGAAATAAGAATATATAGAATTTGATTCTTAAGGCATCCTGGTTTACTTCGAAATCTCCTTTTACTCTATAACATTTCAGAATGGTTCCGTCAGTACTTGCGTCAAAATAATCAACCTCTTATAGAGACCATAGTATGGCTATAATTGGAAAAACATTTATACATTTAAAGTAGAGTAAAATTAAAGAATAGTACAATTAGGACAAATAAATTAATTAATGTGAGTTTCTATAACCCTAGAGGAATGGAATTCTTCCTCTAGCAGAGCTTACAAAGCACAAACTCTCGCTCGTAGAGAATCTTGTTCAAAATAATTAATATGTTATCAAACTTGGGATGTACGAGGGTGGTTCAAATATGATGGGTACAAACGCTGTAGATGGCGCGCATATATGTTTTGAAGGTCGTGGCTCGAATATGTGATAACTGGGCCCTTCAATAACAGTGTTGCATAGTTTTCGTTGGTAGCGCATGTTTCACGCGCATGGCTACGACCATGGGTGAACGTCAAGTACCGATCGGTAGTGAGTGCCGTGAGAAACCGTCGAGAATGAGCCGCATGATCGTCGACCGTGAACCAGCATCACACCAGACAACATTCGCCGCGTAGAACAACTCATATTGGAGGACCGTAGGATTAATGTTCGAGACATTTCTGCTGAACTCGTTATCACAATTGGTAGTGTAGAGTCTATCATCCACGAGCACCTTGAATATCGCAAATTAACGGCGCAATGGGTTCCTAAAGTGTTGAATTTCAAGCAAACATTTACGTGGTTGCAAGTCTATCGTCGCTTGCTGACACGATACCAGGCGGAGGGGACGGTTTTTTAACGCGAATCTTACGCGAGACATGGGTACACTATTACACTCTCGAAAGCCAGGTGTGATCTAAAACAGAACGAAACGGAGGAAGGGGCGCCAGTCAAAGGAAAGACAACCAGTTCTGTCTGGATAAGGTCCAGTGTACTATGTTCTGGGAACTACGGGGCGTGCTGTACTACTCTAATCTTCTAAAAATACACGTGAAAATACCGCTTATTTCTCGAAACGGATGAGCATTCCAGCACGAAGTGCGATTTCTCTCCAGGATATCGCGCGCCCTCATACCGCGCGTCTCACGCTCTATAAAATATCAGAATTAGGATGGGAGGTATTGGAACAACCCCCCACCCCCCTTCAGTCCGGATTTATCAACCTGCGACTACCACATATTTGAACCACTGAAAGAAACCCTCGGAGGTCAAACATTTAATATCGACGACGAGGTAGAGGAGTTCGTGCGCATATGGCTGTCCGAGTTGCCCAAGGAATTCCTCGATACCGGCATCAAAAATCTTCCGGAAAGATGGACAAGATGCATAACTAGTAAGAGGAAATACCTAGAAAACTGTAAATTTCAGTATTTCTTTTCAATAGTAAATAAACGTATCAGAGTATTTGTCTCTATCATATTTGAATCACCCTCGTTAAACTGGTAAAAAATAAGCGATAATAATTGAAAACATAGTTCATCATAGTCAAATCGTAAAATTTCTCTTCTTTTCTCCACATACATATTAAAATATTTCTATATATTTTAATATCAAGGTATAAATAAAGGTTTAATCGATACATATATAAAATTGCAAAATAAAAGTGTCGTAAAAAAGAGGAAAGGAAATCTGGGAACGTAACCCGAACAATCGTTGTCTATGGGAAGGGGCATGTAGTCCCGACGCTTACAAAGCTCTGCTGCTGACGTCTGATTCAAAGCAAAATGCTATTTATGGTTCCGGCTCCGACTTAAAATAGCTGGGTACATTTTTTAAAAGGTTTAGAAAGATTGTTTTTTTTTCGTATTCGCTTTGTACGTCCCGAGAAAAAATCACCACTAAAAGAGAACTACATGGAATGTTTCTTTATAGAAATATTTGCGAAATCAATTTGGAATTCGGTTTTCCTTGCAATGGTTTTTTTTTATTTATATTAAATATTTTTTATGTTTTAATATTTTTTATAAAACAGTTTCCTTGATATGAGTACTCGTGTAATACATGTATTATGGTGGTTTATAATAATTTTAATAGATTTTATATTTCGATATTAAAACATAATAACCTTGACTAAAATTAAAATTAAATCCTAAATATTTTGAGCAGAATTCCGAATGTTTATTATTTAATAAGGTATTAAATGTACATCAAGGATTAGACTTATTTTATGAATTTGATAAACTAGTTTGGTTGAGAAAGCATACATCGTTGAAACTATTGAATTTTTGGGAAATCAAAATAACCATTTAATGCTTTGATAGTCTTTATTTTTTTTATTTATTATATATATATATATATATATTGGGCTGAAAAGTGTCGTGCCTAACACATAGGTTGGGCTAATTTTATTGCATTCGCCGCTTTTTCAGTTAGTACTGACCTTCAAAAGAAAGCTGTTGAAATTTCAAAATATTTTACTCGCAAGTTTGTGAGTTATTGTGCTAGGAATGACACTACTTTTGTTATTTTTGAAATAATGGATCAAAAACAGATTTCATTAAAAACAAATTTAGTGTTTTAATTTTACACTGCCTTAATGGGAAAGTACCGTTCAAGCGAAGCAATGGCTTGAATAGAGTTATAAGGACTTCACTCCATCAGAAACAACAATAAAACGTTGATTTGCTGACTTCAAAAGTGGTCGTAGAGACATGGATGATGCAGAACGTAGTGGACGCCCTAATTCGGTGGTAACAGCAGAAGACATCAAAAAGAATCCACAACATCGGTTTGAAGGATCGAAAAGTTGCATGAGCTAGCAAAGATCGTAAAGATATCAAAAGAACGTGTTGGCTTTATATTACATGACCACTTACCTATGAGAAAGGTCTGTTCGAAGAGGGAGCCGAGTTTGCTCACTGTTGGCCAAAAACAAGAACTTCTTCCGAGCAGTGTTCGGCCATATTTAGACATAACAAACTGGGATTTTTAAAAGAAAACTCGCTCTACAAAAGAAATACAAAAATGGTAGAACGGCTCTGGAATGATCGTGTGGCTCTTGATGGAGATTACGTTGACGAATAAAGCCAATTTTGAACAAAAAGCGTTTCTTTGTAAAGTTTTTCTTCTTTTCGTTTTTTTCTTTTATAAAGTTTTTTAAATGTTTTTGCTAACTATTTTCTCTCCTTTGTCATTATTTAAATGTTTATTAAAAATGTTAAAGGATAATAGATTCGATTAAATGATTTTAAATATTTATTTATTATATTGTTACTAATCGTTGCCGACTTTTTTAATTGTTCGCAGCAATTAATAATTTTTATTAATTGCTGCTTTTCTATTAAATGCACCTCCCTACGTATATTACATAAGATTAAATGGTTTGATTCCTTTAAGTCTGTATGCTGTTTTGTTATGTTACCAATGAGTTGTATTACTTCGATCTCAACATGAGATGTATGTCTGTGTATGTCTATTTGCTATTTTCTTGAATTCCTTAGTGAGAGTCGGTATCTGAAGGTCTCGATGTAAGTAATCAGTCTTGTAGTATCTCGGTGCACCTACAATATATCTCAGTACTTTGTTCTGCAAAACTTGTTATGTATATTAGTTTTCGCGGAACATCTCCATAATTAAATTTTGTATGTCCATGTAGGTTTCAATATTTCCTTATTTAATGAAAAATTATTATATGCCGATAATTGTTATTTTCTTCCCGTTAACCAATACATTTTACTATATTTTGACTCCAGTTCTTTTCTTTTCTTTTTTACGTGATCTTTCCAGCGAAATTTTATGACAAGATTCATTCAGAGATTCAGTTAGATTTGTTGCTATAAGGAACAATAGTATTATTTGTTGCCATTGGTGTTTATGAGCACAGATTTACTTTATTTAACTCTTATTTTCCAGGTTTAGGTTCAAATATTTATATTATTACTTGCTTGTTGTAATTTTCGTGTGACTTCTTCGCTACTGTTTCAGAGAGCAATTGCAATATCATCAACAAATATAGCCATCGTGATATTTTCCATTTGGGATAATAAACTTCCTTGTCGTACATCTACTTTAACTTCTTTATTGCAGAGTCGGCTTCCTCTTGTTTAACTCTAAACACTCTGGCAATAATATATCAATTCGAACGAATTCGTTGTGTTGTTTCGGTAACATTTTTTGTAGCTTTTGAACAGAAAGCCGTCATGTCATACCTTATCGAAGGCTTATGCTAGCTCTAACAATATAGCTTAACATACCTTTTTACTATCATAGGCTGTTTCTTTGCACCTGGTCAATTTTCGAATATTTTTTAACAAATCCAAACTGATGATTAGGAATTAGCTTCTTTATGTCTATAATACTCCATTAAATTTACAACGCTATTTTAATGACAAGGCAATGGTTACAATTCGAACTTTAACTTTACATCAAATAAAATAATGCATCATAACATATCCGAGGCATTATTATTAGTCATTAATCAAATGTATATAATAAATATACTAAGGATAGGTATAAAATAACTTTATTTTAATTCGTTGTGTTTTATTTTTAGTGGATCCAAACATACTTCAGTACATTGATTTATGGGAGCACCGTAACAGTGGATACATTCTTCATGATATCGTCGACATTATTAAGTTACAACTTCTTCACTTATTATACAGAGAATAGAAAATTCAACTTGCTCAATTTCTATCTCTATAGATTATCAAGAATCTGTATTCCTCTGGCTGTAGCGATAGGAATGTACGGAACAATATTGAAGCATTTTGGTGGCGGGCCCCTTTATTATGATTTTAACGCTTCGTTTCAGAAACCTTGTCAATATTTTTGGTGGAGCACTTTATTAAGTATACAGTCGTTTGTTAATCCAACATTTCTTGTAAGTATAAGCAGTAAAATTAATAGAAGCCCCATCTGAATATTATAATACACAAATCATGTATAATGACTGTAATTTAATTTTTATAAATATAAAAATCTCGAACGACCAAAATTAATTGAACAATCCAAGTTCAAAATTATATAAAAAAACATATAATTTTGAATAGGCATTCGCCAATAAAGTTTAACTCTTTTTGAAATGTTTGGTTTATAATTTATTCAATTTTCTTATGTTGTAGTGCGTTATTCAGACCTGGTATTTATCCGTCGATAGTTTTTGGTTCTATATATCTCCAGCAATACTATTACCAGTTCTAAAAAAGCCATTACTGGGCTATTCAATATTTATTGTGGCCTATATACTTTCTATCGCAATCAGTTTCTACGTACCCTGGAAAAACAAACTGGAAGGGGGCTTTCCAGTATCGTAAGTATTTACGAAAGCAATTTATTTCCTTATAAGAAAGTTGCTAATATATTTTTTTTCTATTTGCGTTTGTGCTATTAACGTCTCTGCTTATACCTTGTAAAAGGTTTCCATGAATCCAATTTAGTTCGATTTCTTATTGAAATATGCAGAATTACGTTTTTTTTTCAGCTGATTTTGAAGTTATTTTATGAAACCCTGGTTTAAAATAAATTGGGCTGAAAAAATATCTCTTTTCCTCAAAAAAACTAATATAGCGCACAAGTTCATTGAAAATCGTATAAAGTTTATGGTGATAATTTTATAAGCTCAAGTGAACGTCAGTGATAGAATTGTTTTGCTCGTTTATATTCTCCATCCTGATCAGCCAATCATTGTAAATGATGAAATTAAAAACAACGAGGCAGATTGAGACATTCGTCACATCATATAGCTACAGAACAGGAACGAACACATATTTACGGGGGGTTATACTTAGAACATCGGCATGATTACTAGTCATGAATGAGACTTATGTCTTCTATCATGACTCATGTGTGAATACAATATGCAAACGGGTGATGTTTATTATGTTATATATGATGTAAGGTTAACATCACGTAAAAATATACGAAAAATTCTGATTTTGAGAAAATCGCACCCATTTTACCTATATTGGCAAGACAGAATTTTTTTTTCACCCAACAATGTCTCACTATTGCATCGGCACATATATCACTAAAATTCATAGGAGTAAACTGAGAAAAGATTTGAAATAGAAAACTCTTCAATATACAATCCAATATCTATCATATATTTTGTTGCTTTATAGTTGATATCTTGGGACAAATAATTTTGCTGACAAATTATTGTAATATTTGGGATCAGACAATGTCAAAATGCATGAAAGTGGTGAGACTTACAGAAAAGTGCACTGTTAT
The DNA here is from genome assembly GCF_030347505.1 of Rhynchophorus ferrugineus. Taxonomy (NCBI): domain Eukaryota; kingdom Metazoa; phylum Arthropoda; class Insecta; order Coleoptera; family Curculionidae; genus Rhynchophorus; species Rhynchophorus ferrugineus. The sequence goes on from NW_027472590.1 coordinate 13,866,556, forward strand.
AGCGTCAATATAATACAAAATTTGAGAAAAAGAAGAATACAATAAGAATTAAGTTGCAATAGGCATCTTATTCATTTTATTTCAAATAAAACAATTTTTATCGAGCGAAGAAGTAACCACAGAGGTAATATAAGATCAGCCATTTTCAGATCAAGTCCATTATAATGTTTCAGATCAATGGAATAAGTACACTGAAATCCAAATCTTAGTCTTGTTGAAAAATAACAGAAAGTTAATAATGTTATTAAAGACACTTCAATGGGTCGATTCATCAACATCAGAGTCAATTCAGACTTCTGGGTGGTTATATTTCAAATAAAATATAACATCTGCGGATCTGGTTAAGCAATTGTCAGTTGATATGTTAAAATAAATAAAATATACTTAAACATTTCTAGAAAAAAAAAGGGGGGGGGTAACAGTAGCCATAGCACTGTTGGCTAACACGTCCCACTGATGTAACTTTTATGTCTGAAAGTGATCCCAATTTTGCACGAAAATATAAAATATGTGTTCAGAAGAATGACTAAGCTAAAAAGTACAATTGCCAATATGGAACAACAAACACAGTAAACAATATAGTTAACAAAAATAGTATTTGGTGTGGATTTGGCATCCGCGGCATCATTGGTCCATGTTTTTTAACCTGACAACACATATGTTGCATTGGAAGCACGCTGTGTGCATAGTAAGTAATTCTGTATGAATAATTTGACCATATAGATTATGTCTTGCAGAACTAGCGTGATTTACTCGCCAAGATTAAAAGGTTCCATTAGACTTTTCCTGTGGTATTTTCGAAAGTGACATGTTTCTTTTACCAAGTGCCAGTATACTAGATAGGCTCTTAAAGTCAATAAAACCCAGGCTATATCTCAAATTTAGTTATTAAGTGCCGTTATAAGCTGCTGTGGATATTTGAACGATGGTCTATCGACATTTAATCAATAGATCTGGATTTTACGTATTAAACAAGATTGTTCGTTGTTCATACTTCAAAAACAGCGTCAAAGGAAACGCTTATATAATAACAGAGAATATTGTTGTTTTAACAAGACGTACTCCTAATTAAATTTGGTTGTTAGGCCTAGTAAAAAAATGATTAGATTCAAAAATTCCACTACAGTGAATATTTTGAACACTTTCAAAGAATATGAAACTCCAAAGAATTTTGAAACAGTTTAGAAGCTGTTATATTTTATAGCAGAATGTTTTATTTTGGAAGCCGTTTGACCGCTTGTCAGGCAAGACAATAATAGGATTTTGTGGCGTTTTATGAGTGGCGTTAAAAGGTCATGATGATTAAGTCATGACTTAGTTCGAGAAAGCCACCTAAATCAACACCGAGGCGGAATATTCATGGCAAAACTCTTGCTGTGCAGATTGCAGGACCATCGAAGTGTAGTATATAATCAGCTGATAAAAACGAATGAGAGTGGTATTACGAATATCTATCTAAATTATTGCAAAAACGACCAGCAATTGCGTGTAACAGATACAATGTCAAAGGGCTGAGAAAATAAAAACTATTAGTTTATTTTATGTTATAAAATATTTAATTGAAAACAGAGGGGACTGGTTGAATATCGATACAAAGTCAGCCTTCGTCAGTCAGTGTGCCTTTGGAAATCTTTGAAATTACACAGTTTCTACCCCAATTTCCATGGAATCCCTTTACGAAATGGTTTTACAATTTTTGGTCACTCCTTATTGCAATAGTTTACGGCTAACAAACTGAGATACTGCAATTCGCCTTTTCTGGCTGGTCAACCTGAAGCTCTGTCCAGGTTTCAGTAGAACATGAGTCCGTTTTTGGTGGCTTTACATTTTGAACTGTGCGAGAAATCACGGACTAGCGGATGTTGTTTCCTTGGAATAGCTTATGGACAGGGCCCACTAAGAACCTTCAATACACATATTGTAACCTTACGGCTTCAGCTGCGATACTTCTACCCGAAATCTATTTAACGATACCAAGAAACGCTTTGAGGAACTATAGAACGATTACCAATAAAACTTCAACCCGTCTTCTTTTCTTAAAAAATAATTGGATTCCGATTACTTGAATAAATTCAATAGAGAAAAGCATTATGATCTCACTGGAATGTTACCGACTGTGCTAGTTATATTCTGTGAGAGGACACTAAACAAAAAAGACTACTATTTCACTTAAATAACCGTTTTATTCAAGAAAAAAAAGAGGTGACTTTTTGAATGGCGATACAAAACGACACTGAAGGTTATTAGGAAATATTCAGGTAGTTTTAGAAACAGATGAACGGATAGTCAGTGCCATCAGGACGTATTATAACAGATACATAAATAACGCCTTTTGATTACCACTTCTTCAGATCGATGCAGCATGGCTTGGCTGGCACACTATCGGAACAGTGGGAAAGAGCGAAAATGCAAAAGCAACATAGTTCTTTTGGTACAGTATCGCCATTTTTGCCAGAAAAATATGGAAAATTTGTGGAAAATATTTTAATTTATATATAACATATATTGTACCAGTATTTCTCATTAAATGGTATCTTAAAGTTAAAAAAATGTATAGGACGTTATATATAATTACTTCAGAAATATAAAATTGTGTTATGTGTATGATACAGTCCATACAAGAACATAGAATTGACACCGGGACATTCCAAGCTGACATATTAAAAAACAAAATTATGATTGCAAACAGGGGATGACTTAATCGCATCCTCATTAAAATATTCACTCTCAGCATTGACGACCATACACATATCTCATGTAACCACTTAGGAGCATTACATTTCGAACCAACATTCCGCGTGCAAACGTATTAGTAAACCGCATTAATCATTTTCAGGCCACGGATTTTCGAACTGGATTATTATTTGCTTTATTACATCCAACCGATATGTCGGGGATCGCCGTATCTTATGGGACTGGCTTTCGGTTACGGCCTGTACCGAACAAAGGATCAAAAATACAAAGCCAGCTTATTAACGAAATCTGTCGCCTGGTCGTTGGTTTTAGTATGTATGCCGTCAATCATACTAATCAGCCACGTGTTTCACGAGGAAACTTACGAATACAATCGGCTCTTCTCGTCCCTGTTCGTAGCGAGCCATCGATGGATCTGGACTCTCTGCATAATATGGATTGTATGGTCCTGTCACAGCGGAAACGGAGGTAGTTAAGTTGCAACGGCACCTTTTATCCTTTAATATTTAATGTAAAAGTTTTCGAAGCGACTTTTGGCTTTTGTTTAGAGTAAAAGATTGTCCTAGTGGATGCACTCAAAGTTCGAGCGAGAAAGGATTTAATAATAGAAGGCGAATATTCTGTACAAGTTCTCATATGCCAAAGGAGCCCGTATAAAGAATATTTGATAAGCTCTCACCAAAATACGATACAAATACCGTATTGTTTTAAATAAAAATGCAGAAGTAGAATGTTAAGTTTTAAAACACTTTGGGTTTTCATTACTTCTTAACAATTGTACGTTAATACGGATTATACATTTTCGATATATATTTAAATCGTATTATTATATTTGTTGAGTTGTTAAAGAGAAAAAAATTAAAGAAAATACAAATTATTTTCTCTATTCTTTGATCAAATTAATGCAGAAGACTAGTGTTTTTATTTAAATGAATAATGTCACAAAGATATAAGAAAAAAGAAATAAAATGGAATAGAAAATTGATACGTTACGGTTAAAAGAATTATAAATTAAATTGAAATGGTATGTCTGGTTTGGTTAATGCTGAAACGGCCATCGGACCCAACTGATGATTATATACACGACATATAAGAATTCTACCGTTGCCCTTGTGAGCTTGTACTTTTATTTTTTCTTAATTCTGATTGACATTACATTGACACTTGCCAGATTCTTAATAAAAGTTCTTTGACTAATACGGATTCTCACACTTTTACTTCTCTACCTTGATCTGTTCTGACTTATTCTTTGGATGATTCTTAACTTGACTTCCCCTCTCTGTTATCACTCTTGATGCTGATTAACTTTTCTTCTCTTTTCTTTTCTTCTGTTCGTATTTTATAACTGAAGCTCCCCATCGGGTTCTTGGTGGTAGTTGACAAGGTTGGTCTAAGGAACCCTTTTCTGTATTCCGATTCGTTTAATTTATCGGAGCAGGGAAGTCTCTTCCAGCTAGACCCTCTAACACGTGCGTTACGGACTCTTAAGAAATTTCGAGTATTCCAGGATCTTAGGCCTTTTGGAGTTTTATGATTATGGCTACAATAAGGGATTTTTCACTGGATTTAACTTCTTACAGCCATTGTTTATCACTGGTACCTGACTGCAATATGCTGGCCTCATCAAGTCATAAGTATTTTCCCATTTTAGAAATATTGCGAAAACCAGTTAAACAGTTTGATAAATTACACCTTCAAAGTAATCAAAAGCAAAAAAAATTATAATTCTTCTAAACTTAAAATTACACAATTTTCTTAAATATAGATAAAGGTAATTACGTCGTATATTAATTAACTTTAAGTTTATAAATAACCATTCAGGTTATTTTGAAAATATGGGGCTTAATATGGATATACTATTACACTCAACATACTATTTAATCATTAATATCTATGACTTTCTTCATCTTTTAGAATAAAATATTATATTAAGTTCAGACGAAAATATAAATTAGAGAAATAAATGGTATAAATAAATAAACTATGATAATAAAGTAAAATGGAAATAAATAAAAGCACTAGGTCGTATTTTGAGAAAAGGCCAAAAATATATTATAAGTAGAAATAGAGGATTATGATAATTAAATATGATTTATTGGAAATGAGAGTGAATAAGATAAGGAAAAATTATAAAAAAATAAGTTTATGCTATACTATTAGGCTTTAGATACTAGTTTGTGCAATTTTTCAATGTCTAAGAAAATGTTTCTCTTAAATAACAGGTTAATTTAAAAATCCCCCGCTTGACACATATATGGCGCTACTAGAATTAAATCCATATGTTTTTTAGTTAATACTAACCCTCAAATGATGCGTGTATAAATTTGACAGCTGTCGGATTATTAGTTGGGGAATTATAGCATTTTGAGTGAAGCAACTTTCGTTATTGTGAAAAAAATGGATAAAAGGAATTTCGCTTATTGATAAAATATTGCTTTTTGAAAGGAAAAAATACAGTTGAAGCAAAAACTTGCTTTGATACCGAGATTCCGGACACTGTCTCTGGAAAATCAACCATCAAAGATTGGTATACTAAGTTTAGATGTGGTGAACGTAGTGGACGCGAAAAAGAGGTTTTTACCGAGGAAAACATTTTAAAAAATACACAAAATGATTTTGAATGACCGTAAATTGAAATTGAATGAAATAGCAGACACTCTAAACATATCAATTGAACGTGTAGATATCATTCGCGAATATTTGGGTATGAGAAAGCTCTGTGTAAAATGGGTGCAGCGCGAGCTCACTTTTGACCAAAAACAACGACGAAGCGCTGCTTCACCAAGGCAATACACCGTGTCAGAAGTTAGTTAACGTTAGTTTAGGAAGTTAGTTAGAAAACGATATCGACATACATACAAAAATGGTATCAAAAAGTTGGAGAGTCGCTATAATCAGTATCACCCTTGAAGGGAATTATGTTGAATAAAAAAAACTAATTTTGGCAAAAAATGTGTTTTACTATGGCAGGCCGGGGACTTTCCAATTGACCTGTTAATATTAAATAAATTGTGACAGTTTGCATATATTTCAAATAATTCTAAAAATTAAAATAACGTTTTAAATAAAGTGTTTTATTAAAAATTTTTAGGATTCATTAATACAATATTATCTCATGACATTTTGAAGATACTGGGACGATTGGGATATAACCTATTCCTCTTTCATTATGTTTTTCAGGCAGCGATGCAAAATTCGGAAAAGGTTCCGGGATATTTCTCAAATTTTATTGCTGTAAGTTTTTAAATTAATATCGAGAATTATTAGATTGTTTTATTTTATATGTTTCAGTTGTATATGTCTGCTGCTGATATTGGTTTGTTAATACTGCTGGCAATTCCGCTGACATTATGTTTCGAATTACCTTTTATTAGAATTTTTGGATTACTAGTGAAATAGAGTTGGAATTGTAATATTGTTATTGAAGTAATATCAGTTTTAAGGGATTTTGTACTCTTGCAAATCATAGCCTTTTAGATAATCGCAAAATAAAATATAATAGAGTAGAAATAATAAGTTCATGTTCAATGAAGTTTTCCTAACTGAATAATAATAATTATTATAATACAAAAATAAATTATTTATATTTTCAGCAATTCTTGATAGAGAGTTTTAATTAGCAATACTGTATGCCTGGCTGTATTTTGATCAGCGATATTTATATAAATTCGGTAGTTTTGAAATTTCTACACAAAATAACAATATTCCCTTCGGTGGTATTGAGTTGTTAGTTGCATTTTCGAAACTCATTACTTTTGTTGTTTGATTTGATAAAATCTGCTGCTGAAACCCAACAAACAAGTTTACAAATTTATAACGATTCTATTCCATCATGTCCAAAGTGATGGTTTTGATTTAAACTATTTTGAATTGATAATTTTGATGTCCGCCACCTATAACAGCATAGAGGATCAATAGAATCAGCTTACTAGTTGATAAATCCACTGTGTCCAGACCTTTACACAAAGAGAAAAAATGGCTACCACAAAAATTTCCTGAAAACGCCACATCGAATAATTTTTAACAGCGGCTTCATTGTTTACGGTGATATATTGTAACTGGCTATTAAATATGGATGTAGTTCAACAATTTCAAGCACAAAACATTATGAATTGATCAAGGAAATTCATCAACATTTACAACGAAGCGAATAAGTCGTACTGTACATATGCTGGGATCATCAAAATGTAATTATTACAAGCTTCTAAAACCCTATAGAAACATTTCGGATCAACATCAATCATACAAATTGAATAATGTACTCTTATAATAAATATAAATAATAGCGAGTAATAGACATAGTTATTATCGTATAGAACGCTTAGATACACTCTCTGTATTGTTACAGATCGAATAAGTTCCAGCGCACTCACCAGGCCTAGCGCCATGATGATTATCAAAATTGTTTAGATTAATACAGTATGGCTTGATAGATCCACGGTGCCAAAATACTGAAAAAATGCGCAAATGGGTTGATGACTAGATTTCTGTCAATCCAACATCGTTCCTTCAACAGGCTTTGTCAGAAGAATGCAACAAGGTTGAAAAAGTTTTACCAATTTTAACCCTAAATACAAATAATATAAATAGTTTTCAAAATGAAATAAATGATATAAATATACGCAAGAACCTAATAATATTAGATATAATCTTGAGTACTCGCTATTAAAAAGACACATATCTCCACCGTCTAACTTATGAGATCAGAGATAGAGGACGTTCGAAATCGACGGATAAAATTAAATATTGAAAACTGGAGACCTTTCTGGATGAAGATCAATGTCATATACAAAAATAGCTTTTGGAAATATTAAAATGTATTTCTTAAAACCTTCGAAGCGCAAAAAAATTAATTCCAGATAAAAATAAGCGTCATGTTGCACGAGCAATTCAAAACTGAAGATTGGAAACCACCACTCTCTTTATAGTACCACTGAATACCTAGCCTCCATTGAATACCACCTTGTTCTAGGTTAGCAATATAGTAATAAATTAACACTAATAAGCTATTTAATTTATCCTGGTTTTCTACAGTTTTAAAATAACAAAGTTCTTGTACGATAGAAACTTAACATCTGTGTCACTATTTTTAATGAGCACTGGGTGTTAGTAACAGGTCAATTGAAAAGTCCCCAGCCTGATACATAGATGGAGCTACTAGAATTAAAGCCATATGCTTTTTAGTTAACCCTAACCCTTAAATGATGCGTGTTTAAATTTGACAGCTGTCGGAATATTAGTTTATGAATTATAGCATTTTGAGCGAAGGAACCTTTGGTATTGTGAAAAAAAATGGATAAAAAGGAATTTCGCGCGTTGATAAAATATTGCTTTTTGAAGGGAAAAAATACAGTTGAAGGAAAAACTTGGCTTGATGTTGAGTTTCAGTACACTGCCCCAGGAAAATCAACCATCAAGGAATATCAATCCTTGATTAGACTTTGGTGTGTTGACTTTGGTGACTTAGATGTGGTGAAATGAGCACCGAAGACGGTAAACGCTGTGGACGCCCAAAATAGGTTGTTACCGACAAAAATATTTACAAAATCCACAAAATGATTTTGAATGACCGTAAAGTTAAAGTAAATGAAATTGAGCAGACACTCTAAAGATATTAAGTGAACGTATACATCATATCATTCACTAATATTTGGGTATAATAAAGCTCCGTGCAAAGTGAGTGCCGCGCGAGCTCACTTTTGACCAAGAACAACAACGAGTTGATGATTTGGAGCAGTGTTTTAGCAGATGATCAAGCGTAATAAACCCGAGTTTTTGCGTCATATGTGACAATGAATTAAACATGGCTCCATCAATGCACTCCGAAGTCCAATCGACAGTCATTCGGGTGGACTGCACACCATTAACCCGCTCCAAAGCGTGGATAAACACAACACTCAGCTGGCAAGGTTGTGGCGTCTGTATTTTGGGATGGGCATGTAATAATTTTCATTGACTACCTTGAAAAAGGAAGGACCATCAACAGCAACTATTACTTAGCGTTATTGGACCGTTTGAAGGACGAAATCGCCGAAAAACGGCCGCATTTGGAGAAAAAGTTAGTGAAAGCGATGGCAAAAATCCACGAATTGGGCTTCGAATTGCTTCCTCATACAACGTGTTCTTCAGAGCTGGCCCCCAGCGACTATTTCTTGTTCTCAGAACTCAAAAGAATGTTCGCTAGGAAGACATTTCGTCCAATGAAGAGGTGATCGCCGACACTGAGGCCTATTTTGAAGCAAAGCACTGATCTATATCAAATGTTTTTACTCTCTTTAACCTAACTAATCAATCATTATCTATATACTGAAGAACCTTAATATTAATCTGCTGATGGGTACTTTTTTAATATCTTGTGGCGTAGTAAAGTATTAACAATAAATCACAGTACCTTGTTTTATAATCTTTTTATAATATTTCTATTGCTTTGGCAGGACAACCTCATAGTTGAACACAATAAGTCCACAGTTGTTCCAAGACCTGTTAGTAAAGCAAAAGGTTTTTATATACTGGTAGTGCTGAATATCTATCCATTAACCAGCACCTTTCTTTGTACTTCAGCTTCAGTCCTTCACGTCTTTTCTTAACATGAGACGTTCATTTGAGTTTAACATCAAGAGTCTTACCAAAATATTTGGTCTACCTATCACTTAGTTTTACTAGGCGTATTGCTTAATGGAAACTTGGAAGCATGGACTTGCCTCTGATTACATATATTTAAAACCTCACGAAATGTTTTAAAATTATGTTAGCCTTTAAGAGAGCTTAAAAAATTATAACGATTTTAATATATAGAAATCCAAGAACAATTCTACAGTAATATATATTATAGTATAAATTTGAACACAAAAAAAGAAACACATTCGTATTTCCTTTCCTTTTATATTCGTTCTTATCAAGATAATTTAATTATATTTTCATTAGGTAAAAGCAGGTTCTTCTGAAGTAAGTTAAGCAGACCGCGTTAATCAGAAACATTAAAGCGTTGGGTTTTGGCGACTGATATCTATCGACATTAATTGCTGTCGCTCGAGATGATAGGCCAAAGGTCTGCGAAATTTATGACATTAAACTTAAGTAATATTTAAAAGCATATTATACTGCACTAATGCGCTTTAAAACGATTTTTAATAGTATAAAAAATATTTAATATATTTAGAATAATTAATAAAGATACTAGGTGGTTAGTTACTCAATAAGATCACAAAATTTAATTAAATGTTTCCGGAAGTTGAAATAAAAAACCTAGTTTATAACTGTAAAAATGAGCTAACTTATTTATTACAATTATTCCAGTAAGCCACAAACCTATCAGCCCCATCAATGTCGTAATTTTCTACGAGGTCTACAAGGTATAACACTGGTTACCTCTTCATTTGATAAAAAATAATTTCCCGTGGAACATTTTTCATACCTCGCAATATTTATATTTAAATAACTATAGCATATTCATAAAAACGAATTTATTAAAATTAATGAATCACAAATATGTTAAAACTAATGGTGGGAATCTCTAACAGGAAAAATACATCCTCCTGTTTATATTCGTTCCATTATAAAATCACTAACTCATTCCTTCCTTATCATTAGGGATATTCCCATTTTGGATTAACATTTCCTTGCTCGGACTTTCCTGTTCGTAAATAATTCGCAGAAATTCACACGGAAATACAACGCAATCTCCATTGGGTTCTTTGCCATCTTTGTAAACTCCTCTGACCAAGAGCGAATTTGAGCAACCGAGTACTAATAGAGCTACCAATCCAACGCAGTGTGATATTATACAACTCCAGAATGGATTATCTAAAAGAACATAATGAAAGTATTATTATATTATTGGTATACTTGGAGATAGAGATAGAGTTTATGATATCATATGCCGTGAAATAAAAATACACTGGCTAAAGATGAAAAAGACTTTTTTAATAATTATAAATTATTCCTGTGTGAATTTATTTGATGAGCTAGAAAATTATAACAAAAAATCTCTTCCTCTATTGCCTTACTGCTTACCTTAACAAAACAATTTGTTAAAAGCTTTGCTTAAAGTTGGCGATAACTGAAAGAAGATAATTTTTCTGTGACTGATATTCGTAAATTACTTATTTCGTAACTTGAGAGGTCAAATTCTTATATTGTATCGAAGTTTTAAAGAATTTGTGCATAATTGAAAACTTCATTCTGGGTACTTGCCGTGTTATAAATCTGCAAGAGTAATGCTTCCAGAAGGTCTTTAAATAAATGAATATATGACGCCAGACGCTAACTGAAAACTTATCCTAGTTAATATGAAGTTGAAAACTCTTGGTTATCTTATGAGTCTTAAATTTCTCTTCTTATACCACTTTCGTGGTCGAAACTTAGGTAATGTGCGTGATGGGTGAGAATGCTATCACCAGAACATGAAATAGATGAAGAAAACGATACATCATCTTTCGTCTTTCCAATGTCAAATTACAAAATTTCTTTCAGTGTATTCTTTTCAGTCTCAAAATGTATAGTCAAGATCTGACTATTTTTTATAAACATTCTGGACGTCTCTCTCTACTGTCTCTGGCTCGGAACTCAATCAACTTTCTCTTTGTTAACGACTTTCCTTCTTCAGTAACTGAATCATAACCATTGATTTTGATGAGAAAAAAGAAAACGTTTTTTCCTGCATCAAGCACTCGGCAGTTAATACATTTCCTTAGTGTGCGCTTATAATTTCATCGAAAATATTTATACCAATGCGAAAAAAAAATCCAAAAAGGAACCTGAATATAGCAGCAGAACTACTTCGTAAATAAAAACCAAAGCTTGAGGAAATATTTTGGATAAGAATGTGACAAACTCTTGAAGGCAAAGTGACAAAATTATGGTTTCTGAAGAAGAAACTAAGTACCCAAAGTTTCAGAGAATAAAAATATTGAAAATGTATAATTCAGGTATAAGGAGGAGAAAAAAGCTGTAGTTTTTATGGAAACCTATCGGCCTCTCTGAGAAAAGTATACTTGTCTGTCATATGTTAATAAGTTTGTTTGTTCTGTGTTTGTGTTATTTTCGTATTTTCATTATACGTCACTAAGACAGCTATATCTCCGAAAATAATTTATATTTCTTGAAAAATTCTCTTAAGAGCATATCCTTAAAGGATTAAGCTTGAAATATCACATTTCTAGACTAGAATACACCTTTATCAAGTTCAGAGGTAGGGGAGATGTACGAAATGTTATTTTTCGCAGAAAAAGTGTTCGAAGTCCTGCAGCCTCAATATGAGAACTAGACATTCTGTCTCAACGATAGCTATGGAATTTAGTCCTTAGTTTATTTTCCGTACCACAACGTCTATACACAACACGCATCATCACAACACAATATCATAAATTGCACACTGTAAATAGATTCACAAAAGATTATTTATAATAAAACATTAATATAATTTATTTTAAATAAACAATAGATTTCAAAATATGATACTATGAACTCCCAATGGATAAAACAAACTAATGAAAATATATTTGCTACATCGTCTTACAAAATTGTACAGTCTAGTTAAAACTACAATATTTAATCAAGTAAAACGTTTTAGTGGGCAATATATCTGTATATAATCACTTTATATGAACGCTTGTATTTAACCAATCTGCGTTTTATTCATTTACATTTTGGCTTAACAGAAAACCGTGATATATTTTATATTTCCACAACCGAAATCCGAGACGTAAAGTTAAATACTCAAATATTGAATTAAATATTGAACTTGTAGGATGCTCAGTTAATTTTAATACTCAAACCGACTTCACCTATGGTGTTTGGGTTTCGGTTAATTTAGATTATCCGTTCTTTTATCAGTTATAAAGCGAAATAATCTGAAAATTACGCATGTTTAATCTTATTTAGCGAATTATTCAAATATTTTCTTTAATACGATATATAAACTTCTCGGGATTTCTGAATAAATAATGTGAAACTGTAGAGTGTGGTTATCGTGATTATATGGTCTCAGCATTCAGTAATCATCTTATTGATTGAATATAACGTATGTTATATATAATATATCTATTGTATATTACTGTGATCAAGAATTAGCAAGACGTAGAAACGTGCTTCTATTCATTATGAAATCTTTGCATCGAATTTAAATGTCACAAGGAACATGAATTATTATGATATTCTCGGGCAATATTGGTTCTTTGTGACTTTTTCATCAATCCATCTTTGGGCAAATAGATATATCAAACTCAAAAAACCTTCGAAGAAGACATTGATATTAATTAAGAAACAATGTATCCTACGAAATAGACAAAATAAAATTAGAAAAATAAAAATTTTAAATGGTAGCACTTTAGTAGTAGAAATGGTAGTGTAATTAGTGTAGGAATTGCTATTAAATACTATCAACTATATTGCACTATATTGTTAGTTAATATAGATAAAAGAAAACATGTCCTAAAGAAAATTATAAGTGCTTTTTACATATATTATTATAAATATATAAGGAATATTTAAAGTGTAAATAAGATCATGCCATCACAAAAATATCTCAATGGAACCTTTATCAATGCACATTTTACAACTAACTGAAAAAAGTCGAGAATGAAATGGAAAATTAATATTTGTTGAGTTGATAGCATTTAATATCCATGTATAACTTCCTGAATAGCTTCTCAGATTTCATTTCCTTTAGCTTGGTTCAAACTTGGTTTAATCTAAGATATTTTACAAGTATTCTAGTTTGGTATATTTAAGGAAGAATAACAAAAATCGTAACGGCATGAAACTAATTAATTTAACGGCATTTGTAGAGATGGAGTAATATATAAAATATGTATTCTATTATTTGAAGCTTTTCTATTAACAAAAAATGATTCGTGTACTAAGATGCATTCAGATTAAATTATAGAGGCACCTCAACATGATCGAGCAGATATTATAACGCTTCGATGTTACAATTAGATCGTGATTTGAAATAAAAATAATTTTTTGTGACATGAAATTGACACCATAAAGATACCAGAAAATAGTAGCATATTGTAGCTTAATATAAATATTTAATAATCAAATTACTAGTGCTACAAAATTTTGACGAGCTCTATTGAAATATATTTAAACCACAATCAAAAGTTATATTAGAATGTATAACAGGAGCTACAGATGCTACCTGCAGATAATGTATCATTTTTAGTAATTGATAGCCAACTAGTGTTCATACTGAATCTTTAAGCCGTTGAAGATGGACAAGGTAATAATAAACGTGATGCCTATATATGAGAAACTACTTTATGACTAATCTACATATTTACTTTACACGAAATAAGACTTATTACTGCATAAATTAATTTAAAAGAAAATATGCTTGAACTAGTGTAATTTTAAACATTCGCTAAAACACTTCAAATATCTGCTTGACGTAGTTGTTTTTTTCGTAAGGTTTGTATGGTTACAAGTCATATTTATGCATTATTGTGAGGTGTGAGGTGTGAGGTTTCCTAATATAATTATACATCTGGAAAATCTCCAAAAAACTTGTATAATAGTTACAAATTTTTATTTAAAATAATGTTATTATATTAGTTTTACAAGTGTGATGAAATCTGCATATCTTCCTACAAGAAAGAGATTAGAATATTCCTACAAGAAAATAATACTGAATTAGCAATGAATAAAAAGGTTTTGTTGAAACAAACACAACACTGTTGTGCTGAAAACACTATTGAACGACCATATATTCTCAAAACACAAAGAAAAATATTAATTAAATACAACCCTAAAACAAGTGTCAATCAACTCCCATCATAGATAGATTACAAAAAGCTAATATCAAACATACTTAACCAGGTTATCGTTACTTGATGTATATTTGATTGAACAATGTGATTTTGATTTATGAGCTGTTTACAGCCTGGCGGTGTGTATTATGACATGCACAGAGAAGTTTCAAATATATCGAACGATACTTACATCTAGACAATATTTTCACCGAAGTCATAAATTATGTCAAGATCTAGTTTAAGAATCCGTAAGAGAATTTCATATATTAAGGCATGTCTACATACATATCTTGTAAAGTAATTGATGAAATATTGTAGTTGCATATGCCCTTATAAGTTTGTAAGGCTTTTAATAGAATATATTTGAAAATAATAATTTGCGTATCTTATTTATTCAAATATTATTATGTAATTTGGTATACTACCGTATACACTTTTTCGTTCCACTGGACTGTATAAAGGTTTAAGAAAATCATATATCCAACATAAAATTTATATATTTGAAACTTTTTGGGGTCCTAGTTACTATTAACTATATAAATTTAACAGCTGTATCTTAAAATTATCATCATCAAATTTTTCAAAAGGTTTACCTTAGATACAATTTTGTTTTTTGGCAGATATGGGACGCTTGATTTCAGTATTACTATACTCATACTTGCCAACTAGAGATAGTGCTATTATACTGGTAAACTTTAGAACTTATTACCTGCACTTATTAATTTGTTCTTATTCTGAAATCTTGATTTTCTCATTTCCATCTAATTTTTGTTCTGATTTTTTGACAGTAAAATATTACATAAATAATCCAAAGGAAATTGAAGCGTTAGGAAACTTTAAGTGACGTCATTGTTTCTTAGAGTTTGTGATGGGTCTTTAACTTAACATATAGAATTTTTAAATTTCCTCCTTTTACATCTATTACTATTATTATTACAGTCAAGCCTATTAATTGGATATAAAATATGCATAGTAAAATAGCCGCCTACTATATAAAGAAAAACAAAAGTGACAAGAGATTAAACAGGACTTTCCGAAGGTTATAATAAATGAAAATATACCTCAAGTTAATATATTATGACCAAACTTACCGGGAATTAAATATATTTGTAAGAGATTCCATATTCCTCTCCAATAAAAGACAGTACTGATTATTGATAACAGTATATAACAATCAGCAAGTACTAATTTTGAGAATCCCTGTAAAATAGCACAAAGGTTCTTCATGCGAGCTTGTATTCTGTAAACCATCCCTACAGAAAGAATCCCTAGTACCTAAAAAGTAGCCTTAAAAATTGGTAAGCGTCGTAAAATGATAAAAGTAACAATTTACCAGACTTGCCCATGAAGAATATACAAAATCATTTGGTAACAACGTAACATCAAATAATACCCACAGCCCTCGCCATGAGAAAATCACCAAATTCCCTACTATGGTAACGGAAAATATACAGTCGAGCAGATAGAGCGTAATATTTTTATTCATCTGCAATATGATGAAATTGTAGAAAGTTTCATTTACCTTACTCACAATATTACATTGCATTTAAACATCGTGGGAAACTTGAACACATAATTCCCTTTATCCAGACATATACTGTACGGTGGCGCCGTAGCGTTCCTCCACCCTTTCATGAACGCTAAAATAACGAAACAAATGCCAGCCGCAAGCAAGATCCAGTGCGAGTTTTCGTTTTTAGCTTCCCCATTGGGACCGTATACAACATTAGTATAATAATCCAGAAGCATCCAGCCTCCTGTAATATCCAAATTGGTTTATAATTGAAAAAGTAAGTTATCGTTATCGGTGTTAAATTACCTCTCCAATGGAAAATCGTTATTACCAAAAATATGTAAGTGTAAAATCGTCGCAGAAAATGAGACACCAATTTTAACGTCCAATGTTTCTCGGATTCGATCACAATTTCGTGTAAGGTGTCTTGGCATAAAGCTAACACCACATGGATTGTTATTCCTGAAATATACCAATAAATTAATATAATTATTGTTCAGTATGATAAAGCTAGCTAATACAAGTTTCATTATTGGATTGTTTAAAACATTTTAAAAAATTTAAACTATCTAGGAGAATTTGTTATATAAAATATTTTTACCAAAAAAAATTCTAGTAAAAATGTACATTTTTTTTGTTCATAATTTAATATATCGTATATAATAACTTAAAATCTATATATCTAGGAGAGACCTATCGGCCCTCTCTAAGACTCCAATAATCTTTATCTATTATCACTGTTTTATTTCTACACATGATCACTACACATGATCAAATGGCTAGTTCCTTTTGAGTCCGTATCATGTTCTGATGTTATCCAAGAGTTATTATATTACTTGGATCTTTGAATTCCATATGTTTATGGGTTTCAATACTACTAGTGAAGCTTGGCATTCCCAAATACATAGCGTTGTTGCAATATGGAATTATGTTATTTTTTATTGTAATTGGTGCTTCTGCAGTCACACGTAAACTACACATGCACAGATTTACTTTTGTTAAGTTTGGATCCAATTATTTATAATGCCATTTGTCAGTTGTAATTTTCGTGTGACTTCATCACTATTGTCTCCGACAGGAATAATCGCAGTACTATCAGCAAATGCAGCCATTGTGATATTTTCCATTTCTGGTATACCACATGTGTAGAGTAGGTAAAGAATTGATCTCAAAATACTTCCTTGTGAGACAGATGGTTTAGCTTCTTTTATGGTAGAGTAGGCTTGATCCTGTTTGACGCTAAACCTTCTAGCTGTAATGTAAGGTTTTAATGATTTAGTGATTTGCTTCGGTAACATATTCTCTGTTGCTTATTAATACGGCCGTCATGGCATATAATATCATTGGCTGGTGATACATCTAAGAATATCGTTGAACGTGCCTTCATAGGATTTTCCAATTACATCTTTTATTCTATACACATGGTCAATTGATGAATATTTGTTAATACATCCAAACTGGAGTGTAGATGTTAAGTTTTTTCTATTTATAATTTTAAGATATGATGGAATATATATAGTACCGTTTACTCTGAATAAAAGCCTTTTTAGTGAAACTAATACAGTGGTTGTAATAAAAATAGCAAACGTGAACGACAAGTTGTAGTAGCAACGTCCATGGAAAGACTTAAACAGCAGATTCTGCCCCTCCATATTTGCTGCCCCTCCCACTGTTGGGTATAAACAACACATTTCAATAATCGTTAATCACAATTATATTTCGCTCAATTCCATTGTATTACAACTTTTTAACTCCATGAAACAAAGTAAAAGAAAGCTGGCTGTATTCAATGTTTTATCCTAGCCCAGATAATTCAATTCACTTCACCAGTTATTTTCCTTTCACACTGGTTTGTTAGAACAAATATAAGATTCGATTACGTCTCGTCTTTTCATAAAACATTTTGTAGATATAGTTTGGAAGAATGTTTTTTTCTGACACGGTTCTCAAGTAACGTTAAGACATTTGGAAAAATACTAACTGCGGCTGACTAAGAAAGTATAAGACTTTTTCATCATGTAGATGTAGATGTCGATTTACGAGAACATCACTCAAAATAAATTCGCAATCTTCTTATACAAAATTGGCGCAATGGCAGAAGTGACGTGAAGTGGTTTGAACAACAATGTTATAAGATAATAGTATTTGACAATTCTAGGTGTAGAAATTTTTACCAAAAAAATTTAAATGTATTGGCCAAACTAAGGTGTCCGTCCATAGATTAAAGAAAACCTCGAGTTATATCTCTAGCTATGGTTTCTGCAATGGCTATTCAATAACCGACAAGGTGACATCGATAGTTTAGTAATATAATAGTTTAATCTAAATATAATAGCACTTCACTAATATGAAACTTCGTTTTTTATAAAAAGGCGTGATATTAGTGGCTATGCTGAATTATTTATTTAGAGGGAATCAATTAACATAGCACATCATGATAGATGAGTGCAATGACGGTGAAATATATAGAGAGTAAATACTTGTAATACTACTATTTCTAAAATTTAATTTCAATTATCCATATTATAGTACTAATAGTGTATAACAGGTGCCTAAGAAAATAATATAACTACAGTTCTATGAAACCTTAAAAATTGCAAAAAAAATATTACAGTTTGCAAAACAGACAACCCTCAATGGATTATTTTAAGGTAAATTATATAAATAGTTTCGCAAATATTCTAAAAACAGATAAAGTACATGTATAAATATTGTATAGTTTTGTTTACTAAATGTATTAATAATATTAAATTAGTACATTCAGAAAAAAATTAATAAATATTTTATATTAACATTATTTTAGTTTGAAAGGAAACGTTATTAGTTTAAATCGCTTTCTAACATTAAAATTATAGGATAATTTTAAAACTGTCAAATTAATTTGTTAACAGTTAATAAATCGTGGCAGTTAAGAACCTTATATTACCCTTTTATCTTGTTAGAACTGTTTTTCATATTAGAATCTTTTAGGGCTTCCTCATAACCTTCCATCTTTTATATGTGCAAATATATTAACCTGCTTAATTCTATTTTATGGCATATTTTATATACATGCGTTGCGAAATACGGTTATCTGCCGATCTGTTTTATTATATTTTAATTAAGATAAATATTTTATGACCTTATAGTTAACTCGTGGGTGACACATGTGGTTATAATTATAGTTACTGTGCAAATATGCAAATTATCTTATTATTTAGTTGTCTACAGAAAACGCTTTTTTAAAATATGATCCCTTTATATTGGTTTTTATATAATTATATATTGGTTTAATATATATTAGTTTTATGCAATTTTTTTATATAAGGGTACTTGGAAGTTCCATTTCAGGATCCAATGTCGGAAAAGAGGCGCTGAGTGACCAATAAACTCTATTGGAGTTATATGTCTTTGTCCTTCTTTTTCTATAGAATTACTAGATGAATAATCAGTCATCCATATATATCACTTATTAGAGAAGGTTATGGTAACACAAATTTGTTTTAGAAGAGGTATGGTTTAATGATGCTGCTGTTTTAGCATTTCGGTATCACCTATAACCTTTTAAGTAATAATATAACTAAGCAGAAATCTAGTTTAAGAATTTATAGACAAACTTAATATGTTAAAGCATGTCTAAACATTGGCTTTTGAAGTACTTGATGAAGTTATTAGGGCATTGTTTATATAAACTTCAAAATAACAATTTTTGCATTTTATTTATCCAAATATTACAAGGTATAATATATTTGCTATAATATTGGATGCATCTTTTCGTTCCACGTAGCTGTCAAAAATTTAAGATTAAGAGACATTCATTATAAAATCTATATAATTTAAGTATTTTTTCTATTGTAGTTACTGTGAACTATGTAAAATAAATATTTTACATAACTATCATAATAAAATGTTTCATTAGGTTTGCTATCGATACAATTTTGTTAGTGAATATAGGGCACTTGATTTCGATCGATACTCTTCAGGGTTTTTACCTGCGCTTATTAATTTTCTTGCCGTTTTATACTGATGTTTATACTGACGGTATTTTTATTTAATGTTATTCAATATTCTAGAAGATTTCATAGTTAGTTACGGTTATTTATAGTTAGTTAATATACTCATTCACTTCCCTGTGAAGTCGTAGCATTCTTATTATAATTATTATTTCGGTTACAGTCACTATCGACGAATCTACTCTAGTTAAAGTTAGCTTATTTACCTTGGTAAATCCTAGTTCAATTTTTTCGTTTATAATTTCTTTATAATTTCGTTTCATTTTTCTTTGCAGTTGAATTGTTTCTGCTATAACTCAAGGCATCACGCATGTGGATATGCCAAATCGTAAGTATTTAAAAAAAAATCGAAAGTGTTAAAGAAATATAACTAAGCTATGCTAAAAATCTATGTAGGTCGCCTTAGCGGCAACAAACCATATATTGAGCTTATTTAATATATGGTAACATTCCTCAAAAACACTGGGTTAATAAGTTTAAGGTAGGCCGGGTAAGCTGTTCTGATGAAAGGGTATCGTCTGAAAACTTACCCCATCTGAGATTTATTTCTGTTTACAAACTAAACATTTTATATCGTTGTAGGATCTGAACGCAATACTGAAAGAGAAACTACTACTAGAAGCATTGTTACGTTGGCTGAAAAACGGTCCGAAAAAGTATCGAAAACAAAACAAAAAAATCATACAGAATTGTATTCAGTTACTACGTTTAGGTAATTGTAACAACTTATATGTGTCCAAGTTGCGGGTCTGATGAGAAATCAGTTGATCAGATTAAACTTCAGACAGAACTGACTGAAATTGAATTTTGTATTAACATAAATTATAAGATGTTTTAGTTGATAGATCATTTTTATGCAAAATTGTGCTAGATTATTACTAGTAATCAATATTATTAAAAAACTAAAGTTACAAAATTACAAAAACCTTTGTTAGGTTGTTATTTCTTGCTTATCTGATAAAAATATATACAATAATATAACAAAATTTTGTT